>NW_028258351.1:17627798-18832948 GCF_053883595.1 Heterocephalus glaber | reverse complement strand
GGGGCATGACCTGAAGGATGTGTTCTTGTTCTATCCCCTTTCTCTCTTTTTGGTTCTTTTTGCTCTCTCTCTCTGTTTCTTGGCTGCTTTGGATTGAGCAGCTTTCCTTCACCAGGCCCTTCTGCTATGTCATTTCTACCTCAGAGCTAGCCAGCCATGGACTTAACCCTCTGAAACTGTGGGCCAGAATAAACCTCTTCTCCTTTAAATTGTGGGCAACAGGTATTGTGGCTTAAAAAATGGGAAAGCTAACTGATATAGTGCCCTGGTAAGAAAAGGAGTTAACAGGAGCAAACAAATCCATTCTCTTGTTCTCAGCAAGGTGGCTGTCTGTAAACAAGGAGGTGAGCCCTCACCAAACACTGCTCTGCAAGCACAGTGATTTTGGATTTCCCAGCTCCAGAACTGTGAGAAATAAATGTTTGTTGTTTAAGCCACTCCATTTGTGGTATTTTTGTTACAGTAGCTGAGCTAAGATGAGAGTTACTAGTTCTGTTTCCTCCTTGGGCACTGGGGCACCCTTTCCTGTCAGTAGACCTTATCTAGAATCATCTCTGTCCACTAGGGAAGTTCTAATGACAGTAAACCTCCAAAAGAAAGGAGCTGGGGTCTGAATTCCTTTGTTACAAAGTTCTTTGGCCCCTGTGAAAAGTGCTTCCTCCTCGAAACAGCTAGCTCTGCACACCAAGACCTGCAGGGCAGGGCAGGGCAGTTTCTCCCAAGTCCCTGGACACATACTGCCACAGAGCTCTCTCCTCAGCTCAGGCAGTGCCGGCTTTGACTCAAACAGCTAAGGGGAGATGCTCCCACTTCTAGCAGAACAGTGACCTCTTGCTAGGTCACTGGCTGACTTCCCCTGGACAGGAAAGTGGTTAGCAACTTACATGTCAGCTTGGGTACATAAAACAAATTCAATTGTCTGTTACTGGGCACCATGTTTTATCATCAAAAGTTCATGCAAATAAAAGCTATTGCCAGCATGGGTCACAGGCAGGTCAGGTGGCTGAGAGTCCCCAGAGAGATGGGTTGGTGGAGGGGGGACCAGAGGGTGGATTACATTCAGACAGATTCAGGATTACTCAGGGCCCAGGAATAGAGTCCTCGGGTAAGATCCTGAGTCCAGAGAGGGCACAGGTTTTATAGGCAGAGGTTTATATGAAGGGCTCCTGTGGAAGGCCAAGGCAGATGGAGCCCCAAACTTCACCATGCTTACAGCGGGAGGAGGCGAGTAGGACACCTCCTCCCTGAACTCCCTCGGAGGAACACACTCTGGGAAGGGGCAGAGGAGCCATCATCCGTGTGCTCCCCTTCCTACTCGCTGGCCTGGTGCGAAAGTCCTCAGCCTGTGGCTATCACGCTGCTCTCAGGCCAGCGTGAATCTCTGTGTCAAACACTTGCAAAGTGGGGCTCTAAAATCCTGATGTTTTCAACAGAGCTTAAAGGAAACAGTTTCGAGGCTCTGTAGAGGCAGTTTGTTCAACGCTCAGGGTGCCAGGACAGCCGTGTGGTGGTAACGCTGAGAGAAACCATCACTGGCGACAGCGACCTCGGCAGCTGGGGTTGCTGAGAACGGCTGATGGGGCGGGGCTGCCCTTCTGGGTGAGAGCGGAGCTGCTGTATCGGGTCGATGGCCTTGTTTCCGGCCTCCCCACAACCCCCATCTCACTCGGAGGGAGAAGGGACCGCGGACAGAGGTCTGTTGGCGGGGAAAAGCTGCAAAGTCAAACCTAAGAGGCCTTTTGTCACTGAGCTCTTCCATACCTGGGGCTCGGAAACGCAATTGTCCTGGTTTCCGAACTCCAATTCAATAGCTCTGGGACAAAAACAGGGAGAAGTCGCCACTTTTCTTACGCTAAGCTGCCTTGACAACTTCAGGGTCTTTGCAATTCTTTATCAACTCTAAGAGTAACCAGTAAGGCTGTATGACTGGAGCTAAAAAAAAAAAAAAGTTAAGAAAAGAAAAATGATCAGAGAAAAAAGTTTCCTAGTTGTTTTCAGGAGTTCAATTACTGAAACATTTTAGTTCTAAGAACAATCTCTTCACTGCTTAGTATTTCCCCTCAGGTGTTTAGAGAGAGGCGTATTACTGTACGCCTGAAAAAAAGCTTGGGTCCTGGACAGTCTGGTGCCTGCAGCTGGGACCACACGGTGGCGCTGCCATCCTGAATGTTGGCACGTGAGAGGAAAAAGACTAGTGGGAGGTTCTAAACTTGAAGTGATGTTTAATACCCATTGCAATGATTACATTTTTTAAAATTAAAAATTAAGATAAATATACATAACATTTACCATCTTAACTCTTTTCAAATATAGTTCAGTGGTATTAAGTTCATATTGTGCAACAATCCACAGAACTTTCCACTTTACAAAATTAAAACTCTGTGTAGCATTCTATTAAATGATAACTTTCCAATTTACTCTCTCTGAACCCCAAGTAATCATCATTCTACTTGGTCTCTGTGAGTGACTACTGTAGGTAACTCGTAAAAATGGAATCACAAAATTTGTTCTTTTGTAACTGGCTTATTTCATTTAGCGTAATAGCTTCAGGTTCATCCACATTATAGCATGTGTTAGAATTTCTTTTTAAAAACTGAGCAAGCTGGGTGTGGTTGTGCACAGCTGTAATCCTAGCACTCAGGTGGTTGAGAAGGATCACTGTGAATTCTCTGGTTAGCTCTGGCTACCTAGTGAGTTCAAGACCAGCCTGAACTACAGGTTTAGATCCTGTCTCAAAGAGTCAAATCCAAAACAGAATAAAACAAAAACTGAGTAATATCCCATTGTGTATATATATATATAACATTTTGTTTCTTTAGCTGTTGGTGGGCACCTGGTGGGTTCTGCCTTTGGCTATAATATATAACACATGTGAATAGTAATAATCACTGTCATAAATAATGGTATACAAATATCTCTTTGAGTCCATAGTTTCAATCCTTTTGGGTATATACTTAAAGGTGGAATTAGTGGATCTTACTATAGTTAGAAAATGTTTTTTTTTTATAAATTGGTACTGGGGATCAAACTGGGGACCTTGCACTTGCTAGGCAGGCGCGGTGCCATTGAGCTAAATCCCCAGCTAGAAAATTTTTTTTGAAGAACCACCATTTAAAAAGTTTTTAAAAATGTACAGTTACAATCCATAACTCGTAATGATGTTTCAGTCAACAACAGACTGCATGTAAGATAGCCATCTCTCATTATATTGCCTAGTGACTTTGTAGCTGTCTTAGAGTATTAGTTCACCATGACATTTGCACAGTGATTAAATTGTCTAATGATACATTTACCAAGATATATCTCTATTGTTAAGTGGCGCATGACCATACCATATATACACAGACGCATGCACAAGTCAATGTCACAGTACAAACATACAGTCAGAAACCAATCATGAAACAAAGCCCTCAGGGCCCCAGGTCGCCACTGTGTCTCCTTCTAGTTATTACTCCCCTCTCTGACTTCTGGAGAACAGGTCAGTTTTGCCTCTTTGTGCTATTAAGTAAACAGAACTGTGTCATATATACTTTTGAGCTGATTTCTTTCATTCATCATTGTGGACTTGTCTGTATGGTTACAGATGGCTGTAGATGATTCATTGTCATTGCTGTGTAGCATTCCATTGGGCACATGTACCCCAAAGTGTTTATCCGATATTGTTGATGGGCATTTGAGTTAGTGTCCCATTTGGGGCTATTATAATGAAGAGTGCTGTTATGGAGATGCTTATACATGTATTTTGGTGAAAACATGGATAAGTTTCTGTTGGGTAAACATCTAGGGCTGAAATATAGAAATCTAAATTTAGTAGATGCTGCCAAACAGGCTCCCAAAGTGAATTTACTATTTTACATTCCCGTCAGCAGTGTGTGAGAGTTCTGGTTTCTTTATATCCTTATCCACATTTTTCCAACTGCAATAATTTTAAAGCCAGGTGTGGGGGTGCATGCCTGTAATCTCAGCACTTGGGAGGCTGAGGGAGGAGGATCACCACGAAGGCCAGCCTGAACTAGTTAATGAGAACCAGTCTCAAAAAAACCAAAACAATTTTTTTTTAAAAAAAGAATTATTTCTTCAAGCAAAAGTCATTAAACCAACTAACATTTCTTGAAAGTCTACTATATATTAGGTGCTCTTCTAAGCTGTGGGAAACAGCACTGGGCAAGACTGTCATGAGTCCTCCTCCGTGGCCTGTGCTCTCAAAGATCCTATATGGGATTCTTCAATAATCAGAACACTCTTGACAGGTGCCAAGAGCAAGGGAAGAGCTGTGGAGATGTGGCTCAAGAGAGCTCTTGGGGGCCTTTGCTTGAAATTCTGCCTCCTTTTTCTCCCCGGTGACTCTACTTAGCCTTAACAGGACCAGTGAGTTACAAGTGCAAATAGTTTTTTTATTAGTGTATGTTTGCAATATATAATACATAACTTCATTCAGAGTGGGGAATTCATATGTATACACACTGCATTTTGATCCCTCTTACTTTCCTTTTCCTCCTGTCTCCCCAATTCCCTGATCCCTTTCCCATCTCCATAGAGTCCTATCATCTTTTATTTTGCTCTTTAAATTATTTTGTTCCATACTTTTGATGAGCCGTTTCCTGAGACTTTTCCAATGTTTGTACCAAAACACCAGCCTTCCAGTATCCTTACTTTAAAAGCAAAGAGGAGGGGAATCTGAGCAAGCCATGAGCAGGTTCCCTTGCAGGCTGTTAGGGACAGAAAGATGAAAAAGTCACAGCTTGCTCTTGGAGGGTGTCATGGTACATCTCGGGAGGCAGACAGTGCCCAAAGCAACGGCAGCAGGCCATGCCTAGCATGGAGGTGGTGCAGAGGTGGCCTGGTAAGCGCTGCTTGTGAGTCGGGGAGGCTTCCCAGAGGAGGTGACTCACACTTGTATCCCAGAAGATGAACTAGAAGTCACCAGATGAACCACTGGATGGGGAAGGGAAAGTTCATTCAAAGGAATGAAGAAACAAATAGCTTGCCACATTCTAGTGTGGTTCCTAGTGGTTTCTTGCAGCTGGGACTCAGGGTATGTAGAAGAGACAAGCAGGTGGAGGCTGGCGATGGCCACATACAGAGTTTGAAGGCAGGTGCAAGGAGTTTGTACCTTTCGTATCTTGTTCGTCTCAGGCTGAGGCAAATCAGTGCATGAGTGCATGTTAGCAAGGACCTTGCCTCTGGAGTCAGGTCCATTTGTGCTGCTATGGTAAGATACCTGAGATTGGGTAATGTACAAACTGTAGAAATTCATTTCTTATAGTTCTGTAGGCTGGAAAGTCCAAGATGAAGATGAAATACTACCAGATTTGATATCTGCTGCTGTTCTTCATAGATAACTTCCTTCTTCTCTCTCTCCTCCTCCTCTTTTTTCTTCTTTCTCCTCCTTTTCCTTCCCCTTTTTCTTCTTTTTGTAGTACTGAGGATTGAAACTAGGGCCTTTGCATTTGCATTGAGCTACAACCTCACTCTTTTTAAAAAAATTTGAGGGAGGGTCTCCTTAGGTCACTGAATTGGCCAAGCTGGACTCATAATTTCAACCCTCCTGCTTCAGCTTCCAAGGGTGCTGGGATTACAGGCCTGCACCACCATGCCTGGGAGGTGGCATCTTCTGTGTCCTTACATGATAGAAGGGGTGAGAAATCGTCCTTGGGCCTCTCTTTTTTGGTACAGGGGATCAAATTCACTGCCTTGCACTTGCAAGGCAGGCAGGCGGCGTGCCATTTAGCTAAATCCCCGGCCCTTGAGCCTCTTTTATAAGGCCATGAATCCTTCCCAGGAGGGTGAAACTTTCATGACTTAAGGCCTCAATGTTTCTTTTTTTGGTACTGGGGATTGAACCTAGGACCTTGTGCCAGCTAGGCAAGTGCATTACCACTGAATTATATCCCAAGCCCTTTTAAAAATTTTTATTTTGATACACGGTCTCACTAGGTTGCCCAGGTCTCAACCAGCAAGACCATAAATGTAGGTTTAGGATAATGCAGAGCTCGGAAGATTGAAAGAGGCCTGAGATAAGCAAGGGGCTTTGAAGGAACAACAAAACACTGCTCTACAGAGAAGGAAGCAAAGGCACAGAAGTCAGAAACCTGCTTGCCCTCCAGCAGTGTAAAACTGCATAACTCTGTAATCATAAAACTCCCCTAGCCCCACCTGTGATTGAATGTGAGTAAATAGATAAAGATGCTTCTTAGTTCTGGGACACTAGATAAGATCCCTATCAGTCATAATTATCCAACCCTTTGTTCCGGACACCACTATCTATAGACCAATCTACAAAGCATCTGCTGACTAACAGTACATGTCAGGCTAATTAACATACAAATGTAAGACCACTAAACCTTTGTTCCTTCTTCTGTAAATTTCGCCTGTTAACTCCCCTGCAAGCCCCTATAAAAAGAGCCTCGGACTCTGGACTACGCCTCTCTAAGCTACTTTGCTTTGGGAGTGCCATCTGCCCAGACTAAGGTCTGTTTTACTTTCCAACTTGTCTGGTGTGTTCCTTCCCGGGTGATCTTCGCTGCAGTCAGCTCCTTGGAGCATTTGGTAAGGCCTTTGGTCTTACATTCTGGAGGCACCGCTGGGATCCCTGGGTGTGCTCCACTCCAGCTCCTTGGAGCATTTGGTAAGGCGTTTCGTCTTACATTCTGGAGGCACTGCTGGGATCCCTGGGTGTGCTTCACTATAGTCAGCTCCTCAGAGCTTTTGGTAAAGACAGCGGTCTTACAGCAGAGGTCAGGCGGGGACGTCACTACTCACAGGAAAGCTCAGTTCACACAGGCTGTTGAGACAAATAGGAACCTTCTGGTGTTTTGGTGGTTTTAATGGGCACTTTCTGCCCTCACTGTGCCTCTCTTGGTGCTTTTAACCCAAGAGACAATGGCTCAGAGCTGTTACTCAGAGACAACAGCTGCAGGGGCCAGTGATTTGGGAAGGAAATGGAGACCTAAGCTGGCATTGCCAGTGGTCAGGACCTAGCAGGGCCTAGCAGGCCAGGAGCAGGGATATCTCTTCAGGACAGTGAGGCTCTTGCAAAGACCCATGCCCTGATTGTATGTTCAATTTCTTACTTGGCATCTCACCTGGGCTCTAACAGGTATCTCAAACTCACCTGTCCCAAAAGGAGCTCTTCTTAGTTCCTGATTCCACCCTCTTTTCAGACCCACTCCTCCCTCACATTTCCCTCTCAGTTAAATCTACAGTGTTGTGCAGTTGTCATTAATGTCCTTGGAGGACTGATTCTAGGACACCTCTGTGAATACCAAAATCTGCATAAGTCAGGTTCCTTATGTGAAATGGGATAGTATTTGCATAGAACCCATGTAATTCTCCCATATACTTTATTTATTTATTTATTGGTACCTAGGATGAACTGGGGACCTTTTGCTTGCCAGGGGTAGAACCACTGAGCTAGATCCCCGGCCCCCTCCCATGTACTTTAAATCATTTCTAATGATACATAATACAGTGTAAATGCTGTGTAAATAGTGGCTATACTATATTGTTTAGGAAACAACAAGAAAAAAAGTCTGCATGTTCAGTGCAGACATAATCCTCCCTCTTCTTTGGGAGTTTTATGTCCCTGCCTTTTGCCCTGCAAGATTACTTCCCCTTCCTAGACAAGGTTACCCAGCATTCTAAACTCTAAAGAAAAGCCACATCTAAATGATTAAGATGTAAAACTGCTAAGTAATCTTTCTTTTTTTTTGGTACCCGGGATCAAACTGGAGAACTTGCACTTGGGAGGCAGTTGCAGGAGCTCGAATCACTGAGCTAAATCCAGGCCCTAAGTAACCTTTCTTTAGATTTGCAGAACAGTGAACCTCTGGTGACCTCTGAATTACATCTCAATGTATAAAACCACTCCCCCTTCTTTGAGTCCTGTGGTTCAGCTAGCAAAAAGCATGTAGATTGCTGAGAGGTTTAATTGCAGAAATGTGTCTGTCTAAAGAACCATGGGAACTAGTACCAGGGAACTGAGGGCCTGAAAAGAAAAAGGAGACGCGTGCCTTGGATGATGAAGATTCTGCTCAAGTTTATAGCATTCCTGACTGTGTTGATGTTTATCTGATCTTTTATGTCTAATAGTATTTGTTTTATGAAATTCAGTATGCTGGCTTTTGGCGCATATATGTTTATAGTTGTTATTTCTTACTGTGAATTGTTCCCTTTAAGTAGCGATCTCTTCTGTTCCTTCTGATCAGTTTTAGCTTGAAGTCTAGTTTGTCTGAAAATAGGATAGCTATTCCTGCTTGCTTTCAGGCTTTTGTTGCATGGAGTATTCTTTTCCATCCTTTGACTTTCAACCTATGTTTTTCTTTTTATGAAGTGTGTCTCTTGATTACAAGCTGCAGCTGAGGGTTTTGGTTTTTTTTTTTTTTTTTGAGACAGGGTCTCACTATGTAGTTCAGGCTGCCCTTTGCATTCCAGGCTGGCCTCAACTATAGGTGATCCACCTGCCTCAGGCTCCCAAGTACTGGGATTATAGGTGTGTGCCACCATGCCCATCTTGAAATTATTCTTATCTTGCTTAGTTCACCCAACTTTTTGTTCATGTCCTCTTTAAATTTGCTGATCATTATCAGTTAAGTCTTTTAACTGTTTAAATACATAATCTTTGAGCTCTCTGAGCATCCTTTTGATATTTGTTCGTTTCTTCTTTTATCCCTTGTACATTTCAGCTCTTTGGTTTTTTGAATTCCTTTCCATCAGTGCCCATGGGATCAACTCCCATTGGGGAGTTAAGAATTTTTGAAGCGATCTTATTATCTTGGTTCTCTTATGTTTCTTTTTATTTATTCTTTTTGTGCTGAGTGCTGAGGACCAATTAGAGTAGAAAAACTCTGTCACTAGTATGGAGATTTTACTAGTTAGTATGTTTCTCAATGATGCGACTTGGTTTTGGCTCTTCAACCTACTTAGCATTAGATCAGATCTAGTGGCTATATTGCAAGGAGAGAACATTACCAGTTAAATCAGCGTTTAAAGAGTCACCCATATATCAATCATATACTTTAAAACTTGTTTTGACAATTTTATTCTTTTAAAAATTATCCAAAAGGACTGTGATATATTACTACTAACTGGGATGTGTAAGATAAGGGAAGGAAAAAAGAAGAAGAGAATTTATCAGAAAGAATAAAAGGGAGCTGGGTGTGGTAGCACACACCTCTAATCTCAGCACTTGGGAGGCTGAGGCTGGAGGATTGCCACTCGGGGCCAGCCAGGACTATAAAGTGAGTTCAAGGACAGCTTGGCTGCATAGTAAGAATCTGTTTTAAGAAAAAATGAAAGATGGAAAAAGAGATTGAACTTAGTGGATACTATTTTTATTTTTTTAATTTTTTATTATTATTTTTTGTATATCCTTTTATTGGTATATTTTAGGTGTACAACATAATGACATTCATCATTGGAGATATGCACCTTTACATACTCTCTTGGTTCTTATTTTTCCCCCTTCCCCTGCCCTCCCTTCAACCCCTCCCTCCCTCCCTATTTACAAAGACTTTGTTTCCATTTTTTCATTTTCTCATATTAATTCCATTCCGGTCTTTCCTTTTCCCTACCCCCTCCACTTCCCCCTCCCCTTTGCCCCTTTTCTTCCTATTTCACATTATCTATTATACCTTTTAGTCCTTATTTACACTTTCAGCTTCTCACACTAGAGAAACTATTCGGTATTTACACGTGTGTCCTGTTTATTTCACTTAAGAGTATTGCCTCAATGTGCATCCATTTAGCAATAAATGCCTCTAATTTCTCATTTTTTATGGCTGAGTAGTACTCCATTTTATAAAAAAACCCACATTTTCTTGATCCAGTCTCCAGTTGATGGGTAGTTGGGCTGTTTCCAAGTTTTAGCTATTACAAACTGTGCTGCTATGAACATGGGCGCACATATATCACTGTGGTATGATTCTTTTAATTCTTTGAGGAAGATCCCCAGAAGTGGAATAGCGGGGTCAAATGGGATTTCCAGTCCTAGTTCTTTGAGGTATCTCCATACTGATTTCCATAGTGCTTGCACCAGTCTACACTCCCACCAGCAGTGGAGCAGGGTTCCTCTTTCCCCACAGCCCTGCCAGCATTTGTTATTGGTTGATTTCATGATAGCAGCCATTCTTTCAGGTGTGAGGTGGAATCTCAGAGTTGTTTTCATTTGCATCTCTTGAATGGCCAGTGATGCTGAAAATTTTTTCATATGTTTATTTGCCATGTCTACTTCTTTGTGTGAGAAATGTCTGTTTATTTCAGATGCCCATTTTTGGATTGGGTCTTTAAATTTGGGAGGTCTGATATATTAAAGTTCTTTATAGATTCGAGATAGTAGACCTTTGTCTGAGGGACCGCTGGTGAAAATTTTTTCCCACATTGTGGGTTGTCTCTTCACACTGCTGGTGGTTTCTCCTGCTGTGCAGAAGCTTTTTAGTAAAAAGAGATCCCACTTGATTGTGCTAGTTCACGGGCAACTGAGGTTTTGTTCATAAAGTCTTTTCTTACTCCAATGTCTTGAAGAGTTCTACCTAACCTCTGTTCTAGCTGGTTCAGTGTTTCTGTTTTTATATTTAGATCTTTAATCCATTTTGATTTTAGATTAGTGCATGGTGAGAGATATGGGTCTAGTTTTAGTCTTTGGCAGGTTGAATTTTCCCAATTTCTCCAGCACCATTTATTAAAGAGACTATCTTTCCTCCAGTGAGGGTGTTTGGCTCCTTTGTCAAAGATGAGGTGGCTGAGTGTGTCTGGAGTTGTTTCTGCATCTTCTAATCTCTTCCACTGGTCTTCAGGTTTGTTTCTTTGCCAGTACCATGCTGTTTTTATCACAGTAGCTTTGTAGTATAGTTTCAAGTTGGGGGTTGTAATACCCCCTGCCATGTCTCTGTTACCTAGAATTGCTTTTGCTATTCTGGGTCTCTTCTTGTTCCAAATGAATTTTTGGATTGTTTTCTCAAGGTCTATGAAGTATGCTGCTGGGATTTCAATTGGGATTGCATTGACTCTATATAGCAATTTTGAAAGTATAGCCATTTTCACTATGTTGATCCTTCCTACCCAGGAGCAAGGGATGTCTTTCCATTTTCTGATATCCTCTTCAATATCTTTTTTCAAAGTGCTATAATTTTCAGAGAAGAGGTCTTTGATTTCTTTTGTTAGGCTGATTCCAGGTATTTCAGTTTTTTGGATGCTATTGTGAAAGGAATTGTTTGCCCAATTTCTCTCTGAGTGACTCTGTTGTTTGTGTAGAGGAAAGCTATTGATTTTTGTGTGACCTTGTGACCTTGTTGGATACTATTTTTATAACTGGAGTGGGGGGCTGGTGGAGGTTTGAGAGAATATTTTTGGGAGTTGGAGAGGAGACACAGAGGGGAAGAGTAAGATTGAGGAAAGCTGTGAGAACATCAGAACTTGTCAATAAACTGGTAGTTAGCTTGAGTTTGAATCCTCTATACACGAGTTTGGTGAAGGTTACCCTGACTTGCCCATGAAAAGTACTATATAGAGGAAAACACTGGTTAATTTTTATTTTCCTTTTCACGTTTCACATGTACAGATGCCATACATATGTAGATATTATAAGAAAGGAAAAAAGGAACAGAAAGGATAGAAAGGAATAAGAAAGAGAGAAGAACTTCACACTCCAACTCTATATAGTTACAAAAACAAAAAATTAAAATGTCCCAGTTATACTGTAGCCTGAATCCACCCAGTTAGCTCTTGAAATGGAGAAGCTTTGACCTGTGGGTGGGTGGGTGTCTGGGCATACTGCTGGGCCTGTCTCCTTCCTGCTCTTCCACAGAGCATTGCTGTGTCCACAAGTTGCCTTTCCTCCTCCTCCTCTCAGGACAGGGCTCACTCCTGTACTCACTGAGCCGGCCCACTCCCCTGATCTGGTCTCTTGCTTGCCAGTGAGTGAACGGGCTTAGGGGTCTGCATGGACCTCTGAACCTGCTTCCTGTCTGTGGGCCACACTCTACTTTTTTCAGTTTTGCTCCTGTGGGTGTGTATAGCGAAAAGTCTTCGCCTTTGTCTTATGATTGGACACTTTGAATTGAATCAGAAAGGCAAAGGTGCAGTGTGGTTGAGCCAGTGGGCACACAGTCTTTCACTGATTTCTGAAAGGGTTTCTCAACACCTGCTCCCTCCCTCCTCCATAATCTCTGCGCCTCTATGCACACTTTCTTGAGGCTTTATGGAGCCTGCTTCTTCATGCTCTGTGGCTAAGCTGTGTCTCTGGCTCTTCACCCATATCTCCCTCTCTGTACCCCACAAACGGTTACTTTCCATCTTGTGAACTCTGTGGTGCCATGGGCTTGCAGTGCTCAGCAAGCTTCGACTAGGGGTGGGTTCTCTTGCGGTTGCCAAATGGTGGGCTGTGGGGAGGATGTCACATGGACACAGGACCCCCGCTGTGTGGGAGAACAGTGGGGAAGCACCTGGTCTGCCTCTGCTTAAACTACTTTTTCCCCCTGGGTCTTCCGGGTTGCAATCTGTGATTACTTTGAGACACAGCTCTTCAGTGGCTGGCTCTGGGCTCCTAATCAGTGCTGTGCCCTCATTCCTTACTTATCCAAGGCCAGTGGTACTACCTCAGTCTCTTTTCTCTGGGTGATTCTCTAGCTTTCATTTTCTCTGGAGTCTTGATCGTGAATAAAAATCTCCTTCACTTGGTCCCTGTGTCAGTTACTTTTCTCTTGTTGCTGAGACACAATACCCAACACCCAAAGTTAGAGGGGAAGGGGCTTACAGTTCATAGAAGTTTCAGTCCATAATCAGCTGGCTCCAAGTCAGGGATGACAAACAGGTATGGCAGAGCAGAAACAACATGGCATGCACAAGGCAGAAAAGGTAACAAGAGAAAAATTACCGGTGTCTCCCTGCCCTTTTTATTTTATTCAAACTACTTAGGATAGGAAGCACTCACACCCTTAATCCTACTGCCCTTGAGCCTAGCATTGCATCATGAATCAATTCTAGCTCATTCTAGATCAAGCCTATGATTACTGAGGCTTTGGGGGACATCCAGACCCAAACCATAACAGTCCCTTTTCCAGGGGAGAGGAGGAACAGGTTAGGAACCTATCCCAGGAGTCTGACTGCACGGTAATGTTGGATCTTTCCCTCAGCATGTTAGCTCCACTCCCAAGATTGTGCATAAGGGGTGCTTCTGACCAGGGGAGCCCCATTTCCCTTTCTAACCACCCCCTCACTAGACTTAACCTCGTGGGTTTTCCCTTCACATTGATTCTTCATATTCCCCCATTGATTCCCCCATTTCTGAATATCTGTGCTTCCTGGTGCACCTCCTCCAAGCTTCTCCTGTGCACCTCTGCCTCTAGTTGGCCATGATCAAAGAACTGTTTTTGAGTAGAGCAATTGCCACAAATGAAAGAGCAGTTCTTGTTCTATCCTTCTGGGCCTGGTGTTGGGATAAGTTGGATTTGGGGAAAGTAACTCTCCTTGGACCTGTTCTTCCCCAGCACACATGACGCACATGTGAACATAAACACACACTCCTGGATAAGAGTTGTCTGCTCCACTTTGTTATAGGCTGAATCGTGTCCAGCACAAATCATTGGTCAAAGTCCTAACCCTGGTCCATTAGAATTTGGACCATTAGTATTTGGAAATGGGGTCTTTAAAGAGACAAGTAGAAGCTGGGCATGATGATGCACGCTCTGAGAGGCTGATGTAGGAGGATCAAAAATTTGAGCCCAGCCTGGGCAATAGTAAAAAGGGCTGGGATGTAGCTCAGCGCACAGGCTCTGAGTTCTAAAAAAAGAGGCAATTGAGGTTCAATGAGGTTACCAGGGGTGGGTTGCCCTAATCCAGTATGACTGGCGTGGTGAGAGATGAGGACACAGACACAAAGAAGGAGGATCATGTGAGGACACACTGAGAAGCCGGCCAACTCCATGCTAAGAAGGAAGCTCAGGAGATCCAAGTTTTCTGACACCTTGATCTCAGATTTCCAGCCTGCAGAACTGTGAGAAAATTAATTTCTGTTGTTTATGTACCTTGCCTGTGGGTATTTTGTTACGGCAGTCCTAGGAAATGAAAGCACACACTCATTCTCAGTATGTGGTCCAGATTTGTTGCCTAGAACAGCTCTGGGACCAGCGGCTCTAGCACCCTGGACATACCCTCTCCTTTTTGGGCGTCAGTTTCCTCTGAATGGATGGAATCTGGTGGCCGGGGAGCAGCCTTGTTCCCCACCAGCTGGGATATTGTATAATTTTGATTCACATCTCTGGTCTCCCTTCTGAAGACTCTCCCAGGGACTCAGAATCTCCCCTAACTGCAAACATGTACAAAAAAAAATGGAAAGGGATCAAAAGATGGGGAGTGAGGGCCGGGGATTTAGCTCAGTGGTACCACAGCCTGCCTCAAAGCTCAAGGTCCCAAGTTCGATCCCTGGTACCGAAAAAACCCCCCAAAAACAGCAACAAAAAGATGGGGAGTGGCGAGAGAGGGGAGGGAAAGGGGATGAAAAAAGAAATTGAGATGTGCTGTGTACACACACCAACTTCCCACAAGGAATGTAATCATTATGTACTGCACACATGTACTAATAAACTAAAAATAAGAATCTCTCCCTAAATTGATTCTTAATGATTAATCTGCTGCGTGATACATGGGAGAGTGAGCCAGAGAGAAGCAGAAGGGAGCCAGTGGAGGAGAGGGAAGTCAAGGCACAGACTAAAACAGGCATATGGAGGAAGACAGAGACCAGAAGTAAAAAAAATAAAAAAAAATAAAAAAAATAAAAAGACAGCAGAGAGACCAGGGAAATCTTCTTATGATTTGATCCTGTAGGGTCCTCAACTCTTCACTCTGATCCCATAGGGGCCCCAGTTCTTCACTTTGCTGGAACTGACCTAAGATTAGGCAGACAGTAGGGATGGAGTTAGGGCTCATGGAGGTGCTGACCTGGAGCTGGTCCTGGGATCAGCTGGTTCTGGCTGGGTCCAGCAGAGGGAAACAGAATCATCTTGACTCTTGTCCTCAGGGTGAGTCTCCTCCCTTGTTGATTCCTATTGATGCTCCTGGCTTCCTTGTTTTTGTTATTTAGGGACCCCTCTAAGCCCACATCTCCTTTCACTTCCTGTCCTTGAGGTTCCCCAAATTGTTGGAGTCTTCAAATCCCCACCGGAGAACTCATTCTTCTGCTCCCATCCCCCAGGCTTAGACTTTCCTCTGGGCTGTATCCTATCACTCTGCAGGGAAGTAAATCCAGACCTGAACCTGGATAAGGGAAGTAGAGCTTTCTCTGCAGCAACTGGAGGAGGCAAGAAATGAAGGAATTGATTTTTACTGAGCATCTACCTTGAGAAGGACTTTGTGTAAAGGCTCAGCATTAGATACTTTCAATCTGTCTAATTCCTGCAATGACAGAATGGAGTCAAATACTATCATACTCATTCCCAGCTACAGAAACTGGAGTTCAGATCTCTCTCTCTTTCTCTCTCTCTCTCTTCAAGACAGATCTGTCCCAGAGTGGCCTCATACTTGCTATGTAGCTCAGGGTTGCTTCAAACTTGAGTCCTCCTGTCTCAGTCTCCCAAGTGCTGGGATTGCAGGTGTGTGCCACTGCACATGGCTAAGTTTAAAGATCTTGAGTAACTTGTTCAAGGGTACCTAACAGCAGATCTAGAATTTCACCTTTGCTTGACTCTGGAGGCCATACCTTCTTTCTAAAAGGGATTCACTTTTATATAGTTTGGACCCTTGTTTTTTCTTTTGGAACATGGTACTGGGCATGGAGATTGAATGGTAAGTAAGGTAGTCCCTGAGCTCAAGGATCATTCAGTCTGTATAGGGAGAGAGACACATAATCAGACAATGGGAAACAAAGGCCATTCTTTCCTTTATGCAGCCTGTGTTTATTGGGACAGACCATATGCAGGTCCTGTTCTAGGTGCTGAGGATTTAGGACTGAATGAGGCCAAAGTCCTGCTCTCATGATGCCTGGTTCAAGTGCTGTGGTTTAAATATGAGTGTGCCCCAAAGGGACATGTATTGAGGGCTTGATACACAGAGCAATAATATTTCAGAAATAGAGCCTGGAAAGGAAATTGGATCATGAATATGCTAATCTCATGCCTAAATGGACTACTATATTAGGAGATGGGACCCAACTGGCATAAGTGGGCTGCTGGGGTGTGCCTTTGAAGTGTATGTCTTGACCTCAGTCCCTTCCTGTTGGGCTTTTTCATGCTTTTTTTGCTTCCTGGCTGATATAAGGTGAGCAGCTTATCTCCTCCATGCCCTTCTACCATGATGTTTCTGCCTTCAAGCCTGAAACCAACAGAGTCAGCTCTATCAGGACTAAAACCTCTGAAACTAAGTAAAAATAAACCTTTCTTCCTTTAGGTTGTTTTTCCAGGTATTTTGTCATAGTGATGGAAAGCTAACACATCAAGTATTCATGAAAAGATAATGTCCTAAATATATAAAATGCATACTCTATTAAATGGCAATAAGTACTATGAAGAAGAAGAAACCAGGGCATCAGTGGAGTGGTGAGGAGGGGAGAGTGGGGAAACAGGTGGCCTGGGATGGATGCTCGCTCACGGTCTCATCATCTTGGCCTCTCAGGCTGGCACTGGTGGAGCTGACGATGTTCTTTCTGGTCCATTTGCTTGGCAAGAGTTGAATCAGGGTGTGGAAGATTTTTTTTTTTTTGGATATGGGTGCTACAGTCTCTTGAACAGCTTGTTTTGGACTCAAGCCTTTGGTATGTGGACCCCAATGTCAAGGTGAGTTTTTGGTGAATGTGGTGGTATTTGTGTATAGAAAGGCTGCTTCACTGTTACTTGTTCTTATTAAATTTAGTCAATTTATTAAATCATATATATTTCAATATATTTTATTAATATCTATTGATTTTATAAAATATTGAGTCTCAGTGTGGTAATAATGCATATAACAAATTTTGATCATATTCATACCCTTATTACCCTCTCTTACAGTCCTCCTCCCTCTTCTTATTTTCTTCCTCTTGTCTAATAATAGTCTCCCTTTTACTTTAATGCCATCTCTTTTTTCTTAGTTTCCACATATAGGGAAAACACGTGATACTTGTCTTTCTGAGTCTAGCTTTTTTTGCTTAACATAATGATCTCCAGTTTCATCTTTTTCCTGCAAATAACATGATTTTGTCTTTTATGGTGGAATAATATCCCATTGTGTACATATACACTACATTTTCTTTAACTATTCATTTGTTGATGGGGACCTAGGCTGGCTCCATATCTTGACTATTGTGAATTGTGCCACAATAAGCATGGATATGCAGTATCCTTATAGTAAGCTGATGTTAATTCCTTCAGGTATATAACTTTTATTCCTTCAGGGTGGGATAGCTGGGTCATATTGTAGTTCTATTTTTTAGGTTTTTGAATAATCTCCATTCTGATTTCCAAAAGGGCTGCACTGATTTACATTCCTCCTGGTAGTGTAGAAAGGTTTCTTTTCTCTGCATCCTCACAGCGTTGTGTGTGTGTTCTTGATGATAGCTGTTTTGACTGGGGTCGGATAGAACCTCAATGTAGGTTTTCTTTTTTTTTTTTTGGTACCAGGGATTGAACTTGAAACCTTGTGCTTATGAGGCAGGCAACTGCACCACTGAGCTAAATCCCCGGCATGCTCAATGTAGTTTTTTTTTCTTTTGTATCGGGATTGAACTCGGGTCCTTGCGCTTGCGAGGCAGGCGGTGGAACCACTGAGCTAAATCCCCATCCCCCATTCAATGTAGTTTTGATTTGCATTTCTGTAATGGCTAGTGATGTTGAGCATTTTTTTCATATACTTATTGATCACTTGTACTTCTTTTGAGAAGTGTCTGTTCAATTCATTAGCCTGTTTATTGCTTGGGTTATTTGATTTTTTCATGTTAAGTTTTTGAGCTCTTTATATATTTTAGATATTAATTCTGTCAGAAGAGTAGGTGGCAAAGATTTTCTCCCATTCTTCAGGCTGTATCTTCACTCTATTGATTGTTTCCCCTTGCTATGCAGGAACTTTTTAATTTGCTGTAGTTCTATTGTTGATTCTCAATATTGTTTCCTGTGTTATTGGAGTCTTATTCAGACAATCTTTGCCTGTGCCTATGACTTCAAGTGTTTCTCCTATGTTTTCTTCTAGCAGTTTCAGTTTCAGGTCTTATACCTAGGTCTTTGATTCAATTTGAACTGGTTTTTGGACAGGATGAATGATAAGAATCTAGCTTCAATCTTCTATGTATGGACATCCAGTTTTCCTAGCACCATTGGGTAAAGAGGTTGGTTTTTCTCTAATGTATAACTGTGGCTCCATCAAGAATCTGATGACTGCTAGAGCCAGGGATTTAGCTCAGTGGTTCCGTCGCCTATCTTGCAAGAGCAAGGACCTGAGTTCGATCCCTGGTACCAAAAAAAAAAAAAAAAAAAAAAAGGAAACAGATGACTGTAGTTGTATGGATTTGTTTTATTCTAATCCATTGATAGCCTATTTTTGTGCAAGTGTCATGTTGTTTTTCTTCTTTCAGGTTTTGTACTACAATTTGAAAACTTGTATTGTGATGCCTCCACCTTTGCTCTTTTTCTTTTGGATTGTCAAATAAATCAAATTAGTAGTCACAATGAATCTCAAGGCTCAAATGTTCCAATACTATTTACGAACACGATCTGATAATTTCATATTTTTCTTTCTTTTTTTTTTTGATTTCATATTTTTCAACTAAAACTATAAGTCTAAAATTTAGAACTTGGGCTGGGGATTTAGCTCAATGGTGCTGCTGCCTGCCTTGCAAGATCAAGGTCCTGAGTTCAATCCCCAGTACCTCCCCCCAAATTAATAACTCAGTTTTGGTTTAATATCACAAGGCTAACTTGAAAGTTTTTATCATACTAAATTTCCTTGCACATTATAATACCAAATACAGATTGCTCTTAAATTTAGCACAAATATATCAATACTATATTTTTATTACTTTTGTCATCTGTTTTGCTATTTTTTTTTTTGGTACTGGGGATTGAACTCGGGTCCCTGTGCTTGCGCAGCAGGTGGCAAAACCACTGAGCTAAATCCTCTGCCCCCCTGTTTTGTTATTGTTAATGGATAAATTAACTTGTGAAATGAGGTTCACTGTGCTTTCCAGGCAGTCTTGCACTCTTGGGCTTATGGGACTCTCAGCTTCCGGAGTAGCTGGGACTGGTGGAGTGCACTGTCATACCCAGATACTGTGGAATCTATATATTTAGTTTCAAACCTTCTTAGTTTAGAATACACTTCTCTGAAGGAAAAGCATTACCATCCCTTGTCACCTGGGATTGTTAGAGGTTTTCTGAAGCTACATTATGGGACACAGTTCTGAGACTGAATGTAGGGCTTGGTGCTTGCTTATAACCAGGATGATTCTCCCTGAGCCCCGGGGAAAGATTGTGTGTCCTATTTTAGTTGCTAAGTCCATACTTTCCAGATGGGATTGAACTCTCAGCCCACATTCTCTGGATTCCATATTTCATATTTTTGGTTTGGATTTGAATAGATGGAGTAATGCAAAGGCTGAAGTTGCAGATATCTTCCTTCACTCCACAGCTGGGGTAAACATAAAATTCTTTACCACTTATTCAGCCTGAGCTGTCTAACTTTACCAGGAATTTATGTGATGTCTGACTCATCATGCTGATGATCCAATGGGAGACAGCACTTCTCTCCTCCATCCCCATGGTGATCTACACTGTACTTGCTGGGTGGATTCCTTTTGCTCACCCAGATGAGTTTTCAGGTAGCTCAATGACTTTTCCTGGGATCATCCACTTTGCCTTCACACTTGAGGTTACAGAAGCTCCTGAAGGTCTCTTCCAGTCTGCCAAGAGCTGTGGGGTGCTGAGAGGGGAATCTGCTCAGCCAGTTAGGGAAGTTCTTTCAGGCTTTGTTTGAATAAGATAATTCTAAGGTCTCTGGACCTCAGGAATCTCCAATTGAGAAGCAGCAACCCGATTACCCTGTCTGTTAAACTCCCATGAGTTACCTTCTGCAAACCTTCACATGGTGGGCAGCCCTGTGGGTACCTCCTGCTCCTTGAGGTGGGAGAGGGGAAGATGAGCTACCTTTAATTTTTGTTTTAGAATTTCACCTGCAGTTATAAAGAACACCCACTTCTTCTGGATCACAAAGCTCACTTATTTCCATGTACACAGGGCCTTCACAGACCCTAGCCGTTTGCATTGCAGTCCTTTGTTCTTCCTGTGCGCAGGTGTGGTGAGGGGGGGATGTGCTGGGGGAGGTGGGTGGCTATAGGGGAAAATGAACAGAATTCTTTTTCCCTTTCTCAAGTTACTGTTGAAAGAAAACACAACATCCCTTGTCTTGTCCTTTTTGTGTTGTTTAATTATTATTTTTTATTAGTACATTTGCAGCACATGATTACATTCCCTGTAGGGAGTTGGTACATGTACATAACACAGCTTGATTTTTTCTTTACCCCTCCCCTTCCCCTCCATCTCTTGGTCCCCTTCCCTTTTGCCAAAGCTCTATCTCCCTATTTCCGATTATCTATCTTTTATTTTGCTCTTTATTTATATTTTGGGTTTCTCATATAAAAGAAACAATGTGATATTTAAGCTTGTGCATCTAATTTATTTCATTTAAAATTATGGTCTCAAGGTGCATTCCTTTTCCTACAAATGACTTGTTTATCCTAAAATTTCTGCCATGAAACAGAAAGAAAATTTGGGATATTGTTTAAATTTAGTTATGAGAAAATAAAGTGACATTTTTGAAACTTGAGCTGTGACCACAGTAGTAAGAATTGCAGAGATGTTTAGGGGGATGGCTATTCACCAGGTGTGGCAAGAGAGACAGGGCCAAGTCTGTGTCCCAGGGCTTCCACAAGGCTAGAGGAGGAAGGGACAGCTGGTGGTAGGGGCACACTCACTCTAGAAGTATTGGAGGGATTTACCTACCTCCCACCTACCTCCTACCCCCCACCTACCTCCTACCCACCTGCCTACCAGAGATACAGTAAAATATAACTAAGATATAAGACCACAGAAAACTGAAATACAAGTATAAAATGAAGATTTTGAGGAAAAGACAAACAGAAGTAATGCAGGCCATAATGACCTACAAAGTTGTTAATGTTTAAACCCTTGCTTCACTCTGATTCCTGAAAACTAAAATGAAGAGAGAGACACAATTATGTGGTGCTTATTATCAAGGAGGAAGGAGTATTCTGGTTTTATTCAGGGAGTGCAAGTGTTCTGAATTGTTGCTAATGCTTGAAGCATAGTAGGTTCTTAATGTTTGCTGATTGAATGCATGAGCAAATGAATAAATGAGTGGAGTTGTGTTTGCATTATAAACTAGGGACCAATTTTTAGATGAACCCATGGGAACAGGAGACTAAGGCTTTTACACAGCATGGAGAATTTAAAAAAATCATTTCTTAGGCTATGGTTTATTGTCTTCTCTTTTTCTGTAATTCTAATATGCATTTTGGATGTCCTAGTTCTATCTTATGTGTTTCTTATCATTTTCTTATACTGTATTTTCATCACTTGTGTGGTGTATATTTTTTCACATGAATATCTCTGAAGCTGAGATATTTTGCAATTGATGATGTCTCACAACAGTTTCTATCCAGGTGCTGGTTATGACATAGATGCTGCTCCCTGTGGGTACTTGAACTTGGTTGTTATTCCTGCAGATTTGACCAAAATGCAGGTTTTCCAAATTTTTCCATTCTGTTTGTTCCCAGTTCTAACAGTAATTTTGGCTAATAGCTGGCAGGAATACCCATACTGTTATTGGTTAATGGGTCCTGGGAAAATTCCTTCTAGGTTCTTGCTATTCTGTTTTTTGGTTTTGTTTTTTTGGTACTGGGGATCGAACTCGGGTCACTTGTGCTTGTGCAGCAGGTGGTGAAACCACTGAGCTAAATCCCTGGCCCAAGGTTCTTGCCATTCTGAACAAAGAAAGGGACAAGACACACAGAAAAGGTAGTGGGATGCACATTTATTGAAGGTGGAAAAGAAATAGGCTCTGAAGCCTGACTCACAGTGGCCGTGAGATAAGGGAAAGGGGTTCTTCATGTCTGGCAGTCCTCGATTGGCTTCTCCCTCATGCAAATAAAACATTGACACAGTTGTCCTATCACACATTCACTTGTCCTGGCACCAGATTTAAACTATCCTATCAAAGATTAGCTTTGGTTTTGTGCTGAATGTAAACGAATTAAAAATAGCACTTTTCTGGTTGGGTCCATGTACAGTGGTGAGGAGTTGCAGTCACCCTGAGTCCTGTGTTATGCATGTGTACCCTGGGTCTGCATGGTTTTGACAGATTCTGGCCAGTTGTTTGACTAGTTTTGCCCAGCCCTAATCTTTTACCTCAATGCCACTACCTGGATGCTGTGCTGCCTTGAAATTTCCTCTGTTAGGTAAGCTAGTTCATCACTTTTGAGCTCAGGGCATGGACAAAATGAGACCCAATTCTTTGCCACAGATTAACATGAGTGGCCTAAAGTCTAATTTCCAACACAATCTTCATTTCCATCTGAAACTTCATCAGCATAGCTTTAATTGTCTGCATTCCTACCAGCTTTCTGGTCTTCTGAGCATTCTAGGCTTTCTCTAGCCCACTTCTCCAAATTTTTCCAAACTCTACCTGCAAGCCAGTCCCTAACACTTTCCCACATCATCTCAGGTATAGCAATGACTGCTCCACTTCTCACTATCAGCTTTCTGTCACTGTAAAAAAGGGAAAAACCTAAATAAACTCTCCAGCCTCACTAGCTTTTAGTTGACTTCAAAAATCGCTAATTTGGAGGCAGTACAGCAGAACAATATGTTAGTTGTTTCCCACTAGTTTTGCTGTAGATTGCACCTCCACTGAAGCTTCCTAATGAGTTAATACTGTTCTCCAGCAAAAGCTGCTTTCTGTTCTTCTCCCCTGCTCTGTATCTTAAACGCAAGGTTTGCTATTCCTGGGGAAAGGAACTAAAAAGACATAAGTCATAAAACTAGTCAGTAACTTTTCTCTAGATTTACAGAACCCAGGACATCTGACAACCTTCGGGTATCATCAGAATGTACCTCATCTAGCACAAAGCATACAACTTGACAATCCTGTTCTTTAAAAACAGAAATATAGGTAATTTGCAAGAAAATATGTTTATTAAAGAATTATAGGACAGGGCTAGAACATGACAGTTGATTGTTATTGCAAGCATATTCTGGCAAAAGAGGAAAAAAAAAACCCTCAGTGACAGGATGGTAGGGAGCCTAGATGCGACTCAGTGTGCCTGCTCATTACTCCCCTGCACCTCTCATCCCTCTATAAAAACTTTTATATACTTGAGTTTCCTAAGAAGGGGCTCTGGAGACTATAGCTCTCTCCATGTTCAAGGGTTCTGGCTCTTAAGTAAAACTGATTTCCTTTCAACCAGCTCTCATCTCCTGAGTGTTGCCTTTTGAGCAGTGAGCAGCTGGACCTCGGTCCAGTAACACAAACACCTGAGATAAGTCAACTTATAAAGAGAAGAAATTTACTTTGGCTTATGGTTTTAGAGGTTTCAGTCTATGATCAATTGCCTCATTTTGCTTTGGACCTGTGGTGAATCAGCACATCCTGGTGGGGGAAAGCTGCTCACCTGGTGTCTGGGAATTGAGAGAAGAAGAGGAGGGTTTGGCTTTCACAGTCCTCTTCAAGGGCAGGCCTCCAGTGACTGGAAGACCTCCCAATGGGCCTCACCTCTTAAAAGTTGTTCTCCACTTCCCAGTAGTGCCATGGTCTGGGGAGCAGGCTCTAGCACATGAGCCTTTGGGGACATTCCAGATTCAAGGTACAGTGCTCCCACCTGGAGCACACACTCAATTTTCTTGAGGCTCTAGTTCCCCTGTGGAATGGGGATAGCAAACATAGCTCCCTCTTGGGGCTGTTGTAATGGTTAAATGAGAAAACATCTGTAGGAATTCACAGCAATGGCTGGGGATGAGGACAAATGTTTGTATTCCTGGACCTGGTGTGGTGCTTAGACTGCAGAAGGTGCTTACCGAGGTAGAGTTCCTGCCGCTGCAGAGAGGTCTGCTTCCTGCTGTGCACCTTTTTCCTTCCTCTGTTTTATTTTTTTATTCATTGAGTTTATTGGTACATTTTATGTATACAATATGATGGCACTTATCATTGGGAATTTGTATCTATATATGATATATCTTGGTTCTTATTTTTCCCCCATTCCCCTGCCCTCCCTTCAACCCCTCTGTCCCTCCCTATTTTATAAAGACTTCGTTTCTGTTTATTCCTTTTCTCTCCTTCCCGTTTCTCCTGTATCTTGAGGAACTTTGCTCCCTTAGAAAGTGAGCAAGTCAGGCTGGGACTGGGGAACCTGCTGAGCTCACAGGAAGTTGTGGTCTGGTATTTGGATTCCAGTATCACAGTCCCAGATTGGGCAAGAACAGGGAAACTGTTGGTTCCTCTGAACCTGGTCAGGGATATGTGGAGACACCAAGAATTCTGGGAAAAGGGGGAGGGACAGAGGGGGAACCACAAACTACACCCTGGACCCCCTTGGCCTGGCTTCCCTTCCCAAATTGTGCAATGAAGAATGAGATGATTGGCATGTGAGGATGGTGGTGGTGGGGAACCAGGAGACTCCTTCCTAAGGGGATGAGAACAGAGGTGGTTGTATCCCCCTCCCCCACTATTCATTGTCCAAGTTCCAACTCTGTTTCCACTTCTATTTACTGTCCAAAGTCCCAGGGCCAGGAGATGCCAGGTTAGAGTAATTCGAACATTCAGGACCCTGGCCTGAACTAACTTCCTCTTCCCCTCGCATGTAGCACCCACCACCTGCCTGAGTTGTCTTAGCTTTAATCCTTCTTTCTCCATAGGGCCTGAGCTGCCTGCAGAAGCCAGAGCCAGGTCTTCATACCTTTAACGGCTAACCAAGGTAAGGGAGACAGGCACGATGGGGGATGTTTCAAATCAAGGAGACCCTGGTTTAGGGACAGTGGGGCCAGGTGGGAAAATGTGTGTGATTTGATCTTTGAGAGTATGGAGGGATGGTTTCTGGCCATGTCAGGGGCCAAGTCATCTCTTGAGAAGGGTCAAGATCCTGCAATATTTCTAATCTTTACCCTGAGGTCATCTCCGATCTCATACCCAACTGAAGCCATCACCTTGACCCCTCCAGGCCCTACTCAATCCTACTGTCTGCCTCCACTAGAATTCTCATCTTAGCACAAGCCCCAGCTCTAATAACAACCTCTACTCAGTCCCAGATCTGGCTCCAGCTCTGGGACCATCATGGAGAAGGACTTTCAAGACATCCAGCAGCTGGACTTCGAGGAAAATGACCATCAGCTCAGTGGTGGTGAGGGACCAGGCATTTGTGGGCAGAATCCCAAGAGAGAAAATCCATTTTGGAAAGGCAAGTGTCCAGTTTCCTGGGCTTCATCTGCACCCCTGTACCAGCTGCTGATTACTCTCTGCCTCTCTGGGGTCTGTCACACTGACTTTCTGAGCTGGGACTAAGTCCTTCTGACTGTAAGCTGTAGATAGCTGTGCTTCCAGAGGACTTCCAGAGGGTGTGTGGGACACCTGGAAGTTACAGGTGGCTTTCTTCCTCCTCCCACCACAAGAGACAGCTGTGCTGTGTGTTTGCCTGGGCACATGTGTGCACAGAAGGAATGCAGAGCCAGCTAGGACTCTGTGTAAGTTGGGGTGGGTGGGGAAATGAGCACAGAAAGATCTTGGAAGATTCTTGCTCCTCTTTGACTTCCTGCCTGAATCTTCCTTTAGCAAATTTTGAAGCAGGCCCCAAGGGGCTGGGAAAAGTGTTAAAGTAAGAGAGATCTGAATGGTTCTAGGCAGAGGGGAAGGAGCCAGGGATGGAGGAGGTGCTGTGTGTAGGTGCTGGTGTTGGAGCTGGTTTCTGTGGAGGGAGGAGGTGCTGGGACTCAAGCTCAGGGAGGGAGATTGATGAGCCTGGGCTGGGAGGAATCCCTGCATTCCTGGGGCTGGCAGAGGAGGGAGAGCTGATGCTGGGCAGAGCAGGAGTGGGCAGAAGGGATAAATGTACCACTGATGGCTTCTCCTTCCCCTGGAAGTGGGCTGGTAGGTCTTATGACCCATTGGTGGGGTCTATGGAGACAGAAGCCATGTCTGCCTCCATTGTCTTTTGCAGCTTTTGGGTCCACATGGTGCCTGGGACTAATGAACCTTCAACAATGACTTTGGTTATTGCTAAACCTTCTGAGGTTGAGAGGATTCAGAGTTTGAGTGGGTGGGCTTGGAGAGAGTCCAGAGTTTTTGAAATTAATGGGAGTGGGAACTTGCCCAAATGGACTGAGGGTCAACACTGAGGGACAGGCCTAGGTGTCACAATAAGTTATGCATTTCCCTCCAGCAGCTCTGCCATCTGGAAGGGTCCCTGCAGGAGCAGACTTCACTGCTAGTTGCCTCCCATTCTTCCTGGCACTTTCCATCTATACAGTTTCCAACAAATTTGGAAATATTTTGACCATTGTTTCTGAAAATATTTTTTTTCTGTTTCCACCCCTTTCCTTTCTGTCAAGGACTCCAATTAAGTATATATTAATATACCACATTTATTAATGGCTCCATTGATGCTTTTCAAAAGCATCCTTCAAAAGGAGGTCTGTGAATGGTTTCCCCTCCTGCCCACCAGCCAGAGAGACCCACTGATCATCTCTGGTTTTAGTCTCTGCCCTTCCACATTCCCTGTCCCTTCAGACTGGGATCCCTTGAGGCTGGGCCCAGCATTCTCCCTAAGATCAATGCCTGTATCCCTCATACAAGTCCTCTCGTATCAAGGCTGTGCCTCTGACCTCCTTCCTGCCCACTAAGCACAGCCTCCCTGCTCTCACCTGCCCACACCCTCCATTTATTTACAGCGTAGAGGAATGCAAGGGCATTGGGGAGGGTGATTTGAAGGATGTATGTCTTGTAAAGCCCAAGTCTGTCTCCCAGGCCCCACTGTGTCTCTGTCCCCAAGTCCAATCTCAGTTTTGCACCTCGCTGATGTACCATGTACCATGTGAATGGATGTTCTATGCATGCTTAAACATGTTCATATGGGCCCAGATGTGTGTGTGTTCAATGCCTCAATGGTCAAAACCCATCAAGACCCCACAGCCCCTGACCTGGTTTCCTCCCCTGCCCTGGTTGCACCTCCTCAGACGTCTGAGCCCCTCTGCCCCACTGTGCCTTGTTCTGCAGCTCCCATTCCCTGGATGCCCAGCTCCTGACACCCCTCTCTCACAGGGCCATCTCCCCAGCCCCTCCAGCAACGCCTCTGCTCCAGGTTCCGTCTCAGTCTTCTCGCCCTGGCCTTCAATGTCCTACTGCTGGTGGCCACATGTGTGATTGGATCCCAAAGTGAGAGTCCCAGGGCCAGCAGGGATGGGGCAGGATGGGGAAGGGTTATGGGCATGGTGGGTCAGTGATGGGAACAACAAGAGGGGAAGAATAGAGGCAGCATGAGGTACATGTTGGGCAAAAGTGGGGGTCAGTGATGGGTGAATGATGGGAATAATGATGGTAGCAGTGTGGGTGGTGAGTGGGACAGTCCCACAGACAGCCCCACAACCCATCCCCCCTGTTTCCTGATAAGGCACACAGCTGCAAGTGGAGCTGCAGACCCTGAAAGAAGCTTTCAGCAATTTCTCCTCCAGCACCCTGGTGGAGATCCGGGCTCTGGACTCCTATGGTGAGTGGGCTGGGTGGTTGGCACAAGAGTTTGCTGGTCTCTGTGCTGAGTCTTCCTTCAGTAGGCGTGTGTTCAGGGGCTGTGGGGGTGCAGACTGGAGTCAGGCAGCATCCTGCGACAAGGTGAGAAGTCCCCAGGGTGAGGACCATGTGGCTGGAGGCACATGCAGGAGCAGAACAACTTAGTTTCTCTCTTTTTGAGGAGGCAGAGCAGGTGGCAAGTTGACATCCTTGGGAGACCAATTGGAGAAAAAGCAGAAAGATCTTCAAGCAGGTCAGAGACCTTCCTAGTGTGTGTACATGATGGTATGTGTGGTTTTATGTGTCATGGTGTGTGTTCGTATGTGTGTGGTATGCCTGTGCACTCTGTAAGGGATATCTGTGTGTGAATGGCATAGGCGATGTGTGTGGTGTGTGTGATATGTGTAAGGTGTGGTGTGTGCTATCCTTTCATGTGTGATGTGTGGTGCATGTGTGTTACATGGTGGGGCATGTGTATATGTGGGACATGTGGTGTGATGTGTGGGTGTGTGCTTCCCTAGCTGACAGCTAAAGTCTTGTGCCTGGTCCTGGAAGGATGGGGACTCACTGTTGACACACTGCTGTTTGTTCATCTGTTCCCTAGATCATGCTACCTTGCTCCTTCACCTTAAGCACTTTCCAGTGGATCTTCGTACCCTGGCTTGTCAGATGGCATTCCTCCAGAGCAATGGTAGGGTCAAGGAGATTCTGATCCCAGTGTGTTTGTCCCCACCAGCTGGATCTTACCTCTTTCTGCCCCTCTATCCCCTCAGGCACAGAATGCTGCCCCATTAACTGGGTGGAGTATGAAGGCAGCTGCTACTGGTTCTCTCGTGCTGGGATGACCTGGCCTGAGGCTCGAAATTACTGCCAGCTGGAGAACGCCTACCTGGTGGTCATCAACTCTTGGGAAGAGCAGGTAAGGTCATGCTTCCCAAAGGCAGGGGGAAACCTCATATATAGGGTTGGTCAAGAGGCCTAGTCAGGCTTGTTTTTTTTCTTTTTAACCTAAATAAGAGTCTAGAAGCAGAAGTGTGGTAGAGCTCGGGGAGGTGCCTAGTGGAGCAGCCTTTGATTCTAAGAGGTGGGAGACCATGCCAGGAGCCATGTGACCAAGTGATGAAGAGCCAGCTAGGAGACAGAATGCCAGCCGGGGTGACCTTGAGGCCAGGACATAGGAAGAGGAGAACATAGGGGAGGGCTCAGAGTCCTTTCTTGCTGTGCTGGCCTTTTGATGTGTTTGTCACCTGGGTTAAATCAATAGAATGAGCAAGATCCAGGGGTCTCCTGCAGTGGGTCACTGGGTTCTTCCAAGGAGCCTTGTGTATCCCCTTCCCACTGCTGCCATAAGAGAGCAACCCTGACCACTCAAGTTTGTGGGGAAGAATAGATAGGATGCTTTTGGAAAAGGAGGGTAATATTGGTAGCATTTACCCAATACTTACTATGTTCTGGGTGCTTTCATCTGTGCATGTTAAGCCTCACAGCCCTGTTGGGCAGGGATCCTTATTATCTCCACTTTGAGATGAGACCACTAAGGAATAGAGAGGTTAAGTGATTTGGCACATAGCTAAGTATGGAGCCAGAATTCTTATCCATTTGGCCTCTTTTGCTAGAGTTTCCACTTACTACCTGCTGCCTTAGTACTGTGAAGTCAAAGGGGGGTTGTGCTGTATGAACTTGAAAGTGTTATAAAGCCAAAGCAATTAAGCCATGTGGTACAGAAGCCAGGAATATATTTATTGAGTGTTTGCTATCCATGACGGTCTGTAAATATTTTACACGCAAAGTGATGGCAAACATATTTTGCTTTACTAATCAGGTTGAAATTATCAAAATTTAATTGGTTTTCACCCATAAATGTTAATTTCATGTCATTCAGCCTAAGATTTCAGAATTTTGTGATTTGGCTCACAAGTTCCTAACCATTACATCTTCCTGGTGCATTGTGCTTTCATCATTATGAAGTGACTGACAGCATCCCACTTAATGTTTTTGTCTTGATTTCATCTCTAGTGATTACTTTTTAACTTTAAATGGCTGAAGCTTATTAGCTTAAAAAAAAAAAAAAACCAACAGCTTATATAACTTTCTACATGTAAGGTGAGGAAAAGGAAAACAGCACACTTCCTAGGGTATAATCTCCCCAAAAAGCTATCCAGTCAGTAGTTTTTAAGTGTGTTTTCACCCAGCTCTCTTGGGATCCTTCACTGACTTTGGTGACACACTGTTCATAGAGCAAGTAATGAAAATTCTCACCTTTCCTTTTTTGGGACTCTTTTGGGCTCCATGATGATTTTCCTCTTCTGTCTCTGTTATGAATGGGTATAATTCTTTCTTCTCTGTATTTCACCCAGTAAGGGAAGGAATGAATGATCCTAGATGATTTTCTCTGATTGTCTAGTACAATTTGATTCCTACTTGGCCTCTGTATTGAAGGATCCTAGAACTTAGAGGTGCTACTCTAACTGATTATATCGTTGGGTGAGGTGACCAACTGCAACCTTAATTATGTCTCTATGGAGTATGAGTGGAATTAGACATTTTCCCTCCAAATGCAAGTAAGAACCCTTCACATGCTGTCAAAGGGGATATAAGGTTTCTGTTGATCAACCCATTCCTCTGCTCCCTCCACAAAATCAGGTGACCACATCTTGGCTTACCAAACCATGGGACTTAAATCTCTAGGAATAGCCATATCTGTAAGAGAAAGCCATTTGGAAGGGCTTCTTGGGAAGCTACCTGTAAGCTCAGAGACACTGTCATCCAAGGCTCTGCCAGTTGGATGAGATGCCTCTCATTCCCAGGACACCCTCCTGCATAACATGCCAGATCCCATGTAGCCAGGTCCTGATGGAGCTCCAGGCAGTGGGCCCTTGGAACGCTTGAGGCTTGGCAAACCTTAGGAAATGACAGCTACACTTAGAAGCAGGAGCAAACAGGGGCAGATATACCTGAAAGTGAGTGAAGCTGAGATCCTTAATAGGTTCTGGGGTCTGTTGAGGCAGCAGGAGCAGAGATACCAAGAGTTGGAAGTTGTGGGAAGATTGGGAGAGGACCAGAGTTAGGATAGCAGTTGTGATGGGAATGGAGTGAAACTCTAGGCCAGGGCTGGGAACAGAGTGCAGTGGCTAGTGGCTAGTTCATGGCTTGGCTCTCTGGGCTCTAACAACTGCCCTGCCAAATATGAATCACTTAGAAGGTTTCTGAGGATTAAATGAGATTATTCTTACAAAATATTTTAGCACAAAGTGTAGATCAGTAAAAGGGTGACTAAGCAACACCTGAGGTTACAGAAGAAAAAGCAAGGAAGCAGTTGTATTGGGAACTGAAGCTCCAGCCGGGGGCAGATCTGTCTGGGGAGTCTGAGGGGGGCACATGAATGCCTGCAGGGCGAAGAATGAAGGTACAAGCAACTAGCCACCCCCCCCCCATCTGTTTTTCCAGAAATTTATTACACAACACACCGGCCCCTTTCATACCTGGATAGGTCTCACTGACACTGAAGGCTCCTGGAAATGGGTGGATGGAAGTGACTACAAGTATGGCTACAGGTAAGAGACCTCCCTCCAGCTCCCTTTCAGTTTCCCCTGGGGACAGCCACCTGGCCCTTTACCCCAATGTATTCCCACAGGTCCCTCAAGGACCACGTTTCCCAATCCTCTCCTTCCTGGCTCCCCACCTCCAAGGCTGTGTTTTGACAGCCTGGGGGATGGGGTTGCTGGGATGTGGCGCAGGTCAGCACTTGAGCTTCAGTTTGCCTTCTTAGGAACTGGGCTCTCTCTCAGCAACAAAATTGGTGGGGCAGCGAAGTGGGTGGAAGCAAAGACTGTGTTGAAGTCTTGTCGAATGGCTTCTGGAACGACAATTTCTGCCAGGAGGTGAACCGCTGGGTGTGTGAGATGCGGCAGAATATTACTGAATAGGAGCCCCGCCCCAGCCCTCTCTGTTGAAGAAAGCAAGCAAAATGGAGTCCTGGCCATGGGGAGCAGTTGAGGAAAAATAGAGAAGGGGTGGTTTGTCTTAGATCCTGGGAAGGCTGAGATCCTGCCTCTTGCAATTCATGTAATTAGTATAATTTTCAGCCTCTTCAACGGATTAGGAAAAGAAGAAGGAAATACTTGAAACTCTGTGTGGCTTGGTTATTTGGAACTGGGATGTGAAGGGTGCACAGAAAAGGGAGGGGCTGGGGATTTAGCTCAGTGGTTCCACCGCCTGCCTCACAAGCAAGCTCAAGGTCCTGAGTTTGATCCCCAGCACCAAAAGCAAAAACAAAAAATGTGCTTTGGGCCGGGGATTTAGCTCAGTGGTTCTGCCTCCTCTCCTGCAAGCCCAAGGACCCGAGTTCAATCCCCAGTACCAAAAAAAAACAACAACAAAAAAAAAAAAAAAAAGAAAAGAGAGGGGGGAGGGTCTAGAAGAGGCAAAGTATAATTCCTAGACAGCTGCTCCCCACACTGACCCCCTAGGTACATCCGTAAGGGATGGAGGAAAGAGGCTTGGAGCACAAACACTCAGTGGCTGAAACTTCTAAGAGCTGGAGGGGTTACCTGGAATGCCAGAGGGGCTTTCCCTGCAGCTGTGGCTCTCCCCAAACTGGGTTGCAGGGAAACCCCCCCCCCCAACCTCTACCCTCAAAGGAAAATATTTGCCTGGAGAGAAGGAGGCTGGGTAGATGACATCTTCCTGCTGCCTTCAGCATGGCTGCCCCTTTTGAACCCCAAACAAATTTAGACCTATCACCAACACAGACTATTGCCAACAGTTTCCACAGTGGGCACATTTCCCCTCTTAAGATCATTTAGGCCACACAATGAAATATTATTTAGTCATAAAGAAGAATGAAATTATGTCATTTGCAAGAAAATGGGTAGAACTGGAGATCTTCATGTTAAGTGAAACAAGCCAGACTCAGAAAGTCAACTATCATATAAGGAATCTAGGGAAAAGATAAAAAGAGAGATGCATGAAAGTAGAAGAGAGAGACTATTAGAGAAGAGAAAGGGGATCTGGATGTGAGGGGAAGGGTGAAGGAGAGGAAATGGGGAGAAGAAAGTGATCAAAATATGTTATATGCATGGACAAATATGCCAAAATGAACCCACTAGTCTGTATGACTAATATATGTTAATTTTTTTAAAAAGTAAGTGCCAAGGCTGGGGATGTTGCTTGGTGGTAGAGAGAACACTTGTCTAGCATGTCCAAAGCACCTCTCCTCCACAAGTATTGCTCATTGCTAGGTTAAAAAAGCCAGTCTACAAAAGCTACACACTGAATGATCCCAACTATACGACATAAGATCAGTGGTTGCCAGGGGTTCAGGATCAGTGGTTGCCAAGGGAGAGATGAATAGATGGGACACAGAAGAATTTGAGGGTAATAAAACCATTCTGTATGACACTGTAAGAGTGGATACATGGCATACATTTGGTAAGTCTCATAAAAATGTGCAACAGAGTGAACTCAAGTACATTATAGACTTCAGTTAATCATAATATATAAATATTGGCTTATCATTTATAACAAATACTAATGGAGGAAAAACAAGTAAATGAATAAAATGAAAATTCCATTAAGCACAACTTCCTGTTCTTTTGAGCTATTGAAATGACTCCTATAGGAAGATATAAACTTATACGTGTCCTGGTGTTGTATAATTTCCCAACATTTCTCAGTGCTTTGAGAAAGTAAAATTGCCTCTGAAAGATGAACAAATTGTGAGAGCTGAGAGCTTCCAACAATCATAAATAAAAACAAAATTAGTTTTCATGGTGTTTTGAGGAGTAATTTTGCTATTACAATCTATCAAAGAAAATCTTTAATAATTATCAAAAAGGGAGAGATTTTTGAGGTTGTATTTTCCTGTTATGATACAATTAAATTAAAATTACATATAAACTAATAAAAAGGATGAGCTATTTGTAAATGAAAAAATATTTCCCCATAGTACTATGATTCAAAGGAAAAGTTATGTATAAAATAATGAAATATATCAAAACATATAGGATATAGCCAAAGGTGGCTCACAGGAAAAGCTACAGCCTCAAGTTTTTTTAATTATTAAAAACTAAAGACTGAAACTAGTTTCTTACTTAAAAGATGCTATAAATCAACCATAAACCAAAATGTAGTAGTAGTAGGAAATTAATAATGATGGACAATTACAAGAATTAGTAGAATACATAAAGCTAAAACTCATTTTAAAAAGAAAACTTTGAAAGTTTAGATAATTGACTTACATGCAGTAGTGAAAAAACAACACAGTGATCCTACATGACCTTTCCCAAGTCCCCTCCAATTTTGTAAATATATCGCACAGTACCAAGACCAGGATATGAACATTGACAGTCATGATACAGAAGACTTCTAACCACCAGGGTCCTTTTTCCTATTCCCTTTATATTGATACCTACATCCAAACCCTGCCCATAAACCTGCCCAGTTCCTAACCTGACAGCCATAAATCTGTTCTCTACTTCTATAGTTTTGTAATTTCAGGAATGTTATATAAATGGAATCATATAATAGGTAACCCTTTTGGATTGGCTTATTTTCTCTCAGTGTAATTCTCTGGAGAGTCCCTAAGTTGTTGCATATGTCAGTAGTTCATTCCTTTGTTTTGCTGAGTTGTATTCTGAGGTATGAATGTACCAGTGTGTTTAATCATTCACCCACTGATGGCCATCTGGGTTGTTTGTAATTTTTCACTATTGCAAATAAATCTGCTGTGAACAATCATGTATAAGGTTTTGTGTGAACATAACTTTTAATTTTTCTGGGATAAATGCTCAAGGGTGCAATTGCTGGATCATGTATATAGTTGTTGCACATTTAATTGTGGAAGAAACTGACAAATCACTTTCTAGAGTTGTACCATTTTATATTCTTGCCAATAATGTGTTAATGACCTGATTTGTCCACTTCTCACCTACCTCTGGCTGAAATATATATATATATATATATATATATATATATATATATATATGACATATACAACAATGATATATATTAATTTCAGCTGTTCTCAAAAGTGCATAGTGATGCATTGCTGTGGTTTTAACTTGCATTTCCTTGGGGGCTAATGATGTCTATCTTTTCATGTTCTTGTTTTCCATCTGCATATTATCTTCAGTAAAATAACACTTCATGCTTTTTGCCATTTTCTAATTGGGACTTTTAAATTGTTAAGTTTTCAGAATTCTTTATATATTTTAGATATCAGGTCTTTGTTGGATTTGTGGTCTGTAATATTTTCTCCAAGTCTATAACTTGTTTTTTCATCCTCTTAACAAACTCATTTCCGCAAAGACTATCAAGATTACTAGAATCTTGGCAAGCCCAATTAAGGAATCGAGAAAAGTGACATGACCACATGAAATTTCCTGTTTTTATAGAAATTTGGCTGGATTCCTAAAGCTGAAAATGATTGTTGGTAGTCCCAGTATATTTAAAACTGCCAGGAATTGGAGGCATGGAGGCAGGACTTACTAAGAGGTGGCAAAACAAGCAATCACCAATATTATTTTAAGGGAGTTTTTAGGTGTAGTGAGGGATTGAACTTTTTCTCTGCACAGTGAAGGAGAATGCTTCCACACACCCTCACCACACAGATGAAGGCTTCTCCAAAGGAACCATTTGCAGAGACAGTGGTTATCTCCAAGGGCACAAGTCAAGGATCTCTCTACCAGGCAGATGGTAGCTAAGCTGTGGGTATCTCCCTGGACTGCTACTTGAGAGGGGCAATGAGTTTTAGGGGAGGCTGTGAATGTGTCTCCTGGAGTTTTGAGAAATAAAGAAATAAACTTATCTCTGCTTCTCGACAGGGGAATCTGAAGGCAAACACCTGACCAAACCCATGTCCTTTTCATCAGTTATTCAGGCTGCACTTGGTAGTTTGGCAGGGCAAGGATGTCAGAGAATTTAGAAGCCAAGATGTCAGGTTTGACCTTACCTGGGAGGTCTGCACAGCAGAGTTTGGCTGAAAGAAGCCTGGTAAAAGCTAGTGTAAACTGGAGAGCACCTCATCTTTATGAGGCCCTGCTTCGGAGCAGAGGGGTGTAGTGGGGTCTGAGGCACCACCTTGAGGACTCATGAAAGGTCAGTGTTGGATGCTTGGTGTGAAGAGCACTTTAATCCTTAACCACCACAGTAGCACCAGCCTGTGTCCTTGAATTCTGTCCTTTGCCCTTGAGGGTCGGTGAGGAGAAAAGGAAAAGACTGGGGAAAGAGTCCTGTGTTCCAGGAGAGGGACAGTCTACGGCAGGTGTCCCAGGTTCTTGAGGAACAGACTCTGAGATGAGAATTCTTTTGAAAGTGATTCATTAGAAAGTGTTCTGAGGAAAAATGGGTAGTGGAATGTGTGCGGAAGCAGGGTGAGGAAGAGAAGGAGGCCCAGCAAGGATAGACGCTGACTGTGAGGTGAAGGTTCTTGTAAAAGTAATTCATTAGAAAGACTTTTCATCAGTTTTAAATGGAGTTCTGTGGTGGTGGTGGTGGTAGATGCAACTTCAGCTCAGTCCCACAGGAGAGCAATGGGGATGATATAGGTCACAGCTCAGAGTTATCCCTATTAGGAACAAGGGAGCTGCACACATCAGTCAGCGGTTAACAGTGAGAATGTGAATCCCAAGATACTTCTCCCCGTGTGCCCAGATGTATGAGGGCCTTCATCAGATGAAGAAACATTGATGCTGGCTGTTAAAAATAAACCCACAGGGGAAGTCAGTGTGCAGGAAAGGGGTGAAGGGATCTGAAGGGGTCCAAGCAAAGCCTTCAGTTTTCTGCTGTGGCCCCACCCATGGCAGATCCATCCCCAGCCAACACTGCTTGAAGTTTTGATGGAGTGTGAGATGAAAGTTTTGCTTTAGTCTGGATTGGACTTTTGAGACCTGAAATTAAGACTGTTCATATAGCTGCATATATAGGAAAGAATAATGCAAAAATTCTACTTAATAACAGTGAAGGGTGAATTAGTATATGGTGCAGTTTATCAGGTTAAAGAAGCTCCCTTCTATTCCTAGTGTACTGAGAAAAAAAAGTCACAAATGGGGCTGGGGATTTAGCTCAGTGGCACCATGCCTGCCTTACAAGTGCAAGGTCCTGAGTTTGATCCCTGGTACCAAAAAAAATATAAATAAAAATTTAAAAAATCATGAATAGGTATTGAATTTTGTCTAGAGTCTTTTCTGCACAAGTTGATCCAATTATGTAGTTTTTCTTTATAGATTTCTATATAGTAGATTACATTAATTGGTTTCTGAATATTTAGCTAGACTTGCAGTCCTGGCATAAACTGCACTTAGTTGTACCTTTTTACAAATCGCTAGACTCAAGCTGCTAATATTTTGTTGACAATTTTTGTGTTTATGTTCATGTGACTTCTGGTCAGTGCTTTTCTTGTATTATCTTTGGTTAACAGTTGTGGTGAACCTATGGCACGCAATGCTGCAGTGGACATGCAGAGCCCTGTCAGCACATTAGCTAAGTCACCCCAGCAGCTGAGCAATGGATAAGTTGTTTTATCTAAACCAAAACCTCAGTATTAAGGTTTAATTGTAGCATTGGCACTTTGTGATAAATAAGTGAGTTTTGGGTTGCTGGGTTAGTGTTAGAGTTAGGGAAAATGCTAGCCTAATAAAATGAAGTGGGAAGTGTTCCTTCCTTTCTACTTTCTGGAAAAAATTGTGCAGAACTGGTGTTCTTTCATTTTTAAGTATTTGATAGAATTTTCTAGTTAATCTGCCTAGGGCTAGAGAATTCCTTTTTTTTTCGGTACCGGGGATTGAACTTGGGTCCTTTCGCTTGCAAGGCAGGCAGTGAAACCACTGAGCTAAATCCCCAGCCCAACTTATGGATTATTTAGAAATATATCATTTAATTTTTGAAGTGTTGGGGATTTAAAATTCTTTTTGTTATTGATTCTGAGCTTAATTCTATGATTATCTGATGACATACTTTGCATAATTTCAGTTTGTTTAAATTTGCTAAGGTTTGCCGGAGATGTAGCTCGGTGGTGCTGCTCCTGCCTGGCAAGCACAAGGTCCTGAGTTTGATTCCTGATACTGGGAAAAAAATTTGCTAAGGTTTGTTTTATAATCTGAGGTAGAGTTAGCTTGGTGAAAGTTACATATGCACTTGAAAATAGTGTGTATCCTGCTGTTGTTGGGTAGAGTAAGGAACAGTGTTAATTAGGTCCAGCTGTTAATGGCACTATTCAATTTTGTATTTTAGGTTTTTAATCATAATGATTGGTTTGTGTCTGAGTTAATGGTAATGAAAGACCTAATGTGGGACTCTTAGATAGGTTCAGTATGGGGATACTCACCAGACAGAACAAATGATTAAGGGGTTGAAACTCGTAGCCTCATCAACTGATCTCTGGGGTGGTAGCTGGAGATGAATTTGTATGGCAAACTCTCAAACTTTGAGATATTATGAGCATTTAGGGTGATGAGGATGTTCATATGCCAGGTGGGTGGTGGACCTGAACTCCATAGGACAGAAGCTTCTCTCCTCAGGGCCCTTATGCACCTCACCCTTTGTACCTTTTCATCTGACTGTTCATCTGTATGATATTCATTATAGTAAAGTGGTCAAAGCAAGCAAATTTTTCTCTGGGTTTTGTGAGCTGTTCCAGAAAGTTATTGAACTCAAGGGCAGGGTTGTGGGATCTCCCAGTTTACACACAGTTGGTCAGAAGTGTGAGTAGCCTGAATTTGTGATTGGCACCTGAAATAGGGCAATCATGTGCAACTGAGCCCTTGGCCTGTTGGATTTGCTATGTAGATAGTGTCAGAATTAAATTAAATTACAGGATACTCAACTAATGTTTGCAGAGAATTTGTTTTTGGTGTTAGAAAATACCATAGTTACGATATTAGCACAAGAAGAAAAGTTAAATCAGTGGAACCTATTAAAAATCCAGAAACACATACAAATATAATTAGGAGCTTAATATATAATGAAAGTCTTACTTAAATTCTTTGGGAGAAAAGAATTAGAGAAATCTGTTCTAGGCAAATGTTAATAAAAGTAGCACAAGTGAAACATTTTATGATAAAAGAGACTTTCAGGTAAAAAATGTTAAAGCTACATCATGTGTTGATATAGTGCACCTAAAATGAGTCAGGTTATTGACTCCTTTGATCTGAAGGAGTAGATCCAACTCATTTAGAGCAAAAGTTTACAGAAATACAAGGATAAATTAATAAAGTTCCAATTCATGGAAGAGGAACTGACCTTTCCCTGAACAGAAAGAGAAAAACACACACTCCTTGTCTTTGAGTTAGAATTTGAAATCAGAACTATGTCTATTTATAAAAGAAAGTCTACTGGAATTAAATGTAAACTTGAAACCAAATCCCCTGGACTAAAACATGGATGTTATTGTACCACCAATGCCTTATCCCAAGAACCTGGATTTATAATCTAGTGAGTAAAACAAAAGCAAAAAAGTATTTGTGCAAACTCAGGTCAGGGAAAATGTCAGGAGTGAGATTAAATTTGGCTCATCTCTGGAATCTGTTGTGTAATGGATTTCTTTTTAGTGATTTTAGTATTTGATGTAAAGACGTAAACTTCTCTCATCACATCGTCTTATTCAGGTGACCGCTTTTTCTCATTTGAAATGTAAACCTTTTTTTGTAGGAACATCAGGTTTTGTGGAAAATATTTAGATAATGCTGAGAAGTCATAAAACATTACTCATGTAGGAAGTAGTAATTTTCTTAAAGCATGCATGTTAATCTCTGTAGCTATCATTGAATTTAAAATTAAGGTTTTAAAATTTTCTTTTAAGCATTTGAAACTCAATCTTTTGTTTCACATACTCTAAACACTTGCTGCAATGTCTAATGTATGTATAGTGTTTTGAAGTAGCCATTACACATTTCTGTCTTCCACTTGCAGTGTTTGTAGTAAACTTCAATTAAATAAAAGAGATTTTGGCATTTTACAAACCTAAAATATAATTCAAAGCTTTGTTTTTTCCACAGTGGTAACAGGTAAGTATTTATTGAAACAATGAGGCAGAAGATATTTCTCTTTTTTTTTTTGGTACCGGGGATCAAACTGGAGCCCTTGCACTTGCGCAGCAGGCGGTGAAACCACTGAGCAAAATCCCCGGCCGAGAAGATAGTCCTTGATTGGCTAGAATTAAAAGTTTGTTGGAGAAGGGTTTCCTTCTATATGACTGTTGTCTTAGTTACTTTTCTCATTGCTGAGACAAAATATTCAACACCCAAAGTTAAAGAAGAAAAGGTTTATTTTGGCTCATAGTTGGTAGAAATTTCAGTGCATAATTGGCTAGCTTGAAGCCAGGGTGGCATGGCAGAGGGGCATCACAGAGGAGAAAAAACAGTTCATGGCATGGAAAGTGAAAGGCACGAGGCAGTGAAAGCAGCAAGTGACGGCATCAGCCCTTTTTCTGTCCCTTATATTCTATTCAGGTTATACTCCCTCAGGGTGTGTGGCACTCACACCCAAGGTAGGCTTTCCCATTATCCACACCCAGAACTGTGCCAAATCAATTAGTACACTAATTTAGTAACCACACACTCTTAATCCCAGCATCACATACCCTAGATCCAGATACCTCTGAGAAGCTCCACCTACAACCCTATGAAGCTTTGGGGGTATATCTAGACACAAGCCATAACAACTGTTAAGAAGAAAAATTGATAAATTCTTTATGGGTCAATATGGCAGTACAGTTATCTTTACAATTTTTTATTTTAACATAGAGATTTCTACCTAGCAATCTTATTTCTAGATATCTAGGGGAAATATTTGATTATCACAATAGGCAAATATGATACTTAAATAAATATAAGAAAATAAAAATAATCTCAGGTATATATGAGATCATTGCACAATAAAACTAGAAATCAATGACAAAAGAAATCACAGAGGGCCGGAGATTTAGCTCAGTGGTTTTGCAGCCTGCCTCGCAAGCGCAAGGACCCGAGTTCAATCCCAGGTACCAAAAAAAAAAAAAAAAAAGAAATCATAGAAAGTACACAAACACACAGAGATTAAATAATATACTCTTGAATAATCAATGGGTCACAGAAGAAATCAAAGAAAACATTTGGAAGTTTCTAGAATCAAACAATAATGGCTGTACAACATATCAGAATTTATGGGACACTAAAAACAGTCCTAAGATGAAAGTTTACACGTGTGAATGCCTATATTAGAAAAATAGAGTAATCTCAAATAAGTAACCTAATCATGCATTTCAAGTTCCTAGAAATATAAGAGAAATTCACATCCAAAACCTGTACAAGGAAAAATCATAAAGAATTGAATAGAAATTAATGAAATTGAGACTAAAAACATATAAAGAATCAATAAATCATAGAGTTGAATTTTGAAAAGATAGACAAAATAGACAAATCCTTAGCCAAATTTACAAAAAGAAGGAAAGAAAGCATTCATATCAAAGCAAATAGAAATGAAAAATATCAACAATGATATTGCTGAGATTCAGAGGATTAAACTAATTACTTTGAAAACTGTATTCCAATAAATTGCAGAATGTAGAGGAAAAGGAGACATTCATAGACACATACCAATTACTAAACCTGAACCCAGAGTAAAAAACCCTGAGTAGACCAATAATAACAATAAAATGGAAGCAGCAATAAAACCCCTTCCAAGTAAGAACAGTTCTGGATCCAGTGGATTCACCTTGAATTTTAGCAGAACTTGAGGGAAGATTTACTGACAATGCTCTTTAAACTCCTCCATGAAATTGAAAGGGAAGAGACACTGCCAAACTCATTCCTTGAAACCAGCATTGCTCTAATATCAAAATTAGATAAGGAGCTGCGCAAGCACAAAGACCTGAGTTCGATCTCTGGTACCAAAAAAAAAAAAATTAGACAAGGATTTAACAAAAAAGAGAAAACTGCAGTCCAGTTTCCTTAATGACCATAGATACAAAGATCCTCAACAAAATACTTGCAAACAGAATATAACAAATCATTACAAAGGTCCTACATCATGATCAAGTTGTTTTCATCCCAGGGATGCAAAGATAGTTTGACATACATAAATCAATAAATGCAATGCACCACATAAACATCACAGATCATCTCAATAGATGCAGAAAAAGCCCTTGACAAAGTGCAACATCCATTCATGATAAAAAAAAATCTTGATGAAAATTGGTATAGAAGAACCTTACCTTAAAATGATAAAAGCTATTTATGACAAACTCACTGTTAACATATTAAATGGGAAAAAAAGCATTTCTTCTGAAATCAGAAACCAGACAAAAGTGTCCACTTTCACCAATCCTGTTCAACATAGTACTCAAAACTTTAACCAGTGCATTAGGTAAGAGAAAGGAATAAAGAGATTAAATTTGGAAAGAAGTCAAACTATCTTTATTTGAAGATGACATCGTTCTTTACACAGAGGTCTCCATCAGAAGACTCTTAGAACTAATGAATTCAGCAAAATGTCAAGACACAAAATAAATACACAAAAATCAATAGCTTTCCTGTGTAGTCAGAATGAACCCACTGAGAAAGAAAGTAGGAGAATGATCCTATTTATAGTAGCTTCAAAAAAATTAAATTAAATACCTAGGAATTAACCTAATCATGGAAGCAGAACACCTTTATGATGAAAAGTAGGGCCGGGGATTTAGCAGAGTGGTTCCGCCGCCTGCCTCGCAAGTGTGAGGTCCTGAGTTTGATCACTGGTACCAAAAAAACCCCCCAAAAACAAAGAAAGAAATAAAATTCACATATAATGAAAAGTGTATGCTCTAAAAAACAGAGACTGAAGAGAACATTAGAAAGTGGAAAGACATGCTTTGTTCTTGGATAGGTAGAGCTAAATATCATCCAAATGGCTGTATTACCCAAAATGATATATAGATTTAATACAATTCACATCAAAATTCCATTGACATTTTCACAGAGCTAGAAAAAAATGATTCTAAAATTTATTTGGAACCAGAAAAGATCCAGAAAGCAATCCTGGGCAACAAGAACAAGGCAGGAGGTATTACAATCCTACACTTCAAGTTATACTACAGGGCTACAGTAGTTAAAAACAGCATGGTGGTGGAACAAAAACAGACAAATTGGCCAATGGAATAGAATAGAGGTTGGAGAAAACCCACAAGAATCTTCAGCCATCTGATTTTTGACAAATGGGCCAATAATATGCACTGGAGAGAAAATGACCTCTAAGAAATGATATTGGGAACACTGGTTATCCACATGTAAAAGAATGAATCTTGATCCATATCTCTCACCACATATTAAAATCAAATAAAAATGGATCAAAGCCCTATATAAAAAAACAGAAACACTGAGTCTGCTTGAAGAAAAAATTGGTAAACTCTTGAAAATATAGGCTATAGGCAAGGATTTCCTGAACAGAACCTCAACTGCACAAGAAATAATACCCAGAATCAACAATATATCAAAATAAAAATCTGCAAAGCAAAGGGAACAATAAACAAAGTAAAGAGACAACCAATAGACTGAGAAAAAATTTTTATTAGCTACTTTTCAGACAGAGGGCTAATATCTAGAATATATAAAGAACTCAAAAAATTAGACCCCCTGAAATAAAAGACCCAATCAAAAGATGGGCATTTGAAATGAATAGACACTTCTAGAATAAAGAATACAGTGGCCAGTAAATACATTAAAATATTCAGCATTTTTGACCATTATACAAATGCAGATCAGCCAGGGATTTAGCTCAGTGGTTCTGCTGCCTGTCTCGCAAGTGCAAGGTCCAGAGTTTGATCCCCAGTACCAAAAAACCAAAACCAAAACCAAAAAAAACCAAGTGCAGATCAAAACAACACAGATCCCACCTTACTCCACGAACCCTTCTACATACATTGATGGGAATGTAACTTAGTGCAAGTACTATGGAAAACTGTATGGAGATTCTTCAAAAAACTAAAAATAGAAACTGCATTTGACCTAGCTATACCTCTCCTGGGTATCTGAAAGAACTCAAGTCATCATGTTGGAATGATGTATGCATACCCATGTTTATAAAACAGCACAGCTTACAACAGACACATCATGGAAGGAGGCTTTATGCCCATCAACAGAAAATGGATAAAGAAAATGTGGTATATATGTATAATGGAGTATGACTCAGCCAAAAAAAAGGATAAATTTGAGTCATTCATAAGAAAAATGGGTGGATCTTGAGACCATAATACTAAGTGAAATAGGTTAGTCAGAAAAGGTCGAGAGATAGAGGAAGGTAGTGTTTCCCCTCACCATGATACTGAATAATCCGTTTAAAGAATTTCAGCTTTTCATCTGCACAATCTGGGCTCACTGGCTGATTCTAGAGCTCAAGAGAATAACCCATCCAACAGGAAGGACAGCTTAGGGACTGTTTTAGTTGGAAGCTGAGACTGACTCCTAGCTGATTCGGGCTCCTCAGAATACTGAACCACTGAGAAGGAGATGAAGGCAATTGTATTTTTGAGAGTGACTGATTTGATTAAGAAAGAAAATTTGTCTGTTATCTCATAATGGGCAAAAAGAAGACTGAATTCGCCATTCACGAGACTTATTTGGTGTCATATAACATTCCCATGACTGGTAATAAAAATGTTCAATGGCAAATTTGTGACAACTCAATAGACAGAACTCCTAAGGATGTGAACCCTGTAGAAATGAACTTCTGGGGGCCGGGGATTTAGCTCAGTGGTGCCACTGCCTGCCTTGCAAGCACAAGGTCCTGAGTTCAATACCTGGTACTAAAAAAAAAAGAACTTTTGGGGTCACCTCACTGAGAAAAAGAATCCTGAAGTGATGGGAGAGGGTTAGTAATCATGGCCAGGTTGGTGGAAGAAGGAAACTGTGATTGTCAACATGAAAGAAGTCTTGGAGACAGAAGCATGGAGGAAAGAAAGAAGACTGCTTATAAAGAGGTTGAAAGGGAATCAGCCTTTAGTAGGACAAGTGTAACAAGCAAAACACCAAAACAGATATTCCAAGGGAAATCCTTGGAATATCATCAGTGTTAACTGGTTTTGACCAGTCTCCTTGGCTGGCAGAACTCAGCACTTCTCTTCCATGATCTTCATCTTCACAAAAAGTCATGACATGTGTTTAGGCATCAGCACTGCAAAAGTCAGGGTTATTTTTCCTAGAGAGTCAGCAATTATGGGAAATGCTCAAACTTCAAATTATTTTGTGGGACTAGAAAGAGAACTACCTTTAATGAAACCCTCATGCAATTTATCGGCAATATTGTCCACTTGACTCTCGTGATATGTTTAGAATTGGAACTTTTTATGGCCCACATGCCAGCTGGGACAACTACTGTGATGACACTGTTCAAGCTTCCAAAACTCCCTGTGGAGCTGGCTAAAGTCATGTTTGGTCTCCCTCTACCCAGCTTTACTTATTTCCCCATCCTTTCCTAGATATTGATCCTAATAATTAGCTCATATCCCAAATACAATTTCAGCATTAGGATCCAAAAACTCAATGTGTTAGCTTACCATCAGTATAAAAAAATAAGATATAATCAACTTAAAAAGAGAAAAGATTTACTTGGGTTCCTAGTTTTAGAGGTTTCAGTCCATGATTGACTGACTCAAATGCTTTGGGCTCGTGGTGAGCAGCACATCATAGGCATGGTCCTCTAAAACATTACACTAAATCCCAGGCCTTTCTCCCTCCCTTCCTTCCTTCCTTCCTTCTTTCTTTCTTTCTTTCACTCTTACTTTTGCTTTCTTGCTTTCTTTTCTTTGTTACTGGAGATTGAACCGAAGGCCTCACAAATGCTAGGCAATCATTCTGCTACTGAACTACATCCCCAGCCTTTTAAAATTATTTTATTTTTTTGAGACAAGGTCTCACTATGTAGTCCAAGTCAGCTTTAAACATGCTATATAGCCCAGGATGGCCTCCAACTTGCAGTCCTCCTGCCACAGCATTCTCAGTAGCCAGGATTACTGGCATGTGCCCCTATACTGGGTTTAGGTCCCACCTTTTAAAGAGTCCACCATCTACTAGTAGTGACCTGCTGGGAGTTAAGCATCTAATAGATGGGTCATTCAAGAACATCCTAGATCCAAACTGTAGCACTAGCCTGCAACATTTATGTTGTGGTTTAAATCAGGAATGAGGCCCAGAACTCTCATATGCTCTGAAGTAGGGCTTTTTGGAGGTGACTGGATCATTGGGGTGCTATAGCTGTCTTGCTGTTAGAGGTAGGGGCTGGTTGGAGTCAAGTCATTGGGAGCACGAGGCTGGAAGGGCATAGCTGTTCCTGTAGCTCCTCTCTTCTTTCTCTGTTTCTTGGCCTCCATGTGGAGAACAGCTTCCCTCCACCTTAGTCCTTCTACCATGATGTTTCTATCTTGAAGCCAGCCAATGATGGACTAAAAATGTGAGCAAAAATAAACCTCTCCTCCTTTAAGCTGTGGATGTCAGGTATTGTCTCTCAGTGATGAGAAGGTGACTCAGACAATATACTAATCAAACTATCAAATAACAAAAACAAAACCAGAAAACAAAACCAAACTGGAGACAACCTTCATGTTTACCATAGGGAAATGCTTAATAAATAAATGATGAGATATATGATGAAATGAACATTACCTTTCATGAACTCAGGTGGAGAAATGATCTTAATACATTTTTAGTTCAATTTCTAAAAAAGCAAGTAGATGAACACATTTCCATGTATATAAAAAATGTTCTACAATGTATTTATTTTACATGTCCACACTTGGGTTTCTTCCTCTTGAAAGGGATGTGTGCATGGACCTAGGGCAGTCCTGAGAGAACTGGCAGGGCCACAGCATGACCTGGAATCTAGTTCATGAGGACAATAGCTTTGCAGACAGCCTGGCCAGGGTGTCTGCAGCAGTGGGTTTGACTCCTGGTTATCTCCTTTGCATCATCCAAAATGCCTCCCAAGGTGCTTGTGAGAATCAATTGGCTATTTAAATAAAATGTCTGGAACAGCTCCCTTCAAAAATTTGATGCTCAGTAAAAGTTTGTGCCTTTTATTGATTTAACCTGCCCAGGACATGCTAGTCTCTAATGCTCTTTTTCCTCCTGACTTGAGTGACAAGAATGAATCTCAAGCTGGGGAGCTTGATGGTTAAGGCCTCAGAGGCTGCTCAGATGCCAGGGAGTCAGGCAAGGATTGAGCATGAGGAGGTTCCTCTGGGGCTGGGAGTCAAGGATGGCAACACCAATAATTCTAGAAAATTCAGAGGTAGAAGGTGAATGGAGATATAAGGCATAGAAGAAAAATAGACTTTCCCTTTTGGTACCGCTCTCCCCTCACATGGTAAAACAAGGAAGTCAGGGGAACTTCAAGAAAGCGGAAGGGGAGTAGACATGCCCAGGAAGTTGATAAAAAATCTGGGTCCACACCCAGTCCTTCCCACATCTCTGCAGGTGTTCCAGTTACAATCTATTCTCATTATTTACAGTGCCACATTGAGGAAAAGGGATGTCCTATTCTGTAGAACTTTGCTTTTCATACACAAAGATCAGCAGGACTGCGTCATGCATGTGAGTTCTCCTTTGGTCCTTCCCGCCTCAACTGTCCAGGATTCAGTTCTTCACTTCCCCCGTTTGGTCATTCCTGCCTGCACAACAAAGCCAAGAGTCACAGCCTTCACACTTTCCACAGGTAACTGGGCTGGTGAGGCCAGGGGGACAAAGGGGACAGGGAATGTGTTAGAAGAAGCAGGGAGAGGGAGACTTTGGGTCTTGGGTGGGAGCAATTGGGTTTTTTTTGGTTCCGGGGATCGAACTTGGGAACTTGCACTTGCAAAGCAGGCGGTGGAACCACTGAGCTAAATTCCCAGCCCAAGGGTGGGAGTAATTGGAAGAAATATAAGAGGGCAAAGTGGAAATTAATTACCAAGTGGAGACTTGAGACTCTATTCTCTTTCATATATTCTAGATTGAGTTGTGGTGGTCACAGTCCTCAGTCACAAACTCAAACTCAAACTCAGGCTCATTTCTGGCCCAATTGTAGTCTGATCTTCAACCCCAATTCTAGTCACAGCCCTAAGCCTAATTCTAACCTCCGCTCCTTCTTTAACCCAACCTCAGCTTCAACCTCAGAATCAACTTGAATCTAAATACCGGCCTCAACCCAAAATTACACCTCAATGCTATTCTGCTTCCAGTTTCGGTGCCAAGCTTAGACTTGACTCCATCCATGACCTACCATGAATACTGATGCCAATCCGACATATAATACAACCTCAGCTCCAGCCCAAGTTTAGATTCAGGCATAGCAATAAATTTTGCTCCAAGTTTACTCAACTCAACCCCTGCCCGAAGTTCAAACCTGACCTATTTCTACCTTCAGCTACAAACACCAGCACTTTTTTTTTTTTTTTTTTTTTTTTGGTGCCAGGGATTGAACTCAGGACCTTTCACTTGCGAGGCAGGAGGTGGCACCACTGAGCTAAATCCCCGGCCCAACACCAGCACAATTTGATCATAGTCCTAATTCGGAGATTATTCTCAACTAGAACCTTACTCTGCTCTGACCTCAGCTACACTCTGCTACTCTGCTCTTTGGCTCCAGTTCTGCTCCACTCTGGACTCTGGTCTCTTAATTTCAGCTCTGACAGCCTCAGAGGCTGTGTGTTTGTCCAAGAAGGAACATGGAGTATGAAAACTTGAAGCAGTTGGGGAGTGAGGAGAAAAACCCAGGGATTAGAAAAGGTAAGAGGAATGAGGAAACAGTCTTTCTTAAAGTTCGCTGTTAATATGTCTGGTAGGATATCTGCTGTCATGTCATGTCAGCTCTGCTACCATGTACAATTTTGGACCTTAATTCTGAGTGGGTCAGTTCCTCTGAAGGCCCATTGTGAAGAGGATTTAAGGTCCTCAGACAGACAGAGACACAGAAGATCTCCATTGACCTTCTTTCCAGAGCTCTATGGGGTGGGGATGAGAGGTGTGCTTTGCACAGTTGGGTTTGGGAGAAAAACTCATTAATTTGCATGCCCAGTCATGCAGATGTGTGTGAACCTGCTAAGGACCTGTCTCTCCCCAACTATCTCTATCCTTGTGCTGTCTCCTCCAGCTCTGATGATAAGACTTCAGATATCACCAACTGTCCCTGTCTCTGTATATTTATATGTATATGGCTCACATATACATATAAATGTACACATTTATACATATACATATAAATGTACACATTTAGGGGTGTGCACATAAGTCTCCAGGGGTGTGAGAGATCTGTGTGACTGAGGACTTGTGTTGGTCCAGGAGGAGTCAAAGGGCTGGTAATCTGCCGCCCCCAAAATCTCCTCATTCAGCTCTTATCCCAGCAAAACCAAGGCTCAGCCTTCAACCCTAGATGGGTCTTTGGGGCTCTCTTTTCCTCCTGACTCTGTCCCAGCCTGGATTCTCCTTGTAATGATACTCTCTTCTCTCTCAGCCCCACCTCTCCAGAGTATACTGGGGAATTTCTGCTGTAGGCCCTACCTCATCCTGATCTCCCTGGGCCTTAGTTTCCTGCTCCTGATGGTTATCTGTGTGATTGGACACCAAGGTGGGTGCCCGGGGTGGGCAGGAAGAGAGAAATCATGGGAGTGCAGTTGTGAGGCAGTGCTAGGGTGATGGTGAGAACCAAGGCAGGAGCAGTGATGGGCACAGTGGATAGTTATGGGATAACATGACAGTGGCACTGCTATCAGCAGCCTAGCAGCCAGAGGGGCTGTAATGAGACAGTTGATAAGAGAGGTGGGGATAGTGATGGAAATAGTGAAGGACCCATGATTTGGATGGCTGGTGGTCATGTCACTTATTAGTTGGGCCATGTTGTCTAATTACATCACCTCCTAAGCCTTAGTGTCTCTGTGTGCAATTCTGGATAACAACAAGGCCTGTACCATTTCCACTGGGTCAGTGTAAGGACCAAAGGAAACTATGTGTAAAATGAGGACCTGATAAATCTTATCTCTGATTACTGCCTCCACTTCATCAGGTTCTAACATACAGAAAGACCTGGTTACCTTGAGTACAAATTTCAGCAACTTCACCTCAGACCACGAGGCTGACATCCAGTGACTGACTTCCAACTGTGAGCCAAACTTGAAAGGGGCACTGGGATGAGGTGGGTCTGGATGAGGAGCAGCAGGGCAGGGGTCTGCCTCATGAGCTTGAGTCCCTTTGTCCTCCAGATGGCACATTGCAAGAAAGCATAAATTCTCTTAAAGCAGAGGTGGAAGATCACAGGCAGGAACTGCAAGCAGGTGAGAGACCCTTGTCTCCATAGTGCAGGGGTGGGTATGTAGGGGAACAACTTCCTGGTGCTGAGCCCCCTCCTCTCCAGGCCATAGCTTGAAGGATAAAGTGAATTCTCTGGAGGAAACTCTGCAGAAAAAGGAGCAGGAGTTCAAAGCAGGTCAGATGGCTGTTCCCCTGCACTTCGGCGTGGTATTTGTGGGAGCACATGTTTTCTGGACTGTGTCCTGTGCAAGGTGCATGAGGGGTAGGAGCTCACTGAGCAAGGCCACACATAGAGCATGGTTCCCACTCACATCTGTTTCTGTCCCAGATCAATCTCAAATGCTCATGCAAGTCCAGAAGCTGATAAAAGACCTGCTGTCCCTGTCTTGCCAGCTGGTTGAGCTCAAGAGCAATGGTGAGGAGCGATAAGGGTGTGCCTGGCCTCTCTTTAGAGCTGACAGCCCACTGAGCATCACTTCAACACCTTCTCCCTCCCTCTCCCTACCTAGGTTCTAAGACCTGCTGCCCTCTTAACTGGATGGAGCATGAGGGCAGCTGCTACTGGTTTTCTCAATCAGGGAAGTCCTGGCTTGAGGCTAACAAGTCCTGCCAGATGGAGAATGCCCACCTGGTGATAGTGAACTCCTTGGAGGAGCAGGTGAGGACCCACCAGGCCCTTATTCAAGGCTGGATGGTCTAAGGAAGAGGTCACCATCTTATTCTTCTCTCCCCAGAGATTTATTGAGGGCAACGCGAGACAGAGGAACATCTGGATAGGCCTAACTGACAAAAGTGGGTCCTGGAAATGGGTGGGTGGATCTGACCAGGACAGAGGTTTTACGTATGTTTGTTTGCCAGAATCTCTGTGTCCTGTGTCTGGGGCTGTTCCTACTTCCCGGCCTGTGGCCCTGTGTTCAGAGAGACTCCTGGGGATGGGGCCGAGACTGACTTTCTTGTCATTTCTCTTGTCTACAGGAACTGGAGTCCAGAGCAGCCAGATGACTGGTATGGGCATGGGCTGGGAGGAGGCGAGGACTGTGCCCACTTCACCAGTGATGGTAGATGGAATGATGACGCCTGCGTGAGGCCCTACCACTGGGTCTGTGAGATAGAGGTGAGCCAAGCCAGCTAAGAGCCTCTCTCACTGTAATTTATTTCCTCAATGATTTGAAATGCTAAGATCAAGTATTAAGAATCCTCCTTTCTAGGGGCCTTCACTTTCTTGGGGATTTTTCAACTAGCAGTTTAAGGGGAGAGAAAATGTTGATCTCTAAGGAATGTGAGATTTTTAGGGGTGGGGAGAATGAAATCCATGCTATTTTGTACAGTGTGCAGCTTATTATTGTCAACTTTTTCTTAGAGTAAAAAGAATAGAAGCATACCTATGCACTGTCTGGTTACTGGTGGTTTGGAGCAGGCAGTGGCCTGGTTGACAGGTGGGAGACTTGGGCAGGAAGTGACATCATGAGAACTGAATAGGCTTTGGGCCTGCTGGCCTGGTGAGGAGCCTGGCTTTGTGATTTACAAGTGTGCGAGCTTGGGCAAGTTATTCTGTTCTCTGAACCTCAGCTGAAAAATAGGATTGTTAGGGGAGCAACATCCCGTAGAACTTTGTTGAGTGCTTCAAAAACCTTAAGTGAAACACATGGCATCTGTTGCGTTCATCACAGTAAACAGAAGCCACATTTACAGAGAGGTTTCACATGCCACAAATACCCAGTGACCAAGTGCCTGAGGACAACAGGGACCATGGAAGAGAAACACCAACCTTAATAGAATCAGTGAGCAGGAATGGGAGTGGAGACACCAATTAAGATTTCACAGATACTTCTGGGATTATTATGCTTATTATTCCTGTGGTACTAGTGATTGAACACAGGGCTGTCCCACTGAGCTATATCCTCAGCTCTTTTTATTTTTATTTTTTAAATTTTGAATCCAAGTCTACTAAATTGCTCACACTGGGCTCAAATATGTGATCCTCTTACCTCTGCATTCCCAGCTGCTGGGATTACAAGCAGGTGCCACCCTACCCCCCAGCATGCTTGTGGAATTAGTAACAAATTTGTACAAAGTGTTTGCACATAAATAAGACCTTAACTGATTCAAAACAGGAGGAATTCTCTTACCATTATAAAATAGAAATGACCACAAAAGTGCATTCTTTTTTTTATAGTTTGAGTTGTTTTATTGATATATGAAAAGGGTTAAAGATGAAAGTAGAATAAAAGGCAAATATTCAAATTCTTGTATCAAAATATAATCTTTTAACCTGCTTAGAAAGATTTTCAAGACAGAATTCTATATTTCCTCCCATTCATATACTAGCTACTCTCCTACAATTATAGCTTATTTAAATAAATTGTGTTGAAAGTTAGGCCTAGGTTTTTTTGGTTGTTCTATTTTAACTATAAGGCATTTAAATGTTTAAAAAACTTTAATGTGGAAAATATATAAAAATAAAATGTTCTCTTTACTTTTAACTATTAACTTCAGTAACAATATTACAATCCAATTTAACACTAACTGCCTAACAATCAAATATTCATATAGGGATGTTTTCTCTTCATATAACTTATAATACTATAAAAAACAAAGAAAAACTTCATTTCTATATCATATGATCTCTGTATTACTCTATTAGCAGTGGATAGAAATTCTTATCATCAGACAAATATTTCTGTATCCTCTAAGGACAAAGTCTCTGGACTTCTATAATTTTTGGTGCTGTATTTGTGTGATATTTGCTTCTACTTTCTTCTATTTCCCATCATCAAGTATAAATGATGCCAGCACTGGAATCTGAAAAAAGTAGTTCTCAGCCAGAATATGTTCGTGTTTGATTTTGTGACTAAATACACGTCTATATCCCTTTTCAATACTTTCTAGCTTGAGATGAGCAACTGCTTCACCTTTGGTGTGAAGAATTCCAAGGGGACCACTCAAAGGACTTAACCCATCTGACCATGACCAGGTCATCGAGATTGTCCCGGGCACTGAGTACAGACTGGGGGGCCCAAATACTCTCTGTTAGGTATTAAATATCTTGGAGCTGCATCAAGAAAGCAATTTGAGTGCCATGGTCACATTTGGCTTCTGAAGAGTAGAGCTGCTGAAGTAAACATTTATAGTTCAAAAATGATTCTTGTCCTTGCGCCTCATTCTCAAGGTTAAAACAATGATGACACTTGAATACATGGTGTGAAGTAGATGAAACAGCAAATTCTGTAGAAGGCAGAAACAGCTGGCAACTGTGGCAAAAGTAAATCTTATAAAACTTTAGTGGGTCTTGAGGGACTTAAATAGTAGAAAGAAAAAAGTGAAGGAACAAAGGAGGGGAGGGAGGGAAGGGAGAGGAAAGGAAGGAAAGGGGGAAGTACGTTCTTAAAAAGATATATAAACATGTAATTTTCTCACCATCTCTAAATAATATTGGGTTTAAGAGGAAATCGAAATGCACAGTCATGTGATTTAGAAATGAACAATGTGAGCACTACATATTGACACTGTAGATGCTCTAAAGCAGTTCAGAGGAAGATATGCATGTGGCACATTTATTAAATATAGAGAAAGTGCCAGGCATAATGGGGTATGCCTGTAATCTTACCCACTCAGGAGGCTGAGGTAGGAGGATCACAAGTTTAAGGCCGGCCTGAGCAACTCAGAAAGATTCTGTCTAAAAATTTAAAAAAAGAAAAGAGTTGGAGATGCAGCCCAGTACTCCACAGGCTCAATCCACAGTACCTAAAAAAAAAAAAAAAAATTGCCAATGGCTGCAATGGAATAAAGCTGTTTTAACTCAACAACCTGGAAAAAGAACAGTAAAATAAATCTTCCTAAACAGAAGAAAGGAATTTATTAAAAAACCCCTGATATACCTAGGAATCATCCTAATGAAAGAAATCAAAGACCTCTTCTCTGAAAACTATGGCACTCTGAAAAGAGAGATTGAAGATGATATCAGAAAATGGACAGACATCCCCTGCAACTGGGTAGGAAGGATTAATATAGTGAAAATGGCCATACTTCCAAAACTGCTTTATAGATTTAATGCAATTCCAATTGAGATCCCAGCAGCATACTTCATAGACCTCGAGAAAACAATCCAAAAATTCATTTGGAGCAAGAAGAGACCCAGAATAGCAAAAGCAATTCTAGGTAACAGAGACATGGCAGGGGGTATCACAATCTCCAACCTGCAACTATACTACAAAGCTACTGTGATAAAAACAGCATAGTACTGGCAAAGAAACAGACTTGAGGACCAGTGGAACAGATTAGAAGATGCAGAAACAATGCCAGACACACTCAGCCATCTCATCTTTGACAAAGGAGCCAAACACCCTCACTGGAGGAAAGATAGCCTCTTTAATAAATGGTGCTGGAAAAATTGGGCTTCAACTTGCCAAAGATTAAAAGTAGACCTGTTATCTCTCACCATGCACTAAACTAAAATCAAAATGGATTAAAGATCTAAATATTAAAATAGAAACTCTGAACCAGTTGGAACAGAGGTTAGGTAGAACCCTTGAAGACATCGGTATAGGAAAAGATTTTATGAACAAAACCTCAGTTGCCCATGAACTAGCACAAACAATCAACAAATGGGATCTCTTCTTATTAAAAAGCTTCTACACAGCAAGAGAAACCACCAGCAGTGTAAAGAGACAATCCACAATGTGGGAAAAAAATCTTCACCTGCTCTTCCTCAGACAAAGGTCTACTATCTCGAATCTATAAAGAACTTAAAAAGATCAGACCTCCCAAATTTAAAGACCCAATCAAAAAATGGGCATCTGAAATGAACAGACATTTCTCAGACAAAGAAGTAGAAATAGCAAATAAATACATGAAAAAATGTTCAACATCACTGGTCATTTGAGAGATGCAAATGAACACAATGCTGAGATTCCCCTTCACTCCAGAAAGAATGGCTGCTATCATGAAATCAACCAATAACAAATGCTGGCAGGGCTGTGGGGAAAGAGGAACCCTGCTCCACTGCTGGTGGGAGTGTAGACTGGTGCAAGCACTGTGGAAATCAGTATGGAGATACCTCAAAGAACTAGGACTGGAAGTCCCATTTGACCCCACTATTCCACTGCTGGGGATCTTCCCCAAAGAGTTAAAAGAATCATACCACAGTGATATATGTTCACCCATGTTCATAGCAGCGCAGTTTGTGATAGCTAAAACTTGGAAACAGCCCAAATGCCCATCAACTGGAGACTGGATAAAGAAAATGTGGTTTTTTAATAAAATGGAGTACTACTCAGCCATAAAGAATGAGAAACTAGAGACATTTATAGCTAAGTGGATGCACATTGAGGCAATACTCTTAAGTGAAATAAATAGGACACACATATGTAAATACCAAATAGTTTCTCTGGTGTGAGAAACTGAAAGTGTAAACAAGGACTAAATGTATAATAGGTCATGTGAAATAGGAAGAATAGGGGCAAAGGGGAAGGAAGTGGGAGGGCTAGGGGAAAGGATAGAAGGGAATGGGATTAATATGAGAAAATGGAAAAATAGGAACAAAATCTTTGTAAATAGGGAGGGCTGGAGGGGTTGAAGGGAGGGCTGGGCAAGGGTGAAACATAAGAACCAAGAGAGACTATGTAAAGGTGCAAATTTCCAATGATGAATGTCATTATATTGTATACCTAAAATGTACCAATGATTAGAATGAATAATTGATAATGTAAAATAGGAAGAAAAGGTCCAAAGGGGTAGGGGTAGTGGGAGGGGCAGGGGAAAGGAAAGAAGGGAAAGGAAAAAATGATGAGAAATGGAAAAAATGGAAATAAAGTCTTTGTAAATAGGGAAGGGTGGAGGGCATGAAGGGAGGGCTAGGAATGGGGAAAAAATAAGAACCAAGATGCATTATGTAAAGGTACAATTCCCAATGAGAAATGTAATTGTCCTCACATTGGCTCATTCTGCTGTGTAGACTTTCAATAGAGTTTTTCATGTCCTGGAAATCTATTTGCATCTGTTTTATGGATTCCATTTGTTTCTTATGTTGGGATTCCATCATGTTCCTCACCTCCTCTCTAGATTTATTAATCATGTCTTGCACTAGGGGCACAATTTCTCCTGTTATCTGAGAAATTATTTCTGATTTCATTTTTTCCAGATCCCCTTTTGTTGCTAGTTCAGTGGGTCCAGGTGGTTGAGTATCAGAGTGTTCCATCTCATTTCCCTTTGGGGTTGCTGTAGGTGATCTGGAAGTCTGGTTTTGAGACTTATTTACGTGTTTTCTCATTTCGACTCGGGGGGGCCGCTGTTAACGCCTGCACGGATTACCTCCTCTGAGCTGGGTGAGGTGGTACAGGGGCCGGGAGCAGCGGTAGGGATGGTGACCTTAAAGCCCTTTCCTGTGGGCTGGGAGCAGCCGGAGGGATGGTGGCCGGGAAACCCCTTCCTCTGGACCAGGAGCAGTGGGATGGTGGCTCAGAAGCCCCTCCCTCTGGGCCGGGAGCGGCGGGAGGGATGGTGGCCCGGAAGCCCCTTCCTCTGGGCCAGGAGCAGCGGGACAGAAGGTGGCCCAAAAGCCCTTTCCTCTGGGCTGGGAGCAGTGGGAGGGATGGTGACCGGGAAGCCCCTTCCTCTGGACCAGGAGCAGTGGGATGACGGCTCAGAAGCCCCTACCTCTGGGCCAGGAACAGTGGGACTCAATACCTTGGTCTGGTGGTCTGGTGTCCTCTGCGTCTTTGTAGTGTGGAATCAGGTGGCTGCCTGTCTGCAGCGGGATGACTGGGTGTCTTCTGCGCGACTCAGGACCTCGGTAGGGTGTGCACAGACCTGCCTGTCTGCAGCAGGCTGACTCGGCGTGTGTTCCGCGCTACTGGGGACCTAGGTAGGGCGTGGGCAGACCTGCCTGTCTGCAGCAGAGTGATTCGGCGTCCTCCGCGCGACCCAAAATTACACTTTCTGAAGTAAAGAAGATCTCTTTAGTGTATTCTTGGGGTCTCTCAAGCAGCAGAAACTGGAGGAGGCAAGGCTGGGGGCATGATTCGGTTCACTGTCTTGTTAGTGAAATGGAGGAATTGGATCTTCACAGAGAATCCCACAGCTGATCTTTATGTAGACAAAGCAATTTATTCCTTTCACAGCTGAGGAGACAGCTTTGGAACTCTGATGCTGGCCCAGTCAGTGTGCAAATAATTAGCTCAGAAATATCCAACCCACTCAATGATGAGTCTTGGAAAGTAACTGTTCTAGTGATAAGGAAAGAATGTACATCATAGCAGGCCTTTGTCTGTGCCCCCGTCACATTTTTGTCAAGAATCATAAGATGCTTTGTTAAAGCCACCTGCACTGCCAATGTAACTGTTCAAACAATGTAACTGTTCAGGTGTCCTGACTGAAAATGTGATTGTTCAAGCTGCAAGATGTTCCTACTGGATATTTCAAGATGTTCTGTTAACTCTGCCCTTCCTTCTGCAAACATGCTTGCCTGGTATGTGACCTCAACCTTCCTACCCCACAGATCACTATATAAGGTTACTTCTATTTCTGTTTGGTGGGCTGGGGATTTAGCTCAGTGGTTCTGCTGCCTGCCTCCAAAGCTCAAGGACCCGAGTTCAATCCCTAGTACCAGTCTGGGGCTCAAACTTTGGAGTACAAACTCCTCTGGACATGCCAGTGTAATAAAGTTTGGATCCTCTCCATCTCTCTGAGTGTCTCTCAGTTCCTTCACCTCTGGAGACTTTTGAATAGCTGTAGCACTTGACTGCAATGCTGAGCTCTCACATTTTGCTGTAACACTAGCATTGATAAGATATACGAAGAAAAAATGTGGAGAACAGCAGTAAAATCTACCAATAGATGAAGAATACTCACGGTAAGAATTTCCCATGCAGCAGGTGAAAATTGTGATTAAATATTTTACTATAAATTAAAAAAATAATTAATCATACTGATGAAGAGGATAAGGCAGGAATGCAAGAGTTCAGAAAACATATTATGGGGCAATAGGAGCAGATGAGAGTGTGGCTGGATTTCAGAAAGAAATGGGGAAAATACAAAGTAGAGAAATTAAAATAAAAATTGAAAGAACATGAAAAAGACACCATGGAAGATATTATAAAGGCATACAAGAAAAGTGAACTAATAAAGTGGAAATAAAGGCAGGATTAGAATATGAGAGATTATATAGATACATTTATATAATATAGGACATATAAAGGATATTTAGTTGGAGTCTCTTTGCAAGAAAACCAAAACAACAGATTGAACATACATTTAAAGATATAATTCAATACATTTTTCCTAAAAGAATTGAATCTATATGTTGAAAGAGGAAGCTATGCCAGGAAAATTGATTAAGTTGTTTGTAACTGAGAAATATGCTAGTAAAGTTAATTAATTTTGAAAATAAAGAAACTTTGAGCACTCAGGAAGCAGATAAAATCACTTACAAAGGCTAACGTTAGCTATCTGTAGATTCACATCTAGTTTCGGAAGAGATAGAATAAGATATAGAAGGAAAGTAGACACAAGTTGGAGATTTAAAAAGATCATCATGGGAAGGTTTTCCCTCTCTCCACCATTCTCCTCCTGACATGTACTGATATTTTACTGTCCTCATAGTTTTGCTTTTCCAGACTATCATATAGTTGGAATCATGATGTATGTATCCTTTTCAAGCTGGATTCTTTCAATTACTAACCTGCATTTAGTATTCCTCCATGTCAAATGCAACTGAATCTGAAAGTGTAAACAAAAATTTAAGATTTAAGTACCAAAAAGAAAAATTATTTAACTTTTTTAAATGTCAGGGTTAATTTGTTTGTGTAACATGTCTTTTCTCATTCATATTGATACAAAATTATTTTAGTATATGTGCTACCGAAGGGAGCGCATATTGATACAAAATTAAAAGAGAGAAGGTTAAAAGATGATTAAAAATAGTAGGATAAACACAAAGAAATATCACCAAATGCAAATAAAAAGAAAGCAAGAATGAGATATATGATAAGGTGGATAATAAGGTTAAAAGTATTGAAAAGAATGAACAGTGACAGTGGGTTGTGAGAAAAACCAGAATTCTTGAAAAACATACAAAGTTTTAAACACACACAACATTAATAGCATGTTATGTATTAATATGATAGTTAAAAACAAAGGTATAAAAAAAGATTTCTCCATATCTTTTTTATGGCTTGGTAACTCATGTTTTTTTTTAAACTGTCATTTATTATTTTATGTTGCTGATTCCTTTGATTTTTGCTTTTGCTCAACTGCTCAACCTGCTTGATATAATCATTCTATTAGAGTATTTGACATTGTTGTTTTATTTCTAGGATATCCTTGAAAAATTGTCAGAGGGCTTCCTTGGTGATCATGCATTTCTTAAGATGGTCTTTGTCATGAAATAGTCCTTATTTCTTCATCAATTTTAAAAGAGAATTTTGTCGGATGTATTAGTCTGGTTGCAAGTTGTTTTCTTTTAGGGCTTGAAACACTTCACTCTAAGGTTTCCAGGCCTTTGAGGTTTATGTTGAGAAGTCTGATGTTATTCTAATGGGTTTACCTTTGTAAGTGATTTTTTTTTTTTTGGTATCGGGGATTGAACTCGGGTCCTTGTGCATGTGAGGCAGGTGGTGGAACCATGGAGATACATCCCTGGCCCAGTGATTTGTTTTTTTTTTCTCTGACAGCTTTTAAAATTCTTTCCTTGTGTTGGACTTCAGAGATTTTCACTATGATGTGTCATGGAGAAGTTTTTTTTCTGTTCATGAGTATTTGGGGTTCTATTTCTCTCATTTACCTGAATGTTTTTTTTTTTTTTTGGTACCGGGGATCGAACTCGGGTCCTTGCGCTTGCAAGACAGGCGGCAAAACCACTGAGCTAAATCCCTGGCCCTACCTGAATGTTTAATTCTTTCCTCATACTTGGAAAATTTTCTGATTTCTGTAAATAGATTTTTATGCTACTTATTTTATGCCATTTTCTAATTTTTCTCTAATTCCAGTTAACCTTAGGTTAGACTTCTTTGTGTCATCTAGCAGCTGGTAGATCCATTTTCCATGATCACTTCTTTTTAATGTATCTCTAAATATCTGGTCACCTGCATCAGCCCTGAAGTCTAGTTCTGACACTCTCCTCACATTGGTCGCTTCTGGCTTCCATACCTTCAGTGGAATTTTTTTTAATCTCTTGGATTTCTATTTAGTACCTTTTCATGGACTCTAATTCTTTACTAAACTGGTCTTTCATGTTTTGTATCATTTTAGTTAGCTCAGCTAGCTTTTTGTGTCTTCTTTAAACTCATTGATCTTTTTGTTTATTAAGTCCATTATCTGTTTAGCTATATCATCTTTCAGCTTGCTGAACACCTTATTGATCTATTTTAAAAATTTTTTGTTCTTCATCACTTTGTATAATTTAGCTGATTGGGTTTTGATTTCCTCCCTATCAATGCCCATTGGATCAGTTTTGGGGGATTTAAGAGCTTTGGGAGGCATTTTGTTCCCTTGTGTTCTTGTGTTTTATCGTGTGTGTGTGTGCACATGCACATGCGTGTGTGTGTGTGCGTGCTGCTTTTTGGTGTTTATCTACCTCTTTCAATTATTCAGATTAATAGGATCAGACCTGGTTGCTATTTTGTAAGTAGAAAATCCCTACTGGTTATAACAACTCTAATAGATCCAAACATACATTATTCATGTACATTAAAACTTGTTTTAGCAATTTTAGCCTTTTATCAATGAACCACACAGACTACAATTCCTGTTAGTACTGCTGATGATAGACTGGGATGTGCTAGGTAGAGAAAAGGAAAAAGGAAGAGAAAGGAAAGGGAGTTGATCAGGAAGGAGAAGAAAAGACAATGCTTGGGGGACTGTTGATACTATTTTTATATGTTGATTAGAGGGCTGGTATAGAGGAGGTTTGAAAGAATGTTTGTGGGAGTAGGAGAAAGGATGCAGAATGAGGGAAGTATAATTGGCTACTGGGGGAAGCTGTGAGACTTGGATCCTGCTAATATGCTGATAGTTAGCTTGTGTTTGGATCCTTTACACACAATTCTGGTGAGGGCTGCCCTATGATTATATATACATATATATATATCTCCAGCTGAGCACACTATGCCTCATTGTCTGCCTAAACAGAGTCTGACTCTTCCTCTAGGTCTCTTTCTCAGCCCTCTGTAAAGCCATCATCTTCCTGCCCATGAGCTCTGTGACATCTAGGGCTCTGTAGGGGTTGGCATCAATCAGCTGGGGCTGGGAAAGTTCCCCTGTCAGTGCTGGACAGTAGGCAGCGGGCAGACTATCAGGAGGACAAAATATTCTCTGAGGACACAGTGCTCCCCATATTTGGGAGGATAATGGGAGGAATTGCCAGTTCTAGTGCTGCTGGCTCTTCCTTTCTCCCCTGTGTATCACTGAGTATGTAGGGAGCCTATCCCAGGATCTAGTCTCTGCAGCACTAGCTTCTTCCCTCAGGATGTTAGAACCACTCCCAAGATGGTGTGTTTGCTGGGTAAAGGGAATAAGGGTGCTGCCCAGGGGTGGCCCCACCTCACCTTTTCAACCATCCTGGTATTGGATTCAATTTAGTGAATTTCTCCTCTAGGCTGTTTCTTCATATTTGGCTGTCCCCCCCCCCCCCATTTTAGAAGACCTGCATTATCCAATGGCTCTCCAAGCTTCTGTATCACACCTGTCTTGAGAAGTCATGATGGACTCCCATCCTTTTTTTTTTTTTTTTGAGTGTCTAGATAAATTGTCCAGGTAGGCCTTGAAATTTCAACCCTCCTGCATCAGCATCCTGGTTGGCAGGAGGTACAGCTGTAGGACACTATGCCTGGCCAGTTGATATCTTTATATCACTGGATAATATTTCATTGCATGGATGTATCACAGTTTGTTTATTCATTCGCTTATTAAAGTACACCTTGGGGCTGGGGATTTAGCTCAGTGGTTCTGCCACTTGCCTCGCAAGCACAAGGACTGGAGTTCGATCCTCAGTACCAAAAAAAAAAAAAGTACACCTTGGTTGTTTCCAAATTTTGGCAGTTACAAATAAATCTGCTGTAGTCATTTGTGTGGAGGTTTTATGTAGATAAATTTTTCAAAATTCATTTTTAAATACTTGGGCGTATGATTGTTGGAAAGGATAGTATATCTACATGTAGCCTTATAAGAAACTTTCAGATTGCCTTCCAAAGTGGCTGTACCATTTTACATTCCTATCAAGAATGAATAAAAATTTTTGTTGTTCTATATCCTTACTGGTATTTGATGTTGTATGTGTTCTAGATTTTGGTCATTCTAATAGGCCTGTAGAGGTAAACAGCTGTTTGTTTTCCAAGGAGGCTTTTATTTTTTTATTTTATGAAAAAATAAAACAAAATTTATTAACTGTTGTTACTCCCTCATTATTTTGTTAGTGGTAACCAACTACTATTTTAATTTTAAATTTTATGTAATATTAAGCATGTTTTCCTATGCTTATTGGCAATATACATTTTTTTCCTGTGGTGAGATGTCTGTTCAATCATTTTGCCCATTTTTTATTTGGGTAGTCTGTTTTTATTGTTTCATCTGAAGAATTCTTTGCTCAATTTGAATGTAAGCCTTTTATCAGATGTCTGTTTTGCCAATATTTTCTCCCAGGATGCGGTTAGTCATTTTATTCTTTATGCCATAGATAATTTTGAGAATGTATGATTTCAGGTAATAAAATGAGCCCTTCTAGGAGAACTTACTAGAGGATCAACTTGTGTCAGCTAAGGAAAAACTGAGTAAATTTTAATAAAGCAAAGGCTGTGTATATTTAATAGAACTGACGCTAAAACAAAAGTTTGCTGATGGGATTCAGAGAGGGAAGGAGGGAAGTTGAGACTATGAAACAATTTATTTGTTTTTCATAAAAAGTTGAATGATTAAATAATTTTCTAGAGAAATATTACCTTCAAGAAAAAAAACCCAGAAAGGAGAAAATAAAACCAGACGTTTTGTAAAAGAAATATAGAAAGGTTTCAAAGAGCTACCAGTTTCCTCCAAAATACCAGGCTCAGATGGTTTCATGGCAGAATTCCAGGACACTGTTAGAAGAGATTATTTAAAAGCTTCTCCAAGGTACAGAAAAAGAGGGTAAACACCTTCAGGTTATTTTATTTTAAAAAAAAATTTTTTATTAGTGCATGTTTATATTATGTAACAATTACATTAATCAGGGGGAGTTTGTACATGTATAGAACACACCTTAATTCTTTTTACTTCTACTTCTCCTCCTATCCCTCCGTACTCCCTCTATCTTCTTCCCCTTATTTTCATAATGTCAGTATATCATTATAAAACTTAATTATAATTATACAAATAATATTTATCTATTTTAGATATAAATATGAATATAAAATACCAATACTGTAATACATTAGCAAGTGTAATTCAGCAATGTATTAAAAGAATTAAGACTTATGACCAAATGAACTTAATTCAGGAAATGTAAGAATGGTTCAAGTTATTATCATTTTTCTGCCCATGCTTAACTTCCGTGCAATAACAACAAATCATCCTACTACCTAACATGGTAAAACTAGTTTTTATTCTCATAAAGATACCTCGAAGTGAAGACATAAAACCCTATCATCCACTGTATCCATTGATGAGTGATATTAATTTATCTTCTAGTTCAGTCAAACCCCCACCTGTATGTTCTGTGAGCTGAAAACTAAAATTAGAAGGTAATCTATACCAAATTCTATTTTTCTTTTATTAGTACATGTTTGCAATTCATGCAGTTTGCAACCATTTTGGGGACTGGTTACATGTACATACCACAGCTTGTTTCTTTTTTTTAATCCCTTCCCCCTTCCCTACCCCTCCCTCTCTCCTCCAATTCTGCTATCCAATTTTTCATTTTTGTTTATATTATTAATCCAAGTTCATGTTATGGCATATAATGTTTACATTAATTGGGGCTATTAGGTTCCTGTACGTGGCATATCTTTATTCTATTTATTTTCCCTTCCCCTCCTCCTCACCCCTCACACTTTTTCCCTTGGATCATTTCCCTATTGCAAGAGATCCATCTCCTAGTTTCCTTCCATCCACTCTTTATTAGTCTTTTTGTTTGTATTTTGCTTCACTAATGATTGGGCCAGGGGTTTAGCTCAGTGGTTCTGGTGCCTGCCTCGCAAGTGCAAGTTCCCAAGTTTGATCCCCGGTACCAAAAAAACCCCCCCAAAACCAAAAAACTAATGTATTTTGCTTCACTCAGATAAGACATACCATACAGTATTTAAGCTTGTGTGTCTGGTTTATTTCACTCAATGTTTTCCAGATGCATCCATTTTCGTACAAATGTCTCAAATCTGTCATTCTTTATAGCAGAAAATAGTATTCCATTATATAGATACCACATTTTCTTTATCCAATCATCTGTTGATGGTTACACAGACTGTTTCCAGGATTTAGCCATTATAAGTTGTGCTGTAAATATTGTATGCATGTATTACTATAGTATGATGTCTTAAGCGCTTTGGGGGAGATACATAGCAAGGGAATCGCAGGGTCATATGGAACTCCTAATTTCAGTTTTTTGAGAAATCTCCATACTGATTTCCATAATGGTTGTATTAATTTGCATTCTCACCAACAAATGAAAGAGGGTTTCTTTTTCACCACAACCTTGGCAGCATTTGTTATTGTTTAATTTCTACCGATTGCTATACTTTCTGGAGTAAGATGGAATCTTAGCATTGTTTTAATTTGCATTTGTCTAATAGCCAGAGATGTTCAGCATTTTTTCATAAATTTGTTGAACATTTGTATCTCTTTCTCTGTGAAGTGTCTGTTCATTTCTCTCACCCACTTCTTGACTGGATCTTTAATTTTAGGAAGATTAATTTTTTGAGCTCTTTGTATATTCTAGATCTTAGTCCTCTATTTGTGTAGCTGGCACATTTTTTTTCCCATTCTGTAAGCTGTCTCTTCACTCTGCTGATTGATTCTTTTGCTGTACAGAAATTTTTTAGTCTGATATAATCTGATTTGTTAATCCTTGCTATTATTTCTTGCACAGTTGAGGTTTTGCTTAGAAAATCCTTTCTTAAATCTATGTCTTTAAATATTTTATCTTCCAGTAGGTTTAATGTTTCTGTTTTTTTTTTTTGTATGGGGGATGGGGATCGAACTCGAGTCCTTGTGCTTGTGAGGCAGGCGGCAGAATCACTGAGCTAAATCCCCGGAACCTAATGTTTCTGTTTTAATGTTTAGATCTTTGATTTATTTTGATTTTAATTTAGTACATGGTGAGAGACAAGGGACTGGTTTCAATCTTTTGCACACAGATAACCAGTTTTCCAAGCTACACTTGTTGAATTGGCTATCTTTCCTCCAACGTATGCTCTTGGCCCATTTGTGGAAGATCAAATAGCTGAATGTGTCAGAGGAAGTTTCTGTATCCTTAGTTCTGTTCCATTAATCCATATATATTTTTTTGTTCCAGTACCACCTGTTTTTATCACTGTTGTTTGTAGTATAGCTTGAACTCTGGTATTGTTATGTCTTTTGGTTTGCTCTAGTTGCCCAAAATTGCTTTTGCTATTCTGAGTCTCTTCTGGTTCCATATGAATTTTAGGATTGTTTTTTCAAGATCTGTAAAGCATGCTGTTGGTATTTTGATTGAGACTACATTGAATCTATATAACACTTTTGGAATTATGGCCATTTTGACAATATTGATTCTGCCTAGCCAGGAGTAAGGAATATCTTTCCATTTTCTGATGTCCTCTTCAATATTCTTTTTCAGAGTACTGTAGTTTTATTTATAGAGGTCTTTCACTTCTTTGGTTAGGTTGATTCCTAAGTATCTCATTTTTTTGAAGCTACTGAGAATGGTATGATTTTTATAATTTCCTTCTTGTCTTGTTCATTGTTGGTGTACACAAATGCTAATGATTTTTGTATGTTGATCTTATATCCTGCTGTATTGCTAAAGTTCATTATTAGTTCTATGCATTTTTTTGGTGGAGTTCTTTGAGTCTTCTATGCAGAGTACCATGTCATCAGCAAATAATGATAATTTGAGTTCTTCCTTTCCTATATGTATCTCTTTTATTCTCTTGCCTAATTGGTCTGGCTAATGTTTGAAGTACTATGTTGAATAGAAGAGGTGATAGTGGGCTTTGAAATACTCTCGATGTATCTATTAAGTTCATATGTTGGAGTGTAGTTCGGCTCTGAAATTTCTTTATTGGTTTTTTTCTTTTTTTGGTTTAATTGATCTTTCTTTGTGAAAGTGGGGTGTTAAAATCCCCTGCTATGACTGTGTTCATGTTTATTTGATCTTTTTTTTTTTTTTTTGGTACTGGGGATCAAACTCAGGCCCTTACACTTGCGAGGCAGGCGGCGGAACCACTGAGCTAAATCCCCAGCAATGTTAACTCTTCTTCTTAAATTGTTCCCTTAACTAATATGTAGTGACTTTCTTTGTCTCTTCTAATCATTTCTAACTTTAACTTTACTATGTCTGACATTAGAATCACTACCCCTGCTTGTTTTCAGGGTCCTGGTAGTTGGAATGTTCTCCATCCTTTAATTTTTAATCTGTGAATACCTTTTTGAATTAGATGAGTTTCTTGAATACAACAGATTGTTGGATTGTTTTGTTTTTTTTTATCCAGTCTGCAAGTTTGTCTTTTAATTGGAGAGTTGAGGCTAACATTGAGAGATATTATGGAGATGTGTTGGTTATTTACTATCATTGCCTTTTTATCTGTTGGTGAATCCTTTGTTTTTCTTTTCCTGATTTTTTCCCCCCATTGGTATTTTTTTTTTTTTTTTTGCTACCGGGGATTGAACTCAGGTCCTTTGGCCTGAGAGGCAGGTGCCAGAACCACTGAGCTAAATCCCCAGCCTCTCCCATTGCTATTTACCCATTGACCTCACTTGTTTCTTCAGTGTTTTTAGCTGTGTCCAATTCATTCTTTCTGTCAAGAATATTCTTGAGTATTTTCTCTAGAGTTGATTTAGCACTTGTTTATCTTCTGAGCTGGTCTTTTTCATGAAAATACTTTATTGCTGCATCTATTTTGAAGGATAGCTTTGCTGAGTAAATTAATCTGGGTTGGATGTCATTTGCTCTTAGGGCTTGAAATACTTCACTCCAAGTTCTTCTGGCCTTCAGGGTTTGTGCAGAGAAATCTGCTGTGATTCTAATTGGTTTACGTTTATGTGTGATTTTTTTTTGTTCTCTGGCTGTCTTTAAAATTCTGGGATGTTTTGCTGGATATTTGGTAATTTATATTTTTTTAAGAGTAGGAAAAATTTATTGAGAGAAAGAAAGCTTCTGTCTAAGAGAGACAGAAGGGGGGACTGGAAAGTGGGTTGCCCCCCACCCCACTTTTCAAAGTTGTTTTATACAGCAAAGCCATGTGGTGAGATGGGTACAAAGTGGGACAAACTATAAGACCCAATGGAAATTTACAAGGTGGGCGTGAGGTGGGACAAAACCATGATCAGCCAATAAGATTACAAGTATAGTCACCCAGGTAATACTGATTAAATGGGGATCAAATTGGGGAGCAAGTCACATAGCAAGCTTACATGGATTTTCAGTAAGGGTGGGTCAGGGATATTTCCCAGAAAGGCTAGGTTAAGACCTTGACCCCCACTCCCCCAGGTGATTGATGCCTGTTTAGAATATCAGTCACTGCTATTCATCCTTCATGGGTGTGCTAATTTCTCTTCTTTTACAATGCTGGGCTTCAGTGAATGTGTCTTCATTCTCCTCCTTGTTAGTGCCTTGTGGGCTGGTCCTGTCTAGCTGCCTACAAGATATCTAATTAATTTACATATCTGCAATATTCCCCCCTCTGAAGTACCCCTAACTGCTGTGAGGGGGCAAAGGGCGAAGAGAGGTCTGGCTACTTCCAGCTGAAGAGGGTCGTAGCTGTGATAAGCAGTCAGCGTTACTCTACAGAGGATCTATCTAACGGCCTTGGATAGGTGCCAGGCATTGTCATCTCGGTAGCTGTATAGCTGTGAGTCTGGAGGAGACAAAGCCAAAGAAACAGTTAAGAATACATGGGCCAAATTACAAGGTCAGCTGGATTGCTATGAATATAGCCAACAAATGTTTCCACTGGGAGGAACTAGTAATCGCCTCCCATAAAGAGGATAAGAAGGTCCAGGGGACTTCAGAATCCAACATAGAAGTCATATTTTACAGTTTAACAGTTAAAACTGTTTACAAGGTCAATCTAGTGGATCCCGGTAAAAGAAGCCTAGCACATTTGTCATTGGTTCCATTTGTATGACTGCTTGGAGTTTGGCAGCCCCTAGTCAAGTATAAACAAAACTTTTAAGAAATTAGAACATGCATAATCTAAGCATGAGCACACTAGAATGAAAGGGCAGGTTGGGGAGAAAGTCACACTTAGAAATTGAAATGGTGAGTGTAACCTGCTGGTTTAGATTCTTTCATTGATAAAGGTTGTGTATAAGTCTGATACTTTAAGAAGAGACAATTTGAAGAACAAATCTTCCTTAAGAAATTTAAAACTCTAGCTGAGCTCTTATAGATTTTACCATAGTTTTTTCCTAATGATCCATAACTGTGGTCAGCTACTGGTGTAGCTAGAAACTGCCCGAAGGGGTGATATTTGGTAATTTAATAAGGCTATGCTTTGGTGAACTTCTCCTTTCATCATAATTGTTTGGTGTTCTAAAAGTGTCACTTGTATTTTAAACTTTTTTCTTACATTTGGGAAATTGTCTTCCATAATCTCTGTAAGCATGTTAGTGAATCCATCTGTGCTATCTTCTAGTTTTTCTCTAACTCTGATTAGCCTTAGCTTGGTCTTGTTATCGTCTGGCAGTTGCTGGATAGTCCTCTCTTGTTCTCTTATTTTGTTTTTGGCTTCTTTGAGCTCTTTACTGTAATTTACTATTTTGTTCTCAATATCAGACATTCTATCTTCACATTTGTCATTTCTGCAATTTATGAATTCTATACAGGTTTTCATTTCAGTTATTTCTGTCTGACATCTTTTCAAGGAGTCCATATCCTTGTTGAATCTGTCCTTCATATTTTGAACTGTTTTTATTAACTTGTCCAGTTTTTTTACATATTTCCCCAAAATTCACCATGGGCATATTGAGTGAAATTGCTGTGAACTTTTGGTTCATTTCCTCTTTGAACTCATCTATTTTCTTCATCCTTTCTATGAACTTTTCATAGATTTCTGTTACCTGGTATTTGTTTTCTTCTCCTTTTGGGACCCCTTGCTCTGCCTTGGGAGAGTTGGGAGATCTTCTGTTTTCTTGCTTCCTCATTTCCCTACATCTACCTGTGTTTATTTTCTAAAAAAATTATATATTCCCCCCTCTTTTTCTTCTCCTTTTTTGGAGGGGGTTACTGCAAGTTGGGGACAAGAAGTGAGGAGAGTTTATGGCTTATATGGAAATTTTTAATAGGATGTTGCCTCCTTGTGAATAATTTTCAGCTTTGCATTCCAGTGTTAGTATTTACTCCTTCTGTTATTTACTTTAAGTGATTTGGGCTTGGTTCCTATGTTTTGCAGAAAGAATTACTTCTGTTTATAACAGAATCCAGATTCATTCTTACAACACTTCTATATGATAGTCCTACCAGCTACTCTTCTCCCCCTTTTATATTCTCCATGCACACTAGGACAGTTTATTATTTGTGGTTGCTCTGCAGTCATAGGTGAAGTGGAGTGGGGAGAATGGGAGGGGATTGGGTGAGTAGTGTTAGACAATAAGGAGGAGGTTTGAAGGGGGGAATAGTGGTAGATGAGAAAAAAAGGTTGATGTGGAGTATGGTTTTATTGGAGTATTTTATTTATTTGTTTATTTATTTGTACATTTTAGGTATATGATACATTTACATTTATCATTGGGTGCTTGTATCTGAACATGCAGTGTCTTAGTTCTTATTTTTTCCCCCATTACCTGTGTGTCCTTCACCCCCACCACCCTTCCCTATTTACATAGACTTTGTTTCTTTCTCATAATTTTTCCTTTCCCTTCTTCCCTTTCCCCTTCCCCTCCCACCACCCCTACCTCTTTGGACCTTTTCCTATTTCAAATTATCAATTATTCTTTTTAATCATTTTCATCCTTATTTACACTTTCAGTTTCTCACACTAGAGAAACTATTCGGTATTTACACGTGTGTCCTATTTATTTCACTTAAGAGTATGGCCTCAATATGCATCCATTTAGCTATTAATGTCTCTAGTTTCTCATTGTTTATGGCTGAGTAGTATTCCATTTTATAAAAAAACAACACATCTTCTTTATCCAGTTTCCAGTTGATGGGCACTTGGTGTGTTTCCAAGCTGTAGCTATTACAAACTTTGCCGCTATAAACATAGGTGCACATGTATCGCTGTGGTATGATTCTTTTAATTCTTTGGGGAAGATACCCAATAGAAGAATAGCTGGGTCAAATGGGACCTGTAGTCCTAGTTCTTTGTGGTATCTCCATACTGATTTCCACAGTGGTTGCACCAGTCTGCACACCCAAAAACAATGGAGAAGGGTTCCTTTCTCTCCACAGCCCCGCCAGCATTTGTTATTGGTTGATTTCTTGATAGCAGCCATTCTTTGTGGGGCTGAGGTGGAATCTCAGTGTTGTTTACATCTGCATCTCTCAAATGACCAGTGATGTCGAACATTTTTTCATATGTTTATTGCTGCTTTTACTTCCTTGTCTGAGAAATGTCTGTTCATTTCGGATGCCCATTTTTAAATAGGTCTTTGAATTTGAGGGGTCTGATTTTTTTCAATTTTTTAAAAAAAAATTTATATATTAATTGGTACATTTTAGGTATACAATAAATTTACATTTATCATTGGGTGTTTGTACCTGAACATGATGTATCTTAGTTCTTATTTTTTTCCCCATTACCTATGTGCCCTTCACTGCCACCACCTTTCCCTATTTACATAGATTTCATTTCCATTGTTTTTCTTTCTCATAATTTTTCCTTTCCTTTCTTCAATTCTTTATATATTCTCAATAGTAGACCTTTGTCTGAGGTAGAGCTGCTAAAAATTTCTTCCCAGATTGTAGGTTGTCTCTTAGCTCTGTTGGTAGTTTCTCTTGCAGTGCAGAAGCTTTTTTTTTTTTTTTTTTTGGTACCAGGGATTGAACTCAGGACCTTGAGCTTGGAAGGCAGACGCCGGAACCACTGAGCTAAATCCCTGGCCCCCAGAAGCTTTTTAATATGATGAGATCCCAGTTGTTGATTCTTTGTGCTAGCTCCCGTGCTACTGAAGATTTGTTCATAAAGTCTTTTCCTATGCCAATGTCATCAAGAGTTCTACCTAACTTATCTTCCAGCAAGTTTAGTGTTTCTGTCTTAATATTTAGATTTTTAATCCACTTCCATCTTAGTTTACTGCATGGTGATAGGTATGGGTCTAGTTTTAATCTTTGGCAGGTTGAAATACAGTTTTTCCAACACAATTTATTAAATAGGCTATCTTTTCTCCAATGAGGGTGGTTGGCTCCTTTGTCAAAGATGAGGTAGCTGAGTATGTCTTGGAGTTGTTTCTGCATCTTCTAATCTAGTCCACTGATCTTTGGGTCTGTTTCTTTGCCAGTACCATGCTGTTTTTATTACAGTAGCTTTGTAGTATAGTTTCAAGTTGGGGATTGTGATACCCCCAGCCATGCCTCTGTTGCCTAGAATTGCTTTTGCTATTCTGGGTCTCTTCTTCTTCCAAATGAATATTTGGATTGTTTTCTCTAGTTCTGTGAAGTGTATTGTTGGAATTTCAATTGGTATTGTCTTAAATCAATATAGTAGTTTTGGAAGTATGGCCATTTTCACTATATTGGTTCTTCCTACCCAGGAGCAAGAGATGTCTTTCCATTTTCTTGTATCCTCTTTAATCTCGTTTTTCAGGGTGCTGTAGTTTTCAGTGTAGAGATCTTTTGCTTCCTTTGTTAGATTGATCCCTAGATATTTCATGTTTTTGGATGCTATTGTAAAAGGAATTGTTTCCCTAATTTCTCTCTCAGTAAGACTGTTACTTGTGTACAAGAAGGCTATTGTTTTTTGAGTGTTGACTTTGTATCCAGCTACTCTGCTGAATCTGTCAATTAAGTCTAGAAGTCTTTTTTGGTGGAGTTTTTTGGGCCTTCTATGTAAAGTATCATCATCAGCAAATAATGACAGTTTAACTTCTTCTTTTCCTATCTTTATTCCTTTTATTTCTTTCTCTTTTCTAATTGCTGTGGTTAATGTTTCCAGAACTATATTGAACAGGAGTGGTGATAGTGGGCATCCTTGTCTTGTTCCTGATTTTAGCACGAAAGCTTTCAGTTTTTGACCATGTGGTATGATGTTGGCTGTTGATTTTTCATAGGTAGCCTTAATCAGGTTAAGATAAAGACCTTCTATTCCAATTTTCTGTAGGGTTTTTATCATGAATGCAAGCTGGATTTTGTTGAATGCTTTTTCTGCATCTATTGAGATGATCATATGGTTTTTGTCCTTGACTCTGTTAATATGGTGTATTACATTTATTGATTTTCAAATGTTGAACCATCCTTGCATCCCTGGGATAAATCCGACTTGGTCAGGGTGTATGATCTTCTTGATGACCCTCTGTATTCTGTTTGCCAGTATCTTGTTGAGGATTTTTGCATCTATGTTCATTAGGGAGATTGGCCTGTAGTTCTCTTTTTGAGTTGTGTCTTTTCTTGGTTTTGGAATCAAAGTAACACTTGCTTCCAGGAATGAATTTGGAAGTATTGCTTCCCTTTCAATTTCCTTGATGAGTTTAAAGAGTAATGGCAATAGTTCTTCTTTAAATGTCTTGTAGAATTCTGCAGTGAAGCCATCAGGACCTGGGCTTTTCTTTGTTGGTAAATTTTTAATCACATTTTCAATTCACTCATTGTTATTGGGGTGTTTAGAATTTCTATATCTTCTTCATTTAATTTTGGCAATTCATATGTATCTAGGAATCTGTCCATTTCTTCTGTGTTTTCCATTTCATTAGAGTACAGGTTCTCAAAGTAGGTATTGATGATCCTCTGGATTTCTGCTGGATCTGTTGTGGCTTTACCTTTTTTGTTCTTAATTGCATGGATTTGAGCCTTTTCTTTTCTTTTTTTTGATAAGGTTGGCTAAAGGTTTATCGATTTTATTTATTCTTTCAAAAAACCAACTCTTTGATTCATTGATTTTTTTGTATCATTCTCTTAGTCTCCATTGCATTGATTTCTGCTCTGATCTTTATAATTTCCTCTCTTGTATGAGGTTTGGGTTTGTCATGCTCTTCTTTTTCTAGGAGCTTGAGGTTCTGCATTAGGTTATTTTACTGAGTTCTCTCTGTTGTTCTAATATGGCCATTCACTGCTGTGAATTTCCCGCATAGAACTACTTTCATTGTGTCCCACAGAGTCCTGTATGTTGTAGTGGCATTATCATTTACTTGTAGAAACTGTCTAATTTCTTCTTTAATTTCCTCTGTCACCCATTGGTTGTTCTGGAGGGTGTTATTCAATTTCCATGTGTTTGTGGGAGTTTTGGGGTTTCTTATGTTATTGATCTCCAATTTTATTGCACTACAGTCTGATAATATACAGGGGATAACTTCAATTCTTTTATATTTACTTAGATATGTCCTATGAGGTAGCATGTGATGTATTTTGGAGAATGACCTGTGTGCAGCTGAAAAGCATGTGTATTCTGATTTTGTGGGGTGGAACAGTCTGTAAACATCTATTAAGTCCATTTGTTCAATAGCTTGGTTCAGTTCTAGAATTTCATTGTTAATTTTTTTCTAGTTGATCTGTGTATTTGTGACAGAGGGGTGTTGCAGTCCCCCACTACAATTGTATTAGTGCTTATTTGGTTTTTCATGTCCATTAATATTTGTTTTGTATAGTTGAGGGCATTCGTATTTGGTGCATATACATTTAGGATTGTCATCTCTTCCTCTTGGATTGTTCCCTTCACAAGGATGTAGTGACCATCTTTGTCTCTCTTAATTAGTTTTGGTTTGAAATCTACTTTGTCTGCAAATAAGATTGCTATGCCTGCTTTTTTTGGGTTCCTATTGCATAGAGAACTGTTTTCCATCCTTTTACTTTCAGTCTATGAATTTCCTTTTGAGTTAGGTGTGTTTCTTGTATACAGCATATTGCTGGGTTTTGCTCCTTTTTTGTTTTTTGTTTTTGGTACTGGGGATTGAACTCAGGTCCTTGCACTTGTGCAACAAGTGGTGAAACCACTGAGCTAAATCCCCGGCCCTGGGTTTTGCTTCTTAATCCATTCTGTCAGTCTATCTCTTTTGATTGGTGAATTGAGGCCATTAATATTGATAGTGATAATTGATATTGACTCATCCTTGTCATGATATTTTACTGTTCTTGGCTCTTTTATTTCTTATTTTCACCCCTTTCCCTTTAGTGTCTTACCTTGCATGGTGCCTTCTGTCTGTTGGGCCTCATGGAGTTGTGAGCTTCATTGTCTTTTTCTAGGATATTGCTTAAAATTGTTTGGAGTGCTGGTTTGGTGTTCATGAAATTTCTCAGGTGTTCTTTGTTGTGAAAGTATCTAATTTCCCCATTAATTTTGAAAGATAATTTTGCAGGATACAACAGTCTAGGTTGAAAGTTATTTTCTTTTAGGGCTTGAAATACTTCACTCCAGGCTTTCCTTGATTTGAGGGTTTGTGTTGAGAAATCTGCCATGATTCTGATGGGCTTTCCTTTATAGGTGATTTGTTTCTTTTCTCTAACTGCCTATAGAATTTTGTTCTTCTGTTGGGTTTCTGGAATCTTGACTATTATATGTCTAGGTGTAGATTTTTTTTTTTGGTCATGGCTAGTTGGAGTTCTATATGCCTCACTTATCCGTACGTCCAATTCTCTACCTCTGTCTGGGAAGTTTTCTACTATTACTTCTGTGAACAGTTTTTTTATGTCAATTGTACTTTCTCCTGTTTTTTTGTGGACTCCTATCAGTCTTATGTTATTCTTCTTTGCATCATCTAGCAGCTGTTGGATTGATTTTTCATGGTCCCTTACTATCTTTAAGAAATTTCTGTTTTCATGGTCCTTAACTGCAATCCTGTCTTCTGCATCTGATATTCTGTCTTCAGATTCTCTTAGTCTGCTCTGCATGCTTTCAATGGAGTTTTTAATCTCCTGAATATCTGTTTGAATCTGTTTCATGGATTCCATTTCTTTCTTATGTTGGGCGATCATGGTTTCCATTTCTTTCTTATGCTGGGCATTCATGGCTTCCAGCATGTTTGTGATCTCATCTATTTTCTTATCTGTTTCTGATTTAGAGCCTTGAATCATGTCTTTCACTCTGCTCACCATCTCTGTATTTATCTGGGAGATTATTTCTGCTTTGAATTTTTCTAGAGCCTCATGCATCTGCTTTGTTACTTCCTGTGCTGTCAGTTCAGGGTGTCCAGGTGGTTGTTTATCAGACTTTTCCACCTCATTTCCCCCAAAATTTCCCTTTTGTGGTGTGGAAGCCTGCATTTGTGCCTTGGTTAAATGTCTTCTCATTTTTGTTTTTGGTGCTGTCCTTGGTTTAATGCCTGGGTTGATATTTCAAAATTGCTTAATGTAGGTATCTTTGTTGCTTGTGTTTTAAACCCTTGTGGAATGGTTGCTTTTCAGAGGTGTCTTCCAGATATAGCTTGTGTTTAGGTTTTGAGACTCTAATGACTTTGAGACTATTTTATTTTCCTTATACCAGGAAGGAAAACTGATTAGATCAATCACAACATGTTAGCCCATATCATACAATCAGCAATACCATAACATCAAGCACAGCTTAGAAAATGACAATTTGAAAAAAAAAAAAGAAAATGACAATTTGTGGTAGTTATTAATCTATCACATTTAACTATGTGAATTAAATTAAAACCGAGGACCAACTCAACATACGTGTATAGTGAATAAACTCTTCAATATAGCATCTTTCCCCTTTGGGGTGGGGAGTCAGAAGGAGTTGGGGAGGGAGGGACAGGTAGAAAGATCAGGAAACATTAGCAGTGAGGCCAGAAGACACAGGAAGATCACACAAACTCTAAGAAATTATTAAAGGCAAGGGGAAAAGGCAGAATGAAAGAACAAAGATGTGAACAGAATCACCTAACAGTAACAGGGAGGCTAGACACTGTATTTCCTTTCTTTTAAAACTAATGATAATCAAGTGAAGGAAAAAGAGAAGAAAAGAAAAATAAAGGAGAAATCCAAATTCAGTGCAGAAGGGAACAAATGGGGAGATGCAGAGCAATGTGGGACAGAGAGAGAATGAGTGAGAGAGAGGGAGAGAGAGAAAGAAAAGATAAAAGAAAGAAAAGAAAGAAAAGTAAAAATTTGAAAAGAGTAGAAAAAAGTAAAAATTAAGAATTAAAAATAAGAGAAAAAATATTTTTTTCTTTTTTGCAAATAGCCCTCTTCAGGGCCTCCTTCAGGGTATGTCTCTGCTGTCACAGTAGGCAATGTAGGAATCTGTGTGCATATACAAATCAATGAGTCCCAGCAAGCCAGCAGCAGACCTGTGAGATTCAGGCAGATTTCTGGCTGCTAGTCCCAAGTTGAGCTTCCTGTCCCCCTGGAGGGTTGAACTCTGCAAAGTTCTACTAGAGGTTCCAGTTGTCCTTCCCCTGAAGATAGTGCAGGTTTTGATGGGAGGTAATGGTCCCAGGTGATGATCCCTCCAACTTACCAAGTACGGTGGTCTGGTGTGCCTTTATTGTAGAGATTCTCTTTACTTTTCCACTGAGCTTCAGTTTTCATTGAGGAGCCTGAGAAGCCCTCTTTCTGTTACTAACTTCTGCTCTATCTTGTGGCACTCAGGACAAGGGCTTTTAAAATCCCCCGTGCCTCTGTAGTGTGGGACCAGGTAGCAGAAGAGCCAGAAGGCCAGGGACTGTGGTGGTGGGGGAGTGGGACTGGGCCTTGCAGGCACCCGCACGGCTAAGTGGAGAGCCGGATGGGGGCAGGGGTCCAAGCTGTGGCTGGGACCTCACCGTGGCATGGGCGGGGCCCAGGACAGAGCTGGGGAGCTTCACAATGCTTGGCTCACCCGCTTGTGCTGGCTAGTCGCACTGATCCTTATTTGAGTATTATTAGTTGAGTTGAAGGATTAGTATTGAGAACTTTCAGAGGATATTTTGTGGGGGCAAGGGCAAGATATAGGAGAAAGGGGATTTTCAGAGGATATTTTGTGGGAGTAAAAGTGACATATGGGAGAAAGGGGGTTTATTTTGTGATTTAGAAAAACTATGTGGTTGTCAGAACTTGATGATAGGTAGGACAATAAACTAGATAGTATATGGAAGAGCCAAAGGCTTAGGATGGGGGGGATAGAGTGAAAGATTTCTGAGTTATTATACACAGGCAACAGTATGCATTGCATTTGTAAAAACAGTCTTGACATCATTTTGATTAGATGGCAACTGGGGGAAGGAATCATGTCTTTAACTCTAATGATATTTACCTATAACCCAACTTAAGTCATAGGCAAATATTTTAAAAATCTATAAAGGTGAAAAAGGGAGAAAAAATTATTGAGCTCAAACAAAATAGCTGTAAGATTGGGTAGACAGATGGACAAACACACACATAAAACAATTTGCTTATAAAGCCAGAGTGTACTCAGATATATTTGGCCAAGTTGAATTATAATAACCCTTTTATAGTTTTTAGATTAGTAACTATAAATAAGATTACTCAGAACTTTTTGTAGGTCAATTAACAGAGATCTCTTATAATTAGAATCAGAAGGAATGAAAACGTTTTATGCTTGTAAATGCAAAAACAGTTTTTAAGGTGGGTCCTAGGCTGATGGCCATTTTTTTTTCTCTTGGTCTCATTCACTGTAAACCTTTGATAACAAACTTGGCTGCAGCTGCTTAGATTTCAAAATGTGTGTGTCTGTGTGTGTGTGTGTGTGTGTGTGTGTGTGTGTGTGTGTTGGGGGATTGTTGTTGTTGTTGTTCTGAGACCACCACACTTCAATTTGACTGGCTGCCAATAGATCTCTAATCAACCTTGAATTAGTGATAACAGAGTAGAGAGAAAAGCAAGCTAACCCTATAATTACAATTTAAGAACTTGTAAGGCACAAGAAATGTTGTAAGCACACCAGTTAAACATGAATTCAAATTGGAAACCAAAAGTACATTTATCTATTAGCTAAAATTTGTAATTTAATTTTTCTTGTAACCTCCTTATGCCGGGTGGGATGTGGTTGCAGCTTTTTAAACCTTGGTTATTTAATCCCAGGCTGGGGCTGTTTTGACCTGGGGCCAGCCCATGTTTCTTTGTGTTTCTCCATGGAGCATGCAGTCTGTAGCTGCTGGCACTGAGGCTCTAACACAGTGTGTGGTCATTGTGCTTGGATCTTGAGCACTCCCAGAATAGATTCTAATAACTCCAATGTAAAAGGTTTTTGAACTGTATTATTTTTGACACTAGATTTTAATTCCTTCAAAACTTTATATTTTATTCCCTGATGTTTATAAAACAGTTGTTGATGATTATTAGGGTCCTGTCTAGTTATAACAGGAAAACAGCAGGGCCCAATAGGATCTCCTGCCAGCATGGCCTGCTGAACAAGTTGTTGGTCTTCTATTGACAAGTTCTGCCCTATTATCCCAATTAAGAAAACCTTTCTGCAGTGCAGTAACTTACTTTCATCTTTTTTTTTTGGTACCGGTGATTGAACTCAGGACCTTGCGCTTGTGAGGCAGGCACGGTGCCACTGAGCTAAATCCCTGGCCCTTACTTTCATCTTTTGCAGACAGGCTCCTGATGTCCATCCCACGGAGTTCCTCAATGCTTCTTTTTCTGTTCCTTTCCCACTCCAGTGGACTTTCTACATCAGGTCTCAATTCCTTGTTTGGGTGCCAGTTGCTGGGGGCTGATCAGACACCCAGACACCTGTCAGGGACTTGAAGAGGAATAAAGACAGACAGAGACAAATTTCAAAGTTTAGGGGGACCAGGAGAAGATATGCCTCTAGTGGACACTCAACAATCTCTCTGGTGGACCCACTTTCATTAATAAGCAAGAAACTCAGGGGAAGGATAGTGTACTTTTCATGGAACAGCAGCAGCATTAGTAAATGCATAACTAGTGAATGGGGAACAGGTCCTTCCCTCTACTTGGATGCCTGTATTCTTTGTATTATCCTCAGCAGATGTCATCTTGCCCTATGAGTGGTATGAATGAGTTTTCTGCCCCAGCCAAGAAGCCTGAGGTTTTCTATTAGCTTTTCTGTTCCTGAAGCAAGTTATATTAGCCTTGGACCTTACGGGACCCAAATCACAGAGCCTGGTCCCCAACAGTACCAGAGAAGTGGGGTCATTGCTCTGACTATACCTGAACATGTGGTTCAGAAGTCTTTGAAATTGGTTTGTGAGAGGACTTTGGAAAGTTTTGGAGATGTGGATTAGCAATGTCCTATAATTTTGTAAGCAGAGGTTGCCATGCAATTTTTTTGGTCAGGGCTCAGAAGACCAGAGTGCTTGATAGGATTGTAGAAGGTAAAAGCTAGGCTCTTGAGGTTTTAGATAGGAATGAGAACTCTATTGGGAATTGGGCTAGAAGCTATCCATGTATATTCTGGCAAAAAACTTGTTTACATGTTCTAAGACTTTGGTTGAGGCTAAATTTAAAGGTGGTGAAATAATTGATCTTGCAGAATATAGATCATTTCTTATCTCTAAGCAATCATCAGGGCTATTGTCTAGGAAGTGGCATAATGGCTGTTTTAGAGTTAGGGAAATGTTCTTTATTTTGATTAGAATGGTTATTTGAGGGGATGCATGCTGAACTATGTGCCCAAAATGTGTGTATTTTATTGTGTATGAAATATACTTTAATAAAATTGATTAAAATATATGTATGTGTCTTCCAAAATGGAAAAAATTATAAAGACCATGCAAACTAAGTCTTACCCAGACTGGGGGATAACTGATACTCTTATTCCCTGCTGATGGGAAATAGTCGTTACACTTTGAAATGTTGTTTGGCAATATGTACTAAGGTTAAACATTTACATATTTTATGACCTGAGAACTTCACTCCTGGATATGTAAAAAAGAAGTTTATACATATATTCACCAAAAGACATGTACAAAAATGTTTACAGTAAAAAAGAGAAAAATTGAAAATTAAACAAATTCTCACATGTGGTTGGTTGAATGAATTAATTGGGCCATGCTTATGAATTATAATACCCTGGAGCAGTAGGAATGAATAAACTGCAAAAATATGCACAAACATGGTTCGGTATACAAACGTGATGTTTAGTGAAAGAAGTCAAGCAAAAGGAGTATTATTGTATGAATATTCATATATATTTTAAATCAGTCAAATTTTTTCTATGGAGTTAAACATGGTGGTTACTCTTGGGAAGATATTAGTTATTGGAAGGGGGTGCGTGGGACTTTTGAATGCTGGAATATCTGATTTTTGAAATTGATACTAGTTACATAGGTTCATTTTGTGAAAATTTATTGAAGAAGTTATTATGTCTGTATTCTGTATGTGTTACATTTGAATAAAATTTACAGTAAACAAATAAAATAATTCACAAAATTAAGTATAATATATGGATATCTGCTTTTATTGGTAATATTTAACATTGGAGCTAATGCCATAATAAAAAATTTAATTCATATAAATATAGGAATCAATAAAAATAAGAACATGTATTTCTTGTGGCTCCATAAAAGATAAGTACAGACAATGAAGTACTTTAAATGAACAATAACTAGTTACATATGGAACAAGAATTTATTAACAAGTCCAAGCCAGCTGCGGTGGTGCACATCTGCACATCTGTAATTGCAGCACTCAGTTGGCTGAGGCAGGAGGATAGCTGTGATTTCAAGGACAGCCTGGGATAAATAGTGAGTTCAAGACCAGCCTAAACTGCATAGTGAGACCCTGTATCTAAACAAACAAACAGAAACAAATCCAACAGTGTTAAAAGTAAAAGAGATAAGCTGTAGACTGGGAGATTATATTTGTAATCACATCTAACAAAAGACTTGAATCTAGAATATATAAACAACTCTTACTTGCCTAGCATGCAGGAGGCCTTGGGTTCAATCTCCAGCACTGCAAACAAACAAAAACTGATTAGAATATATAAACAATCTTAAAACTCAATACTAAAGAGGCAGTACTTCTGGAATGCTAGATTAAGGACTTCCAAAAATCTGTTCCTCTAAAAAAAGTAATGAGAATATTGGCAAAAGTGATCAAAATATGCTTTTTTTCTGAACTCCAAAAATTAATCAAAGACTTCAAAATAATTACTGGGGAGTGATTATTCAAGAGAAACACCTGAATGTGTGGGACCAAAATGACTCCATCTTGGAGCAGTCTCCTTTGTTCTCTCAAATTTGTGCTTGAACTGCGACAAAGGACGTAATCCACAACTCGGGATTCCTAAATTTATTACTCAGCCATCTGTTTGCCCTAGAAACAAATGTCCTGGGCCCACTATCTATAGGACAATCTGTTAACGTGCTGACTGTCCACACAGGGTGGTCGTGACCATTAGTCAGGATGTCTGCTGACCATCAGTACGTGACAGTAGACCACTAACCTTTGTCCCCATTCTTCTTGTAAAAACCTATACGTAATCCCCTCCAACCCCCAACGAGCCTAGCCAATCAAAATTCTACACTTCATACTTGCTAAATATTAACCAATCATATGGCTGCTAATGACCAAAGCTTGTTGTATTCCCAATAAAAACCCTGCTAATTTGGAACTCGGGGCTCTCAATCTCGATCCGATGTGTCGGTGACAATTGAGAGTCCCTGCTTGAGCTTGAATAAACGACCCTCGTGTGCTTACATCGGAAACAGCCTCCTGGTGGTCTTTGGGACTTCGCAATCTGGGCACAACAAATATTGGTAGATACAGTGAATTTTATGGTGGTTTTCACTTTTCTTATTCCAACTCCCTTCTCCCCACATCCATAGAAGCTTTGAAACCCAACAGTCATGCAACTATGGGAGTTGTGAGAACCAGCATAGCATCATAGTAGTAGTAGTAGTAGCAGCAGCAGCAGCAGCAGCAGTTGTAGTGGATAAATGGGTTTGCTGCTACATTAAAAAAACCATTCCTGAAAATTTGTCATTATGTGATCTGTTTGGAAGATCTCTGGAAACCTCCACTTCCAACACTCACCTTTGTTAGATCCAACTCAGAGCTTGTTCACTGCAATCGGGCTTTCCCCAGGGCACTGGTAAAACACACTCCATGACAATTGTTAAACACTGAAGCTGATTGAAGCTTAGATAACAATTGGGACAAATAAGAGCCCTACCAAGAACGTAAAAGGAAAGGTTGGGAAATGCTATTTCCATATGGGCTTTAAAAAGCTCTGATGTTCTCAGGAATTTGGAGGGCTATACTTGTGTACAGGGGTGTATACAAAGCAGAAGATCTGAAAAACTGACTATTTATCACCTCTGACTGATCTTGAGGGTGTGCACAAGCAGAAAGTGAAGACTAAAGGAGAGTTTTCACCTGCTGGAGGACTCATGTCATGCTCATCACTCATAGAGATTCCAGGCAAAGATTGGAAGACATTGCAAGGCAGTTAAGCACTTAGGACATTGGTCCAAATAAAAAAATTTAAAAAGGGCTGGAAGTGTAGCTCATTGAAAAGGCCTTATATTCAATTCCCAGTAGTGAAAAAAAAAAAAAAAAAACCTTTGTCTAATAATTAGCTGTTCATTGAAATAAAAAACCAGAGACTGGCTGAGCACAGTGGCACACACTTATTGTCCCAAATACTCAGAAGGTTAAAAGGAAGGATAACATAATCTCATGAGCTTGAGACCAGCTTGGTAAACATAGTGAGATTGTGGTTCAAAAAAAATCAGAGTCCTCAGTAGCTACATGTAACAGTGAATACAGATTTTAAACAGTTAGTTTCAGGAAAGTCACTAGTCCAAAAGGCAAGAGCAAATGGCAACCACACACAACTTTGGGGAAGAGGGAATCTGATTTCCAGAATTGTCTTCAAGTAAGACCAATGGTAAACAACTCCCATGGGGATACTCTTTGAGGTCCCAGCACTTCCTGTTGGACTGGTTCTCACCATGTTGGGTCTCCGTCTGTTTGCTTTTGTTGCTTCTCCTGTCCTTTCCCGGGTCTTGATCCCTAACAAATAGTTTGCAGGCTAAATTCAGACTTAGCATTAGCCAAAAGCCAGCTGTATTAATCAGCTTTCCTTTAGTGTAACAAATACCTGAACAAATCAAGTCATTAAGAGAAAAGATTTATTTTGGCTCACAGTTTTAGAGATTTCAGTCCATGACCAATTGGCCCTGCTGCTTTGGATGTATTGTGATGTTGCATAACATGGCAGGAGTCCATGGCTTAGCAAACTCACCTCTGGGCCAGGAAACAAAAGAGAAAGAAGGAGTTGGAGGTCTCATAATTTCAGAAGACCTTCCATTAGGCAACACCTATTAACGTTTCTACCACTTCCCAATTGCACCAAACTGGGGACCAAGCTTCCAACCCAGGGGCTCTGGAGGACATTCTAGATCTAAACTGTAACAGTAATCTTTGACATGGTAATCAAAACACTGAATAACAAACAGAAGCAAAATCAGAAACCAAGACTAAACTGGAGGACATCTAAATGTTTACAATAGAGAAATGTTTAATAAATAAATAAATAACGTAGCTCAGTGGTAGTGTACTTTCCTAGCATGTGTGAGATTTAGGATTCACTGCCCAAAAACACACAAAAAAGAAAAAGTAAATAATGTACAAATAATGAAATGAGATACAGGTGAATAAAGTATATCTTAAAAACTGATGTGGAGAAATGTCCCTGAAATTGTGAATTCAATAAAAAATTAGTAGCAGAACACAATCCCATTTGCACAGAAAATATAGTATACAATGAATTTACTTTGCTTCTCCATATTTGGGTTCCTTCCTCTTGAAAATGAATTCAGGGCAGCCTTCAGAGGCACTGGCAGGGCTCATGGAATGAAATATAATCCACTTTGTGAAGACAGCATGTGTGCCAAGCACAGGGTTTGACTCCTGGCTGTCTGCCTTACGAGTCTTGTGATCTTGGATATGTCACAAAATGGCTCTGAGCCTTTTTCCATCATCCAAAATGCCTCCCAATGTGCTTATGGGAATCTGGCACAATCACCAACACAGGTTTGATGTTCAATAAAAGTTTGCTACCTTTCCTGACTCCTTATCTCTCATTCCAACCATGACATCCTATCTTTCATCCTTCCCTTTACTCCCTCTGGGTGGACTGAGTAGTGAGACTGGAGGTGAAAAGCAAGGACCAGAAGATGCTTAGATGCCAGAGTCAGGTTGGAATTGAACAAAGCCAAAGAAGAGGCTTCTATGCCCCTGTAGTGAGGAAGGGGTCAATGTTGGAGACATGGACAATTCAGGGAAATTCAGAGGTAGGAAATGAACCCCTTCCTAGACGTTAAAAAAAGAGGAAGTCAGGGAAGCTTCAAGAGAGAGGAAAGGGAATAGATACATCATGGTGAGTGACAAAAAAGGTGCCCCCTCATCCAACCTCCACTCCATAGACAATCTCTTGGTGTGTTTCACTTATAATTTATTCTCATTATTATCTGTTGTGCAAAGTGGATGAAATGGGATGACTCAAAACACAGACTTTTGGGCACTCATCACAAAGATCAACAGGACCAAGTCATGTGTGGTTCCTCCTTTGGTTCCTCCCACCCCAACTCTTGCACTTTTGAGGAACTTCCCACCCCTGGTCACTGCTGCACAAGAAAGCCAAGAGTCACAGCCTTCACACTTTCCACAGGTAACTGGTTTGGGAATGCTAGTGAGATCAAGACACAGGAATGTGTTAAGAGAGGAAAAGAGAAGGGGCTTTGAGTCTTGGGTGGAAATAATTGGGAAGAAACATAAAGGGGAAGGTGTGGGACTTAATTACCAAGTAGAAACTTGAGTAGAATCCCTTTACTGAATTCTAGAATAAGTTATTGCAGCCACATTCCCCAGTCACAATTAAGACTCAACTCAGCCCTATCTGTGGCCCAATTCTAGCTTGACCACCAGCCCTAACTCCAGCCACAGCCCTAACTTTGTCTCCTCATTACTGCCAACCTCAGCTTCTACACCAGATTCAATTTGAATCTTAGCACCAATCCCTAAACTGTACTGCAAGGTATTTTACTTCTACTTCCAATGCCAAGCTTAGATGTGATTCTGTCTGTGGCTCCACCAGGGGTACTAATGTTAATCCTAGCATGCAACACAGCCTCAAATCCAGTCCAATTTTAGACCCAGTGTTAGCAATAAGTTTAGCTCAAATTTTTCTTGGGATTTTAATTTCCAATTCAACTCAACTCCAGCCCACAGCCCAATCCTGAACCTATTTCTACCTTTAGCTGCAAACACAGGCACATTTTGATCATAGTCCTAATTGAGGGCTCATTCTCACCTAGAACCTTAACTCCACTCTGACCTCAGCTGCACCCTGCTAGCCTCCTCTTTGGCCCCTGCTCTGCCCCAACCTGCTTCCTAGTCTCTTGATTTCAACTTTGACAACCTCAGAGGCCTTGTGTTTCTTCAAGCATGTCCATGAAGTATGAAAAGTTTCCGTATGTATTTGGAGTGAGGAGAAAAACCTAGAGAGTAGAAAAGGTAAGGGGAAAGGAGAAAAGAGTGCCCTGTGGACTAGCAGGATATCTGCTGTCACGTCCTATCTGCTCCTCTACCATGAGCAGTACTATGTCCCCCACTTGGAGTGAGTCATTTTCTGGGCTTGGAGGAACAATTATGAAGAGGATTTAAGGTCCTCAGAAAGACAGGACCAAGGAAGATCTCCATGGATGAGACATGTGCACTGAAGTAGTTGGTTTTAGAGGCAAATTCATTAATTTTCACACCCAGTCATGCAGATGTGTGTGAACCTCCTAAGAATGTGTCTGCTTCTACCTTTCTGTGTCCTTGTGTTGTTTCCCCCAGCTCTGACAAGACCTCATATATCACCATTGTCCCTGTCTCTGTATACTTATGTATCTATGAGTTCCCAGAGATAGGTACACAAATGTGAGAGACTTGTAACTGATGACTTGTGCTGGTCCAGGAGGAGTGGAAGGTCTGTTTATCTCCCACACCCCAAATCTCTTCACCCATCTCTAGCATTATTAGAGCCCAACCCTCATCCCTAGACAGGTCCCAGGGCTTCTCTCCCCCAGCTGTCTCTGTCATAGCCCGGACCTCCTCATCCTGACAGTTTCTTCTCTCTCTCAGCCCCACCTCCCAAGGCTGTACTGGAGAATTTCTGCTGTGGGCCCTACCTCATTCTGATTTTTCTGAGTCTCACCTTCTTGCTGCTGGTGGTTGTCTGTGTAATTGGACACCAAGGTGGGTGCCTGGAGTGGACAGGGAGAAATTATGGGGGTGCCATGGTAAGGCAGTGCTGGGATGATGGTGAGAAACATGACCAGAGCAACAATGGGCACAGTTATGGGACAACAGTGAGGGTCATGACAATGGCACTGCTATCACCAGCCAGTGGGGCCAAAAGAGTTGAATTTAAAGGGTGGTTGATGAGAAATGTGGTGGGGGTGCTGTCAGGGATAGGGAAACACCCATGATTGGGATGGCTGCTGGTCATATCGCATATTAGTTAGGTAATGTGGTCTAATTACTTCATCTCCTAAGCCTTCATTACTTGTGTGCCAATACTGGATAATAACAGTGCCTACCAGGGGGCTGGGATGTAGCTTGGCAGCGCTGTGCCTGCCCAGCAAGCACAAGGTCCTGAATTTGATCCTCTTTACTGGAAAAAAAAACACCAGTGCCTACCCCACTGGTTCACTGTGAGGACCAAATGGCATGAAGCACATAAATGTGCCCTGCTCAATGCTGGCACAGACAGGACCTGATAAATCTTAGTTCTGATCATCCCACTCACCTCATCCAATTCCAAGTCACAGAAAGACCTGGTCACCTTAAGAGCAAATTTCAACAACTTCACCTCAGACCATGGAGCTAACATCCAGGAACTGACCTCCAAGGGTGAGGTGGGCTTGTACAGGGTTCTGGGCTTGGGTGGGACTGGGCAGGAGGCTGACTCCTGAGCTCAAGTCCCCATTTTCTCCAGGTAGCAGATTGCAAGAGGCCACAAATTATCTGAAAGCTGAGATGGCAGATCATAGGCAGGAACTACACGCAGGTGAGAGAACCCAGTCTCCACAGTGTGGGGTGGATGGACACGGGAGAAGCCTCCTGGTGCCTGAGTCACCTTCCTTTTCAGGCTGTGGCTTAAACCAGAAGATGGTTTTTCTGCAGAAAATGCTGGAGAAAAAGGAGCAGGAATTCAAAGCAGAGCAGATGGCTATTCTCTTGCAGCCGGGCATGGCATGTTGGGAGCATGAGGTTCCTGAGCTGGTCCCTGTGCAGGTCACTTGAGCTGTAGGAGCTCACTGAGCAGAGGCCACACCTAGAGCAGTGTCCATGCCCATTTCTGTGTGTCCCAGATCAATCTAAAATGTTCCTGTAATCCAGCAGCTGCGAAGGGACCCAAAATCCCTGACTTGCCAGATGGTTGATCTCAAGAGCACTGGTGAGGAGGGTTTTGGGTGTGGCCGGCTTCCTTTGGTGTCCATGGCCCACTGAGCAGCTTCTTAGCCCTTGTTTTTTCCTTTCCCTCTTCAGGTTCTGAGAGGCCCTGCTGCCTCCTTAACTGGATAAAGCATGAAAGTAGCTGCTATTGGGTGTCTCAATCTAAGATGAGCTGGCCCAGGGCTGACAAGTACCACAAGTTGTGGACTAGTGGCCACAAATCCCTGGAGGAACAGAGGGGCCTTCTGCTCTTCAGCTCCCGAAAAATGTCGCATTTAGGGAAATTGTTCTCAATTGTTCATTGGAACCACCCTGGGAGCTTTAGAACCACTGTCATTTGAACAATGCCCTCAGAGATTTAACTGGCCTGGGCATAGGGATAAATATGCAAAACTCCTCAACTTACTTAATGCACAGTTTATAATTGCTAGGCTATGGAGTTTGTTGGGATGGAGATAAGTCACTGTTGCCTTTCTACCACCCCAGGATTTTGTCCAGAGACTTAGAGGTTCCTCCTACACCTGGATAGGCCTTAGTGACCCAGATGGAGTCTGGAAATGGGTGGATGGCATAAAACCAACTTCAAGTGAGTACACTATGGCTTTCTGCACCCCGTGTCCTCCCTCAACTCTGCCCCTCAGGGATCTGACCTGTAGCAACTCTTTCCCAGACCCGAATTCTGCTCCATCTATTTTTCCTAGCTTGCTGTTACTCTCTTCTTTCAGGAACTGGATGCCAGACCAGCCAGATGACTGACATGGGCACCAGCTGGGTGGAGGTGAAAGACTGTGCTCACTTCTACCCAGATGGCAAGTGGGATAACAATGTCTGCCACAGGTCTGTGAGACCAGTCTGGGCAATACCAGCTAGGAGTCACTGAGATGCTTCTGTTAGAACCCTCAGGTACCGAAGTGGCAGTGGAGAGGGCTTCTTTCCTGGAGATCTCTAACAAGTCCTCTCTTGGAGGGCAGTAAGTCTTTGAAGACTTAAAGCAGTGCTATCATTTCGAATTTTTTCCTCCTTAACTTTATTTTTTTCCCTTCCTTAACTTTAAAAAGGCTATAAAGAGTTCCCAAGATTCTTTTTTCTCAACTTCTCAAATAAACTTTATTGAGGAATAATTTTTACACAATCAAATGCACCTATTTAAAGAATAGTGATGACTTTTGACAAACATAAATGCCTAGGTGAAAACCACTCCAATCAAGATATAGAACATTTCCATCACCCTCAAAAGTTCCTCATTCCCCTTTTTCATTTTAACTTCCTCCATGTCCTCAGGCACATAATGACTTGCTTTCTTACACTATTGATTATTTTTTTCCTACTCTAGAATTTCATATTAAGTAAATCACATAGTATGTACTCTTTTGTGAGACCTTATATGTTTGATGATGTTTGATGTATGACAACCTAAAATAGAGTGGAGAAGGTAGATGAGGCCTTGGAAATCCTTTCCTTTTATGAAAAGAGTATTTTCTACTCATATAGAAATCTTTAGAAATTTTATTTACTAGTACATGCTTGCAGTACATAATGAATACATTTATTGTGGGGAGTTGGTACATGCACAAACTACATCTTAATTCTTCTTTTTTTTCTTCTTTCATCCCCTAAGGCCCCCCTTCCTCCCTGTTCCTTCCAGATCTTGGTCCTCATCTCATTTGACAAAACTCTGTTTTCATCCATCATTTTGTCTTTCAATTCTTTTTTTTCCATCTTTTTTCCCTCCCCTCCTTCCCTACTCCCTCCATATCTTGCTCCCATTCATTTGAAAAAGATCTCCCTACTTCCTATTTATCTATCCTTTATTTTGCTCTCTCATGTATATATGCAGTATTTAAGCTCATGTGTCTTTTCTCACTTGACATTATGTTCTCAAGTTGCATCTGTTTACCTGCAAATGCCTCAGGTTTATCTTTATGGCAGAGTAGTACTCCATTGTGTATAAACACCATCTTTTCTTTTCCCCCATTAACTTTATTGGTACATTTTAGGTATAAAATACAGTTACATTCATCGCTGGGATCTTGTACCATTACATGAGTCTCTTGGTTCTCATTTTTTTTCCCCTTCCCTTGCCCTCCCTTCACCCCCTCCACCCTTCCCTATTTGCAAAGATCTTGTTTCCATTTTTTTCCCTCTTCTCATATTTTTTCCTTTCCCTTTTTTCCCTTCCCCTACCCCTCCCAATTCCCCTGCTCTTTTAGACCTTTTCTTCCTGTTACACAATATCAGTTATACATTTTTAAAATTACAATATTAAGATCTAGGAGACATCACGACAGATTTTACAGAATTTAAAAGGATATAGAAAGCATATTACAAAAATCTTTTTTGAAATAAATTTGACAACTTCTAAGAAGTAACTTAGAAGACAAATTAACGAAACTAACTCTGGAGGAAATATAAAATTTGAATAGCACTTATTAAAGAAAGTATATTCCTAGCTTGAAAACCTACCTAATGACAACAGCAGGCTCATAAACATTTTAAATGATAAATTATATCAAACATTTAAAGCAGAAAAAAGAAGGAACACTTCTCCCCTCATTTTAGGAAATCAACATTGTGCTAATCCTAAAACTGGATAAAGATAATAGAAGAAAAAATATGAACATATATAGAAATTTGTTTAACAATACAAACTCTTAGAAGTCAGATCTGGCAGGATGTAGAAAGTGGTTTCACTATAGGGATGGCAGTGTTGGTTCAGCATTGGAAGATCCACCCCCAAAAGCAATCATTTCAACCGAGGAAAGGAGAAAGCCACGTGATCCTGTCACCAGCTGGAGAAAGAGCACTGGACTAAATTCTACAGCTGTTCACAGCAAAAGCCACCAGGAGACCAGAAGTAGAACAGAACCCTCTCAACAGATCAAAGACATGTACTCCATACTTCCAACAAAAACTCCTTCTATGAATGGAGAAGATACAATGCTTTCTCCCTAAAGTGGGGAACAAGGGCATATATGCCCACTCTTCATCTGTCCATTAGAACCTGAAACATAGGCCCAAACCAAAATAGTCTGGGAATAAAATGACATAACTAGGATAAGATTGGCACAGCAGAAGCAAAATCTTTACATGTAGATGAAATGATCTTCTACAGAGAAAACACCAAGAAATCTCTAGGAGCCCCCAGAACCTGTACCAGAATTCAGCAGGACCAGAAAACACAAGGCACATACAAAAATTCAGGTCTGTGCACACTTTCTATAAATGAAGAACTGGATATTGAAACTTAAAAGTCATGCAGGAGTACAAAGGACCCAGAAGAGCCAAAAACAAAAACAGTGTTGGAAGATGTTTAGCACCCAATTTTAAGACTTCGTCTAAAGCTACAGTAATCAAGGCAGTGTTGGTATAAGGAAAGACATATAGATCACTGGAATAAAACAGAGAATCTAGAAATAGAACCACACACACATGGTCCACTGAGTTTTGAAAGACTATCCAACATTTTATCCAACATTCAGCATTTTATAGAATATAAACTCGATTCTAGAGCCGAGGAAGAGACAGTGTCTTCAGCAAACGGCACTGGAACACCTGGTACCTGTATATAAAAAATTAACCTCAACCCTTTTTTTCCATACATGAAAATAACTTGAAGGGATCTATGAACCTAAATAAGAAAGCCTAAAAGTGTAAAACTTTAAGAAGAAAGTATAAGGGAAAATATTTATGAATTCAGGGTAGGCAAGAACTACCTAGGATACAAAAAACATGATGTATAAAAGAAAAAAATTGATAAATGAGATTCCATCAAAATTTAGAATTTTAAATGACATCATTAAAATGAAAAGTAGTCCTTAAAGACCATATTTACAATGCATATAACCTATGAGCAGAATATATAAAGAATTCTTAGAGCTCATTAATAGACAACCCAATTAAAATGTAGACATAAGAAGATGATACATAGCCAGTATAGCACAAGGAATGGTGTGCAATTCTAGAATCAGAAAAGTACTAACCAGTACAATAATAAGACTGAATTATACACTCATTAGGGAGATGAAGTCAAAAGTTTTAAAAGCCTTGTCATGACTTTTTCTTTTTGTTGGATTCTTCCCCTTTGCGTTTAATTTGTCACACCCAATGGATTCATCCTGCTGGGTTTCCTGGGGTTGTGATCCTCATTGTCTTTTCCTAGGGTATTGTCTAAAATTTTTTGGAGTGCCGGTTTGGTATTCATGAAGTTCCTGAGGTGCTCTTCATCATGAAAGTATCTTATTTCTCCATCCATTTTGAAAGATAGTTTTGCAGGGTACATCAATCTGGGTTGGAGGCTGTTTTCCTTTAGGGCTTGAAATACATCACTCCAAGCTCTTCTTGCCTTGAGGGTTTGCATTGAGAAGTCAGCTGTGATTCTGATGGGCTTTCCTTTGTATGTGATTTGTTTCTTTTCTCTCACTGCTTGTAGAATTTTGTTCTTCTGTTGGATTTCTGGAATCCTAACTATTATATGCCTATGTGTAGATTTTTTTTTGATTAAGGCTAGCTGGAGTCCTATATGCCTCCCTTATGTGTATGTCAAGTTCTTTTCCCCTCCTTGGGAAGTTTTCTGCCATCACTTCTGTGAAGAGTTTTTTGTGTTATCTGCTCTCTCTCCTGTTTCTTCATTGACTCCAATCAGTCTTATGTTATTCTTCTTTGCAACATCTAGCAGCTGCTGGATTGATTTCTCATGTTCCCTTATAATTTTAAAGCAATTTTTCTTTTCCTTCTCACTAATTGCAATCTTATCTTCTATATGTGAAATTCTATCCTCACATTGGTTCATTCTGCTGCGCAGACTTTCAATGGAGTTTTTAATCTCTTGGAAATCCGTTTGTATCTGTTTTATGGATTCCATTTGTTTCCTATTGTTGGGATTCCATCATGTTCCTCAGATACTCTATTTTTTTTTTATCTGTGTCCTCTCTAGATTTATTAATCAAGTCTTGCACCATGAGCAAAATCTTTGCTGTTATCTGAGTAATTATTTCTGATTTCATTTTTTCCAGATCCCCTTTTGTTGTCAGTTCAGAGTGTCCAGGTGGTTGAGTATCAGAGTGTTCCATCTCGTTTCCCTTTGGGGTTGTTGTAGGTGATCCAGAAGTCTGTTTTTGAGGCTTGTTTATGTGTCTTCTCATTTCCACGGGGGCGGGGGGGGGGTGCTTCTGGCGCCCACGCGGCTCACCTCTGCACTAGGAGCTTAGGATGGCAGCGAGGGAGCTTCCTTCCGGGTTCTGGGACCGGCTCAGCTTCACTGCCCTAGGAGCCTGGGATGGAGGCAGGGAGCTTCCTTCCCGGTGCTGGGTCAGGCTCACCTTCACTGAAACACCACATTTTCTTTGTCCATTCATCTGTTGATAGGCATATATGCCTCAAAAAACTAAAAATAGAAATTCTACTTGAACCAGCTATTCCCTTTCTAGGTATCAGCATACCTAGAAGTCATCATATTACAGGGACATATGCATACCCATTTTTTTTTTTGGTACTGGGGATCAAACCTTGTGCTTGCGAGGCAGGTGGTGGCACCCGTGAGCTAAATCCCTGACCCCATAGCCATTTTTATAACAGCACAATTTATTAGTAGCTAGATCTTAGAAATATTATAGAAATCTTTTCTATCACTTAAAAACTGTGTAAATTTAGGATGACCAAGAAAGGCAATTGTCTCATTTCTCTGAAGATCCCAGAGTTATGGGAAGTAGTTAAGGTCCTCAGTTATATTGGTTAGTTATTGCTGTGTAACCATTTCAAAGCTCAGTGCTTACAAAATAAGCATTTATTATAGCTCAGGAGTCTATGGTTAGCCAGTTTTCTGATATGGTCAGGTTTGGCTCATCTTGGATGGGCTCATTCATGTGTCTGGTTAGCTATTTGGCTATGGATTTACTGGTCTGGGGTAGCTTCTCTTCCGTAGATGACATTTAGCTAGCTATAGACTGTGAAGTTGGGGATGACTGAGCTATATTAGGCAAGTGGCAGTGGCTGGGCAGGGTTCCAAGACAATAACTGGAAGAATGCCAGGAGTCTGGAGTCTTAGGCTTGGCACTACAGCATCATTTCTGCTGCATCTTATTACAGATCACAAGGCAGCCCAGATTCAAAGAATGGAAAAATAGACTCCACTTTTTGATGGGAGACACTGCAAAGTCATATTGTATAAGAGGTAGGCATATAGAAAAGTAGAGATTACCAGTTTTTAAATAAATCTAGCATATCAGGAGAAATACCTCAGCTATTAAGAATTAGTTTATAGGTAAGTTCATTAAGAGAGGGTAGGACGTATTCATTGTTGCACTTTCTGAATTCAGAAATCTGCCTGGTATATAAGAGTGTATCAATTACTGCTCATTAAAAATAAAGGTGATGCTATGGAGAGGACAGGATTTAGCTCTTGGGAGATAGCATTCCCTTCATGCCTACTAGCATCACATGAAAATTATCAGGCTGGATCAGACAGAAATCTTGGTAGGAAGTGCTTAGTGGAGATGCAGAACTGATGGGATCAAGACAGCATTGCCTGGTGTGTGAGATTCCACAAAGAAGAGTGGCACCTGGCTGGTTCTGTGGGCAGTGGATCAAAAAATATTTTATTAAATTAAGTATTAGAGCCAGATTAAGAAGAGAGCAAAATGGTTTTATTATAAAACTACAGAAGTAGAACATTAAAATAATACCAACTATATTTTAAATAGTCTGTACATTTATTTCCCATGTCACCAGCTGCTGCAATCCTACTTAACTCCTGTTCTGCTGGATGTTAGGTTAGCATTCAGATTTCATGAAATTGTTTGGCTCTGGACTGAAATAGTACTGGAAATCATGACTCAGTCTCATGATAGAATTGACATTTCTCTAAGTGTCTACTCAGAAGCACACACTCATGAGTTGGTTCCTTGAAATAACAGTATTTAAAAATACTTGACACAATGCCCTCTTTGAGACTTTGAAACTGTCCTTTGTTGAAGACACTCTTTTTTACAAAAATATATACCACATGGTGGGGCCTTTAGGAAAGCATCAGAAGAAAAGAGAAACCATATAATGATAAGGTTGAGTGGATACTGTTGATTTATAATCAGCAGCATCATAACAGAGGAGAGTATGCTATCTATTGAAGTGTAATACAGAACTATTTTATGAGGATTTGATGTTTCTGAAAGAGTAGAAATATTTTATGGATTTTTTTCACTATTAGTAAACCTTTATTTTTTAGTTTCTTTTCTTTTTTTGTATATCTTTTTATTGGTACATTTTAGGTATACAATATAATGACATTCATCGTTGGAGATATGCACCTTTACATACTCTCTTGGTTCTTATTTTTTCCCCCTTCCTCTGCCCTCCCTTCAACCCCTCCATCCCTCCCTATTTACAAAGACTTTGTTTCCATTTATTCATTTTCTCATATTAATTCCATTCCCTTCTTTCCTTTCCCCTCCCCCTCCCACTTTCCCCTCCCCTTTGCCCCTTTTCTTCCTATTTCACATTATCTATTATACCTTTTAGTCCTTATTTACACTTTCAGTTTCTCACACTAGAGAAACTATTTGGTATTTACACAAGTGTGTTCTATTTATTTCACTTAAGAGTATTGCCTCAGGGCTGGGGATTTAGCTCAGTGGTTCTGCTGCTTGCTTCCCAAGCACAAGGTCCTGAGTTCAATCCCTGGTACCAAAAAAAAAAAAATTATCACCTCAATGTGTATCCATTTAGCAATAAATGTCTCTAATTTCTCATTTTTTATGGCTGAGTAGTACACCATTTTATAAAAAAATCCCACATTTTCTTTATCCAGTCTCCAGTTGATGGGCATTTGGGCTGTTTCCAAGTTTTAGCTATTACAAACTGTGCTGCTATGAACATGGGCGCACATATATCACTGTGGTATGATTCTTTTAATTCTTTGGGGAAGATCCCCAGCAGTGGAATAGCGGGGTCAAATGGGACTTCCAGTCCTAATTCTTTGAGGTATCTCCATACTGATTTCCATAGTGGTTGCACCAGTCTACACACCCACCAGCAGTGGAGCAGTGTTCCTCTTTCCCCACTGCCCCACCAGCATTTGTTATTGGTTAATTTTGTGATAGCAGCCATTCTTTCTTGAGTGAGGTGGAATCTCAGCATAGTTTTCATTTGCATCTCTCGAATGACCAGTGATGTTGAACATTTTTTCATATGTTTATTTGCCATGTCTACTTCTTTGTCTGAGAAATGTCTGTTCATTTCAGATGTCCATTTTTGGATTGGGTCTTTAAATTTGGGGGGTCTGACATTTTAAAGTTCTTTATAGATTTGAGATAGTAGACCTTTGTCTGAGGGACCGCTGGTGAAAATTTTTTCCCACATTGTGGGTTGTCTCTTCACATTGTTGGTGGTTTCTCTTGATGTGCAGAAGCTTTTTAGTAAAAAGAGATATGACTTGTTGATTGTTTGTGCTAGTTCATGGGCAACTGAGGTTTTGTTCATAAAGTCTTTTCCTACCCCAATGTCTTGAAGAGTTCTACCTAACCTCTGTTCCAGCTGGTTCAGTGTTTCTGTTTTTATTTTCTGGACTTTTTTTTTTTTTGTACTGGGGATAGAACTCAGGTAATTGTGCTTGTGCAGTAGGCAGCGAAACCACTGAGCTAAATCCCCAGCCCACTGTTTCTGTTTTTATATTTAGATCTTTAATCCATTTTGATTTTAGATTAGTGCATGGTGAGAGATATGGGTCTAGTTTTAGTCTTTGGCAGGTTGAAATTTCCCAATTTCTCCAGCACCATTTATTAAAGAGACTATCTTTCCTCCAGTGAGGGTGTTTGGCTCCTTTGTCAAAGATGAGGTGGCTGAGTGTGTCTGGAGTTGTTTCTGCATCTTCTAATCTGTTCCACTGGTCTTCAGGTTTGTTTCTTTGCCAGTACCATGCTGTTTTTATCACAGTAGCTTTGTAGTATAGTTTCAAGTTGGGGGTTGTAATACCCCCTGCCATGTCTCTGTTACCTAGAATTGCTTTTGCTATTCTGGGTCTCTTCTTGCTCCAAATGAATTTTTGGATTGTTTTCTCAAGGTCTATGAAGTATGCTGCTGGGATTTCAATTGGGATTGCATTGAATCTATATAGCAATTTTGAAAGTATAGCCATTTTCACTATATTGATCCTTCCTACCGAGGGACAAGGGATGTCCTTCCATTTTCTGATATCCCCTTCAATATCTTTTTTCAAAGTGCTATAGTTTTCAGAGAAGAGGTCTTTGATTTCTTTTTTTAGGTTGATTCCTAGGTATTTCAGTTTTTTGGAGGCTATTGTGAAAGGAATTGTTTGCCCAATTTCTCTCTGAGTGACTCTGTTGTTCGTGTAGAGGAAAGCTATTGATTTTTGTTTGTTGCTCTTGTATCCAGCTACTTTATTGAATTTGGTCATTAAGTCTAGAAGACTTTTGGTGGAGTTCTTGGGGTCTTCTATGTAGAATATTTTGTCATCTGCAAATAATGACAATTTGACTTCTTCATTTCCTATCTTTACTCCTTTTATTTCTTTCTCTTGTCTAATTGCTGTGGCTAATGTTTCCAAAACTATATTGAACAGGAGTGATGATAGTGGACATCCTTGTCTTGTTTCTGATTTTAGTGTGAAGGATATCAGTTTTTGACCATTTAGTATGATATTGGCTGTTGGTTTTTCATAGATGGCTTTTATCAAATTGAGGTAGAGACCATCTATCCCAATTTTTTGTAGGGTTTTTTTCATAAATGCATGTTGGATTTTGTCAAATGCTTTTTCTCCATCTATTGAGATGATCATATGGTTTTTGTCCTTGGCTCTATTGATATAGTGTATTACATTCATTGATTTGCATATATTGAACCATCCCTGCATCCCTGGGATGAATCCCACTTGATCAGGGTGTATGATCTTCTTGATGATCTTCTGCATTCTGTTTGCCATTATCTTATTAAGGATTTTTGCATCTATGTTCATTAGTGAGATTGGCCTATAGTTCTCTTTTTTGGTTGGGTCTTTCTCTGCTTTGGGTATCAAGGTGTTGTTTCCTTCCAGGAATGCTTTTGGGGATATTGCTTCCCTTTCAATTTCATTGAAGAGTTTAAACAGTAGTGGCATTAGTTCCTCTCTAAATGTTTTATAGAATTCAGCAGTGAAGTCATCAGGACCCAGGCTTTTCTTGGTTGGTAAGTTTTTAATTACATTTTCAATTTCATTGATTGATATTGGGTTGTTTAGAATTCTTTGGTCTTCTTCACTCAACTTTGGTAATTCATACTTATCTAGGAATCTGTCCATTTCTTCTGTGTTTTCCATCTTATTAGTATATAGTTTCTGGAAGTAGGTATTGATGATTCTTTGGATTTCTGCTGGGTCTGTTGTAATTTCACCCTTTTCATTCCTAATTGCATGGATTTGGGCCTTTTCTTTCCTTTTTCTGACAAGGTTGGCTAAGAGTTTGTCAATTTTGTTGATTCTTTCGAAGAACCAACTCTTGGCTTCATTGATTTTTTTGTATCGTTCCCTTAGTCTTCATTGCATTGATTTCTGCCCTGATCTTTATAATTTCCTCCCTTGTATGAGCTTTGGGGTTGTCCTGCTCTTCTTTTTCTAGAAGCTTGAGGTTCAGCATCAGGTTGTTTAATTGGGCTTGCTCTGTTTTCCTAATATGATTATTCACTGCTATGAATTTCCCTCGTAAGACCACTTTCATTGTGTCCCATAGATTCTGATATGTTGTATTGTCATTGTCATTTATTTTAAGGAACTGTCTGACTTCTTCTTTAATTTCCTCTGTGACCCATTGGTTATTCAGAAGTGTGTTGTTCAATTTCCATGTGTTTATGAAGTTTTTGCAGTTTCTTTTGCTGTTAATCTCCAATTTCATCGCACTATGGTCTGATAATATACAGGGGATAACCTCAATTCCTTTGCACTACCCTAAATATGTTCTATGAGTGAGTATGTGCTCTATTTTGGAGAATGAGCTGTGTGCAGCCAAAAAGAATGTGTAATCTGATTTTGTGGGGTGAAACACTCTGTAAACATCTGTTAGGTTCATATCTTCAATAGTTTGATTGAGTTCTATTATTTCATTGCTTTTGTTTTTTAGTTCTTTTATTGGTACATTTTAGGTATACAATTCATTTACATTTATCATTGGGTGTTTGTACCTGTACATGGTATATCTTAGTTCTTATTTTTTTTCTCCCATTACCAGTGCACCTTTACCCCCTCCACCTTTCCCTATTTACATAGATTTTATTTCCATTTTTTTTTCTTTTCTCATAGTTTTTCCTTTCCCTCTTTTCCTTTCCCCTTCCCCTCCATTCACTCCTTCATCTTTGGACCTTTTTTCCTATTTCAAATTATCAATTATTCATTTAAATCATTTTAACCCTTGTTTACACTATTAGTTTCTTATCGCTTCTTGACCTTTTGGCTAAGATCAAGGGTAGTACACTATTAGTTTCTCACACTAGTGAAACTATTCGGTATTTACACATGTCTGTCCTATTTATTTCACTTAAGAGTATGGCCTCGATATGCATCCATTTAGCTACAAATGACTCTAGTTTTTCTTTCTTTATGGCTGAGTAGTACTCCATTTTATAAAAAAACCACATTTTCTTTATCCAGTTTCCAGTTGATGGGCACTTGGGCTGTTTCCAAGCTTTAGCTATTACAAACTGTGTCGCTATGAATATGGGTACACATATATCACTGTGGTATGATTCTTTTAATTCTTTTGGGAAGATACCCAGCAGTGGAATAGCTGGGTCAAATGGGACCTCTAGTCCTAATTCTTTGAGGTATCTCCATACTGACTTCCACAGTGGTTGCACCAGTCTGCACTCCCACCAGCAATAGAGAAGGGTTCCTTTCTCCCCACAACCTCGCCAACATTTGTTATTTGTTGATTTCTTGATAGCAGCCATTCTTTCTGGGGTGAGGTGGAATCTCAGTGTTGTTTTCATCTGCATCTCTTGAATGACGAGTGATGCTGAACATTTTTTCATATATTTGTTTGCTGCTTTTACTTCCTTGTCTGAGAAATGTCTGTTCATTTCAGATGCCCATTTTTGAATTGGGTCTTTGAATTTGGGGGGTTTGACTTTTTTCAATTCTTTATATATTCTCGATAGTAGTCCTTTGTCTGAGGTACAGCTGCTAAAATTGTTTTCCCATATTGTAGGTTGTCTGTTAGCTCTGTTGGTGGCTTCTTTTGCAGTGCAGAAGCTTTTTATTTATTTTTTTGTATTAAATTCTTTTATTGGTACATTGTAGGTATACAACACAATTACATTTCTCATTGGGAATTGTACCTTTATATAATGCATCTTGGTTCTTATTTTTTCCCCATTCCTAGCCCTCCCTTCACGCCCTCCACCCTTCCCTATTTACAAAGACTTTATTTCCATTTTTTCCATTTCTCACCATTTTTCCTTTCCCTTCTTTCCTTTCCCCTGCCCCTCCCACTACCCCTACCCCTTTGGACCTTTTCTTCCTAATTTACATTATCAATTATTCATTCTAATCATTGATACATTTTAGGTATACATTATAATGACATTCATCATTGGAAATTTGCACCTTTACATAGTCTCTCTTGGTTCTTATTTTTCACCCTTGCCCAGCCCTCCCTTCAACCCCTCCAGTCCTCCCTATTTACAAGGATTTTGTTCCTATTTTTCCATTTTCTCATATTAATCCCATTCCCTTGTATCCTTTCCCCTAGCCCTCCCACTTCCTTCCCCTTTGCCCCTTTTCTTCCTATTTCACATGACCTATTATACATTTAGTCCTTATTTACACTTTCAGTTTTTCATACCAGAGAAACTATTTGGTATTTACACATGTGTGTCCTATTTATTTCACTTAAGAGTATTGCCTCAATGTGCATCCGCTTAGCTATAAATGTCTCTAATTTCTCATTCTTTATGGCTGAGTAGTACACCATTTTATAAAAAAACCACATTTTCTTTATCCAGTCTCCAGTTGATGGGCATTTGGGCTGTTTCCAAGTTTTAGCTATCACAAACTGCGCTGCTATGAACATGGGTGCACATATATCACTGTGGTATGATTCTTTTAATTCTTTGGGGAAGATCCCTAGCAGTGGAATAGTGGGGTCAAATGGGACTTCCAGTCCTAGTTCTTTGAGGTATCTCCATACTGATTTCCACAGTGCTTGCACCAGTCTACACACCCACCAGCAGTGGAGCAGTGTTCCTCTTTCCCCACAACCCCGCCAGCACTGATTTCATGATAGCAGCCATTCTTTCTGGAGTGAAGGGGAATCTCAGCATTGTTTTCATTTGCATCTCTCGAATGACCAGAGATGTTGAACGTTTTTTCATGTATTTATTTGCTATTTCTACTTCTTTGTCTGAGAAATGTCTGTTCATTTCAGATGCCCATTTTTGGATTGGGTCTTTAAATTTGGGAGGTCTGATCTTTTTAAGTTCTTTATAGATTCGAGATAGTAGACCTTTGTCTGAGGAAGAGCAGGTGAAGATTTTTTCCCACATTGTGGGTTGTCTCTTCACACTGCTGGTGGTTTCTCTTGCTGTGCAGAAGCTTTTTAATAAGAAGAGATCCCATTTGTTGATTGTTTGTGCTAGTTCACGGGCAACTGAGGTTTTGTTCATAAAATCTTTTCCTACACCGATGTCTTCAAGGGTTCTACCTAACCTCTGTTCCAACTGGTTCAGAGTTTCTATTTTAATATTTAGATCTTTAATCCATTTTGATTTTAGTTTAGTGCATGGTGAGAGATAACAGGTCTACTTTTAATCTTTGGCAAGTTGAAGCCCAATTTTTCCAGCACCATTTATTAAAGAGGCTATCTTTCCTCCAGTGAGGGTGTTTGGCTCCTTTGTCAAAGATGAGATGGCTGAGTGTGTCTGGCATTGTTTCTGCATCTTCTAATCTGTTCCACTGGTCCTCAGGTCTGTTTCTTTGCCAATACCATGCTGTTTTTATCACAGTAGCTTTGTAGTAGTTGCGGGTTGGGGATTGTGATACCCCCTGCCATGTCTCTGTTACCTAGAATTGCTTTTGCTATTCTGGGTCTCTTCTTGCTCCAAATGAATTTTTGGATTGTTTTCTCGAGGTCTATGAAGTATGCTGCTGGGATCTCAATTGGAATTGCATTAAATCTATATAGCAGTTTTGGAACTATGGCCATTTTCACTATATTAATCCTTCCTACCCAGGAGCAGGGGACGTCTGTCCATTTTCTGATATCATCTTCAATCTCTCTTTTCAGAGTGCCATAGTTTTCAGAGAAGAGGTCTTTGATTTCTTTCATTAGGATGATTCCTAGGTATTTCAGTTTTTTGGATTCTATTGTGAAAGGAATTATTTGCCCTATTTCTGTCTCAGTGAGTCTGTCATTCGTGTAGAGGAAAGCTATTGATTTTTGTGTGTTGACCTTGTAACCATCTATTTGACTCAATTTGGTTATTAAGTCTAGAAGACTTTTGGTGGAGTTCTTGGGGTCTTCTATATAGAGGGTCATGTCATCTGCAAATAATGACAATTTGACTTCTTCATTTCTTATCTTTATTCCTTTTATTTCTTTCTCTTGTCTAATTGCCATGGCTAATGTTTCCTGAACTATATTGAACAAGAGTGGTGATAGTGGACATCCTTGTCTTGTTCCTGATTTTAGTGTGAAGGATTTCAGTTTTTGACCATTTAGTATGATATTGGCTGTTGGTTTTTCATAGATGGCTTCTATCAGTTTGAGGTAGAGACCATCTATCCCAATTTTTGTAGGGTTTTTATCATAAATGCATGTTGGATTTTGTCAAATGCTTTTTCTGCATCTATGGAGATAATCATATGGTTTTTGTCCTTGGCTCTATTGATATAGTGTATTACATTCATTGATTTGCATATATTGAACCATCCCTGCATCCCTGGGATGAATCTCACTTGATCAGGGTGTATGATCTTCTTGATGATCTTCTGCATTCTGTTTGCCATTATCTTATTAAGGATTTTTGCATCTATGTTCATTAGTGAGATTGGCCTATAGTTCTCTTTTTCGGTTGGGTCTTTCTCTGCTTTGGGGATCAAGGTGATGCTTGCTTCCAGGAATGAATTTGGGAGTATTGCTTCCCTTTCAATTTCATTGAAGAGTTTAAACAGTAGTGGCAGCAGTTCCTCTCTAAATGTCTTGTAGAATTCAGCACTGAAGCCATCAGGGCCCAGGCTTTTCTTAGTTGATAAGTTTTTAATTACATTTTCAATTTCATTGGTTGATATTGGGTTGTTCAGAATTTTTAGGTCTTCTTCGTTCAACTTTGGTAATTCATATGTATCTAGGAATCTGTCCATTTCTTCTGTGTTGTCCATCTTATTGGCGTATAGGTTCTGGAAATAGGTATTGATGATCATCTGGATTTCTGCTGGGTCTGTTGTAATTTCACCCTTTTCATTCCTAATTGCATGGATTTGGGCCTTTTCTTTCCTTTTTCTGACAAGGTTGGCTAAAGGTTTGTCAATTTTGTTGATTCTTTCGAAGAACCAACTCTTGGCTTCATTGATTTTTTTGTATCGTTCTCTTAGTCTCCATTGCATTGATTTCTCCTCTGATCTTTATAATTTCCTCCCTTGTATGAGCTTTGGGGTTGTCCTGCTCTTCTTTTTCTAGAAGCTTGAGGTTCAGCATCAGGTTGTTTAACTGGCCTCGTTCTGTTTTCCTAATATGTGTATTTACTGCTATGCATTTCCCTTGGAAGACTGCTTTCATTGTGTCCCATAGATTCCGATATGTTGTATTGTCATTGTCATTTAATTGAAGGAACTGTCTGATTTCTTCTTTAATTTCCTCTGTGACCCATTGGTTATTCAGAAGTGTGTTGTTCAATTTCCATGTGTTTATGAAATTTTTTGAGTTTCTTTTGCTATGGATCTCCAATTTCATTGCACTATGGTCTGATAATATACAGGGGATAACTTCAATTCCTTTGCACTTACTTAAACATGTTCTATGTGTGAGTATGTGGTCTATTTTTGAGAATGACCCATGTGCAGCTGAGAAGAATGTGTATTCTGGTTTTGTGGGGTGGAAGACTCTGTAAACATCTGTTAAGTTCATTTGTTCAAGAGTTGGATTGACTTCTAGCATTTCATTACTTATTTTTAGTCTAGTTGATCTATCTATTTGTGACAGTGAGGTGTTGAGGTCCCCCACTACAATTATATTAGTGCATATATGACTTTTCATGTCCATTAGTATTTGTTTTATATAGTTGGGTGCACGAGTGTTTGGTGCATAGATATTTATGATTGTCATCTCTTCCTCTTGGATTCTTCCCTTTACAAGGATGTAGTGTCCTTCTTCGTCTCTCTTAATCAGTGTTGGTTTGAAATCTACTTGGTCTGCCAAGAGGACAGCTACTCCTGCTTTTTTTCAGGTTCCTGTCGCATGCAGTATTGTTTTCCACCCTTTAACTTTCAGTCTATGAGTTTCCTTTTGAATTAAGTGTGTTTCTTGTATGCAGCATATTGTTGGATTTTGCCTCTTGACCCATTCTGCCAGTTCATTTCTTTTGATTGGTGAATTGAGACCATTAACGTTGATGGTTATAACTGAAATGTATTGACTTGTCATTGCCATGACTTTTTCTTTTTGTTGGGTTCTCCCTCTTTGCATTTAATTTCTTGTTGTGCCAGATGGGTTCATTCTGCTTTGCTTCCTGGGGTTATGATCCTCAATGTCTTTTCCTAGGATATTGTGTAAAATTCTTTGGAGTGCTGGTTTGGCATTCACGAAGTTCCTAAGGTGCTCTTTGTCATGATAGTATCTTATTTCTCCATCCATTTTGAAAGACAGTTTTGCAGGGTATATCAATCTGGGTTGGAGGCTGTTTTCTTTTAGGGCTTGGAATATGTCACTCCAAGCTCTTCTTGCCTTGATGGTTTGTGTTGAGAAGTCTGCTATGATTCTGATGGGCTTTCCTTTGTATGTGATTTGTTTCTTTTCTCTGACTGCTTGTAGAACTTTGTTCTTCTGTTGTGTTTCTGGAATCTTAACAATTATATGCCTATGTGTAGATTTTTTTTGATCAAGGCTATTTGGAGTCCTATATGCCTCACTTATCTGTATGTCAAGCTCTTTTCCCCTGCTTGGGAAGTTTTCTGGCATTATTTCTGTGAAGAGATTTTTTAAGTCATCTGCACTCTCTCCTGTTTCTTCATTGAGCCCAATCAGTCTTATGTTATTCTTTTTTGCATCATCTAGCAGCTGCTGGATTGATTTCTCATGTTCCCTTATAATTTTGAAGCAATTTTTCTTTTCCTGGTCACTACTTGCAATCTTATCTTCTATATCTGAAATTCTGTCCTCACATTGGCTCATTCTGCTGTGTAGACTTTCAATGGAGTTTTTCATGTCCTGGAAATCTATTTGCATCTGTTTTATGGATTCCATTTGTTTCTTATGTTGGGATTCCATCATGTTCCTCAGCTCCTCTCTAGATTTATTGATCATATTTTGCACTAGGGGCACAATTTCTCCTGTTATCTGAGAAATTCTTTCTGATTTCATTTTTTCCAGATCCCCTTTTGTTGCCAGTTCAGTGGGTCCAGGTGGTTGAGTATCAAAGTGTTCTATCTCATTTCCCTTTGGGGTTGCTGTAGGTGATCTGGAAGTCTGGTTTTGAGACTTATTTACGTGTTTTCTCATTTCGACTGGGGCAGGGGGCTGTTAACGCCTGCACGAATTACCTCCCCTGAGCTGGGTGAGGTGGGACAGGGGCCGGGAGCAGCGGTAGGGTTGGTGACACAAAAGCCCTTTCCCGTGGGCTGGGAACAGCCAGAGGGATGGTGGCCGGGAAACCCCTTCCTCTGGACCAGGAGCAGTGGGATGGTGGCTCAGAAGCCCCTCCCTCTGGGCCGGAAGCGGTGGGAGGGATGGTGGCCCGGAAGCCCCTTCCTCTGGGCCAGGAGCAGCGGGACAGAAGGTGGCCCAAAAGCCCTTTCCTCTGGGCTGGGAGCAGCTGGAAGGATGGTGACCAGGAAGCTCCTTCCTCTGGACCAGGAGCAGTGGGACGACGGCTCAGAAGCCCCTACCTCTGGGCCAGGAACAGTGGGACTCAATACCTTGGTCTGGTGGTCTGGTGTCCTCTGCGTCTTTGTAGTGTGGAATCAAGTGGCTGCCTGTCTGCAGTGGGGTGATTCGGTGTCTTCTGCGTGACTCAGGACCTCAGTAGGGCGTGCACAGACCTGCCTGTCTGCAGTGGGCTGATTCGGCGTGTTCTGTGAGACTCAGGACCTCGGTAGGGCATGGGCAGACCTGCCTGTCTGCAGCGGGGTGGTTAGGCATCTTCTGCGTGACTCCAGAAGCTTTTTAATAAGATGAGATCCCAGTTGTTGATTCTTTCTGCTAGTTCCCGTGCTGCTGAGGTTTTGTTCATGAAGTCTTTTCCTATGCCAATGTCTTCAAGAGTTCTACCTAACTTATTTTTCAGCAAGTTTAGTGTTTCTGTTTTAGTATTTATATCTTTAATCCACTTTGATCTTAGTTTAGTGCATGGTGATAGGTATGGGTCTAATTTCAATCTTTGGCGGGTTGAAACCCAGTTTTTCCAACACCACTTATTAAATAGGCTATCTTTCCTCCAATGATGGTGGTTGGCTCCTTTGTCAAAGATGAGGTGGCTGAGCATGTCTGGAGTTGTTTCTGCGTTTTCTAATCTATTCCACTGTTCCTCAGGTCTGTTCCTTTGCCAGTACCATGCTGACTTTATCACAGTAGCTTTGTAGTATAGTTTCAAGTTGGGGATTGTGATACCCCCAGCCATGTCTCTGCTGCTTAGAATTGCTTTAGCTATTCTAGGTTTCTTATGGTTCCAAATGAATTTTTGGATTGTTTTCTCTAGTTCTGTGAAGGATATTGTTGGAATTTCAATTGGCATTGCATTGAATCTATATAGTAGTTTTGGAAGTATGGCCATTTTCACTGTATTGGTTCTTCCTACCCAGGAGCAAGGAATGTCTTTCCATTTTCTTGTATCCTCTTCGATCTCTTTTTTCAGGGTGCTGTAGTTTTCAGTGTAGAGATCTTTTGCTTCCTTTGTTAGATTGATCCCTAGATATTTCATTTTTTTGGATGCTATTGTAAAAGGAATTGTTTCCCTAATTTTTCTCTCAGTGAGACTGTAATTTGTGTACAAGGCTATTGTTTTTTGAGTGTTGACTTTGTATCCAGCTACTCTGCTGAATCTGTCAATTAAGTCTAGAAGTCTTTTTTGGTGGAGTTTTTTGGGTCTTCTATATAAAGTATCATCGTCAGCAAATAATGACAGTTTAACTTCTTCTTTTCCTATCTTTATTCCTTTTTATATCTTTCTGTTTTCTAATTGCTATGGTTAATGTTTCCAGAACTATATTGAACAGGAGTGGTGATAGTGGGCATCCTTGTCTTGTTCCTGATTTTAGCATGAAAGCTTTCAGTTTTTGACCATGTGGTATGATGTTGGCTGTTGATTTTTCATAGGTAGCCTTAATCAGGTTAAGATAAAGACCTTCTATTCCAATTTTCTGTAGGGTTTTTATCATGAATGCAAGCTGGATTTTGTTGAATGCTTTTTCTGCATCTATTGAGATGATCATATGGTTTTTGTCCTTGACTCAGTTAATATGGTGTATTACATTTATTGATTTTCAAATGTTGAACCATCCTTGCATCCCTGGGATAAATCCGACTTGGTCAGGGTGTATGATCTTCTTGATGACCCTCTGTATTCTGTTTGCCAGTATCTTGTTGAGGATTTTTGCATCTATGTTCATTGGGAAGATTAGCCTGTAGTTCTCTTTTTGGGTTCTTTCCCTGGTTTTGGAATCAAAGTAACACTTGCTTCCAGGAATGAATTTGGAAGTATTGCTTCCCTTTCAATTTCCTTGATGAGTTTAAAGAGTAATGGCAATAGTTCTTCTTTAAATGTCTTGTAGAATTCTGCAGTGAAGCCATCAGGACCTGGGCTTTTCTTTGTTGGTAAATTTTTAATCACATTTTCAATTCACTCATTGTTATTGGGGTGTTTAGAATTTCTATATCTTCTTCATTTAATTTTGGTAATTCATATGTATCTAGGAATCTGTCCATTTCTTCTGTGTTTTCCATTTCATTAGAGTACAGGTTCTCAAAGTAGGTATTGATGATCCTCTGGATTTCTGCTGGATCTGTTGTGGCTTTACCTTTTTTGTTCTTAATTGCATGGATTTGAGCCTTTTCTTTTCTTTTTTTTGATAAGGTTGGCTAAAGGTTTATCGATTTTATTTATTCTTTCAAAAAACCAACTCTTTGATTCATTGATTTTTTTGTATCATTCTCTTAGTCTCCATTGCATTGATTTCTGCCCTAATCTTTATAATTTCCTCTCTTGTATGAGCTTTGGATTCATTATGCTCTTCTTTTTCTAGGAGCTTGAGGTTCTGCATTAGGTTATTTATCTGAGTTTTCTCTGTTTTCCTAATATGGGCATTCACTGCTATGAATTTCCCATGTAGAACTGCTTTCATTGTGTCCCATAGATTCCTGTATGTTGTACTGGCATTTTAATTTACTTGTAGAAACTGTTTAATTTCTTCTTTAATTACTTCTGTGACCCATTGGTTGTTCAAGAGGGTGTTATTCAGTTTCCATGTGTTTGTTGGGGCTTTGGGGTTTCTTATGTTATTGGTCTCCAATTTTATTGCACTATGATCTGATAATATACAGGGGTAACTTCAATTCTTTTACATTTACTTAGGTATGTCCTATGAGCTAGCATGTGGTCTATTCTGGAGAATGACCCGTGCGCAGCCAAAAAGAATGTGCATTCCGATTTTGTGGAGTGGAACACCTGTAAACATCTATTAAGTCCATTTGTTCAATAGCTTGGTTCAGTTCTAGAATTTCCTTGTTAACGTTTTGTCTAGATGATCTGTCTATTTGTGATAGTGGGGTATTGAGGTCCCCCACTATAATTGTATTAGTGTTTATTTGGTTTTTCATGTCTATTAATATTTGTTTTGTATAGTTGGGGGCATTCATATTTGGTGCATATATATTTAGGATTGTCATCTCTTCCTCTTGGATTGTTCCCTTCACAAGGATGTAGTGACCATCTTTGTCTCTCTTAATTAGTTTTTGTTTGAAATTTACTTTGTCTGCAAATAAGATTGCTATGCCTGCTTTCTTCTGGGTTCCTGTGGTGTGGAGAACTGTTTTCCATCCTTTTACTTTCAGTCTATGAGTTTATTTTTGAGTTAGGTGTGTTTCTTTTGTACAGCATATTGTTACATTTTCCTTTTTAATCCATTGTGCCAGTCTATTTCTTTTGATTGGTGAATTGAGGCCATTAACATTGATGGTTATAATTGATAGATATTGATTTATCCTTGTCATGATGTTTTACTTTTGTTGTCTCTTTTATTTCTTATTTTTTTCCCCTTTCCCTTTAGTGTCTTAACTTGCCTGGTGGCTTCCCTCTGTTGGGCCTCATGGAGTTGTGACCTTCATTGCTTTTTTCTGGGATATTGTTTAGAACTGATTGTAGTGCTGGTATGGTGTTCATGAAATTTCTCAGGTGTTCTTTGTCGTGGAAGTATCTAATTTCCCCATCGATTTTGAAAGATAATTTTGCAGGATACAACAGTCTAGGTTGAAAGTTATTTTCTTTTAGGGCTTGAAATACTTCACTCCAGGCTCTCTTTGATTTGAGGGTTTGTGTTGAGAAGTCTGCTGTGATTCTGATGGGCTTTCCTTTATAGGTGATTTGTTTCTGTTCTCTAACTGCTTGTAGGATTTTGTTTTTCTGTTGAGTTTCTGGGATCTTGACTATTATATGTCTAGATGTAGATTTTTTTTTGATCATGGCCAGTTGGAGTTGTATATGCCTCACTTATCTGTATGTCCAATTCTCTACCTCTGTCTGGGAAGTTTTCCACTATTACTTCTGTGAGCAGTTTTTTTTAATGTCAATTGTGCTTTCTCCTGTTCTTTCATGGACTCCTATCAGTCTTATGTTTTTCTCCTTTGCATCGTGTAGCAGTTGTTAGATTGATTTCTCGTGGTCCCTTACTATTTTTAAGAAAACTTTATTTTCATGGTCTCTAATCGTGATCCTGTCTTCTATATCTGATATTCTATCTTCAGATTCCCTTAATCTTCTGTGGATACTTTCAATGGAGTTTTTGATCTCTTGAATATCTGTTGGAATCTGTTTCATGGATTCCATTTCTTTCTTATGTTGGGCGATCATAATTTCCATTTCTTTCTTATGCTGGGTATTCATGGCTTCCAGCATGTTTCTGAGCTCATCTATCTTTTTATCTGTTTCTGTTCTAGATCCTCTAATCATGTCTTTCACTCTGCTCACCATCTCTGTGGATATCTGGGAGATTATTTCTGCTTTGAATTTTTCTAGAGCCTCATTCATCTGTTTTGTTACTTCCTGTGCTATCAGTTCAGGGTATCCAGGTGGTTGGTTATGGGACTTTTCCATCTCATTTCCCCTAGGATTTACCCTTGGTGGGGTGGAAGCCTGAGTTTGTGCCTTGGTTAAATGTCTTCTCATTTTTGTTTTTGGTTCTGTCCTTGGATTAACTCCCAGGTTGATAGTTTGAAATTGCTTATTGTAGGTATCTTTGTTGCTTGCAATTAGAACCCTTATGGAATGATTGCTTCTCAGAGGTGTTTTCCAGATATAGCTGGTCTTTAAGTTTTGAGTCTCTAATGACTCTAAGGCTATCTCATTTTCCTTATACTAGGAATGTTCATTGACTAGATCAATACCAACACCTTAGCCCAAGTGATACAATCAGCAACACCCTTGGATCAAGTACATCTTTGAAAATGACATTTTGTGGTAGTTTTTAATCTATCACCTTTAGCTGTGTGAATTAAATCAAGATCAAGGAACAACCCACCATATAGTGAATAAACTCTTCAATATGACAACTTTACCCTGTGGGATGGGGAGTTAGAAGGAGTTGGGGAGGGAGGGATAGATGGAAACAAGGATAGGGGAAGGTTAGCAGTGTGGTCTGAGGACACAGGTGAGAAGGAAAAAGAGAATAATAGGAAAATAAAGAAGAACTCCGAATGAGGACCAAAATAGGGACAAAAAGGGAAGATGAACAATGTGAGAGAGCAAGAGAGTGAGTGTAAGAGAGAGAGAAAGGAAAGAGAAATGAAAGAAGAAAAGAAAAGAAAAAAAGGAGAGAAAAACAAATATTTGCAAAGAGTAGGGAAAAAAATTAAAGACAAGAGAAGCAAAAGAAAAGAAAAGAGAAAAAACCCAAACTAATAATACTAATTTTGGGAATAAAAAATAACCATGAAGATTAAGGGCCTCTTTCAGGGTATGTCTCTGCTGTCACAATAGACAACGTGGGTTGCAGTGTGCAGATATAAGTCAATGAGTCTCAGCAAGCTGGCCGCAGACCCATGAGATTCAGGCAGATTTCTGGCTGCAAATCCTAAGTTGAGCTCCCTGTCCTCCTGTAGTGTTGAACTCTGCAGAGCTGTATTGCAGGTTCCAGCTGCCTTTCCCCTGAAGATAGTCCTGCTCCTTATGGGAGGTGAAGATGACTCCAACTTACCCAGTACAGTGGTCTGGTGGTCTGGTGTCCTCTGCGTCTTTGTAGTGTGGAACCAGGTGGCTGTACAGAGGAGTGGGGGGGGGGTCCAGTGGATTGCTGCCGGGGCGTGGGCTAATTCAGCACATTCTGCGTGACTCGCGACATTGCTATGGAGTCCGCAGACCTGCCTGCCTGCAGTGGGCTGATTCGGTGCGTTCCACATGACTCCAGTGCTTTTTTTTTGTCTAGTTGATCTATTTGTGACAATAGGGTATTGAGGTGCCCCACTACTATTATATTAGTGCTTATATGGTTTTTCATGTCCATTAGTATTTGTTTTATATAGTTGGGTGCACTAGTGTTTGGTGCATAGATATTTATGATTGTCATTTCTTCCTCTTGGATTGTTCCCTTTACAAGGATATAGTGTCCTTCTTTGTCTCTCTTAATAGGCGTGGGTTTGAAATCCACTTGGTCTGCAAAGAGGATAGCTACTCCTAGTTTTTTTGGGGTTCGGGTCACATGGAGTATTGTTTTCCACCCTTTAACTTTCAGTCTATGAGTTTCTTTTTGCATTAAGTGTGTTTCTTGTATGCAACATATTGTTGGATCTTGCTTCTTGACCCATTCTGCCAGTCTATTTCTTTTGATTGGTGAGTTGAGACCATTAACATTGATGGTTATAACTGATACGTATTGAGTTATCATTGTCATGACTTTTTCTTTTTGTTTGATCCTCCCCCTTTGCTTTTAATTTGTCGTGCCCGGCGGATTCATTCTGCTGGGCTTCCTAGGGTTGTGATCCTTGTTGTCTTTTCCTAGGATTTTGTCTAAAATTTTTTGGAGTGCTGGTTTGGTATTCATGAAGTTCCTAAGGTGCTCTTTGTCATGAAAGTATCTTATTTCACCATCAATTTTGAAAGATAGTTTTGCAGGGTACATGAATCTGGGTTGGAGGTTGTTTTCCTTTAGGGCTTGAAATACATCACTCCAGGATCTTCTTGCCTTGAGGGTTTGCACTGAGAAGTCTGCTGTGATTCTGATGAGCTTTCCTTTGTATGTGATTTGTTTCTTTTCTCTAACTACTTATAGAATTTTGTTCTTCTGTTGGGTTTCTGGAATCTTACCTATTATATGCCTATGTGTAGATTTTTTTTTTACATGCCAACAGTATGTATTTATTATTCATGAGCAGTCAAGACTTACAAGGGCCATTATTATTAGTATCACCAAATATGAAATATCACTTAGCAACATGGAGTGAAAAGGACAGTTATATATTTATATTAAAAAAATACACATACACACTCTCAAGTGCTTACCATACACTGCTACAAAAGCAGGAGGCAACAGGCTTCAGAAGTTCCACTATACATAACATGTTGAAGTATCTCAAGCATAAAAATTGTACTTAAGTTGCAAAAATTAAGTTTCTTTCTTCAAACATTTGATCTGAGCTCAAGCAAATAACACCAATGATTTTTATACAATTTCACACACTTGAAAACAATCAACGTACAACAGTCAACAGCTGCAAAAAAAAAAACCCTGAAAATATGAAAGTTATGGGAGTGAACAATGCATTTCATCCAAAATAAGTTTACAGCAGATCTTTTTCATCCTGGCTCTCAGATATTTAAGAACCTTAATTTTATTCAAACCGCAAATTAAGCCAGAACAAAATGATAAAGAGAAAAATCATTAATGCAAACAAGGCATCAATGCCCTTTAAGTTTCTTTATATACCTTCACTAGTGCAAGAGCATCATTTACCTGAAAAACTGAGTCACAACTGAAGAATGCTCATACAAAACTATTTCCTTTTTTTCTTTAAAAAGTGCCACATACCATACTTTTCATTAAAACAAAAAACCACAAATAAACATGTGCTAATGAAAAACCGTTTGTCTCCATCTCTTGTCAATGAGGAAAGGCCAGAGTGATTCTTTAATTCCAATTCGAAATGGTGTTCACTGGCCAATGCCCAAGGTCTCCAATTTGGAGCAGTCAAGCTGAGCATTTCTTGGATGTTGTGCTCCTATGACAGGGCTGTCAGTAATAGGTCTTAAGTGACTGCTGGGGAGGTTGAAAGCATCTGCGATCGCACATGCCATTTCATACTTAGTCATCTGCTCATTGCCAGACCAGTGGAATGTTCCCTTAATTGATGGATCCAGCATTCTCTTCTCTGCCAACTGTCGACACACAGTGGCTACATCTTTGACATGAGTGGGAAACCTCTGCTGCCAGTGGTCCATGTTTGCTGACTTGTTGCTGAACTGCACTTTATCAAACATAACAGTTACAGCACTTTCTTCAAGCTTTTCAACCTCCCCATACAGAACAGGAATTCTCAAAACAGCAGCTCTTAAATTATTCTCCAGGACAGCCTTTTCTCCTTCCAATTTTGTTTTGCCATACAAATTTAGGGTAGCTGGTATGTCTTCCTCCCTATAAGGTGGGTTTGTTCCATCAAACACATAATCTGAGCTAATGTAGATGAGAAATGCTCCAACTGCAGCTGCTTCCTTTGCTAAATTCCCAGAAGCATCCACATTAGGCTGAGAAGCAGCATCTGGCTGATTCTCCACAACATCTGATCTTCTCTCTGCTGCACAATGTACTATGACATGAGGCTGAAAATCATGAATGATGTGATGAACTGCTTCAGAATCCAGCAGATTAACCTGTTCAAATTTTGGCCTTGCTCTTCTAAAACCACAACCAGTGGCATGCCAGTTGTTCTGCTGAAATTCTTTGTACACAGCTCTACCAAGAAGCCCAGTCGCACCAGTAACCAGAACCCGCCTACTGGGGACGTTCACTTCCTCCTCTACCAGTCGGCAGCACCCGGGACAAAGTGGATGGACAGTTCTTTCTCCCGCCCCACCAGGCCTGCTGTCTTCACGCCCGCGCCTTCCTCCGGGCGAAAACGGCCGCAGAGCGCAGCGCCGAAGCCCGAGGCCCGCCTCCCCCAGGCCCAGCTGTGTAGATTTTTTTTGATCAAGGCTAGTTGGAGTCCTACATGCCTCACTTTTCTGTATGTCAAATTCTTTTCCCCTGCTTGGGAAGTGTTCTGCCATCACTTCTGTAAACAGTTTTTTTTATGTCATCTGGACTCTCTCCTGTTTCTTCATTGACTCCAATCAGTCTTATGTTATTTTTCTTTGCATCATCTAGCAGCTGCTGGATTGATTTCTCATGGTCCCTTAAAATTTTAAAGAGTTTTTTCTTTTCCTGGTCACTAATTGCAATCTTATCTTCTATATGTGAAATTCTGTCTTCACGTTGGCTCATTCTGCTGCATAGACTTTCAATGGAGTTTTTAATCTCCTGGAAATCTGTTTGCATCTCTTTTATAGATTCAATTTGTTTCCTATGTTGGCATTCCGTCATGTTCCTCAGCTCCTCTGTTTTTTTTTAATCTGTATCCTCTCTAGATTTATTAATCATGTCTTGCACTATGGGCACAATCTTTGCTGCTTTGTGAGAAATTATTTCTGATTTCATTTTTTCCAGATCCTCTTTTGTTGCCAGTTCAGGGAGTCCAAGTGATTGAGTATCAGCGTTCCATCTCGTTTCCCTTTGGGGTTGCTGTAGGTGATCTGGAAGTCTGGTTCTGTGGCTTGTTTACCTGTCTTCTCATTTTGACATGGGGGGCAGGGGTAGGGTGGGTGTGTGTTCCTTGTGCCCACACGGCTCACCTCCTCTGGGCTCGGAGCCAAGTCATGTCTACCCAGAAGCTTCCTCTATGCTGGGAGCCGCAGCACGCCTACCCAGAAGAGTCCTCTTGCCTGGGAGCCATGTTGCACTGATCTGGAGGTCTCCTTTGGGCTGGGAACCGTGGCACACCTTCCCGGAAGCTTCCTCTATGCTGGGAGCTGCAGCACACCTACCCGGAAGCCTCCTCCTGCCTGGGAGCCATGGCGCACTGATCTGGATGTCTCCTCTGGGCTGGGAACCGTGGCATGCCTACCCGGAAGCTTCCTCTCTATTTTATGGATATTGAAGACACTGGCAAATCTCCAGTGCTTTTCAATTTATCATGTGTTGTAGAGTAGTAACCTCTTAACTTTTGGCCCATACATAATTAACTCAAAGATAGCTGAATTCCTTCTTTTTTTCAAAGAAACAAAAGAAAAGATAAATATGTTTTGTTTGTTTAAACAGATTTGAAAAAAGAAGAACTTTTAGAAAGTAAAAATATAATAATTAAGATTATAAAGTATTTTATGAATTCCTCTGTTAAGGAACAGCTTTTTTCATGTCATTTAAAAAATAGTGTTCAGATAATTAAGAATAAATATTCCCCTTTTAGAGCATTCCTTGTTCTCTAAAGCTAAAAAAAATAGTTGGTTATTCCATGGCCTTCTGGTGAACTCCAAAGACAGTTTAAAATGACAGATGTTTCTGAATCTTTATTTTTCTAAATATAGGACCTGAGGCAGAGAGGGCAAAATTATCAGAGAATATTGATAATTTAATTAGGATTATAGCACCGATGCCTGGAAAAAGGAATGGGTGTGGTTACTATGTAGAGCTAACAGTGCAATATTTTAAAAAATTAAAACTACTGAAAGTAACACAATTTTAAGGAACATTAATGCATTCAACAGCAAGTAAGCTTTACTTATTTGTTTTAATATTTCAGGGTATAATCAATTCAACAAAACCACAGAAAGTTATTGTGATGAGGTATAGAATTTCTGGTAAGTAGACTATACAGGTGATATAAAAATGATTTTTACTATTTCATTTTGGAGCAGACTGAACATGGCAAGACCAATTTGCTTTTGAACAGAGAGAAAACAATTCTAGTCTTGCTAAATGCAATACATGAATGCAGGAAAGAATTTTCATGGATGTACCTTGAGACTGTACTTTTAAGTGAGATAAATTGGACACATTTGTTTAAATACTGTATTGTTTATCTGGTATGAGAAACCACAAGTCTAAATAAGGACCAAAATATAGAATAGATATTAGGAAATGGGAAGAAAATGTTCAAATGAGAAGGGGGACAAGGGAGAGGGGAGGGAGAAAGGAAAGGACAGGAAAAAAAGAGAATAGAAGGAAAAAATGGAAACAAAGCTTTTGTAAATAAGGAGGGGAAGAGAGATCAAAGGGAGAGGAGAGGAATGGGAAAAAAGATGCAAGATATATCATGTATGGGCGGGGATTTAGCTCAGTGGTTCTGCTGCCTGCCTCGCAAGGGCAAGGACTGGAGTTTGGTCCCCAGTACAAAAAAAAAAAGAAAAAAAAACATATATATATATATACACCATGTACAGGTACAAATTCCCTATGATGAATGTGATCATTATGTGTATCTAAAATGCACTAAGAAAATAAAAATAATGTAATATTAAAAAAAGAAAGACAATACAAAAATAAAAATGTTTTTAATAAACTCATCAAATTTAAACCAATGTTGCCAGAGTTTTAACACATATCATTGTTTTTTTTCAGTGTCACTATTTGCAGGTATTAGATATAGTCCAAGGAAAAAATATTTAATTTTGGCAAACTTTTTGGTGTATATACATTTTAGATTTTTCCTTCACTATCATTTTTTACTTTCTAGTACAACTAAACACATTAATGAAAAAACTACTCTTTTTTTTATTAACAAAAACATCTCCAATTTCCCTGAATACATATTTATATTTCTTTGCCATTATTGTTTCAGTATGACCTGGACAACTTAATTATCACTGATAATTAAGATAAATTTCTCTTTCACACAGAAAACCAAGAGATAGGTAACAATTATGTCATGATCAAGAATTAAGAGCTCCAAAAGAGCTCATGACCACACAAATCCAAACCATAGTAGCTCCTTACCTTCTTTTTATATATATATTTAAGCAGCAAAAATAATTTTTTACAAAAACATAACCTATGTCAAGAATTATGAAAAATCTGAGGCTGCCTTTGAAGGGTCTGAGATTTTACCCTACATGAAAGTTAATGAGTTAGTCATTTCACAGATGTTAATAGAAGATATGATGCCCCTGCTTTAAGGCAAAGAATGCCAGTTAAGTCTACACAGGTGGAGGGCAGGCAAGGATAACACTGCAGCAATGGGTCTGCTCAGCTTCTCACATTTACAGTAACTGAGTAAGCCTAGGGGAAACATAAGAACTATGCATAAAGTCCTCCACAGATGTAGCTAGTGAGAAAACAAAAAACAAAACCCAAAAAACCTCACCCTAATTACTGTGGTTAGAAAACATGAACAAAACTATCCTATTCACAGTAGAGATGCCAGTTGGCAAGATATCCAAAATGCCCCCCTTCCCAGTTCTGTCTTCCTTTTCACCTGATTAACAGAAAATGTGAAATATTTCTCCTACAATCCCAGAATGAAAAGGCTTTGCAAAGTATGACACAATTCCATGAGCCATAGAAGAAAAGATTCAACAAACACAAAAGTATGTAATAAGGCCATATGGAGAAAAACTTTCAACCAACATTAAAAGGCAATAAATTAGGAATACTGGCAACACATGAGGAGCAAAGTGTTACTTTACTGACTATATTAAGAACTCTTACAAATAAATAAAAGTCAACACATTAAAAAGTTGACAAAATATGTGAACAGTTCATACAAAAGAAAATACAAATGACTTAAATTCATAAAAATTATGGTAATAGAAGAAATACAAATTAAAATGACATTGAAACACTTTTTAATCTACCAGACTATCAAATATCAGTAAGTTTTCAGTCTTCTATGGTGATGAGGACTTGGAGAAATAAATACTTTCATATATTTATTAAAATTTAATTTTCATTGATATGTATTTGTAGTCTATAATGATTACATTCCTCATAGGGAGTTGATACATATACATAACACATTCTTTTTTCAACTCCTTCCCCTTCTCTCCCTTTCCCCTCCATCTCTTGGTTCTCTTCCCTTTTACAAAAGACCTATCTTCCTATTTCCTATTAGCTATTTTTTTCCTTTGCTCTTGGGTTTCTCATATAAAAGAAATCATGCGATATTTAAGCTTGTGTGTTTCATTTTACTTCACTTAACATTATGGTCTCAAGGTGCAATCAGTTGCTACAAATAATTCAAGTTTACCCTTATTTATGTCAGGATAGTCATACTCCCTTGTGTATAAATATACAATTCTTTATTCATTCATCCACTGATGGACACATAGGTTGCTTCCAAGATTTAGGTATTATGAGTTGAAGCATTGTCATATATTGCCAAGGGCGTATAATTTGGTATAACTTCTCTGGAAAGACATTGACAAAAACCTATTAGCATTAAAAATACAAACAATTCCACAATTTATCCAGGAGATATGTTGTTTATAACACCAAAAGCTAGTTGAAACTATACATGTCCACCAAATTGTGTTACAGCCACATAATAGAATAGCTTACACCTATTAAATAAAATTAACAAGCTTGATATGGAAAGATTTACAAGGTATGTGATGAAATTTAAAAATCAAAGCACCAATGTTGTATGATACTATTTGGATGAAAAAATATAAATATATTTGTAAATGTATAGATGATCTCAAGAAAATGTTTGTGAAATGATAATAATATGGCTTCCAGAGAAGATTGACTGGGCAGGAAAGGAAAGTTTTTCATGGCCACCTTCTTGTATCTTTTAAACTTGCATCATTTGCACATATTACTAATTTTAAAGTGAGTAAAAACCAAACAAACAAAAAAACCCCAAAAACACAGGAGACCTGGGTGGTGGTCTACTTATAGACCTGTGAATTCTATTAATCTTTGAAATAGAAACAACAGATATTTCAAAATTACTTAGAACATTCTAGGTTAGAGGAAAAGATGGAAATTTCACTAGTTTATTTTATGAAAATAGCATATCTTCAGTATCAAAACTTAAGAAAGACAGCTCAAAGAGAGAAAGGATGGTCCAATTTTATAATTGAATTAATGTGCAAAAATTCTAATTGAAATACTGGCAAATAGTAAACATGAGTTCAACAGAAGAATAATAAAATACTGCATACTGTGGTGATACATGTATGCTCATGTTTATAGTGGCCTGATTCACAATAGTTAAGCTGTGGAAACAACCTAGATGCCATCAACAGATGACTGGATAAAGGAAAATATATATATATATATATATATATATATATATATATCAGCTGTAAAGAAGAATTAAATCTTGTCTTTTCAGGAAAAATGGATGGAACTGGAGACCATTATGTTAAGTTAAATAAGACAGTCAGAAAGTTAACTGCCCAGCATAGTGCCACACACCTGTAATCCTAGCACTTGGGAAGCTGAGACAGGAGGATTGCTGCACTTCGAGCCCAGCCTGAGTCACATAGTGAGTTCAAGGCCAGCCTGAACTATATAGTGAGACCTTGTCTCAAAAACAAAACAAAACAAAATAAAACTCCCACCAAAAAGAAAGTTAAGTATCACATTTTTCTCTTATATGAACTATCAAAAAATAAATTTTAAATAAATAAATAAATAAATAAATAAATAAATAAATGCGAGTTGACAAGAAGTTAGATGGTAGACTTTTAGAGATTGGGAAGAGGATCAGAGGGAGGAAAGAGAAAAGGGAAAGGGAATAATGAGGATGAAAATAACCAAAATATGTTATATGAATGTAGCAATACACCAAAAGGAATCTCATTATTCTGTATTACTAATATGTACCAAGAAAAGTAAAAATTTCTAAGGATTGGACAGAGACCTTAACAGACAGCTTACCAAAGAAGATATACAGATAGCGAATAAGCATAAGAAAAGATGCTCCAGGTCATATGTTGTTAGGGAAATGCATGTTAAAACAACGATGGAACACCACTATCTACCTATCAGAATGGCCACAGTCCAGAACCCTTGTAGTACTAAAAGCTGACAAGAATGTAGAAAAAGAAGAACTCTTTTTTAAAAAAAATTCTTTTATTGGTGCATTTTAGGTATACAATACGTTTACATTTATCATTGGGTGCTTGTACCTGTACATGATGTATCTTAGTTCTTATTTTTTTCCCTATTACCTGTGCGCCCTTCACCCCCTCCACCCTTCCCTATTTACATAGATTTCGTTACCATTTTTTTTTCTTTTCTCATAATTTTTCCTTTCCCTTCTTCCCTTTCCCCTTCCCTTCCCACCACCCATACACCTTTGGACCTTTTCCTATTTCAAATTATCAATTATTCATTTTAATCATTTTAACCCTTATTTACACTTTCAGTTTCTCACACCAGAGAAACTATTCGGTAGGTACACATGCGTGTCCTATTTATTTCACTTAAGAGTATGGCCTCAATGTGCATCCATTTAGCTATAAATATCTCTAGTTTCTTGTTCTTTATGGCTGAGTAGTACTCCATTTTATAAAAAACCACATCTTCTTTATCCAATTTCCAGTTGATGGGCACTTGGGCTATTTCCAAGCTTTAGCTATTACAAACTGTGGCACTATAAACATGAGTGCACATATATCACTGTGGTATGATTCTTTTAATTCTTTTAGGAAGATGCCCAGCAGGGGAATACCTGGGTCAAATGGGACCTCTAGCCCTAGTTCTTTGAGGTATCTCCATACTGATTTCCACAGTGCTTGCACCACTGTGCACTCCTACCAACAATGGAGAAGGGTTCCTTTCTCCCCACACCCCTGCCAGCATTTGTTATTGGTTGATTTCTTGATAGCAGCCATTCTTTCTGGGGTGAAATGGAATCTCAATGTTGTTTTCATCTGCATCTCTCAAATGACCAGTGATGTTGAACATTTTTTCATATATTTATTTACTGCTTTTACTTGACAAAGAAGAACTCTTATTCATTGCTGATGGAAATGCAAAATAAAACAGCCAATTTGGAAGATAGTTTGGTGACTTCTTACAATACTATCCAACAATTATGCTCCTTGGTATTTACCCAAAAGATAGAAAAACCTATCTCACCATAAAAACCTGTACTTGGGTGTTTATGAATAATTGCCAAAAATTAGAAGAAATCAAAATGTCCTCCATGAACATTTGAATCCTGGATAATAAATTTGATAATTGGATAAACAGTGGTAACTCCAGATATTGGAGTATTACTGGAGTATTATCCAGATATTGGAGTATTATGCTACAAGGAAATTAATTAAGCCACAAAAACACATGGAATAAATTTAAATGGATTTTGCTAAGTAAAAAATGCTGGTCTGAAAAGTTCACATACTGTTTTTTCCAACTACACGACATACTGGAAAATGCAGAACAATGGGTGCAGTAAAAAGATTAGTGGTTGCCATGGATTGGGTGGGAGGATGGTTATATAGATGAAGCACAGAGGGTTTTTAGAGCAGTAAAACTAATCTGTATGATACTTGTCTTAGTTACTTTTCTTGTTGCGGAGACAAAATACCTGACACCCAAAGTTAAAGGAGGAAAGGTTTATTTGGCTCACAGTTTGTAGAGGTTTCAGTCCATAATTGGCTGGCTCCAAGGCAGGGTGGCATGGCAGACAGGCATCGCAGAGGAGAAACAGTTCATGGCAGGCAGAAGGTAGCAAAGCAAGCAAACAAACCAAGAAGCGACTACGGCAGCTTCTTTCTGCACCTTTTATATCCTATCTAGGCTACCCAGTTTAGGGCAGGTACCAAATCAATCAGTGGACTAATTTTGTAATCACACACCCTTAATCCCAGTGCCCTTAATCCTAGCATTACACCATGAATCAACCACACAGTATAGATCCAGCCACCTCTGAAAAAGCTGCACCTATGATTGCATGAGGCTTTGGGGGAACATCTAAACATAAGCCATAACAATACTTAATGGTAGATACATGTTGTTATAAATTTGTCCAAATCCATAGATTATCTAACAAGAGTGAACCCTAATATAAACAAATGGTTCTATGTGATAGTGATGTATACATGTAATGTTTATCAACTGTACCATTCTAGTAGGGAATATTGATAATGGGGGGGTCTTCATATGTGTAGGGGCAGGAAGTATATAGAAAATCTCTGTTACTTCCACTGAATTTTTCTGTGAACCTAAAACTGCTCTAAAATTGTCTATTTAAAAAATATCTTGACGTAGCATCAGATTCAGCTTTGCAACTATTTGAAAAGTGCTACTTTCTAAGTGGTGGTATAGTATCAAAGAATAGCTACAATTTTCTTGAAATGGTACTAAAGTACTCCTTCCTTTTCCAACTACTATGCTGATTTGTGCAAGTGCATATTTTCTTATATATTTCTGCCAACACAATATCTGGAACAGAAACAATGTAGAAACAAATAGATGAATCTAGCTAAAATCCAAAGTTTCTTCCTCCACTTCTGCTTCCTTTCTCTAACACCCTCTTGCTTTCTCTCCCCCACTTGCCTCCTAATTCTAGTCACCTGCAGAAAGTTTTCAGGGCTTGATTGCAAGCAGCACAGTCACCAGGGTCTGGTAGGGCTACTTTCTGGAGCATTGGATTGGACAGTGTGAGCAGGAGGAGATAAGGTTGGAATAAGTCAGCATAAAGAACCAGAGTTCCATAACTTGGCATCTCCTATCCCCAGGCATTAGCAAGTAAATTAAAGGAAAAATGGATTGAGACTGGAGCACAGAGTATACATAGGTGGCACTTGTTGTGGGGTCAACTAGGCTCTCCTTTTCCAATATGTGTCTACTTTTTCTCTTCTTTTGAGCTCCTTTGACTTTTTCTTCAATACAGACACAACTTTTTTCACTTTCTTTTTTATTTTTTACTGATACATGAAAGCATAAAATATATATATTTATGGTATATGATGTAAAGTTTATATATAAATAATATATATATAATAAAATATATAATATAATAATGTATATATAATGTATATATATCAGTAGTTAAATGTTCAAATCAGAGCAGCAATCTTTCTTTCTTTCTTTCTTTCTTTCTTTCTTTCTTTTTCTTTCTTTCTTTCTTTTTCAGGGCCTTGCTATGTAGTTCAGGCTGACCTTGAACTTGCAGCGATCCTCTTGCCTCAGCCTCCCAAGTGCTGGGATTATAGGCATGCACCACCACACCTGGCTAGGGCAAGCATTTCCATCTCTTCTAACAGTTCTCATTTCTTTTTGGTAAAATATTCAAAATCATTTCTTCTAGCTTTTTGAGATATACAGTATATTATTGTTCTCTAAAGTCACCCTACTGTTCAATAGCATACCCAGGCTTCTTGCTCCTCTCTAAACCTTAGTACCCACCGGTCAACCTTTCCCCATCTTGTGTTCCTCCTGCTCTCTCCAGCCTCTGGTAACCACTATTATACTCTCAGATTCTATGAGGTCAATTTTTAAAGATTCTACATATGACTGAAATAATATAATACTTATCTTTCTGTGCCTAACTTATTTCACTTAATAATAATTTCTAGTTTGTTCTATGTTGTTGCTAATGACAGGATTTCATTCTTTTTATGCTGAATAATATTCTACTGTGTATAGGTACCAATTTCCTTTAGTCATCAGTTGACAGCTGCTTAGGTTATTTTCATTTCTTGGGTATTGATAATAAGCATTTTAATAAATATGAGAGTGCATGTATTTCTTCAAAATATTGACTTTATTTCTTTTGGATGACAGTTCTATTTTTAATATTTTGTTTTCCATAAGGGCTGTACTAAATTACAACCCCACCAAGAATATGCAAGTGTTTGCTTTTCTCTCTGTATCTTTGCCAACATGACTTCCTCATTTTTAACATCTGTGAAGTGGAAGCTGGGCTAGAAGGGACCAGGGTGCAGTTTGTTCTTTTTCCACTGCCCCACCCCTCCTTTCCCTTCCTGCCTCTGAATTTCCCAGAATTATTGGAGTTTCTATTACTGCACCCCATTCTTTGCTCTTACTCAGGCCTAGCCTGAGTCCCCAACACCTGAGCATCCTCCAGGAGCTCAGCCATCAAGCTCTCTATCTCTGGTGTCACTCTCCTCACTCCATCCAGAGGGAGGAAAAGACTCTGGAATTTCCTGGCCAGAATGTGGAGTGGGAGAGGAGGAGCAAACTTGTGGGGAAAGGAGCATACTTTTATTGAACATCAAATCTGTGATGGATATTGTTCCAGACACTTGCTTCACATTTGACTTCCGCCAACACCTTGGTAGGCACTTCAGATGACTAGTATTATCACAATAATAATTTTGACTTTCTGGATCCCTGACAAGGTCTCAGAAACCTGCATGAGTCTATGGTGTACACATTGAGAACTCCTGCTGTAAAATAACTAATATTTTGTAGTGATCTCATATCTAACCACATTGACAAATCCTCTTATTAATTCTAGCAGGCTTTCAAAGAATTCTTTTTTTTTTTGGTACCGGGGATCAAACTCAGGTCCTTCCACTTGCAAGGCAGGCAGCGGAACCACTGAGCTAAATCCCCGGCCTTTCAAAGAATTCAGCTTCTTGTATTTTAAGATGTCAATATAACATCAAGCATTAGAGAAAATGATATCTATTTTAACATTTTACTTCATATTTTCCTACATGTATTCACTTTTCTAACTAATACATTGTATGTTTAAAATGAATTAAAATTTACCTAGCTCGTTAATGAAGGCATCAAATATGGTGAAGATAATTAAGGGGAGTATAGGAGAGACAGAAAGATTGGTAATAATTCAAAAATTACTAGACTAAGACTGTTTAATTAAATGCAAAACTTACTTGCCCTACAGGATAATAAAGCTGTAATCTCTGGGCTGTCTTTTTTGTTTTTTTTTTTTTTAAGAGTAGGAAACATTTATTGAGAGAAAGAAAGCTTCTGTTTAAGAGAGACTGAAAAGTGGGTTGCCTGGGACCCTGTTTTCCAGGGAGTTTTAATGGAGCAAAGGCACGAGGTGAAGGAGATTCAGGTTGGGACCTGGATTGTCTTTTTAACCAGAGAGAATGCTTTGCATTACTGTTGGAGAAGAATAATTTGCCTTGTTATTACCTTTTTATAGATCCTTAAAATATAGCAACCAATATTAAATACCAAAGTTAGATAATTATTGTGTTTTTTAGTCTTTAGCCTTTTCAAAGTATTTTAGTGTAATAGTTATAGATTTGCATTTATTGTATTCCCTATCTCTAAGTTTTGAACATTTTCTAAACAATTTCCCCTTTTATCACAAATAATCTCAAGACATTTTTCTTGATCACTACAAAAGATGGTGATTGTACTAATTCATTTGCATAGGTACAGCATGAGGAGGCCCCTCCCTGTTCTTTGAGAGTGCTGCCCATGCTGCCCTTCATATGAGTCACTACACTGCAAGCTGAATGATCCTGCTATAAATGAGCCTCATTGTGTAACTCCTCGTCAAAACTTTTCGAAGTCACTGGGTGTCATGGCACATGCCTGTAATCTTAGCACTTAGGAGGCTGAAGCACGTGGATCAACAGTTTAAGACCAGCCTGAACTACATAGCAAGACTAAAAACAAAACAAAACAAAACACCCAAACACATTCTGTCTCAAATTAATAAACAAAAAAATCTTTTCCAAAACCTTTCTGTTGAACTCAGAGTAAAGGCAAGTTTTCTACAGGGACTTTCAGGACTTGGGTAATTCATCCCCACTTGACTCTTGGAATTCAGCTGCTGCTCTTTTGTCTTGCTCTCTCCACTCCAACCACACTAACCTCATCATCTTCCTAAGAGAGGACCAAAGTGATACTACGCAGGTGCTAAAAAGAGTGAAATACAGCTTTTTTTCTGACACAGTTTAGTTTAGTACACTGTTAGAGATATGGGTCTAGATTCAGTCTAGCCAGTTAAGCAGCACCATTTCTTTTTTTTTTTTCCTTAAATTCTTTTATTGGTACATTTTAGGTATACAACACAATTACATTTCTCATTGGGAACTTGTACCTTTACATGATGCATCTTGGTTCTTATTTTCTTCCCCATTCCTAGTCTTCCCTTCACCCCTCCACCCTTCCCTGTTTACAAAGACTTTATTTCTATTTTTTCCATTTCTCATCATTTTTCCTTTCCCTTCTTTCCTTTCCCCTGCCCCTCCCACTACCCCTACCCCTTTGGACCTTTTCTTCCTATTTTGCATTATCGATTATTCATTCTAATAATTGGTACATTTTAGGTATACAATATAATGACATTCATCATTGCAAATTTGCACCTTTACGTAATCTCTCTTGGTTCTTATTTTTCACCCTTGCCCAGCCCTCCCTTCAACCCCTCCAGTCCTCCCTATTTACAAAGATTTTGTTCCTATTTTTCGATTTTCTCATATTAATTCCATACCCTTCTTTCCTTTCCCCTACCCCTCCCACTTCCTTCTCCTGTGCCCCTTTTCTTCCTATTTCACATTACCCATTATACATTTTAGTCCTTATTTACACTTTCAGTTTCTCACACCAGAGAAACTATTTGGTATTTATACATGTGTGTCCTATTTATTTCACTTAAGAGTATCGCCTCAATGTGCATCCATTTAGCTATAAATGTCTCTAATTTCTCATTTTTTATGGCTGAGTAGTACTCCATTTTATTAAAAAATCCCACATTTTCTTTATCCAGTCTCCAGTTGATGGGTATTTGGGCTGTTTCCAAGTTTTAGCTATCACAAACTGTGCTGCTATGAACATGGGTGCACATATATCACTGTGGTATGATTCTTTTAATTCTTTGGGGAAGATCCCCAGCAGGGGAATAGTGGAGTCAAATGGGACTTTCAGTCCTAGTTCTTTGAAGTATCTCCATACTGATTTCCACAGTGCTTGCACCAGTCTACACTCCCACCAGCAGTGGAGCAGGGTTCCTCTTTCCCCACAGCCCCACCAGCATTTGTTATTGGTTGATTTCATGATAGTAGCCATTCTTTCTGGAGTGAGGTGGAATCTCGGTGTTGTTTTCATTTGCATCTCTCGAATGACCAGTGATGTTGAACATTTTTCCATGTATTTATGTGCTATTTCTACTTCCTTGTCTAAGAAACGTCTGTTCATTTCAGATGCCCATTTTTGGATTGGGTCTTTAAATTTGGGAGGTCTGATCTTTTTAAGTTCTTTATAGATTCGAGATAGTAGACCTTTGTCTGAGGAAGAGCAGATGAAGATTTTTCCCCACATTGTGGATTGTCTCTTCACACTGCTGGTGGTTTCTCTTGCTGTGCAGAAGCTTTTTAATAAGAAGAGATCCCACTTGTTGATTGTTTGTGCTAGTTCATGGGCAACTGAGGTTTTGTTCATAAAATCTTTTCCTATACCGATGTCTTCAAGGGTTCTACCTAACCTCTGTTCCAATTGGTTCAGAGTTTCTATTTTAATATTTAGATCTTTAATCCATTTCGATTTTAGTATAGTGCACGGCAAGAGATATAGGTCTACTTTTAATCTTTGGCAAGTTGAAATTCAATTTTTCCAGCACCATTTATTAAAGAGGCTATCTTCCCTCCAGTGAGGGTATTTGGCTCCTTTATTGAAGATAAGGTGACAGTGCCATTTCTTAATGAACCTATCTTTCCTTCAATCTATGTTTTTGGACCTTTTGTTAAAGATCAGATAGCTGAATGTAACTGGGGTTGTTTCTGCATCCTCTATTCTGTTCCAGTAATCCATATGTCTATTTTTGTGTCAGTAGCATGCTGTTTTTATCACTGTAGTTTTATAGTATAACTTGAAATCTGGAATTGTGATGCCTCATGCTTTCCCTTTGTTACCTAGGATTGCTTTTGCTATTCTGGGTCTCCTATGGTTCCATATGAATTTTAGGGTTGTTCTCTCCAGTTCTGAGAGGAATGCTGTTGACATTTTTATTGGGACTACATTAAATCTGTACATCAATTATGGAACTATGGCCATTTTGACTATATTCATTCTGTCTATTTAGGAACGGGATATTTTTCTATTTTTTGATATCCTTTTCAATCTCCTTTTTCAAAGTACTATAGTTTTGTTGTAGAAATTTTGCACTTCCTTGGATAGGTTAATTCTTACATATTTAATTTTCCTTGATGCTATTATAAATGGTAATGTTTTCCTAATTTCTTTCTCAGTGAATTCACTATTGGTTTACAGGAGTGCTACTGATTTTTGTGTGTTAATTTTGTATCCTGCTATATTACTAAATTTGATTATTAATTCTAGGAGGTTTTTGGTGAATTTTTTTGTGTCTTTGATGTAGAGGATCATGTCATCTGAAAACAATGATAATTTGACTTCTTCCTTTCTTGTGCATATCTCTTTTATTTTTTTTCTCTTGCCTGATATCTCTGGCTAATGTTTTGAGTACTATCTTGAACAGGAATGATGAAAGTAGACATCCTTGTCTTGCTCCTGATTTTAAAGGGAAAGGTTTCAGTTTTTCCTCATTTAATATGATGCTGGCAATAGATTTGTCACAGATGGCCTTTATCAGATAAAGACACAGTCTGTCTATACCTATTTTCTTCATGGCTTTTTGTTTTATCATGAATGGATATTGGATTTTTTAAAAAAAATTCTTTTATTGGTACATTTTAGGTATATAATACATTTACATTTCTCATTGGGAACTTGTACCTTTACATGACACATCTTGGTTCTTATTTTTAGATACTGGATTTTGTCAAAGCCTTTCTCTGGATCTATTGAGATGATCATATGATTTTTGTCCTAGTTTCTGTTTATGTGATGTATTACATTTATTTATTTGCATATGTTGAGTCATCCTTGCATCCCTGGGATGAAGCCTACCTGATTATGATGTATGATATTTTTGGTGATTCATCACATGCTGTTTGCCAGTATCTTGTGGAGGATTTTTGCATCTACAGTCATTATAAAGATTGCATCTGGTTATCTTTTTTGGGATAGATTCTTGTCTGATTTTTCAATCAGGATAATGCTAGCTTCCAGTAATGACTTTGTGAGTACTCCTTCCCTTTTGATTTCATTAAAAAGTTTAAACAGTATTGGCATTAGATCTTCCCTGAAGTTCTTGGATAATTTGACAGTGAATCCATCAGGACCTGGGTTTTTCTTAGTTGGTAGGTTTATTTTTTTTCTTTTCTTTCTCCTGCTTCAATTTCATTGCCGGTTACTGGATTATTCAGAATTTTAAAATCTTGATTCAGTTTTGGTAATTCATATGTATCTAGGAATCTATTAATTTCTTCTCAATTCTATGATTTATTGACACACAGGTTTTTGAAGTAATTGTTAATAATCTTTTGGATCTCAGCAGTGTCTACTGTGATTTCACTTTTTTGCTTTTAATGGTATTGGTTTTGGGTCTTTGATTTTCTCTTTTTTGGTAAGATTGGCTAAGGATTTGTCTACTTTTTTTTATTCTTCCAAAGAACAAGCTCTTCAATTCACTGATTCTTTGTATTGTTTTTTTATACATAAGTCTTCATCTCACTAATTTCTATCCTGATCTTTTGATTTCTTTCCTTGGACTATCCTTGGATTTGAATCATTCTTGTTTTTCTAAGACCTCGAGGTGCATAACTAGGTTATTTATTTGGCATACTCTGTTTTTCTTTTCTTTTTTTTTTAAGAGTAGGAATATTTATTGGGGAATAAGAATGAGAAATAGGAATAGGGAATAGGAATAGCTCCTGTGAGACAGGAGGGATTCCAAATGGGTTGCCAATGAGCTCACTTCCCTGAGAAAGTTTTATAGAGCAAAGTCACAAGGGGTGGGTACAATGTGGGTCAAATTATAATCAACCAATAAGGTTACAAGCATAGTCACTTAGCTAATGTTGATTCAATAGTAGCATGGGCCTGTGGATGACATTGTTAACCTTGGTTGATAATCTATAGTCCTAGTCTTATTTTTAGTCTTAGTCTTAGTGGGTGGGAAAGAATGGCCCACTCCTAATGAGATAATGGTTTATCTAAATGAATACATTTAGTACATCGTGAAATTAGCAATAATGAGTGTCACAGCTATATGGACACCTTTGTCTCTTAATTTCATTTTGTACCAAGAGCATCTTTCAATAAGAAAACTTTATTGTTCTACCCAGAGAAAACCTTTTGATGATAACTGATGTAAACATATAATATGTTTAGCACTGTTTATTGGGCTATGGAAATTATTGCGGTTCCATTAGTGAAAAAAGACTGGAATAAATGTTTCCAGGCAGCTGCTCCTTTATTTATCAAGGGGAGTCTTGTCCAGCAGTTTCCAAACCTAAGGGGTTCTCATTTAATTATCTTAACAAATTTTTCAGATAATCTATGAGAACCACATAATAATAATTAACACACTATTTTTGACCAATGAAAGATTCCCAAGTTATTGTACACAGAGATCAATATGCACTGCGTTTGTAAAACCAGTCTTGACATTATTTTGATCAGCTGGCAACCTGAGTGGAAGCATGCCCTTAACTCTAATGACACATCTACCAACCAACTTAAGCTGTAGACATAAATATTTTAAAAATCCAAAAAGGCAAAAAAGAAGAAAAAAGTGTTGAGCTCAAACAAAACAGCTTAGATGTTGCAACCAGTCACAAATTGGACAGACAGACAAACACACACACATAAGACAATTGTTCATAGACCACAGTGTACTCTGATGTATTTGGCCAAGTTGAATTACAATAACCCTTTTATAGTTTTTAGGTTCATAACTATAAATAGACTAGTCAAAACTTTTTATATGTAATTTAACAGAGATCTCTTGTAATAAGAATCAGAAGGAATAAAAACCTTTTACTCTTATGAAAGCAAAGACAGTTTTTAAAATGAGCTCTAGACTGATGGTTTATATAATTGGAATACCCAGCAATACAGGCTTCTCATTGTGGCTTTCATAGCCACAATTGTTTGGTGGTCACAGCTGATAGACAAAACTGCTGTTTTGATAGCCACATACAACTGTTCCCTCTAAAGGGACAGAGAGTTAAAGATAACTTTTTTCCATTAAGTTTATTGGTACATTTTAGATATAAAATAGTTACGTTCACCATTGGGATCTTGTACCTTTACATGATGTATCTTGGTTCTTGTTTTTTTCCCTTCCCCTGCCCTCCCTTCACCCCCTCCATCCTTCCTTATTTGCAAAGACTTTGTCTCCATTTTTTTCCTTTTCTGTCACTATTGAATCCACCAGAGCATCCTATGTCTGCCAAGTCTGAGTAAGTGGCAAAAGGAAACTGGCTAACATTTAAACCCAAGTTACTCCACAAGGTTGATACACTGCATGGCCAGAACTTAGGTGGGTCCCACCAGGACTGAGACCTGCAACCTGGGGGGCTACTTGGCTACAAAAGGAAAGGTGAGGCTTCCCAGGTCACAGCAAGCCGAGAAAGGCTTTGTCTTCCTCTATTGTCATCCCTGGACCCCCAAATAGCCACAGCTACTCAAAAAGAAGATCAGGTCCCAGTTACCCAGGGGAGTGAGCCCTTGAGACAATGACTGTGGGTCTGTGTGCATCTCTTGTGCAGGCTGGTCAGCTGTGGCCTCACATCCAAATGCTGCCAGGACCTGGCCTCTGTGCTCAGTGGCAACAGCAGCCTGACAGAGCTGGACCTGCAGCAGAATGACCTGGGCACCAGTGGTGTGCAGTTGCTCTGTCAGGGGCTCAGGCATCCCGCCTGCCAACTCACACTCCTATGGTAAGGCCAGGGGGTCTCCACTGGGGAGGAGCAGAAGGAATGGGAATGGGTCAGGGAAAGGAAATTGAACTGATAAATGCATTATCAGCCTGGGCTCCCTCCCAGGTCTGCCACATACTCACACCAGGTGACTTCAGCGACTCTTCTGTGAGACTTGGTTTCCTCACTATGTATTGGGGGTGTCACATCCACTTCATGCTTTCCAGATTTCTGGGTTCTGGGCACCTTGGGATCATAGGGAGATCACAGGAGAACTAGATTTCCCTTTTTGCTCACAGCCTGGACCACATTCTTCTGAGTGAGGAGATGAAGGAGGAGCTAAGGGCCTTGAAAGAAGAGAAACCTCAGCTGCTTGTCTGCAGCAGATGGTAAGGGTTGGCCCTGGGGCTGTCTGGACAACTCAGGCTGAGGGCTGAGCCACTGTGGATGGTCCAGAGTGAAGTGATGGGAAGGGAGTATTGGGCTGAGGGAGACAAACAGAGCCAGGAAGAACCCAAGAAACCACAGCCTGTAAGATATTTGTTTTATTTTGCTTTGTTTTGTTTTTTGGTTATTTAATGAGCACAGAATCACATTATATGCATGCTTACACCCTTCCGTTAGGCAACTAAGGAAATGAGAAAGTGAGTGAGTGAATCCTATGGGCCCACCACACTGTGATAACCACTGGTCACTCGTATTGTTGCCTTAAATTAAGAGAAGGTTTAGAACAATGGAAGCGGTGACCACAGAGTGGGGCACAAAGGCAAAGACACAAAGAGCCCTTTGGGAAAAGACCAACATCACTCTACCTGCCCCCCACACACCTATATACATACCTGGGCTTAAAAGGGAGTCTCAGGGCAGGAGAGCCAACCTCTCCCCCACTGGGAATGGGTTGCAGCCCCATGTGCTCCCATTTTGGCCCACGTTGTCCCATGACCATGAAATCTATCTTTCCCCAAGTTCCTGGCTATTATGCCTCACCTGAAAGGGAAAGGAAAGGGCTCCTAGGCTTAGAAGAAGACTTCCATTCATTAAACAAACATTCCCCGTAGACATACTGTGTGTTGGGAACTATTTGAGGATCTTAAATATAACTGAGAATGAGACACAAGCAGTCCAAACTCCTGGCAAACTCCAGTCCAAACTCAGTTCAGCAGGGAGAGAGGCACAAGTTCTCCCACAAGCCGTGTAATTGCACCTAGGGTTGCTGTGCATGCACTGGTAGGCCTATTTGACTTCACCCAATGGATTGAGCTGGGCTCTGAAAGATGGGAAGGGTGAGCTGGGGCAAGAAGGGGATGATTTCAGGCAGAGATATGTGAGAGAATGAAAATCTCTATGTATAGGAAGCCACGTGTGATGATCCCTACTGAGGGCAGGAATGGAAGAGAGATGGGTACTAGCACATCCTCACTCAAGAGGCAGAGACCATAGTCAGGTATTTGAAGGGGCCAGCTTGGGTCCATCATGGTGTGGCTGCAGGGAGGGGAAGCTCTGGGAGGTCATCCCATCTATCCCCCTGTCCCAAAGATGAGACAAGGAGGTAAACCACCTAGAAAGGCCCTGCTCCATGCAAGATCTTCAGTTCCTAGATCTCAGCTCTCCCAGACTTACAGTGTGATCTGCCCCTCTGCAATATCCATGCCAAGTGTCAGAGTCTTCACCGGGGCCCAGTCTCCCATTCTGGGCTTCTGTGACCTGAGAATCCCCTCCTTATCTCTGCCTGCCCACCTGTACTGTTCAGCTTTCCAAAATACCTGACACCCACAACTTAAAGAAGGAGGTGGGTATTTGGTTCATGGTTTCAGAAGTTTCAATTCATGGTTGGCTGGGCCCAAGGAAGAAACATTATAGGGTAATGGTATGGCAGAACAAAACCACTTAAATCACAAAAACCTGAAAGCAGATCGCAGGGGAAGACCACCATTGAGAGATATAACCAAAAAGGCAGCCCTCTCCAATGACCCACCTATGGCTGAGCTCCAACTCCTAACAGCACATTCAGCTGATGAGTGCAATTTTGACATGATCCGATCATTGCTCCAGGAGTCTTTTAATCCAGTCAAGTTGACAATTAAGCTTAACTATCACATCATTCATCCATTAAACCAGGTTCCTTTCTCAACTTTTTGACCTGGGACATGCTGAGAAAAGTAGTACTTCTGGACAAGTCGGGAAAGGGAGATGGGCACAGAGTGTCAGGGTCAGGGTTAGTGGGGTGCATATCCTAGATTACACCAGGTAGTACCAGGAGCAGTGACAGATGCAGCTGGAAGACTCCCTTTCATGACCACTCATGCCAGCCTCAGGAAGGACCCTGCCATAGGCCTGCTGTAGGAGGCTGGGGAGACCAGGCAGGAGAACTTGGAACTGACCACTTCCCTTCTGATCCCAGAGGAAGGCTCCCCACAATTACCCCAGATGGAACCCTTCTTTTTGCCCTCTCCCTCCCCTCTGGGACACCAGCACACGGAGCCTCTGGGGACTGAAGATGACTTCCATGGACCAACAGGGCCTGTGCTTACTGAGGTTATTGACAAAGAGAGAAACTTGTACCGGTGAGTGAGGGGCTCTGACTGCTCCAGACTGGGCTCCCCCACCCCAGTGCCCACACTGGATCCCCATAGACAGCACCACATCCCCTCTCCACTTGTTCCTTTGTTGTCAGGCCAGCAGAAACAGACTGAGATACTAGGTGTGTGGAAAATATTATAGAAATAGATGTTTAGATATAATATAAATATATAATTACACAAATTACATTTTATAGATATATGTCCATTTCATTTCTTGGAAACTATAAAGAAAAAAGCAAATTTCAGATCTGTTTTTCAAAAGTCTAAGGGAAATCCTGCAACCTCAAACTTATGTGTAAATATGTTCAAAAGCAGATGATACCAGAAAAGCTGCACAAAAATTCTGAAAGGACTGGTATGTATGAGAGCCTATGATTGGGAGAACTCAGAAATCACTAGTTTAAAAGTAGAAAATGGCACCCAAACACATAGGCTGGGTCCTTTGGTGGCTATAGTCAGCAAAGGAAATCAAGCCCCTTTGAACCTGCTAAGGTTTGGAGAAAATGAGAAAATATGGATATAGGAAAGCACATTTGAAAAAAACAACACATCTTTCCTTGAGCTGCACACCATGGGAAAGCTATTCTTGTCCCTTCATAACCCAATGCCCACAGGAAATTTCTGCAAATAGCTGATAGAGAAGACTCTAACTCATTCAAATATGAGTTTTAAATAGGAACTAACATAGCATTTACATAAGATAGCATATACTTTTAAATGAGAAATAGTTCAAAGCATTTTTACAGAAAGTATTCATCAGAAATATGTTTTAATTAGTTAGATAAAATATATATCCAATATATACTGAAATATCAGTGTGAATTAAAAGTCACTTAAAGCAACTGCCACTATGAAGAAACATCGTAAGACAAAATATAGTACAATAATGTGGGAACTAGATGACTAAACCACATGGAAATTAAAATGACAGCTAGTGAAACTCAGAAAAGAAATGAGATCCAATTACAGATTGAGTTAATAACTCTTAAAGATTCAGAACACAGAAAATGCAAGATATTTTAAGAGAACAGCAATTAAATTATTGGGCTGGGGTAGGAGAAGATATGGGAAAGTCAGTTTGGAGCTGGACTGTGAGAGGTGTGATTGCCACGTGGAGAACCTAGGACAGTGGCAGGTAAGCGAGAAGGTGAGGAATTCTGCGTTAAAGAGAAAGAGAGGGTGAAGAAGTAAGCAGTGTTTTATAAAGGCCAGTGTGGCCAACATGAGGAGGCAGATTAGAGCAGCACAGATTCATGGGAGGATGTGTATCATGATCCAGGTGACAAAAAGAGAAAGTGAAAAGCTGGAATGGAGGAGAAAGATGAGAAGTACAATCAGACCTGGATGTTAGTGGAAAAGTCCAGGAGAAAGCCAGTGTTTCGAGCACATGACTTTGGAGGATGGAAATGGCATTGACAAAATGGGAAAGCTCGAAGAAGGAACTCTTTAAGACAAATAATTAGATTTAGTTGTAACCAAGCCCATATGAGTAGTGGTGGTGGGTGACACAGAAAGGAAGAGTTGCTCGGCAGGTAATTGGAAATACAGACTTGGAATTTTTGAGATAAGTCAGAAGAGGAGACCAAGGAGTCATATGCACAGAAGAGGAGATTTTTCAAGAGCAAAGAAGTAGAGGGAATCCAAGGCCTGAGCCTAGGGGTGAGGAGGAGGGAAAAAAAGAGCCAATCCAGGGATCAAGAGGAGAACAGCACAGGGTTTAGGAAGCCAATGGTAATAGAGGTTTGAGGCTTAGGCAGGTAATTGGTGTCTAGTATAATGCAAACTTGTGGTATATATGTTTTTAATGCATAACTGTATAAGGACATACACTAAATTTTTAAGAGTGGTGAAAAAGAACTGAGGACATTCCCTTCAACTGTGCACGAATTTTTACAATTACTAGACATTATTTTTATAATTATCACCCTCCCCCATTACAGCCAGAGAAGAGTGGTAATGAACCACTTCGTTCTCCCACATCCTTCCATCTTTCCTTCCAGTCACCACCCTTTGCTTCTTCTCAGCCAGTGTCTTTACTTCCTTCACAGTGTACTCCTAATCTCCCTACTGCAGCCCGCTTCAATTTCCTCAAAGTGTGGGTCAACCACACTTTGTTGGGGGAAGGGTGAATTGTCCAAGGGGCCAACATAAAAAGACAGCTTGTTTTTGTCTTTAAGGTTTCACTGATGGTGGTTCTCATCCCTGTTTCTTCCCAGCCAGTTGTTTCTATCTTTAATGACATATGCTTCAGGAAGACCTTCAAGGTTACAACTATATGGCTATACTCTGTGAGCTTTACCCTGACCCTCTACATCTTGATTTTTACAAGATAAAATAATAACAAGAATACGGGGCTGGGGATTTAGCTCAGTGGTTCTGCCTCCTGCCTCGCAAGCGCAAGGTCCCGAGTTCGATCCCTGGTACCAAAAAAAGAAAAGAATACAGTGGTATCCTACTTATGTGTAGTGCAAGGTGGTTTAGAATCCTTCTCCTCGCAGGTACACATACAGATATTGTCCGCATGGAACAAAAGATCTAAGGCTCAGGTGGCCTGCTGGCTGCAAAAACCTAGAATAGCAATTAGAATTTAGGATTGCTAGTTCAATGCTTTTTATATAATGTCTCATGTGTTATATATAGTGTGACTTCTTTACTGTTTAATGTGAAATTATACATTTCATCAAACATACCTTATTATTTAATATTGCCATATCTTTGGCTGTGTCTCTTTACCTTCTTACTCATGAACAAAAATTAAATGACATTACCCTTACATTATCAGCATCATCTCATCTGGCTAAAGCCTTACTTTTATTATAATTTTAGATCATCTTTACCTTTTCATTACACACGCACACACACACAAAATATAAAATGCTCAGATCCTACTACTTGTTCCTGTGGTAGTAATCACTTAAATTCACTTCTTTGTTCTCACTCCCAAATCTTCCTCTTCTTTCTTTCTTCCGGAAATCAACAGCATGGATACAAAAAAAAGAGTCTACATTAAAAGACTTTGTTGGAATGGTTTACACTTTCCACAGAACAGAAACTAAATAACCTGTTATACTATTACAGTAGTCACAAATACAGTTTTTGAGGGTTTTTTTTCCCCCATGCAAGTAAGTATTGTCAAAAACATATCTTCTTTGTGGCAGTGAGGACCTGCCACTACTCTGCTTGGCTGTTGTAACCTGTAGCTTCCCTGCCACTTCTCTGGGTCTCCTCTCCTGTTAAGCTTTGTTTCCTGGCAGTAATTAAAACCTTCTGCCACTATCAGAGCTATTGCTGGTTCTGAAACCACCATAGCCAACTTGATTTTGAGGTTTCCCAAAGTATTGGCCTGCATCACCATAAAAATCAGAACTTCTGCCTACATTCATGGGTCCAAAATATGAAGACCGATGTAGCTGCCAAAATCATTGTAGCTTCTACCACCTCCAAAATTGCTTCCATCATTACCAAATCCTTTTTAGCCATACCCACTTCTACCATATCCACCACAGCCACGGCTGCCACCATAGCTGCTTGGACCACTGAAGTTTCCTCAGTGAACAAAATTGTCACTGCCACCAAAACACCTTTATGACCACCAGCAAAATTTTCAGAAGTGCATCGACTTCTTTGGCTAGATGAACCACTAGCTGTCTCCTGCTTTGAGAGGGATTTCCTCACTTCACAGTTAAATGGGCACTTGGTCTTTGAAAATCTTCTCTTGAGACCACTCTCTTTGGTTCCACAACTCTTACATCCACCTTGTGTGGCCCTGTATTCATGGCTGCACCCACCTCCTCCACAGTGGTGGAAGTGATAAACCCAAAGCCCCTGGAGTGCTTGGTATTTGGATCTCTCATTACTGCACAGTTCACAAGTGATCCCCATTGCTCAAAATGACATCTCAGACTCTCACTAGTTGTTTCAAAGCTCAGCACTCTGACAAAGAGCTTCCACAGCTGTTCCAGCTCCTTAGGAGACTCTGACTTAGACAGGACAGCAGTCAGAAGAGAGACTGTAAAGATGCTCCCATGAGCAGAAAAGGCTCCTCTCCTTTCTTGAAAGATCTTACTGCATTTCTGAGGGCAAGAGAGTAATTGCCTCTGACTTGTGTAATAGAAAAGAATCCCAAAGAAAATAACATATAAAGCTGAAGATTTGGTAACTGATATGGGACTTGACCTCCTATCATTAAAAATAAAACAGAAAGTTTGGAAAATATGTGAAACAAACTGTTTTCAAACACTGGATAAGAGGTAGTACAGAGTGGTGAAGAAAAGTAGGCCATAGGAATCTTGAAATTGCCTGGGCTTTCTCCCTTGAGGCCACTTCTGGCCTGCAACTCAAGCAGGGGGCTCCCAGACAGAGCTGCACTGAAGTTCAGAAGCAGAGATCAGAGGTGGGGAGACTGAGGCAGAAGTTAGTGGGCAGAATGAGAGAAAGGAAGGAACTACACAGAGAAAGCTCCAGAAATCTGCACGGAGTTCTCCTTGAATGTTTGGCTGAATATCAGTCTGGCAAAGGGTGAAGTTCAGTAAGGCTAGGCAATTACCAGAAAGACAACAATTATTTGGAGATCTGCAAGTCACAAAATTCCCTGAGCTCACAGAGGGCTGGAAGTTTTTCAAGCACCCACCAGAGTGGAGAGACCTCATTAAACATATAGCGCATTTGCTAAAGTCCCAAGCGCATCATCCTTAGCTCTAGGGATAACCAAGCCTTAGGTACAAGCTACTCCAGATCTACCCTACAGCGGTACCCAAAAATAAGACTCAAAAAGGTCAAGGGGATCTTCAAGCCTGTTAACTATCTGACAAAACAAAGTCCAACACTCTTTTAAGAGACATGATGAAGCACTCAACAGTGTATGATGTACCAATATCTGCCACTCAATCAGAAATCACCAGCTAGCCAGGCATGGTGACACATGTCTGTAATCTCAGCATTCGGGAGGACTGCCCTGAGTTCGAGGCCAGCCCGAACTACATTGAAAGACTCGGTCTCAAAAAAAAAAAAAAAAAAAAAATCACCAGCTATGTAAAGAAACAGGAAAGTGTGAGTCTTTCCAGAAGAAAATGTAGTGAATAGAAACAGACCAGAGGAGATGACAGAGATGATGGAGTTGTCAGAAAAGGCCTGTAAAAATTGCTTCTCGGCCTTTTGGCTAAGATCAGGTATAGAAAAGGCCTTTAAAACAACGACTGTAAATGTAAGTCTGCTCAAAGATGTAAAGAAAAAGACAGATAACAAAAGAGAAATTAAAAAATTAAAAATAACTAAGTGGAACCTCTAGAGATGATAAATGAAACCTTTCACTGGATGAAATTAACAGCAGGTAGTCCTGGTCAAGCTGTGGTCTGATTGCTATTTTAGGATTGGTTTTGTAAGGTTGCTTTGGAGAAGTCCTTTTGGCTTGAGGAGGCAATTTGTTTCCCACAAAATGATTGCTCCTCTTAGCCAGACATGGCAGTGCACACCTACAATCCCAGCACTCTGCGTGACTGATGAGAAGGACCTCAAGCTCAAGCCCAGTCTGTGGAAGTTAGTAACTTAGCAAGCTCCTTACTCAAAATAAAATATTAAAACAGAACTGGGGCTGTTGCTCAGTATGAAGGTACTGGGTTCAATCCCTACTAGATGCCACTCCCGTAGGTCTGGAACAGGATATTTATATATTTGTTTATTTGTTTGTTTGTTTTTGACAGGGTCTTACTATGCAGTTCAGGCTGGCCTTGAACTCATTGTGTAGCCCAGGCTGGCCTTGAACTCATGGCAATCCTCTTGCCTCAGCCTCTTGAGTGTTGTGATGATAGCCACCATACCTGGCTGGAACAGGATGTTTAAAAGCTGGCAATTAAATCTCCCCCCCAAGTCCTAAAAATACCTTAGTTACTCTGATGTTGGTGATCTCAGTCTTGAAGGGGAATGAGATAGGGTAGGTAAATTTAGAACTAATAAAACTTGTATTTCCAGTTTTTAGTTTGGTACCCCTTAAGTGATTAACATGCCTATATACAGAGCTGAGCAGGGTTCTAATTTAAAGTTTTAAAATAATGAAAGTAAACAGATATAAAATGAAGCCAGAAATGCCAAGCTTTATTCTGCTTTTAGTTACACCGTGGGCTTCTGGTGTCCAGTTTCTAAGTTCCTGTTATAACACGAAAAAAGATTAAATTTCACTTGTAATAACACAAAAGCAAATGAAAAGACACTGAGGTACCATTTTTCACCAATCAGATTGGCAAAAATCTAATAATACTAATACTAATAAAATCACCCTCTCTTTGTCCGTGACACTTACTGTTTTACATGCTTTAGAAATTTTAACTCACATGTTTAACATACTTGTATGCGTAAGAGGACTATAGAGAAATCACACCCATGTGCTACAAGTGGGTGTGTAACTTGGATATAACCCCTTTGTGGAAGACAATTTGGTGATATCTAGCAGGATTATGAATGCATATATTCTGTGACCCAGCAGTAATGTTTGTGAGCCCTTATAATTCATATACTTGCACACAGGAAAAATGTTTAGAAGGTTAATCATTGCTTTACTATTTGCTTTTGAAAAGAACTGAAAAAAAAGTCTAAATGTCTGACCACAGATGACTGGCTAAAACCATTACAGTGCATTTATACTAATGAAATAATTTTCCACTATACAAGAATGAGGAAGTTCTCTGCGCTGATGTGGAAAGGTTTCCAGATACGAATGAAAACAGTAAGATTAAGAACAGCGCGTTTAGTATGCTTTTATGGAGAAGTGTTCCTTTTTCTGGTATGTTCATAAGAAAACTCTGAAAGAATTTACAAGAAACCAATTCCATACTGTGCTCGAGAGAGGTGTATGAGGTGTGTGAGACTTGGGGAGACAGACACAGGAGGAAGAATACATTTGGTGTTATCCCTTTATTATTTATCAATGTGAAGCCAGCACATTTACAAATTCTTGGAGACAGTATATATAAGAACAAACTTTGTAGGGAAATTGCCGCTAAATACCTAGAAACATAAAAATATCCATTACCTTTTCCCCATTGGTTTCTCTCATGGAAATTTATACTTCAGAAGTAATTCAATCAAAGAAGAAATGTACAAAATTATTTTAACAGTATATTACTACTAAATGCAAAATTTAGTGGCGGAATGAAAAAAGGAACAAATGTATAGTCTCAATAGTTTTAGAAAATTGTAATCAGGCAAACCATGTTATAACTACTATGAGAAATCAAGCCAGACACCAGTGGCAATAACCTGCTTTAAGGATGGATGGCATGGTGTTAGGTCAATGACCAGTAGAGCATTTAAAATAAGACAGAGAGCCCAGAAGCAAATGCAGGCATATATGGACACTTCAGGTTTGACAGAGGTGCTGAGCTACTTGATGTGTTGATCAGGTGGGAAAAGAGGGACTATTCAATAAATGGTTCTAGACAGGTTTAAGTATACAAATTTTAAAATGTGCCTTTATTTATAGCATATGTGTTAGTTTCAAGTAGTTTAAAGGTTTAAATATAAAAGATAAAACTACAAAGATTTCAAAGGAAAATACCAGCAAGATACCACAGAAGGATTTAAAGATAGCACTAATCCTAAAGAAAAAGATGATAAAGTGACCTACACTAAAATTAAGAAACTAGTCTTTGAAAAACAATATAGTTGGGCCAGGGATTTAGCTCAGTGGTTCTGCCGCCTGCCTCAAAAGCACAAGGTCCTGAGTTCAATCCCCAGTACCAAAAAAAAAGAGAAAAACAATATAGTTGTTGAACACTGGTGATTGGAATGATGGGGTTTATCATACTTTCTATTTTGGGTTTATATTTTGTTTCAACATGACCACTAAAATGATATTTATTAAATGCCTGTAAAGAAAATTATTAAAGAACTAATAATATGGGAAAGAATTGCTAGTGCTAGTCACTAGAATATAAAACAGCTCCAGTAAATCAATATGTAAGAGACAACCTAATAGGTAAAATACTAAGAAAGGCACTTTACAAAAAAGGGGATCCAAGGGCCAATAAAAACATTGTTAACCTTATTAGGAATGAGGAAAATATTAATGAAGACATCCATGATACACAATTGTATACTTCCAGAATAGTTACTGTACCAAGGAATGTAGAACAAAGGGAATTCTCATTTATTGCTAGTGAGGCTGGGGCACCCAAAAGCAAAAAACTGAGAGTTTCTCACAAACTATTTTGCAGAAACTTAATAGTAAAAGAAATTCTGCTTGGCCAGGGATTTAGCTCAGTGGTTTCACCACCTGCTACACAAGCGCAAGGACCCGAGTTCGATCCCCGGTACCAAAAGAAAAAAAAAAATAAAGAAATTCTGCTTGTGAATTTGGAAAGGATAAAACCTTTGGTCAGGTCCAGGGGGTGGATGTCAAATCATTATATACCTTATGATGGAATCAGTTTGGTGATTCTGAAGTACGTAACTTTGACTTATACAACCCACTGTACTGGGACAGAAGAAAGGATGTGCTTGGTATCGGGCAGTTCCAAGACTGAGTTTGCAAAATGCCTAAAATAGTTGAGCACAGTGGCACATGACTGTAATCTCAGCACTCTGGAGCTTGAAGCAGGAGGATCCCAAATTCAAGCCCAATCTAGGTAATTTAGTGAGACTGCCTCAAACTGAAAAAAGTAAAAAGGATTGGGGTTGTAGCTTAATCCCTAATGTTGCAAAAATAAATAAATAAAATGTCTAAAGTAATAAGAATACTTGGGAGGAATACTTAATTGAAAATAACAGTAACTACAGTATAGAAATGGTAGAGCTGAATATATAGGCATATAAAGCCTCTAATATAGAGCCATACGATCTAAAGAAAAATATATGACTCAAGGACTTTAATTTGATGAGTACTAATTTCCACTTGGTCATAAGCTATTGATATACCTATCAGCTCATCCGAAAAGAAACTGAACTATGGCAACACGCCCTGGAACTTTGTGCACCCTTAAGAATTTCTGCTCAAAAAACAGATTCCTACTTTATGCTTGATTTTTCTATAAACCTAAAATTTCTCTGAAAAAAACTATTAATTTTAAAATGTATGCACTGGAAATAGATAATATTCTTGTTAAGAAAAACATGAAATCAATGTGTAATCAGATACAAAATGTACATGATAGCATTTCTGGTCTTAATTCTTAGAAACAAAATTAGACTTTGTTTTATCTTCAGAAAGAATAGAAGGAAAGCAAACTGATCCTAAAATGAAGATGAGTTACTGTTTCTGTTTAGATAAACCAGGAGAGGAAGTTAAACTGAGCAAGCATGAAGAAAAAAGTGGATTCCTTTGAGGGCTGCCTGTGCCTTTGGAGCACTGAAAGTAACAGATGTGCAACAAACTGGAGACCTGGTTAATGGTAATTAAAATGTCCTGAATGGAAAAGTTGTTTGGGATACTGATGAAGTATGTGATTACTATCAAGCAGGTTATGGGCGTACATTGCTATTGTATTTTTTATATAACTTCACATCAATATTTTTCAAAAGAAATGTCATCATCCACCAACCCTAGCTCAGATATGCTTTCCATTCAGGTGCCTGTTTGATGCCTGAAGGGCTTAGGTATTTCTAGAAATGACAGTTATCCTGGATTTTCCTAAGAACACCAGTTACCTTGCTCATAACATGTAATAACTCTCCCATTTACTACCTACTCCTAAAAATCTAATGAAGCTTATCTTATAATCTAAAAGTGTGAAAAATAGTTGTAGTCAGGGTTAGCACAGGAATAGATTTAATACAGGACACATAATTTATAAGATTATTTTATAATATTCACCCAAAAAGTCAAATGCAGAGGAGTACAAGAGATCTGTTTATGCACTAGAGACCCACAGAATCCAGCCAAGGGCCTCGATCCCACAACAATGTCCAGCACAAGTCCAGCTGAAGGCCTAGAGCCCAAGGCAATGTCTCATGCAAGTCCATATCAAGGATCTGCCCTGGAAAGGCCAAAAGGCCAGTGGTGGAAGCCAGAAAGTCTGTGCTGGCAGGGTGAAGCATTTGTGTCACCAGACTGAGAAATCTGCACTGGAATCAGGAAGCGATGGTCAAGACAAACACCAGAGCTCCCCTGACGAGAACAGCAGCCATCCCCAGAGATGGCAAGGACCCTAAATTCTCTGACGATGAGAATAGCGGAGTTCATATCATGAAAACCAGCCACAGAAAGCTTCACCAAGAAAATCAACAGTATGCTATCTTCTCCTCCAGTTCTCTTTTTATGCGGTTGACAACAATCCTCAAGGGAGACTTCCACACCCAGAACCATGCTGATTCAGTTCAGCTGGGCATTCCAACTTGACCATTAGTTAATCCACCATAATAGTCATGACGAGAATTTCTGCACACACAAAAAGATAAATTTTAAATGAAAAAACCTGAATCACATAGCTAATAAAGGTGATTTTTAAAATATGCAATCAATATAAAGTGCAAAACACTGAGAAGGCATCACAAACCTGGATTTTCACCTTCCAGATCTCCTGCTTTCTCAAATTTTCCTCATGTGTCAAGAAAGTATCATTACATTTCTGGGAACTAGTAGGTATTGCTCTAATGAGACATTCACTCAGGGTGGAAATTCAGAGAAAGTAAAGATAATGAAATAATTAATCAAGAGATTCCCTGCCAAGATTCATCCATTCATCCTAGCACTTTTCAAACTTTTCAGCCTATGTAGAACCAAGTATTATATGGTCCACATCATGTTCTCCGATAGTGTCAGTGGAAAATCCTAAAAGAAGACATTCTTGACTTCCAGAAAGATGGAGGAGCAGTAAGCAGCAACAAATCAGCCTCTCCAAGAATTGAATGCAGACACTGGAAAATAACAACTTGGAGAGGAAAAGAAGGAGAGAGGTGGATCTGTGGGACCCAGGAAAGATGTGAGGGAAAATCGGAGCCTGTAGAGAAATTGAAGAGACAGACCACAACTTAGAAAAAGGAAGGGGCAATTTGCACTTTCTCCCTGGCTCTGGCTTGTGAGGAGAAAAAGGAAGACAGAATCAAGAGAAGCACAGTGAAAGTGGGTGACTCTAGAAGCCTTCAGGGAGAAACACAGCAGTGGAATGGAGCACTAGATGCCATGCTGTGCAGCACTGCAACAGCCAGTGAGTGCCTGGTTGGATGCCATTCTAGGGAGGGGACAACTGAACCCGGCACTCAGAGCAGCCTCGAGTTGGCTTCATCTCAGGGCCCCTAGTGTTAAACTCCCACAGCGACTGGGTGAGGGACAACCACAGTAGACATCCATGGTCAGGGAGCTGTGGTCAGACTGGCAAGAGACACCCAAGGTCTCATAAACTAAGCAGCTCAGGCCCCATCCTGACAACCAGAGCCAGGTTCAACCTGAATTTCTGTGGAATTCAAAGTCCCAGAGACAGCACCCCGCCCTAATCCAACTGCTGGCTTTCTGGGATTATCCAGCACAGATCTGGGCTCTGACTGCCTCCCTTGTTTACCAGTGAGAGCAGAGTCACATCTTGAATTAGACATTGCCAGAAAACTGTAGACCGCAGAAGAAAACCACGGGATTGAAATCACAAAGAAATATATATACACATATATATGTGTGTGTGTGTGTGTGTGTGTGTGTGTGTATATGTGTGTGTGTGTATTTATGTGTGTGAGTATATATATTGCTTTAGGACTTAAAATTTTGTTTTATTAATTTGTTTTTTTGTTGGTTTGCTTGGGAGTTTTTTGATGAGTGTGAACACTGTTTTTAGTTTTGTTTTGTTCTTGTTTTTGTTTACTCCTTCTTTCCTTCCCCTTGTCTTCTTCACCAGTTTTCTGAGGCTTGGGTAATCTTCCTTTGTCCTTCAGCCTTGCTTCTAATCTCTTTTTCTTCTTTTATTTCTCTCTTTTTTTATACGTATCCCTTTTAAATTTTCTCCCCTTAAGATAAAGTTGCTTTACTGAGAAGATGGATACCTGCTGTATATACTTTTATGCTTAGATTTTTTTATATAACTATAAATCTTGACCCTAGGGTTAAACGTGGCACATTTTTAGTTTTTATAGTATGTTATTTTCCAGTGTGTGTTTGATGCTGTTAGTATTACTGATTGTACTTTTTTAGCCAAGGTGTTATAGTTGTTGAGATCAATTGATCTTCCTTGTACGCCAATACTTAGATTGTCTTGGGCTCATTAACAATACTACACCTCAGTACCAAAGAACTGGGTGCTACACCAAACAGGCTGCAACCTTTTGTCCCTAATAAACAGAAGAGGCAGGATCCTGGGACAGACTCAAAGACCAAAAGTTAGCTACACCTAGAAGACATCTCTGAAAAACTGTCATTTCCTTAGGATATCTTGATACTAGTAATAAAGCTACCTACCATAAGCAATTTATAAGCGTCAATGTGAAAGACAAATTTTAAGAAAAAAATGAGAAAACTCAAAATCAAGATGCAACCGAACACCCCCAACTTGCCCCATACAAGTCCAAGGGACTTTGACATAGAAGAAATAAAAAACCACTCAGCTGAAATTTCTGAAGTGGTAGTAGTGCAAGTAACAAGACAGATGGATGAATCTTTTGACAAAACCAAAACAGAAATAATTACAGAGATAATTGAAGAGATGACCACAATGAAAGAAATTGCTAGTGAATCTAGAGTAGATACAGATAAAAAAAAAAAATAGAGGAGCTTAGGAAAGAGATGGAAACCATGAATGCCCAACACAGGAAGAACTGGGTTATATAAAACAAATTCAAACACATATACAGGGGATTAAAAATTCTATTGAAAGTATATGCAGCAGAACCAAGCAATATGAAGATAGAATATCAGGTCTAGAAGACTTCTTAAAAATAGCAAGGGAGGGCTGGGGATTTAGCTCAGTGGTTCCACCGCCTGCCTCATAAGCACAAGGACCAGAGTTCGATCCCCGGTACCAAAAAAAAAATAGCAAGGGAGCTGGGGATTTAGCTCAGCGGCACCGCACCTGCTTTGCAAGTACAAGGTCCTGAGTTTGATGCCTGGAACAAAAATAAATAAATAAAAATAGCAAAGGACCATGAAAAATCATCCAGCAGGAGCCGGGGATTTAGCTCAGTGGTTTCGCCGCCTGCTGCACAAGCGCAAGGGCCCGAGTTCGATCCCCGATACCAAAAAAAAAAAAAAAAAAAAAAAAAAAAAAATCATCCAACAGCTGCTAGATGATGCAAAGAAGAATAATATAAGATTAATTGGAAACAATGAAAATTCAGAAGATAGCACAAAAGACTTAAGAAATGTGTTCACAGAGTAATAGCAGAAAAATTTCCAAGCATGGAAAAAGAACTTGACATACAGATAAATGAGGCATATAGAACTAGAAATAGATGTTATCAGAAAAAAACTACACCAAGGCATATAATATTCAAGATTCCAGAAATTCAACACAAGAACAGAATATTAAAAACTATTAAAGAAAAGAAACAAACCACTTATAAAAGAAAACCCATCAGAATCACTGCAGACTTCTCAACATAAACCCTTAAGTCAATGTGAGCTTGGAGTGAAGTATTTCAGGCCATAAAAGAAAACAACCTCCAAACCAGATTGTTGTACCCTGCAAAAATTATCTTTCAAAACTGATGGAGAATTAAGATACTCCCATGATAAAGAACACCTGAAGAAATTCATGATCACCACTTCAAATAGTTCTGAAGGATATTCTAGAAAGAAACAACAAAGACAACAATTCCAAGAATGCCAATAGAATGAATCCACTGGCAAGACAAACAATTAAATAGAGGCAAAGAACAGGAACTAATAACAGGAAGATAATAGTAAGATAAGGATAAGTCAAAACCTATCAATTACAACCATTAATGTGAATGGTCTCAATTCACTGAGGAAAAGCAACAGATTGGCAGAATGGATCAAGATACAAGATTCAACAATATGCTGCATACAAGAAAAACATTTAATCCCAAAAGAAATTTATAGACTGAAAGTCAAAGGATGGATAACAATACTCCATGTAACAGGAACCCAGAAAAAAGCAGGAGTAGCTATTCTATTTGTGGACAAAGTTGATTTCAAGTCAAGACTGATCAGAAGAGACAAAGACAGGCACTACATACTTCTTAAGGGAACAATCCAAGAGGAAGAGATAACAATCATAAATATATATAAAACAAATATCAGCCCACCCACCTATATACAACAAATATTAACAGACACAAAAAATCAAATAAAGACTAATGTAACTGTAATGGCGAACCTCAATATCCCATATCACAGCAGAGAGATCAACTAGATAAAAAAATCCAACAGTGAAATACCAGAGTTGAACCAAACCTTTGAACAAAAGGACTTAATAGATGTCTACAGAGTGTTCCACCCCACAACATCAGAGTGCATATTCTTCTCAGCTGCATACAGGATGTTCTCCAAAATAGACCACATACTAGCTTATGGGACATACTTAAGTAAATACAAAGGAATTGAAATTATCCCATGCATATTATCAGACCATAGTAAAATGAAATTGGAAATCAGTGGCCAAAAAAAAATGCACAAGAATTTTATAAACACATGGAAATTAAATAACACTCTCCTGAACAACCAGTGGATCACAGATGAAATTGAAGACAGTAGACAGTTTCTATAATTAAATAATAATGCCAATAAAATATACCAGAACTGGGCTGGGGATTCAGCTCAGTGGTTTCACCGCCTGCTGTGCAAGTGCAAGGACCCGAGTTCAATCCCCGGTACCAAAAAAAAAAAAAAAAAAAATACCAGAATTTATGGGACATAATGAAAGCAGTCCTACAAGAGAAATTTATAGCAGTGAATTCAGAAAAACAGAGTGAGCTCAAACAAACTATCTAATGTTGAACCTCATGCTTATAGAAAAAGAAGGGCAAGTCAAGCTCAAACTTCACATGAGGGAGGAAATTACAAAGATCAGAGCAGAAATTAATGCAATGGAAACTAAGAAAACAATACAGAGGATCAATGAATTAAAGTGTTGGTTCTTTGAAAGATTAAATAAAATTGGCAAACCCTTAGCCAACTTTATCAAGAAAAACAGAAAAGTCTCTAATCCATGCAATTAAGAATGAAAAGGGTGAAATCACAAAGATCCTGCAGAAATCCAGAAGATCATCAATACTTACTTCGAGAACCTGTATTCTAAAAAGATGAAAAACACAGAAGAAATAAACATATTCCTAGATATATATGAATTACCAAAGCTGAGTCGAGAAGATATAGAAATTCTTTTTTTTTTTTTGGTACTGGGGATCGAACTCGGGTCCTTGTGCTTGAACAGCAGGTGGCGAAACCACTGAGCTAAATCCCCAGCCCCAAGAAGATATAGAAATTCTAAAGAAACCAATATCAATGAAGTTGAAGATGTAATTAAAACCTACCAACAAAGAAAAGCTTCCACTTGATGGATTCACTGTTGAATTCTACAAGAATTTTAGAGAAGACCTAATGGCACTACTTCTCAAACTTTTCAATGAAATTGAAAGGGAAGCAATACTGCCAAATTCATTCCTTGAAGCAAGCATTACCCTCACACCAAAGCCAGAGAAGGATCCAAACACAAAAAAGAACTATTGTCCTATCTCTCTAATGAACACAGATGTAAAACCTCCAATAAGATACTGGCAAACAGAATGCAGCAAATCATCAAGAAGGTTATACACCATGACCAAGTATGACTCATCTCAAGGATGCAGGGATGGTTCAACATATGCAAATCAGTAAGTGTAATCCACCATATTAACAAAGCCAAGGACAAAAACCATATGAATACCTCATTAGATGCAGAAAAGGCATGTGACAAAGTCTAACACCCATTCGTGATAAAAGCCCTACAGAAAACTGGAATAGATGGTCTTTATCGAAAAGCCACCTATGACAAACCAACAGCCAACATCATACTAAATGGACAAAAACTGAAAGCTTTCACTCTGAAACCAGGAAATAGACAAGGATATCCACTGTCACCACTCTTGTTCAATAGTCACAGAGACAAGGCAAGAGAAAGAAATAAAAAGAATAAGGATAGGAAAGGAAGAATTTAATTATCATTATTTGCAGATGACAGGATACTCTATATAGAAGACCCTAAAAATGCCAGCAAAAGACTTCTAAATTTAATAACCAAATTCAGTGGCATAGTTGGATACAAAGTTAACACTCAAAAATCAATAGCATTCTTGTACACAAATAATAAACTCACTGAGAGAGAAATTAGGGAAACAATGCCTTTGATAGCATCCAAAAAACCCAAAATACTTAGGAATCAATCTAATGAAGGAAATAAAAGATCTCTACATGGAAAACTACAGTACTTTGAAAGAGGATATCAGAAAATAGAACATATTGCTTGTTCTTGGATAGGAAGAACCAATAGAGTGAAAATGGCATACTTCCAAAATCATTTAGTACAATTCTGATCAAAATACCAATAGCATATCTCACAGAATTTGAGAAAAACAGTACAAAAATGCATTTGTAATCAGAAGAGACTTAGAATAGCAAAGGCAATTCTAGGCAACAAAGGCAAGCCAGGGGGCATCACAATTCCTGACTTGAAATTATGCTACAAAGCTACAGTCATAAAAATGGCATGGTGCTGGCATAAAAACAGACCTGAGGCTCAATGGGACAGATTAGAAGAGCAGAAACAACCCCAAACACACTCAGTCACCTTATCTTTGACAAAGGAGCCAAACACTTTCACTGAAAGAGAGATAGTCTCTTTAATAAGTGGTGCTGGAAAAACCGGCTTTCCACATGTCAAAGATTAAAACTAGACATCACCATGCACTAAACTAAAATCAAAATGGATCAAAGATCTAAATCTAAAAACAGAAGCACTAAATCTGCTGGGAGATAGAATAGGTAGCACTCTTGAAGACATTGGTGTAGGAAAAGACTTTATGAACATAACCCAAATCACAGGAAATATTACAAAGAATCAGTAACTGGGATCTCATCTTTTTAAAAACTTTTTCACAGCAAAAGAAACCACCACAGAGTGAAGACGCAACCCATGGTGTGGGAAAATTATTTTTCCAGCTGTCCCTCAGACAAAGGACTAATATCTAGAATATATAAAGAACTCAAAAAAAACCAGACCCCCCAAATTTAAAGACACAATCCAAGGATGGGTAACTGAAATGGATAGACACTTTTCAAATGAAGAAGTAGAAACAGCAAATAAATATTTGAAAAAAATATTCAACATCACTGGTCATTCGAGAGATGCAAATTAAAATAATGCTGAGGGCCAGGGATTTAGCTCAGTGGTTCTGCTGCCTGCCTTGAAAGCGCAAGGTCTCGAGTTCGATCCCCGGTACCAAAAAATAATAATAATAATAATAATAATAATAATAATGCTGAGATTCTATCTCACTCCAGAAAGAATGTCTGTTATAGGGAAATCAACCAATAACAAATGCTGGTGGAGATATGGAGGAAAAGGAACCCGTCTCCACTGTTGGTGAAAGTGCAGACTGGTACAACCACTGTGGAAATCAGTATGGAGATTCCTTAAAAAAACTAAAACTAGACATTTCATTCAACCCAGGTATTTCCCTTCTTGCTATCTTCCCAAAAGAAGTAAAAGCATCATACCACAGTGATTTATGCATACCTGTGTTTATAGCAGCACAGTTTGCAATGCTAAATCTTGGAAACAGCCCAAAGGCCCATCGACTGATGAATAAAGAAAATGTGGGGATTTTTATACAATGGAGTATTACTGTTCCATAAAGAAGGATGAGCTTGAGACACTTCTACTAAATGGATGCACCTTGTGACCATACTCTTAAGTGAGATAAATCAAACACACATGTTTAAATACTGCATTGTTCCTCTGGTGTGAGAAACTGAAAGTGGAAATAAAGACCCAAGTATATAATACTTATTCAGAAATGGGAAAAATGTTAAAATAAGAAGGGGAACAAGGAGGGAGGAGGAGGAAAGGAATGAAGGGATAAGGTAAAAAGAGAATAGAAGGAAAAATGGAAGCAAAACTTTTGCAAATAAAGAGGAGAAAAAAGGTTGGAGGGAGGGGAGAGAAATGGGGAAAAAAGAAGCAAGATATATTATGTACAGGTGCAAATTCCCTTGATGAATGTTATCATAATGTATATCTAAAATAAATGTTTTGCTTCAAAAATAAATAAAATTTAAAAACTTTTTTTAAATGAAGAGATTCTCAGAGTCAAAGATACTTCTTTGACCTAGATTCTTTTTTTTTTTTTTTGAGACAGGATCTCTATAAGTCTCTAAGTTGCCCAGGCTAGGCTTCAACTTGCAATCCTCCTGCCTCAACCTCCCAAAGGGCTGGGTTTATAGCTGCATGCTAGTATGCTCATCTTCACATATTTCATTTCAGACAGAATTAACAATCTTATTCTTATTAGCAAGCTCTTCATGAACCCAATATCTTACATCACTTTTCCATCATTGGGACAAAATACTTAGCACCCACAATTTAAGGAGAGGTTTAGTTTGGCTGCCAGGTTTTAGAGATTCTGTCCCAAGATGACTGAGTCCAAAGTGGAAGGGCCTGGGTAGAGGGTTACTCCTCAAACCATGGCAGCCAGGGAACAGGGAGAGAAGGGAGAAGCCAGATTCACCCTTCCAAGTCATGCCCCCAGTGACCCACCTCCAACCAGGTCCCACCTCCTAACAGCAAGTCAGCTATAGCACCCCCACGATCCAATCATCCTCCAAAAACCCAACCTCTGAACACAGGAGGCTTTGGGCAGACAGAGTAGATCTAAACCATAACACTCAATGAACAAACTCTTAAGAGAGCCACACTTAGACCCTGACAAAGTACTGCAGATTTTCGTAAGCATAAGAAGGTTGAAGTCAAAAGCCCATTGCCATGATTCTCTGATGGTTATTAAAACAATCACCTGGAAAACTGTGTTGTACTTTAGACACCTAGGAAACTGTCTTCTTTTGACTCCTCAAGATACTTTGTACCTGATTATATTGAACTATATGTAGAGAAGAAGCAGGTTTTTTAATGTTCTCACTTGTAATATATTTCCTCTCTTAGGCTCTTCTATGAGAAGAACCGCTTGTTCATTATTCAAATCCAGTAATCATTGGTTAACTCTACAAATTTTCTTTTGCTCTTCTCATTTCCAAAAGTTCATTTTATCCCAAATAATTTCTGTCTTCAATGTTGCATTTCTTTGTTTTGCATTTTTTAAATCTTTCTACAACTATTGCTTAGCCACTTTTACTCATTTTTCCAAATTCTAACCCATGCTTCAGCTATTTTAATGTGCCTTTAAATTAGTCCCTCACTAATAAATTTGTCAAAACTGACTCCTCCCACCGAGGGAGGCCACGTTGCATGGCCTGGCATCTGTGTGATGGTTAGATGAGGGCGTGGCACTCTGGGTCCTGATTGCTGGGGCCGCTTGTCAGTGTGATGAAGATTGGCACCCAGGCCACAGGCGCTGCTTCTCATCTGTCTGTTCATCTCTGGACCTGTGGTTCTGCTCCTCCAGGTGCTCAGGTGCTTGTCATGGTCCCTGGCCCATCATTCCAGCTCCTCAGCTTTATTTCGAGACACCACCTGCTTCGGACTCAAGATGATCTGATGTCTTAAATCAAACTCTTGCTAACCATGATGGCCACACAGGCACTGAGTATAGACAGCTATCCAGGTGGACAGCAAATGCAAGTGGTAACAGAGTTTAAAACAGAGCGAGATCCAATCTGCTCTGAACCGGATGTGGGAGTGAGCCCTCCTCCCTTGGAGTCTCAGACCCTGATGGCTAAGGACAAGCAGGCCGTTTATAGGCATCCCGTTTCCATGCTTAGCTTTGTTGTTTAAAAAATGTGAACAGTCCATGCAAGGTTCCGAAGGCACGACTTCTGCCAGTTTTGCTGTGGACATTGAGAACTTTGTCGCGAAGCAAGAGAAAGAAGGAAAAAAATTTTTATGGTCTTTTTTCGTGGATGGGGTGATCCCAGGCTGAAGTGTTCTTTTCATCACTTTGATTTCATAAAACATGACTTATGAACCCCTCTTTACCTTACAAGACTGAACCAAAAGCACTAGAGACCATGAAATTATAATTCAGCTCCTTCGTCCTTTCCCATACTTCCCTAAATTATTTTAGAATTTATAAAACATTTTTAAAAGATATTTCACTGCCAGAAGTTTTAAAAACTACCTGTATTATAAAACAAAACAATTTCTTAGATATATACTATATATTATTTTTAATTCAAAAGTTTACATCTTTAAAAATAAAATATTTTCAACTACAAAAAAAAAACCACAAAGGGGGAGAATGCAACAAAAAGAAAAAATCGTGACAAGGCTTTTAAAACTTTTAACTTCGTCTCCCTAATGAGTGTATAATTCAATCTTGTTATTGTACTGATTAGTATTTTTCTGATTCTAGAGTTGCATACCTTTCCTTGTGCTATACTGGCTATTTATCATCTTATGTCTACTTTTTAATTGGGTTGTCTATTAATGAGCTCTAAGAATTCTTTATATATTCTAGTCATAGGTTACATGCATTGTAAATATGGTCTGCTTAAGGACTACTTTCCATTTTAACGATGTCATTTAAAGTTCTAAATTTTGATGGAATCTCATTTATCAATTTTTTTATTTTATACATCATGTTTTTTGTATCCTAGGAAGTTCTTGTCTACCCTAAATTCAAAAACATTTTCCCTTATAATTTCTTCTTAAAGTTTTATACTTTTAGGCTTTCATATTTAGGTTCATAGATCCTTTCAAGTTAGTTTTATGTATGGAAATAAAGGGTTGAGGTTAATTTTTTATATATGGATACCAGGTGTTCTAGTGCCATTCGCTGAAAACACTATCTTTTCCTCAGCTCTTGAATTGAGTTTATATTCTATAAAATGTTAATGTTAAATAATCTTTCAAAACTCAGTGGACCATATATGTATGGTTCTATTTCTAGATTCTCTGTTTTATTCCAATGATCTATGTGTCTTTCCTTACACCAACACTGCCTTGACTACTGTAGCTTTAGAGGAAGTCTTAAAATTAGGTACTAAATGTCTTCTAACACTGTTTTTTTTCCTTTTTCTTTTTACTTTTCTAGGTCCTTTGTACTCCTACATGACTTTTAAATTTCAATATCCAATTTTTCATTTATAGCAAGTATACATAGACCTGAATTTTTATGTATACCTTGTGTTTTCTAATCTTGCTAAATTCAAATACAAGTTCTAGGGGCTCCTAGAGATTTCTTAGTATCTTCTCTGTAGATGATCATTTCATCTACATATAAAGATTTTGCTTCTACCTTGCCAATCCTATCCTAATTGTGTCATTTTATTGCCAGACTATTTTGGTTTAGGCCTATGTTTCAAATTTTAATGGACAAATGAAGAGTAGGCATATCTGCCTTTGTTCCCCACCTTAGGGAGAAAGCATTGTATCATTTCCATTCATATAAGACATTTTTGCTGGAATTGTTATTGTTGACCCTTACTTTGCTAAGCAAGAAACTGAACTGTTACAAGATTACTCTTGAATGTCTACCACAAAATGTTGGTTTCTAAAAGAAGTTTGGCTATGCGGTCTCTGAAGAAAACTACATATGCCGGAGTTTTCTAAACTAAAAGTAATTTAAGAAAATCATATAGGAGCTGATGTGCTGCACCCAGTGGCCTCCATCAGCACTGAACTGAAAAGCACACTGCAATATCCCAAGTACAATGACGTTTAGAAGATTGCCTTAGGCTGGTGGGACATGCTGTGAATTCAGATCACAAATAAGTATTATAAAGGGATGATTTTTAACCAAATGAATATATTTTTAACTGGAAAAAAAAAGACATTTTTGCTGGAAGTATGGAGTACATGTGTTTAATGTGTGAGAAGGTTCTGTTCTACTTCTAGTCTCTTGATAGCTTTTACCATGAACAGCTGTAGAATTCAGTCTGATATTTTTTCTCCAACTAGTGACAGGATCATATGGCTTTTTCCTTTCCTCTGTCAAAATGATGACTTATGGGGGTGGGCCTTCCAACGCTGAACCAACACTGCCATCCGTATAATAAAACCACTTTCTACATACTGCCAGATCTGACTTCTAATAGTTTGTTTTGTTAAACAAATTTTTATCTATGTTCACACTTTTTTCTTCTATTATCTTTATCCAGTTTTAGGATTAGCACAATGTTGATTTCCTAAAATGAGGGAAGAAGTGTTCCTTCTTTCTTCTGCTTTAAATATTTGATATAATTTATCAGCTTAAATGTATATGAGCCTGTTGTTTTCATATAGGTAGCTTTTTAAGCTGGGAATATATTTTCTTTAATAGGTGCTATTCAAATTTTATATTTCATCCAGTGTCAGTTACATTAATTTGTCTTCCAAGGTACTTCTTAGAAGTTATCGAATTTATTTCAAAAGAGATCTTTGTAATATGCTTTCTATATCCTTTTAAATCCTATAAAATCTGTGGTAATGTCCTCTAAATCTTGATATTGTAATTTTAAAAATGTATAATTGATATTGTGTAATAGGAAGAAAAGGTCTAAAGGAGTAGGGGAAGTGGGAGGGGTAGAGGAAAGGAAAGAAGGGAAAAGAAAAAATATGAGAAATGGAAAAAAGTGGAAACAAAGTCTTTGTAAATAGGGAAGAGTTGAGGGGGTGAAGGGAGGGGAGGGGAATTGCGAAAAAAACAAGAACCAAGATACATCATGTAAAGGTACAAGATCCCAATGATGAATGTAACTGTATTTTATACCTGAAATGTATAAATTAAATTTATTGGTATAAACTTAATGAAAATAAAAAGATAGCTACTGCTTCTTTTTTTAGAGTTCCTGTTGCATGGAGTATTATTTTCTATCCTTTGATTTTAGTCTATGAATATCTTTTTGGGTTTAATATGTTTCTTGTATACAGTGTGCTCTTTGATTTTATTTCTTAGTCCACTCTACCAATCTGTATCTTTTAATTGGGGTATTAAGACCGTTCATACTGAGAGTTATTACTGATAGAGAATGACTTATTCTTGTCATTACATTATTTTTCTGGTGCTGATTCCTTTTTCCCCCCTTTCTACTGAAGAGTCACCCTGCCTGGTGTATTCTTTCTATTAGACATTTTGATATTATTAGCTTCACTTTCTCCACCTAAGATATCCTTGAATATTTTTTGGAGTGCTGGTTTGGTGGTCCTGAATTTCTTTTGGTACTCTCTGTCATGGAAAATCTTATTTCTCCATCAATTTTAAAAGATAGTTTTGAAAAAAAAAAATCAGTCTGTGTTGGAAGTTCTTTTCCTTTTTTTTTTTTTTTTTTTTTTTGGTACCGGGGATGGAACTTGGGACCTTGTGCTTTCAAGGCAGGCAGCAGAAGCACTGAACTAAATTCCCGGCCCCTGGAAGTTATTTTCTTTCAGGGCTCAAAACATTTAATTCCAAGCTCTTCTGGCCTTTAAGGTTTGTGCTGAGAAGTCTGATATAATTCTAATGAGTTTATCTTTATAAGTCATTCATTGCTTTTCTACAATTGCTTTTAAGATTTGGTTCTTGTGGGGCTGGGGATTTAGATCAGTGGCGCCCATGCCTGCCTTGCAAGTGCAAGGTCCTGAGTTCAATAGCTGGTACCAAAACATAAAAAATAAAGATTTGGTTCTTGTGGACTTCTGGGATTTTGACTGTGACATGTTGTGGAGAGGTTCTTTTCTGATCCTGGCTATTTGGGGTTTCATTTACCTCACTTATCTGTACGGTAAATTATTTTTCCTTATTTTGAAATTTTTCTATTATTTCTATAAACAAGCTTTTAAAATTCCATTTGTTCTGTCTTCTGATTTTTCACCAATTCCATTTAACCTTAGATTAGTCTTCTTTGCATCATCTTGCAGGTGCTGGATCCACTTTCCATGTTTTCATTTTACTTAGATGTCTCTGAATAATTGGTTGTCAACATCAGCCCTCTTTTCTAGTTTTGACACTCTGTCCTCACATTGGTCACTTCTGCTGCACATACTTTCAATAGAATTTTTAATCTCCCAAATTTCTGTGTGGTAAGTTTCATGGACTCTAATTCTTTGCTAAAACAGTCATTCATGTTTTGCATCACTTATTTAGGTTAGCTAGCTTTATATAGTGTCTTCTATAAACTCACTAATTTTTTTGTTTATTAGGTTCATTATCTGTTTAGTTATATCTTATTTGAGTTTGCTGAGCACCTTATTGATCTATTTTTAAAAATCTCCTCTGTTATCCTTTTGAATAATTCAGTTGTGTGGCTTTTGATTTCCTGCCCCATGGATAAGCTTTGAGGGAGTTGGAAGTTTTGGGAGACATTTGTTGCCTTGTTTTCTAATGTTTCTACGTGTGTGTGTGTGTGTGTGTGTGTGTGTGTGTGTGTGTGTTGAGATTTGCAGCTTTATTACAATGGAAGACTTGGTTACTTTTATGGAGACCTCTTTAGTTAGTGTCTGCTTCTCAGTGATGTAGTCTGGGAATGGCTAAGTATAGGCCCTTGCTTCCATCCCTAGACCCAACCACTTCTGTTGGGATGAGAGGTTGCTGGGTTTTTGGCTGCATACCCAATTCTTCAAGAATGAGTTGTGAAGTTGTTAATGAAACAAATGCAATCAAGATATTGACATACAAGGAAAATCAACTACTGTAATAACTATGCCACCTTGGCAATAGCAATAAAATCAGCAAAAATAATAATGTCAAAGACAAAATGGATATTGACATATTCTAAGAACCAATAATATATTACTTTTAACCATACAATAGAGATCTATGATTGTATTACAAATACTAAGACACACCAGATACTGACATACAGTAAATATCTACTAGGTACAATATTTATACCTCCACTAATGATAGAACAGTATTCAACACTAATAGCATAGTGTTAACTATATAAAGCTTTATAAAGCTTAGTGGCTATTCTAGTAAAGATTCATGGGGTAGGAACAGGAGAATGAAAAAAGTAAAATTTGGAAAATTAATTAGTGAAAGATGAGAAGGAGGAGAAAAAATAAGAGAGATGATCTTATTTGAGGAATAAAAGGAAATTAGTAGTATTAGATAAAAGCAACAGGAGAGAACAACAAAAAAAAAGAAAAACAGAAAATAAAATAAAGGACAAAAATGAGAAGGAAAAAAGTTAAGAGAAGAACAGTGAAAAAGGAAAGAAAGGAGAAAAAAATCCTGAAACTCCAATCAAACAATGAAGGAAAAAGGCCCAGGAAAAAGAAATTTAAAAATTTCTCTGTATTTTTGAATGAGTGGTTTCTTTTCAGGATATGAAGTCTTGAAATACAGCAAGTCAATATTTTCTTGTCTAGCTTTACAGCCTGTGGATTTGTGAGGTGCCCCTCTCCCTGCTACAGAGGTCCCTCTGGCCATACATCCCAGAGTATGGCAACCGTCCAAACCAAGGTGTATCTTGCCTCACATTTATAGATGGGGAAAGCAATCAAACCACTGGTTTCTCCTGGATGTGGGCCACAGAGTGGGGGCTCAAGCAGACTATTGGACTGTTTAGTATTCCAGCACTTTCAGATCTAGCTCCCTCTGAAAGGCATCCATACTTGCTGGGCCTGGCTTCTCACTACAGAGGGTCGGGCCTGTGTCCTTCTCAGCCTGCATTTAAACTTTCCAGGGGGTCTATGTTTAGCTTGCATCCTGTCCACAACTGTCTCCTGTGGCTGTCTCAATTTTCCTGTCTGGCAAGAATACGTTTTTGTTTGTTGCTTTATGTTTTGCTCTAATGAGGATTGAATTCAAGGCTTTGCTCATGCTAGACAAGCAATCTACCCTCTGAGCTACACTCTCGGCCTTTCAAAAACATTTTTTCATTTTGAGACATGGTCTGTATGAGTTGCCATGCTGCTCTCAAACTTGTAATTTTCCTGCTTCAGCCTTTCAAGTAGCTGAAATTACAGGCATGCACCATTAAGCCTAGTTTGCAATAATACATTTTAAAAAGACTCTTCTTTAATTTTAGGAAACTTCTCATCCTTGCCCTCTAATTACCCTTTAAGACTCTCTTCTGTAAAAGGATATTCCTTGTTTATAAGGAGATAAAACTACTTTTTCATAATCATGTAAAGATTTCTAAATTGCTTCTTAGGACTAGGAGTTTTAAGTAAACAGAGATGAGACCATGGAAAGGATAGTGTGACACTGGTTTGAATCCCTATTAGAGTCGTATGTTTGTTATAAACTACAGAAAATATCTGGACATAGGTAATATTGATAAACATTTGTTATACAGAGGTGTCTCACACAATCTACTTAGGGTTGAATTATATCCTTCAGAAGATATATTAAAGCAGGCATGATGGTACATGCCTGATAATCCCAGAACTCAGGGAGATTGAGACAGGAGGACTGCAAGTTTGAGCCCCATCTGGAGAACTTACTGACTTAGCAAGACCCTGTATCAAAATAAAAAGTAAATGGCTAAGGATGTAGCTTGGGTTCAATTCTCAGTACTGAAAAAAAAAAAAAGATATGTTGACGTTCTAAACCCCATTACCTCAGAATGTGACCTTCTTGGAAAGAGAATCATTATAGATGTGATAAGTTAAGATGAGGTCATGTTGAAGTAGGGTGTGCCCTTAATCCAATATGACCAGTGTCTTTCTTTCTTATTTATTTATTTAATTTTTTTTTTGGTACTGGGGATCGAACTCGAACTTGGGTCCTTGTGCTTGTGCAGCAGGCGGCAAAACCACTGAGCTAAATCCCCGGCCCATGATCAGTGTCTTCCTAAGAGAAGAGACACAGACACAAAGGAAGACAGAGATACAGGCACAGATGTAGCAACAGACACAGAGATGGAAGTACTAGAGCTGAAAGTTTAGGAATGCCAAGAATTGCAGATAAATCACTGAAAGCTGGGAAGAGGTAAGAAAGAATTCTCCTCTGCAGGTTTCAGAGGGAGCATGGCCCTGCCCACAGCCTGATCTCAGACTTCTAGACTCCAGAACTGTGAAACAATATGCTTCTGTTGTTTTAAGCCACTTTGTTTGGTGTACTTTGTTAAGGCAGCCTTTAGAAACCAATCTATGACCCTAAAGTGGGGGAGTGGCTGAAGCTCTCAGACTGGAAAGGGGAACTGAAACCTGGAAAGTCTGTCTCTCTCTCTCTCTTTCTCATTTTCCTTGTGAATTTTCCCTCTTTCCCACTGCAGACTATCCTTCTTGCCTCTGTAACAAATATTCTCCAGGGTCATTTCTTGCTCCTCTCTTGGTTCAGCTAAGCAGGACCTAGGCTATAACTAGCCTAGGATAGTTCCTACCCACTTCATTACCAAGGGCTAGAATTATGATTGGTTGAAACTCGTTGGGGCAGGCCTACTCTCTTTTGTCCCTGGTTGGTTTATATATGTGACTCGGTTCTGGCCAATGACACTTGAGAATCTGAAAGTTTCCCATGGCTGCGGTGAAAGATTTTCTTTTATGATGAAAAAAGAAAATGTGGGGTTGGAGGTGTAGCTTAGTGGTAGAGGATTTGCCTAGCACGTGTGAGGCCTTGGATTCAGTCCTACCATATGACCCCTTTGGGGAAGACAGCTGGGGGTTATCTGTCTACATAGCTGATTCAATTCTGCTTCTCATCTGTAAAATACACATCTTACAGTTAATGTGCTGACAGGTTTGGGGAAAGAGAATGATAAGAGCTAACAGGATCTGAAGAAAATGTGGGAATCATTGGCTAGAAAGGAAGACAAATGCCTCCCCCAGTGCTGCCAGAATTCTTAGGCTTTGAAATGTCAGAATTAGTCATAACTAGTCATGTTTTATAAGTGAAAAAGCACTTCTATTGTGTATTACTCACATAGTGCATGATTAATTCATGAGGGTGGACAAGAACAATATATTTCCATTTGATAGAATGGCTTCAGAATGAGAAGAGAAAAACATTCAATAAATCATGATATGCAGTGGGTACCCTCCTAACTCCAACAGTTTCCCACACATTGATTTGCACTAAGAATGAGGGGACAAGATAACCATCTGTTATGGTTTGGAAATGGTTTGAGTATGCCCTATAGGGGTTCATGTGCTAGAAGCCTGGCCCCTAATGTGACTGTGTAAGAGTGGTGGAATCATCAACATTAAGAGGTGGGACCTAGTGGAAGGTAATTAGGTGATCGAGAGCACTGCTTTCAGAACAGTTCATTTAATTGTGGCCTTATAGAATGAGATAGTTCCTGCACAAGTAGGCTACTTTAAAAAAAAACATGCATAGCTGACCCCTGAATCTTTCAGGCTTCCTCTCTTAGCCTGTGATCACGCTTGCACATGGTCCTACCACTGTGATGTCATCTACCATGGGACTTCACCAGAGGTGAGGCATAGCCACTACCATTAAAATTAACCAATTCAAGTTAATGCATAAACTCCAGTTTTTTATCTTGACCATGGTGAACTGAGACTAAGAATGGAGTGATTCTGTTCCAGAAGTTTGCAAATAACAGAATGCATACATATACTAGACTGCCTTTGACGTCTATAGAAAAGTTGTATAGATATCAGTCACAAAAAACTTTTGTTCCCACAGATCAGCAATATTGTTTGTTGAGCTGAAGTCCTCATAGGGTTCTGTTAATCTAGCACAGGGACATGAGTGAATAAAAAGTGACTTTATTTGCCATTACAATCCTCTCCCCTTTGACCATTCATATTAATCTCAAGACCTTTACTGGTTCATGACCTCCAATCAGAGTGAAGTGAGAACAGGTCTATAGTTCTTGATATAAGGGATTAGAACCCTTCCTCTCTTGCTGTCTCTGTCCTTCTCATTCTACCATTGCTCTTCAAGCTTTTCCAGAATTCTCAGGATGTCTCCTTTCTTGGCAAGATCTTTTCCATCCTTCTCATGAAAGAGTAGGAGGGGTTGAGTTATACATCTCCAACTCTTTTTACCTGAGGATCGGCCAGCCCACTTCTTTGCCCAAACCTGGAAACTGGTTCTATGAACATTGTAACATCCAAATTGTGCACATTACAGAATTCCTGTAAAGTAGGCAATGAACCAAACCCTTACTCTTCTGTTTGGATATTAGGAGATGAGCTCCTCCCATTGGAAGTCACCCACCATGTGTGCCTTTGCATTATCATGCTATGTGCAGCCCAACCAGCCCACCATGTAGCAGACAGCTCTGGTCTTACTAGCTTCATGTACTGGGCCTGAAATGGTGACAGTAGCTATGGATATTCCTTCCTGAAAAGCTCTCTATTTTGAAAGACTCTTTCTCTTGTTCATATTTCCAAAATTTCTTCTATTTACTTAAACATATTCAATATTACTTTGTGTTTTTTTTCAATAATTCAGTGTCTAAATTCTACACAGGTGTTATTCTGCTGTTTGCTATCTTTGGTTTGTTTATTATGTCCAGTTTTCTTTGTGTTTTGTGATTTTTAAAAAAATCTCTTAGTTTTTGGGACTTTTATCTTCCAAAAATATTTTTGGTGTGGTGTGATGGTATCTTCCTCCAGAGAGGACTTGTGCTTTTTTTGTTGTTGTTGTATATCCTTTTATTGGTACGTTTTAGGTGTACAATATAATGACATTCATCATTGGAAATATGCACCTTTACATACTTTCTTGGTTCTTATTTTTCCCCCTTCCCCTGAGAGGATTTGTATTTGTTTGTGCCTGAGGGCCTTCCAATCTGATACTTGTTTAATAAAATGCTCAGCTGGAAGTTTCTTGGATCTCAGATGTGAATATTTGTGCTCTGCTTCTGCTTGAGGCAAGCAGCTTCTGGTTAGGAATATTTATGGGAATCCTTTTTTTTTTTCTACCCAGAGCTGGGGCCAAGACAGACCAGTTTCCTTTTCATCTTTTTTTGTGGTGCTTTCCTTGCCTAGTATCATAATGTCCCCACTCTATGTGGAGCTGAGACTTTGTCTCTTGCCACCTACATAGGCATTTGAAAGCCCATTACGTGTAGCTCTTCAGTCTCTGTCTGCTTTGGTCTTTGTTCATGTCTCTGAATTCATGCTTCATAGTTAGGAATTTCCTTAATTTAAAAGGAATTTTTGTCCCCTTTTTAAAACCCATTTTTAGGTATTTTGTGGTAGGAGGGTTTTAGGAAAGTGAGATGCCCTACTGCTAGCAATGGTAGTTAAAGATATTCTAACCACCTTGCCAAGTTTTCTTATGATGTTTTAAGATAGAGCCTTTCTGTTCTCTAGATATTCAGTTCTATAATTATGTACTTTGTGTTCTGCACTTGTTAAACTTCTGGATATTGTTAAGTAACAACAGTAGGTCATACTATTATGGGTATTCTGTTTATTCTTTTTAGCAAAATAGATTTAGAGATTTTCTTTTTGCTATTTGCCTTTTTAGAGAAATATACCTTATCAAATTTAAGACGTTTCCTTATAGGCCTATTTTACTGAGAGTTTTCTTTTTAAAGTAGAAAATTGCTGCCAAAGCTTACCTAATGTCTTCTCAGAATTTACTGGCATTGGGGCCGGGGATTTAGCTCAGTGGTTCTGGCACCTGCCTCGCAAGCGCAAGGTCCCGAGTTTGATCCCCGGTACCAAAAAAAAAAGAACAAAGAAAAAAGAAACAGAATTTACTGGCATGAATTTTTAACCAAGTCTTGCCTAGTCATCCTTCAACCATTTACCACTCCAGCATGGCTGGAGCTGAGGCTACAGGACAGAGATCTCTGAAGATACAGTTTTTTGGCAGGATGCATTTGATAAAGGGCCTTGTGGTCTTTATCAAGAAAACAAGGCTTTTCCTGAGGCAGGAGACTTTATGGATAGATCAGATGAATTTTTGTAATAAAGAGAATGGGTTAGCCCAATTAGGAGATGCAGAGGAAATAGACATCTCTCTATGGTCCCTGTGTTTCCTTCTCCTTGGGACCATTCGTGCCAAGTGTACCTGACTCTTCTCATATCTGTGCCTAAGTCTGCACACAACACTCTGCCTACATTCACTATCCAGGTATGCCAGGGTAGAACTTCCTTAAAGATTCAAACACTTGGGAATCAAAAGCTCTCCCAAATTTGTTTATTTATTTAAACAAAAAATCCTTTAAACATAGACATCATGATGGGCTAGAGAAGCAACACTCATGAGACCTTCAGAAAATCCTCTCCAGGATCCCTGGGTACTCAGAAATGTCAGGGGGTGGGGCGGCTAACAAACAAAAAAACAAAACTCAGGAAGTCAATTTGAAGGAGAAACCCTTTGAATGAATTGCAGTATCAGGGGTGTTTACAGAAAGAAGCAAGGCAGCCTGCCCAACCCAGGACTGTTTACAGCCCAGGTTCAGCAAGCAGGTCATCTTAGGAAAGGCTCTGACTCTCTGGGGGAAGAAGCCTAGTACAGCTGTGGTAGCTGGATTTCTGCATTTGACACACTGCCTATAGTTGCTGCCCAGTGCCCACCTGTCCTAGCTGTCTTCCCATGAAGAGATGGAGCCCAGAGAGCAAGATTTTTGCCTCTTCAGATTAGGGCACCAAGGAAGGTATGAGCCAGAGAATCACTCAGAGGGTGGTGATTGAGTTAGGGTTGGCCAGCCCTAGGGACAGAAAGAAACAGGGTCATCGTCCTGGATAGGAACCTAGAACCAGGCATTGAGTGATCCATGGGACCATGAGTCCCAGAAGTGTGCAGTGGCTGTGACCAATTCGATCCACAGGTAGAGAACAGACACTGGAGCACTGTCACAGTGGGCATTCTCCCACCACCCCACCAAAGCCACCAAGCTCTGTGCTCATGTGGTATCTTTCCTGCTGCCCCCACAACGCTGCAGAGAGCTCAGCACCCATACAGAACCCATTCTACTGTCCACCAAAAGCTGCTGAGCTCAGTGCCCATGTAAGCTCCTCCTGTTGACTCCCAAATGCTACTGAATTCCAAGCAGAAGAGACTTCCTTCTGCCAAGCCATAAACACCACTGCATTGGTGGGGTGGATACAGACTATTCGAGAGGCTCAGACAGAGTTTGGTGTGGATGAAAAGCTGGAGAGCAGCTTCAAGCAGAAGGTGTTGCACAGCACAGTCATGTGGAGAGCTGTCGGAAGAGCAGACATAAGCAGTTGCAGGGATTATCACAAAGGGAAGGAGATGGAGATTGAGGAAGCCACTCCAGAGATCAGTAGAAGACCAAATGCTGATCTTTCAACTTCTCCCAATCTTTCTTCCTTTTTCCTGCCACTGCAAATAACCTGAAAGACCCTCTTTCCTTCCCTCCATCCCAAACATAAAAATGATTATCACCAAAGTCCTATCTCTTTTCTTTCTTTTGTTGGCTGTTACCTTTTTTCTTTTTTCCTTCTTTCTGAACTATTTTCTTCTTTCTTTCTCACTCCCTCATTATCTACATTCCAACCTACTTGTCATCAGTACTATTTTATTGTCCACCTAGGTTATTGAAAAAAGAGTAAAATCATTAAAACAACTTTTAAATTACACAATTGAATCATAATTGGTTCTGTAGAAATTGAAATGACTGGTAGTTGTTCTCTCCTTGCAATGCAGTGATCGTATTATGTTGAGTAGGCTGATAGGTGTATTATCACCAAAACATAACCAAAGCCACAGGAAGACATACACTAACTAAAGAAATCTCAACATTAGTGACTGTATTATTCTACCCTAACTGATCTTCAATTTTCAGCACAAGAATAATAGAAATATGAGAAAAAAAGATGTTAAGACGCCTCTAAAAACTCAACTCCAGGCCAAGAATGTAGCTCAGTGGCGCTGTGCCTGCATGGCAAGCACAAGGTCCTAAGTTTCACCCCTGGTACCAGAGAAAGAAAACAAACTCATAACTCCCCAAAAGCTGATCTTATGGGTATTGTAGTACAGGGTATTGCAAAGAACTGAAAAACTAAAGAATTAAAATGTTTGAAGATATCAAAGAATAAACTAATAAGCAAATCCATAAAATGTTCAGTGAGTTTAAGAGGATGTAAATAAACAGATAAAGGATCTAATCAATAAACTGTTTAATGAGCTTAAAGAAGACACAAAAAATTGATTAAATTAATGAAAGCAATGAAAGAGATACATGGCCACTTTGGTAACAACTAGAAAGTATGAAAGGGAATCAAGCAGAAATCCTGGATGTGAAAAATTCAGTTGAAAATATGGGTAACAAGAACAACCAATCTGAGGGGAAACTGCCAAACCTTAAGATTGATATAGAGGATCATGTAGTCAGTCATATCATAAAAACAAAACACCATGGAATCTGGATCTAACAGCTGATAGATGACTCAAAACAAAAACCCAATTTAAGAATTATGGGAGTTATGGAAAGGTTACAAGATGACACCAAAGTATAAAAAATTTATTCACTGAAATCATAGAAAAATTTCCAAATATAGGAAAAGAATTCAATATCCACATAAATGAGGCATAATCAGAAAAGAACCTCTCCATGATATATCATTGTAAAACTTCCAAAAATTCAGCACACAGAGAAAATACTCAAAACAGAAAAATATCAAATAATCTATAAAAGCAAGCCTATCAGAATAATAGCAGATTTCTCAAAACAAACCTTAAAGGCTAGGAGAGGTTGGAACAAAATGTTTTAAGCTCTAAAACAAAACAATTGCCAACCCAGATTACTATATCCTGCAGAATTATCCTTCAAAATTGATGACGAAATTCCATGACAAGAATCTAAAGGAATTCATGACCACTCACCCAGCATTACAGAAAGTACTTAAATCCTAGAGAAACAGCAAAACCAGTATCACCAAAGAGCCAAAATAAAAGAATATATCTAACTGGGAAGAGTAAACATAGGAAAATCTAAAGGAACCAGCCTTAGAAAAATAATGGAATGATAAGATTCAGTAAATACTTTTCAATGATAACACTCAGTATCAATGGTCTTCTCAATCAAAAGACAGACTGGCAGATTGGGTCAAAATACAAAACCTAACCTTATGTCGACTGCAAAAGATACACCTCATCCGTAAAGAATTGCATACGGTGAAATTAAAAGGATGGAAAAATGATGCTCTATGCAACTGGATACCAAAAGCCAGTAAGACTTGCTTTCTTATCTTCAAGCCTAAACAGATCAGAATAGGCAAACAAGAGCATTACATACTGGTAAAGGGAACAATTAGGCAGGAAGAGATAACAATTGTAAATATACATGCACTGAATTTTGGCAATTTCTCTCTCTCTCTCTCTCTCTCTCTCTCTCTTTCTCTGTACCGGTGATTGAACTCAGGTCCTTGCGCTTGCGTAGCAGGCGGCAAAAAACCACTGAGCTAAATCCCCGGCTCTCTCTTTCTTTTAGAGAGGGTCTCACTATGTAGTTCAGGCTGGCCTTGAATTCACTATGTAGCCCAGACTGGCCTCGAACTCATGGTGATTCTCCTGCCTCAGCCTCCTAAGTGTTGGGATTACTGGCATGTGCCACCACACCTGGCTTGGCTCATTCAATTTCATAAAGCAAAAACTACTGGTATAAAAGAATACATAGGGCCCTATAAGTGACGGCTTCTCATCATGGCAGACCCCAGAGATAAAGTGCTTCAGGACTACTGCAAGAAGCTGCTGGAGCACAAGGAGATCAACGGCCGCCTGAAGGAGTTAAGGAAACAATTAAAAGAACTTACCAAAGTGCAAAGGAATTGAAGTTATCCCCTGTATATTATCAGACCATAGTGCAATGAAATTGGAGATCCATAGCAAAAGAAACTCAAAAAATTTCATAAACATGTGGAAATTGAACAACACACTTCTGAATAACCAATGGGTCACAGAGGAAATTAAAGAAGAAATCAGACAGTTCCTTCAATTAAATGACAATGACAATACAACATATCAGAATCTATGGGACACAATGAAAGCAGTCTTACAAGGGAAATGCATAGCAGTGAATATGCATAGTAGGAAAACAGAATGAGCCCAATTAAACAACCTGAGGCTGAACCTCAAGCTTCTAGAAAAAGAAGAGCAGGACAACCCCAAAGCTCATACAAGGGAGGAAATTATAAAGATCAGAGGAGAAATCAATGCAATGGAGACTAAAAGAACGATACAAAAAATCAATGAAGCCAAGAGTTGGTTCTTCAAAAGAATCAACAAAATTGACAAACCTTTAGCCAACCTTGTCAGAAAAAGGAAAGAAAAGGCCCAAATCCATGCAATTAGGAATGAAAAGGGTGAAATTACAACAGACTCAGCAGAAATCCAGATGATCATCAATACCTACTTCCAGAACCTATACGCCAATAAGATGGACAACACAGAAGAAATGGACAGATTCCTAGATACATATGAATTACCAAAGTTGAACGAAGAAGACCTAAAAATTCTGAACAACCCAATATCAACCAATGAAAATGAAAATGTAATTAAAAACTTATCAACTAAGAAAAGCCCAGGCCCTGATGGCTTCACTGCTGAATTCTACAAGACATTTAGACAGGAACTGCTGCCACTACTGTTTAAACTCTTCAGTGAAATTGAAAGGGAAGCAATACTCCCAAATTCATTCCTGGAAGCAAGCATCACCTTGATCCCCAAAGCAGAGAAAGACCCAACCGAAAAAGAGAACTATAGGCCAATCTCACTAATGAACATAGATGCAAAAATCCTTAATAAGATAATGGCAAACAGAATGCAGAAGATCATCAAGAAGATCATACACCCTGATCAAGTGGGATTCATCCCAGGGATGCAGGGATGGTTCAATATATGCAAATCAATGAATGTAATACACTATATCAATAGAGCCAAGGACAAAAACCATATGATTATCTCCATAGATGCAGAAAAAGCATTTGACAAAATCCAACATGCATTTATGATAAAAACCCTACAAAAAATTGGAATAGATGGTCTCTACCTCAAACTGATAGAAGCCATCTATGAAAAACCAACAGCCAATATCATACTAAATGGTCAAAAACTGAAATCCTTCACACTAAAATCAGGAACAAGACAAGGATGTCCACTATCACCACTCTTGTTCAATATAGTTCTGAAAACATTAGCCATGGCAATTAGACAAGAGAAAGAAATAAAAGGAATAAAGATAGGAAATGAAGTCAAATTGTCATTATTTGCAGATGACATGATCCTCTATATAGAAGACCCCAAGAACTCCACCAAAAGTCTTCTAGACTTAATAACCAAATTCAGTCAAGTAGATGGTTACAAGGTCAACACACAAAAATCAATAGCTTTCCTCTACACCAGTGACAGACTCACTGAGAGAGATACAGGGCAAATAATTCCTTTCACAATAGCATCCAAAAAGCTGAAATACCTAGGAATCATCCTAACGAAAGAAATCAAAGACCTCTTCTCTGAAAACTATGGCACTCTGAAAAGAGAGATTGAAGATGATATCAGAAAATGGACAGACGTCCCCTGCTCCTGGGTAGGAAGGATTAATATAGTGAAAATGGCCATACTTCCAAAACTGCTTTATAGATTTAATGCAATTCCAATTGAGATCCCAGCAGCATACTTCATAGACCTCGAGAAAACAATCCAAAAATTCATTTGGAGCAAGAAGAGACCCAGAATAGCAAAAGCAATTCTAGGTAAAAGAGACATGGAAGGGGGTATCACAATCCCCAACCCGCAACTACTACAAAGCTACTGTGATAAAAACAGCATGGTATTGGCAAAGAAACAGACCTGAGGACCAGTGGAACAGATTAGAAGATGCAGAAACAATGCCAGACACACTCAGCCATCTCATTTTCGATAAAGGAGCCAAACACCCTCACTGGAGGAAAGATAGCCTCTTTAATAAATGGTGCTGGAAAAATTGGGCTTCAACTTGCCAAAGATTAAAAGTAGACCTGTTATCTCTCACCATGCACTAAACTAAAATCAAAATGGATTAAAGATCTAAATATTAAAATAGAAACTCTGAACCAGTTGGAACAGAGGTTAGGTAGAACCCTTGAAGACATCGGTGTAGGAAAAGATTTTATGAACAAAACCTCAGTTGCCTGTGAACTAGCACAAACAATCAACAAGTGGGATCTCTTCTTATTAAAAGGCTTCTGCACAGCAAGAGAAACCACCAGCAATGTGAAGAGACAACCCACAATGTGGGAAAAAATCTTCACCTGCTCTTCCTCAGACAAAGGTCTACTATCTCGAATCTATAAAGAACTTTAAAAGATCAGACCTCCCAAATTTAAAGACCCAATCCAAAAATGAGCACCTGAAATGAACAGACATTTCTCAGACAAAGAAGTAGAAATAGCAAATAAATACATGAAAAAATGTTCAACATCCCTGGTCATTCGAGAGATGCAAATGAAAGCAATGCTGAGATTCCACTTCACTCCAGAAAGAATGGCTGCTATCATGAAATCAACCAATAACAAATGTTGGCAGGGCTGTGGGGAAAGAGGAACCCTGCTCCACTGCTGGTGGGAGTGTAGACTGGTGCAGCCACTGTGGAAATCAGTATGGAGATACCTCAAAGAACTAGGACTGGAAGTCTCATTTGACCCCGCTATTCCCCTGCTGGGGATCTTCCCCAAAGAATTAAAAGAATCATACCACAGTGATATATGTGTGCCCATGTTCATAGCAGCCCAGTTTGTAATAGTTAAAACTTGGAAACAGCCCAAATGCCCAACAACTGGAGACTGGATAAAGAAAATGTGGGGTTTTTTTATAAAATGGAGTACTACTCAGCCATAAAAAATGAGAAATTAGAGACATTTATAGCTAAGTGGATGCACATTGAGGCAATACTCTTAAGTGAAATAAATAGGACACACGTGTAAATACCAAATAGTTTCTCTGGTGTGAGAAACTGAAAGTGTAAATAAGGACTAAATGTATAATAGGTCATGTGAAATAGGAAGAAAAGGGGAAAAGGGGAAGGAAGTGGGAGGGCTAGGGGAAAGGATAGAAGGGAATGAGATTAATATGAGAAAATGGAAAAATAGAAACAAAATCTTTGTAAATAGGGAGGACTGGAGGGGTTGAAGGGAGGGCTGGGCAAGGGTGAAAAATAAGAACCTAGAGAGATTATGTAAAGGTGCAAATTTGCAATGATGAATGTCATTATATTGTATACCTAAAATGTACCAATGATTAGAATGAATAATCAATAATGTAAAATAGGAAGAAAAGGTCCAAAGGGGTAGGGGTAGTGGGAGGGGCAGGGGAAAGGAAAGAAGGGAAAGGAAAAATGATGAGAAATGGAAAAAATGGAAATAACATCTTTGTAAATAGGGAAGAGTGGAGGGCCTGAAGGGAGGGCTAGGAATGGGGAAAAAATAAGAACCAAGATGCATTATGTAAAGGTACAATTCCCAATGAGAAATGTAATTGTGTTGTATACCTACAATGTACCAATAAAAGAATTTAATTAAAAAAAAGAAAAAAAGAACTTATCAAGCAGTATGAAAAGTCTGAAAATGATCTGAAGGCCCTACAAAGTGTTGGACAGATTGTGGGTGAAGTGCTTAAACAATTAACTGAAGAAAAATTCATTGTTAAAGCTACAAATGGATCAAGATATGTTGTGGGTTGTTGTCAACAGCTTGACAAAAGTAAGCTAAAGCCAGGAACAAGAGTTGTTTTGGATACGACTACACTTACTATCATGAGATATTTGCCAAGAGAAGTGGATCCATTGGTTTACATGTCTCATGAGGACCCTGGGAATGTTTCTTATTCGGAGATTGGAGGGCTATCAGAACAGATTCGAGAATTAAGAGAGGTTATAGAATTACCTCTCACAAACCCAGAATTGTTCCAGTGTGTAGGAATAACACCTCCAAAAGGCTGTTTGTTATATGGACCACCAGGCACAGGAAAAACACTCTTGGCACGAGCTGTTGCTAGCCAGCTGGACTGCAATTTCTTAAAGGTTGTATCTGGTTCTATTGTAGACAAGTACATTGGTGAAAGTGCTCATTTGATTAGAGAAATGTTTAATTATGCAAGGGACCATCAGCCGTGCATCATTTTTACGGATGAAATAGATGCTATTGGTGGTCGTCAGTTTTCTGAGAGTACTTCAGCTGACAGAGAGATTCAGAGAACTTTAATGGAGTTACTGAATCAGATGGATGGATTTGATACTCTGCATAGAGTTAAATGATCATGGCTACAAACAGACCAGATACACTGGATCCTGCATTGCTACATCAAGGAAGATTAGATAGAAAAATACATATTGATTTACCAAATGAACAAGCAAGATTAGATATATTGAAAATCCATGCAGGTCCCATTACAAAGCATGGTGAAATAGATTATGAAACAATTATGAAACTTTCAGATGGCTTTAATGGAGCAGACCTGAGAAATGTTTGTACTGAAGCAGGTATGTTTGCCATTCGTGCTGATCATGATTTTGTAATTCAGGAAGACTTCATGAAAGCAGTCAGAAAAGTTGCTGATTCTAAGAAGCTAGAGTCGAAATTGGACTATAAACCTGTGTAATTTACTGTAAGGTTTTTGATGGCTGCATGACAGATATTGACTTAATGTAAAAATAAAGTTAAGGAAAATAATGTGTGTATTGGCAGTGAACTCATTAAAAGTGTATAAATAAAATGTATGTGAATAAAATCATAAAAACTAGTATGTAATTCAACTTTTAAAATTGGTACAGAAAATATTTGTATGTTAATGTTGCATTTATCGCAGCAGAAGTTTTAAGAGTATTAAAGCTTTTCATATTTGGAGTGTGAGCATTTTGTAAAACATTAAAAATGGTTTGAAAGGGTAGTATGAGAGCATTTCTTATGACTTATTTTATATAATTTGTTTTCCTCATCCTAAAAAAACCAAATAAAACCTGTTTGATTTAGTTCTAAAAAAAAAAAAGAATAGATAGGCACCAATATAATTATGGTGGAAGATTTTATCATGCCATACATAATAACAGCACCTTTCTTTTCCCTTTAAGTATCCACTATGTTTGTGGATATATACATACATATATATGAGGTAATTTATCATCAGTATTTAATCCAACTGATTCTTTTTTGAAGTACTAGGAATTGAACCTAGGGTCTCATGCCTGCTAAGCAGTGCTCTACCACTGAGCCTTAAGTCCTAGTGGAGAACTTTAACACCCCATTCTCACAAATAGATCAATCAGACAAAAAAATAACAGAAATATCAGAGTTGAACCACATCATCAAGCAAATTGACTTAACAGATATCTACAAATGTTTCATCTAATAGCAGAAGTGTTCTCCTTTTTCTGAACAGCACATGGAACTTTCTCCAAAACAAGCCATATCTTAGGTCATAAAACACACTTAACCAAATACAAAAAATTGAAATAATCTCTCACATCCTTTCATGTCATAAGTTTCATATCAAACTAGAAATCAACAGCAAAACAAACCACAGGAGCTAGGCAAATACTCAAAGATTAAATAATATATTCTGGACTAATCAATGGATCACAGAAGAAATCAGGGAGGATATTTAAGTTTCTAGAATCAAATGACAAAGGAAGCACAACATACCAAAACCTATGAAACACAACAAAATCATTTCTAAGAGGTAAGGTTATGGCCAGGGATTTAACTCAGTGGTTCTGCCGCCTGCCTCACAAGCGCAAGGACCCAAGTTTGATTTGATTCCTGGTACCAAAAAAAAAAAAAAAAAAGAGCAAACCTAAATAAATTACCTAATGATACATCTCAAGGACCTAAAGAACAAGAGCAACCCAAACTCAAAACTTGCAGAAAGAAGGAAATCATAAAGACCAGAGCAGAAATTAATAAAATAAAGCAAAATAGAGAGACTCAATGAATCAAAGAGGTGGAACTTTGATGGGATAAACAAGATTGGTGGCCTTTCAGCCAAACTTATGAAAAGAAAGAAATAAAAATTTCATATCAATGCAATGAGAAATGAAAATGACAAAATCACAGTGGACACTGCCAAGATCCAGAAGATTATAAGAAACTATTTCAAAAACTTATATTCTACACTTGATCTTAGCCAAAAGGCCGAGAAGCAATAAAAACTTATATTCTAATAAGTTGGAGAATCTAGAAAGAATGAATAAATTCTAGACACATATGAATTACCAAAATTAAACCAAGAAGATACAAAATCCTGAGGAGTTGAATAGCAGGTAGTAAAACTGAAGCAAAAACCCTACCAACTAAGACAAGCCCAGGACCTGATGGATTCATCACTAAAGTTTACCAGAACTTCAGGGAAGAACTAATCGCAATATGCTTCAAACATTTTCACGAAACTGAAAGGACAGGAATCCTGTCAAATTCATTCCTTGAAGATGCCATTACCCTGATACCAAAAATGGACAAGGACTCAACAACAACAACAAAGCTACAGACCAATTTTCTTAACAAACAAAATCTTCAACAAGAGACTTGCAAGCAGAATGCAACAGATCACTAAAAAGATTCTACATCATAACCAAGTCAGCTTCATCCCAGGGATGCAAAAGTGGTTCAATATATGTCAATCAATAAATATAATACACTACATAAATGTAAGTAAGGATTTAAAAATCACATGATTATATCAATAAATGCAGAAAAATCCTTTAAAAAATCTAACATTTATTCATGATAAAAATATAAAAATAGATATAGAATGATCTTACATTAAAATGATAAAACCTATTTATGACAAATCCATTGCCAACATCATATTAAATGGGGAAAAACTGAAAGCATTCCCCCTAAAATCAGGAACAAGACAAGAGTGTCTGACCCACTCATGTTCAATATAGTGCTCAAAACTTTAGCTAGAGCAATCAGGTAAGAAAAAGAACTAAAAGGAATTCTAATAAGAAAGGAACAATTCTTATTTTCAGATGACATGATCTTTTGCATAGAGGTCCCAAAGAACTCTAGAAGATTCTTAGAACTAATAACCAAATTTAGCAAAGTGGAAGGACATAAAGTCCACACAAAAATCAAGTGTTCCTGTACACCAACAATGAATACACTGAGAAAGAAATAGGAAAACAATTCCACTCAAACCATTGTAGCTTAAAAAAAAATTAAATACTTAAGAATTAGCCTAACCAAGGAAGTAAAAGACAAAAGCTATGTAACTCTGAAGTATAACAAAAACTACAGTACTTTAAAAAAAGAGACTGAAGAAGACATTAGAAAATGGAAAGACAGTCCCTGATCTTGGATAGGCAGAACCAATATAGTCAAAATGGCCATATTAGGAAAAATGATGTATAGATTTAATGCAATTCCAATAAAAATACCAACAGCATTCTTCATAGAACTAGAAAGAATCCTAAAATTTATATAGAATAGAAGAGATCCAGAATAACCAAAGCAATCCTGAGCATAAAGAGAAAAAAAGGAGGCATTAAAATCTCAGATTTCAAGTTATACTACAAAGCTCCAGTAATAAATACAGCATTCTACTGATAAGAAAATAGACATATTGACCAAAAATAGAATTGAGGATGCAGAAACAATACCATGTACTTTCACTAATCTGATTTTTGACAAATGAACTAAAAATAAACACTGGGGGGAAAAAAGCTTCTTCAACAAATGGTGCTAGAAAGACTCGTTCTCCACATGCAGAATGAAATTAGACCCATATGTCTCATCCTGCACTAAAAAATCAAAATGGATCAAAGGCCTTGAGATAAAAACAGAAACACTGAACTTTCTGGAAGATAAATTTGGTAAAACTCTTAAAGAGATAGGCATAGGCAAGGACTTTGAGAACAGAACCCCAATTGCACAAGAATCAACAAATGGGATCAAAGCAAACTAAAAAGCTTCTACACAGCATAGGAAACAACTAACAGAGTGAAGAGACAACCCAAGTTGAGAAGGGCGGATTGCCACCTACTCCCAAGACCAAAGACTAATATCTAGAATATATGAAGTACTAAAAATAATTACACTCCCCCAAAATAAAATACACAGTGAAAAAACAGGAAATTGAAAGGAATAGACACTTCTCTGAAGACAAATGACTTCCTGGGAAATAAGGAGAGGTAAAATCACACAATGTTATCTTTCCTAAATCACAGTGAAATGAACCAACCAACCACCATAGCGGCGATTGGAAACAGTAAAGATTACTCAAGCAGCATCCAAATTTGAAAAGCTCATGCCTTTCAAATCTGACCTAAAATTTAAGAGAAATAGAGATTTGAAAATAAAGAATATAAATTTCAGCATTTTTAGATTTAGTAATTTATGTACTAATTATCTTGGATTTTTAAAACAGACAATTACATCATTTACTAATAGTAACAGTTTTGTCTCTTCCATCCCTCATGTGTTTCATTCATCTGTGTTGTTTTTCTGCACCATCTGGTAGAATCTCACAAAGAATTGGTAACATGACCACCCTTTATCTTATTCCTAGCTTTTAAAATATGCTTCTTGCTGTACTTACTGGGACATTTCCTCAACTTTTATCTTCCAATTCTTCTACTAATTCACTCATTTAAGTTGGAATTTTTAAATATTTGAATGTATTTATGTGTATACACATAAGTAAATTAAATTATTTATGTTACACACAAAGAAATTTTAAAATTAGAAAGAAATAATAGAATTCCTGATAGCTGAATGACATAGATCCCTGCAAATGCCCTGCACAATGGGTCCCAAAGCAGTCCCATTCTGATGAATTTCAGAATATCATGTTGGAAGTAAGATATTTAAAGATTTTCAGAGAGAACATTTTGAAGGCAATCACAAAATAATAGAAACCAGATGTATAATTTCTAAATCATTATAAGAAACAAAATAACAGTAAATCACCAAACATCAGGAGAGAGGGATGAGAGTATAGTTCAGTAATAGAGTTCTTGCCTGGCATTCACAATGCCCTGAGTTTGATCCCCAGCACAAAGAAGAAGAAGGAAGAAGAGAAGGAAGAGGAAGAGGAGAAAGAGGAGAAGGAGGAGATGGAGGAGGAGGAGGAGGAAGAGGAAGAGGAGGAGGAAGAGGAAGAAGATGAAGGTGGGGAGGGGAGGGGAAGGGAGAGGAGGGGTAGGGGGAGAAGAAGCAAGAAATATGGTAGCTAATATGGCAAATAGAAAATATGAATATATGTGACAGAAAAAATGAAAATATAGCAATATTTATAATAAATGTTTGTGGGTTTAATTCTAGTAATAAATAATAAAAACACTTAGATTTGCTTTTTAAATCCAGTTATATGCTGTTTATAAGCTGTGTGTATATATTTAAAACAAAACACAAATATGTTAATAAAGAAAAATATGTTCTAGACAAATGTTAATAAAAATAGCACAAGTGAAACAGTATATGACAAAAAAGGCTTTCAGATAAAAGGTGTTAAACCACATCATGTGTTGACAGAGTGCACCTAAAATGAGTCGTACATAGTTGACTCCTTTGATCTGAAGGAGTAGCTCCAACTCATTTAGAGCAAAAATCTGCAGAAATATAAGGATAAATTGATAAAGTCATAATTCATGGAAGATGAATTCACCTTTTCTTGCACAGAAACAAAATGACATCAACCTCTACCTTTGAGATAGCAAAATTTGAAATCAGAACTATGTCTATTTATAAAGGAAAGTCTACTTGAATTAAAGGTAAACTTGAACCCAAATCCCCTGGACTTAAAACATGGATGTTATACCACCAATACCTTATCCGGAGAACCCAGATTTATAATCTAATGAGTAAAACAAAAGCAAAAAATTATTTGTGGAAACTCAGGTCAGGGCAAATGTCAGGAGTGAGATTAAATTTGGCTCATCTCTCCAATCTGTTGTGTGATGGATTTCTTTTTAGTGATTTTAGTATTTGATGTAAAGACATAAGCTTCTCTTGTCACATCATCTTACTCAGGTGACTACCTTTTCTCATTTGAAATACAAAACTTTTTTGTAGGAACATTAAGTTTTGCAAAAAATATTTAGATAATGCTGAGAAGTCATAAAGCATTATTCATGTAGGAAGTAGCAATTTTCTTAAAGTATGTGTGTTAATCTCTGTAGCTATCACTGAATTTAAAATTAATGTCTTTTTAAAAATTTCTTTTAAGCACTTGAAATTCAATCTCTAAAAACTCATTGCAATATCTAATGTATGTGTAGTGTTTTGAAGTAGCCATTACATATTTTTATCTTGCAGTTGTAGTGTTCATAGTAAACTTTAATTAAATAAATGAGATTTTGGCATTTTAAAACCTAAAATATAATTCAAAACTTTGTTTTTTCCACATAGTTGCAGGTAAGTATTCATTGAAACAATGAGATAGAAAATATTTCTTGATTGGCAACAATTAAAAGTTTGTTGGAGAAGGTGTGATAAATGGGTATCCTTTTATATAATTGTTAAGAAATTAAATTGATAAATTCTTTTTGAGGCAATTTGGTAGTACAGTTATCTATATAAGTTTTTCTTTTAACATAGATGTTTCTACTCAGCAATTCTATTTCTAGATATCTAGGAGAAATATTTGATTATCATAAATAGGCAAATGTAATTCTTAAATAAATACAAAAGAATAAAAATAATCTCACATATATTGTCGGGCCATAGCACAATGAAACTAGAAATCAATGGCAAAATAAATCATAGAAACTACACAAATACACAGAGATTTAAAAATACACTTTTGAATAATCAACAGATCACAGAAGAAATTAAACATTACCTAGAATCAAATGGTAATGGCACTACAACATACCAGAATTTATGAGACATCATGAAAGGAGTCCTAGCCAGGCGTGGTGGAGCATGCATGCAATCTCAGCACTCAAGAGACTGAGGCAGGAGGAAGGCCATGAGTTTGAGGCCAGCTTGGGCTATTTAGTGACCTCAAGGTCAGCCTCAACTACATAGCAAGACTTTGTCACAAAAAAAAGCAGTTCTAAGATGAAAGTTTATAGCTGTGAATGCCCATACTAGGAAAACAAAGTAATCCCAAATAAATAACCTAATTGTCCACCTCAAAGTCTTAGGAAAATAATAGCAGTCCAAATCCAAAACCTGTACAAGGAAGGAAATAAAGAATAGAGTAGAAATTAATAAAATTGACACTTAAAAAATACAAAGAATCACTGAATCAGAGTTGAATTTTTGAAAGGATAAACCAAATAGACAAACCCTTACCAAAGAAAGAAAGAAAAAAATTCCTATCAAAGCAATTAGAAATGAAAAAGCAAAATCACAATGGACATTGCTGAAATTTAGAGAATTATAAACAACTACTTTGAAAACCTGTATTCCAATAAATTGGAGAATCTAGAAGAAAAAAAAGAGATTCCTAGACATGTGTGAATTACCAATACTAAACCAAGAAGATATAACAACATGGAACAGACCAATAATAGCAATGAAATAGAGGCAGTAATAAAAACCCTACCAATTAAGAAAAGCTCTCAATCTAGTAGACTCACATTAGAATTTTACCATAAGCTGAGGGAAGAATTACTACCAGTGCTCCTCAAATTCTTTTTTTTTTTCTTTTTTGGTACCGGGATCAAACTCAGGACCTTGTGCTTGTGAGGCAGGTGGCGGTACCACTGAGCTAAATCCCCAGCCCACTCCTCAAATTCTTCCAGGAAATTGAAAGAGAAGGAATACTGCCAAACACATTTCTTGAAACTAGCATTATTCTGATAGCAAGACAGGATAAGGACTTAACAAAAAAAAGAAAACTACAGACCAATTTCCTTAATGAACACAGATGGAAAAAATCTCAACAAGATATTTGCAAACAACACAACAAATAAATAAGATTCTACATCATGATTAAGTTGTTTTTAATCCCACAGATCCAAGGATAATTCAACATATGTAAATCAATAAATGCAATACACTACATAACCAGAAGTAAGAATAAAAGTCATATAATCATCTCAAAGATGCAGAAAAAGCCTTTGACAAAATGCAACATCCACTGATGGCTCTTTCTGCCAGCTACACAAGATATGGAAAGGGAAGAAGACCAAGAAGAAAAAGGCGGCCCTGGGCCCCGCTGTCACAAAGCAGGAGGCCAAGAAGGTGGTAAATCCCCTGTCTGAGAAAAGGCCAAAGAATTCTGGCACTGGACAGGACATCCAGCCCAAGAGGGACCTCACCCACTTTGTGAAATAGCCTCACTACAGCAGCAAAGGGCTGCTTAAGCAGTTGAAGGTGATTCCTGCAATTAACCAGATCACCCAGGCCTTGGACCACCAAACAGTTACTCAGCTGCTTGAGCTTGCCCACAAATACAGAGCAGAGATGAAGCAAGAGAAGAAACAGAGGCTGTAGGCCAGGACTGAGAGGGAAGCTGCTAGCAAAGGGAATGTCCTCACTAAGAGAACACCAGGCCAGAACAAGTGTTAACAATGTCACCACCCTGGTGGAGGACAGGATCAGCTAGTGATTGATGATTGCACACAACATGGATCCTATTGAGCTGACTGTGTTCCTGCCTGCCCTGTGTCCCAAGATGGGGTTCCCAGTGCATCATCAACGTGAAAGTCAGGCTGGGTGTCTAGTACACAGGAAGACATGCACAACTGTTGCCTTCACAGAAGTCTACTCAGAAGATAGAGGTTCTCTAAGCTAGTGGAAGCTATCAGGACCAACTGTGATGACAAATATGGTGAGATCCACCCCAAAATCTATGGCTTGCATTGCCAAGCTGGAAAAGACAAAGGCTAAATAACTTGCCACTATGTACTCTTGAGTTTTCTGTACATAAAAACTAATAAATTGTCACTGGGCATAGTAGTGCATGCCTGTAATCCCAGCACTTGGGAAGCTGAGGCAGGAGGATTGCCATGCATTAGAGGTCAGCTTGGGGTACACAGTGAGTTCAAGGCCAGCCTGAACTACATGGCGAGACTCTGTCTCAAAAAGCCAAAAATAAATAAATAAATAGTCCTTAATTCAGTGTTTAAAAAAAACCAAGCCAAACCAAATAAAAAACCTTGATGAAATTAGTATAGAAGGACTTTACCTTAAAATGATAAAAGCCATTTATGACAAACCCATTTCCAATATTATACTAAGTGGAGAAAAATTGAAAACATTGCCTCTAAAGTCAGAAACAAGACAGTGGTATTTACTCTTACCAATCATGTTGAAAATAGTACTTGAAACTTTAGCCAGAGCAATTAGGTAAGAGAAAGAAATAAAAGGAATCCAATTAGGAAATGAAGTCAAACTTTCCTTCTTTATAGATGACATGATCCTTTAAATAGAGGACCAAAAAACTCCATCTGAAGACTCTTAAAACTAATAGATTCAGCAAAATGTCAGCATATAATATAAACACCTCAAAATCAATAGCCTTCCCATACACCAAGAATGAACCCACTCAGAAAGTAATCAGGCGAACAATCCCATTCACAGCAGCTTTAAAATAATTAATAAATAGAGACCTAAACCTAGAAATTAACCCAACCAAAGAAGTGAAAAACTTCTATAACAAAAAGTATATACTCTGAAAAAAGAGATGGAAGAGGATATTAGAAAACTGAAAGACATTCTCTGTTCTTGGATAGGTAAAACTAAATATCATCCAAATGGCTGTATTACCAAAAATTATATATATATTTAATACAATTCTCATCAAAATATCATCAATTTTTTTCTAAAATTTATTTTGTAATCAGAAAAGACCCAGAATAACTAAAGCAATCCTGGCCATTGGTATTATGTTTTGTAGATGCTTCTTATTTATTTATTTAGGTACTAGGAATTGAACTCAGGACCTTGCGCTTGTGAGGCAGGCATGGCACCACTGAGCTAAATCCCTGGCCCTGTAGACACTTATTTAAACATTTAGAATTTCATTTTTATTTCTGTATTTTGGAGCTCCTTAACTCTCTCATGTCTTAAGCATTTATGTAAGTATGTGAAAAATTTTAGCCCTAATCCCTGTATACTCAGGGGGTAAACCACCTCTCCTTCAGAACAGCAAGGAAATAAACTCGGAAATCACAAGCCATCTAAGAAAGGCCAAGCTTTATGTATTTAGTGGAGCTCAGGCATCGATATTAGCCCACCCAGCTGTAAAGTATTCTCAGAACTCACTGGTCCTGAAACATCTGCTCTTGAGCCTTTGGCCCTACCTTCCTACTCCCAGATTCCTGGGCCCAGGGTAAATTCATTATCCAAAAACCAAGTTGCCCCTCCTAGACACCCAGCTGATGAGAATGGCTAGGGCTTCACCTCACCTCCCTGGAGACCTATGTAAGAGAAACTTCCCTCCAGGTGAGATGATGACACCACACGGTCACAAATGTGTTTTAAATTAGGGTCAGTCCTATTGTGAGGGACTCCTGGTTAGGAATCAAGGAAAGAGCGAGCTATCTTGAGCACTGGTGAGGCAAAGAAGCAGAGATATTTGAGCAACAGCAGCAGTCTTTAGGGCCAGTAGTGGCAGGCAGCGGCCAGCAGCGACATCTAGTGTCCCAGCAGTGGCTTTAGCAACTCATTTAGATGTGTGGTAGTCTGTGCTCCTGCCAAACCTAGGTCTGCAGCCTTCTTGATGATTTTGTGAGCTACCCAATATCCTTTAATAATTTATTTCCTTAAATAAGTCAGAGTAACTATCTGGGGATTCAAACTAAGAACTTTAAAATAAATGTTGGCCAAAGTTCCAGAACCAAAATATGCTAGGCTTTCATAAGAAATCCAGGAGTCAGATTCTCCAGACAGAACCTCAGCATGTAAAGGATGGGGATGGGGATGGGGATGGGGAGGTGGTGACCATGATGGGGACTGGACTGGAAGGGCTAGTAGAGGCAGATTTGGTAGAGAAGGTAACATGAGAGTCATTTGGGAGTAGGATTCTCATCCCATCCTAAACCATGACTCCAACTTAGTTTCACCCCCAGCTGCCTCATCTGTGCCAACCCCATCACCAGCTCCTGAGAGCTCCAAGTTCAGCTGATTCCTTACCCCCCATCCGAGAAGACTTGGGACTCAGGTCAGTTCCCCATCCAGCCAACTGGTCATCTATGTACAATGAGCCCCATCTCCCTTGTGCTGCATTACCCATCTTGATGGATGGGTTCCCATGGCCCTGAGTCACAAACTCAAACTTTTGTGTCCTCATCTCCTTCCAAGGCCATGTTCTTCTACCACTTTTCCAGCCCCTGGGTGTGGGCTTGAGATCTGTGTTGACTTCCCAGTGGGCTGATCTGGAGAGCTGGTGAAGGGAAGAGCTTGAGGGGACGGCATTCAGGGATAGGAGGCAGCTCTGTTAGATCTTAGCAGCCCAAGATCAACTGAGCCAAACACCAGAAGTCTTTATCTTTCTGAGTTTCTGAAATATAGCAATGTTCCTGTGGTTAACACTATCCATCCTTGCCTGCCTCTTCCCTCTCTATCCATCTTCCGCACAGAGAGTACCCTGGTGAGTGTGCCCAGGAATAGCTGGGCTCAGTCCAGGGCTTCCCTGAGAACAGGCCCCAGAGAAACTTCCAGCAGGTACTCCCATGAGAAAGCTTCATAGCCATTTTAGAGTGTATAAATCGAGGCAGACTCCCATGTCCCTTAAACAAATCATGTCCATATAGTCCTGAACCCTTTCTTATGATCTCCCTAAAGATGTTATCTTAGCATCTGCTTCTGGGGCTTTTCCACATCAGGCATTACTAACTTGGTTCACCAGTGACTCCTTCTTGTGATATCGCCACATGCCATGGAGCACCAGGCACCAAGTCCACTTACACAATGACTCCTTTGTCTGGTGTTTCTCTCATTCAGCCAGTCATCAGTCATCCTTGACATCTTTGGGTGTAAAAGATCCAGAGATCAATAATGCAAGGTACTACCTCCGGAGCCCCCAGTGCAGGAACAATGCAAGGGATGGACAGTTTCACTGCAGGCTAACAGTGTTTTGACTGAGGTAAATGTACGCAGCTTAGGAGCTGGTGTAGTCAGAGATACTTCCAGAAGAGGCTTTCTGCCCTGTCATTAGCCTTCTGTCGTCTCTAACTGCAGTGTGCCAGGAAAAACAAAACAAAACAAAACAACCTTGGAACAAATATGTACATACATAGTGCTATAAAGTATATTTGATCTCATAACTTGGGGAGAAAATGGTAATTTGTCTAGTTGTAGCATAATAGTTTAATCAAAGCATCACTTTCCTATGAAAACATGCATCAGAGATTTTTATAAAGTTAGGTACAGTGGTGCATGCCTGCTACTCAAGGCCAAAGCAGGACTGCTTGAGCCAGGAATTCAAGACTAGCCTAGGAAACATAGCGAGACCCTGACTCAAAAATAAATAAATTATACATTAATTAATTAATATTGTTATAAAGTAAAATTTAAAATTCCATGTGAATTTTCTACATAAAACAAAATATTTCAGAGTTTTCCCACACACAAAAGGCCTGCCTCCTAGATTGTCCTTACCCCTCCAAATGTGGCGTGGGTTCTCTCTCCTGTGTCCAGCTTCCAGTATTAGTGAATGCTACTTCAGTGGAAATGTGGGGGAAGTATCAGTCTCAGGAAAAACATTTCAATTCTTTTGTTTGGTCTCCAAGGCCTTTCCGTTTGGACCTTCTTCCCTAATAGCTTCATCCTACGTTATTCTCCCACCCACTGTCTGTTCTCTACACAGCAACTATTTACAGCTCCCCAAATAATAAACAATATACTAAGCTTTCTCATCCCTATGTAATTTTTCACAAGCTGCTCCCTTTGCCTGGAATGCCCCTGCCCACACATTCATCTGGCAAATTTCTACTCATCCTTCAAGACCCGGCTCAGGGGCTCCTCTTCTATGAAGCCTCCCAGAAGGCCCAATCCAATGAGTCAGTTCCTCCCATGCAAGCACTCTACCATGCATGCATCCCTCTTCTTGTTCTATTTCTTTTCTTTATGTGACTGATTCTCTAATTTAATTGCGGGGGCTGAAACAAGAGAGATTGTATCTTATTCATATTTGTAGTTCTAAGCATGGTACGAGGCATGTATAAAAGAATGAATAAAACTTATTTTGACTTCTTCATTCTGCTTTGTTTTAGAGTCAAGAAAAGGAGACCAGCATTTTCTCATAAATTTTGTAAAACATTCAAACAAACAAAAAACAAAAACAAAACAAAACGCAAAGAAAACCCCCCCAAAATTCCCATGTAGGAAATCAGTATGGAGATTTCTCAAAAAAATAAAAATAAAAATTCCATTTGACCTATCTATACTTCTTCTGGTTATATTCCCAAAAGAGTTAAAGTCATCCTATTACAATAGTACATGCATATCCATGTTTACAGTAGCATAGTTCATAATAGCTAACTCTAGGGCTAGAGATTTAGCTCAGTGGCACTGCGCCTGCCTTGCAAGCACAAGGTCCTGAGTTCAATCCCCAGTACCAACAAAACAAAACAAAACATAATAGCTAACTCTTGAAACCAGAATATATGTCCATCAACAGATGAATGGATAAAGAAAATGTGGTATACATACACAATGGAGTACTACTCGGTCATAAAGAAGGATAACTTTGAGTCATTTATAGAAAAATGAATGGATCTTGAAACCATTATACTAAGCAAAATAAATCAGACACGGAAGAACAAATATTGCATGGGTTCTCATATATGAAAAATCCAACATATAAATAACTTAAAGAGCAAAATAAAAGGGAGATGGCAGGAAACGGGGGTAGACTCTGTGGAGATGGGAAGGAGATCTGAGGAAGGAGGGTGAGAGGAGGATGAGAGGGAAGGGAGAATAAAAATAAAATGTGATATGTACGTGTACCAGTTTCCCAAGATGAATGAAATTATGTATCACAAATATATACTAAAAATGTTTCCATTTAATCTCTTTATAGACATTCACATTTTATAATCCATGTGGTTCTACTGGGAACTCACCAGACAAATTCGTTTCCTTGACTTTGAGGCATTTATAGAGTAGCCAGGTGGGGAAAGGGCAACAGGACAGAGTCCAGCCAGGTTCCCTTGTATTACAGTGACAGCAATGGGGACCAGCACCTATCACACTCCAGCACTGTTCTAAGTCCCTTACTTACACATGAACACACAGTGACTCATCTAATCCCTGTGATAACTGTATCAGGTAGCTACTACTACACCCACTTTAGAAATGAGGAACCTGAGGCACAGAGAGCTTGAGTAATATGCTTTCAATCATATAGCTAAGCAGCAGCAGAGCTGGGATCCTAACCCAGGAAGTCTAGTGTGGGGGTCCATTCTTCCAGTCGCTATGCTATATTTGCCTCCATAAGCAACAGATGGCAATTTTGATTAAAAATATAGGAAACACAAGGTAGAAGAAGAATGTGCTCTTCTACAACAAATCATCCAAATCCCAGGGTGTGGAATGCCCTTCTAAGTTCATAAATATTCTGCAAAAGTGCTCACCATTACTTGGTACAACTCTTGGACCCAAGAGGGCCCAGTCTCCTCTCTGACTTCATTTCTGCTTCACCACAGAGAGAAGGTGGTTAGTCTTAGTTGGCCTTATTCAGCTTTTGGCAGAGTCCTCACCAGGTGGCTTGAGGAGCTCCTGCACACTAGGCTGGGGAAACCGGTGGGGCCACTTTTCTACAGTATACCTGGCAAGACCTTAAACTTTGATGGACTCTTGTGGAATAGCCCAGGCATGTCCATGAAACAACTGAGAATTCACTGGCTGGGAATGTGGAAGAGGGCAGTGATGTGGTAGAAAGATGGAATGAAAGGTAACCTGGGTCTTTATTATGAAAAGCCTTATACACAAAGTAAAGAAATTAGATTTTCCCCCTCCCTATAAGCAATGGAGAGCCCTCAAAGGTCATGCCTTTTTTTTTTTTTTTTTTTTAGATTTACAGTTTCACAACTTTAAACACTTGCATTGCCTTTCCTTACATTGCAGATACTTTCTTAACATTTAGGAAACACTGCCATCATGTGGCTGCCAACAGATGCCCGGTCCAATCTGTAAATTGCTGAATTTTTCTTGCTATTGAATAATAATTACACCAAAGAACAAATTTCTTGATTTAAACATCTGAAATAAAGATATGCTAACCTGTAAAAAAAAAAGTTATTCTAATGTTTTTCAAGAAATCAACATCTAGATTCAATTCCCCAATTTCTTACTTTGCTTTTAAAATTCCAGCCTAAGTTTTTAGATTCTGATGGCAAAGATCTCTTCAGTTCCCTCCCTCTGCAAAGGTTCTGTCATTTCCAGGGAAGATTGCACCAAACTGTCTCTAGGCCATTTCCATTAACTGTGGCAGATTCTATTTCATTCCTAGGTTTGCTCTCCCTGTAGCCCGAAGTTGGACAGACCTAAATTCAAGTATTTCTACCATTTTTTTAGCTGAGTGATTTGGGACAAATTCCTACCCTCTCTGTGCTTCAGTTACTGCATCTGTAAAGGGGGGTGGGGGTGGGGGTGGTATCTTTTTCATAGGGTTTTTGTAAGGATGAAACGATAACACGGTAAAAGGACTGCCAGGCCAGGCACATCACAGATATTAGGGAGCCCTCTTCCCTCCCTCCTTGAGGGCATGCTATTGAGCAAGCAGCAGATATCCCTTGAGGTCAGGGATTTAATTGATATCCGAGATTTACCAGATCCTCAGCAAGGCTCCCGAGAACAGAACTACTCATCCTCTTGGTTTTGGGGACACCCTCTATTTCCATGCGTGGGCCGCACACCGTGGGTTTGGTAAAGATTGCAATCCACGCGTCTCCTCTGCGCTCAGTCTGTGGGAGGCGCGTGGGCGTGAGCCGGGCGGGGCCGGATTCATTCTTCGCTCTCAGCTCAGGCCAAGAGCGGTGTGCGGATAATTCAATCCCCCTGGGACTCAGAGTCCGGCCTCACCTGTGGCTCCGCTGATTGGCTGTCTCAGCTCGCCCCCACCCTCCGCACCCCGCGTCCCCAGTGGCTCAGGCCCCGGCGGTGATCTCTGTTTACGGAGAGAACCGGTCCAACTTGGGCTCCATCTCTGCACTGCACTTCAGGGCTCCGCTAGCAGAAGCCCGGAGAAAACGCGGCGGAGCCCTTACCCTCCCCCCCACCGCCCGAAGAGGTTGGGTAAGGGGGAAAGGGTGCGTGTGGGAAGGGGAATCCCCCGGCCTGGGGGATCCAGCTCTTCCCCTATCCCGGTACCTCGCGCACACCCAGGAGTTCTATCCCTAGGCCTGATTCCTGCGCCCTCCGCCCGCGCCCACGCTCGGGTGACGAGCCCACCCTGGGTGAGCAGCCCGATGCTGGATCTCAGAGATGCCAGCTCCTCAGCGGAGGCTCAGGCATGGAGACTTCACTCACAGGTGTCTGTTCACTCCCGCAGACGGCGATGACCCCCAAGACGGCCGGACCCCCTGACGGGGGCTGGGGCTGGGTGGTGGCAGCCTCAGCCTTCGCAGTGAACGGGCTCTCCTACGGGGTCTTACGCTCCCTGGGCCTTGCCCTCCCTGACCTCGCGGAACACTTTGACCGAAGCGCCCAGGACACTGCGTGGGTCAGCGCGCTGGCCTTGGCCGTGCAGCAGGCAGCCAGTGAGGGGGCCCCCCAAGGTGGGAGGCGGGAACATGGTGGAGGGATGGCGAGCGTAGTGATGGGAGACCCACCTGATTTCCAGACAACCCGAGTTCTAGAAACGAGTGGGTCTTGCGGTCAGGGGAGGAGCTATTAGGCCAGGGGAGGAGTTTTAGGCCCGGCAACAGCCAATGAGAAGTGTTGGAGAGAGTTTGGGGGTCCGGAAGCGTGTCTTCGTTGACTCCGCCCCCTTCTAGGCCCAGTGGGCAGCGCCCTGAGCACACGCTGGGGGGCGCGCCCGGTGGTGATGGTTGGGGGCGCCCTTACTTCGCTGGGCTTCATCTTCTCGGCTTTCGCCCAAAGCCTGCTGCACCTGTACCTCGGCCTGGGCCTTCTCGCTGGTGAGGGGAATGGGATGTCCGGGTCCTTCAGGGCTGTTGGAGGGCATAGGAGTTTGTTGGGGGTGTGAGAACGAACGAGGCGGGCAGCTGGGAATGCCGGGGCGAACATCCCGGGTTCCTGCCCTCATCCTGTCCTTTCCATCTTCAGGCTCCGGCTGGGCCCTGGCCTTCGCCCCTACCCTTGGCACCCTCTCCCGTTACTTCTCCCGCCGTCGGGTCTTGGCGGTGGGGCTGGCACTCACAGGCAACGGGGCCTCTTCGCTGCTCTTGGCGCCCGCCTTGCAGCTCCTCCTTGATACTTTCGGCTGGCGGGGCGCCCTGCTGCTCCTTGGCGCCGTTACCTTCCACCTCACTCCCTGTGGCGCCCTGCTGCGCCCCCTGGCCCTCCCCGGCGACCCCTCGACCCCACCTCGTGGCCCCTTAGCTGCCTTCGGCCTGGGTCTCTTCAAGCGCCGGGCCTTTTCAGTCTTCGCTCTGGGTACAGCCCTGATTGGGGGCGGGTACTTTATCCCCTACGTGCACTTGGCTCCCCATGCTTTAGACCGGGGCCTGGGAGGCTACGGGGCAGCGCTGGTGGTAGCTGTGGCTGCAGTAGGGGATGCGGGCGCTCGGCTGGTCTGCGGGTGGCTGGCAGACCAGGGCTGGGTGCCCCTTCCACGACTGCTGGCCGTGTTCGGGGCTCTGACCGGGCTGGGGCTGCTGGCAGTGGGACTGGTGCCCGCGGTGGGGAGAGACAGCTGGGGAGGCCCCCTGCTGGCCGCAGCTGGGGCCTACGGGCTGAGTGCTGGGAGTTATGCCCCGTTGGTTTTCGGTGTGCTCCCGGGGCTAGTGGGCATCGGAGGTGTGGTGCAGGCCACTGGGCTGGTGATGATGCTGATGAGCCTGGGGGGACTCCTGGGACCTCCCCTGTCAGGTAAGGACCTGAGCCAGGAGATCTGTTCACAACCACCCTCTGTCTCTGGGTTTCAAGGACTCTAATTTCTTTACCTCTCCTCTCAGGCTTCCTAAGGGATGAGACAGGAGACTTCACTGCTTCTTTCCTGGTGTGCAGTTCTTTCATCCTCTCTGGCAGCTTCATCTACATGGGGCTCCCCAGGGCTCTCCCCTCCTGCCGTCCAGCCTCACCTCCACCTACTCCTCCTCCTGAGAGGGGGGAGCTGCTCCCTGTTCCAAAGGTTGTCCTCCCCCCAGGAGGCCCTCACTCCACTATGGACACCACTTGTTGATTCTTGTCTCATTTAAGCCCCTCCTTTCAATAAAAAATTTTTATCTGATGCTCCAGAAAGCTCCAACTGTTAACCAACTGAGGACCTTTAAAATATTCTACTTAAGATCTCCCAAAAGGCTGGCTGAAAGGAACAGGACCCCAGTAGCCCTGAGGGCGGGGAAGAATGTGTGTCTGCCCAGCCAATCCGTTTCTCTTTGCCCATGTCCTTGCCATAACAGGAGTCTTTGAGGAGAGGTCTGCCAGTCAGTCAGTTTGCTGGAGATCAGGGGAGAGATGCTTGTCGGTACCATCTGTTTCATCTTCATTTCTCTTACTTGAGTATCCAGACCCCACAAACTTAACTTTTTCCTGCATTTTCAATTTCCCTCTATTGGCTTGAGGGAAATACAAGGACCCTAGGTTCAAACTTCAGCTTTTTTATGCCCCCCCCCCACATGCATGCATACACCCTGTCATCTTGTGATTCTCTTGATTTCTTTTCTAAGTCAAAGGAATAGTGGGGAAGTGGATTGGAGGACAGAACACTGGGTTGCCAGAGTTCCTGGACACCTGACCTCCCACACAGTCATGACTCCATCAGTACATGGGCCCCAGATCTTTTTGAGGTTATGATTATTGTCCAGTTTCCTTATTCAGTTTTATCCCAAAGGGACATCCTTGTTTCTCAAACATCTGTCTTTGGAGAGGAAACTTTAAGAGCAACACTAGGAATCACATGTAAAACAAAAAGTCTCTTTGATTCTCACAGTTGATTCACAGCTCAGTAGAGCAGGACCTCCGGGATCCTTCAGAAAAGATTGGGAAAGCAAAGGAGGAAAAACATGAGAGTCCTCAACAAAATACAAAGGGTTGGCACACATATCACAGGAGCCCCAGGCCTGGTCTGGGCGAGGCAGATCAAGAATCTTAAGGCACTTTGTTTCTATGGATGCCTTGTTAAGGCAGGAGAAGGACCTGGAGCTGTCAAGCTCTGGTTTTGGGGGACTGAATGCCTCTTGGTGGAGTTTAGTCCTCTCCCAACCCCTCCTCCCTGGGCAGGGAGACTTTGGTATCTAGTGCCTCTATTATAAGATCCTGGGGCCTGGAGGTAGGAGCTGAGAAGCAGGAGAAGAAGTGGGGCAGGGTAACGAGAATTCCACTTCCTGCAAGAAGGAAGGCCCCAGCCACCACAAAAGAAGCTGTGTAGTTGCCTGTCACATCTCGGAGGTACCCTAGGTCCAAGAGAGAAAAAGAATACACATGCATGAGTGATTTGTTCACTGGTACAGGCAGCTCAGGCTCATTTCTGAGCATAGAGAAAACTCCCTATCTTGCTCTTAGAGGAGTTGGAACTCCCAAGTTAGGGTTGGATGAATGTGAGAACTCTGGTTTCCCTTGGGGCTCCACAAGGTAATTTCAACCACCTTCCTGCCTTCAGAAAGGACCTTTAAACCAGCCCCAGATAACAGTATGGATTTGTGATCCAGATTAAGTCAGGCATACCTGTGGGTTTCTTTCCAGCAACTGTGATCTATCTACACCTTCAGTTAATAGTTAAGGGGAAGATGTTAAAGGTCTGGTATTTTGAGCCTAGAGAACTTTAACCAGATGGCTCAGAGCACCTGGGCAAGGGCCCAGTAGGGCAAAGGAAAGGAAGACAGTGGAATGCTATGTCAGGCCAGGTCCAGCTAGGTCCTCTGAAAACCCAGGGTGTATGTACCCTACCAAGGGTTCCACTTAGCTCCTCTTTGTCTCTCCACTGAAACCTTCTGAGTTTCAGGTTCTTTGTCCCATGGGCCCATTTCAGGGCTGCTGTGATTGATCATGTGGGTTGTATACTGTACCACACCAGAGAGCAATATTCACATACACTATAATGGGAATAGTTCCTTCCCCCAATTGTGCAACATGGCAGCCCTAGCCCACCAGGCAACCCCATCCCCTTTACCTGACAGAGGAGCCCCCAGCAGTCCTCCAATGCTCTCTACCATCTGCAACAGTCCGAGGCCACAGTAAATCCTTCCAGTCCCCACCAGTTCAGGTAGCACGGAGAGGGCCACTGGGGTCAGGGCCCCTGATGTAAAGCCGTAGGCCACAGCCAGAACCACCAAGGCTGTGGGAGCCTGAGCCATAGGGAAAAGGGCTAGTGACACTCCAGTCAGGGTGGTCCAGAGCATCAGAAGTCGTGCCACAGGCCCTGGGACTGCATCTCCCATCCAACCAGAGGCCACACGCCCTACAAGATCAGAAATAGCAGCCACCGAGAGTAGGAAGGCAGCAGACAGTGAGTCCCAACCCAGGTCCTGGAGATGGGCCACCAGGTGGACATAGGGAATGAAGTAGCCAGTGTTGATCAGGGTGAGGGCAACAGTATAACGGAGGAAGGGGCCATGATGAAGGAGGGAGGTTAGCTGGGCCCCAGGGCCACCCATAGCAGTGTCCTCAGCCAGGGAGAGTGGGCGAAGGAGAGCACCACAGGCTACAATGTGGCAGGAGAGGGCAGACACCATCAGTAGGGCCCCCCGCCAGGCATAGTGGTTGAGCAGCCACTGGAAGAGGGGAGCAAATGCAAAAGAGGAGAGGCCCACTCCTGTTAGTGCCAGCCCCATGGCCAGGCATCGACGGCGGGAGAAGTAACAGGACAGACATGCCAGGGTCGGAGTGAAGGTCAAGGCCCAGCCAGAGCCTGTCAAAGAGGAAGAAATGGGGGTTGAAGACTTTAGAGGGGAGCTCAGGGCACCCAGTAATCACAACACTACCACCAGCAGAATGAAGACCTTGCTTTGGAGTCCCACAGATTTGGGTTATAGTCCTGGCTTGACACTTCCCAGCTGGATGACTTTGTATGTTTAACTTACTTTCCCAGCCTCAGTCTACTCATTTGCAAAATACATAGTGTTAATACACTTTATGGGACTGGAGAAAACTAGAGAGGTCTGTAAAGTAATTCGCACAGAACTTTGGAGTTAGATCTCAGCTCTACCATTTCTAGCGGTGTAACCTTCCATTGTCAAGTTGTGTAATCTTTGAAAGGCTTTCTTTATACATAGGCTAATGATATCTATTTCACAGTCACAGTGCCTAGCACAATTTTATAGATATTCTTTCTCTTGCACTCCATTCCCACTAGCCTGGGCTTATATACTCGACATTCATCATTCTTTGGCTTTCCTAATTTTCCCACCCTCTTTATCAATTTAGTCATTCTTCCTAAGAATTGCCTTCAAGGCACAAGTGCGAGCCAATCTTTCTACTCTCTAAGCCTTTTGCAAGGAGCAGGAAGAAAATGAAAATCAAGGGGCCAAAGATCCAGCCATTTGGCTCTCCTGCCCTTGCCCAGAATCTCACCTGAGAGCAGCCCAATACTCAGGTATAGGTGGGTCAAGGAGGTAGCAAATGAAGCCAGCAGCATCCCCAGCGCAGCCAAGATGCCCCCAGTCATCACCACAGGCCTGGGCCCAAACTTCGTGCTCAGGGCACTACCTATTGGACCTGGGGAAGCGGAAGAGAGTTCTTTGGGGTCGTGGGCGCCCTCCCCAGCATCCTCCCAACCCCTCACCCTTGCCTTTCCTTCCCCTTCAATACTCTTTTTTCCCAGGGTCCCGGGACACTGGAACCAGGTGCAACACTCACTCCCAAACTGCTGCACAGCAATTCCTATGGAGGCAATCCAGGAAACACGCGCTGACTGCTCCTCAAACGCCACGACAAACTCCACGAAGAAGACACCAAAAGAACGCAGCACCCCAAACACCAGCGCGGACTGGAAGAACGCCGAGAGGACCACCATCCATCCCCAGCCGCCATCTGGAGGCTCGGCTCTGCCCGCCATCTGGGCAGGAACCGGGTTACCGCCACTAACAGCCCCTGCGGGAGCTGGGCTCTGGACGGGTCACCTCAGCCCACCCACCCATGCACCCTGCAGGGCGGCGGCGGGGTCGGGGGCCGCTTAGGAGAGGAGAGGAGGCTGATAGGAAGGCGTGTGAGGCGCCTGCGCCTTCCCCGAGGCTCCTAGGACCTAGGCGCCTAGAAACTAGGGCAGGCCAGGGCCGGCCCGGGGCCCCAGCGCGGAGGCGTGGCCCCGCTGGCCCGCAGCTACGAGTCCAGGCTTGAGACTACAGGCGGATCCCAGTGTTGGACTAAGGAATAGGGAGCCAAACTGGATTTGGCCCAGGCTCCAGACGCAAGCCAGTCTCTGTGTGGGTTGTGTTATCTTTGTGAATATCAGCACCTGCCCCACCGGGCAGACATCCTGTCCGTAGCTTGCCAATGAGGACGAGCGTACTCCTGAGCAGGGGGCGGGGCCAGAAGGGCTGGGCGGGATTAAAGCACTGTTCAGGACAGGCAGTGAGTGGGGCGCATGCGTAAGAGGGACGGGAGGAGGACGGCTGCATAGGGCCCCACGTGATGCAGGGATCTATGGTGAAGGTGCAGTAGTCTAGTTTCTATTGTAGCCCCGGTTTGTCTATTTTTCAGCAGCAAGGCCTACACTTAAGGATAGGTGGTGGATAAACTGATTCTGGAGAGATAAGCACTCACTACTTGCTTAATGAGGGGTTCAGGAAATGCCAGGCCGTGGTGAGAGGAGGGGAGAGGTTGTGAGATCTTTAAACCAAATACTGTAAGGCAGCCTTGAAAAATGTAGATGCCTGGATCCCTGAGAAGTTCAGAGGCCCTGGGAAAACAGGAGAGAAATGGGTGGTTGGACGCCTTCATTTCTGTGATGAAAACTCGTTCCTGTCATTTCTCTTCCCACTAACAGGAAATCTACAAGTCATTGAGACCAAAAATAAATGAGGGAAAGGAAGGGCGCTTGTAAGCTCACACAAAGCTCCACCAACACCACCTACCCCTTCCTCATCGGGGCTGGGACATTTTTCTCTACCTTCTAATAACAGCCATTTCCTACCCACAGTTTTTGATCTCATGATAGGGTAAAGAGACAAACTATGACTGTGTCCACTGGAACAGTCAGCCCCTCCTCAGTCAGGCCCTCCTATCCAACCCAGGCCCCTAACAAGCATTCCCCTGCCCAACACCAGACCCAAAAGCGCTAATGGCTTGCACTTCCTGTTCCTTCATTGTAACTCAAGCTCCTCAGGACCCTGATTTTAGACTTGAGTTCATACCCAGACTACTGGGGAAAGATGCAAAAAAAATGACCCTGTGTAGTTTTTTTAAAAACATGTTGAGCGTTATAATTTCATATACAAGAAATAAAAATCATACCAAAATGCTGTCTAGATGTGTTATAAGTGAAGTCAAAACACTGGCAGATGCAAATTGGTCTGGGCATGATCACAGTTCCAATCTTGACTTCATCACTTGTTAGCTTGGTCAAGATACTGAAGCTCTCAATTGGTGTCCCCATTTGTAAATTGGGGATAATACTGCCTAATTTTTTAATGGTTGCCAGGGGTGATAAATTAGTAAATCCACACATTAAAATGCTTAGTTTAGGGTATGACATGTAGCACAGGATAAGTAATAAGCTGGTCTTACTTTCAACAGCTGTAGTGAGAAGCAAATAAGGTTCTAAACTAGTTTGGGAGTGTTTTTTTAATGTCTAATCCAGTTCTTGGGTTTTAAAAGATTAAGAAACACAATCACAACCTGTAACACTGGGAAGAACTGCAAAGGCCATGTTAACTGGTTTTGATCATAGAAGAGGGACTTAAGGCCTAAACAAAGATTCCATTAGAATTAGTGATTTCTGCTCATGGGCAAGAACAGAGCTGTGCACCCCGGAGACACATAGGACAGAGGAAAGGTTGAGAGATGCACATGCACTGTACACTGAATAGATTCTAAGATACTATTGCTAAGACAAAGCTGGACTTGGGATGTTGGCTTTCAACTACTCGGTCTTCTCACTGCTGCCTCCAGACCCCGTTGTCCTTATGGCATCCAAGTCCTACCCATTTCTTTGGTGGTGATGGTACAGTGTCCCCAAAATTAAGATCCTCAGCAGAGAAACATCCATCCCCCATCTCTTGGTATTACTAGTAGCTTCCTAGTTTCTCCCTGCTGCCTCCATACCTCAGGCAGGAAGTGACTTCAGACTAGCAGGATGCAGGTGGCTCCGGAGAAACTTCATGAAGTCACTGATTCCTACACAATATACCGGAAAGCAAGGGCTGGGAGGGGAGAATACTTAAGATGTCTGGTGGGATAGCATAGTAAAATGAGTACGGAATCCCAGATACTATTCAGGAGGGAAGAAATCTCTTTCCAAGACCCAGATACCCCCAGGCAAGAATCCAGGACACAGCAGTAGAACAAAGAGGCTTCTTTATTCCAAGGCTCTGATCTCCCAAGATCTAATACTTCCATCCCCAGGCACTTTTCACCTGCCCATCCATTCTGATAAATAGAAATCATGGTTCCTTCTCACATTTCTCTTTTACTTTCCCTCCGTTCCTCAATTCTGCAATGGGGTGATGGGAATTAAAATGCATAAAGAAAATAGCTTTCTCACCAGTCCCCAAGTGACATCCTCTAGTATTGACTTGAGGAGTTCCACACCACAAATTCAAAAGTGCTTCTTATCCTCCACCCATGTCCCATCAAATAGGTCCAGGGCAACAAGGGTCTGAACTATAAATCAAGGCTTCAAAGTATTATCTAACATTCCAGACACTTCGTTTTAGCCAAGAGGCAACACCATTTCTAACTTTCTTCCTACCTGGTCTATACCAGAAGATGTAGCCCTCAACCAGCCTCTTCATCCTACCTGGCAGATTGGTCAACTAGAAGAGGTCTTTGGCCCATGAGTCAACCAGTCTTTTAGGTCTCTTAAATCTGTAATCCCAACAATAATCCCAATCATAATCCAAAACTTCAACAAACCCAGAATGGAACTCAGCCCCTTTTTTCTTCTTGTGGAAGGTTCTAGTACATTCACTGGTTCCAGACAGGAATGCAGTGATAGGAACACTATGTTACAGACCCAGCTTTTCTAAGGTAAGAAAGTTACCAAGGACTTGTGACTTTTAGAGACAAAGAAGTTGTTTCTGGAACCTGGACACTTTCGGAAAGATGTCCAAAAACAAGGAAGAAGGGGATCATCACAGGTAGAGAACATCAAGGAATATTCAAACCCAGACACCTCTGCACTAATGGATGGGTCATGACTCTTTAAAGTACAGAGTTTCATAATTCTCCCCTAGATCACAATATTCTTACAAACTGGTTTGGAATCAGAAAAGGTCACATCATCTCTGATAAGGCATTTCAGATCTCTCTATGGAGGGATCAACTCAGTGCTAAGAACAGGCCCAAGTGGAAGACTTATGGGCTTGACTTATACACTTGGGTGATAGATGCATATAGTGCAGCCAAACCCAGGTGACTAGGTTAATGGGACAGTTTAGGTTCTGAACCATCTTGTAGGAAAGACTACCAGCCTCACTTCAGGAGGCTGAAGCAGGAGGATCTTGAGTTCAAGGCCACCCCGGACTACAGAACAAGACTGTGTCTTTAAAAAACAAAACAAAACAGGAAATACAGAATCCAGTGCCCACACCCCCATCCTGCAGGAGGCATTTATCACCTCAATTTCAGGCTCACAATAAAGGTTTCTATAACCCCTGAAGAACAAAGAAGAGTCTATGTCAGTGGTGGCAAACCTATGGCATAGGTGTCACAGTGGGTTGTTTGTATCATTGAAAGCTCTAAAAGGTTCACCATCACTGGTCTATATTCAGTTCTAGCCTGCTAGAGAGTAACAGAAAGGGTTCCCATTCCAATTCCACAAGTTCCCAGGGCTTGCCCAAGAACAAATAAAGGTTCCAGACCTAGAAATTGGAGGGGCAGAACACAGAGAACCCCTTTCTTAACCAACACGTGAACAAACAAGAAACAGAACAATTCTAAAGATAAAAGTTATGACAATAACAATATAAAAACACCCAAGCCAAAGGAGAAAGCCAAGTGCTAATCTCTGCCAGCAGAGCTGTGACCTCACTTTCCCTGTTTCAGGTCACTTTTGATCACACTTGTAGAAGAGGGAACTAGGAAATGCCACAGAATGAAGGCCTTGGTGAAACCCAAAGGCCTCAATAAATTATATTTACAGATAAACCAGATGAGATTGGGGGCTGTAAGAAGAGGGCTGTTTCCTTAAGGAAATCAGGCCTCCATTCTCTCCCTTCCTCCAACCTCTAGCTAGACAAACTAGATTATGGGAAAGAGGTTTTGACCAGCAAAACAGAGGGAGATCTAGCCAGGATCTGCCCACCCCTGCTCTCCCCAGCAAGAAATTAAGGTGGCAGCAGTTTCTGACATCAGAGTTGTCCTGCACAGCCCTGTCCCAAGACTGACTGGAAGCCAGGCCAAAGCCTACATTTTCCCATCCTCCAGGGAACAAGTGGGGGCGTGGGCCAGCACTCAGCTAGGGCCCCCCCAGGATATGGTAGTGCACTTTGGTGTTGGTAGCAGCTCCGTGTTTCTGGCGCAGATGCAGCCGAAGTTGACTCTTGTGCCGGAAATGCAGGCCGCAGGGGTCACACTGAGGGAGGACAGCTGGGTCAGGTCACTTCTAGTTTACAACTTAAGAGTTGAGTGAGGGGGAACTGTCCAGCTTCCCACTGAAAATTAGGTCTTTGGCCCTTACATCCTCCTAAATCCTCAGAGCTGCTGAGGAGATTGGTCTTGCTTTATTTGGGAAAATGTTTCCCACTCCTTAGCTCCTCTTCGGGGAAAACTGCATTCACTCCTGAGGTGTAACTACCTCCATCCCAACCCCACCCCCTCTCTGCTCCATTCTCACTTGGACTCTTCAAGCTGCAACCCATTTCCTAGTGCTCTAGGGGCACCAAGCCTATTCCTCTCAAAGCCCCACCCCTAGCTAATGGGGAGGTAATTCTAAGGCTGGGCCACTCTGGGTACCCACGTGGTAAGGCTTCTCTCCCGTGTGGATGCGAACATGGCTCTTGAGGGTCTGTAAGTGGCGGAAGCGGGTTCCACAGGTGGGACAAGGATAGGGCTTCTCTCCAGTGTGGATCAGCACGTGTGCTCGCAGATGCGCCACCTGGGAGGAGAGGAGCCTTCAGACCACACCTCTGGGAGGGTCAGAAGCCTTTGTTAGCCCACCCCAGCCTCTAGCCTTTGAGCTCTCCAGACTGGCTTCTTACCTGTACAAAGCGGGAACCACAAGTCTCACACTTGTAGGGCTTTTCTCCAGAATGGATGCGGCTATGCGTTTTCAGGTTAGCTGGCCGGTTAAATCGGGCTCCGCAGATGGAGCAATGGTAGGGCTTTTCCCCTGCAAGCAGGGCGAATGACAGGTCAGGGACGTTACCATGTGAGAGCGGTGGGCACCAAGGCCAAGGTCCTTTCCTCCCCTACCTGTGTGCACTGTGCGGTGACTGGCCAGGTTGCCTTTGTAGCGGAAGGCAGACCGACAGAGCTGACACTTATAAGGCTTATCTTCCTCTCCAGGAGCAAAGGGGTCCAGCCCCGATGAGCACCCAGCCACAGCCTCACAGTTCTGGCAGCTGAAAAACTCACTTCCTGGCAAGGGAGGGGAGAGGGATGTGTGAGTAACAACTATAGTTTATTTATTGAGAGCTTCTTAGGTACTGGTGAATCCTCAAACCGCACAGCAGTAAGCTTTCTTCTTCCCAGTTTACTGTGAAGCCTTCCTCGGCCCAAAGCTATAAGGTTAGGAAGAAGACAGTCAAGTGAACCAAGTAGCCCTGTGGTCCCAGCGTTCTGTGTGCCTCTGCCGAGGCAGGAAGATTGAAAGTTCAAGCCTATCCTAGGCAACTTAGCAAGATCCTGTCTCAAAATAAAAAAATAATGTGCTGGGGAGGTTGCCCTGGGTTCAGTTTCCAGTATAGGGTGGAGTGTATGTGTGTGTGTGTGTGTGTGTGGTGAGCCAAGATGGGATTCCACATCTCTTCAATTCAGAGTACTATGCTATTTTTTTCAATAGTGGTGGTAAGTAGAAGCCCCTGCTAGTGGGCCAATGGTTCTGTTTTTCTCTTTTGCACCACTGGAGATGACAGCCTGCCAGAGGGACCCTGCCACAAGCCCTGCACAGACCACTCAGCCTTGGATGGGGATAGGCCAAAAATTCCAACTTTGCTGCTCACTGGAAGCACCTGGGGAGCTTTAAAAAATACTGATGTAGGGCCGGGGATTTAGCTCAGTGGTTCCGACGCCTGCCTTGCAAGCACAAGTTCCCGAGTTCAATCCCCCATACCAAAAGAAAAAAAAACTGATGCCAAAAATACCGATGCTGAAGAAAATAACCCCAAAAAATCAATGCCTGATCGCCACTTCCAGATATTCTGATCTATGGTATGTGATCTGGGTAATGGGAGTTTTAAAGGCTTCCCAAGTGATTTTAATTTACAGTAAAGTTTAGAAATCACTAGAAGGCCTTTCTTGAAAACTTTTGATCCAAAGTGACCTGAAGCAGCCACAGGAGGAAAGGGTGAAAAGAAATGCTCTTACCTGGTGGTGGTCGAGCCTGCTCAGAGGGTGATCCAGTAGTCTCCTGAGCCTGGAGTGTGAGGAGATAGTGGCTACTGGCTGGAGCTCCACATCTGAACTGCCCAATGGCAGCAGTTGGAGAGAGTCTAAGCAGATGGCAAGGCGCAGAGAAAAGGTTAGGAGAGATTATATGGGGAAGGGTTTTCCCTCCTGGAGAACTTGAAGGCAAAAGTCTATCTTGGAGGTGAACTAATATTGACTGATGAGTCAAAGTGCCATCCCATGGACTCAGCTTGGGCTCTGGTAAACTCTGTATGGTGGGCTAGTGTCTCTGAAACCCACCCACCATCTCCCTGTCTCCTAACCACAAGGACCCAATGGCTCTGCTTCTTGCTGAGGCCAGTGTCTACAAGCTCGTGGGGTTCCAGATTCTGTACCTGCTTTGGGGACCAGGAATGGGTCCTTCTTCACTGCTGCTGCTGTTGCTGGAGGCCTCATCTCCACTGGGGAGCCTAGCTTGAGGGCAAGGATGACCAGAATTCTTCTCTCCCATTAGGCTCCCTGCCTGGGAGGCCTGAGAGTTTAGAACGATGAATTTGTACTTTTTCCAGTTGCAGGCCTTAGGGTCTGGGCTGGCTGGACTTGGGGGACCTTGATTGCAGCTTCGAGATTCAGTAGGTGGGTCTGGGTGCCCTTCCGAGCGCCTAGGACTATCTGGTGGAGGGGCCGTTGGTGGTGTAGGGGGCTCCGCCTCCAGGGGTCGCAAGGAGATGCCTAGAGGTTCATAGCTGGGAAGTGTGATGGAGATTAGTTCAAGCTCCTAATCATTGCCTTTAGCCTCAGCACTTGGGTCACCACCTCACCCATGAACATGGAGCCGAGGGCTCTCTCACCTGGCCTGGATGAAGCGGTGGCATGCCTGAACTACATGCTCCATCTGCAAGTAGGTGGCAGCCGCAAGGACGGCTGGGGCAGTGGCAGGAGAGAGGCGCAGGCGCGAAGTGTACATGAAGTCCAGAAGCGGAGCAAAGCCTCTGGCTTCGGGGCCCCCGGGCAGGGAGAGCACATCCACCCCCACTCCTGCTCGGCTCCGAAAAATTGAATAGAAGAAGCCACTAGAGAGAGGGCAAATAAGTCATTAGGGGCTGGGAGCACAAGGAAGACACCTGCTGCTTCAGAAAACCCTGCCCCCTAGAAAGTCCCGCCTCCACTATCACCCCGCTCCCCCATTTGGGGCAGCTTCTCTCAGGCTCCTGGAAGACTTGGCTTTGCATTCTCCCCCAAGGGCTTTATGGCTCTGCCTCTTTCCCTTTTGATCCTCCCCAAGAACCTCTCCCCTCGAACCTGCAGGCGATAAGAACTGCCTTGTGTGCTCGAAGGGGTTGCCCGCCAACCAGCAGCGTGACGTCAGTGAGGATCCCGCGCAGGCGCAGCTCGTTCAGATTGCCAAGCACGTCGGAGGAGTGGCGAGTGAACTCGCGGACGTAGCCCAGAGCGCCTTCGGGTGCCGCGGTGGAACCCATCGCGACGCAGGCCTGTGGGTGCCAAGGCACAGACTCTGGGATCCAGACAGTCCTAAGACACATTCCCTTTTGTGCTTACCCTTTCCTCTCGAAAGGACCCCGGCCCAGCACTCTCAGCCCCACTTAAACCATCGTGCTCACTCTGCTCCCAAACGCGCCACCGCTCTTCTCCCTCTGCAAGATCCCAGAGCGCTCGGAGTAGGTGAAGGTCCGTCCTCACCGCTGCGTCCCTGGGGCGCGCGCGGAGTCCGACGCGCGCGACGCCGCTGGTTCGACTCCTCCTCCTCCTCCACCACCCGACTCCCTTTCCCCTGCTCCGCTGCGCGCCTGGGTCTCAGAGCTTGACCTTGCCTAGGGACCCCAGACGACCCGCAGTTCACACCTCTATAAATCCGACTCGAAGCTCCTTTCACCAACCACAGGGATTCTGCAGTCCTCTCTAATCCTCGATCCTAGTTTAGCGCACTGTCTGGGACTCAGTCTCCCTTTTGAGGGACCCTGAAGTCCGGTCCCCTCAGTGGTCGGTTCTTACCCCCGTCCTGCAGGGGCTGCAGCTCCTCTTCTTCGGGGGGCGGGGTCTCGCTCCCCTCTGGGTCTGGGCTCCTTTATCCGGCCGGGATGTCGGGGGCGGGGGTGGAGGTGGGGTGAACGCCTGGGTCTGTATCCTTCCTTCCTCCCTCTCTCTCCAGATGGCGAGCCCGGGGCGCGGTCTCCGTCTCAAAGGCGGGACCTCAGAAATGCAGGGTGGTCGTTACGGACCGGTCTTTGAGTCCCTAAAAGTGGACCCGAGGATGAGGCTATTGGAATAGCGGAGGAGGTTAGGGATGTCGAGGTTGAAAATGGGGAGGCCCTGGGTCGTCGTCGGACCTGGGGCAGCGACAATGGATGTGTTGGCGTTTGGAAGGGGGTGCCAGCAGTCTGGTGAGGACAAAGTGCAGCGAAATTCTCCCTTCCCATGTACTCTGTACAGAAGGAAAGGGGGAACCCAATGAGGTATCAGGTTTGAGGAGGGGCTAGTGGGCTCCCGTGGGGTCTTAGTGGGAGGGTGTGGTGTGAATGACAGGCACCTCCAGCAAAGCCCACAAAAAGGGGGCTCTGGCCGGGTGGGGCAGGCAGAGGGCGGATATGATTTCTAGTTGGTTTCCTTCTATTGTCCTGCGACCGGACGGCTCCGCCAGCTGCTTCCCCTTGAGAAGGTGGGGAAAGCCCCGGGTGGAGGCCGAGAGACGCTCAGGAGACCTAGGCGTCCGGCCTCTCACTCCCGCCTCCCTTCTGAGTCCTTTTAGGGATCTAGAGAGACGGACCCCCGTCCACTGTCCCCCCAGTCCCAGTTCACTAGGGCCTCGAGCACCCGCCGGTAGCCTACGCTTTGAGGCTGGCGGGACACCGGGGGTCCAGAGCTGCAAGTAGGCAAAGCTCCGCAATGTCTAGCTCCTTCCACGAGGGGGCGGACGAGCCCTAGCCTCGCTTCGCCCAGTCGTCTCCACCCGGCTGGGGCTGCGGGGCCCAGGATGGATTTGGTTTGGGCGGCTGAAACCTTCTGCGATGGTTTATTTTGCACCTCTGTCTCTTAGCGGGATATTAGACAGAGGAAAGTAGAGTTAGGGGTCACGGGGACATTCCCTGTGGCTGGAATTCCTACTGAGGTGGAAAATCCGCGGGCTTTGGGAATGAGAGAATGGATGTGATAGGTAGTGGGGCTTGAGCCTGAGGGCACAGGGTTTTCTTTTCTAATTAAAGTAACTACTGTTATATAGATGTTTTAAGAGTTGAATTTTTAGTGGCCATTAATATGGAATTTTCGTGGGATAAATAAGAGAGCAGAAAAACAAGGAAGAGGAAGAGAGGATAGGAGAGGCCTGGAAACCATAATTTAATCCCCTCATCTGGGAGATAGGCACAAGCCACACGCCCATATATTCTGGGGGAGATTTGGGATTGAGGACAAGATTCATCTGGAGAAGATGGGCCAGAGCTTGGTGTAGCTGCAAAGCAGGAGCCCTTTGAATTTGGGCTCAGGAGTATACACAACTGCCCAGGAATGACAGCAGTGGCCATGGAGCTGCACAGCCAGGCCTGTGGCCATCCTGTACAAATTTGCGTGTATCTTCGTGTGGATACGAAAGAGAACCAGGGAATTGGGGACTAGTAAGGATTCAGGATGGTGAGGTGGCTTTGGCTTGTGAGGGTTACTGTGGTCTCTGCCTGGAGATGAGAATTAGAATAGGGCTCCCTTTGGTATCACAGTAGTGTTAGCTGGTCAGTTGGGTGCTGTTTATGATAAGGTGCTGGGTTGACTTGATTGTTATATCAGTGTGGCCTGTATTTAGCCTTGAGGTAAGCTTGAGGCCTGGAGCCGATGTCAAAGCTGCACTAGTTTTTTGCATTTTGATACCCACCATTCGGAGACAGTGTTATTCTCTGTTACCTTGGACTATCAGGAGAGTCAGAATACTCATGCTGATTTTAGGGTACAGCCTGTTTTGGGGTGCTGTATAAATTTCAAGGTTCAGATTAGATTGTTGGAGATAAAATTCAATTTGGATTTTTAAAAACAAAATCACTGAGGTGGAACATAATAGGAAGTTGGGAATAAGTTTGAAGGCTTTCTGTGGTTGGAGTTTTGAGGGGGTACACTTTTAAATTTGAGACTTGTGGAAACTTATTTTGAGGGGAGGATATTCCTCTCTATGCATGGATAGCCATGAAACTTTTTCCAACTTCTTCTCCAAGGGGAGAAACAGGTGAGGGCCTCCAAGGACAAAGACTGAAGTTTTGGGGTGTCCTTATTTTAGGGTGTTTTGTCACTCACTGGGCACATCTGGTGAAGCTGAGGGATGGATCATAGGGTGAGACTGACTTGAAGGTTCACCTAGTTTGGTGCACGTTTCTGGTTTGGAATATCTTTTACTTATAGATCCCTCTCACCCCAGAATACAGAAATTTTTCTTTAGTGAACCCCCAAATAAGCCCAAAATTTGAAGGGAGGCATATGGGAAGGGAATGATGTCTTATCATGAACTTTTTACTATGTGGTCTGGATAGATCTGAGGGGAAAAATGTAGTTTCAGACTCCGAACCCCAACTTCTTAAGGAAGAATACCTCAGCTTAGGAGAAGGTGGAGGCAAATGGGGTGCCCTCCCCCTGACCAGAGGGCAGTGCTGCTGGAACTGTGGCAAGGAAAGGGGGAGGTAGAGGAGGTGATTCCTGCACCCTGATTTTCTAGGGTAAGAGCCCCAAACAGAAAGCAGACAGAGGACTGAGAGTGTGGGTGAGCCGAGGGGGAGGGGTTCCCAACGGCAGCAGGGGCTAGAGGATAAGCCAGGCCAGCTCTTCCCGCCTGGGTCCACGCTGTCTTCGGCTCTCCTCCCCTCTCTCCCTCCCACCGCCCACCCCACACCCCCCCCAACCCAAGGAAAAAAAACTGCCTGTGCAATAGCAATGGCAGATTCCAATCCTCCAGGCTTTCCTAAACCACCACGGAGACCAGCCAGGGGGGAGGGGAAGGGAAGATCGGGCTTTACTGCTTCCTTAAGACAGGGTCTATGAGCTTGACCTCCTGGCCCCTAGCCCTCTGAGGAGTGCCTCCCTCCCGGTCTGGAAGCCAGGTGTCCTGGACCCTAACCCCCGAGCGGTGGGGGGGCTGGAGGGCCGGGGAGGAGGAAGGAGGGAGTGACTTCCAAAATTGGCATCGGGACAGAGCAGGGCTGGCGGGAGGCAGGCAAAAGACAGAATTTTCCTGAAAAAACGGGGGTATCTAAGGACCCCAAATTTGGGGAGCTAGTCCAGGACCCTCTTCCCAACATCCTAGATTTTTTGGGGATTTTTGGGGGGCCCCGGGACCCCTCTAGGTAGGGTGAGGAATGTAGTGTTGGGGGAATCTGACTGGGGCATTGCAGCTGCCTCTCCCGCCGAGTTGGAGACGGATGGGCTGGGACAGGTTTTGGGGGGGTGTCCCCAATTTTAACTGGAAGTGGAGGAACCCCCTCCAGAGCTCTCTTGGGGGGGTGCCCCCTCCCCAGGGCATTCCCCAGTCCCTGAGCCAGCCGAGAGGAAGGAGGCCAACGATGCGACTGGGGCGGCTCCTTTCTCCTGCACCCCAAATGTGAGGGATGCACCCCAAAATTTGCTCCTTTCAAAATAGGGGACCAGGATCTCAGGGGAAAGTAGCTGAGGTAAGTGGGGAGGGAAGTGTCCCCTGTTCTCAGGAGAGACGTGGCGGTTGGGGGGGGAGGTTTGGAGGTGCGTGCTGGGGTGGGGTTGGGCTTTGTCAGTCTTAGAATTGGGGGGATTATTGAAGAGGCTTCCTTCTACACCCCTAAACTGTAGTCCCTTAGATGGAAACCAAAACCTGAGACCAGAGAGCCCTCAACATCTCCAGCCGTTAGGATAGTGTTTGATTTCTTTTACCCCCACAAAGGCTCTGCCGAGGGTGGAGCTGGGGGCAGCTTTTGTTTTGGGGGTTCTGGAGGGTGCAAAGAGGATCAGGAGGCCTTGGCAGGGTTTGATATAGGAAAGATAGGGGTATCGGGGAGGGAGCCTGGCATCCTCGGGGGCCTAAAAAGACTGCTAACATACACCATCTTAGATCTTCCTGGCTGCTAAGAGTTTTGGGGGGTGTGTCGGGAGGGAGGGTGGTAAAAGGTGAGATGGGGATATGGGAAGGTAACTTCTGGGTTTTACAGGGAATTATTTTGAGTTGCTGAAGGGATTTTGCTTTCTGGGAGGTGCTTTTAAAAAATCAAGTCCTGGACAGGAGGAAAAGGCTAAGGGAAGGCCTAGGGTTGGGGGTGGGGAGAGGCGTGTTTGTCTCAGTTTAAACGTGGCTCTCAGGGGTGGACCCGCCTGTCTGAGCCTGGTGGACAGGGTAATGGGTGTTGTTGTGGGGATGGAACCTGGGTCTTGGGTTCTAAGAGGGAGTGGGAACAGCACTGAGGCTTGAATACCTGGGCCCCAGGTCCAGATGGCCCTCTTCTAGGTCCTGCTGCTCCCCTCTCCCCCTAGCCTCCATTTTCTGCCTTTGGCCTCCATCTTGTGGCAGGCCCAGGGCCCAGGGCCACTTCCGGCCCCCCCCCCCCCGACGTGTTCCTGCCCCACCACCTCTGGACTGCCAACTCCTAACCCTGCTGTCCTTGGCCCTCTGTCTCTCCTAGCATTTCTCTTGGGTTCTGACCCAGGGAGGGTAGAAACGGACACAGGAAGCCTTGGATCCCTGCCCTTGCTGAGGCAGGAGGCAGTTCGGTGGTCCCCCCGAGTCATTCCCTATTTCCTCTGCCTTACTCCACACTAGAGATCCCTGAGCTGAGTTCCTAAGGAGGGAAGACGGTTCCAATCTTATACTCATTATCCAATCTTATTACATCCCTTTCCTTCCAGTTGCCTGCTCAAGTCGTCCCTAGTTCCTGCTTTCCCCAACTTTTTTGAGGGCCATGTTTGCCTTCTCTATCTCCCTGTTCTTGGTGGCAGGGGTCTTTACAGCACTGTTTTGTGCTCTCCTCAGCCCACCCCAGTCCTGCTCCCGCCCCAGCAGCACACTGTGGTTTGTACGGCACTGTGGCCACGTCCAAACCACACTGTGGTGTTAGAGCGAGGGTGGGGGAGGCACCGCTGAGCCCTGGCCCTGGGAGGCCACCCTGGAGAAGCAACACAAAACACATCTGGGGCCTTGTGATAAACTTCTTTTGAGGTGGGGAAGAAGAGGGTATTAAAAGTCCTGGAACAGCCCTTTTAAAATCCCTAGAGCAGTCTCAGAAATACTGCCAGTGACCCTGGAATAAATTCTGGCTCCTGATAGCAAAGTGGGGTCTTTGTTGCCCACACCCAGCTCCCCTGGCTCTAGCAGCACAGAAATATTGGCACAGGGAAATGAGTCTGCCAATATTGGTTGTGCTGCTCCAGGCAGGGTGGTGAGAGCCACCCAGGAGGGGCTGAGTGACTGTGGGCTAAGAAGAGGGGAGAGAGGAGCCTCTAACCACACCGTGCTAAGAGTTCTTTATTATTTTATGTATAAAAATGTCCATTAGATAGAGGTCAGGGGCTAGGAGCAGATAGTTATCAGGAACAGCCAAGTAGACGGCCTCAGCAGCCTTCTGACCCTTTCTCATGCAGGCCTTGCTCGGGTTCCAGGCAATCCACAGGTTCAGAGTGAACAGTGAGGGTCAGGGGTGGAAGGCTCAGCAGGAGAGTAGAGGAACATCAGTGGAGGTTGTGAGAAGGCCAGAATCCAAGGTCAGGCTGTCTAGAACAGGAAGTAAAATGGACCAGATGTAGAGCTCAAAGTATGCTTCCAAGGCAACACCCACCTCCCCAAACGCTGTGGTATTTAACTGACCCAATCTCCTGCACAGTGAGAGCACCTTCCCTTCCCTTCCCAAGCCCCTGTACGAAGGCAGAGCTTCTGCTGAGACCCTCCCCTGCCATCAGGCCAGCACTTCCTGCCCAATCCCAGCTGGTATGGTAGGAGGACTCCTACCCTGGTCAAAGTTGAGTTTCTTGGTTGGAGGAGTTTCTCCTAGCCCTTCAATATCCACCAGGTCACTGTTGGCGTCGGAGTCGTTCAGAGCACTAAGTGTCACATCTGGGAGGGGGTACAGGGTTATGTTCTAGGTTCTCCTAACTGTGCCCCTCCCAGCTTTCCAAAACTTCATGCTCTACCTCCCTGCATCTGGGAACGATAGGCAGAGGAACAGAGATTTGTCTATTTCTGACCCGGGCCCAATTCTCTCAAAGAACCTCAGATAGGACCTTTAACCCCTACCCTAGGTGCAACTCCATGGCCCTCACCAGCCTTCTGTTTCTTTATGGGAGGACCCCCCGCCTCAGGGACACTGGAGTTGCTGGGTGGAGGGGCAGCTGGAGGAGGTGACAGGATACCAGATGACAGCTTCTTGGGTCCTTTCTTGGGTGACTCAGTTGGAAGGGGGATGCCAGAGTCTTCATACACTTTTCGTTTCACGGTGGCCTTTATCTGAGCCCTGAAGAGAAAAGACAACAGATTAGAGAAGAAATTGTCAGGGTGGCTGAGGGAAAAAGGGAGGGGTGGGAATTTTGGAACCCCCTTTATAAGAACTCTGGTCAGGGTCCCAACCTTTTGGTAGGGTTCTCAGCACTTAGGGGAGATGGAGTGTGAAAGAGTGGAGTCCCTGAACTGAGTAACTGATAAGGCCCATCTCCAATCCTCTTCTGGGAGATATGTATAGATGTGCAGGGCCACCAGGTAAGACTAGGTGATTTACAAGTAGACCAAGACCTGTCACCTAGTTCAGAAATACAATATCCCTGGACACACTAGTGCTATATAAATAACCAGGGAACTCCCATTATCAAATATAATAATCAAGTATCTCAGGGTACCCTAAATTCAAATTCTTGGAAGATCCTGATTTACTACAGCAGTTTACAAAATACTGACCAATAGTGACAATTCTCACATTCTTTCAATTCTCAAGGGAATGCTGCCAAAACTAGCAAAAAGTAGAAAGGATGCTGAGCTGGGAGTTCTGAGGAAGATGGAATGGTTAAGAAGGAAGAAAGCTGCCCACCCCCCTTTCTCTGCCACCCTCCCTCACACTGTCCGTTCCTTGATGACACAGCTGATGTGATTAAGATCGTCCCCAAATCGCTTCACAGCAGCCCTCAGCATCTCTATTTCCGTCTCCGTCCACTTCGCACTGTCAGAAGGGGGGGGGGATGGATAGCAGAAAAACAGGAGGAGAGTGTGGAGCTAGCCCACAGGCTATGCATTCCACAGCCAACCAGCCTCCTCCCCACAATCTCTGGGTCCCCTTCAAGGGATCCATAAGGAGGGTACTCCTTTTTTAAAAAAGCTCTAGGGACCCCTAACCACACGAAATTACATCCACCACCCCCTTACAAAACCCTCTTCCTCATTAAACTGCAACAGCTGCTGTAAACAGCCCACTAAAACCAATTCACCAAGTAGAAGCCTTACAAACAGAATCCCTGAACGTAGTCTACAATAGATTGAGGGGATAACATAATTTGGGGTGGTGGTAGTGGTGGTGGCCAGTCGGCTCGGGTTGAACTGTGAAATCTAAATCCGGGTTGTAGAACTTTGCTTCTTCATTTGTCATTCACTTACTAATTTCAACAGTCACTTATCAACACCTACTCTGCGCTGTGACAGGCACAGAGAGAAACTAACATCTGCCCCTGCCCTAGAGAAGGTCCATGTCTGAGACAGGTCCAAGCGTCCGTTCTCGGCGTCCACGTCCCAGCCCGGGCTCACGTACCCCGCAGGGGAAGAGTCGGACACGGGATGCAGCTGCATCGTCAGCTCCCCAAGCTTCGTAAAGGCAGCGCCTGCTGCGGAGAAGATCTCTCCGACCTGGGGGCGGGGCAGCATTACGGGGGGCCGGCGGGCAGCCCGCTCGCCGTCCCGTCCCGCCCGGAGCCCCTAGCCCCACCCCAGGCTCGGCCCTCCCCCCGCCCGGCGCGGAAGAGCCTGGAGCCAAGCGGGGGCCCGCCCTCCCGAGACCGCCAGGGAGCGCTGTCCGCGAGGGAGGTCGAACCTTTGTGGACGCTGACGTCATGGCCCCTCGCACCTCCTCACCGAGACGCCTTGCCACCACCACCACGCGAGCCGGGACCACGGAAAGCCCGACGGCGGAGCCCCTCCGGCCCTCGCGCAGGAAGTCCCGCCCTTGCAGCAGCTGATTGGCTCAAGACGGGCCGCTTCCTGCCCCAGCTTCCGCAGTCATTTAAGCATTGCTTTGGGGAGACTAGAGGTGGAAGACACCGCCTCACTTCCGGTCAGCTTCACTCCATTTCCGTCGAGGAGTCGGGACTCCCCGTTTAGAGCCAACTTCTAGCCTTAGTCCATGCCCACCTCCTCATTCAAACATAGACACAAGGCTTAAGAGAGCAGCTTCTCTTTATTGTGGTAGGGAATAGGCGAGGAGGGCTGGAGAGACAAGGTGTTGTCAGCCCCAGCCCTCTCCACTGGGGCCAGACGCCTGAGGTTGGAGAATTGGGGATTCAGTCTTGCCAGGAAAACCCAGTCCCGCGGAGGCTGCCACAATGGGCAGGACGAGCCCCGAGTGAAGGGTGGGGAATCTTTAAATAGACAAGGGGGCTGAAGAGAGGAAAACACGATTGTGCTCTAGCGCACCATGTATTCCTTGCGCTTATTGAGTCGAGCTTGGCAGAAAGAGAAGCCTCCGAGTAGGAGGTAAAGGCCTGCAGCGATGAAACAGTTGTAGCTGACTTGCTCGTAAAGCTTGTATATATTCTGAGGACCATTCCTAAGGGTGGGAATTAGGTAGACAACCCTTAGATATTAAGAGCAACCAAGTTTCAAGGCATATGTTCCCTGGCACCATTCTAAGAGCTACTTCTCTCCTCCCCCAACTTAGTATGTATTAAATCCAGCGCCTTCACACTGACCTACCTCCCCAGTGCTTTTGATTTTGAGACAGGATCTTGGTGAGTTGCTAAATTGTCCAGGCTGGGCTTGAACTTATGATCCTCCTCCCTCCACCTCTCAGACTGCTGGGGTTATAGGCTTACTCCATCATGCCTATCTATTACTGGTATTACCAGTATTCGGTGTTCTCCACAACTCTATGGGATGAGTTCTGTTATAATAACCCTTTGGTAGAGGTGGACTAAATCAGAGAGGTAAAATACCTAAAGAGGCCACACTTAAATTGGTAGGTTTAGGATGGCTGCTACAGCCTGATTTCCAAGACTGCTCCTAAATACATTCCATTTCTTTTTTTCTTTCTTTTTGTGCTGAAGCTTGAATCCAGGCAGGGGCCTTGCAAGTTAAGCACACATTTTACCACTGGGCTACACCCAAAACCCTAACTGTTTCTATAGACAGTAGCTCTTCTCTCCCAGCTCTCTAACTTCAGGGTCCCAAACATCCAGCCACTGGCAATTTCCCACCCATAATTTTTACCATAGGCCCAGCTATCTCACACCTGCACCGACCCACTTTTTCCATCTGACCACTTACGTGAAATCTTTCTCTGTGAAGGGAACGTCCTCAATCAACACAGCTGAGTGCACATTGAAAAATATTCCGAGCATTATCTGAAAAGGAACAGGAAGGTTGATGAACACAGACACTAACCTCCCTAAACCTCTCTGATTTCTAATGTTGCCCCAACACCTGGACCTAGGATTAACCAGAACGAGCTAGAAGTAGGAGTAGTTGTAGCTGGATTAGGACTGGCCTCAGCCATCAGGACTAGGGGACACTGAAACATGCTGGTACAGGAGTGGGAATAATGAGCAAGCCGCCTTTTTTAGGAACCCAGACTATCCTCCTTCCTAAAGGCATCATTATCACGGGACAGGATGGAAGAGGTTAGAGACAACCAGCAGTTCATATTATTTCTACAAGTGGCAGAGTGTAGTCTGGGGACAGAAGGCCACAGTAACTCATTTCGGGAAAAAGCACTCCTGTTCCCCCTTAGCCGCCAACTCAGGGATCTCTCAGGACCCTAGCTCATCTTTTTCTTAATTTGAAAAGTCCACCAATTGGCCAGCCCCGGTTCCTTTTCCATGCTCCAGCCTCGCCATCCTTCAGCCTCGCCATCCTTCCTCTCCAGTTCCCCATTTTTCAATCTCATTTCCCTCTTGTTCCCTAGTGGCCAGCTAGCCAGCCTGCTTGCTGCTTTCTAAGGCACGGTGTTTCCTCCCTCTAACCCTGGAGCCCCTCAGGTCCTCTCCGATTCTCGGTGAGCAGTCCCCTCACCAACATGATCACGCCCCAGGCGCTGAGGACGATGCCGCAGGCAGCCAACTTGGGGCCACAGCACAGGAGCGACGCCATGAAGAAGCGAGTCGGGGAATCAGCCGAGACAGCGCCGAGTAAAAGGCGATGACCGGCAGCCTTGAATACGTAAGGGTCAGCGGGCTGGATTTGGGGACTTGCGCTGCCAGCTTTGGCTGAAAGGGCGTGGCCTTCGGCTCCAACCATGGCGGTTGGGGGCGGCAGCGGAGAAGGTGGACGCCTCGCGGTCCTCCTCAGGCTTCAGCGAGAGTGCACATGTCTGAAACTATAGCTGCCCCTCTGGAAGCCCCTCAACCTACCAGTATATATCTGGGGGCGTGAGTACTGCAAGACCTAGAATCCTGTTCCTTGGTCTCTCCCCCTCCACGTTGAAATGGAAGGAACTGAATGTCACGTGACCGGGTCTGGCAAGTCACATGACTAGGAGCTAGCAGTAACCAGGCCTCCAGAATCGTCTAACTCTGGCAGAGATCCTGGTAACTTGGGTAAAAGGGCTGTTAGGATAAAAGGCTTAGAGTCACAATATTTTTTCTTTTTTGCTTCGGGTACCTTAGTTTCAGGTGGTCCTTGTGATGGGGGAAATGGTAAGTGAGACGTGAAGATTTACTTCGAGAGCGCGTACATCTGTAGCGTCTCTACTCATTCCTCGCTTTTTAAATAGATACTCTGACACGGTAAAAGGAGCTAGAAACCCCCTCCGGAGGCCAAGCATACGGCTGTAGCTAGAATGCCTTAAAATTGTGGAGGGTTCTTTGGCAGTGAATATGTTTCTGTTAAGCAACATCACTTGACATACTATAATTTTTATCATTGCACTTGGATTATTGTACTAGTTCTGGATGCTGAATCCAGGAAAATTTAGGGTTAGGAAAATTCCAGGGAAAGCAGACTCCGAGCAAGTTATGAAGGTGAGTGGTCTTGCCCTATGAGGTGGAAAAAGGAATAAGTACAACTTGTTTACTAAATAAAGTGATTGTGGATCCTTTGAGCAAGATAAGCTACAAGATTAAAAAATACGAATGGGTCATCCTGCCTCCTCCTAAAAACGTTTGTGCATTGCACTAGTGAAAGAATTGCAATATTCAGGGAAACAGGAGTGTTTGAAGGTTTTTTGTTTTTTTTTAACGGAGTCTGAAGCCACAGGTGAAGAACACGATTTTGCCCTGAGCTTGCTGTACCCCTGCTGGTGAGAATAGGGACCACAGCATGGTTGAGAGAGATCATTTTGATTCTGAGGCCCCAGAACCAAACACTGTCATGGGCTAGAATAACTTTGTGGTATTTTCCCATTTGTTTTGTGCATATTGTTCTTAAAAGGGTTGTGAAAGAAAACATGGAACCTGGGTTCCATGAGTAACACATAGGGATCATTGGTCATTAAATGGGATGAGAAAGTGGACTTGAAACATGAGTTGCATATTTTTGTTTGGGACTGTCTGGGGAAAGGAGCCATTTGGGACAAAGGTTTTTAAATTGTGGGCTAGGAATACTATTCTTATTCACAGACACTTAGTACTGGGTCTGAATAGGAGCAATAAGAATGGAGGTAAAAATCACTGAGGAAGAAAGTCAGAAATTTGTTAGTTGGCCTCCAAGGATAGAATCTAGTTCCTGGGAAAAAAGAGTTTGGTTAGCTGAGGTAGCCGATTTCTCCAAAAAAATCACTACCTTCTACCAGCCATGTTTTGGAAGTAGAGTCAAGCCTTTGGCTAATGTAGGAGATAACAAAATCCAGTCAGTGGCCCATACATGTTGCTCAGACAAAGCACTTTCTTTTTTAGATAGTTGATTAAGCCAAGTTTTTTGGCACTGGAAGTTCATATCTCAATGTTCATAAATAAAGTTTTATTGGAACATAATCACACTTGCTTACAGATTGTGGCTGCTAAAGTGGGAGAACTGAGCAATCATGGCAAAGACAGTGTGGCATACAAAGCCTAAAATATTATCTGGCTCTTTACAGAAAATATTTACTATCCTCTGGGCCAGTGGGATACTGATGTAGAGCATTTAGTTGGGGGAGGAATTAGAGCCTTAGCAACGACTTAGGAACGTTAGAATTCAAGATGGAAATGTCAGTCCTAAAGCTGATCTGAAATCATCCAAGCAGGGTACTTTAGGGCTTAGATGGTGATACTGTTCTCTATGTGGCTGGGTTTTAGGTATTCATAAGGCAGGTCAAGTTGTTCATTCCGGGCTGTAATCTCATTTTCCAGGTTTTTCAGATCTGTTTGGAATTGCCTTAGCACAGCTTTGGCTTTGGGACCTGAGAAATAGTTTTCTTTGTGATGCCCCAGAGGTACCTAAAACAGAAAAAATGATCAGTCAGTTTCTAGTCTGAAGAGAAAAGCACCTAGAGCCCAGCCTCTCACTCTGATGTTTCTTTTCCAACTATCATTTTCCTCTCCACAGGGTCCCTTCTCACCATATCTGGCTGAAGGCGACCCAGATGCCATGTGATGGTCATTTGAAGACAGGACTGCTGGACATCAGGTAGTGACCCCATCACAGTGGCCATTGTCACATCTTCCTTGATGGTAGGTGGGGGCATCCGCATTGTGCATGGGGCATTAGGGACCCAGGAATACCAGTCCAGCTAGGAGAAAAAACTGCATCCCTAGGACACTTGTTCTTAGGGTTTGGATCCCCACCTCTCCCGTGGGTCTGCCAAGGTCCAGGCACTTGCTTTCAGAGACCTGGGATTTCAGCTCTTCATACCTGCCCCTGGTTGATGGCCCCGTGCTGGGCAGTGCATGTGAAGATACACATGGTTAGGAAATGGCAGAGTTCATCCTGGGACTGGAAGGAGATAGGGAAACCTGGACAGGAAAGGAATAGGATTTAGAGGCCACAGCAGAAGAGAAAAGAAATAAAGGCTGATGCCTTGATAGGTCCATATTTTAGAATTGATGAGTTAATTTATTTAGGTATATTTGCATCAGACATGGGTTATAATCCTGGCCTAATCACAGCTTGATTATCTTGGGCCAATTATTTAACCTGTCTGAATTTCAACATTTCACCTATAAAATCATAGATGAAATAGCAAATACTCAACAAATAATAATATTGTTATTATGGAAGGGTTAGGGTTAGGAGCTGAATAGCTCTGAGTGACCAAATATCCCCACCTCAAAAAGTGGTTAAGAATTTAGATGCCAGGTGTGGTGGCACACATGTGTAATCCCAACACTCGGAAGGCTGAGGCAGGAGGATTGCTGTAAGTTTGAGGCCAGCCTGGACTACACAGTGAGTTCAAGGGCAGCCTGAACTACATAGTGAGACCCTGTCTCAAACAAACAAACAAAGAACTTAGGGATGCTTCCTCCTATTCCCCGACAGGGAATTACAAATCACTGAGTTATAAAATGAGCAATAAGAGTGTTCGCTTTGGCAGCACATATAATAAAATGAGCAATAAGAGAAGTGTGGATTTTCAGTGTCATAGTTAAGAGGGACTTCCCAAAAGTGCTGTCTCAAGCTGTTCATTTTATAGTGGCTGTGGGGGCTCAGAAACCCAATAATGCTATCAGCTAAGTGGAGCATATATAATTAAAAATATATTTAATATATAAAATTTATATGTAAACTTTATATGTAAGAAAATCTAGCTAGATGTGGTGGTACATGCCTGTAATCCCAGCACTTTGGGAGGCTGAGGCTGGATATTTATAAATTTGACTCTCATCTTGGCAACTTAGTGAGACCTTGCCTCAAAAAATAAAAAGGGCTGGAGGTATAGCTCAGCATGAAGGCTTTAGGTTCCATCTCCAGTACTGAAAATAGTAATAATAATAAAATTTAAAAATCAGAGACCAGGGAAATTAAACTGCTTGTAGGATTATAGTTGGGAAAAAGCAGAAGCCAACCTTGAACTTGGGTTCCTGACTGGTTATTCCTTCCCCTTTTTGATTTTGGTGAACTTTAAAAAAAAAATCTCTTGGGAAAATTAAGCAAAGGTGAGCTTAGGAACTGAGGGAGGATAAGAAGGGGCAGAATGAGAGGCAATAAGTGGAGGTTAAAGTTAATAAGTGTGTTGGGGATTGAATGTTGGTGCCCCCCTCAGAACGCATGTTGAAATCTAATGCCCAATGTGACGGTATCCAAAGGTAGAGTCTTTGTGAGGTGATTTAGTCATAAGGGTGGAATCTTCATGGATGGCATCGGTGCCCTTATGAGAAGAGGCCACCAAGCTATTTGCTGTTTTTCCACCTTGTGAAGATATAAGGAAAATTTGGCTTTCTGCATCCAGTAAGAGAGCCCTCACCAGAACCTGAACATACTGGTACACTGATCTTGGATTTCACCCTCCAGAACTGTGAGAAATAAATTTCTTTTGTATAAGCCACCCAGTCTATTGTACTTTGTTATAGAAGCCCAAACTGACAGAGACAATGTGAATATTTATTTTTAATTTCTGGATATAGATGTTGTTCAAGGAGAAGAGGAAGAGGGATCTTTTGGGACATGTGGCGCCTAAGGGACAGGACTGAGAAGCACTAGAGAAAGTCTGTTTGGGTGCACCACAGATTCCTCAGGGACAGGCTCCCTTCAGAGCATGGGTGGTTGCTGCATCGCGAGGCCTGCCTAGCCATGATGGCTCCTTAGTAAATTGCCTCATGGAGGCAGGGATAGGCGTCAAAGGTGTGAACTGTGAGGGGCAGGGCTGAAAGATGTTTCAAAGTGGTTCAGGCCAGCCCCTTTGTGTTAGAGAAGGGAGGGGGGAGGGTGAGACTAAGAAATGCTCAGGAAAGGTTATTTTTGCCCAGAGATTAAAATGCTGGAAATGGGGCCCAGGGATTTAGCTCAGTGGTTTTGCCGCCTGCTGCGCAAGTGAAAGGACCTGAGTTTGATCCCTGGTACCAAAAAAAAAAATGGTGGAAATGGAGGTTACTAAAGGAGGTGACTAGATTTTGCCTGAGGATAGGGTTAGGAAGGGAGGGAGGACTGGATTGGCCAACAAAAGCTGAGCCCCAAGGAGAAAGTCACTGAGGTCAGGTTTGCGCCAAAGCATTTGTAGTACTGAGGTTGCATCTAGAAATGACCTTGCACTCTGTCAAGTATACTGTATGCCTGAATCTTCTGTACATGGTAGACAGACAATAGTAGGCAGGAAGAAAAGGAAGGGATAATGAGGGTGGGTAATCATGAGCTTTGGTAAGGAATTTTTTTCCCATTTCTACCTTAAGTGTAAGATATAAGTAGAACATCAGCCCCAGCAGGGACTGGGCAGAACTCTTCACTGGCTGTTATTCTGGCAGGATATGAGTGGTTTGACTCGGGGGTGGGAACAGGAATAGGTATTGATGGCTCCGTCTCTGAGGACAGCCATGGGTATCTAGAATTGTCCTGAGTCCTGGAAGGTATGAATGGGAATTGGATGCTTTCATGTATAGAGGGAGGGTTGTAATGAGAGGTTGAGGTTTGTGATGGATCTTACCTCGGTCCTGAGCTTTGCACAGCCCCACCTCAGTGATTTCCCGACACCACGCTTGCAGCTCAGGGTCCGCCCTCACAACGTCATCCCTCTGGTAGAAGACATGGACAATCCCCTCTACATACCTGCCCAGAGGAGGGAAGTGAGCTCTCTGAAAGCAGAATACTCCAGCCTCTGACCTCTGTTCCTCTTCCCAGCTGACTCTCATTGTGCCTGGGTGAGATCCTACAAGACTTGTCTTTTGGGACATTTCCCAGGTTCTTTGTTTTGCAGTGTGTGCTTGCGCATGCATGTGTGTGTGTTTGCTATGCTGAGGATCAAACCTAGGGCTTTGTACATGTTAGACATTCTACCACTGAACTACCTCCTCAGGCATTTGACAGTCTAGTGTAAAGAAGGAGATACAAGTCAGGGGTTCTAGGAATCCCCTATATATGGTTGCTACCCACTCTTCCCAATGAGACCCTTACTCTTCTAGATCCCTTGGTCTTCCCACCCCCATGGCTCTCCTCACTTATACACCCTGGCCCTACTCCAGGCTCTTCAATGTTAGGCTCCACCCATTATCTCCTTTTCCTCATCTCTCCCCTGGAGAAATGCATTGTCCCACCCTGATCTCAAGACAGAGCCCCACTCTCCACCCCTTTCCATTTGTCAGCTCTCACCCACCGGGCAATGATCTCCCAAAGCCGTAAAGCATCGTGGGCATAGAGAGCACTTGGGATTCCCAGCAGGCCCCGGTCAGCCAGGTCATTAGGAGGACAGAGGGAGCTGTAGGTCAGCTGAGCCATTGCCTGATGGAGCAACTGCACATGGCCCCCTCCACCTGTGTTTACTGCCTGGGACAAGAGTTGACAGGTCTTGAGGGATGGAAGCAGAATGAATAATCATGACTTATTCAGATTTAAAGTTATGTATATAAAGAGACAGGACTCAGGTTAAGGGTCAGGAAATTCACACAGGCTTGCCTGAGTTCCTGAAGGTAGTAGAAAATCACAGAGAAGTGGATGATTAGGCAGTTCCATACCCCATTCCTTCCTTACCTGGTCAAATATTCCATTCTCTGATATGAGTTGGGTCCGGGCCCTCGTGTTGATTTCCATAGTGTAGCGGATATGAGGGATCAGGAGCTGGAGTGGAGGAGATAGGGGGATACTTAGTGGAGACTTTTTGGATTCTTATAGAGGCCGGCACTTACCATGCTGGCCTGCTGGCCTCTTGATGCTTTTGTCCCTGCTGCTGCCTTGATTGGCTGGTCTCCTGTTTCTCTGATCACTCATTCTCATGTTCTCTAATATTTTCTTGTAAGTTGGGCTCTGGAGTCACACCAATCTAAGTTTCAGTTTACATTTTACCACTCTAATAAGTGGCACAGCTAATAATCCACTAATCTGCAATCTCTGTATCCATCAATAGAGGGCAATAATAGAATCTCTTATGCTGGAGCTGTAGTGATGTCTGTGATTATGTGTGAAGAATGTTTAGTCACACAAAAGTCCTCCAATAGTAGCTGTTGTTATTCTGTTGGTACCTTGAATGTAGGTGCCTTTATGAATCATTCTCTTTTCATTTGCTTTTATATTTCCTCTATCATTCACATCTTCATGGCTTAAACTAGTTTGTCTGCTTATCAAAGCTGCACCTCCTTCCTTTGGTTGTGAAACATTGATGTGTTTCTTTGGGGGAGGTGGCTTGGGCAGGTACTTTCAGTTAGAACTGGGGGAGCTCTATTGAGCTGCCTGCTTATGTAGCCAAGAGGCTTTTTGTCAATTCTCTTTCCATCCCCAGTCAGGCATTGTTAGGCTTTCTCTTTCTTGCTTTTCTTGGCTATTAAAAAAGGCCACCTGCCAGGGATTCAGCTCAGTGGTTCCACCACCTGCCTCTAAAGTGCAAGGTCCTGAGTTCAATCCCCAGTACCAAAAAAAAAAAAAAAAAGGCACCTAATCCTTACATTTTTTTTCTTTGTCTTTTTATACATGTTTCTTTTTATCTTTTTTGTGTGTGTGCTTGTGTTTGCGAGGCAACTTTATCTTATTTATCTTCCTTCCTACCCAGTTAATATGCAGGTTGTATCCAATTTTAGTATTTTTCTGAATTGATGATGCTGGACACAGGACCAACCTAGGTAGTGATTCCTTTCATGTTAATAGCAAAACTCATACTAGTCTGATACTTTTCAGAAAGTTCATGAAAGATGCTGAATGTTATTAAAAGCTCAAATTCCATATCAAGAGAAAAGATGCCTGAGGACAAACAACTCATCATCAGCAGCAGCACCATCATCATCATCATCACAATAAATAGCAAGAACTAATTTTGGGCAGTATTTAGTGTCACACTATTGCTTTGTGTCATTCTATCCTTTAACAAACCCATGATGAACATCCTGTGGATGTGGGTGTCTGGTAAGTTAGGACTCAGGATTCAGAGACTCCTGCGACCAAAATCCAGAATCTGTACAGGTAACCATTGTGACATTTGCACAGTTAGCCCTGCTGTGTGTCCAGTAACAAATCAGCTATTTGATTTGGGATGAAGTTGCTATGGTGAGTGGAGAAAAGTGGGGTTGAGCTAGAAAGCAGAATCACAAGGGTGAATAGAGGCTTTACCTGTCCAAGTTAAACAGAAGGTGGTGATGCAGGAGGTATCACGAGATAAAATCAAAGATCCTGTTAATCAGACTGGTCTGCATCCTGTCTGTATACCAAAGGAGTGACCTCAAAGGTATCTCAGCTACATTTGCCAGGCTTGGGGGTCCAGATGGAGGCCTTCAGTGAGACAATCCAGTTGTTCTCCTTATCAAATATTATTCACTTGCATACCTTGCCAATCCTTCAAACTTTCTGCAGCTAAACCCAATCACCTAATTTTTCCCCAAACCAATTTTTTAAAACTTTACTATTCTGACAATTACTATTTCATAAGCTTGTATTATTTTTGTGCCCTTCTCTGCCATATTTCATATATGTAAGGTGTCATAAGATTTTTGAGAACATTTTTTTAAGCAAGCACAAGTATTATTTTCCTGCTTTCTACCAATCAATGCCAAACTCACTGTTTTATAAAATTATAGTATTTCTGGGTCGGTACAACCCACATACCCCATGGGCTTCCAGGTATTAACAGAAGCTTAGACTCTGGTATCATCACTCTTGCATTCAGGCATGCTACAGCTGTTTGTGTTTCCTCCCTTTTCCACATCTTTGATTTTTTTTTTTTTTTGGTACCCGGGATGGAACTCAGGTCCTTGCACTTGCAAGGCAGGCGAGGGAACCACTGGGCTAAATCCCCGGCCCTATCTTTGATTTTTTTCCCCTTTTTATTCCTGTCACTATCATTGCTAATGTTTTTCTTTATCTACTTCCCTCTTGGGTAGGGCTGAGTAGCCTGCTGGGCTGCTCTCCTTGCCTGCTGATCTGTTTCTACTTAACTGACTCCCTGGTTGAGGTTGAGCATAATTAGTACCACGCTGTTTAGTGGCTGTCCTTCTGATTTCAAACTCTAGTTCCAGATAATGTTTTCTGGTTGGTTTTCATATACTTGTCTTCCTAGCTAAATACTAAATCTAACATAGGAATAAGACTTTTGTTTTACTCCAAGGCAGGAAAAAGGCTTTTGTTTTACTAACAATATTCCAGCTATAATGGAAGCCCATCACTAGACTGCCAGATATTTGAGAATTTCAGAGGGCTCCCTTGTAATGTGTCCTGAGGAAATGTTAAATGACTAAACTTGATTAAAATAAAAGTTATGGAACACTGATAGTCTTTTTCTGCTGTGCATGTTTCCATCAAATTGCTATAATTTTTTTTCTTTTGCTGTTGCACTGTCCTTTGAGCCTGAGAGAGCCTCTTTTGGGTCTGAGGAAGATGGGAGAGAGATACCTTGTAGATAGGGTGCAGTCCTGGGAGGCACCTCATAGTGGCAACGGCAATAACCTCAGCCACCAGATGAGTGTTCAGCAAATGATATTGGAGCTGGTGCAGTTGGAAATCTGCATTTCGGACCCAGGACTTGGCCAGGAGCCAGGCAAGTGGAGGATCTGAGGGCAGGAACAGTGCTGGGGTTGGAGAGCTGGAATTGGGAGGCTGAATCTGGGAGAAACAGAAATTAAGTGTTCATTGAACTAGTATATATATGACATGGTCATCATTCCTGGAGAAACAGATGACTAAATAAGACTATTACCTTTCAGGGGGTTATAATCTAGTAGGAAGAATGAGAAGCATTCTACCCTGCCTCTTCTTATCTGTGTGTCATGATAGGTTGAGTGCAGAAGAGACTAGAAGCAGGAATTTCAGTAAAGAGATTCAGCAGTGGTTTGGGAGAAATATGAAGGGAGTCAGAAGTCAAGCGGTAGAATAGGAAACAAGCTGGATATTAAAAATTATTGATGGTACTCATCAACTGGGACCAGTGAGAGAAAAGATAGTCAAACGATAGTGGGTGTTAGAATCGGGACACTGAGATTAATTGGATTCTCTAAATAGATTCTGCAACTGTGGTGTTGAACTGAACTAGTAGCATTAGCATTACTTTTGAACTTGTAAGAAGTACATATCCTCAGTTCCCACCCCAGACATTTCAAATCAAAAAGTCTGATGGTAGGGGCCAGGGATTTAGCTCAGTGGTTCTGCTATCTGCCTTGAAAGCACAAGGTCCAGAGTTCAATCCCTGGTACCAAAAAAAAAAAAAGATCTGGTGGTAGGACACAGCAGCTTGTGAGCTTATGTTTTAATAAGCACTTGAGGTGATTTGGAAGTACACTAATATTTAAGAACTGCTGGGCACCAGCTAACTCCAAGAGGCCATTATGACTCTTGAATAAGTACTTCCATATGTATGACTTGGGAAATTAGGCTGCAAGCAAACAGTTACATGAAGATAGGTCTTATTGAGGATAGTGTTTGGAAGCCAAAAGCCAAGGGATTGAGTCCCTGGGAGCAGAGGCTAAAGTGAACGGAGAACAGTGTCAGGAGTGAGATGTTCAGGGCACCTTACCTGGATGACCATGGGTAGCAGCTTCCCACTGGGCTCCATCTTCAGCATGACAAGGGGGGCAGCCAGGTACTGCTTCTCCCCTCGGATCACATTGGCTGGAATTCCATCCAGTAGGATAAAGTCAGCCTCAAACAGGGAACCATTCTGGAAAGAGGAATTTATCCATTTTTAGACTTTAAACTTGAGAGGCAAAAGACAAGGCATTTGAGGACATTCAGTCTAGCTTCTTGTCATTGTCTCACATCAGTCATCCCCTAATGGATTGCTTCTGGTTTGGCTCACATCAGCTTAGCAGTTTGTCTCTCACTTACTTCATATACAAATCTCACTTCCTCTGCCAAATATTTCACAGTGCTTCTTCCCTAGCTATCACTGTCATTGAATATAGCATCCATGTGCATGTGTACACACATATATCCTGCTGAGTCGCATCCTCTCATACAGTTCATCTCTTCCAAATCCAGTTCTCTTATTCCAGAAAATTGCCCTAAATTTTCCCACCTGAGGGTGCAGGCTTTGCCCCTTTCCTTACCCATAAGCACTGGAGTCCAGAGCACTGATAATAGCCAGGAATGTTACAGTTCCTGGTAACATCTCTGGCCCCTTTGTGCCCTGAAGATCAGTCTTATTTCCATGTTCATGCTGGGAGAACACAGGGGGATGTACCTGGAGTTCTTTCTCCAACTGGGCCTGAAGCTCCTCTGTCCCTGAGGGCAGCACCAGCCTGGTGGGCAGAGAGGTGGTGCGTCTCAACATCATGGGGTTTGCGCCATTGAGGAACTGGTACCCAAAAAGCTCATCATCCTGCCAGCACTGGTGAACCTTCTCTGTGGGGTAGGGGTGGGGCATGGGAGGGAGGATATTTACCGCAGCCTGGATATCCCTCTTCTCAAGACTCTGCCTCAGGGATTCAAAATATCCTGAACTCAGTTCCTTTCTTTTCTTTCTTGAGGCAACTGTGAGTATGTTTTCATTTGGAAAGGAGTTATGGGAACCACAAAGTGTAATGGATCCGTCACAAAAAGGGGCTGTTAAGGGACTGTGGAGACCCGGGGAAACTACTGACCAGCCAGGGCACTCTTCTGGCCCCAGAAGATTTGATCAAAGTCTTCTAGGCGGTTCCAGTGGCTCAAGAGGGTGTAAACACGTTTGAGGACCATCTCCGCAACCCTAAGACAAGTAGTGAGGATGAAGCCATCAGCTGACCCCTCAGCCCCTAACCATTTATCACTGTTCTTGGATCTCCCAGCCCTGATGCCACTCTGAGCTGTAGCCCTTTTCTAACCTTGCCTTCAGTGTGCATTCAAAGTCCAGCCTCTTGTCCTCATGGAATTTCATATTTGGAGGTAGATCATCCTTACAGTCTGCAGCTATTGTCAGGGGTAACCCTTTCTTCCAGGTGGCCCAGCTAGAAGTTGGGGACAAAGCTTTAAGAAGAGTGTCAAGGTCAAGGATGAGAGCAGGGTCAGAGAAAGGGTGGGGCAGTTGGGAAGCCTCTGGGTAGGTGTTTACCGGTAGATCTGTTGTCTTTCCTTCAGTTCCTTCTCTCGATGCTTCTGGAAGACATCCAAGGTGTTGTCTCCTGCCAGGCGGGCTGGGGAGACATTAAGAAGATTACCCATATCCTTTTGCCTGGTCCTGTGCTCTCCTCTGCCTGTTCTTTCTTTTTGTAGTGAGTCCTGCTCTGCTGCTTTTATCTCTGGCTTTGTCTCACTTGACTGATCTCCAGACACATGTTGCCAGTCGTGCAGTTGAATTTCACTTATTTCAGCCCTCACCTCTTGCCTGGAGACAAAAAAATCTCATGTTTGCCACCTTTTCTTGTACTTTAACTCATCTTCCCCCACTTGATCCTATTTCATTAACATCTAAGGTTAGAAAAAAACTCACCTTAAAGTGATAAAGTTTAGTCACCATTAAGCCCATACTTGTCTTTTAGTACATGTTGCTTTTTCCAATTTCATATCTTAAATTCACTGCCACACCTTCACCTGCCCTCCAGAGATTCTGTTTGCTTTCATTACCTGACCTCACTTTTCTTGGACTTGCAATCATAGTTTGTATTTATTGACCAGCTCCAACTTTTACTAATAGTATACTCACCTATTTCAAAGTCAAATATTTTATGTTTCCATCCTTATCACCCTTTTCTTTCATTTGTCTCTGTAGTCATCTCTCTCTTGCTTATTTCTCACGGTAAAAAAGAAATTCAGTATTTGCTGTCCGTATCCATCCCCTCCTCCTGCTAAGTTGTCTTGTCTTCTACAGTTGTCTTCGATGTTGTTCTACCCAAACCAGCTCTTCGGCATCATGCCATTTGTTTTCACAGTTGTCACCTGCTCCCAGGTCACCATGGCCCCTGCCCTAACTTATTAACAGAGATCTCCTGTCTGTTACTTTGCTTCTCTGTTTTCCTTCATCATCTCCATCTCGAACTCCTGACTCTCAGCTTCTTGGAAGAGGGAATCTCCAGATCACAGAATCCACGTCTCCACCCTCACTCCCAGCCTCACTTGTTTTAGGTAAAACTTGGGGAATGTATAGGTTTTCCTGCCTTGCATTTTGAGATCCCTAACCTTCATCTGCCATTTTCTAACCTCCTCTCCCAACCCCTCTCCCAACCTGCCGTGCCGCCCCTATCCCTTCCCGAGGCAGCCTTGCGCCCCCAGCCCCAACGCTGACCGCTCACCGGTGCCCTCGGGCAGGCTCAGGACGCCCTCACCCTGCACCCAGCAGTAGCACGGGAAGGCGGCCTCCGTACAGGCTCCCGGGCCCTGCACCGTGATGCGGTCGCAGAACCACGCGTCGTCCACCAGCGAGTGCTGTTTGCACAACCTCACGAACTGCAGCGGCCCCAAGTCCTCAGGAACCTCGAGGTCAAACTCCTCCTCCTGTGAGGGACCAGAGCCGCTAGACTTAGTAGCGGGGACTGAAGAATCCAGGAGGACACGGTCGCCTCTTTGTTAAGCCTGCCCCTGCCCCCACTTGCCCAGCCCGGCAGGCCTCCGAGGCCCCATGTAGGCGGGAGCCCGAGGGCCCGAAGCGCTGCCCGGTGGGACTCCAGTGGGAGATGGAGCATCCCCGTTGCCTCTACCGCCCCATTCGCTGAGCCCTCACCGCGCTCACACCTGCAGGGGGCCTCACGTCTGCTGGCCGGGTTGTATCTACCCTGGCTTGGGGCCATTTGGAGAAGGAGCTGGACGGAAGCTGCCAGGACCGGGGTCGGGGAAGGAAGGAGGGGACTGAGCCCGCCTGGGCTTTTAGCTCTCCACACTACACATACCTGCCCTGAATCCCTCTCACCCCACTCACTGGACGTCCCTGCTGCGCGGTCGCTGCCTCCAGCCTCCTGCCCCTCGCCCGCCTGTGAGCCCGGCCCTGGGTCCCCACTGTCGCCCGCTGACCTCACCCCGCGCCAGCCGCAGCTGTGGCTCCAGCTCCACCTCCCCGAGCGTCCCGACCAGCCAGAGCCGCACGCGGTTGTGCGACCCAGAGAAGAGCCAGGCCCCAGTGGCCACGCGAATGCGGTAGCGGCCCATGTTGCCTCCCCCGCAGCTCAAGCTGGGGAGCCAGGTCCTGCGCGATTCCTGGGACAGCCCAGGGCTGCTGGCGCCTCTGGGTCACTTCCAGGCCTTTAAAAGATGGGTCTGCGTCCCCGCCCTCACAACTTCTGAGCACTCCCATGTCCCCGCCCCGGACTAGCCCGAACCTGCGAGGGGAGGGGAGCCGAAGAGCAGTCTTTGGGCTGTGCCTTCGGGTGGCAGGAGCACAGCTGCCAAAAGGAGGATAAAGGAGGCCTGGCAAGAGTAAAGCCGGGACGATGGGTGAGGTGGGGCCCCACTGGACCTCCGTGGGAGGCCTGAGGGCCAGAGCCTCCCTGTCGGAGTGAGCAAGGATGAGGACACTTTCCAAGGTCTCCAGGGCTTTGGGGGAACTTAGAGAAAGAGGGTGAGTCCACCTTACAACGTAGGAAAAACCTATGGGTTGGGACCTGGGGAAAGCTTCTGGAAGGCCAGCTTGGAAGGCTGTGCCAGTCTTCCAGGGATGCTCTGCTGCTAGACCCCGTGCAGTGCAGGAAGTCCTCCGTCCCGGAACTCTACTGCCTGTGAGCCCAGTCCTTCAATAAGTGACCCAAACTACTACCTAGCAAAAGTAACAGCTTAAGCCTTGCTACCCTATGCACTCGTCCCTCTTACCCGATGCAGGTTCCCCCATCCTATTTAAACATCTGGTCCTAAGATCCCTAGTATACCAAATACCATAGCCAACATCTTGAGAGCTGCTGGAGGCAGAACTGTTTTGTCCAGTCTCTATATGGATGCAGGAAATGTTAGGCACACAGGAATACCAGTCTGGATGTCAGGGTGCTGTAGAGAATCACTTAGAGACCCAGTGGATATGGGCATTTCCCACCACTTTGTCCTTTCCAGGTGAGTGCAGCCCCTTCTCCTTCAGTAGGTCCCAGATTAATTTTTATTCCCAAGCTATCTCTTAGTCCTTACTGGATCTCAGGGTAGGAAAGGCAGGAACAGTAACTGGACCAGTGCTGGTTAGGGAGGGACTTTGTAAACAATGGAAGGATAGTTTGGGTGTCCGGCTTTCTTGCCCATCCAGCAATTAATCAAATCAGGCCTGACTGAGGCTCAGTCAGGCCCCTAGTCAACTAGTACAACTCTAGTCCAGGCCCCTGTCTAGATCTTTGTGATTCAGTTGTTGGAAGCATTTGGCTCACAATGGATGCCTCTAGAGAACTGGGCTACCAGATAAATCTGCTTTCTGGGGACCTCAAAAATGACTTGGTGTGTTGGATATTGGTAGGGATAAGTCCTGAGATGAGGGTGGGGGTCCTGGCTCCACCTTTCAGCCTGCAAACCTCACAGCAGTGTTTGATCCTTTCTGGATATTTGTCCTTGTCTTCTATGTCTGCCTCTGCCTACATGCTCTGCTGGGGACTGGGTGTCTGCCATTTGATAGTTCCCTGTTCTTCTGGTTTTTTGAAGTCACCATATTCTGCAACATCCAGATAAAATGGCTTCCCTTCCTTGATAACAGCAGGATCTGGTCCTTTCCACGTACATTTTCATGGGTTACTTTTGCCTTCTAGAAGAGAGAGCTTGTTTCCTAGCTACTTCCAAAGCCAGTCCATACCACAACCTGTTTCTCTGCTATTTTGTGACTTCTTTTGCACCCACTCTAGTATACTATGAAGTCATGTGCAGAAAGAGTTGAACTCATAGTAACAATAAAAAGGTAGTTCCCAAGGGCTGGGGGTTGGGGGAGAAAGGGAAATACTGTGCAAAGGGTACAGTTACTCCATTATGAGTAAGAGCTGGAGACCTAATTTACAGCATGGTGACTATATAGTTATACTTGAGATTTGCTATGAGAGCACAAGTGTTCTCACCACACACACACATACACACAGTCACTAGGTGAGATGCTGGATATGTTTATTAACTTGATTGTGGCAATCATTTCACAATGTATATATTTATGAAAACATCATGTATACACCCTAAATATACAATTTTTATTTGTTTATCTTATCTCAGCAAAGTTGGGGGAGGGGAGCTTCAGATGTTTATAAACAATTGTGTTGAAATACACCATTTGGTTTTGCTCTCCCCCAGAACATGCTGCTAATGCTCTTTTACAGTGGATTGCTGTGTGTTGGATATTGGTAGGGATAAGAGCCTGTGTGTTTGTGTGTGTGTGTGTGTGTGTGTGTGTGTGTGTCTCTGTGTTTTGTGGGGACACAGAGTTTGTCAGTGGTATCATGAAGGACAGTTTAGTACAAAGATAGAGAAGTAGAATGCAGTGTAGGGTGCCTTTCAAGGGTAGAGAGACTGGATCAGAGCTGGAGAGGATGGATAGGAGGGCCAATGGAAAGAAGTTGAGGTCCTTGGTGGGGGGTGGGGGGCTGAATCAAGGAGATCATTTGAGCCCAGGAGTTCAAGGGCAATCTGGACAACATACCTAGTGAGACCCCTTACAAAAAGGTAGGAGAGATAGATAGATGGATGGATGGATAGATAGATAGATAGAATTGGGATTTTTTTGTTTGTTTGTTTTTGCTGCTGGATAGTGAACCCAGGGTCTCACACATACTAAAGAAATGCTCTATTTTGAGACAAGATCTCACTAAGTTGCCCAGGCTGGACTGGAATTTGTAGTCCCCTGAGTGGTTGGGATTCCCAGCATGCACTACCAATACCTGGCTGTGACTGGGAAACTGACAGGAATGCTGGGCATAGATGAGACCCTAGAGGAAGTTGGTGACCATGAGTTTACCTGTTGTTCAGGAGTGTGACTTCCCTAGTGGATTCACTACTTGATTGTTGCTACAGAAAAAATAAAACATTGGACTCATCAGAGCATTAAGGAGTGGAACAGGGATCCCAAGGCTGACAAGAGCCCATCTGTCATTTCTGTTCTTATCTCCCTGGACAGCAGTGGTAGAGCAGGTATAAATTCTAGGCCCTATTCTTATTTGTTATCTTTTTTGTTATCTTATTTGTCTTTTAAGCAACTGTGGAGTCAAGACTGCCCTTCTAGGCATACCTCCCACCAAATATCATCTCTAAATCACTTCCACTTGCTTGTTCTGTAGCTGGCTCTGCTGAACAGTTCTGTAAAAGATTGGGAGGGCCATCCTCCAGCCCCCATGGCTAGTCTTTACTCCTCAGGATCCCAACACTGGACTCTCTTTTCAGGAATAGGAGAGAAGACCACACCCAGGGTATCTTGGGCTTCTCATATTACCTTGGAGAAGCCACACTTAAAGAACAAGTGGGCTGTGAGAATCACCCAAAGGATCTTCTCTGGGACCCCTGCCAATATTCTGTGGCAGCTCCTGCTGTGCTTATCTTTCTTTTTGTTCTCATGTTTACCCTACTCTCCCGCACTGTTCAAGTTTCTTACATGATTTCTAGAAAATTTTCATATCTTGCCTACTGCTTTGACCTACCCCACGCTGAGCCATATTTAAGAGCTGTCACTGACACTGAACTTTGCCACATGACAGATTTTACTGAAGATCTGCAAGGACAGGGAGTAGGGTGAGGTGATTGAAGCCCTTGCTTTGGGTGCAATATGTAAGAGGCTCCCAAAAGCTCAGTAATCAAGACAAAGAATATCTTAGTGCAATATTTTAATTTGTTCGGTTTTTTTTGGTACTGGGGATTGAACTTGGGTCATTGTGCTTGCGCAGCAGGTGGCGAAACCACTGAGCTAAATCCTCAGCCCAATGCAATATTTTAAAAGTCAAAATTAATGCAAAATACCCACAATGAACAAACTATCAAAATTTTAAAGACAGAATTAGTTATAAGGCTTAATATTAGCCATCTATATTTTAAATTTTAAATTTTTAATATTTATTTATTTATTTATTTATTTATTTTTGTTGTTTTGATAGAGTCTCGCTTTGTAGTTCAGGCTAGCCTTGAATGTACTATGTAGTCCAGGCAGTGATCCTGCCTCAGCCTGCCATGCACTGGGATTACAGACATGCGCCACCCCATCCAGCTAGCCATCTATATTGTTAACATATTTTGAAAAAAACCACTGGATAATTTCCTGTAGCTGACTTGACCCCCAGCATCCCCATTCCTAATCCATAGATGGTTTGTTGTGGAAGTTTTTTTTTTTTAAACCTTTGCTCTGTTTATTTCATCTTCTCTCCAGCAGTGGCATATTTGAAGAAATCAATATCTATTTTTTTTTTTTTTTTTTTTGCAGTGCTGGAGATTGAAGGCAGGGCCTTGTGCATGCTAAGCAAGCCACTGAGATAACACAGAGACACCACTGAGATACCACTGAGATACCTCTGTAGTATTATTTTGTTATGTAAAACAATTTATTATGCATTGCATAGTTAACTGATTGTGTCAACTTAAGAAACAGTAAACTAAATTGGATCAGCCTAGTTCTGGATGTGGCTGAAGATTTGCTAGAATTTACTGTGTGTAAGTGACAGCAACCAATAGGCTTGCCACTTGAGTGGAATAAAAGAGAAATGGAGAAGGAAGGCTCACTTCTGTTTCTTAGGAGGAACTCCAGTCTTCACCTTCACTGTGGATGTTGTCCCTGGATTCCAGCATGGACTCTTCTGCCTTCTGGTGCAGACCCTTCAGCTTCTAGTGCAAACCCTTTGGCCTCCTGATACAAACTCACATTGGACACTACAGTGAGCTCCAGACCTTTGACTGGATCCTTCAGATCTCCAGCATGCAACAGCCCTTTGCACTCTTCCACACCTGACTCTGTGGGCAGCCACTGTAAGCCAATCTTGTAAATTCTTATATTCTTTATATCTTTCATCAAACCTATTTTTCTAGTAAGCACTGACTGATACTCATTGTCTCATCTCCTTTCCAAACTTGGCTCTGCCTCCCAGCTTTCCAAAACCAAAATGGTTCTCCAAGGTATTTTGTAAATAACAGGCTGTCTACTTTCCACTTAGTCACATAAATAAATGATTTTCTAACATAAAATTCTCAAACATCACTGTCTTCTTCAGCAGGTGTGTATAAACTGAAAAAGACAGAGGCTTTTTCACTTAAAGCTCACTTAAGATTCATACACTGCTCCCCCATCCCCAAAGAATAATTGGCTCCAAGTAAGTATGTGTGTTGTTTATGTAGGTATATGTTTGATAGAAGAAAATTAATGTACCTAATTTAATCCTACAAAACTCTGAGTAGATACTTTTATCCTAGTTTTATAAACAAAGACACTTAAGGTCACACAGGGGAGAGGATGTTCTTAAAGTTGCACAAGTAGGTGTATTATCCTATATGTTGTTATGGGCTTGATTCATGGACTTATCTTCTTTCCTTGATTCTTTAGTGTTACTCTCTGCCCTTGTCATCATAATAAATCTACTCCCAAAGCTTTTTTTTTCTTTCTTTTTTGGTACCGGGGATTGAACTTGGGACCTTGCGGTTGCGAGGCAGGTGCTGGAACCACTGAGCTAAATCCCCTGCCCATCCCAAAGCTTATCTATCCTCTCTTCATTCTTAAATTCCTAGCTGTTGACCATTGTTTGTAAAAGTCTGTATCACTTTGATCAGGCTTGTCCCTAGGGTGCATGGAGTCTCAGGAAAAAAAATTTTGTGAGTCCTTATCTATATAAATGATTTGTTTAGAAAGATATGACAACAGTCATAGGCCCATATGAAGTATGGTGATTTATTATTGAATCTATAGAATAATGGATAGTGAGGTAGTACTTACATAATTGTTTATAAGACTTCAATTGCACCCGGAGCTTGGCATAATAAGCATTTGCTCCAGTAGTTTTCTGAGAAAGAGTGCTTAATAGGTAACATTTTAAAATTGTATGTTAATCTGTCTTTATTCAACTCACACTTGATTGTTAATTTGCCTAAGAATAGAATTGTGGAAAAGATAAAAAAACTTGCCTTAGAATTTTGATGGTATTTTTGTTAGTGAAAGTATAGGCAAAGCCCTTTGACAAAAACCCTCAAAATAAAGAAACTTAAACATCTGATTAATATCTCCTGTATTGTCACTATTTCTTCTAATCTTCAGCTCTCTGTCTTTTCTACTGCTTTCTTGGAGATGTCCATCTTTTCTATTAACTTGTTTTTCTGTTACGAAATCATTTTTGTCATGATTTTTTTGTTACTTTCAGAAAACATCCTGTTGTTGTTTCAAGGATGCTAAATCTCTAATATTCCTGAACATAGTATAGTTTAAAAGTCTCCTACTCCTGTACTGTCCCTGTTTCCTCTGAGTCCCTTTCTGTTTTAAAATGTGTTATGATCCTCTTCATATTTAAGAGTGAAGCAATAAAAAAGGTATTTGTGAACACTTTTTTTTAAGGAATAGGCAGAGATTTGGCCATTTGGCATAAGACCTTCTGTTGTCAGTATCTGTAGATCTTTTTTACTGGTATGCTTGATTTCTCCAGAAACCAGCCTTCTAATTTCAAGACCACAGTGATTTGGAAGAAGGCTGGGGACTCAACATTCAGCGTATTTATTGACTTTCACTATGCATGTTTTCAACTGGGCCTATCTGCTTAATGGCCCATGCCCACAGTCTCTCTGCCCTATCAGAGGATGTTCCACTAGTCCTCTGTTAGCGAGGAGGGAGAATTGGCTGACTGAATGGGGTGATGAAGGAATATGGGGGCCATTTGCTTTTCAGACAGATTTTCAATCACTTGTACTATGCTCACCCTTATCTGTATCCTTCCTACCTTTTGGGGTTATCAGTACCCAATTCTTTAATCTTACTGAGTATCTGTGCTTTTTGGCCCACCCACATACAAGCATCTGACTTTTAACATTCTCTGATTTGCTAATTCTCACTTTAATTGTTGACCAGTTAATTATCACTTGTCCATCTGCTTTCAGCTTCCAAAATACAGATATCATCTCCTATATACCCTTGTATCTCTTTATACTAGTAGGTTTATGTCTTTTTTTTTTTTTTTTGCATGTGTGTCTGTGTGCACGTGCATGTGTGTATTACTAGGGGATTGAACCCAGGGTCTTGTGCATGCTAGGCAAGTGCACCACCACTGAGCTGTATCCACAGTCCTTTTATTTTATTTGGAGACAGAATCTTGTTAAGTTTCCCAGACTAGGTTTAACATTGTGATACTCCTGCTTTATTTTCCTGAGTGGCTGGTATTGCAGGCATGTATCACTATACCTGGTTTATACCTTTTGTTTTAATCCATCAATTGCCATTTTAGTTGGAGAGAAGGAGAGCAAAAAAGGGAGGAAGTTTGACCTTTCAAGATTAGCTACAAGGAATTGTTTTCTTAAGTAGCATCTTTCCTGTATATTTTCTTTTTCTTTTTTTTGGTACCAGGGATCGAACTCAGGACCGTGCTCTTGTGAGGCAGTACCACTGAGCTAAATCACGAGCCCTCTTGTAATTTTTCTAGTTCCTCCTTCTTGCACTTATAGATAGATGTTAGAACTTTTGGATCTGCTCTCCTATGTTCCTCAGTGTCTTCTTCCTCACTTTACAAAGACTTATTTCTTAGTTGCCACATTTTCAGAGAATCCCTTGGCCAAGTCTAACAATTCACAGATTGGGTCTTCAGCTTTGTCCATTTTGCTACTAGGTTTTAATTATTTTTTTAATAATTCTTTTATTAGAACATTGTAGGTATACAACACAATTACATTTCTCATTGGGAATTGTACCTTTACATAATGCACCTTGGTTCTTATTTTTTTCCCATTTCTAGGCCTCCCTTCATGCCCTCCACCCTTCCCTATTTACAAAGACTTTATTTCCATTTTTTCTATTTCTCATCATTTGTCCTTTCCCTTCTTTCCTTTCCCCTGCCCCTCCCACTACCCCTACCCATTTGGACCTTTTCCTCCTATTTTACATTATCGATTATTCATTCTAATCATTGGTGCATTTTAGGTATACAATATAATGACATTCATCATTGGAAATTTGCACCTTTACATAGTCTCTCTTGGTTCTTAATTTTCACCCTTGCCCAGCCCTCCCTTCAACCCCTCCATTCCTCCCTATTTACAAAGATTTTGTTCCTATTTTTCCATTTTCTCATATTAATCCCATTCCCTTCTATCCTTTCCCCTACCCCTCCCACTTCCTTCCCCTTTGCCCCTTCTCTTCCTATTTCACATTACCTATTATACATTTTGGTCCTTATTTACACTTTCAGTTTCTCACACCAGAGAAACTATTCAGTATTTATACATGTGTGTCTTATTTATTTCACTTAAGAAATAAATATGTGTGTAAATATTTATACATGTGTGTCCTATTTCGCCTCAATGTGCATCCACTTAGCTATAAATGTCTCTAATTTCTCATTTTTTATGGCTGAGTAGTACTCCATTTTATAAAAAACTCCACATTTTCTTTATCCAGTCTCCAGTTGATGGGCATTTGGGCTGTTTCCAAGTTTTAGCTATTACAAACTGGGCTGCTATGAACATGGGCGCACATATATCACTGTGGTATGATTCTTTTAATTCTTTGGGGAAGATCCTCAGCAGTGGAATAGCAGGGTCAAATGGGACTTCCAGTCCTAGTTCTTTGAGGTATCTCCATACTGATTTCCACAGTGCTTGCACCAGTCTACACTCCCACCAGCAGTGGAGCAGGGTTCCTCTTTCCCCACAGCCCTGCCATCATTTGTTATTGGTTGATTTCATGATAGCAGCCATTCTTTCTAGAGTGAAGTGGAATCTCAGTGTTGTTTTCATTTGCATCTCTTGAATGACCAGTGATGTTGATCATTTTTTCATGTATTTATTTGCTATTTCTACTTCTTTGTCTGAGAAATGTCTGTTCATTTCAGATGCCCATTTTTGGATTGGGTCTTTAAATTTGGGAGGTCTGATCTTTTTAAGTTCTTTATAGATTTGAGATAGTAGACCTTTGTCTGAGGAAGAGCAGGTGAAGATTTTTTCCCACATTGTGGGTTGTCTCTTCACACTGCTGGTGGTTTCTCTTGCTGTGCAGAAGCTTTTTAATAAGAAGAGATCCCACTTGTTGATTGTTTGTGCTAGTTCATGGGCAACTGAGGTTTTGTTCATAAAATCTTTTCCTACACTGATGTCTTCAAGGGTTCTACCCAACCTCTGTTCCAACTGGTTCAGAGTTTCTATTTTAATATTTAGATCTTTAATCCATTTTGATTTTAGTTTAGTGCATGGTGAGAGATAACAGGTCTATTTTTAATCTTTGGCAAGTTGAAGCCCAATTTTTCCAACACCATTTATTAAAGAGCCTATCGTTCCTCCAGTGAGGGTGTTTGGCTCCTTTATCGAAGATGAGATGGCTGAGTGTGTCTGGCGTTGTTTCTGCATCTTCTAATCTGTTCCTCTGGTCCTCAGGTCTGTTTCTTTGCCAGCACCATGCTGTTTTTATCACAGTAGCTTTGTAATATAGTTGCAGGTTGGGGATTGTGATACCCCCTGCCATGTCTCTGTTGTCTAGAATTGCTTTTGCTATTCTGGGTCTCTTCTTGTTCCAAATGAATTTTTGGATTGTTTTCTCAAGGTCCATGAAGTATGCTGCTGGGATCTCAATTGGAATTGCATTAAATCTATATAGCAGTTTTGGAAGTATGGCCATTTTCGCTATGTTGATCCTTCCTACCCAGGAGCAGGAGATGTCTGTCCATTTTCTGATATCACCTTCAATCTCTCTTTACAGAGTGCCATAGTTTTCAGAGAAGAGGTCTTTGATTTCTTTCGTTAGGGTGATTCCTAGGTATTTCAGTTTTTTGGATGCTATTGTGAAAGGAATTATTTGCCCTATTTCTCTCTCAGTGAGTCTGTCATTTGTGTAGAGGAAAGCTATTGATTTTTGTGTGTTGACCTTGTAACCAGCTACTTGACTGAATTTGGTTATTAAGTCTAGAAGACTTTTGGTGGAGTTCTTGGGGTCTTCTATATAGAGTATCATGTCATCTGCAAATAATGACAATTTGACTTCTTCATTTCCTATCTTTATTCCTTTTATTCCTTTCTCTTGTCTAATTGCCATGGCTAATGTTTAGAGAACTATATTGAACAAGAGTGGTGATAGTGAATATCCTTGTCTTGTTCCTGATTTTAGTGTGAAGGATTTCAGTTTTTGACCATTTAGTATGATATTGGCTGTTGGTTTTTCATAGATGGCTTCTATCAGTTTGAGGTAGAGACCATCTATTCCAATTTTTTGTAGGGATTTATCATAAATGCATGTTGGATTTTGTCAAATGCTTTTTCTGCATCTATGGAGATAATCATATGGGTTTTGTCCTTGGCTCTATTGATATAGTGTATTACAATGATTGATTTGCATATATTGAACCACCCCTGCATCCCTGGGATGAATCCCACTTGATCAGGGTGTATGATCTTCTTGATGATCTTCTGCATTCTGTTTGCCAGTATCTTATTAAGGATTTTTGCATCTATGTTCATTAGTGAGATTGGCCTATAGTTCTCTTTTTTGGTTGGGTCTTTCTCTGCTTTGAGGATCAAGGTGATGCTTGCTTCCAGGAATGAATTTGGGAGTATTGCTTCCCTTTCAATTTCATTGAAGAGTTTAAACAGTAGTGGCAGCAGTTCCTCTCTAAATGTCTTGTAGAATTCAGCAGTGAAGCCATCAGGGCCTGGGCTTTTCTTAGTTGATAAGTTTTTAATTACATTTTCATTTTCATTGGTTGATATTGGGTTGTTCAGAATTTTTAGGTCTTCTTCGTTCAACTTTGGTAATTCATATGTATCTAGGAATCTGTCCATTTCTTCTGTGTTGTCCATCTTATTGGCGTATAGGTTCTGGAAGTAGGTATTGATGATCATCTGGATTTCTGCTGGGTCTGTTGTAATTTCACCCTTTTCATTCCTAATTGCATGGATTTGGGCCTTTTCTTTCCTTTTTCTGACAAGGTTGGCTAAAGGTTTGTCAATTTTGTTGATTCTTTCGAAGAACCAACTCTTGGCTTCATTGATTTTTTGTATCATTCTCTTAGTCTCCATTGCATTGATTTCTCCTCTGATCTTTATAATTTCCTCCCTTGTATGAGCTTTGGGGTTGTCCTGCTCTTCTTCTTCTAGAAGCTTGAGGTTCAGCCTCAGGTTGTTTAATTGGGCTCATTCTGTTTTCCTACTATGCATATTCACTGCTATGAATTTCCCTTGTAAGACTGCTTTCATTGTGTCCCATAGATTCCGATATGTTGTATTGTCATTGTCATTTAATTGAAGGAGCTGTCTGATTTCTTCTTTAATTTCCTCTGTGACCCATTGGTTATTCAGAAGTGTGTTGTTCAATTTCCACATGTTTATGAAATTTTTTGAGTTTCTTTTGCTATGGATCTCCAATTTCATTGCACTATGGTCTGATAATATACAGGGGATAACTTCAATTCCTTTGCACTTACTTAAACATGTTCTATGTGTGAGTATGTGGTCTATTTTTGAGAATGACCCATGTGCAGCTGAGAAGAATGTGTGTTCTGATTTTGTGGGGTGGAAGACTGTGTAAATATCTGTTAAGTTCATTTGTTCAAGAGTTGGATTGAGTTCTAGTATTTCATTACTTATTATTTGTGTAGTTGATCTATCTATTGGTGACAGTGGGGTGTTGAGGTTCTCCACTACAATTGTATTAGTGCATATATGACTTTTCATGTCCATTAGTATTTGTTTTATATACTTGGGTGCACTAATATTTGGTGCATAGATATTTATGATTGTCATCTGTTCCTCTTGGATTGTTCCCTTTACAAGGATGTAGTGTCCTTCTTCGTCTCTCTTAATCAGTGTTGGTTTGAAATCTACTTGATCTGCCAAGAGGATAGCTACTCCTGATTTTTTTGGGGGTTCCCGTTGCATGGAGTATTGTTTTCCACCCTTTAACTTTCAGTCTATGAGTTTCCTTTTGAATTAAGCGTGTTTCTTGTATGCAGCATATTGTTGGATTTTGCCTCTTGACCCATTCTGCCAGTTCATTTCTTTTGATTGGTGAATTAAGACCATTAACGTTGATGGTTATAACTGAAATGTATTGACTTGTCATTGCCATGACTTTTTCTTTTTGTTGGGTTCTCCCCCTTTGCATTTAATGTCTTGTGTCAGATGGGTTCATTCTGCTTTGCTTCCTGGGGTTGTAATCCTCAATGTCTGTTCCTAGGATATGGTGTAAAATTATTTGGAGTGCTGGTTTGGTATTCATGAAGTTCCTAAGGTGCTCTTTGTCATGAAAGTATCTTATTTCTCCATCCATTTTGAAAGATAGTTTTGCAGGGTACATCAATCTGGGTTGGAGGCTGTTTTCTTTTAGGGCTTGGAATGTGTCACTCCAAGCTCTTCTTGCCTTGATGGTTTGTGTTGAGAAGTCTGCTGTGATTCTGATGGGTTTTCCTTTGTATGTGATTTGTTTCTTTTCTCTAACTGCTTGTAGAACATTGTTCTTCTGTTGAGTTTGTGGAATCTTAACAATTATATGACTATGTGTAGATTTTTTTTGATCAAGGCTATTTGGAGTCCTATATGCCTCACTTATCTGTATGTCAAGGTCTTTTCCTCTCCTTGGGAAGTTTTCTGCCATTATTTCTGTGAAGAGATTTTTTATGTCACCTACACTCTCTCCTGTTTCTTCATTGACTCCAGTCAGTTTTACGTTTTTCTTCTTTGCATCATCTAGCAGCTGCTGGATTGATTTCTCATGTTCCCTTATAATTTTGAAGCAATTTTTCTTTTCCTGGTCACTCATTGCAATCTTATCTTCTATATCTGAAATTCTGTCCTCACATTGGCTCATTCTGCTGTGTAGACTTTCAATGGAGTTTTTCATGTCCTGGAAATCTATTTGCATCTGTTTTATGGATTCCATTTGTTTCCTATGTTGGGATTCCCTCATGTTCCTGAGCTCCTCTCTAGATTTATTAATCATGTCTTGCACTAGGGGCACAATTTCTCCTGTTATCTGAGAAATTATTTCTGATTTCATTTTTTCCAGATCCCCTTTTGTTGCCAGTTCAGTGGGTCCAGGTGGTTGAGTATCAGAGTGTTCCATCTCATTTCCCTTTGGGGTTGCTGTAGGTGATCTGGAAGTCTGGTTTTGAGACTTATTTACATGTTTTCTCATTTCGACTGGGGGTGGGCTGTTAGTGCCTGCATGGATTACCTCCTCTGAGCTGGAAGAAGTGGGACAGGGCCCAGGAGCAGTGGTAGGGATGGTGGCCCCAAAGCCCTTTCCTATGGGCTGGGAGCAGCGGGAGGGATGGTGACCAGGAAGCCCCTTCCTCTGGACCAGGAGCAGTGGGATGGTGGCTCAGAAGCCCCTACCTCTGGGCCGGGAGCAGCGGGACTCAGTACCATGGTCTGGTGGTCCGGTGTCTTCTGCATCTTTGTAGTGTGGAACCAGGTGGCTGTACAGAGGAGTGGGGAACGGGATCCAGTGGATTGTTTCCTGGGGCGGGGGGTGATTCGGCCTGTTCCGCATGACTGGGGACCTTGGTAGGGCGTGGGCAGACCTGCCTGTCTGCAGCAGGGTGATTCGGTGTCTTCCGCGTGACTCGGGACCTCTGTAGGGCATGCACAGACGTGCTTGTCTGCAGCAGGCTGATTCAGCATGTTCCGTGGGACTCGGGACCTCAGTAGAGCGTGTAGGTTTTAATTTTAATAGTTGTCATTTTTCTTATTTCCAAGGCTTCTAACTGCTTCATTCAGTAATGCCACTTCCTATTTTATGATTATCTTATCCACAATAATCTTTTTGAAAGAACTAATTATACTCATTTTAAAGTCTTATTCTGATTTTTTTAGTTCTTTTTCATTGAGTGTGAGTTCCTCCAATTGTTTGAGTTTGTGTTTCTTTTATGGTGTTAGAAACTTAACAATTGTTTGTTGTTGTATATGTGCATTTGTGTGTGTGTGTGTGTGTGTGTGTGCACGCGCGCACATCTCTTCATACTAGACTGTCTGTGGTCTTGGCTTTCACAGTCCAGTTGGGCGGAGGGACTGCTTCTGTTTTCAGGGTTACACACTGTACAGTGTATTTGTTTTCACTGAAAATGGGAGTAAGTGGGTTGTGCTGCTTGTGAGGTACTTGGGAAGTTTGTGTGCAGAATGTGAGTGCTCCACATTCCATGTACCATTCCCATATGGTTACTGTCTCTCAGGACATGGTCTTGCTTCCTTCTAAGGAAGAAGTCTTCTATATATTCCCATTGATGCTCTAGACTAAAATTTCCCATTTCAATTCAATCTTGTATAATTTCTGTCTTTTAGTGAGTTCTTTCCCTCCATTCCGACAACCATTTCTAGTTTTGGAATATAGTTCTTATGAGTATGATATACCTTCTGCTGCTTCCATGGTTAGAATTTAGCATAGAAGGAAAGGTTCCAGTATCCATCCCCTCATGATCTTGTAATCAGTATTGGATAATTTATTCTATACCAAATCCCCCTGTATGGAATGACTGAAAAATAGTCTTGTGATTCTCAAGCTATAAATCAAAGAGTCAAAAAGTACTTTAGCCAATATATTTTGCTTCACCAGTTTGTTACGAAAATAGGTTACACTCCTTTGAATAATGAAACTGTTCTGTGGCTCTACTCTGCCTACTAGAATATGTTCTCTCTTTTTTTCCCATTTAGTTTATTGGTATATTTTAGGTATACAATACAGTTGCATTCATCATTGGAATCTTGTACCTTTACATGATGTATCTTGGTTCTTATTTTTTTCCCCATTCCCTTGCCCTCACTTCACCCCCTCCAGCCTTCCCTATTTACAAAGACTTTGTTTCCATGTTTTTCCTTTTCTCATATTTTTTCTTTTTCCTTCTTTCCTTTCCCCTGTCCCTCCTACTCCCCCTACTCCTTTAGACATTTTCTTCCTATTCACAATATCAGTTATCCGTTTTGATTCTAATTTACACTTTTATTTTTTCACACCAGAGAAACTATTTGGTATTTACACGTGTGTCCTATTTATTTCACTTAAGAGCATAGCCTCAATGTGCATCCACTCAGCTACAAATGTCTCCAGTTTCTCATTCTTTATGGCTGAGTAGTACTCCATTTTATTAAAAAAAAACACATCTTCTTTATCCAGTCTCCAGTTGATGGACAATTGGGCTGTTTCCAAGTTTTAGCTATTGCAAACTGTGCTGCTATAAACATGGGTGCACATATATCACTGTGGTATAATTCTTTGAATTCTTTTGGGAAGACACCAAGTAGAGGAATAGCTAGGTCAAATGGAATTTCCAATCCTAGTTGTTTGAGATATCTGCATATTGATTTCCACAGTGGTTGCACCAGTCTATACTCCTACCAACAATGAAGAAGGGTTCCTTTCTCCCCACAACCTCGCCAGCAATTGTTATTGGTTGATTTCATGATAACAACCATTTTTTCTGGTGTGAGGTGGAATCTCAGCATGCTTTCAACTGCATCTCTTGAATGAACAGTGATGTTGAACATTTTTTCATATGTTTATTTACTGCTTTTACTTCTTTGTCTGAGAAATGTCTGTTCATTTCAGATGACCATTTTTTAATTGGGTCTTTATATTTGGGGGGATCTGATTTTTTTTAGCTCTTTATATATTCTAGATTATAGACCTTTGTCTGAGGAAAAGCTGGTAAAATTTTTTCCCACATTATAGGTTGTCTCTTAGCTCTGTTGGTGATTTCTCTTGCAGTGGAGAAACTTTTTTTTTTTTTTTTTGGTACCGGGGATTGAACTTGGGACCTTCTGTTTGCAAGGCAGGCGCCAGAACCACTGAGCTAAATCCCTGGCCCCCGAGAAACTTTTTAATAAGATGAGATCTCAATTGTTGATTCTTTGTGCTAGTTCCCATGCTATTGAGGATTTGTTCATAAAGTCCTTTCCTATGCCAATGTCTTCGAGAGTTCTACCTAACTTATCTTCCAGCAAGTTTAGTGTTTCTGTTTTAATTTTTAGATCTTTAATCCACTTTGATCTTAGTTTAGTGCATGGTGAAAGATAGGGGTCCAGTTTTAATCTTTGGCAAGTTGAAATTCAGTTTTTCCAACACCATTTATTAAATAGGCTATCTTTCCTCCAGTGAGGCTCCTTTGTCAAAGGTGAGGTAGCTGAGTATGTCTGGAGTTGTTTCTGCATCTTCTAATCTATTCCACTGATCCTTGGGTCTGTTTATTTGCCAGTACCATGCTGTTTTTATCACAGTGGCTTTGCAGTACAGTTTTAAGTTGGGAATTGTGATACCTCCTGCCATGACCCTGTTGCCTAGAATTGCTTTTGCTATTCTTGGTCTCTTCTGATTACAGATGAACTTTTGGATTGCTTTCTCCAGTTCTGTGAAATATGCTGTTGGGATTTCAATTGGGATTGCATTGACTCTGTATAGCAGGTTTGGAAGTATGGCCATTTTCACTATATTGGTTCTTCCTACCCAGGAACAGGGGATATCTCTCCATTTTCTTATATCCTCTTCAATCTCTTTTTTCAGAGTGCTGTAGGTCTCAGCATAGAGGTCTTTTGCTTCCTTCATTAGATTGATTCCTAGATATTTCATTTTTTGGGGTGCTATTGTGAAAGGAATTGTTTTCCTAATTTTCTTTCAGTGAGTTTGTTATTTGTGTATGAGAAGGCTATTGATTTTTGAGTATTGACCTTGTATCCAGCTACTCTACTGAATCTGTAAGTTAATTCTAGAAGTCTTTTAGTTGAGTTTTTAGGGTCTTCTATGTGGAGTATCGTATTGTCAGCAATTAGTGACAGTTAAACTTCTTCCTTTCCTATCTGTTTTTTTGGTACCAAAGATCGAACTTGGGTATTTGCACTTGTGCAGCAGGCGGTGAAACCACTGTGGTAAATCCCCGGCCCCTTCCTTTCCTATCTTTATTCCTTTTATTTCTTTCTCTTGTCTAATTGCTGTGGCTAATGTTTCCAAAACTGTATTGAACAGGAGTGGTGATAGTGGACATCCTTGTCTTGTTCCTGATGTTAGCATGAAGGTTTTCAGTTTTTGACCATTTAGTATAATGTTGACTGTTGGTTTTTCATAGATAGCCTTTATCAAGTTGAGATAAAGACCATCTATTCCAATTTTCTGCAGGGTTTTTGTCATGAATAGGTGTTGAATTTTGTTGAATGCTTTTTCTGTGTCTATTGAGAAGATCATATGGTTTTTGTCCTTGGCTCTGTTAATATAATGTATTACATTTATTGATTTATGAATGTTGAACCATCCTTGCATTCCTGGGATAAATCCAACTTGGTCAGGGTATATGATCCTCTCGATGACCCTCTGTATTCTGTTTGCCAGTATCTTATTGAGGATTTTTGCATCTGTGTTCATTGGGAGATTTGCCTGTAGTTCTCTTTTTTGGTTGGGTCTTTCCCTGGTTTGGGAATCAAAATAACACTTGTTTCCAGGAATAAATTTGGAAGTATTGCTTCCCTTTCAATTTCATTGAAAAGACTAAAGAGTGGGGGCAATAGTTCTTCTCTAAATGTCTTGTAGAATTCAGCAGTGAAACCATCAGGCCCTGGCCTTTTCTTTGTTGGTAAATTTTTAATTATGTTTTCAATTTCACTGATTGCAATTGGGGTGTTTAGAATTTCTGTATCTTCTTCATTTAACTTTGGCCATTCATATGTATCTAGAAATCTGTCCATTTCTTCTGTGTTTTCCATTTTATAGAGTACAGGTTCTCAAAGTAGGTATTAATGATCCTCTGGATTTCTGCTGGATCTGTTGTGACTTCACCTTTTTCGTTCCTAATTGCATGGATTTGAGCCTTTTCTTTTCTTTTTTTGATAAGGTTGACTAAGGGTTTATTGATTTTATTTATTCTTTCCAAAAACCAATTCTTCAATTCATTGATTTTTTTTTGTATCGTTCTCATAGTCTCCATTGCATTGATTTCTGCTCTGATCGTTGTAATTTTCTCTCTTGTGGGAGCTTTGGGTTTGTCTTGCTCTTCTTTTTCTAGGAGCTTAAAATTCAGCATTAGGTTGTTTATTTGAGCTCATTCTCTTTTCCTAGTGTGGGCATTCACTGCTATGAATTTTCCTCATAGAACTGGTTCCATTGTGTCCCATAGATTCCTGTATGTTGTATTGGCATTATCATTTATTTGCAAAAACTGTCTAATTTCTTCTTTAATTTCCTCTGTGACCCTTTGGTTGTTCAGGAGAGTGTTATTCAATATCCATCTGTTTGTGAAGTTCTTGTGGTTTCTTATGCTATTGATCTCCAGTTTAATTGCACTATGGTCCGATAATACACAGAGGATAACTTCAATTCCTTTGCATTTAAACATGTTCTATGAGCTAGTATGTGGTCTATTTTGGAGAATGACCTGTGTGCCCCCAAAGAGAATGTATGTTCTGATTTTGTGTGGTGGAACACTCTGTAGAAATAGATTAAGTCCATTTGTTCAAAAGCTTGGCTTAGTTCTAGTATTTCATTGTTGATTTTTTTGTCTAGATGATCTGTCTATTTGTGACAGTGGGGTATTGAGGTCCCCCACTACAATTGTATTAGTGCTTATTTAGTTTTTCATGTCCCCTAATATTTGTTTTGTATAATTGGGGGCATTAGTATTTGGTGAATATATATTTATGATTGTTATCTCTTGGATTGTTCCTTTTACAAGTACGTAGTGTACTTCTTTGTCTCTCTTAGTTTTGGTTTGAAATTTACTTTGTCTGCAAATAAGATAGCTACCCTTGCTTTTTTCCAGGTTCTTGTCACATGGAGAACTGTTTTCCATCCTTTTACTTTCAGTCTATGAGTTTGTTTTTGAACTAGGTGAGTTTCTTGTATACAGCATATTGTTGGGTTTTGCTTCTTAATCCATTCTACTAGTCTATTTCTTTGATTGGTGAATTGAGGCCATTAACATTGATGGTTATAACTGATATGTATTGACTTACTGTCATGTTATTTTTCTGTTGTTGATTTTTTGTATTTTTTTCCCTCTTCTTTTAATTTCTTGCCTTGCCTGATGAATTTGCTTTGTTGGGCCTCATGGAGTTGTGACCTTCATTGTCTTTTTCCAGGATATTGTTTAGAATTGTTTGGAGTGCTGGTTTAGTATTCATGAAGTTTCTCAGGTGTTCTTTGTCATGGAAATATCTTATTTCTCCATGAATTTTGAAAGATAGTTTTGCAGGATACACCAGTCTAGGTTGGAGGGTGTTTTCTTTTAGGGCATCAAATACTTCACTCCAGGCTCTCCTTGACTTGAGGGTTTATGTTAAAAGTCTGCTGTGATTTTGATGGGCTTTCCTTTGCATGTGATTTGTTTCTTTTCTCTAACTGCTTGTAGTATTTTGTTCTTCTGTTGGGTTTCTGGGATCTTGATTATTATGTGTCTAGGTGTAGATTTTTTTTGATCGTGGCTAGTTGGAGTCCTATATGCCTCACTTATGTGTATGTCAAATTCTTTTGCTCTTTTGGGAAGTATGCGGTCATTAATTCTGTGAACAGTTTTTTTATGTCATTTGTACTTTCTCCTGCATTTTCATGGACTCCTATCAGTCTTATATTATTCTTCTTTACATCATCTAGGAGCTGTTGGACTGATTTCTCTTGGTCCCTTACTTTTTTTTTGGTACCAGGAATCATACTCAGGTCCTTGCGCTTGTGAGGCAAATGGCAGAACCACTGAGCTAAATCCCTGGCCCAGTCCCTTACTTTTTTTTAAGAGAGCTCTCTTCTCATAGTCACTGACTTCCATCCTGTCTTCTATATCAGATATTCTGTCTTTAGATTGGCTCAGTCTGTTGTGTATGCTTTCAATAGAGTTTTTAATCTCCTGGATATCAGTTTGAATCTGTTTCATGGATTCCATTTCTTTCCTATGTTGGGCACTCATGGTTTCCATCATGGTCCTGAGCTCATCTATTTTTTTTAATCTGTTTCTGTTCTAGAGTCTCTAGTCATGTCTTTCATTCTGCTCACCATTTCTGTAGTTATCTGGGAAATTATTTCTGTTTTGAATTTTTCTAGAGCCTCATTCATCTGTTTTGTTACTTCCTGTGCTATCAGTTCAGGGTGTCCAGGTGGTTGATTATCACACTTTTCCACCTTGTTTACCCCAGAATTTGCCTTTGGTGGGGTAGAAGTCTGGGTTTGTGCCTTGCTTAAATGTCTTCTCATTTTTGTTTTTGGTTCTGTCCTTGGTTTAATTTCTGGGTTGATACTTCAACATTGCTTATTGTAAGTATCTTTGTTGCTTATATTTAGAACCCTTCCGGAATGATTGCTTCTCAGAGGTGTCTTCCAGATAATAGCTGGTCTTTAGGTTTGAGTCTTTAATGACTCTGAGGCTATCTTATTTTCATTATACCAGGAAGGACAACTGATTAGATCAATCAAAACACCTTAGCCCAAGTGATACAATCAGCAACACCATAGCATCAAGCACATGACAATTAGAAAATGACAATTTGTGGTAGTTATTAATCTATCACCTTTAACTGTGTGAATTAAATCAAAATCAAGGACCAGCCCAACATATGTTTATAGTGAAGAAACTCTTCAATATAGCAACTTTACCCTTTGGGATGGGGACTTAGAAGGAGTTGGGGAGGGAGGATAGATAAGTAGAAGGATAGGGAAAGGTTACCAGTGAGGCCAGAGGACACAGGAAGATCACACAAACTCTAGGAAACTGTTGAAGACAAGAGGAAAAGACAGAATGAAAGAACAAATATGAGAACAGAACAACCTAACAGCAATAGGGAGGCTAGAAACTATTTACTTTCCTTTAAAACTAAAGACAATTGAGAGAAGGAAAAGGAGAAGGAAAAAAAAAAAAAAGAAGTCTGAATTAGGGCCAGAACAGGAACAAAAAAGGAGATGAAGAACAATGTGGGACAGCAAGAGAATGAGGGGGGTGGGGAAAGAGAGAGAAAGAGAGAGAGAGAGGGAGGAGGGAGAGAGAGAAAGAGAGGGAGAGAGGGAGAGAGAGAGGAGAAAAGGAAAAAAACAGAAAAATTTGAAAAGAGTAGAAAAAAATTAAAAATAAGAGAAAAAAATAATTTTGAAAATATCAAATAAAATGAAGGGCCTCCTTCAGCATATGTCTCTGCTGTCACTATAGACAACGTGGGCAGCAGTGTGCAGATATACGTTAATGAGTCTCAGCAAGCCAGTAGCAGACCGAGGAGATTCAGGCAGATTTCTGGCTGCAAGTCCCAAGTTGAGCTCCCTGTCCTCCCGCAGGGTTGAACTGTGCAAGGTTCTATTGCAGGTTCCAGCTGCCCTTCCCCTTAAGATAGTCCAGTTTCTGATGGGAGGTGATGATCCCTCCAACTTTCCAAGTACGGTGGTCTGGTGTGCCTTTATTGCAAAGATTCTCTTCACTTTTCCAGTGGGCTTCAATTTTCATCAAGGAGCCTGAGAGAGGCCCTCTTTCTGTTATTCACTTCTGCTCTATCTCTGGAGCTCAGGACAATGGCCTTTATGACCCCCTGTACCTCTGTAGTGTGGAACCAGGTAGCAGTGCAGCCAGGAGACCAGAGGGAGTGGGGTGGGGGGTAGGAGGTGCTGGTCGCTGGGAGGTGGGGCGTGGGTGGGATGAAGCCCCATTCCGTGGGACTTGAGGTCCTCAGCTTCAGCTCGCTGGTCCTTTTTTTTTTTTTGAAACAAAGACTCTCTATGTAATTCAGGCTGGCCTTCAACTTACGACAATCCTGCCTCAGCCTCCCGAGTGCTGAGATTATAGGTGTACACCACCACGCTTGGTGCTAGTTATTCTGTTTTTAACTTGCATTTCACTGGTGGCTGATGAACATCATTTCATGTACTTATTTGCCATTCATATCTGTTCTTTGGTGAAGTGTCTGTTAAAATATTTGGCCTAGTTTTTTTTTAAATTGGATTGTCTTCATATTTTAGAGTTGTAAATGTTTTTTGTATATTCTGAATACAATTTTTAAATTAGATATGTGTTTTACAATATGTTCTTCCATCCTGTGCCTTGTGTTTTCATATTCTTAACAGTACTTTTGAAGAGGCATATATTTAAATTTATGTCTGTTTTATCAGTTTTTCTTTGATATTTCATATTTTTTGTGTTCTACCTAAGAAAACTTTGATGAAGTCAAAGTCTCAAAAATTTTTTCCTATCTTTTTTGTCTAAAATTTTTATGGATTCAACTCATATTGGGTTCATCATTTATTTTGAATTACCTTTTATATGGGGTTTGAATTATTTTTTATATGGTGTGAGAGCTACTCTTTTGTATATGAATATCGAATTGTTCCAGCACTTTTTAAAGAAAATTATGTTCTGTTACTATGACATCTTCATTGAGAATTAACTTATTATATATGTTTTGGTCTATTTCTGGACTCTATTCCATTAATCTATTATGCCTATTATTATGCCAGTACTATATTATGAATTATATATATTACTAGTTCATATCACTTTTTTTGGCTTAAATTCTTTTATTGGTACATTTTAGGTATACAATATGTTTACATTTATCATTGGGTGCTTGGACCTGTACATGATGTATCTTGGTTCTTATTTTTTCCCCATTACCTGTGCACCCTTCACCCCTCCACCTTTCCCTATTTACATACTTCATTTCCATTTTTTTTTCTTTTCTCATAATTTTTCCTTTCCATTCTTCCCTTTCCCCATCTCCCCCCACAACCCCTACCTCTTTGGAGCTTTTCCTATTTCAAGGTATCAATTGTTAGTTATTAATCCTTTCTTTCTTTTTTTTTTTTTTGGTACTGGGGATTGAACTCGGGACCTTGCGCTTGTGAGGCAGGCACCGGAACCCCTGAGCTAAATCCCCAGCCCCCTAGTTCTTAATCCTTTTAATCCTTATTTACACTCTCAGTTTCTCACACTAGAGAAACTATTTGGTATTTATACATGTGTGTCTTACATATATTATGCCATAATAATGGAGAAAACTAACATTAGGTTAGCTAGTTCTAGCCGTCTTGTTCACCACCAAGATCACAAACATATTCCTCACCTCTCAGAGTTCTTTTCTGTCTCTTTATTATCATTTGATTATGATTATTATTGTGTTTTTTAAAAAATAAAGACACAACATAAGATCTACCCTCTTGGCAATTTTAAGTATAGAGTACAATTTGTTTGCTGTAAGCATTATGCTACATAGCAGCTCTCAAAACTTACTTTTCATAAGTGAAACTTTGTATTCTTTAACTATCATTTCTTCCTTTCTCCTCACCTTGAGCCTCTCAGTCACCATTTTACTTTCCGTTCTATGACTTTGTCTATTTTATTTATTTATTTATTTATTTATTTTTTGACTTTGTCTATTTTAGATCACACATATAAATGAGATCATATAGTATTTGTTGTTCTGTATCTGGATTATTTCACTTCATGTTGAGCACATGAGGTCCATCTAATTTTCACAAATGTAAACATTTCCTTTTTTTCAAAGACTGATGAATAATATTTTTCTCTATATATAATTTAGTTATTCATTCATCCATAAGCAGACATTTAGATTGTTTCCACATTTGGCTACTATGAATAACACTGTACTTAGCACAGGAATACAGAATCTCTTCAAAATACTGATTTCATTTCCCTTGGATATACAGTATACCAAGTAGTGGGATTGCTGGATCATATGATAGCCCTATTTTTAATTTTTTGAGGAACTTCCATACCATTTCCTATAATGACTATAGATTACATGTTGGTAGCATTCCTACCAACAATATCTAAACGTCCCCTTATCTTCACACCCTTGCCAACACGTATTATCTTTTAATTCTTGATAATAACTATCCCAATAAATGTGAAGTGATACCTCATTGTGATTTGATTTGGATTCCACTGATGATTACTTATGTTGAGCACCTGTTGGCTATTTGTATGTCTTCTTTGGAAAAATGTATATTTGACTACTTTGTGCATTTTAAAATCAGATTATTGTTCTTATTTTTCTGATGCTGAGTAGTATGTATGTATTCCTTATTTGTTTTGGATATTAACCTCTTATCAGATGTATGTTTTGCAAATATTTTCTCCCATTCCATGGCTTGCCTTTTCATTTTGTTGATTGTTTAACTTGCTGTGCAGAAATTTTTCATTTGATATAGGCTCATTTGCTTATTTTTATTTTTGTTTCTTAGGCTTTTCAGGGACAACCTGAATTTGGCTGATAGCATTCTTACAGTGTGGTTAGCATGTTTCTCCCTTTCCTCTGTTTCCCATTAACTTTTGGATAGGTTTCATTAGATCCAGGTCTAGTTTTTTGCTTTGTTTTGGCAAGCATGGTCACATGTGCAGCTATAATTTTCTTATTATCTCATATCAGGAAGAACATAACATCTGGTTCTTTTGAGATGCTAAGATTTATCATTCAGGTTTTATTAGTTTGATCCATCCAGTATAAGGCACATTAACCATTCACTCAATAATTTTAGCAACTATTCATGGCCACGACCTACGTCTATTATTTCATTAGAGTTTTTAAAATTAAAGTTTTTCTCTAATTCTGTCATTTCTTTTGCATTTAGTAATTGTAATTGTCCATTCCAATCTATACTGATTAAGATTGTTTGCTTAACAAAACTTTAGTCATACTCTGAATCTTCTTCCAGGCCCATCTGTGCACTTGTAAAATCTGGTTTTAGCAAAGACTCTTGCTAAGTCAGCTTAGCTGTAGCCCCCAATCCTTGACAGCTGGTCATCTTTGATATCTGATTATGTTCCCCATCCTATACTATTCCTCATGTGATGGATGATCAACCTTGTCTGTCTGCAGCAAGAACCCTGTAAGATCAGTTTGTCCAGTATTCTCCTTATCTGTGATGTTTCATCTTAGTAATTTTCCATCCACTGACCCCCATACTACTCCTTGAATATAAATTTCCACTTGTCCATGCAGTATTCAGATTGTATCCATCTCTTCCTCCCATTGCAAAACAGTCATTGCAGTGGTCCCTACAACAATGGCAATATTCCTGAGCAAAATATTCCTTACCATGCTCTAACAAGAATCTTTGAATATTTTCTTTACAAAAGGGGATTAATTAGGAAGAAAGTGTACAATCATTTCTTTGAGGAGTTGGTGGCCAAGCATCCCAAGCAAAGTAATGTTGAAAGAACCATTGTAAAGAGTTGGGGTGCTTTTCAGAAAGCAGTCCAGTTTCTCTTTGGATCATGGATACTGACTGAACTGTGGAAACGAGCTTAGCCTGCTCTGCTGCTGCATATTATGCAAGTATGGAGCAAGACTTCTGCAGCTTGAACTATGTCCTTGGGAAACAGGGAGGTACACGGAGTAATGCTGGGTCCTTGCCTCTTCATTTGTCATCCTTCCTTCCATACTGATTCCGGGGGAGCCAGAGAAACATAATAAAAGGGGAAGAAAAAGGATAAGAAAAACAACAAGCAAAAATATTAAACACACAGACTACTTCCTCTACTTTCCCTTTTTCAAAGGGTTCTGAGGATAAGTCTAGCCTGGTTTGAGGGAAAAAGAATAAACTTTGAATTGAATGAGAAACACAAATGTGCTAATAAATTAAATGAAGGCTTTCAATATCTGAAATGATCATGGATCTAATAGATACGAAAAGTTGTAGAAACTTTGATGTTAATTATATGATTGTGTTTGGTTTGTGACAATTCATTGAGCCATGTACATAGGACATTAACACTTTTCTGTATTATATTTCAATAAAAATTTTTAAAAGTTATAGATTGTGACACAATTTAGAGGTGCAGATGAGAGATCCCACACAGCAGGTTTGAGGATAGTGGAGAATTAAAAATAAAGTGATTTTATGATTACTTGTTTATACGAGGTGGTTTGATTGTGACCTGACCCTTCATCATATCCATAGTCTGATGTAGCCAGGGAAACACCAGCTCTGTATGCCTTCCTGGGAAGTTTTATCATGAGGTCGATTGAAAGAGTTTCAATCCAGGGAGGAATATTTTAGCAAATTCACTGTAGTTGCTGCATCAATAGATTAAAGAAGACCAATGGAGTTAGGAGGCTTTCAAGAAGCTGTTATGAAAAGTTAGGTCAGATTATAGCCCTGCACAGGGGGAGAAGATTAAGAGACACATATTTACCTTGAATCCAGACCTCCTGTCTGAGGATCAGACCCCTGAACACAATTGCCTACTATGTATCAAATTTAGATATTGAAAGTCACCTCAAATTCAGCATATTCAACCAGAACTCATAATCTTTCTTCTGAAAGCTGGTCCTATTCCAGTGTCCCTAATTTCTCTCAATCACATATCTAATTATATAGAAGTCACCCACACTTCCTCCTTCCCTTTACCAATCCTTACTGAAATTATCTCTTAAATGTTGCTTGAATCCTTCACTATCTCCACTTTTTGAATCTCTTTTCTCCTATCTAAGCTGTCTAAGAAATTGCAATTTATGTTGCAATAGAAAAAGAAAGTGAACAGAAAAAAGCAAAGAGGAAAGGTGAGATGAGAAGGATCTCCTGTGTCTTCTGAAATGTTTCAATTCCTAGTCTGAGCCTGTCTCTGAGCCACACCTTTGTCTTTGCCCTTGGGATTTCTGCAAAATCCCCAGGTTCCTTACAATAGGAATCTCTTGCCATGGGAAGGGTGCTAGAGTGTAAATATAAGCTAGCTAGCATGTATGGTGTTCACTTATGTGGGATTCAAAGTACTCCTAACTCATGACTCTGAAAGCACCATTTAAATGCCTGTTAATGAGTCTAAAGTTTGTCTTGCATTAGTCATGAAATTGTTTTTTCTTTATCCTTGAAAGGGTGGAAGTAACACTAAATATTAATCAAATTACACAAAGAAGTTTGTCTTAGTTACTTTTATCATTGTTAAGACAAAATACTCAATACCCAGAGTTAAAGGAGGAAAGGTTTATTTTGGCTCACAATTTGAAGAAATTTCAGTCCATAGTTGGCTGGCTCCAAGGCTGGGTGGAATGGCAGAGGAACATTGCAGAGGAGAAACAGTTTATGGCAGGCAGAAGGCGGCAAAGTAGCAAGGAAGCAGAAGCTATAGCTATCCAGGCTACATTCCCCTAGGGCAGGTAGCACTCACGCCCATGGTGGGCCCTCCCATTATCTACAATCAGAACTATGCCAAACCAATCAGTGGACTAAGTTAGTAATCACACACCCTTAATCTGAGCATCACACACTCCAGATCCAGCCATCTCTGAAAAGCCTCATCTATGACTGCATAAACACAGGGGGAACATCTAGACACAGCCATAATAAAGTTCTACATGTTGCAAATGATAAAAGGTTGTGGCAAAGGAGCAACTCATTGTTTGCAGAAGTCTTATTAGAACTCTATGAATCATATTCAGCAATGCTTACTTACACTTTATTGCTGCTGTCAAAGAAGATGGAAGACTGCCCATCAGTGTCTTAAGAGAATTATGAGTAGATGTTCACACATGGAGTCCATTGGGCCATCACAACTACCGTTCTTGTCCATTTGGAAGATTTGCATACTTGTTCCTCCAGAGCCCATAGAAGGTCTTCAAGAAAGATAAAAAAAATACTGAAAGGATTGTATCTCCTCCATTCATATAAGGCGTTCTCGCTGGAAGTATGGGGTATATGTCTTTAATCTGTTGAGAAGGTTCTGTTCTACTTCTAGTCTCCTGATAGCTTTTACCATGAACAGCTGTGGAATTTAGTCCAATACTTTTTCTCCAACTAGTGACAGGATCATATGGCTTTTTCCTTTCCCCTGTTAAAATGATGAACTTTGCGGGTAGATCTTCCAATGCTGAACCAACACTGCCATCCCTATAATAAAACCACTTTCTACATCCTGCCAGATCTGACTTCTAATAGTTTGTTTTGTTAAACAAATTTCTATCTGTGTTCATACTTTTTTCTTCTATTATCTTTATCCAATTTTAGGATTAGCACAATGTTGAGTTCCTAAAGTGAGGGGAGAAGTGTTCCTTCTTTTTTCTGCTTTAAATGTTTGATATAATTTATCAGTTAAAATGTTTATGAGCCTGTTGTTGTCATATAGGTAGGTTTTCAAGCTAGGAATATACTTTCTTTAATAGGTGCTATTCAAATTTTATATTTCCTCCAGAGTCAGTTTCATTAGTTTGTCTTCCAAGGTACTTCTTAGAAGTTGTCAAATTTAGTTCAAAACAGATTTTTGAAATATTCTTTCTTTATCCTTTTAAATTCTGTAAAATCTGTAGTAATGTCTCCTAGGTCTTGATATTTTAATTTTAAAAATGTATAATTGATATTGTGTAATAGGAAGAAAAGGTCTAAAGGAGTAAGGGAAGTGGGAGGGGTAGGGGAAAGGAAAGAAGGGAAAAGAAAAAATGTGAGAAAAGGAAAAACATGGAAACAAAGTCTTTGCAAATAGGGAAGGGTGGAGAGGGTGAAGGGAGGGCAGGGGAAGGGGAAAAAAATAAGAACCAAGATACTCATGTAATGGTACAAGGTTCCAGTGATGTATGTAAATGTATTTTATACCTAAAATGTACCAATAAACTTAATGGGGGAAAAAATACTGAAAGGGCTGAGGGTAAAAAAAAATTATTTCCACACCAAAGGGTTCAACGTGTAGGAGTATGTTTTGAATATCTTGTAGTTTTGATTTAACTTGATAATGAAAGGGGGAATATTAGGGAGAAAGGCCTTTGACTTGTATCTGTCCGTATGTCCTGAAATTTAGGCCCAGATTAGGGAAAAGGGAAGAAATTGGGGTTGAGACTCATTCCATTAGGGACTGTTAGAAGAATGGGGAGGGGTGCGGAGAGCCTCCCTTTTCTTCCCTGTCCTCCTGTATCTTTCTGGGTGAGAGACAGTTGAATTTCCTTTACTTGGAGTCTACAGTTGTTTGGAAGTAAAGTTGGGGAGAAGCCCCATACCTCTTCAGTTTTACTCCTTGTCTATTTCTTCACATTTTTGTACCTTCCATAAGATGTTGGGGGCTTACAATTATGTCCTGGTGTGTCTTTAAAACACATCCACAAATTCTTTGACATTCAGTACATTGAAAGATAGAATTTATGTTTTCCTCTTGCCCTGAACCTGGACAGATTTATAACTCGCTTTAGAGTGTGCCAGAAATGAAGTGTGAATTCTGAGGCTAAGTCAGGGAAGGTGCTATAGCTTCTGCCATGTTTGCTGAACACTTGTTTCTGGAGGCCTGAGCTGTAAGGTGAGAAGTTTGAGCCAAGGACATGGGCAGAGGCATATTTAAGTGCTACTGTAGATAGCTCTGACAGATGTCTCAGCAAACAGCCAGCATCAAATACAAACAGACATGAAGTTGTCTCTACATGAATTCAGCCTCTGTAGCTAAATCTCTGGCCTTCCCAGCCAAGGTCCCAGGTGTCACAGGGAGCAGAGACCAGCCTTTTCTGCTGTGCACCCTCTCAATTCTTGACCCACAGATGAAATTAATTGGTTTAAGCTTTTACATTTTGAGTTGACTCATTACAGAGCAGGAGCAGTCAGAAAATGCTTCCAAGCTGAACCTCCTTTGCCCACTTCATGCAACTAAATGCTTGCGAGTAGAAGGATGATTAGCTGAGAACTTTGCTGGCTCCCAAGAAGCAAAACTCAGAGGAGCTGAGTCAAGCATTCCCATTTTACTCTTCCTGTATTTACTGATGAGACCTTTCATTCCATTGCCCCAAGACCTGAAACCCAGCACTAATGAAGCTTCCTTCTCCTCGGAGAGACATCAGGAGAAGGGACAAGTATTGTTCCTGTCAAGAGTGTATTTCAAATATTTTCTATGTCTTCCTCCCTCTCAAACTATCTTATTTTACTTTTCTTTTTGTTTTGTTATAATAATATAAATTATAGTAAAGCAATAATAAAAGGATAAGCTATAACAAAAAGTTATATTAAATTTATATATGTTATATTGTCATAAATAATATATGTATAATTAAGTTATAATAAAAATATTACTGGCCCAGAGGTATAGCTCAGTGGTAAAAATCCTGCCTAGCATGTGCAAGGTGTGGGTTTGATCTGCAGCACAGAAAAAAAATCTAATAAAAGAATAAAATTTCTTTTAGGTTTCAGTTTGTTTTTGTTGTTTTGTTCTCTCTTGTCTTAGAGAATCTTGTCAAAAGTCTTGAGCTCCATGACTAACTCTTCTTACAGGTGTGAGGCATTAAAATACTGGCTAAGAGCTCTGAGAAAATGGGCAGGGTTTGGGGACATCTGGGCTTCACACAGGGAAACTGGGAGGAAATAGACTACATAATGGTTGTACTACCCCAGTTGTTAGAGTAAGGAGGCCTCTTCTCTGTAGTGGTTTATTTCTGCAGAAAAGAATTACCCATCTCCTGCTTCAGTTAGAAAGAGCTGCTTGCAAATGCGAAACTGGAAACAAGTTGGGGAAGGACTGGGGTCCCCACCAGTCATGTTTTCACTTAATCTCCTTGTTTTCAGGCCTATACTTTGCCCTATTCCTTCTACTGTACCTGGTCTCCCCATGCCTGGAACATCTCATTTCTCCAAAGAATAAGCTCCCATATCTGGCTGTGGGAAGGGTGCTACCCGGCACATATGGGATAGGAGGAGCCCTCTGTAACACTTTCAGAGCATTTTTTATTTGAGCTTCATGTTTCACCTTTTGCAGAACCTTGACCCTCCAAGGGCTGAGCTGTTCCAGGTTCTCTGGAGTTTCATTGGATCACTGTCCACTGGGTTACCTCTCTTCAGGGTTAGGAAGATTCAGTTGCCCAAAGTTACTATTTAGCTGGGAAACTAAACTCAATCACATACTTTCCGTTTCCAAATTTCCATTTCCTTTTCCTTTCTATTTTAAATTTTATCTTATGGAAGTAGAATAAATCATGCTAAAACCGAGCAAATAGAGTACCAGACAAACACATTTCAGGATTCCTAAATAGACTACTAACAAACTGATTCCAGCAGAATATTGACAAATGTATACGTAGTTGATGACTCACTTAATAAAGACATACAAAGTAAAATGAGACGCTGATTTTGTATGTATGTGATTAACTTTGCAGGGATTTTTTTTAAAAAAGATATTGCCAGGTGTGATGGTGCACTTGTAATCTCAGCTACTTGCGGGGCTGAGGCACAAGGATTGCAAGTTCAAGACCAGCCTGGGCAATTCAGTATGATTCTGTCTCATAATTAAAAAGAAAAGTGAAAAGAAAAACATTACTACTGCAGAAAACAGATGGAGAAAATAGGGATCTTATATATATTCATGGTATGGGAATAAGTTGGTATCACTCTTCAAGGGGTCAATTTTTCTATATAAAACAAAACTCTTAATATTCCATGCAATTTTGACCCAGAAGTTCCACTTTTAGGAATTTATTTTCAGAAATAATGATATGCACAAAAATTCAGGTATGAGAGTATTCATTTCAGTGTTATTTACAGTATTGAAAATTAATAGTAATTTATCTGCCCATTGGTATGGACTCATAAAATAAGCTAAAATACTAGAGTTAAAACAATTTTGAAGAATAGCTTTAATAACATTAAAATATGATGTTATACTGTATTAAGTGGAAGAGGTTATAAAATAGTATGTTATCAATTTTTTTTGGTATTACAAAGCATTCTATTGCAAGCAATGAAAACTCCACTAACAACTTAATTAGAAAAGGAATGTATTGAGTCATAATATTAGAAAGTCAATGCTTTCAGGCAAGGCTGGATGCAGCATCATAATCAGTAATCTATTTCCATCTCTTGGTTTGCCTTTCCTTATTTTGTTTGGTTTTGGTTTTGATTTTTTTTCAGACAGGGTCTCGCTGTGTAGTCCAATCTAGTCTTAAACTCACTCTTTAGCCCAGGCTGGCCTTGAACTCCTGGCAATCCTCCTGCCTCAGCCTCAAGAGTTCTGGGATACTGGCATGTACCACCATGGCCAGCAAGTTTACTTATTTTGTGTTGGTTTCACTTTCAGGCAGACTCTCCACAAGTGTTTAAAGAGGGCTACTGACAACTGTGGCATTCTGCTTTACCAATTTAATAACCTAACAGCAAAAAAAATTATTTGCAAATGATTTCCATCAAAACTCCCAGTGCTGAATCTCATTTGCCAGGCTCAGGTCATGTACTGTTCTCTTCAGGTGAGAGGGCTGGGGATTTAGTTCGGTGGTTTCACCACTGTGCAAGTGTGAGGACCCGAGTTCAATCCCCGGTACCAAAAAAAAAAAAGAAAAGAAAAAAAAAAGAAAAGAAATCGCTGGGCAGGGGATTTAGCTCAGTGACGCCAGCCTGCCTCTTCAGGTGAGAGGTGGTGTGAGTCCCTGATTGTGAGTCTGAGCTCCAAGATTTGGGGAAACCTTGGAAAACACTAATGAAATAAGGTCATCATTCTCATTTTATGAGTGAAGAAACCAAAGCCCAGGCAGGCTAATTAATAAATTAATAAAAACAAAGGAATCAGCAAATAAATGAGTTCATTCCTACGAACTAAGAATATGGGAGGCAGCATAGAAAAATCATGCTGGTTCAGACACTGAGGATACAGTCCCAAACAAAAGCACAAGCAAAGCAAAACCCCCGCAGATTATACGGGAATTTATAAACTTGAAACATTGATTATTAAGATACTCAGAAAGGTAAGAGATTATATTGCACCCATGTAATAAGAACAGGATAAAATCATGATAAATATTAAGAGAGTTTTTAAAGCCCTTACAAATTAAAGCAAGGTAGTAGAACTGAAATATGTAATAGAAGAATTGAAAGACAAACTTGAGGAAATCTCCCAAGAAGACAAAGAAAGAGAGAATAGGACAGAAAAGAAAAGATTAGAGAACAAACCTGGGAGGTTTGATACCTGAATAATAGAGGTGTTTTTTTTTTTGAAGTTTTATGGTCAGTTTATTAAGTTCAATGGTGAAAGTTATCAGAAGAATATTCTCCTGAGAGTTACTTTTTCTTAGAAAAAAAGAAAGGAAAATTAAAAGCCTCTCAGCACAGCCACAGATGCTGTGGCTGTGGAGCTCTCCAGAGATGGTGCATCAGTCCTCTGAGTCACTCCCTGGGCCAGCAGGGTTGTAGTCTGTGTCGTCCTCAACATCCTCCAGCTCCAAGTCATCCAGTTCCTGGAACAAAGACTCATCTACCTCCACATTATTTCCAGCATCCTGCAAGAGCTGGATATCAGATGTGTCAAGATTATGACTGTTTTCAAACAGCTGTTTGCCACTTAATTTATTTTTTCCTGCTTGCTCTTCTTCTTTTATCCATTTCTTTTTAATTTCCAAGAGTTCTGCATCAAACTTGGCTTTCCAACATAAGAAATTCTCCGTTGTAACAGGGGTGCCATGGAATAATTGCTTCTCTGCTTCTTCTGCTTCTTTTTCTTTTAGTTTCTTTTCTTCCTCTCTTCTCATTTTTATCTGATCTACTATTTCATTTAATTTTTCTTGCAATGCTGTCACTAGAGTAAAGATCACACCAAGATTTTCCTCAGCCTGTAATGTTAATTTTAAAATGTCTATGACATCATTATTTTTTAGGTTTTCCTGGGAAAATATTTCATACAGAGGAGCTTCATCTGGGTATTTTTCACTGTATGTAAACTTGAGGGCAGTCTGGACAGTTTCATCATTTTCTCCAGCCTCTGATGTCACAGTGACGGTGAAGCTGGGTGGATTTTCTGATGATACTGAAAAGCACCAGCTGCAACCCCAGAGTTTCTTAGCAGGACCTTGTCAAGTGAAGAACTATTGAAGAATGTAGTATCGGGTAAGTCCACTTATATTTTGGAAGGCTAGTTGTCGGGAGGGATGGCTCAATGTGCAATCACGCTGTGAAGGAGCCGGGGTAGACGACGGACTCCAGAGCCTCCAGCTCGTTTCGCTGCTCCTCTCTGTAGTCTGTCATCGCGGCCCTGGCTGCTGCCCATGGAGCACGCTGACGCTCAGGCAGCGAGCGCGCCACAGCCGAGTCCCGAGGCCTCTGGCCAGGCCCGGCCTGCTGAGCCGCAGCCCCGCGCCGCTCTCCGCCGATCGCTCGTTCTGCGTTCCATAATAGAGGTTCTTGAAAGAGAGAACGGAGAACATGTAGAAGAGGCAATTATCAATAAGACACCACAGAAAAATGTGCCAGAACTGAAGGGCATGAGGTGCCTGGTTGAAATGACCGTTCAAATGCCCAGAAAAATGGATGAAAACAGATCCTGGAAACAATATCATGAAATTTCTGAACAAATGCTAAGAGATGCCAAGAATGAAGGAGAGGAGGAGAAGAGGAGGGAAGGGAAGAAAGGAGGGAAGGAGGATGGGGGGGGGAGAGAATACCACATACAAAGGACCAGAAATTAGATTTGGCTTTGTATACTCCCACAGATGACAGTAGAAGACGCCAAAGCAATGCCTTCAAAATTCGGAAGAAAAATAATTCCCAAACTAGAATTCTGCACCCAATCATACATGAAGGCAAAATAAATACATGTTCACATATGTAATTTACCACCTCTCTTCTCAAGAAGCTACTGGAAGCTGTGGTTTTTGAATGAGAGAACAAACTGAGAAAGAGGTGGGCATGGGAAACAACAGTAAACATCAGACCCAGGAGAGCGGTAAAGGGAATCTCACGGTGAGGGTGGAGGGAGAGTCCAGGCGACAGCTGGGCACTAGGTCTGAACAAAACAAGTTCATTTTCAAGCAGTTGGTCTCTAGGACTCCAGGGAGAGACATATTAAGGGCTTCCATCCCTACTTTCCCCACAACCATCCTGCTAACTTTTAAATCAAGGACAATATACTGAGTCTTGACCACGATTTTTGGTGTACTTATCTGAGCACATGCTGGTGATGTTCCTGCCTGTCTGTCCATGCCCTACTGTCTCATCTGCTATGCACATCACCTAGAGATGTTCTGTTTTAGCCTCCCCTGGGAGGTAGAGGGGAAATCATGATGAATAGAAAACACAGAACAGCTCCGTCTCTCTGACTGCCTCCTGGCCACACATCTAAAACCTGCCCTGTGCTCTTGTGCCACTTCCTGTCTCAACTGTGCTGAGCCCGGTGTTTCTCAGTGTTACTCATCATCATCCTCAATGCTGTTCTCATAAAAAGCTCTTGTAAACGCTTGGGAAGCTGAAGGCAGACAACCACCCAAAGATGGCTCAGTTTATGTTGCTCCACTGTGCCTTCCTCTAACAGTGGAAGGAGGTGTTGAGTTTTCCTTGCCCTCTTAGATTGGTGCTTGCCACTCAGTTTTTCAAAATTAAGCATTATGGGCTGGGAATTTAGCTCAGTGGTGCTGCCGCCTGCCTCACAAGCAGAAGGTCCTGAGTTTGATCTCGGGTACCAAAAAAAGAAAGAAATAAAAGGGGAAATGAATGAGAGGCAAACAGAAGTAAGAGATGTTCATCTAGAAAATAAAAATACCTGAAAAGAGGGCTGGGGGTATTGTAGCACTTACTGTATCCAGGATGATAAGACACAGGCATGTTTTTCAGTCTCCCTACAGGCATCTTCATATCTGTGTCTGTCTACTGTATTTACTGTTCACTATTTAACAAATCTCAGCCAAATTCATTGGCTTTAAATAACAACCATTATTTATTGGCACATGGTGCTATAATTTGGGAAAGGATTGGCAGGAGCTGCTTGTCTCTGATACATGAAGTTGTAGCTGGACTGGCTCGACTGGGACTGGAGGATCTGGATGTGGCTGAGGTGTGGCAAAGAGCTATGGACAGCAGCCAAGCCAATCTCTTCAGCAGGGCAGTCTGTCTTCTTTTTTTTTTTTTTTACATCAGTAAAAGAAACTGGGTCCTAGAAGCTGCAGTGATCTAAGCAGTAGCAAATTTGTGCATTTGTCTTTTTGTTTTTCTTTAAATACGATTAAATTATCACACTCCTGGCACACTTCATTTGGATGAAATTCTGCACCATACATATGTAACTGTAAAATTATTAACCCCATCCCAGGGGAAAAAACTACTCTGGAAGATAATTTTTACTGAAATCTAACCAAACTTAGTTAAGTGTATTGTGACAGATTATAAATGATATGAAAAATAACGCTTTAACATTTGGCCATCAACTTAAGAAAATGGTCTGCCTATACAAATTTTTGTAATTTTAAAAAGTCATATATTCTACCCTCCTATGGTCTTCAGAATTGAAGCATAAGAACTGGAAAGAAAAGGAAAAGAATGCAATTGATTGCTAAGGCAGAACACCTTGCTAGGAGTAATGAAGGTAGAGTATACTCTAAATCATCCAGTGCAGAACTTCACAGGGCCAACAGGTATCAGTCTATTTTCACTTATACCGGTGAAGTGGATTTTGCAATTACCAGTTGCGTTAAATGTGCCAAATAAAGCTCCTAAAAGTGATACTATAAGGTGCCACCTTAAGTTCTCCAGGCTGCAACTGTGCATAATTTTAAAATGGTTTCTTAAATTTATTTATTTTTTTAAACATAACACGAGGAAGGTGTTAAAACTGGTGCAATAGCTGAATAGAATAAGTTTTCCAGATTTTGGGAGGGATGAAGAGGGAGATATTCAGAACCCTTCACCAGAATACTCCCAGCTTGATCTTAGTGGATTAAGGATGTGCTTTGTGGATGTAGTTAGTCAATGACACCAGCTTGATGGATCTTTCTTTCTGTACCAAATCCCATTGAGTTATCTGGTCCCCTTGGCTGACGAAGAACCATTAGGCAAGGAGCACTGGCATCATCCACAGTGATGTTCTTCAAGCAATTGACCAATTGATCAGGTTGAGGGGCTGCAACAGCCTTGGGGCCCTCGCAGACTCACCAAACATTACAGGCACTGCACTTGCCAGTGCGCTAGTTAAGAATCACCAAGAACTCCACCTCGTCTCCTGCCTGTAGCTCAATGCCATCCTGAACTTCTTTCACATGGAAAAAGAGCTTCTTGCTATCTCCTACTTCATAGTTAATGAAGCCAAACTGATCTTTCACACACTCCACTGTGGCCCTACGCAGGGGTGTGATGTTATAGGCCACAGTCTGTGCATTTTGACCCAGGACACACAACTGGAACTTAACACTCTCCCCTTTCTGCAGGCAATCCCCTTTGTTGGCCATTCCAACTATGCCAAATGGATACACCTCACCTTTCATATCCCCCTCTTCCACAATCTCAGTCATTCCTTGATACTCAGTCTGTGTTGGATCAACACTCCTCAAAGGATGAATGACTTTACCAGAGTAGATAGTGGGATCAGCTTCCTCAGTAATACCATTCACTGAGTGAGTTTTGTTTACTTTTTCAGCACTGACTTTGTTGCCTTTGCCTTTGGACAAGCTGTACTCAACCATGTCCCCCAGTTCCAGGCTATCAGGATCACCAGAGAATTCACTGCAATGGAAAAAGATTTCCTTATCAGGATTGGCTGTTTCAATAAATCCAAAATTATCTTTCAGAGTTGCCACATAACGCAAGAGCCTCTTGGAATTGGAATTATGACCCAAAAGTCGCACACAGGTTGCAATCTGCTGCCCAGGCCTCTGTTTGTCACTAATACTAAATTCAACCTTATCTCCTATCTGAGGAGAAGTAGAACCTTCCATATCCTTGGCTTGAAAAGCAATAGTAAGTTTCACTCCACAGTCATCATAAGCAATAATGCCATCCTCAGCCTCCTTCTCCTTGGCTTTGTTAGGGCTAGTGGTTTTAGGATTGGAAAAAGTGGCTTCTTTTTCTACAGTGCCCAGAAAACGATGATCTGAATGAGAATGGAATGAAACCGTGCCCTTGGGAAGTTTTTTAATCCTAATAGCATGATTTCTTTGGACAGAGAGCATATCAGAAACCACAGTAAACTCTACTTCATCTGCAATATGAAGCTGGTTCCCATCCAGAATTTCACTGAAGTGGAAGAACATACAAGCATCCCGATCCACACACTTGATGAAACCAAACCCATCTCTCATGGCAGCGATTACACTCATTTCTCTGGCTTCATTAGTGAACTGAAATTTATTTGATAGAACTTCTATGTTGGTTGCTCTTTCAAATTTGTCACATCGGTCTGTTGAAATATTAAACCTAACATGGTCACCTTCCAGCAGGGTCACCTTGGATTTTGTATCTTTATCTCCAAAAGGAAGTTCTTTAGGAATCACAAAATCAACTTTGATTCATTCCGGCAGTGGGTCATTCTGGTTTTTACTGGGTACTTTTGGGATAACTTTGGTTACAGTTACCTCAAAATGTTCAATGATGATATCTTCAAAAATAACTGTTCCTTGAGGCAATAATCTGATATCTGTTGCAACTTCTTTACCATTCCTGTCCTTAATTGTGAATTTCACATCATCTCCAGGTTGCAAGGTTTCCAAGTCACCTTTAAACTCACTGTAGTGGAAGAGTATCTCTTTTACCACATCACCTCTTTCAATAAAGCCAAATGCCTCCTTCATGGCACAAACTACCCCCTGACAGCGGGCTTGTTTCTTTTTCAACAGCATAATGTTACGAGCACTTATAGCACCAGTATGTTTATTGTTATCAATTACAAAATTTATTTTATCTCCGGTTTCCAGCTGAACATTCCCTTCAACATCTTCAGGGGTGTAAGTCAGGTAAAACACTTCACCATTACGTTCGTAGCATACACTCCCTGTTGGACTCTGACCGGGGGCAGCTGGAGATTTACTCTCTAAGTTGTGAGGAACAGAGCACACAATTTATCCATTCATTCATTCTTCAGGGTGGATTTCTGGTTTTATCTTCACTAGTTTAACAGCAATTGGTTTGCCAGTCCGCCAGTCAGATGAACTTTGAATTCAACATCATCTCCTACTTTTAAGTCCTGCAGGTTGCCATTATATTGTGAACAGTGGAATAAAAGTCTAGCTTGATGTTCTGAACACTGAATAAATCCGTAAGAGGTTAACAGTTTTTCAATAACCCCAGTTTCACGAAGTGTTGCTGAAGTACCATTGGGGTACCCATTATGTCCATTGTTGTGGAGAAGGTTTGGATCAAAGCTCATCTCACAGTGATAATCAAATATTGCACTTTCAGTAGTATTAGCTGATTCTTCTTTTTCAGCACAAGTTTCAAAGGGTGAAAGTTGCTAGTATTTAAAAAAAATGTGAGAGAAAATGATCTACCAAGCTAATAAAGAATACAATTGCTGCTGCACTGAGCAATCTCACAGTACAGCACTGAAGAAAACAAAGACCACTAGCAGCATTGGGAAGTGCTCTTTCAAAGCAGTTGAGTAGGCACAAACTTCTTGTTTCAGATCAAGTGTTGTGTCTTCAACTTAAGTGTGCTCTTCTTTGGTCTTGTTGGTTGTTATTTGTTCCTTTGATCTGAACTTGAAGCAGCAGTTTCAGGTGGTAAAGTCTGTTCTGTTACACTTCATACTTGACTCAGAAGTCTCTCCCTTTAGTCTTGGTCTTCTATCAGCCCTTAGCTGGGGTTCCCGGTACCCCCCAATTCCAGTCCGCCTTCTTTATAGGCTGGCTCAGAGGTCCAAGAGAAGGAAAGTGGAAGATATGAAGCCTCTGAATGGTTAAGAAACTAGCACTATGTCAATTCTGCTGCATGTGCTGGTCAAAACCCGTCCCAGGGCCAGTTCAGAACACAGGAGAAATAGACTCCATGTCTGGATGTGAGAAGTGGCCTCTGCTTACCTAAGCAGGAAGCCTTCTTCGTGGGTACTTGTACAAATTTTTTTTGTGGTTTTAGGTTCAAATTCCTAAGAACTTGTTGGTTCAGTTCATCTTTTCACCTCATGCCAGTAGGCAAAGGTGAGAGGTCAGCCTATTGTTTTCTCAAGTTTTTATTTTGAAAAAATGTTAAGGTTTCAGGGTGGTTGCAACAATAGTACAGTGAATGCACGTGGATCCTACACTTAGGTTCACCAATTTTAGCATTTGCCACATATGATCACACATTCTCTCCCTGTGTATATGTATGGAATTGGTTGGAGACAGTGTGACATTTTACCTTTCAATACTTTAGCATATGTCTACTGGGAACAAGGACATTGTCTTAAATAACCACAACCAAATGATCACACTTAAAAAATGTAATCTTTCTGTACAATTGTAACATATATTTTCACAATTGTCCCACAGGATCCTTATATATGATTCTGTTTTAATGCAAGATTCAATCTGTGACCACACATTGGCATGATAGTGTCATGTTTTCCTAATGTCTTTTAATCTAGGTAAGTTCTCTGGTTTGATTTTTCTTTTGTCTTTTATGACACAGACAGTTTGGAGAGAATAGGACTGTTATACAATGTCTTTCAATTTGGGTTTGCCTGATGGTTTCCTCATTAGATTCAGTTAAAATGCTTTTGGCAAGAATAGGTAGGGGATGTTGTGTGGTTAGCCAGTCTACTGGCCATCCTTAATTGTTGTCCAGTTGTCACTCACTCTCATCTCCACCCCCCAGAATTTTCCAGGTCCTTTGTCAAAAGGCTTCTAGATTAATTTGGCCAAGGAGAGATAGTTGTGGATAATTGGAACATAGGAAAAGGAGAAAGGCTAGGGCATTTCTCCAGATTTCTTTCTGCCTGTGAACACCTTGACTGTGGCTGCTTCCCTTTTGTGTCTCCAGTGCCCCTCAAACAGCCCTTCCCTCTGCAGGTCCAGTTCCCATTGGGAAATTTCTCCTCCTCGGTTGGGGCTTCTGCTGGTTGGCCACAATTCCTGTGATCCAATGGTTCTTTGTCCCTTCAATCCTAGGGTAGAAGTTGTTTCTGGCTTTGCTAGCTTCTCGGTTGTCTTACCATCCTTTGCTTGGCTTCTCAGCTTTTCCATTTCCATTGTAGCCACTTTCTTAGTTACACTTCTTTGTTTTTGTTCTTTGGCATTCCTAGGGTGGAGTCTGCTTTCCTGACTAAACCATGAGTAATATAGGTAGCATGTTCATTGTCACTAACCCAAATGACTTGTGGAATGGGGTCACAGGCACAAAGTAAGGCAGTCTTAACAGCAGGAACTATAAGAGGAAAATTCCTTTAGAAAGTAGAGACAGCTCTGCAAGCTTCCCCCTTGATTACTCAACTATATAAAAATATACAAGAAGTAACTTATCTTAGAGTGGTAGAATTTTGGATGAGTTTTACATTCTTTTTTTTTTATCTGTGTAATCTGAATTTTTGCAATGGACATAGATTGTTTTGGCATAAAGAAAAAATTTCCAGCATACCATACTTAGTAAACCAAGAAAGGAAAATCATGTGCCTGTGGTGCACAATAAGACATATATCAGAGAAAGCAGAGGTGGCTAACTCCTATAAAGGCATTTTGGCCCCAAGTCTTTTATGTTGAAGAAAAAAGAGGATCATTCACCTCAAAAAGAAAGGATCATTCTTATATATTCTAAGAAGATATAGGAGAGTAATAAGAGATTTCTCTTCATGCATTTTGTGTGTTCAATATAGTTTATGATGTAATCTAATAATTTAAAAATCTGATGTTGTGGGTTGGGGATGTAGCTCAGTGGTGCTGCACCTGCCTGACAAGCTCAAGGCCCTGAGTTCAATTCCTGGTACTGGAAAAAAAAAAAAGTCTGATGCCGGTATAAAAAAAGGAATCATTCAAAATGAAAGCGGCTCATTGTTTGAAGTTTTCACATGATCACTGTAGCCTACAAATGGGCAAGGCTCCAGTGGCCATAAGAAAATCACACTGGTTCTTATGGGAATGTTTAGATCAACTATAAACAAATATTGTATAGAATCAAAGGAATATTGGGAGCTTTGACAATTTTTTTTCAATTGAAACTGCATAATTTATTAGAAAATGGCAGTATTATTCCTAATCTAATTAGGGACTCAAGGTGAGGGGTCATTCATCACAGTTCCATCATTAAACCCTTAAAGAATTTCTTTAAAAACCCACACATGCACACACTTGAAAGAAGTCGCTCTATCGGCAAAGCCACTCTTTTAAAGCCAACTATGAAATACAAAAGTGCACTTTTCTATATGTACATATAAAACTTTGAAAATGTTTGCTGTGCAAACTATAAAAAGCAAGGCAGGGGCTCTGTGGCCACCCCTACTGCAGCGAGTCCCTGTTCTCCAGCGCCAGCTCACTGATGTGGATGGGCACCAGCACAGCCCAGTCCTCCTCAGTGCTGTCCACGGACTCATCCTCACCCTGGCCCGCCATCATGACCTGGGCACCGCCAGGGTGGCCGCGTCTGAGGACAGGGACTGCAGGCTCTCCACATTCATGTTCACGGGTGCAGTGATGGTCAGGATGGCACCTTTGTAAGTGGTGAGCTCACTGGGCGGTGCCTGGGCCATGCTGGGAACAACTGGAATCCAACATTGGCTGCAGAATTCATCTTCTAGCATTGATGAACCAGTTGTTGACTTGGAGTAGTGTCAAGTTTGTCTGAGCAGCAGTCTGCTTTTTCTCATCATCTGTTGGATAAGGATGCCCTAGGAGCTGGAAGAGCCAGGACTGCATGATGTTGGTGGTGTGCTTGGGCAGGACGCCCCTCTTGTTCTTGAATGAGCCGTCATTCTGGTGCAGAAGGCTGAGGACCTGATTCAACTGCAGCTGGACCTGTGAGTCCTGGATCCTTATTGTCCCGGAAGATAATGGCTGGGTGACCACTTGGCTTTGCGGAGTGATGACTGTGACAGGCTGGTGCTCGGGGCCACCTGCCACTGTTGACATGGTGATATTTCCCTGTTGCAGGGCAGATGCTGGCACCATGATTCCTTGCAGGCTGAGGGTGCCTGTGATGATACTTTGAATCTGCTGGGACTGCATGGGGAAGAACGGGTTTCCAGGCTCACGTCTCAGCAGGGTCTCACTGTTCATTTTTGTCTTCAGACAAGGAATGTACTGACTGCAGAAATCTTTACAGAGGTCATTCACTTTCTCCAGCTCAAGAAGGTGAATGCGCAACACCTGGATTGCTTTTAGCCTTAAGTTGTCAGTTTCTGGATCTTCACAGAAGAAGGGTTTTCCTTCTTTCTCTTGCTTCCAGACGAAGTTCTCAATGTCCACAACAAAACTGGCAGAAGTCGTGCCTTCGGAACCTTGCACGGACTGTTCACATTTTTTAAACAACAAAGCTAAACATGGAAACGGGATGCGTATAAACGGCCTGCTTGTCCTTAGCCATCAGGGTCTGAGACTGCAAGGGAGGAGGGCTCACTCCCGCATCCGGTTCAGAGCAGATTGGATCTCGCTCTGTTTTAAACTCTGTTACCACTTGCATTTGCTGTCCACCTGGATAGCTGTCTATACTCAGTGCCTGTGTGGCCATCATGGTTAGCAAGAGTTTGATTTAAGACATCAGATCATCTTGAGTCCGAAGCAGGTGGTGTCTCGAAATAAAGCTGAGGAGCTGGAATGATGGGCCAGGGACCATGACAAGCACCTGAGCACCTGGAGGAGCAGAACCACAGGTCCAGAGATGAACAGACAGATGAGAAGCAGCGCCTGTGGCCTGGGTGCCAATCTTCATCACACTGACAAGCGGCCCCAGCAATCAGGACCCAGAGTGCCACGCCCTCATCTAACCATCACACAGATGCCAGGCCATGCAACGTGGCCTCCCTCGGTGGGAGGAGTCAGTTTTGACAAATTTATTAGTGAGGGACTAATTTAAAGGCACATTAAAATAGCTGAAGCATGGGTTAGAATTTGGAAAAATGAGTAAAAATGGCTAAGCAATAGTTGTAGAAAGATTAAAAAAATGCAAAACAAAAAAATGCAACATTGAAGACAGAAATTATTTGGGATAAAATGAACTTTTGGAAATGAGAAGAGCAAAAGAAAATTTGTAGAGTTAACCAATGATTACTGGATTTGAATAATGAACAAGCGGTTCTTCTCATAGAAGAGCCTAAGAGAGGAAATATATTACAAGTGAGAACATTAAAAAACCTGCTTCTTCTCTACATATAGTTCAATATAATCAGGTACAAAGTATCTTGAGAAGTCAAAAGAAGACAGTTTCCTAGGTGTCTAAAGTACAACACAGTTTTCCAGGTGATTGTTTTAATAACCATCAGCGAATCATGGCAATGGGCTTTTGACTTCAACCTTCTTATGCTTACGAAAATCTGCAGTACTTTGTCAGGGTCTAAGTGTGGCTCTCTTAAGAGTTTGTTCATTGAGTGTTATGGTTTAGATCTACTCTGTCTGCCCAAAGCCTCCTGTGTTCAGAGGTTGGGTTTTTGGAGGATGATTGGATCGTGGGGGTGCTATAGCTGACTTGCTATTAGGAGGTGGGACCTGGTTGGAGGTGGGTCACTGGGGGCATGACTTGGAAGGGTGAATCTGGCTTCTCCCTTCTCTCCCTGTTCCCTGGCTGCCATGGTTTGAGGAGTTACCCTCTACCCAGGCCCTTCCACTTTGGACTCAGTCAACTTGGGACAGAATCTCTAAAACCTGGCAGCCAAACTAAACCTCTCCTTAAATTGTGGGTGCTAAGTATTTTGTCCCAATGATGGAAAAGTGATGTAAGATATTGGGTTCATGAAGAGCTTGCTAATAAGAATAAGATTGTTAATTCTGTCTGAAATGAAATATGTGAAGATGAGCATACTAGCATGCAGCTATAAACCCAGCCCTTTGGGAAGCTGAGGCAGGAGGATTGCAAGTTGAAGCCTAGCCTGGGCAACTTAGAGACTTATAGAGATCCTGTCTCAAAAAAAAAAAAAGAATCTAGGTCAAAGAAGTATCTTTGACTCTGAGAATCTCTTCATTTAAAAAAAGTTTTTAAATTTTATTTATTTTTGAAGCAAAACATTTATTTTAGATATACATTATGATAACATTCATCAAGGGAATTTGCACCTGTACATAATATATCTTGCTTCTTTTTTCCCCATTTCTCTCCCCTCCAACCCTTTTTCTCCTCTTTATTTGCAAAAGTTTTGCTTCTATTTTTCCTTCTATTCTCTTTTTACCTTATCCCTTCATTCCTTTCCTCCTCCTCCCTCCTTGTTCCCCTTCTTATTTTAACATTTTTCCCATTTCTGAATAAGTATTATATACTTGGGTCTTTATTTCCACTTTCAGTTTCTCACACCAGAGGAACAATGCAGTATTTAAACATGTGTGTTTGATTTATCTCACTTAAGAGTATGGTCACAAGGTGCATCCATTTAGTAGAAGTGTCTCAAGCTCATCCTTCTTTATGGAACAGTAATACTCCATTGTATAAAAATCCCCACATTTTCTTTATTCATCAGTCGATGGGCCTTTGGGCTGTTTCCAAGATTTAGCATTGCAAACTGTGCTGCTATAAACACAGGTATGCATAAATCACTGTGGTATGATGCTTTTACTTCTTTTGGGAAGATAGCAAGAAGGGAAATACCTGGGTTGAATGAAATGTCTAGTTTTAGTTTTTGTAAGGAATCTCCATACTGATTTCCACAGTGGTTGTACCAGTCTGCACTTTCACCAACAGTGGAGACGGGTTCCTTTTCCTCCATATCTCCACCAGCATTTGTTATTGGTTGATTTCCCTATAACAGACATTCTTTCTGGAGTGAGATAGAATCTCAGCATTATTATTATTATTATTATTATTATTATTATTATTATTTTGGTACCGGGGATCGAACTCGAGACCTTGAGCTTTCAAGGCAGGCAGCAGAACCACTGAGCTAAATCCCTGGCCCTCAGCATTATTTTAATTTGCATCTCTCGAATGACCAGTGATGTTGAATATTTTTTTCAAATATTTATTTGCTGTTTCTACTTCTTCATTTGAAAAGTGTCTATCCATTTCAGTTACCCATCCTTGGATTGTGTCTTTAAATTTGGGGGGTCTGGTTTTTTTTGAGTTCTTTATATATTCTAGATATTAGTCCTTTGTCTGAGGGACAGCTGGAAAAATAATTTTCCCACACCATGGGTTGCGTCTTCACTCTGTGGTGGTTTCTTTTGCTGTGAAAAAGTTTTTAAAAAGATGAGATCCCAGTTACTGATTCTTTGTAATATTTCCTGTGATTTGGGTTATGTTCATAAAGTCTTTTCCTACACCAATGTCTTCAAGAGTGCTACCTATTCTATCTCCCAGCAGATTTAGTGCTTCTGTTTTTAGATTTAGATCTTTGATCCATTTTGATTTTAGTTTAGTGCATGGTGATGTCTAGTTTTAATCTTTGACATGTGGAAAGCCGGTTTTTCCAGCACCACTTATTAAAGAGACTATCTCTCTTTCAGTGAAAGTGTTTGGCTCCTTTGTCAAAGATAAGGTGACTGAGTGTGTTTGGGGTTGTTTCTGCTCTTCTAATCTGTCCCATTGAGCCTCAGGTCTGTTTTTATGCCAGCACCATGCCATTTTTATGACTGTAGCTTTGTAGCATAATTTCAAGTCAGGAATTGTGATGCCCCCTGGCTTGCCTTTGTTGCCTAGAATTGCCTTTGCTATTCTAAGTCTCTTCTGATTACAAATGCATTTTTGTACTGTTTTTCTCAAATTCTGTGAGATATGCTATTGGTATTTTGATCAGAATTGTACTAAATGATTTTGGAAGTATGCCATTTTCACTCTATTGGTTCTTCCTATCCAAGAACAAGCAATATGTTCTATTTTCTGATATCCTCTTTCAAAGTACTGTAGTTTTCCATGTAGAGATCTTTTATTTCCTTCATTAGATTGATTCCTAAGTATTTTGGGTTTTTTGGATGCTATCAAAGGCATTGTTTCCCTAATTTCTCTCTCAGTGAGTTTATTATTTGTGTACAAGAATGCTATTGATTTTTGAGTGTTAACTTTGTATCCAACTATGCCACTGAATTTGGTTATTAAATTTAGAAGTCTTTTGCTGGCATTTTTAGGGTCTTCTATATAGAGTATCCTGTCATCTGCAAATAATGATAATTAAATTCTTCCTTTCCTATCCTTATTCTTTTTATTTCTTTCTCTTGCCTTGTCTCTGTGACTATTGAACAAGAGTGGTGACAGTGGATATCCTTGTCTATTTCCTGGTTTCAGAGTGAAAGCTTTCAGTTTTTGTCCATTTAGTATGATGTTGGCTGTTGGTTTGTCATAGGTGGCTTTTCGATAAAGACCATCTATTCCAGTTTTCTGTAGGGCTTTTATCACGAATGGGTGTTAGACTTTGTCACATGCCTTTTCTGCATCTAATGAGGTATTCATATGGTTTTTGTCCTTGGCTTTGTTAATATGGTGGATTACACTTACTGATTTGCATATGTTGAACCATCCCTGCATCCTTGAGATGAGTCATACTTGGTCATGGTGTATAACCTTCTTGATGATTTGCTGCATTCTGTTTGCCAGTATCTTATTGGAGGTTTTACATCTGTGTTCATTAGAGAGATAGGACAATAGTTCTTTTTTGTGTTTGGATCCTTCTCTGGCTTTGGTGTGAGGGTAATGCTTGCTTCAAGGAATGAATTTGGCAGTATTGCTTCCCTTTCAATTTCATTGAAAAGTTTGAGAAGTAGTGCCATTAGGTCTTCTCTAAAATTCTTGTAGAATTCAACAGTGAATCCATCAAGTGGAAGCTTTTCTTTGTTGGTAGGTTTTAATTACATCTTCAACTTCATTGATATTGGTTTCTTTAGAATTTCTATATCTTCTTGGGGCTGGGGATTTAGCTCAGTGGTTTCGCCACCTGCTGTTCAAGCACAAGGACCCGAGTTCGATCCCCAGTACCAAAAAAAAAAAAAGAATTTCTATATCTTCTCGACTCAGCTTTGGTAATTCATATATATCTAGGAATATGTTTATTTCTTCTGTGTTTTTCATCTTTTTAGAATACAGGTTCTCGAAGTAAGTATTGATGATCTTCTGGATTTCTGCAGGATCTTTGTGATTTCACCCTTTTCATTCTTAATTGCATGGATTAGAGACTTTTCTGTTTTTCTTGATAAAGTTGGCTAAGGGTTTGCCAATTTTATTTAATCTTTCAAAGAACCAACACTTTAATTCATTGATCCTCTGTATTGTTTTCTTAGTTTCCATTGCATTAATTTCTGCTCTGATCTTTGTAATTTCCTCCCTCATGTGAAGTTTGAGCTTGACTTGCCCTTCTTTTTCTATAAGCATGAGGTTCAACATTAGATAGTTTGTTTGAGCTCACTCTGTTTTTCTGAATTCACTGCTATAAATTTCTCTTGTAGGACTGCTTTCATTATGTCCCATAAATTCTGGTATTTTTTTTTTTTTTTTTTTTGGTACCGGGGATTGAACTCGGGTCCTTGCACTTGCACAGCAGGCGGTGAAACCACTGAGCTGAATCCCCAGCCCAGTTCTGGTATATTTTATTGGCATTATTATTTAATTATAGAAACTGTCTACTGTCTTCAATTTCATCTGTGATCCACTGGTTGTTCAGGAGAGTGTTATTTAATTTCCATGTGTTTATAAAATTCTTGTGCATTTTTTTTTGGCCACTGATTTCCAATTTCATTTTACTATGGTCTGATAATATGCATGGGATAATTTCAATTCCTTTGTATTTACTTAAGTATGTCCCATAAGCTAGTATGTGGTCTATTTTGGAGAACATCCTGTATGCAGCTGAGAAGAATATGCACTCTGATGTTGTGGGGTGGAACACTCTGTAGACATCTATTAAGTCCTTTTGTTCAAAGGTTTGGTTCAACTCTGGTATTTCACTGTTGGATTTTTTTATCTAGTTGATCTCTCTGCTGTGATATGGGATATTGAGGTTCGCCATTACAGTTACATTAGTCTTTATTTGATTTTTTGTGTCTGTTAATATTTGTTGTATATAGGTGGGTGGGCTGATATTTGTTTTATATATATTTATGATTGTTATCTCTTCCTCTTGGATTGTTCCCTTAAGAAGTATGTAGTGCCTGTCTTTGTCTCTTCTGATCAGTCTTGACTTGAAATCAACTTTGTCCACAAATAGAATAGCTACTCCTGCTTTTTTCTGGGTTCCTGTTACATGGAGTATTGTTATCCATCCTTTGACTTTCAGTCTATAAATTTCTTTTGGGATTAAATGTTTTTCTTGTATGCAGCATATTGTTGAATCTTGTATCTTGATCCATTCTGCCAATCTGCTGCTTTTCCTCAGTGAATTGAGACCATTCACATTAATGGTTGTAATTGATAGGTTTTGACTTATCCTTATCTTACTATTATCTTCCTGTTATTAGTTCCTGTTCTTTGCCTCTATTTAATTGTTTGTCTTGCCAGTGGATTCATTCTATTGGCATTCTTGGAATTGTTGTCTTTGTTGTTTCTTTCTAGAATATCCTTCAGAACTATTTGAAGTGGTGATCATGAATTTCTTCAGGTGTTCTTTATCATGGGAGTATCTTAATTCTCCATCAGTTTTGAAAGATAATTTTTGCAGGGTACAACAATCTGGTTTGGAGGTTGTTTTCTTTTATGGCCTGAAATACTTCACTCCAAGCTCGCATTGACTTAAGGGTTTATGTTGAGAAGTCTGCAGTGATTCTGATGGGTTTTCTTTTATAAGTGGTTTGTTTCTTTTCTTTAATAGTTTTTAATATTCTGTTCTTGCGTTGAATTTCTGGAATCTTGAATATTATATGCCTTGGTGTAGTTTTTTTCTGATAACATCTATTTCTAGTTCTATATGCCTCATTTATCTGTATGTCAAGTTCTTTTTCCATGCTTGGAAATTTTTCTGCTATTACTCTGTGAACACATTTCTTAAGTCTTTTGTGCTATCTTCTGAATTTTCATTGTTTCCAATTAATCTTATATTATTCTTCTTTGCATCATCTAGCAGCTGTTGGATGATTTTTTTTTTTTTTTTTTTTTTTTTTGGTATCGGGGATCGAACTCGGGCCCTTGCGCTTGTGCAGCAGGCGGCGAAACCACTGAGCTAAATCCCCGGCTCCTGCTGGATGATTTTTCATGGTCCTTTGCTATTTTTATTTATTTATTTTTGTTCCAGGCATCAAACTCAGGACCTTGTACTTGCAAAGCAGGTGCGGTGCCGCTGAGCTAAATCCCCAGCTCCCTTGCTATTTTTTTTTTGGTACCGGGGATCGAACTCTGGTCCTTGTGCTTATGAGGCAGGCGGTGGAACCACTGAGCTAAATCCCCAGCCCTCCCTTGCTATTTTTAAGAAGTCTTCTAGACCTGATATTCTATCTTCATATTGCTTGGTTCTGCTGCATATACTTTCAATAGAATTTTTAATCCCCTGTATATGTGTTTGAATTTGTTTTATATAACCCAGTTCTTCCTGTGTTGGGCATTCATGGTTTCCATCTCTTTCCTAAGCTCCTCTATTTTTTTTTTTATCTGTATCTACTCTAGATTCACTAGCAATTTCTTTCATTGTGGTCATCTCTTCAATTATCTCTGTAATTATTTCTGTTTTGGTTTTGTCAAAAGATTCATCCATCTGTCTTGTTACTTGCACTACTACCACTTCAGAAATTTCAGCTGAGTGGTTTTTTATTTCTTCTATGTCAAAGTCCCTTGGACTTGTATGGGGCAAGTTGGGGGTGTTCGGTTGCATCTTGATTTTGAGTTTTCTCATTTTTTTCTTAAAATTTGTCTTTCACATTGACGCTTATAAATTGCTTATGGTAGGTAGCTTTATTACTAGTATCAAGATATCCTAAGGAAATGACAGTTTTTCAGAGATGTCTTCTAGGTGTAGCTAACTTTTGGTCTTTGAGTCTGTCCCAGGATCCTGCCTCTTCTGTTTATTAGGGACAAAAGGTTGCAGCCTGTTTGGTGTAGCACCCAGTTCTTTGGTACTGAGGTGTAGTATTGTTAATGAGCCCAAGACAATCTAAGTATTGGCGTACAAGGAAGATCAATTGATCTCAACAACTATAACACCTTGGCTAAAAAAGTACAATCAGTAATACTAACAGCATCAAACACACACTGGAAAATAACATACTATAAAAACTAAAAATGTGCCACGTTTAACCCTAGGGTCAAGATTTATAGTTATATAAAAAAATCTAAGCATAAAAGTATATACAGCAGGTATCCATCTTCTCAGTAAAGCAACTTTATCTTAAGGGGAGAAAATTTAAAAGGGATACGTATAAAAAAAGAGAGAAATAAAAGAAGAAAAAGAGATTAGAAGCAAGGCTGAAGGACAAAGGAAGATTACCCAAGCCTCAGAAAACTGGTGAAGAAGACAAGGGGAAGGAAAGAAGGAGTAAACAAAAACAAGAACAAAACAAAACTAAAAACAGTGTTCACACTCATCAAAAAACTCCCAAGCAAACCAACAAAAAAACAAATTAATAAAACAAAATTTTAAGTCCTAAAGCAATATATATACTCACACACATAAATACACACACACACATATACACACACACACACACACACACACACACACATATATATGTGTATATATATTTCTTTGTGATTTCAATCCCGTGGTTTTCTTCTGCGGTCTACAGTTTTCTGGCAATGTCTAATTCAAGATGTGACTCTGCTCTCACTGGTAAACAAGGGAGGCAGTCAGAGCCCAGATCTGTGCTGGATAGTCCCAGAAAGCCAGCAGTTGGATTAGGGCGGGGTGCTGTCTCTGGGACTTTGAATTCCACAGAAATTCAGGTTGAACCTGGCTCTAGTTGTCAGGATGGGGCCTGAGCTGCTTAGTTTATGAGACCTTGGGTGTCTCTTGCCAGTCTGACCACAGCTCCCTGACCATGGATGTCTACTGTGGTTGTCCCTCACCCAGTCGCTGTGGGAGTTTAACACTAGGGGCCCTGAGATGAAGCCAACTCGAGGCTGCTCTGAGTGCCGGGTTCAGTTGTCCCCTCCCTAGAATGGCATCCAACCAGGCACTCACTGGCTGTTGCAGTGCTGCACAGCATGGCATCTAGTGCTCCATTCCACTGCTGTGTTTCTCCCTGAAGGCTTCTAGAGTCACCCACTTTCACTGTGCTTCTCTTGATTCTGTCTTCCTTTTTCTCCTCACAAGCCAGAGCCAGGGAGAAAGTGCAAATTGCCCCTTCCTTTTTCTAAGTTGTGGTCTGTCTCTTCAATTTCTCTACAGGCTCCGATTTTCCCTCACATCTTTCCTGGGTCCCACAGATCCACCTCTCTCCTTCTTTTCCTCTCCAAGTTGTTATTTTCCAGTGTCTGCATTCAATTCTTGGAGAGGCTGATTTGTTGCTGCTTACTGCTCCTCCATCTTTCTGGAAGTCAAGAATGTCTTCTTTTAGGATTTTCCACTGACACTATCGGAGAACATGATGTGGACCATATAATACTTGGTTCTACATAGGCTGAAAAGTTTGAAAAGTGCTAGGATGAATGGATGAATCTTGGCAGGGAATCTCTTGATTAATTATTTCATTATCTTTACTTTCTCTGAATTTCCACCCTGAGTGAATGTCTCATTAGAGCAATACCTACTAGTTCCCAGAAATGTAATGATACTTTCTTGACACATGAGGAAAATTTGAGAAAGCAGGAGATCTGGAAGGTGAAAATCCAGGTTTGTGATGCCTTCTCAGTGTTTTGCACTTTATATTGATTGCATATTTTAAAAATCACCTTTATTAGCTATGTGATTCAGGTTTTTTCATTTAAAATTTATCTTTTTGTGTGTGCAGAAATTCTCGTCATGACTATTATGGTGGATTAACTAATGGTCAAGTTGGAATGCCCAGCTGAACTGAATCAGCATGGTTCTGGGTGTGGAAGTCTCCCTTGAGGATTGTTGTCAACCGCATAAAAAGAGAACTGGAGGAGAAGATAGCATGCTGTTGATTTTCTTGGTGAAGCTTTCTGTGGCTGGTTTTCATGATATGAACTCCGCTATTCTCATCGTCAGAGAATTTAGGGTCCTTGCCATCTCTGGGGATGGCTGCTGTTCTCGTCAGGGGAGCTCTGGTGTTTGTCTTGACCATCGCTTCCTGATTCCAGTGCAGATTTCTCAGTCTGGTGACACAAATGCTTCACCCTGCCAGCACAGACTTTCTGGCTTCCACCACTGGCCTTTTGGCCTTTCCAGGGCAGATCCTTGATATGGACTTGCATGAGACATTGCCTTGGGCTCTAGGCCTTCAGCTGGACTTGTGCTGGACATTGTTGTGGGATCGAGGCCCTTGGCTGGATTCTGTGGGTCTCTAGTGCATAAACAGATCTCTTGTACTCCTCTGCATTTGACTTTTTGGGTGAATATTATAAAATAATCTTATAAATTATGTGTCCTGTATTAAATCTATTCCTGTGCTAACCCTGACTACAACTATTTTTCACACTTTTAGATTATAAGATAAGCTTCATTAGATTTTTAGGAGTAGGTAGTAAATGGGAGAGTTATTACATGTTATGAGCAAGGTAACTGGTGTTCTTAGGAAAATCCAGGATAACTGTCATTTCTAGAAATACCTAAGCCCTTCAGGCATCAAACAGGCACCTGAATGGAAAGCATATCTGAGCTAGGGTTGGTGGATGATGACATTTCTTTTGAAAAATATTGATGTGAAGTTATATAAAAAATACAATAGCAATGTACGCCCATAACCTGCTTGATAGTAATCACATACTTCATCAGTATCCCAAACAACTTTTCCATTCAGGACATTTTAATTACCATTAACCAGGTCTCCAGTTTGTTGCACATCTGTTACTTTCAGTGCTCCAAAGGCACAGGCAGCCCTCAAAGGAATCCACTTTTTTCTTCATGCTTGCTCAGTTTAACTTCCTCTCCTGGTTTATCTAAACAGAAACAGTAACTCATCTTCATTTTAGGATCAGTTTGCTTTCCTTCTATTCTTTCTGAAGATAAAACAAAGTCTAATTTTGTTTCTAAGAATTAAGACCAGAAATGCTATCATGTACATTTTGTATCTGATTACACATTGATTTCATGTTTTTCTTAACAAGAATATTATCTATTTCCAGTGCATACATTTTAAAATTAATAGTTTTTTTCAGAGAAATTTTAGGTTTATAGAAAAATCAAGCATAAAGTAGGAATCTGTTTTTTGAGCAGAAATTCTTAAGGGTGCACAAAGTTCCAGGGCGTGTTGCCATAGTTCAGTTTCTTTTCGGATGAGCTGATAGGTATATCAATAGCTTATGACCAAGTGGAAATTAGTACTCATCAAATTAAAGTCCTTGAGTCATATATTTTTCTTTAGATCGTATGGCTCTATATTAGAGGCTTTATATGCCTATATATTCAGCTCTACCATTTCTATACTGTAGTTACTGTTATTTTCAATTAAGTATTCCTCCCAAGTATTCTTATTACTTTAGACATTTTATTTATTTATTTTTGCAACATTAGGGATTAAGCTACAACCCCAATCCTTTTTACTTTTTTCAGTTTGAGGCAGTCTCACTAAATTACCTAGATTGGGCTTGAATTTGGGATCCTCCTGCTTCAAGCTCCAGAGTGCTGAGATTACAGTCATGTGCCACTGTGCTCAACTATTTTAGGCATTTTGCAAACTCAGTCTTGGAACTGCCCGATACCAAGCACATCCTTTCTTCTGTCCCAGTACAGTGGGTTGTATAAGTCAAAGTTACGTACTTCAGAATCACCAAACTGATTCCATCATAAGGTATATAATGATTTGACATCCACCCCCTGGACCTGACCAAAGGTTTTATCCTTTCCAAATTCACAAGCAGAATTTCTTTATTTTTTTTTTTCTTTTGGTACCGGGGATCGAACTCGGGTCCTTGCGCTTGTGTAGCAGGTGGTGAAACCACTGAGCTAAATCCCTGGCCAAGCAGAATTTCTTTTACTATTAAGTTTCTGCAAAATAGTTTGTGAGAAACTCTCAGTTTTTTGCTTTTGGGTGCCCCAGCCTCACTAGCAATAAATGAGAATTCCCTTTGTTCTACATTCCTTGGTACAGTAACTATTCTGGAAGTATACAATTGTGTATCATGGATGTCTTCATTAATATTTTCCTCATTCCTAATAAGGTTAACAATGTTTTTATTGGCCCTTGGATCCCCTTTTTTGTAAAGTGCCTTTCTTAGTATTTTACCTATTAGGTTGTCTCTTACATATTGATTTACTGGAGCTGTTTTATATTCTAGTGACTAGCACTAGCAATTCTTTCCCATATTATTAGTTCTTTAATAATTTTCTTTACAGGCATTTAATAAATATCATTTTAGTGGTCATGTTGAAACAAAATATAAACCCAAAATAGAAAGTATGATAAACCCCATCATTCCAATCACCAGTGTTCAACAACTATATTGTTTTTCTCTTTTTTTTTGGTACTGGGGATTGAACTCAGGACCTTGTGCTTTTGAGGCAGGCGGCAGAACCACTGAGCTAAATCCCTGGCCCAACTATATTGTTTTTCAAAGACTAGTTTCTTAATTTTAGTGTAGGTCACTTTATCATCTTTTTCTTTAGGATTAGTGCTATCTTTAAATCCTTCTGTGGTATCTTGCTGGTATTTTCCTTTGAAATCTTTGTAGTTTTATCTTTTATATTTAAACCTTTAAACTACTTGAAACTAACACATATGCTATAAATAAAGGCACATTTTAAAATTTGTATACTTAAACCTGTCTAGAACCATTTATTGAATAGTCCCTCTTTTCCCACCTGATCAACACATCAAGTAGCTCAGCACCTCTGTCAAACCTGAAGTGTCCATATATGCCTGCATTTGCTTCTGGGCTCTCTGTCTTATTTTAAATGCTCTACTGGTCATTGACCTAACACCATGCCATCCATCCTTTAAAGCAGGTTATTGCCACTGGTGTCTGGCTTGATTTCTCATAGTAGTTATAACATGGTTTGCCTGATTACAATTTTCTAAAACTATTGAGACTATACATTTGTTCCTTTCTTCATTCAGCCACTAAATTTTGCATTTAGTAGTAATATACTGTTAAAATAATTTTGTACATTTCTTCTTTGATTGAATTACTTCTGAAGTATAAATTTCCATGAGAGAAACCAGTGGGGAAAAGGTAATGGATATTTTTATGTTTCTAGGTATTTAGCGGCAATTTCCCTACAAAGTTTGTTCTTATATATACTGTCTCCAAGAATTTGTAAATGTGCTGGCTTCACATTGATAAATAATAAAGGGATAACACCAAATGTATTCTTCCTCCTGTGTCTGTCTCCCCAAGTCTCACACACCTCATACACCTCTCTCGAGCACAGTATGGAATTGGTTTCTTGTAAATTCTTTCAGAGTTTCCTTATGAACATACCAGAAAAAGGAACACTTCTCCATAAAAGCATACTAAACGCACTGTTCTTAATCTTGCTGTTTTCATTCGTATCTGGAAACCTTTCCACATCAGCGCAGAGAACTTCCTCATTCTTGTATAGTGGAAAATTATTTCATTAGTATAAATGCACTGTAATGGTTTTAGCCAGTCATCTGTGGTCAGACATTTAGACTTTTTTTTCAGTTCTTTTCAAAAGCAAATAGTAAAGCAATGATTAACCTTCTAAACATTTTTCCTGTGTGCAAGTATATGAATTATAAGGGCTCACAAACATTACTGCTGGGTCACAGAATATATGCATTCATAATCCTGCTAGATATCACCAAATTGTCTTCCACAAAGGGGTTATATCCAAGTTACACACCCACTTGTAGCACATGGGTGTGATTTCTCTATAGTCCTCTTACGCATACAAGTATGTTAAACATGTGAGTTAAAATTTCTAAAGCATGTAAAACAGTAAGTGTCACGGACAAAGAGAGGGTGATTTTATTAGTATTAGTATTATTAGATTTTTGCCAATCTGATTGGTGAAAAATGGTACCTCAGTGTCTTTTCATTTGCTTTTGTGTTATTACAAGTGAAATTTAATCTTTTTTTGTGTTATAATAGGAACTTAGAAACTGGACACCAGAAGCCCACGGTGTAACTAAAAGCAGAATAAAGCATGGCATTTCTGGCTTCATTTTATATCTGTTTACTTTCATTATTTTAAAACTTTAAATTAGAACCCTGCTCAGCTCTGTATATAGGCATGTTAATCACTTAAGGGGTACCAAACTAAAAACTGGAAATACAAGTTTTATTAGTTCTAAATTTACCTACCCTATCTCATTCCCCTTCAAGACTGAGATCACCAACATCAGAGTAACTAAGGTATTTTTAGGACTTGAGGGGGAGATTTAATTGCCAGCTTTTAAACATCCTGTTCCAGCCAGGTATGGTGGCTATCATCACAACACTCAAGAGGCTGAGGCAAGAGGATTGCCATGAGTTCAAGGCCAGCCTGGGCTACACAATGAGTTCAAGGCCAACCTGAACTGCATAGTAAGACCCTGTCAAAAACAAACAAACAAATAAACAAATATATAAATATCCTGTTCCAGACCTACGGGAGTGGCATCTAGTAGGGATTGAACCCAGTACCTTCATACTGAGCAACAGCCCCAGTTCTGTTTTAATATTTTATTTTGAGTAAGGAGCTTGCTAAGTTACTAACTTCCACAGACTGGGCTTGAGCTTGAGGTCCTTCTCATCAGTCACGCAGAGTGCTGGGATTGTAGGTGTGCACTGCCATGTCTGGCTAAGAGGAGCAATCATTTTGTGGGAAACAAATTGCCTCCTCAAGCCAAAAGGACTTCTCCAAAGCAACCTTACAAAACCAATCCTAAAATAGCAATCAGACCACAGCTTGACCAGGACTACCTGCTGTTAATTTCATCCAGTGAAAGGTTTCATTTATCATCTCTAGAGGTTCCACTTAGTTATTTTTAATTTTTTAATTTCTCTTTTGTTATCTGTCTTTTTCTTTACATCTTTGAGCAGACTTACATTTACAGTCGTTGTTTTAAAGGCCTTTTCTATACCTGATCTTAGCCAAAAGGCCGAGAAGCAATTTTTACAGGCCTTTTCTGACAACTCCATCATCTCTGTCATCTCCTCTGGTCTGTTTCTATTCACTACATTTTCTTCTGGAAAGACTCACACTTTCCTGTTTCTTTACATAGCTGGTGATTTTTTTTTTTTTTTTTTTTTGAGACCGAGTCTTTCAATGTAGTTCGGGCTGGCCTCGAACTCAGGGCAGTCCTCCCGAATGCTGAGATTACAGACATGTGTCACCATGCCTGGCTAGCTGGTGATTTCTGATTGAGTGGCAGATATTGGTACATCATACACTGTTGAGTGCTTCATCATGTCTCTTAAAAGAGTGTTGGACTTTGTTTTGTCAGATAGTTAACAGGCTTGAAGATCCCCTTGACCTTTTTGAGTCTTATTTTTGGGTACCGCTGTAGGGTAGATCTGGAGTAGCTTGTACCTAAGGCTTGGTTATCCCTAGAGCTAAGGATGATGCGCTTGGGACTTTAGCAAATGCGCTATATGTTTAATGAGGTCTCTCCACTCTGGTGGGTGCTTGAAAAACTTCCAGCCCTCTGTGAGCTCAGGGAATTTTGTGACTTGCAGATCTCCAAATAATTGTTGTCTTTCTGGTAATTGCCTAGCCTTACTGAACTTCACCCTTTGCCAGACTGATATTCAGCCAAACATTCAAGGAGAACTCCGTGCAGATTTCTGGAGCTTTCTCTGTGTAGTTCCTTCCTTTCTCTCATTCTGCCCACTAACTTCTGCCTCAGTCTCCCCACCTCTGATCTCTGCTTCTGAACTTCAGTGCAGCTCTGTCTGGGAGCCCCCTGCTTGAGTTGCAGGCCAGAAGTGGCCTCAAGGGAGAAAGCCCAGGCAATTTCAAGATTCCTATGGCCTACTTTTCTTCACCACTCTGTACTACCTCTTATCCAGTGTTTGAAAACAGTTTGTTTCACATATTTTCCAAACTTTCTGTTTTATTTTTAATGATAGGAGGTCAAGTCCCATATCAGTTACCAAATCTTCAGCTTTATATGTTATTTTCTTTGGGATTCTTTTCTATTACACAAGTCAGAGGCAATTACTCTCTTGCCCTCAGAAATGCAGTAAGATCTTTCAAGAAAGGAGAGGAGCCTTTTCTGCTCATGGGAGCATCTTTACAGTCTCTCTTCTGACTGCTGTCCTGTCTAAGTCAGAGTCTCCTAAGGAGCTGGAACAGCTGTGGAAGCTCTTTGTCAGAGTGCTGAGCTTTGAAACAACTAGTGAGAGTCTGAGATGTCATTTTGAGCAATGGGGATCACTTGTGAACTGTGCAGTAATGAGAGATCCAAATACCAAGCACTCCAGGGGCTTTGGGTTTATCACTTCCACCACTGTGGAGGAGGTGGGTGCAGCCATGAATACAGGGCCACACAAGGTGGATGTAAGAGTTGTGGAACCAAAGAGAGTGGTCTCAAGAGAAGATTTTCAAAGACCAAGTGCCCATTTAACTGTGAAGTGAGGAAATCCCTCTCAAAGCAGGAGACAGCTAGTGGTTCATCTAGCCAAAGAAGTCGATGCACTTCTGAAAATTTTGCTGGTGGTCATAAAGGTGTTTTGGTGGCAGTGACAATTTTGTTCACTGAGGAAACTTCAGTGGTCCAAGCAGCTATGGTGGCAGCCGTGGCTGTGGTGGATATGGTAGAAGTGGGTATGGCTAAAAAGGATTTGGTAATGATGGAAGCAATTTTGGAGGTGGTAGAAGCTACAATGATTTTGGCAGCTACATCGGTCTTCATATTTTGGACCCATGAATGTAGGCAGAAGTTCTGATTTTTATGGTGATGCAGGCCAATACTTTGGGAAACCTCAAAATCAAGTTGGCTATGGTGGTTTCAGAACCAGCAATAGCTCTGATAGTGGCAGAAGGTTTTAATTACTGCCAGGAAACAAAGCTTAACAGGAGAGGAGACCCAGAGAAGTGGCAGGGAAGCTACAGGTTACAACAGCCAAGCAGAGTAGTGGCAGGTCCTCACTGCCACAAAGAAGATATGTTTTTGACAATACTTACTTGCATGGGGGAAAAAAAACCCTCAAAAACTGTATTTGTGACTACTGTAATAGTATAACAGGTTATTTAGTTTCTGTTCTGTGGAAAGTGTAAACCATTCCAACAAAGTCTTTTAATGTAGACTCTTTTTTTTGTATCCATGCTGTTGATTTCCGGAAGAAAGAAAGAAGAGGAAGATTTGGGAGTGAGAACAAAGAAGTGAATTTAAGTGATTACTACCACAGGAACAAGTAGTAGGATCTGAGCATTTTATATTTTGTGTGTGTGTGCGTGTGTAATGAAAAGGTAAAGATGATCTAAAATTATAATAAAAGTAAGGCTTTAGCCAGATGAGATGATGCTGATAATGTAAGGGTAATGTCATTTAATTTTTGTTCATGAGTAAGAAGGTAAAGAGACACAGCCAAAGATATGGCAATATTAAATAATAAGGTATGTTTGATGAAATGTATAATTTCACATTAAACAGTAAAGAAGTCACACTATATATAACACATGAGACATTATATAAAAAGCATTGAACTAGCAATCCTAAATTCTAATTGCTATTCTAGGTTTTTGCAGCCAGCAGGCCACCTGAGCCTTAGATCTTTTGTTCCATGCGGACAATATCTGTATGTGTACCTGCGAGGAGAAGGATTCTAAACCACCTTGCACTACACATAAGTAGGATACCACTGTATTCTTTTCTTTTTTTGGTACCAGGGATCGAACTCGGGACCTTGCGCTTGCGAGGCAGGAGGCAGAACCACTGAGCTAAATCCCCAGCCCCGTATTCTTGTTATTATTTTATCTTGTAAAAATCAAGATGTAGAGGGTCAGGGTAAAGCTCACAGAGTATAGCCATATAGTTGTAACCTTGAAGGTCTTCCTGAAGCATATGTCATTAAAGATAGAAACAACTGGCTGGGAAGAAACAGGGATGAGAACCACCATCAGTGAAACCTTAAAGACAAAAACAAGCTGTCTTTTTATGTTGGCCCCTTGGACAATTCACCCTTCCCCCAACAAAGTGTGGTTGACCCACACTTTGAGGAAATTGAAGCGGGCTGCAGTAGGGAGATTAGGAGTACACTGTGAAGGAAGTAAAGACACTGGCTGAGAAGAAGCAAAGGGTGGTGACTGGAAGGAAAGATGGAAGGATGTGGGAGAACGAAGTGGTTCATTACCACTCTTCTCTGGCTGTAATGGGGGAGGGTGATAATTATAAAAATAATGTCTAGTAATTGTAAAAATTCGTGCACAGTTGAAGGGAATGTCCTCAGTTCTTTTTCACCACTCTTAAAAATTTAGTGTATGTCCTTATACAGTTATGCATTAAAAACATATATACCACAAGTTTGCATTATACTAGACACCAATTACCTGCCTAAGCCTCAAACCTCTATTACCATTGGCTTCCTAAACCCTGTGCTGTTCTCCTCTTGATCCCTGGATTGGCTCTTTTTTTCCCTCCTCCTCACCCCTAGGCTCAGGCCTTGGATTCCCTCTACTTCTTTGCTCTTGAAAAATCTCTTCTGTGCATATGACTCCTTGGTCTCCTCTTCTGACTTATCTCAAAAATTCCAAGTCTGTATTTCCAATTACCTGCCGAGCAACTCTTCCTTTCTGTGTCACCCACCACCACTACTCATATGGGCTTGGTTACAACTAAATCTAATTATTTGTCTTAAAGAGTTCCTTCTTCGAGCTTTCCCATTTTGTCAATGCCATTTCCATCCTCCAAAGTCATGTGCTCGAAACACTGGCTTTCTCCTGGACTTTTCCACTAACATCCAGGTCTGATTGTACTTCTCATCTTTCTCCTCCATTCCAGCTTTTCACTTTCTCTTTTTGTCACCTGGATCATGATACACATCCTCCCATGAATCTGTGCTGCTCTAATCTGCCTCCTCATGTTGGCCACACTGGCCTTTATAAAACACTGCTTACTTCTTCACCCTCTCTTTCTCTTCAACGCAGAATTCCTCACCTTCTCGCTTACCTGCCACTGTCCTAGGTTCTCCACGTGGCAATCACACCTCTCACAGTCCAGCTCCAAACTGACTTTCCCATATCTTCTCCTACCCCAGCCCAATAATTTAATTGCTGTTCTCTTAAAATATCTTGCATTTTCTGTGTTCTGAATCTTTAAGAGTTATTAATTCAATCTGTAATTTGATCTCATTTCTTTTCTGAGTTTCACTAGCTGTCATTTTAATTTCCATGTGGTTTAGTCATCTAGTTCCCACATTATTGTACTATATTTTGTCTTACGATGTTTCTTCATAGTGGCAGTTGCTTTAAGTGACTTTTAATTCACACTGATATTTCAGTATATATTGGATATATATTTTATCTAACTAATTAAAACATATTTCTGATGAATACTTTCTGTAAAAATGCTTTGAACTATTTCTCATTTAAAAGTATATGCTATCTTATGTAAATGCTATGTTAGTTCCTATTTAAAACTCATATTTGAATGAGTTAGAGTCTTCTCTATCAGCTATTTGCAGAAATTTCCTGTGGGCATTGGGTTATGAAGGGACAAGAATAGCTTTCCCATGGTGTGCAGCTCAAGGAAAGATGTGTTGTTTTTTCAAATGTGCTTTCCTATATCCATATTTTCTCATTTTCTCCAAACCTTAGCAAGTTCAAAGGGGCTTGATTTCCTTTGCTGACTATAGCCACCAAAGGACCCAGCCTATGTGTTTGGGTGCCATTTTCTACTTTTAAACTAGTGATTTCTGAGTTCTCCCAATCATAGGCTCTTATACATACCAGTCCTTTCAGAATTTTTGTGCAGCTTTTCTGGTATCAACTGCTTTTGGACATATTTACACATAAGTTTGAGGTTGCAGGATTTCCCTTAGACTTTTGAAAAACAGATCTGAAATTTGCTTTTTTCTTTATAGTTTCCAAGAAATGAAATGGACATATATCTATAAAATGTAATTTGTGTAATTATATATTTATATTATATTAAATAAAATTATATAAAGATTATCATTTAATTTATGCAGAACATAGAAGATTATGCATATTTATACAATTTACTGACTTGAAATTCTCAGTGAAACACCTACTGAAAGATGTACCTCATTGAGAAGGAAAATGATTTCAGAGGCATAGAGGGGATGTCAGAAGCACAAAAATATATAAAGTACTCATTTTAGTTAAATCAAGCTCATGTAAGGTGTTAACTATTGACAGTAAGGAAAAAATCACAACTATTTTTGCATATTTAAAATAAAGATATGACTTAAAATTCTACACAATAAAAAATAATATTTTTGTTTAGTAAGAGCATGTATGGCTATAGTTATAGATAATATATGTTAGGACACTTATATTTTATAGAAAAATTTACTGTATAGTTAGATTTGTGAGTTAAAGTGTAAAAATAATCACACACATAAACACCAAACAGAAATAGTCAATAGCTTCTAATTCAGAAGTGGAGAAAAAGTTAACATGAAAACATTGCCCATTAAACAGAACATAGAGGAAAATAAAAAGAAAAGAAAAACATGGTAAGACATTATACTTATAAAAAGATGGTAGAAATAAGTCCATATATATAAATATTTCATATATACATATTTACCTGGAAAAAGGGATTATCAGATTGGATTATAAAAATAATATCTATTTATATGCTATTTAGAAGAGATGTCTGGAACAAACTACACTGAATAGTTGAAAATAAGGATAAGTGGCCAAAAAAATACAACATAATATGCAAACGCTAACCAAAATATCTATTAAAATCTATTTTAGGGATTTAGCTCAGTGGTGCCGCCATCTGCCTCAAAAGTGCAAGGTCCTGAGTTCGATCCTTGGTACAAAAAAAAAAAATCTATTTTAATATCAAGCAGTTGAAGGCAAAAATACATTAATGAAGATAGACACTAAGACCAAAAAGAACAATCACCCAGATCAAATAACAATTATACAGTTCTATGTACTCAGCACTTGAAAGATATAAGGTAAAATTAGAAGGATTAGTGGACAAATCTTGAATTTCTATGGGAGAATTTAGGTATCCTGTTTTGAGAATCTAGTATATTAGGCAGATTTAAAAATTAGTAACAATAACATCAGAATTGATACCTCTTGAACATAAAAAAAGTAAATATAAGGTCAACATCTTACTTACTGGATGAAAAATGGGGGTATTCTAGTAGTCAGAGAACAGGCAAGGTTGTTTACCATCTCCACTATTTTCAATAGTGTCCTGGACATGTTATCTAGTATAGGGAAATTACAGAGAGCCCTGGCTGGGGGGTCTTGATTTCCTATGAGGCAATACAACACAAGCTAACAAGAACAAAGAAAGAGAATAGAGAGAAAACTGGGCCTTGGGCTGACCTATGCTGCTGTAGGAAACAAAGACAAAGGGTACCAAGGACATCCAGTATTTATTGATTACAAGCTTGGGAAGAAGCTGAGCAGAATATGCTTTGACCACATCTAGTGATGGAATGTGAAGCATCTGGCAATAGTGGATAGACAAGCAGGGCTGCAAAAGGGAGGTGCTGTTTATCTTGCTTGGAGACAGCAAACAAATACTGGGACTGGGTAGCAATTAACCAGCAACCCACTGGATCAGTGAGAAGCCATAATTCAGGGGAAAAGATTTTAACTGGAGCCACGCTGACATCAGTTACATGTTAACTCAGCAAAGCCCTGCCACTTCACAAACCAGGTCTTAAGTCTCCATGGCAGGCATTGAGGGAGGGTGTATACTCCCCCAGTCTGCCATCTGACATGTCCATTTAAGTCACATAAGGGTTCAGTCTGACTCCTAATAGAAAACAATATAGCTGAATTATGGAAAGCAAGAACTATGTGCCACTTACAGCCTGCTAATACTGGGCAGGGATGTCTGCTGCAATCTAGCACATGGGGAAAAGAGAAAAGAGTAATTAGAGGAATAAAAAGACACAAAGAAGTAAATTTATTTTCATTTGCAGATTACATAATTGCACATTTGGAAAATCTGAGAGCAAACAAAAACTATTAAAAGCAAAATGAAAATTTTGTAAAGTAATAAATATAAAATTAAATGCAGAAATCAGTAGCCTTATAGAAAACAATAACTATTAGAAAGAAATATTCCAAGATAACTTTTATGATTACAAGAAATAAAGACCAATTTCTAGGTATAAACAATAAATTACAAGTAACACAAGAAAAGTATGAAAGATTCTTCAGTAACAAAAGTAAATCTTGACAAAATGGGTAGACATGCCACATTTGTGAAGAAATAGAAAGATTATGAATAAATAGAAAGTCACCATGTTGACTTACCACAAGTCAATTTTAAAATGTAATATAATCCCACTAAATGCATGGTTAATTTTTTCTAGACTTAAAAGATAGATTATAAAAGCAAGAACACTCAGGAAATCTCTAAAAAAAAAAAACTAGCCCAAATAGGTGTTAAGCATAGTAAACTTTCAAGTTATAAATGGTATGAACATATGAACAATTTGGATTGTGAATGGAATTTTAGTTTTAAACTACAACCAAAGTCTTGAGTTATAACCCAAATGTCAGTCTTTCCTGTGTGGGGTTAATTGAGAAATCCTGGGCCAAGCCCTCTCCAAGGACACTGAGATCTGCCTGGAAGAAAGTATAGCCAAAGTTATACAGGAGAGAGACTTTGAAGGCTGTGTAGAGGAGCCTGAGCCTTCAACTGACCATGTGGTTGTTGATGTTGTCACTATAGCAGAGGCAATAGGCTTGCAGGTAGACAATGGTGATGTTGAATTGGTAGAGGAACACGCAGAGGAAATGTTTACAGAGGAACTTCAGCAACTTCTGGCTGAGCAACAGAGAATGGCAGCTGAGGAACTTTCTCAAGAGGAGGGGGAGTATCAACAATCAATGCAGCAAGTTCTTCTTCTGAAATAAAAGAAATCCTGAAAAAATAGGCAGCATTATAAATATTTGTAGAGAAGACCCACCCAGACAGAGAAAAAGCCAATCATTGCATTCACTTGCTTAATAGCAATGTCATGACATACTACAAACCAGTGTTAAAGAAAAGACAGAAGCAGACAACTTTAGACCAGTTTTTAGTTTTGAAAAGGTTGAGACCTAGTGAACCAGAAGCAGGTCCTAGTGGAGGACAGACTCCCCAGGAAAGAAAGGACACCAGAAAGCCAGATTCGTGATGTTCTTATGGAAAGGGGCTCTCCTTTCAAATAATAACACCTTCCATTCTATCTTCCCTGCTTGCAAGCCAAAGACGTCAACTTGAATGGTAAGTACAGTATGAAATTGTAGTTTATGGTAAATTAGGCACATTTTATAACTTTTTGATGAATACACCAGCAAAATTATTGTTATTTCTGGTAAATTATGCACATTACACAACCATTTTTAATTATGAAAGGTTAGTTAAGGGGGGCTTTGGGAGGTTCGGAATGCATTATGGATATTTCCATTATTTCTTATGGGAAAAAAGTCTTGACTTACAACCAACTTGAGTTACAACTAGCCCTCATGAATGAATTGAGTTCGTTAGTCAATAGTCCACTGTATTTAGAGATTCCATCATGAGGATTGTGGTGTAGGTGCATGAGTAAATTGATCAATGAAACATTACAGAAATCTAGAAATAGGCATAAATGTTTATGGCTGTTCATAATATGATATCACTTACATTTATTGTGGAAAAGAACTTTTAAATAAGTGATGTTAAGATGAAGGGACAAGTGAATGGTAAAAGGTAAAATTGTAACCATTTTTAAAACCATAAAGTAGGAAAAAACTCCAATGGTCAAATACCCAAATGTAAGAACAAACAACTCCTCAAACCTTATATGAGTGATAAAGGAAAAGGTGAGTGAATTCTTTTAGAACCTGGCAGTGGGAAGACTTTCTAACCAAAACTCAAAATCTAGCTGCCAAAAGATCAAAAAAGATAAACTTGATTACATCAATACAAAACAAAGAAATCTTTTGCCTGGTGAAACCTTACAAATGAAGAAAAAAGACAAATGGCAAATTGAAAAATAATTAGTAACCTTTACCACAAAAGACTATTACTTTAATATATAATGAGCATCTTTGTTATTTTCTCATTGCCAAGGCACAATACCTAACACGCACAACTTAAAGGTGGACAAGTTTATTTTGGGCTCACAGTTTCTAGAGGTTTCAGTCCATAGTCGGCTGGCTCCAAAGCAGAGGCATAGTAGTGGCATGGCAGAGGAACACTGGGGTGGACCCAGAGCCTGGGTCTGCTGGAACATGGGGCTAGGAGTCAGCCTGCTGACCTGGTGCCTGATGGTACTCTTGCACTGGGTGTACCTAAAGCCTGGCTAGTCTGAAACCTGGGGTGGGCCTGCAGCTTGGGACCAGGTGGGCTAACTTGTGCTGGGGAAAGGATGGAGCCTGGGGCTGCTGGGTTTGGTAGGTTGAAGACTACTGACTACTGACATAGCCCAGTGAGACTATGAGATCTAGCCTGGTGCCAGGGGAACCTGGAGTCTCAGTAACACCCCAGTAGTAACATTCCAGGGCCTCTGGTCACAGAAGCCTGAACAGCACTGGGTTATAACTGGGGTGGCTCCGTGTTAGAATTCAGTGCTTACTGCCTCTCTTTCCTTAAGTAGGCAGTATTTCTCTCCACACTGTGCTTCCTGGGGCTGGGAAAGGGGTAGCATGGGTAATCCAGAACTGTATTTCCTACCTTCTTCAGTGCATCTTTTCTTATTTCTGAGATATAGCCTTCCATTCAGGTGGTAAAATATTTCATCTGATTTCCTTAACCCCTGGGAAGGTATTTTCATGCATGTACAGTTGTTCAAATTGATATTTCTATAGGGGAATGAGTACTGGAAAGTCCCAGTCCACCACCGTGCTAAATCCCCAGCCCCTTACAGTGATAACATTTTATCAAGAGAGAAAGGTCATCAGAAAACAGTGGCTTGGCAAAGTCAATGCCAGAAAAGGGATAAGCATAAACTCTTTCCCCTTTACTCTTTCTAGTTGCCTGGAACATGACATAATGCCTGGAGGCTTAGAAGCCTTTCTGTAATCATGAGGATTAATTTCACAAGGGACAATGGATCTGGAGAGTGGAAGGAGCCGTGCCGCCAGCTTTAGAGAGCCCAGTTCCAGACATATGACCTAATAAAGAAAGTATTTGTCACCTCAACTGATGGCTTAAATGTGCAACTTTTAAAAACTACAAAAAGCATACAATTTAAACATTAAGGGTATAGCAAGAAATAAGGAACAGGAATCAGTACTGTACAAATGGAGAAAAACAAAACTTTTTTTACAAAACCAATAAAATAAATATCAAACAAACTTTAGCTTTAGAACATGATAGAGTAAAACTAAGCCATAGTAAGAAGGAATAAAAGAAACAAAACTACTTATGTAGTAGATATGAAAAAAGTCAGAACTGTGAAGTAGGGATAGAAAAGAGGGAGTTGGGCCGGGGATTTAGCTCAGTGGTTTTGCAAGCGCAAGGACCCAAGTTCGATCCCCGGTACCAAAAAAAGAAAAAAAAAGAAAAGAGGGAGTGATCTGAAAATCCCCAATAATTAAAAATGTAAACTTTCTTCTTTGTATGTAATTTGGAGTTACTTTGTTTTGAGCCAATCTATAAAAAGATAATGTAACAACCTAGGCAGAGGTGAGACATTCTAGGACAAGAATTTGGTTGCTCAATTTAGTGCCCACGGTTTAAATAGAGAGCCCTCTATGGGCCAGCAATGGAATAACAAGATCTGCTGTCTGGCCACAGTCAGAGGCCAAATGAAATGGTGACCTAGATTAGGCGATCTAGATTAGAACTTCCAGGCAAAAATGAATTCTTGGTGTCAGAACTCTCCATCATTTCTCTCCGTGTTTACAGATGTGCACCATGTAGTACAACATGCAGTACAGAAAACACAACATGGATGTCCACTCTGCAGATGTAAGCAACAGTGCAGCCCTATGGGGGGTACAGGCACACTGAGATAGAACTGACCCAAGTCAACTCAGGGAACTCTAACCAGAATGCCTAAAGCGATTTTGAATCGGCTACAACAGGAGGGTAATGAGATGACCTGATGTGCAAGAGGAAGACAGACCATGTGCCATCACCATAGATAGAAATTTGGAGACAACAGTGAGCCCCCTGGAGTGCATAGGTGCCTGGAAATATTACCTCTGTAAAAGCAGTGGTTACACAGATTCTCTTAGCACATTAGGCCGAAACATTTTGAAGGCTGGCATGAGGAAATTAAAATGTGCTGTGAAGGGAGGTTAGGATGCTTGCTGAGAAATTTCGATGAGGGGAGAGTAAGGGGAGGGAGAGAGAGAAAGAGAGAGAGAGACAGAGAGACAGATGGAGAGGGAGACAGAGAGACGGAGAGGCGGAGAGACAGAAAGTTGACAAAGAGGTGAAACTCCCAAGACATAATTATCTCCCTATTATGGTTTGGGTCTAGTTGTCCCTCAAAGCCTCATGGTGGCTGAATCTAGAGGGTGTGATGCTGGGACTAAGGGTGTGTGATTACTAAACCAGTACACTGATTGGTTTGGCACCACCCTAATCCTGGTAGTCTGAACAAAAGAGGCAGAAAGACGCTATTAAATTCTCTTGTTGAGGGCCGGGGATTTAGCTCAGTGTCACCATGCCTGACTTGAAAGCAAAAGGACCTGAGTCCGATCCCCAGTACCAAAAAAACAAATTCAAAATTCTCTTGTTGCTTTTGCAGCTTCTGCTGCCATAAACTCGCCCATCTTGTCACTTTTGTTACCCTGTGGGTGGGATGAACTGTTTTTCCTCTGCAAAACCTATCTGCCATGCCACTCTGTCTTGTAGTCAGCTAATGATGGACTGAAACCTCTGTGAACTGTAAGCCAAATAAACCTTTCCACCTTTAACTTTGGATGTCAGATATTTTGTCTGAGCAATGAGAGAAAAGTAACTAAAATACCTCCTTTACTTTTAAATCTTACTTTCCCAAGCCTCATTCATCTATCTCCAATCCCCCATTGTTAGAGGGCCCTGAGTGCTCCCATTCAGTCATGATAGTCCAGTTGGGCCTGAATTAACAACTGTCTGCTTAATTTCTTCCCATATGAAGTGTCTTAGTTACATTTCTCTTCGCAGAGATAAAAATATCTGACACCCAATGTTAAAGGAGGAAAGGTTTATTTGGCTCACAGTTTGTAGAGGTTCAGTTTGTAGTTGGCTGGCTCCAAGGCAGGGTGGCATGGCAGTAGAAAAACAGTTCATGATGAGCAGGAGGTAGCAAAACAGAAGGCAGCAATCTGTGAAGTAGCAAAGCAGCAAGTGAGAAGTAACAACAGCAGCCCTCTTTCTGTCTCTTATATTCTACCCAGGCTACCCACCCTTAGGGCAGGTAGCACTCACACCTAGGGTGGGGCAACCATAATTCTAACATCACAAGATGAATCATTCCCAGCATCACATCTTTAATCCCAGCATTGCACACTCTAGATCAAGTCACCTCTAAAAACCCCACCTATGACCGAATGAGGCTTTGGGGAACATCTAGATACAAGCCATAACATGAGATGTGATTGAACTATATGGTGAATATTTAAGTTAAAAATTTATTACAGTAAAAGGCACATTGCCATTAGTCCCATTCAAAATTCTCCTCCTTGCTTCAAACATACTTAACCTATATCCTTACCACTTTCTGAAGTAGTTCTGGAAGTCCTCTTTCATGTCTTCATGAGATATGATAAAAAATACAGTGAATGTTGTTGCCAAGTGCCATCCAATGAAAAGGTAGGCTTGTAAGAACATTATGGTGTGTTCTCATCCACCTTATTTACCAAACTTGGTGCCATGCAACTTCTGGCTCTTCCCCAAAGTCAAAATGACCGTGAAACAGTGTTGGAAGATGTTCAGTACCTAATTTTAAGACTTCTTCTAAAGCTAGAGTAATCAAGGCAGTGTTGGTGTAAGGAAAGACATATAGATCATTGGAATAAAACAGAGAATCTAGAAATAGAACCACACATATATGGTCCACTGAGTTTTGAAAGATTATTTAACATTAGCACTTTATAGAATATAAACTCAATTCAAGAGCCGAGGAAGAGATAGTGTTTTCAGCAAATGGCACTAGAACACCTGGTATCTGTATATAAAAAATTAACCTTAACCCTTTATTTCCATACATGAAAATAACTTGAAGGGATCTATGAACCTAAATATGAAAGCCTAAAAGTATAAAACTTTAAGAAGAAATTATAAGGGAAAATGTTTATGAATTCAGGGTAGACAAGGACTACCTAGTATATAAAAGACATGTTGTATAAAAGAAAAAAATTGATAAGTGAGATTCCATCAAAATTTAGAACTTTAAATGACATCGTTAAAATGAAAGGTAGTCCTTAAACAGACCATATTTACAATGCATACAACCTATGACCAGAATATATAAAGAATTCTTAGAGCTCATTAATAGACAACTCAATTAAAAAGTAGACATAAGATGATAAATAGCCAGTATAGCACAAGGAAAGGTGTGCAACTCTAGAATCAGAAAAATACTAATCAGTACAATAACAAGACTGAATTATACACTCATTAGGGAGATGAAGTTAAAAGTTTTAAAAGCCTTGTCATGACATTTTCTTTTTGTTGGATTCTCTCCCTTTGCATTTAATTTGTCATGCCCAATGGATTCATTCTGCCAGGCTGCCTGGGGTTGTGATCCTCATTGTCTTTTCCTAGGATATTGTCTAAAATTTTTTGGAGTGCCAGTTTGGTATTCATGAAGTTCCTAAGGTTCCCTTAACATGAAAGTATCTTATTTCTCCATCCATTTTGAAAGATAGTTTTGCAGGGTACATCAATCTGGGTTGGAGGCTGTTTTCCATTAGGGCTTGAAACACATCACTCCAAGCTCTTCTTGCCTTGAGGGTTTGCGTTCAGAAGTCTGCTGTGATTCTGATGGGCTTTCCTTTGTATGTGACTTGTTTCTTTTCTCTCACTGCTTGTAGAATTTTGTTCTTCTGTTGGATTTCTGGCATCTTAACTATTATATGCCTATGTGTAGATTTTTTTTTTTGATCAAGGCTAGTTGGAGTCCTATATGCCTCACTTATCTGTATGTCAAATTCTTTACCCCTGCTTGGGAAGATTTCTGTCATCACTTCTGTGAACAGTTTTTTTATGTCATCTGCACTCTCTCCTGTTTCTTCATTGACTCCAATCAGTCTTATGTTATTCTTCTTTGCATTGTCTAGCAGCTGCTGGATTGCTTTCTCGTGGTCCCTTACAATTTTAAAGCAATTTTTCTTTTCCTGGTCACTAATTGCAATCTTATCTTCTATATCTGAAATTCTGTCCTCACATGAGCTCATTCAGGTGCATAAACTATCAGTGGAGTTTTTAATCTCATGGAAATCTGTTTGCATCTGTTTTATGGATTCCATTTGTTTCCTATGTTGGGATTCCATCATATTCCTCAGCTCCTCTGTTTATTTTTTTTTAATTTGTGTCCTCTCTAGATTTATTAATCATGTCTTGCACTATGGGCACAATCTTTGCTGTTATCTGAGAAATTATTTCTGATTTCATTTTTTCCAAATCCTCTTTTGTTGACAGTTCAGGGAGTCCAGGTAGTTGAGTATCAGGTTGTTCCATCTCCTTTCCCTTTGGGGTTGCTGTAGGTGATCTGGAAGTCTATTTTTGCAGCTTATTTACATGTCTTTTCATTTCCACAGGGTAGGGGGGTGCTGCTGATGCCTGCGTGGCTCACCTCTTCTGCTCTAGGAGCAGTGGAATGGTGGCAGGGGAGCCTCCTCCTGGTCACTGGGATTGGCTCACCTCCTCTGCCGTAGGAGCGGTGGATTGGCTTTGAGGGAGCCTCCTCCTGGGCGCTGGGATTGGCTCACCTGCTCTGCCCTAGGAGTGGTGGGATGGCAGCGGGGAGCCCCTTTCTGGGTGCTGGGATTGGCTCAGAAGCGATATTCTTAAGTGAAATAAATAGGACACACATGTGTAAATACTGAATAGTTTCTCTAGTGTGAGAAACTGAAAGTATAAATAAGGACTAAAAGGTATAATAGACAGTGTGAAATGGGAAAGGGGAAGGGGAAGTGGAAGGGTTAGGGGAAAGGAAAAAAGGGAATGGAATTAATATGAGAAAATTCAAAAATGGAAACAAAGTTTTTGTAAATAGGGAGGGGTGGATGGGTTGAAGGTAGGGCAGGGGAAGGGGGAAAACGTAAGAACCAAGAGAGATTATGTAAAGGTGCTAATGTCCAATGATGAATGTCAATATATTGTATACCTAAAATGTACCAATGATTAAAATGAATTATTGAACAAGAAAGATTACAACAACATAAGATCCTCATGAACTCAAGATTATTGCAGCCCTCTGCTATATCTGCTATTCTCTCAGATCATAAGATCCTTGTGAGGGGCCAGGGATTTAGCTCAGTTGTTCTGTCACCTGCCACACAAGTGCAAGGTCCCAAGTTTGATCCCCTGTACCAAAAAAAAAAGGAACTCCTATGAAAAATTTTAAGGAATAAAACATTTGCTTTGAAAGAAACAGTGAACCGGGATTTAAAAAATGTGTACAGAGCTGGGAATGTAGCAAGAAAACATGCACAGAGCATGCACCAGGCTCTGAATCCATCTCCAGCAGCACACACACACACAAAGTTTCCGATGTTTCCCAATTACATTATGCAGAGCCATGATCTCTGCCACTGGGAATAGTGATGAGAAACCAGAAAGTTCTGAGCAGTGCCTAAATTGTATATCTTGCTTTGGTCAAAGAATATGTTTCTACACAGTACATATTTATAAATCAAATTTAAAATGTAAGACTGTTTCAGAAGCTATGGAAGAAATTCAAATATCAATTTTTTAAGGAAAGACTTTCCTGCACCCTCTCAAAATTTATTCTTTATGAAGTATTTAATCCATATTTGTTACAACATGCATTGCATTACGTCAACAAATGTATTATTGTCAAATAAATGACCTTATAGAGCTATTACACAATGCAATGCAAATTTACTATAAGTTAAATGAAGTGACTTCTGGACGTGCTAAGGCAGATATTGAAGTGCAACCTAAGCATTAGCAGCTACTGCAATTACAGACAGTTAAACTGGGAAGTAACTGAAAAAGCCACTGGGAAAATGAAAACATTGAATTTAGCAGGAAGAATCCTCACTAAAAAAGACAAGAAAATGAGCTTTATATTTAAAAAGGAATAAATGAGATTTTATTTAATATATTTAAAGTAAATTATACTAATGATAAAAAATTCATGCAATAAAAACACAACATAGGAAAAAGAAAATCTTCCTTCACCCATCATCCGGTCTTCTTCTTAGGCAGCTACCAGTAGTTTTTGGTTTGTTGTTTGTTTGCTATCTTTTCATTGATAATGTACTTGTAAACAAACACTTATTTGAAAGGAATTGTTTTAGCAAAACATTTGCTGGTAAGAACTAAACTTAGTGTTCTCTCATATTATTAAAAGAATAATCTCAGTTTCACCACGTCCTTTGCTTATCAGCAACTGCAGAAAAAATGATTTCTAACTTCAAAAAGGCAAGAGATTTATGCAATCTGTAGAGAAACCAGAGTATGATTTCTAACTTTAAAAAAGAAAACATTCCATGCTGATGTTCATGAAAAAAGCTCCTCCCTATTCTTTTATGCTGTTGACTCAAATGCCAGGTGTAAGAATGTGTCTGGCTTCCAAAGTGATTCACTGAAACAACAGAAGAGCTGGTGGAATGGAGCGAGCCCATGCAGGAAGGAAAGAGCAGGTGGTATCAGGAAACAATTAGCATTCCATGAGAAGGAGAGGCTTCTACTCACATTTTATCTAAGCATTTATTCACACCTTCATCCTTTTCATAATCCTGACACTAGAGCTCCATAGGTGAGGCCAAAGAGGCCTTTGTTCTGGAGAAAAAAGGACAACTATATGAGATAGGCAAATTTATGACAATACACTAATGTATTTTTTTTAACAAAATCTTTGGGTTGAAATCAGCCTCTGAGATCGTGTGTTTGTTTATTTCCATCCTGCTATTTTTGCAACAGTTTTCACTTTTGCAAACAAATTTTACCCATGTATCCAAACACGTTGCTGCAGCTGAGGGGAAAAGCTGTGAAATAAATTCCTTCACGTGGGAACATTTTTCTGTGCAATTGCCTATGTCATATAAATTGTAATGTTTTTCTGAGAGGGGGGTTTAAAAGTTCCTAATTCCTAATAGAAATTCCTATTGTTCAGGAATGACCCTTGACGTGGGGCTGCAGTTGGAAGGGAGCAACTGGGGGGAGCCCCTCACGGTCTGCCCACCCCTCAGGGCCCCTCAGGTGCCAAGGAGATAATCAGAATGAACCCGACTGCTGCCAAGTTGGTGGGATATTTTTCCTTTTGACTGAAAAGGAGACTAAACAGATGACAAAAATAGGTCCAATTTTAGAGTGATTTACACATTACAACTAATAGCTGGAACCAATTTAAATTTTGTTTAGTATAGATAGAATGAAAATATGGAAAACAGAAAACATAAAGTTCAGTAAATCCATTTTGAGAAGACTTTATTTTGCTTGTGATATTGAGAATGAAAAAAGGGGTGGAGGTCTTAAAGACAATTCATTCCACAGCTGTGAGTCTTGAGGAGGGAAATCCAGGCTCCGGAAGATGACGAGACTCTGCAAAGGGCCAGCGCCTGCCTCTGAGCCAGGCACAGCACTGGGGTGCAGAGGAGGACGCTGCAGTGGAGGTGGGCAGGAGGCTGAGCTAAGAAGGGCAGACCGGAAACTGATCTTATTGTGCGTGGTCTTGTATTTCCAGGAGAGCTCAAACATAGATTCCAGTTTAGAAGAGGTGTCTTGACCCATAGGCCCAGGTCTTAGATAAACAAATAGGTAGGGTGAAATAAGGCCTGATGATGTGTTTGTCTTTTCAAAAAAAACATGAGCAAGAATGACTTAAAAATAAAATTTTTGTTGAATAAAGTGTCTTATCTAAAGTGTCATCATTTGGATTTGAATCCTTCTAAAGGTAGCCTAGCGCCACTAGTCCCCTCTCTTGTGTATCGGCTGACAGCATGAAAAATACCCTTCTTTGCTTGGGTAGAATATGTATTCTCACTGAACAAATTTTAAATGACTAGAACCCATGTATTATTTGGTACATACGGACATAATTTATGTGAAAGAATATAAATCAAAATGTCACAAATATTTACAGAATGCACATTAATTGTTACTACAGTAACACCCAATTCAGGTATAGGAAAATGATGAGTATGTTGCTATTTTTACTAGGAAATAAGGGATGTGAGAAGTGGTTATAAACATAATACTGAGAGGCTCGCCGTGTATTCAGTTTTAACCCTGTTCTTACCTAAAAGTTCCAAGAACCTACTTATTAATCACAAGAAATTAGGACTCAAATAAATGAAACCTAACTAAACAAATGAAATATCTACGTAACATGTAAGAAGGCACAATAGAAAACAAAGAACTCGTATGCTACTGCATGAAAATAAGCAAAGGTGAAGGAGGAAGAGATAGCGAAACAGAGAATGTGAACGGTAATGCATTTCTTACTGCCAGCAGTGTAACAAAAGAGTTTGAAAAAGAGATAAAAGGAGAAAAAGTTATATCCTACCTACCTGCCATCGTCTGAGTATTGCGCCCATTTATAAGTAAGATCAGACTACAGTAATGGCATTCCCCGCATATACTACTATTTTCTGAAGCATATTTTACATACAGATGAGTTTCAAATTCAAAACCCTTGAAAGCCTGTGTGCTTCTTTCTGCTTCATGGCCGAGAACCATATCTTGAGCTATAGGTCCAGTTATGTCTCCGACCCATACCACGGACCCTGAGAAGTGCCAACACATATACATCTTCATGGATTTCAATAACTTTATATATGAAACTAGAACACTTAATTCTTTCCAGCAGATAAAAATGTTTTAACCTAATATATATTTTTCAGTACAATGTGAACTATAGATGTACGAGATTATTATTTAGCATGCGAGCCCCACAGAGAACTTAACCAAGACCCCAGAATGTGGCGGGGGGCCACCTGCCTGGAACCTGGATGTGCTGGGCCATCACCACAACACTAAGCACCCAAGGCTGAAGTGACTTAATTACATGGAATCCATCTCCTGAAATAACACAGCGTTAAACTTAACCGTGAGTTTTCACATCTGTGACATCACAATGGCTAAAACTACATGTGTGGATTAAAATTTATCCAAAATGAATCTGCAAAACTTAAATTTTAAAAATAACTATGAATTTGGAATATTTAGAAAGGAAATAGCACAGACCAATAGAAATATTTACTTTGAAGACTAGGACATATACTTTTTTTTAATTAATTATATTGGTACACTTAAGGTATACAATATAATGACATTCATCATTGGAAATTTGCACCTTTAAATAACCCATCTTGATTTTTATTTTTTTCCCAATCCCCTGCCCACCCTTCAACCCCTCCACCCCTCCTTATCTACAAAGACTTTGTTTCCATTTTTTCTTTTTCTCATATGAATTCCATTCCCTTCTTTCTTTTCCCCTACCCCTCCCATTTCCCCTTCCCCTTTGCACCTTTTCTTTCTATTTCACATTATCTATTATATCTTTTAGTCCTTATTTACACTTTCAGTGTCTCACACTGGAGAAACTATTTGGTATTTACATATGTGTGACCTGTTTATTTCACTTAAGGGTATCCTCAATGTGCATCCACTTAGCTATAAATGTCTCTAGTTTCTCATTCTTTATGGCTGAGTAGTACTCCATTTTATTAAAAAAGAACAACACCACATTTTCTTTATCCAGTCTCTAGTTGATGGGCAATTGGGTTGCTGCCAAGTTTTAGCTCTCACGAATTGTGCTGCTGTGAACACGGGTGCACATATATCACTGTGGTATGATTCTCATAATTCTTTGGGGAAGATAGCCAGCAGGGAAAGAGCTGGGGCAAACGGGACTTCCAGTCCTAGCTCTTTGAGGTATCTCCATACTGATTTCCACAGTGGTTGCACCAGTCTACACTCTCACCAGCAGGGGAGTAGGGTTCCTCTTTCCCCAGCCCCATTTATTTATAGTAAATCGTAATTTAGACCCATAAAATCTAATAGTGTGAAGTCAGACCAGAAGCACAAAGACAGTAAAATTCTTTCACCCCAGGGAGTTCAAGAGTGGTATTTTGTTCTCACACCAACACATTGTTTTAAAATCACAAACAGAAACCAAGATAGATCTCACCTTTAGCATTATTCAGTCTTGTATTGATTGTCGTATGACTTAGACACACAGGATCAACAATCTGTAGGCACTAAATCCTGGATTCAGATCTGATTGGCAAGTCAAATGGGTACAACGCTGTCCTTAGAATACAGACTCCCATCGTTTGTGACTGCAATGTTCAAACATACCCAGTGTCCCTTCTTTTCAGAATCACTCACCAGCCATTTTAAGGAGCGATAGAATGGTCGATAGTTTCTTACAGAACTCTTGTTCCAAATGGGTGCTGCACACTTTAACAATGTATAACGATATTGGCAGAGTGAGGCCTTGGCTTTCTTTGGTAGTCCCTGAGATGTTGGGACTCTAAGGCTGTCTTTACTTATGCAGAAGTATAGATATTTAAAGTTCAAAGGAGAAATCCCATCTTAACAACTTCAGGACACAGGTGATCAAAACCATTCCAGAAATAGAAACATAAAACTCAGTTTAAGAAAGTTGTTTCTCAACCCTTAGATTCGACCTCACCCCAGAAAGAATGGCTGCTATCAGATGGAAACAAAGTCTTTGAAAATAGGGAAGGATGGAGGGGGTGAAGGGAGGGCAGGGGAAGGGGGAAAAAATAAGAATCAAGATACTCATGTAATGGTACAAGATCCCAATGACAAATGTAACTGTATTTTATACCGAAAATACACCAATAAACTTAATGGGAAAAAATAAAAAAATAAAAATAAAAGAAGTATATGATTCAAAAAAAAAAAAACAAAACAGAATGGCTGCTATCAAGAAATCATCCAACAACAAATGCTGGCGGGGGTGTGGGGAAAGAGGAACCCTGCTCCCCTGCTGGTGGGAGTGTAGACTGGTGCAACCACTGTGGAAATCAGTATGGAGATACCTCAATCAACCAGGACTGGAAGTCCCATTTGCCCCAGCTACTTCCCTGCTGGGGATCTTCTCCAAAGAATTAAAAGAATCATACCACAGTGATATATGTGCACCCATGTTCATAGCAGCACAGTTTGTCATTGCTAAAACTTGGAAACAGCCCAAATGCCCAGAAATTGGAGATTAGATAAAGAAAATGTGCTTTTTTTAATAAAATGGGGTACGACCAGGCATAAAAAATGAGAAATTAGAGATATTTATTGCTATTTGGATGCATATTGAGGGGATAAACTTAAGGATTAATAAATAAGACACACGTGTAAATACTGAATGGTTTCGTTCGTGTGAGAAACTGAAAGTGTAAAAAAAGACTAAAAGGTATAATGGATAGTGTTTAATGGGAAGAAAAGGGGCAAAGGGGAAGGGGAAGTAGGAGGGGTAGGGGAAAGAAAAGAAGGGAATGGAATTAATATGAGAAAATGAAAAAAAGGAAACAAAGTCCTTGTAAATAGGGAGGGGTGGAGGGGTTGAAGGGAGGGCAGGGGAAGAGGAAAAAATAAGAACCAAGAGAGTACGGAAAGGTGCAAATTTCCAGTGATGAATGTCATTATATTGTATACCTAAAATGTGCTAATAAAATGATATACAGTTAAAAAAAAAAAAGAAACAAAGTCGTTTCCTATTCCTTGCAGTTTGAGACAATCAGCCATAGCCGTTCTGTTACATTCTTGCTATAAAGTGACACACCAGTGACTACTTTCAAAAAAGGTGTGACATAGTTGAAAGAGCCTAGAAAGGTGGGGAAGGCTCAAGCTGAGCTGCAGCTCTATCAATTACTGTCTGTACAGCTTTGGACACGCCACTTCATTGTTCCACAGCTCAGTTTATACTTCTGCAAAATGGCAATAAAATAACGCCGACTGCCCAGAAAATTGAGTATGAAAGTGATAATATGTGCTGTAAAATGCACTACAAGGCACTACATAAAGGCTCATTAACATAGGCTATTCTTGATACTGAAGATATTGAACAGAACCCTACAATAATTAAGGCATTTCCACTAGTGCCCATGTTCTGTGACACCATTTTCTGAGGGAAACCAGTTTTGCTGACTTTTCAGTAGCAGATTGGTAGCAACTTAATTTTATATAAAATTTAGAGCTACCATGGTTTTCATTCTCTTTATCTATTTTAATTCAACCACAATCTGTGAAGCAGTAAGTACTGTATTTCTTGACATTTTAAACAATAGAAATTTATAAAAGTAAAAAGGCTGAGCAAATTGTCCAAGAATACATGGATAGTATGCAACAAGTAGTGATTGAGCCAAGTAAGCTGATTCCAATAAAAACAATTTTACATTGCATACACTCAAGTTCTGTCAAAGCACAATGTCCTATTACATTTCCTTATTACTAGAGATTCACAGGACACGGTGTTTACATTCCTTGTTCTGAGGTGGTGGCTGCATTCAACACTTGCTGATTTTTTCATCCCCTTCCTCTTCCTTCTCTCCCTCTTCCCTCCATTTCTTAATCTCATTGCTACATGAAAAGACCTATCTCACTACTTCCTCTGACCTATCTCTTGCTTTGCTCTTAATGTACATTTCAGGTTTCTCATATAAAAGAAACCATGCAATATTTAAGCTTCTCTGTTTGATTTATTTCACTTACCATTATGATCTCAGAGCGCATCTTTTTTTTTTAACCTACAAATGACTCCAATTTATTCTTCTTTGTGGCAGAGTAATACTCCAGTATTTGTACCACTTTTCTTTTCTTTTTTTGAATTTTTTCTGGTACCAGGGATTGAACTCAGGACCTTGCATTTGCCAGGGAGGCGTGGTGCCACCGAACTACATTCCAGGCCCTACTCCATTATTTGTAAATAGCTCATCTTCTTTATCCATTCATCTGTTGATGGACATATAGGCTAATTCCACAATGTAGCTAAGAATTGTAGTGCTATCAACACTGGCATGCATGTACCATGACATTTTGTCTTTAACTCTTTGGGGAACATATCAGGAAGAGGAAAAGCTGGGTCACATGGAATTTGTGGTTTAGTTTTTTGAGAACTCTTCATACTGGTTTCCATAGTGGTGGTACCAGTTTACATTCCCACCAACAATAATGTAAAAATGTTCCTTTTCCCTCACAGGCTCACCAGCATTTATTATTATTTGATGTCTTGAAGATGGCCGTTCTTTCTAGAATAGGATGGAATCTGGGTGTTGTTTCAATTTTCATTTCTCTAATGGCTGTGATGTTGAACATTTCTTCATGAATTTATTGGTCATTTATACTTCTGTCAAGTGTCTATTCATTTGGCTTACCCATTTTTTGGTTGGGCCTTTTATTTGGGGGAGTAACTGTTTAGTTCTTTATACAGTGTAGATATTAGCTAATCTGTTTAAGGAGTAGCTAGCAAATTTTTCCCCTCTGTAATTTGTCTCTTTACTTTTTGTGGTTGTTTCTTTAGCTGTGAAAGTATTGCGGGTGGCAAAATTGGGGGTCAGAACTTTGCCCAGTGCAGTGCTTTTTTTACTCCTCCTCCTCTTTCCTTCTTCTCCCATCCTTTCCCATCTATCCTTCTCTCCTCCTCCTCCTGTTCCCTGTCTTCTCCTCTCTTTCTGGTCACACACAGCTGGCCTTGTGCTGGTCATGGCTGTCGTGGAGTGTGCTCAGTGCTCCCCCAGTCCGTTTTTGGCCCAAGGAGAAGACAGTTTCCAAGGGATGGTTGATCTGTTGTCAACAGACCAAGATGGAACTAACATGCTTTGTCCTGGGGTTGAGGCTAACAGGAATCCTAATTCTTGTCTTATGGTGGCCTCAAGCAGCTCCCAGCACCAGGTGTTCTCAGAAGGGCATGGTGGTCAGAACTGAGGGCTTGAGGTCAAGCTGGAGACTCCTGACTCTAGAGCAACCAAGGTGCTTGTCCAAGCTCTGGGTCCATGTGTGAGTCAGGCTTTTGTGGATAATTAGGATGATGAATGTGGATCCCCCTGTCTGGCAGGATCCGTGTGGGTGCTGGGCAAGTGGAATTGGCTTGTGGGGGACAGGCAGAAGTGCACCTGGCAAGGAGCCCAGGGTGGGTGTGTGAGAGAGTGCAGCTGGGCCCTCGGATCCGGACCACACATTGGCAGAAAGGGAAGTAAGGGTGCATCAGCCCAACTGGGTCTGGGGTCACAAACTTCCCAATAGGGCCACACATCTCTGTCCCAGTCCCAAGACCAGATGCTCCCTTGTGCCAAGCACTGTCTAGCTCTATGATAAGGCCTGCAGGGGACAGTCAGGCCTAGTGGTAGGGGTCCCTAGGTCCCAGGAGCTAGATAGGCGCTGGACAGAGGAGGGGCCCAAGGCCACCTGTGTGCGATGCACCCATGGCATGTGCCTCTGCCCCAACATTTGACCCTCGGGTGAGGAGATCGCAGCCACAGTCACCGGCCCTTTCTTCCATAACTCCAGGATCCCGTCCTGGGGCTGTTTTCCTTTGCGTGGGCAGAAGGCCAGGTAGTTGCCAGGCTGGCCCTGTCTCCTCATCTGGCTTCCCTATTGGTGACAGAGTCACAGCACCTAGTGCCCAACGCACAGTTGGCTGTGAGGCTGTGAAGGCGGGTGTGGAGGGAGGGGGCAGCATCTGCAATCAGCCAAGAGGTCGGTTGTGCTCAGAGAGGCTGTGGAGTGGGGGAGTCACCCGTGTGTTTTCCTTCCAGGCCACACTGCTGCTAGGGTCGTGATGTGTAGAGCAGGGTTCCTTTAAGCTGTCTGTCACATTTCCTTTCCCAGCTCTGTATTCGCGAACATTCGCGGGGAAGCTGTGTGTATTTGGCAGGGTCAGCTGCTTGGATGCCCTTGCTAACCATCTCCTGCCCAGACCTCTTCACAGCAGCACAGTCTTCCAAGAGCCTTGCTGTGTGGGGTGGAGAAGGACCAGAGCCTTTCCTGGAGAAAGCAGGGATGCACGGGGGAGCATTTCCAACTGTCACTTCTAGGCCCACCTCTGAGCCTGAATCCTGGGACCAGAGAGGAGACAGCAGTTTCGGTCACATTGCTAGAAGTGAGGCATCAGGGGCCCGAGCAGAGGTACAAAGGTGGGGTAGGGGAAATGGAGGACTCCTTGAGAAAATTTCTCTTCACTTTCTGTTCCATTACTCAGTCCTTACCAGGTATTGGGAGTGCAGGTTCCCTTGTCTCCCCCAACGATGAGCTGCTTCTCTGTATCTTGGGCAGTCAGCACACAGCAAGCTCTCCATGTGTCTGCACTGGGTTGTGTACAGAGCAAAGTACAATGAAACTGCACGTTCCTCTTACACCACAACTGGCCACTGTAATCCCATCGGTATGCGCTTGTCTTCAGGTCAGCTGCTGCTCTGTGCATCAGGCTTGCATCTGCCTGAAGGTCCCTTGCCTGCCAGCTAGAGGGTCTCAGGTCTATCAGGCTTTGCTTCGCTTGGCTGTTTTATTTCCTATCATGTATCAGAACTTCATTTCCTTTTTTGATTTTGTTTATAAAGTTTTCTATTATTTTTCATTAGTACTTGTTTGCAGTACATAAGGCATATATTCATGGTGAATTGGTGCATTGAATGCACGGAATGAAAATTAGACCCTACCTGGTACATGACTGTGCAATCCATCAAATACAGATTGCTCTCAAAGTCACTTCTGTGGCGCATACAGTCCCTGTCCCCCGGCATTGCCACCGTGAGGCCCGACTCTTTCTGGATGACCCCTTCTTTATGGCCCGTGCAGTGAGTAGCGGTGCACAGTGTGAGAGCCTAGCATATTTGGCCAGGATGGGGTGAGTGTGTGCTCAGGGAGGGAGCCTGGGACAGCCAGGTGCAGGACATGAGCTGCGGGCCGTGTGTGGAGATAAGATGGTTCCTGCAGCTCTCATGGGCACAGGCTCAGGCATGGGGCTGTCTGTCGCTCCTACACCCCAGGAAGGATTCTGAGCGATAGAGCAGGACAGGTCTCACTGGGAAGGGCTTGTCCTGCTCACTGCCCAGCTCGCCTTGCTGGAAGGTAGGGAAGAATTGGGGTCTCTGCACATCGGGGCAGTGTGGGAGGGAGGTCAGGACAGAGCTCGTGGTCACCACCCAGGCGGCGCAGTCCTGGAATGATAGCCACAGTCCTGGGAGAAGGACAGAGATTTGCTGGCCTCTCAGGGAGAAGCACCCCTCTGGTAGTAGAGTCCACACCTCTCACCAGAAATACCAAACCGACCCGGTTCCCAAAGGTGGACACCCAGCACAGCAGTCGATTTCAGGGTTTATAGTTCAAAACTGCTTCGTGTAGCCCGGTGAGGTGGTGCATAGCTGTAATCCCAGTACTCTGGGAGGCTGAAGCAAGAGCATCAGAAGTTGGAGTCCAGCCTGGTAACTTGGCTACTTAGTGCGAGTCTGTGACAAAGTTAAAACCAAAATTAAATGGGCTGGTGATGATGTAGTTCAGTGAGAAGATCCTGAATCCAATCCCCAGTGCTGAAAAATAAATATTACCTGATTTGTAAAGTCCCTCAGTCAAGAGGATTCTGCAGTGTCCATGGGGCAAGAATGGACCATTCACCCCTAGGAACCTTCGGCCCCTTGGTATCCAGGATGTTCTGAGATTTTATATTTTAAAAATAAATTTTTCTCAGAATCTAGCTAACATTTGTCTATTTCATAAAGGAAGTGTGGGGCTCTGCTCTCCTGTCCCTCTGTCCTCTGATATGTGAAAACCTTATCTTGGATGGACTGCCCCGACATGACCCCTGTAAACCTATAGAGCTGCATTTCCCAGAGGATACCTGGAGCTCTGAACCCCTGGTCCTGACTGTGCTGCTACATGGAACGTGCAGATCTTACAGACGTGAGCCTGTCTCTTCCCACGCTTCTGTGACTGTGACCCAGAATCCCCACTGGCAGGATTCTATCTTTAAAAATGACGGTTGGACATGCAAATGTTCCTTTCTGCTTAGTTATGGGCATGAAACCCTGGCAATTGTCTACAGCAGAGGTTGCTGAAACTACGGTGTCATCATAGTGGATTAACTGATGGTCAACTTGTAATGCCCAGCTGGTCTGGGTGTGGAGGATCCACCTGAGGATTGTTGTCAATAGCCATAAAAAGAGAACTGGAGGGGAAGAACTGTTGATTTTCTAGGAAAAGCTTACTGCACAGGGTTTTCCTGTTTTCAACTAGGCTGTTCTCATCGGAGGAGGAGCTCGGACCTCACTGGCATTCGGAATGGCTACTGTTTTCATCAGGAAAGCTCTGATCTTCACTGTGAGCATCACTTCCTGACTCCAATGTGGACCCTTCAGCTTGGTGGCACAAATCCTTCATCTCACCGGTGCAGGTTTTCTAGCTTCCATCACTGGCCTTTGGGCCTTCCACATGCAGATCCTCAATATGGACAAGCATGAGACATTGCCATGGGCTCTAGGCCACTGGTTGGACTTGTGGAGCACAGTGCCTCAAACTCTAATCTAAGACTTTACATGGACTTGGGTGGGACACTGCAGGGATCCAGGACCTTGGCTGGATTCTCTGGGCCCCTAGTGTGCGGTTAATCTCTTTGATTCCTTTGCATTTGACTTTTTGTCTAACTCTCATGAAATAATCCCATAAAGTATGTGTCCTGTAGTGAATGTATTCTCTTGCCAAAATCCTGTCTGCAACAGTCATTGTAGCCTCTGAATGGGCCAAGGGATGGAGCCTGCCAGGGCCATGTTCCCAGTGTGTCCATGAGATGACAAGAGATGTGGCCTGACACACACCCCACGAGCAGCGGAGACACACAGCCTGAGCCCAAAGATGCGCACAGGAGATGGGAGCACCTCAGGGGTGTGCACGGTTCCCGGTGGAATGACTGTGACTATGTCTTTCTTTTATTCTTTATTCATGTTGCAGTAGTTAAAAAATATTTCTTGTCTGACAAAAATAACTGCATAATTTGCTGAATAGGTGGATGAAAAATGTTTAGGATCTATCCAGGATTTTCCCTTCTACATAAAGCAAGAGTCATCAGTCCCTTCCAGGATTATGTGGCCAAGGAGAAATCTGATGGCACCACTGTAACAAGAGTAGAATAGGTAAATGACAGGGACATAAGATGAGTAGTAGCCAGGGACTAACCACAGGGGAGAGGGGAGGAGCCACTCACGGGTGCAGCAGTGATGGGTGCTCAATACTGAGAAGGCACTACATGCCACCCAGCCGATTGTTTTAAACAAGGCTAAAATCTTAACTTTTGTTTTAAAAAAACTATAATTGCATACATTGGGAAAATAAGAACAAAAATGTATGCCAAAAAACCCCACAAAGACAAAAACAAAAAAACAAAAATAAATGCCAAAACATGACCAACAGTAATGAGGGGAATGGCAGGGGTGGGGCAGGATCTGGTCCGAGGGGGAGCTCAGGAGCTGACACCTGCTGAGGAGCCAGCAGGAGCCCCAGCTGTGCAGCTGGTGGAGAAGGGCTTTCTGATGCTGGCTCTGGCTGTGGTTCCAGAGCTGGGGAGGGAGCTGCAGGTGGAGCTGGCAGAGGCTCTGCAGGTGGGGTTTCAGCTTGGGCTGGAGCTAGTCTGCAGCTGCAAGAGAAGGAAAAGTCACCAACTGTCCGTGTTCCTTCCTGGGACAAAACTTTGCCACTGTCTGTCAGACAGCTCTCTGCACAAAGCCTCCCTCAGGAAGTCCTCCCAGACTACACCTGCGCATGGACTGCTGAGTGTCCCCCGTGTTCCTGGGATACCCAGCACCTGGAAGCCTTGCTCTGTTCAAAGCTCTGTCCTTCCCCCACTTGCCCACAGGCCCATAACCCCTGTCTTCCTCACCCTTGGGCTCTGCCTCACGGGGCTCAGTGGCATCCAGCTGAGCCAGGAGAAGTTCAGCTGGGTGATCCTTCTGGGAGGGTAGCTCCAGCCAAGAGTCACAGACAGAAGAGGAGGACCTGGGGAAGGCAAGTCCGAGGCAGAGTGAGAGGCCTGGCCTTTCCTCACACACTACCTCCCCAGGACACTTGCGGGGCTGGACACTGGGCTTCCTGCCCAGTCTGTGCATAGTCCAGCCCCAGGCCCAGTAGGGCAGTCCTGGCCCAGGCAGCTCTGAGAGCCTGACCAAAGGCTCCATAGGAGGGAGTCCATGTTCAGTGATGTGACCACCTCTGCCTTCTTCAGGGCAGCCTGACACACAGTCTCTCTGCCTGTCCCCACTCTCACTCCATGAGGACAAAGTCTGGCATCTGCTGTGTGGTTGCACCCAAGGGCACAGGGCTGCTGTTCTATAACTCTCTGAGACAGAAGGGACAGTAGGCATCTGTCCTGCCCTGCCCCTTCTCAGCCTTCAGCTCATGTAGTGATATGATCCCCAGCTCTCTGTCCCTCTCCTGGCCTCCACCTGCACTGCTGTGAATCCAGATCTAGGAAGCACAGGAGGCGTCTCATCTACTGCAATGTGAGTAATCCCCATTCTGCTGTCCAGGCTGACTGGGAGGACCCCAGATGGCGTTGAAACCTGAGAGGACAGTGGTTGCATCTGCTCTGGTTATTGGATCATGGCCAGTGCCTGGAAAATTGTCTGCACGTAGTGTCTTCATGTATATTCCTGGAGTGACGTACTCAACTACTCTTCCATTGGCGAAGCCCAACCGACCTCCAAGGCTGCTTGACAAAGTTCCAGCTGGGGGAAGAGAAGGGTGGAACACATCGTACCCTCATGTTTTATTTTTTTCACGCCATAATGTTTAAAATTGTTACTCTGGTCACAGGAGTCACTGTGTTTGTGACTAACAACAAACTCTCCATGAGGCAAATTGGCAATGATATATTGAAATCTGATCTGGCTCAAAAGTCCCAAATTCCAGTTTCTCTTAGTTCTATTACCTCATCTACTTCTAAAGAAACCTCTCCTGAAACTCCCTCTGTTTCCCACCACTATAACTCCCCCTCTTATTGCTGACGTTCCATTTACTAAAGGGGTCTTATGAAGAAATTAGAAGGCTCGACGTTAGATGTAAGAAATAGTGGGAAATGAGAAATAGAGAGAACGTTAAGACAGGTAAATACATTAAGGGGGCAAGTTATTCGATATTTCTCACAGTGCTGAAAATATTTCCTGCTCATGAACTATGAACCCGAATGACACTTAGGTAAGATAAATAGAGGTATAGGAAAGTAGAGAGCTAATAGCAAACCATATTAACCATTGTGCAGTTTCTCAAGGGCTAGCTGGTGACCACAAGTTTGACATTTAATTAATTAAATCTTGCTTGTACCCCCGCTGATACAGAGATTTTGATTAAGTTACCTTTTCTGCTTAGGTGTGGGTAAATAAGGGGACAATTGTAATTTTTAAAATATAGTCATGATGTTCAATGAAATGAATCAGCTTAGAAAAAATATACCCTGTTTAGTAAAAATAACCTTTACCTCACTAGATGTTGCTAAGGCAACCTAAAATGTAAACATGTTCCGCCCAATGCTCCCTAGCTAGTGCTTAGAGATATAAAAATAAATCAGACCCTGAGACTTCTCAGAGGGAACCTGCACATTGCTTGCGAAGGTTCTTTTCTCACTCGCTGGCCCGAGACCTCTCCCCTTCCTACCCTGCATCGACTGCAGCTGGCCTGCGGCATTCCATGATGTCAGAGTGGGCCTGGCCCTTTGCATCCCCCACGGACTCCTGCTCTGGGATCGCCCTGAAGCCCACAGAGTGACTGTGCAATCTTTACACTGACAAGAATAAGTTTCCCCAAGTGCAGAGCTCAGTGAGGGGGACGCACAGCTTCCCAGTGAGGATGGAAGACCATCTGTGAGAATCAGCACCACTGCGAGAATCAGCACCACTGCTACAGCTGGTCTTCCGCAGGGTCAAGACCAGGGTCAACATTTACGATAGAGACCCCATGCCATCCCACAGTCATGAATGGACTCGATTTTCTCAGCAACCCACTCTCCAGAGTTGCAAACTGAGAGAGGCGCTTGTACCTTCCGAAGACTTGGAACCATAGTGGCCGTGTCCCCCTGTGCTACTCTGGGCAGAGCTCACCTTCCCACCATCCCCTCCTGTGGGGAGGAAACGTAGCCCCTTGTGCTGTCCAGGAAATAGAGCCCGTTGCTGGGGCAGCTGCTCAGGAAGGCCTGCTCCACGGGCGTCGTCAGGGTGTACAGCGTGCCTGGCTGCACCATCCTCACTGGGCGGACCTCTGCCAGCCTCTTGACTGCCTGATTTCCAATCCGTGAGGGGACAGTGGGGAGACATGGAATTGGGGTCCCACCCATGGCTCAGCAGCAGGGTTTGAGGATTGAGCTTTCATCCAACTGAACTGTCCACAGTGGCTCGGACTGGGCGGGCCACAGGCGGGCCCAGCAGAAAGTGATCCTCATATTAAAAGTGAAATTTCAGGAGGGACACCTAAAACTACTAGCATTTTCAGGCCAGCCTCTTAGCGGAGGAGAGGATGTATGTACCTCTGTGTATAAAAAACAACAACGCACGAGTCCTGAGACCCCTCCCAGGGTAGAGATGAGTAAACAGAGGCTCATCCTAGGACTCCAGATCCATTTATGAGGTCACAGAGAATGTTCCCCAGGTTTCTGTTGAAATGGCCCACGAGGGGGTCAGGTCGAGCTTCCTTATCCATGTGAGGCTGAATGGCTGTGTTTACTGCCTCCCATAGAAGGTCCTGTAGCCCACGCTTCCTGGCATCTGACCAGGGCCACACGGACGCCTGGGCCAGGAGTTACAATGAGGCGAATGGCAGGACTGAAGTGACACAGTGTCCATGTCCCTTTTCTGATGTTCGCCCCAGCATGTTCACAGTAGCCTTGCCCCTGGCCAAGGTGGAAGCTGCTCAGAGAGGATGTGGACATTGAGGACATGGGGCCCCGATTCCTTTGGGTGCAGGACCCTGGCCCACTGTTTACCAGGCCCTGCAGGGAGACGGTGAAGGTGTTATCTGTCCCCGAGGGTCCTCTCTCTCCTCCTGTGGCCTCAGGGAAGAGCCCCCTCCTCACACACACACCCTGGGCCTGAGCTGGCACCTGTTGCTCCTGTGGCTCCCACCGTCTGTCACAGGCACGTGGCACACAGGCCCCAGTCGCAGCTCCAGCCCGATGTCCTGTGCGCAGCTCTGTTTGGACAGCGCCCAGCAGCTGGCACAAAGCATGAGGCTCTGCCTGCCCACAGTTTGTGCTGCCTCGGCCCCAGCTAACCTTGTGTTATCTGAAACACAAACAGCTCTGTCACAGGCCTCTACCCCAAGAGGACAGGACAGGACCCTGGAGGCCGTGGACCATCACTGGGCACTGCCTTCCTCCTCCTGCCAGCCTTATCATGGGTGGGACTGTGACAGGACCCCGGGCTGCTCACAGCCTCCCAGCTCCTGCTCCTGCCCGGAATGAACTTTGCTCCTGACCCCGACCTCCCACCCCGCACACTCAGACTGAGGACCTAGGATGGGAGTTTCTCCGGGTACTCACAGTGGTGCCCGGGCCTAAGTGGACCTGTCCTGGACTGGGTTGCTCTGACTGCCTGATGACCAGGCCCAGAGAGACCTGCCCTGGGCTCCCTCTCATCTCAGGGCCCGTGGCAGTTGGGTCTGGTGAGACCTGCCCTGTACCGGCCACGAGGGCTGGGCGGTTCCTGCCAAGCGGCCTGTAGGGTCTGGACTTACTCATCCAGCCTCTCACTCAGTTCCAAATGCTTTCCTTCTGCATGGTCCTGAGGCTGAGGCCTCAAGACCTGGGAAAGCAGCACAGCATGTTCCCTGCTGACTGTCCCCAGCCAAGTGACTGTTACGCAGCCGTCTCTAGACTGTGATGCCTGGTGACTCTAGGGTTCCAAGTTCTTTTAGACCTGTCACCAAGGAAGCGAGGGCATATGCTGGGGTCAATAAGCTGAACCCCCCGCCTCTGATACGAAGACCCTAGTCCCCCTTCCTCTTTTTCTTTTTTTCTTACTGTGGCATAAAAATCTACTCTTTTGTTTCATGTATATATCATTCTCGAAGTATTTTATAGTCATGGAGTTTTTTAACAATTAAATTTTTGGTACATTTTAGGTATACACGATGATCACATTTATCGTAGGGAATTCGTACCTGTACATGATATATCTTGTGATTCCTTTTTTCCCCAATCCCCTTCCCTCCCTTCAACCCTTCTTTCCCTTTTTCTTTATAAATTTTGGTTTCCATTTTTTCCTTTGATTCTCTTTTATTCTTGTCCCTTCCTTCCTTTCCCCCTTTCCTCTGTCCCCTTCCCATTTGAACACTTGTTTCCTACTTCCCAACATCTGTTATACACTTTGGACTTTATTTGCCCTTTGGTTTCTCACAGCACAGAAACAATGCAATATTTAAACATTTGTGTCAGATTTATTTCACTTAAGACTATGGTCTCAAGAGGCATCCATTTACCTAGAAAGGTCTCGTTTACCTTTTGATGGCTGTGTTGCACTCCATTGCATAAAAAAAACATCTCATGTTCTTTATCCATTCATCCATTGATGGGCATTTGGGTTGTTTCCATAATTTAGCTATTACACATTGTGCTGCTGCTCTAAACATGGTTGTGCATTTAATGCTCCAGTATAAAGCTTTTAAGTATTTTGGGAAGATATCCCCTATCCTTTTAGTAGAAGAAATCAGTGTGCTCCTTAAAAATAGCAATGAAGAACTAGAAAAGCTGTCTGTAATGGTAGCATTTGATGAATTGGAAATTTTTTGGCAACAAACATGTAGATGCCTCAGATGCAGCAGGCACAGAGGGAAGTGTGATTTTCCATCCAAAGGATTCCTTCTCTCTCAAGACGCTGTGCTCAGGGTCATCACTTTGAGATCTGTCAGATTTTAGGAGGATTTTCTTTCCTAGTTCCTTCAGTTTCATTTTAATTCCAATAGGGACCAAGGAGATGTTCCAAAAAAGGCCATAGTAATTTTTCTTAATGGATAAAAATGTTTCAAATTATAACCCCTGGGTGGTCAGGAGTGGAGGATTCATAGCAGGTTGTAACTTTCAGGTGCACATGGATAACAATTCATGCACAGATACTGAACTCAATACCGAAATACAGTATTCAGTGCTGCAGATGGTGACTGCAAGGTGCAGTGTTTGTGTGGCTGTGGAGATCATCGCCCCGGTGGTGATGCAGAACACATTCACACATCACTTGGGAACTTCTCTTGTGGCCACTGCTATCCCCTCTGTACTTCCATCCCCAGCTGACCATGTTCTTTGTGTCCCTGGTAGAGAATTTGCCTTTTCTCAAGAGGATGGAACTGTAATCATTCAGTATAAGGGGCCAAGGATTTAGCTCAGTGGTGCTGCTGCCTGCCTCAAAAGTGCAAGGTCCTGACTTTGATCCCTGGTACCAAAAAAAAAAACAAAAAAACACAGCACTCATTTGGTATAAATGTTTTTGCCAGGTCTTCTTCAGGCAGTAAAACCAGGCTGGGTTTCCCGTATGCTGCTTCTTGTCAGAGGTGGAAAGATCACAGGCCATTTTGTGGATGGGACACAGATTGTTCTGCATCCTTCTGCTGATGGCCATTTGTTCTGTTTCCAGTGTGGACTTGAAAGTGAAGCTGCTATTGGTTGATTTCTTGATAGCAGCCATTCTTTCTGGAGTGAGATGGAATTTCAGCGTTGTTTTCATTTGCATCTCTTGAATGACCAGTTGAATATTTTTTCATGCTTACTTGCTGCTTCTACTTCTTTGTCTGAGAAATGTCTGTTCATTTCAGATGCCCACTTTTGGATTGGGTCTTTAAATTTGGGAGGTCTGATGTTTTTAAGTTCTTTATATATTCTAGTTAGTAGACCTTTGTCTGAGGTACAGCTGATAAAATATTTTTCCCACATTGTGCATTGTCTCGTCACTCTATTGGTTTCTCTTGCTGTGCAGAAGCTTTTTAATAAGATGAGATCCCAGTTGTTGATTCTTTGTGCTAGCTCATGTGCAACTGAGGTTTTGTTCATGAAATCCGTTCCTATGCCAATGTCTTCAAGAGTTCTACCTAATCTCTCTTCCAGCTGGTTTAGTGTTTCTGTTTTAATATTTAGATCTTTGATCCATTTTGATTTTAGTTTAGTGCATGGTGAGAGATATAGGTCTAGTTTTAATCTTTGGCAAATTGAAACCCAATTTTTCCAGCACTGTTTATTAAAGAGGCTATCTTTCCTCCAGCAAGGGTGTAAATGCTGTTGGGGTTATGCGGGGGAAGGAATCCTTCTCCATTGTTGGTGGGAGTGTAGACTGGTGCAACCACTGTGGAAATCAGTATGGAGCTACCTCAAAAAACTAGGATTAGAGGTCCCATTGTCATGGGAAATATAAAATATGAAATATTATATCTCCCATCCTGTTAACTGTATGAGGTGCTGAGTTCTTGTTCTCTAGAAATTGATAAGTCCTGGGTATCATGGAAGATAAAGGTAGGAAGATATTTCTTGATAGGAAAGCTCCTGACAGGCAGGAGGGGTCCTGAGTGAGTAGCCCAAGGACCCCACTTTACAGAGAAGTTTTATAGGGTGAAACCCATATGGATACAATGTGGCCCACAGCCATGAACATCCAATGAGGTTCCAAGTATAGTCACTTAGGTAATGGGGAAGCAAGTCATGTACCAAGCGTGGATGGAAAGAACAAGGATTCTCCTAGGAGGCGGTGGGTCCAAAGGTCTCTGGTCATACCCAGGGTGGTCGTTGCCTGTCTATACTTCACTAGGCCCAGTTCTTTGAAGAAGTATGTGGGTCTGGTCATCTTGTCTCCATCTTGAGGCCTGCTTTTTAGATGATGTGCATCTGTGGAGTGTTTCAGGTTTGTCCTGGCCCTCTCGAGGACTTAGCCCTATCTGACTGCCTATAATATTTCTACCTAGCTCATCTATCTATAATACCATTTGACCCAGCTATTGCCCTGCTGGGTATCTTCCCAAAACAATGAAAAGAATCATACCATAGTGATATATGTGCACCCATATTCATATTGGCACAGTTTGTTGTAGCTAAAACTTGGGAACAGCCCAATTGTCCATCAACTGGAGACTGAATAAAGAAGATGTGGGTTTTTGTTTTTTATAAAATAGAGTACTACTCAGCCATAAAAAATCAAAAACTGGAGACATTTATAACTAAATGGATGCACATTGAGGCTATACTCTTAAGTGAAATAAACAGGAAACACACGTGTAATTACTGAATAGCTTCTCTGGTGTCAGAAATTGAAAATGTACATAAGGATCAAAATGTATAATAGATAATGTGAAATAGGAAGATAAGGCCAAAACAGAAGGGGAAATGGGAAAGGAATAGGGAAAGGGGAAGGAATAAATATGAGAAAAGGAAAAAATGGAAACAGTGTTTATATATAGGGATGGGTGGAGGAGTGGGAGGGCAGAGGAATGGGGAAAAATAAGAACCAAGATACATCATGTAAAGGTACAAATTCCCAATGATGAATGTCCTCAAATTGTGTACCTAAAATGTACCAATAAACGTAATGAATTTTTTAAGAAGTGAAGCTGCTGTTTCCACTCTTGTCCACCTGCTCATATGGTATAGACTTTCATTTCTTGGGGTAAACATTTAAATATGAAATTGCTTGATCTTTCTGCTGGTGTATGTTTAATTTAAAAATTGTTAAAATGTGTTTTGAAGCAGGTGTTTTAAGCTTGTGGGGTTTTTTTGGGAGTTTTTCTTGGTTTCATTTTCCTTGTTTGTATTTGGTGAGAATTGTGAAACTGTGTGGTTGAATTTTCATTGTTTTCTGATTTTATTTATTTATTTATTTGGGGGGGGGTACCGGGGATCGAACTCGGGTCCTTGCACTTGCGCAACAGGCAGCGAAACCACTGAGCTAAATCCCTGGCCCTTCTGATTTTATTTTGTATAATCAACCTGAGAACAAGCTGTTTATATTACATAAATTCAATGTTTTGTCATGGGAAAAATTTAAAAAGAAAAATATAAAAATCACCTGTAATTTCACAAACCCAAAGCTTTGGCATATTCTCATGCGTGTTAGCCTTAGTCAGTATACTTTGCATGAGATTTACCATCACATAGACATTTTTATTTTTAACTTTTTTAAATACCATGGCTGCAAATATGCTACAAACTACATCTGCTAAGGATCTGGGTATCTTAGTATGAAGAGAATTTGATCATACATTTGTTTCTTAAATTTTTTCTTTAGTTGTACTGAGGCACATTCTCACGCGGTTTTAATTTTTTTAAATTTTGAGGCAGGGTCTAAGTAATTCTCTAATTGGGCCTGGCTGGGCTGATATTCGTGATCCTCCTTCCTCAGCCTCCCAGAGTGCTGGGATTGCAGGTGTACAGTATCCTTACTTGGTAATAGACAATAATTGTGCCTATGTTTAGGGCATGGTGTGCTGTTTTGACCCTTGGCTTCATTCTACACAGATTCACTGTAGTTAATGTACCCACCAACTGACTAAACTACAATTTCTTTTACAGTGAATGAGATTCAAAATTCCATTGTTTAACAAGGTTGAAACATGCACTACTTCTTTTTTTCTTTTTTTGATATTTTAAACCTTTATTGATACCATTTTGTTTATGAACTAAAGCTATTTACATGTCCTTCCAAACCGTATCCTTAAAACCTGAAGGCCAGCACTTTTCTTGGTAAAAGCATTTAGCTCTTACAAATTTTTAAGTTCTAGATAAAAAAATTCTAGTGTAATTAATATTATTTGCTTCAAAACATAAAGTGGAAAACTCCAAATACTTTTAAAAATGAAAGCCACAAGTAACTAATTACTCTGTACACAGCAAGTTGCTTATATCAAATCACCAAGAAAAGCATCATGTCAAGAATTAGAATTTCTTCTACTTGGAGAAAGCAAAGAAATAAATCTGTATTTGACAATCATCAGATTGGTACGCTCAGCTTTTGTGTGGTTTGATTAATTCTTTAAGAACTGATAGATTGAAATGAGGATTATTGGCGTAAACATCACACTTTGAAGTCATATAGCTAACAGTCATTTTTCAGTATTTTATAATAGAAGTTGTTAGGAGTTATTTATAAGTCCTAAAATACTAGATGACTGGAATGTCACATGTAGGATGTTATCTTTATTTATCCTTATTATGTGAATTCTAATAACTACATATTGGAAATGATATTGTGTAGTACTGACCAAATATTTACTACATTTTGGGATTTGCTATTGGCTTTAGTAATTTTTGCTAACCTAAACTAATAATCAGTTTTGTTTTTTTAATGAAGCAAGCATTCAGTTTCTATTTGTGACAAATCCCAAACTTTTTTGGTTAGGGTGCTTCTTTTCTTTCTTTTTTTTGTTTCTTTTTGGAAGCCAAGAATAATTTAAGTGAAGAGGAATGCTTTTTAACATTTTTAACTTTTATGTTATCTTGTTACCGGAAACTTATAATAAGCTTCCAGATAGAATAATAGGGATTAAAAGATACAGAGGAAGAAAAATTCCAAGATAACAATATAGGTAGGTGTGTTTAAAAAACAAAACAAAGAAAACAACGAACTCAGCATGGATTATAGCAGCTTGCATTAACTAACATCATGTAGCTGACTATTCTATCTATACTTTTTGATCTTTTAAAATTTTAGATTTTACTTGCCTGCAGTTAATTTTTGTAAATAATTTGATCATTCTTTGCAGCCTAGGCTCATTGATGCTACAGCATTTATAGCTCTCAGTGTTTTATGCCTTTGGCATCATGGAAAGTTACAATCTTATTTGTTGACTTCAAATGTTTAAAAATTGACTTGAAAACATTGTTTTCTTTTTCTTTTTTTTTTGAAAACATTGTTTTCTAATAACATATTAAGCCAACCTGACATTTTTAAAACATATCTCCAACATAGTTGGCCTTTCTTTGCTGATTTTTGTTTAAATGGAAAACTTGGACCACATGAAGGTTGATAACATCGGAACTTTCCCGAAAATAGCTTTCATTTGGTTTGAGAGACGTCTCCTATCTATATATTATTTGTATGTTCACAGTGCCTAAAACCAAACACATTCTAGTCTGGTCTGCCTGATAGTGGTGGACTAATCAATCGTGTGACTTGAAGGACTGGCCTTTAAGATTCTTTCCCTAGATGTCTATCTCTCTGTTGCAGACATTTAAGTGCCTTGTAGCCCTCTCAAAAGTTTACTAATTGCTTAATTTGCTCAGTTTGCAATGACTGTCTCCTTAGCAGCATTTTCTTACTTTTGAATTCTTCTGGGAAAACGGGAACCGTTGGCACAAGCACTCTTTGACCGCAGGAGAGGAGGCTGCAAAGCCTGTTGCTGACAAAGTTGACGTCGGGAACAGGAGGGTGGGGACTCATATTTAGGGGCGGCAGGAACCCAGGCTGGGCCTGGGCCACGCTGTGCTCTATAGCGAAGGCCCCAGACCCTGGCATCTCCAGGACTGTCTGGCCCTGCCTGCCCAGCGCCGGCGGGACACTCTCCAGCGTGTCCCTGCACCCCGACGGCAGCGAGGGCGAGGGGGACAGAACCTTCTTCTTTCCTGGAAGAGCTCTGCTGTCCTCCGAGGCCCTGCGGGCCGGGCCGCAAGCTGGGAGTCGGAGCTGTAGTGGCTCGTGCCCGAGCTCCGCCTCTGCACAATGCTGCTCAGAGTGGAGGCGCAGGCCGCCTGGCTGGGGTCTGCGTCTTGGGCCCCCTGGTCTTCGGGGCTTGGTGGGTGTCCTTCGTCGCAGGGCAGCTTCCTGGGCTCGGCCTGCTCCCAGGGGCGAAGCAGCAGGGCGGCGTCCTTCACTTCGATGCTCTGGTGCCTGGTGCCCAGGCGTTTGGGGAGGCCAGGCGCTCGCCCGGAGGGCTCCTCCTCGGAGGCCTCGGGTGGCTTCGGCTTCCCCACAGACGAACGAACCTGGGTCCCAGGAGCCCTCGGAGCCGTCGGGGGGCTCCAGGGCTCCGGCGCCAAAGAGGGTCCGCTGGGCTTCCGGAGCCTGCGCCGGCCCGACGTCCACCTCGGAGGGGGAGGCGCAGGTGCGCCCGGGCGGCGTGCTCAGGTACTGCCTGGTCGTGTGCCGCCCCGACGGCGACGTGGCGGTGGTGATGATGATGACCTCCTTGCCGCGGGCCGGGCAGGCGCTCAGCAGCACCTACAGCATGTTTCTGTCGTCTGCGTGGATGGCGTGCACCAGCGCTGAGCAGCCCGCGCGGTCCTGCAGGCCCAGGTCGGCGCCGCCTTCCAGCAGCAGCCGGGCCACGGCGGGCCCCGCGCGCTCCAGGCACGCGTGCATCGGCGCCGTCAGGCCCGCCTTGTCCTGGATGTTGGGGTCGGCCTGGTTCTCCGGCAGGTACCGCACCATGCGGTCCTTGCCGGCGCCCTGGCTGTCGGGGTGCCGGCTCCTGCAGGCCACCATCAGGGGCGTCTCCCCGCGCTCCTTGCTCTCCTTGATGTAGGCGCCGCCCTCCAGCAGCAGGCGGGTGAGGCGCAGCCGGCCCTGGGGCACGGCCTTGGTCAGGGAGTTGCCCTCGCCGGCCACCTCGGCGCCTTCGTCCATCGCGGGCCTGGACTCCACCTGGGCCGGGAGGAGGTCACGGGGCAGCGGTCAGCGGCACTGCCCGGGGCTCACCCGACGCTCGCAGTTCTGAGTCGGGCACGGAGGGCACGGACTCATACCGCAGAGCAAGACTGTGGGCTGCGTCACTCTTCCCGGGCCCACGCTTCAGGCCTCTCTTCTGTCCTTGGATGGGTTTCTGCTGGTTCCTGCGCCTCTGCGGAGCCCGGGAGCCCGGCTCTGGCTGCGAGGGTGCCTCGGCCCCAGGTCCTCCTCCGGGGGCGCGCCAGCCCTCGGTCCCCTCCACCGCCCCGCTGTCACCGCGCCGCTGCTTCTCCTGCGGTGGCTGCGAGCGGCCCGGCCATTCCCGCCTGCGCCTCGGGGGCAGAGCAGACGAAGAGAGCGGGGCCCGAACCCTCCCTCCCGAGCCCGCCGCCTCGGGCGCCAGCAACACCGGCGCGGACCGCGGGGAGCACCGCAGGCAGCGCGGCCTGGGAGCCCGGGCCCTGGCCAGTCCCCGCCCCTCTCCCCGGGGTCCCCGCGGCCGCGCAGCCGCAGCCGGAGCCGCCCGACCTGGACCCGCGACCTCGAGGGCAGCCGCACCGCGCCGCTCGGACCTGGAGCCTGGGCTGCAGCCTGCGGTGCTGGGGCTCACGCACTACTTCTTAACAGGGGTCGCCGTTCAGTTGCGTAGATCACTAAAGATTTCTTCTCTGTTGTGACTGAGAGTTTGTATCCCTTGGCGAACATCCTCCTTTTCCCCATCCCTCTTGGAATTTGATCATTTTTTAAGTCAAACCATCCAAAAAAGTTATGGAGGCTCAAGCTACTTGGGGAACATTGACCTTCAGAAAGATGAGACCAACAGTCACAGAGAGCTCTGCCCGTCACACTCTCTCCCAGTGTTGTTTTTAATTTCTGGGGGTTGAATTCAGAATCTTTGATCTTAGCTACATCCTCTCAATTTTTTTTTCAGTACCAGGGATCAAACTCAGGACCTTGCACTTGCGAGGCAGGCGTGACACCGCTGAGCTACATCTCCAACCCTACAATATTCTTTTTAAGTAACTGTGGCTCAGTTACTCAGGGTATCACTTGTGGACCTCCTGCCTCAGCCTCCCAGAGGGCTGTGGTTACAGACAATTCCTCCACAACTGGCTTCTTCATAGCTTTGTTATCAACTCATTGACTGGTCAAGAAATGGAGTTGTATGCCTATAATCCCTGCACTCAGAAGACTAAGGTAGCAGGTTCACTGAGACTACCAGAGCAGCCCAAGACATACACCAGTTCAAGTCCAGCCAAATCTACAAAAGAAGATCCTATCTTTAAAACGTTAAACAGAAGAGATCCCTTCAGTGAAAGTAGACTGGTTTATACTGGTATCTGGGCCATGTGATTTAATCTGTCTGTTGTTTTTGCATTGTATGACCCTTTTCATTATTGTCACACTATAATACACATTGACATCAGGTACTCCGATGCATCTATCTTGAATTTCTTTCTGTAGATATGGGGTGGCTCTTTGTAGTATTTTGCAGTTCCATGTGAATTTTCAGGTTGCTTTTTCTATCTACTGGAAAATGTCTTTGATGATTTGATAGGACGGCATTGATTCTGCTGGTTGCTTTGGTGGCGTGGATGTAATAGCTATGTTCATTCTCCCAGTCCAGAATCGCACATGTGTTTTCTTCTTGTTTCTGTCACTCATTTCATCGGTGTTCCATAATCTGCAGGCAACAGATGAATTTCGTTAAAATTTTCCTGTGTACTCATTCTTTTTGACACTATTAAATATGGAGTTGGGTTTGTTTGTTTTTTGGGGGTTTTTTTGTATTGGAGTGATAACCTAAGTACACAGAACTGGAATTAATTTTTCTATGCAGATTTTGTATCCTGCAACTTCACTGAATTTTTCCAATATTTCTAATAGATTTTTAGTGGAGTCTTAGGTTTCTGTATACAAGGATGTGACCTCTGGAAACAGAGACAATTTTCACTACTTCCTGTATGACTTGGAAGCCTTCCATTTCCTTCTGCTGATAATTTCCAGAGCCAGGACCCCGAGTACCACATTGAATAGAAGATGCTAGGTGGGCGACCTTGCCTCATTCCCGACCTTAAAGGGGAAACTTTCAGCTTCCTCCCACTGAGCACGATGTCAGGTGTGGGCTTGTCATGCAGGATCTTACTGTGCTGAGTTCCATTCCTTCTGCACATAATGTGTGAGCAGCTTTTATCATGAAACAATGTTAAAGTTTTTCAAATGCTTTTCCCCCAATGTTTTGAGGTGTTACGATTTTTCTACTTTACTCCAAGGATGTGGTTTTTCACATTGAATGGTTTATGCTTGTCGGACCATTCTTGCACACTGAGGTCAATCCCGATATTGACTGTGGTGTTGGAGCATTCAAATGCTGCTGAATTTAGCTGATGTGTATTTTGGTGCCCATTTTTCTGTCAGTGTTCACTAGGAATATTGGCCTAGATGGTGTTTTTATTTATTTATTTTTCAATATATGTTTGTCTGTCTGTGTTATCGGGGAGATTTTGTCATCTAAAATGAGTTTGGAAGTGGTTCTTTCTCTTCTATTTTCTGGATGGTTTGAAAACACATCAGTATTTATCCTGTATTGAATATTTGATAAAACTCACCTGGGCATCTACTCTTATCCTAGAATTTGTTTTTGATTTTGCTGTTTTTGTTGTGTGATTTTGATTATTGACAAGCTGTATTCATTATTGGTCTGTTAATCTGTTTCCTCCTTTTTGACTATGGAGCAGTAAAACTAAAGTGGTCTGCACTAATCCGGAATCAGTTCACATTTCTTCCCAACCTGAAACACCCACCACAGGAAACAGCCATCTATGTCTTTCTGTATATTGAAATGAATCTAGTCTGAAGATTTCTACACTATCACTCTACCATATGTAGCCTCTGCAAGGAGCTTCTTTCAGGTATATACTCTGAATGCACAATGCCAGGGTGGCAGTCATTCAGCCTTGGCCTCTCATTTCAGGCCTCATCCCCTGACCCTCCAGCAGTGTCTATGAGCCCCTGACCTGCTCTGTAAAGACCTGTCCTGCTTACACAGCTGCGGTGGGTCCCTCTGCTGCAGCTGAAAACTGCACCTGGAGGGGATAGATTCGGTCAAGGTGGGCTCTGGAACAGGCTGACCTCATAGTACAGAGATTCCCAGAGTGGGAGAAGGGCCCCAGGCATGGCAGGAGACCAGCTTGCAGGGTGACCATCCTGACTCCCTTTTCTGTCCAGCGTTCAAAGTGCACTGCTTTACTGAAAAGTTGAATTATGCAGCAGGAGCTCTGGGCCAGTGCCTTCCTTGTCTCCTGGTTCTCTTCCAGGTACCATGGTGCCCTTCACCACCGACTGTTCCACCTCATTCCTACCTCAGGTCTCCACAGAGGGTCCCTGCAGCCTTTGCCTTCCCCTTCAAAGGCTCCAACTGTATATGGAGCCCTCAGATGCGAACTGTGGCCAAGATCTTCAACCTGTACATATTTACCTAGAAATTTCACATCAAGGGATTCATCTGAAACAGGGAGGTTTATAGACACACATGTTCCCTTTAGCTCTGTTATAGGTGTGAAGAGTCATAAAACTATTGAATGTACAACCACACGAGCTTCTGAGTCAATTATAAATTCACAACCATTGAAAATGCTCAAGGTTCAACTAAGCCATGTCCCTAGGCCTCCACGAAATGACAGATGACTTATGGCCCAGCACAATCCCCACCCAGTGGTTGAGAAACACAGGCCTGCACAGGAAGGTGAGAACAGGAAGGAGAACTACCCCAGGAAGGCCACCCTTCCTGGGGAGGGCAACTGTGTCTTTTTTCCATTCTTTATTCATATTAAATTCCTTTTATAGTGGCACCTCGATTCACAAACTAGTTTCTTCCCATGACTCTGGTCACAAACTGAATTGGTCATGAACCAAATCAAATTCAATGGTTAGGTTCAACAGTGACCTTGTAGGAAAATCTGATTCAGTTCAGGACCAATTTGGTTTGGACCAGAATCGTGGAAAGAATTAAGTTGATGAACCAAGGTACCACTGTATTCTCATGATAAATATTTCTATATATTGTTATAGCAAATATTCCTTCTCTTACAATCATTTCATTTAAGGATAAAAAGTGGCTATTTTATAGGTAATATAGGTAAATGAATATGAATGATTTAACATTGATCTATATATAATTAAAATTTTCACAGTATAAACTTCTTCATTCGTCACTGAATGAACTCATAATAGTTTTTCCACATCTGAACCTCTAGAGGTCCTCTTCATCAATTGTTGGGCAAGTCTCCCAGGCTCTGTCTGTCTCTGCCTCTTTGCTTCTATTTGTCCCATGTTCTCACTCACGGATTCCTGCATATCTATGTGAGTATGGAGATTGATGCCAGACATATTCCATTTGGAAATCCGAGATCCTCCACACAAGCATCCTTCACACATCTCTGTATGTTTTTCATGATCAAATTCCTTGCTGCTTCCCTGTGGGCCCAAAGAGCCCCCACCTCATTATCCCCATGCATTCTCATGCTCGTGTTACCCACACTGATCCATCACAACACCCTCTGTAGATATTACTTCCATTAGTCCTTCGAACAATAGTCTGGAAAAGAAATCTTGAAAAGTTGTGCAGCTCTCTGCATGAGATGTTCGGAGCCATTCTACATAATTTTGAGGAAAAATCATTTCACATTTAAATTATTATTATGGTTGTCAAGGCCTTGATGGTCTCATAATGTTGTGATGCTCAAGGGCAAGATGACATCAGCATAAGATCCTTGTGAACTCAGGATTATTGCAGCCCTCTGATATTATATCTGATTTTCCCTCAGATTATAAGATCCTTGTGAGGGGCCGGGGATTTAGCTCAGTTGTTCTGCTGCCTGCCTTGCAAGCGCAAAGTCCTAAGTTCGATCCCTGGTACCAAAAAAAAAAAAGGTCCTTGTGAATTTAGGATTATCATCGACCTATGAGTCATCTGATACTCCCTATGAACCAACCCAATAAATAGTGGCAAGATCGGAATGTCTTGGTCCTTGCCCGCTCTGAGGCACTGACCTTCCAGCCCCTCCCCCCCATACTTGAAATAATGCAAGTCTCTATTGTTTTTTTCTTTAGTCCTCTCCGTTCCCTTTTCTAGGCAGTCAGAGGATTGATCAACCTCCAATATTTGGTGCCCAATGTGGGGCAAGTAGGCCTGAAAGGAAAGTTCCACTTGAGTAGAGGAAAGGACACATGGAGTGTTAGGCGAGAGAGGACTCCAAAGGCAAATTCAGAAGGCACCCAGAGCAAAGGAGAAAGGTAAAGCACGAAAGAAAGTTTCTGTAGTGTGATAATGGGGAAGAATCAGTCTAGAGAGCAGAAAAATTATATCCATCTCTTGCATAGGCTGCTTAAACAGGCCAGAGCTTGAGTTAGTACTCACACCTTAACTAAAATGGTGCATGAAATTATCAGGGTCAATCCGTGGTTCCCACAAGCTGGAACCTTAAATTTAGCAGACTGGATAGGATTGGTGAAAATTTAAAAAGAGGTCATGGCAGAGGTGAAACAATATCACCAGAAACATTCTCCTCTTGGGGACTAGTAAGATCTATTTTAAGACCCTTAAACATCATGTCATCTAGAGCACCAATGTTACAGCAAATAGGGGAGGATAATAATAGAGAAGAAGACAAATCATATAAAAAAGGGAGCACAAAATTACAACATGAAGAAGGATTTATACATGAAAAGGTAAAAACTCCAAGTGGTCCTTCTATAATGAGAGAAGAACTAATAGCGGATATGGCTGATGGAGATATTGCAGGGCTGGCACCTTCAGCCCATATAGGTCAGAAAAGTTCCACGCTTTGCAAGTCTAGCTATCAGGCACCCATTCAAGCAGTGGCAAGGCAGAGAGAAATTCTTAAACCTTACTGTTTTCCAATAATCTATAGGCTTGACCCAACTGATCAAAATCAGCAAATAGTAGAACATCAAGCTTTTGACTTTAAGTTGTTAAAGGAATTAAAATGGAGTGTAATTAATAATGGAGCCCAAGGGCCACTTATTTTAAGAATCTTAGATTTTATTGTGAAGAATTATTTCTTAAAACCTAAGGATCTGAGACATCTTACCTGCTCCTGTCTGTCTCCTAGTCAATTCTTACATTTTAATGTTCAATTACAAGAATAAGATGTGGATCAGGCTGACAGAAAAAGACAGGGTGATAGGGCTAAAATAACTTTGGAAATGTTATTGGGAATAAGACAGTTTGCAGACATAGCCCAATAATCGCAGTATACCACTGAGACTTTTTAACAATTGTACATAATAATGAAAAGAGCTTGCCTTACTGTGCGTGAGGATGTCCAGTCTTTTCTTAATATCTTACAAGGGCTGAGAGAACCCTATATATAGTTCATGGCCCAACTACAGGAAGTTGTATACAGACAAATTCCTCATGCTCAAGCAGCCAACATACTTATTCTTCAACTTGCTTATGACAATGCTAACCACATCTGTAAACAGGTTCTGGCCACTGTGACAGTCTCTAAAGATTTAAACAGTTACATTAAGGCTTGTTAGGATATCAGTTCAGAAACTCAGAAGGGGTCTGTGTTAGCTCAAGCTATGCTGGCTCTTACTAAACAAGGTAATAATATCAATGATAAAAATGTTCAATGTTTTAATTGTGGTAAAATAGGACATCTTCACCCACAATGTAGGTCTGCAAGCCAAGGTAATAACTCTAACATCTTTGGAACTTCCACTAACCTTAATCAGGGAAATAATGGGGCCAAAGCAGGTCCTTATCCAAGATGTTAAAGGGATAATCATTGGGCTAAACATTGTCAGTCTAAATACCACAGAGATGGAACTCCCCTCTTGAGAAACAGAAAGGGGGCTCAACCCCAGGCCCCCCAAATACTAGGGGTAATCCCAGAGAGGAATCAGGCCTTCAATCAGACTTCCAGTCAAAATCTCAGTCAGATTTATTCAGTCCAAGCCCTACAACAGGCTTAGATTCCTGGAGGAACATTGACTCCCTCACTCGAGGAACTTCAAGAAGCGCAGTACCAAATCTACCAGCCACTCAAAAGGTGAATCTCATTGTGGCAGGACAAGCCAGTTGCTGTTCCCAATGGGATTTGGGGACCTCCTCCTAAATACGCTATTGGACTAGTTATGCGAAAAGCCTCTTTGAATTTAAAAGGTCTTCCTGTTATACCCAGTATTATTGATAGAGATCACGTGAATGAGATTCAGGTCTTTATACAAACAATGGATATTTGGGTAATTGAGTCTGGAGAATATATTGCTCAGTTGATATTATTACCAGCACCCCCATCTGGTGACACCAATTTTAGACAGGGCCCACAATTAGGATGAAAAATTGGAGAAACTTCAAAAAGAGAAATTTATTTTACACAAGGGCTGACAGAGGGGCAACCCATGTGTTCCATTAAGATCAATGGAAAAACCTTTCAAGGCCTATTAGATACAGGCGTTGATGTATTGATAATCTCCACTAGTAAATGCCCTGCCCCCTGGGCCACTAAGCCAGCTTCAGCATGATCGGTGGGACTCGGGTGACCACAACAAACTGAGCCTCCTTTAACATATTAGGGGCCTGAGGGTCAGATTGGTTTGTTTCTTCCCTGTGTAGCCTCTATTCCAGTAAACTTGTGGGGAAGAGATTTATAAAAATAATAGAATATTAAATTAACTACTGAATCCCCCTCAGTTACCAAAAAATTATGAGTAAGATGGGATATATACCAGGTATAGGACTGGGAAAAAATGCTCAAGGAAACTCCCAGCCCTTAGATGTTAAAATTAAGTTAGACCGTGCTGGAATCGGATATCAAACTCCTTTTTTAGTGGCGGCCATTGATGTTTCTCCCCCTAAAAGTGCATTACCTTTACAATGGAAAACAGAAAATCCTATTTGGGTTGATCAATGGCCTCTTAAATAAGAGAAGCTTACTCAATTACATATGCTTATAAAAGAACAAGTTCAATTAGAACATCTAGAGCTTTCTGTGAGCCCTTGGAATACTCCTATATTTGTGATTCCAAAGAAGTCTGGTAAATGGAGATTAATTCAAGATTTAAGAACAATCAATGCAAATTTACAACCAATGGGTGCCCTCTAGCTGGGGCTACCATACCCTTGGGACTGGCACTTAATTGTGATTGATCTTAAAGACTGTTTTTTTACAATCCCACTATACCCATTAGATAGACAAAAATTTGCTTTTTCAGTGCCTAGTATTAATTTCAAAGAATGTATGTGTGTTGTTTTTTTTTTTTTTTGGTACCGGGGATCGAACTCGGGACCTTGCGCTTGCGAGGCAGGGACTGGAACCACTGGGCTAAATCCCCGGCCCGAATTTCAAAGAATGTATGCAGAGATATCAATGGAGAGTCTTGCCACAAAATATGAAGAACAGTCCAACTTTGTGCCAATATTTTGTAGGATAAGCATTACAGAATGCCAGAGATACATACCTAATATAGTCCATTACATGGATGACATACTCTTGGCTAACAGCTCTAATTCTTGTTTATGTGACTTTTTTGCTCTAACAAAAAAGGATCTTAAACAGATTGGCTTGTGTATAGCTCCAGACAATGTTCAGCTTTGTAGCCCTTATTATTATTTGGGAAACTTATTAACTGAAAGAACTGTTAAGCCTCAAAAAATTAAGATCAGAAGGAATCAATTGCTCACCTTGAATGATTTCCAGAAACTTTTAGGTGATATCAACTGGATCTGCCCTAAACTAGGGATAGCTACTTATCAATTAAAACATATTTATAAAACCCTGCAAGGTGAACCTCAGATTGCCTCTCCATGCACCTTGAGCATGGAGGCTCGTAGAATTAATGTTGTACTAATGCCATGTGTATTGTGTTAACCTCCAATACCCTCTTATCCTCTATGTACTCAACACTCCACATTCTCCTACAGGATTGTTAGGTCAATTCTATGATAATCAATTATTCCCCGTAGAATGGCTTTATCTTCCTAATCTAAGGTTGAAACACAATTATATACGGAACAAATAACTAAAATTATAATAAATGGAAAAATCCACTCTACTCAGCCTTTTGCTGCCAATCCCTCTGTAATAGTTTTACTCATAGGCATGAGTCAGAATGCTATATTATTACAACAAGCTATATATTGGCAAGTGGCTTTTGCAGACTTCATTAGACAGATTGATAATCACTTTCCTAATGATCCTCTTCTCCAGTTCTTTCTTAAACATCCTTGTAGTCTACCTAGAATAACCCAGTTAGAGCCCATTTCTAATGCACCTTTATACACAGATGGCTCCTCTAAAGGAAAAGCAGCCATATGGAGTCCAGATTTTCGGCATGTCATTCTAATCCCTACCCTTTCAGTGCAGCAATCCGAAATAACTGCTAATTTGTTTTTTTTTAGAGATGACACAAAAAACTTCTATAAATATTATCAGTGACTCGGGTATGCAGTATTTCTCACACAAAGGCTCAAGAGTGCCACTTTTCAAGCCAAAAAACTGAAACTAAAAATTCCATTTGGTCCAGCTATTCCCCTCCTAGGTGTCTTCCCCAAAGAGTTCAAGACACCATATTACAGTGATAGATGCACACTTGTGTTTATAGCGGCACAATTCATAATACCTAAATCTTGGAGATGTCCTATATGTCCATCAACAAATGAATGGATAAAGAAAAGGTGGTATTTACACATGTATAGATACATGTATATACAGCATAAATAAATTGAATGTGTAAGATTCTTTTTAAAAAAATCAAAATGTTTTAATCTGTCCCTTCTTTTCTATTCCTAGACCTTTACTGGCCTAACTATTGTTGCTGTGACCACAGTACTGGGCTTTCCTCCTACCAACTGGAACTTCATTTTGTCATATTTTGGTCATAATTCACTTCTGTCTTAATTTCTCCTGTCCTTATTTCCTCAAATATTAGATGAGGATAGACTCCAACAACATGGGGATGTTGTGGTGATAAGACCGTATATTTAAAACTCCTACCATAGTGCCTGACCCACTCATGCTGCAGTGTCTAGGACTGTGGACGAGACTATATATATTAATGGTAGTAAGAGAAGGCAGAAATGAAGGAGAAAGTTTATCAAGAGTCCTAGGAGAGCTCTACTTCAGCGCTCTGACTTTCGGCCCACTCTTCCTGGCCACCTGTGCCACCATGGATCTCACTGCCATCTATGAGAGCCTCCTGTTGCTGAACCCTGACTTGTCATCTGACCACTGAGAAACTGCGTCTTTGGAAATCTGGAGCCTGAAATCACCTGACTCTGGCCCCTCTGGGGTCACCTCCCACCTGCCTGGCCGCTCCACCAGCCTGGCAGAGGGCCATAGCTGTGCCTGGGTACCCCCAGCCCCTGGCTTCGCACCCCTGGCTCCCCGCCCAGGCCCTGAGCTGTCACCCTCACCCACGTCACCTACTATGACCCCTACTACCTCCTCTCGCTACAAGACTGAGCTCTGGTGGACTGTTTCCAAGAGTGGGCGCTGCTGCTACAGGGCGAAGTGCCAGTTTGCCCACGGCAGGGGTGAGCTGTGGCAGGCCAGTCGCCATCCCAAGTACAAGACGTAACTCTGCCACAAGTTCTACCTCCAGGGCCGCTGCCCCTGTGGCTCACGCTGTCACTTCATCCACAACCCCAGTGAGGACCAGGCTGTCCTTGGCCACCCTCCACGCGTGCTACACCAGAGCATCAGCTTCTCTGGCCTGTCCTCAGGCTGCCGAACCTCACCGACACCACCAAGACTGACAGGCCCTTCTTGGTCCTCATGTTCCTTTTTGCCCTCCAGCTCCCCACCACCACGTGCAGCTGACTTTCTACTTTCACCCTCTGCCTTCTCTGCTGCCCCTGGGACCCTCATGGTGCAGAAGGAACCCACCCCAGCCTGCTGCCCCTCTTGCTCAAGGGCCACTCCGGGCAGCATCTGGGGGCTGGCTCGAAGGCCCTCTGCACACTCCCTGGGATCTGATCCTGATGAATATGCCAGCAGTGGCAGCAGCCTGGAGGGATCCGACTCACCTGTCTTTGAAGCTGGGGTCTTTATACCCCAGCCCCCTTCAGCCCCTAGGCAGCTCCCCATCTTCAATCACCCACTTAGAGCAGATCAGCTGGATCTCAAGGGGGAGACACTTGTTGGGACCCTGGGGACTCCCGATGTAATCAGGTGGCCCTCCCCCCACATTCCAAAATGCATTAACCTGGGCCTGGGATTTAGCTCAGTGGTTTCGCCGCCTGCTGCGCAAGCACAAGGACCAGAGTTCAATCCCTGGTACCAAAAAATAAAATAAAATAAAATAAATAAATAAATAAAACAAAATGCATTAACCCACTCCCCTGATGCCACACCAGGGCAGGCCCCCAGTGTGCAAGGCCAGTCAGTGCTCACAGTGTGGGGGTGGGGTGTTTCCTGAGCTTCTTAAAATGTAGCATATTTGAGGGGGTCGGTGAGCTCTGGCCCCTGTCCAACCCTGTCTCCTGGAATCTTACATGCTGTGAATAGTAGGGCCTTCCCAGGTTTTCCTAGACCTGAGTTTCCAGTGTCTGGTGATTGGAGCCTCCCCTGAGGGAGAATCCTGGCTCTCAAATTTCCCTCCACAAGCAAGTGGACAAAGCTATTGCCAAGTCCCAACCCCCAAACGGTGGGCCCTTTATTCATGACTTTATTTATTCTAATAAGATTTTATAGTATTTATATATATTAAGTCATCTACTTCCACTGTATTTTTCTTCTTCCTTTTTGTAATATTAGAAATGATAGTATAATTATTGTAAGTTACTATAATATATTAATATAGATTGTTACCTCAAAAATTATTTTTGTTTGTAAAACTTTCAAATAAACAGAATCTGTGTGTAGAAAAAAAGAAGAGTTCTGGGAATGGGCTGAGATGAAGAGTAAAATATAGGTGGAGAAAGGTTGTGGCAGATGGATGACAAGGCTGGGAAGTCACACAAGAGACAGTATTGCAGGTAGCACTAAGGACACTTTGGCTGAGCATTCTTAGAAGCATCAAGCCAAAAACCATTGTCACAAGCCAGATCCCTCTGCCTCATTGGGCTCAATCAAACAGAATTGTCATTTGGCTTCAGGAGGCTTTAGGAAACATTTGAAGGAAATATTGGTTAGTACAAAAAATTTTTCTTCTAGGAAAACATGTTTCTTTTATTCCTTGAAATTCAAATAAGGAAGCAAGAAACAAACTAAAGCCTTTTCTCTCATTTTTCTTCACCACATAGAATCAACTTTATTACTTCATCAGATCTTTTTATGTCTGTATAAACCAACATCCTTTGAGAAATAGAAGGGGGTAAGAGAGGTCAAAAGCTAAGGAAGCACAGGACTGGATGGACATTAAGACAGGATGACTATGAAAGATTCCAGGTCCCAATATGCAATAGGAGCAATAATTGTGTAGTCCTCAGAGTTTTGTGATGGACAACTCTGGACACCCCAACTGCACAGCTTTGGGTGCAGTCTATCCACCAGAGGTGGGCAAGGAGGACAAGAGTACTTGAGAGCATGTAGAGACAGTGAGCTTTGGGGTTGAGAGGGCAAGTTTCTCAGATGGGCACACTGTTTCCCACCTTGCTGGGTTGAAGGTACTCATAGGGCAGGTCCAGGTGTGCATTCCGGACCTCAATCTCCTTGTCCATGGCAGCCAGCTCCTCCTGGAATTGCTTCAGCACAGCCTGGGGTGGGGGCAAGATAGCTCAGAACTGGGCTTCTCGGCCAAGAACACCACCCCTCCTTCAAGCTGCCCCCCTCCCTCCGTGACCTAGGCATCTCCTAACCAAGACAGGTTGGTGTCTGCCAAGGAACTTGATGACAGTCTTCTGCATACGGGCTTGTTGGAGATTAGGCAGTGAGTCCACTATGTCCTTCTCTGTCACATCCTTGGAGGTGGGTAGGGGTTTCCACATGGTGCATGGGCCATTAGGGATCCAGGAGTACCAGTCCAACTGCAGGTAGGACAGCCACACAGAAGCTCAAGTTAGTAGCCCAGACATCTGGACACACTCTCCCCACCCCATCTTCTACATCCCAGGAGCCAGGGAACATAGGTTACCTGGCCAAGGTGGGTAGAAGCATGCTGACCAGTACACATGAAGATACACATGGTAACAAAGTGACAGAGTTGAGCCCGGGACTCTAACCACAGAGGTAACCTGGGTGAAATAAGGAGAGTGAGAAAACCTGAGACCAGGATGGGAGGTGGATCTAGACCAGGGGAAGCTATCTGGGGATACATAAAAGAACTTGGTGTGGTCCCGGTCTCCAGATTCTATCATTCACACATAGTGAGCACTCAAGCATTCATGCACTTGGGAGCCATAGGGAGAGGACAGGAACAAGTAAGGGAAAATAACTAATAGAAAGCATGCATCTGATTCCAGAGAAGCTCATAGTGTGTGAGGAGGGAGAACACTGTATGAGAAGACAAAAAAGGAGAGGAGCTAGAGAGATCAGGATTGATTGGTAGGATTTTGTAAGCCCTGGAGGATCAAACAATGCTCAGCATTTCCAGAGTGTCCTATGATGTAGGAGAGGAGGATTGCTGACAGCTGGTGGGTGCTGAGACAAGGTAAGGGGCGGGGGGGATCCCTGCTTTACCCTCGGTCCTGGGCCTCTGGCAGTCCAGTCTCAGTGATTTCTCTACACCACAGCTGCAGCTCTGGATCATGCTGCACAGCTTCATCACTCTGGTAGAAAACCCAACCATCCCATTCACATTACCTGTTCCCAAGCGAAGAAGAAGCTCAGTCTCAGGCAGCCAGTGCAGGACCTACAGCGTCCCCTCATTCTCTCCCTCTCTGTGGCACCCTTACCGACTGATGATTCCCCACAGCCTGAGGGCATCTTGGCCATAGAGAGAAGATGTTACATCCAAGAGCCCAGGGTCAGCCAGGTCATGAGGAGGACAGAAGGAATGATAAGTCAAATAAGCTGTGGCTCTCTGCAGAATGTCAACATGGCCTCCACTACCTGTACTCACCACCTGAAAACAAACTAGAGTTAGTCAACCCAGGTAAAAGTGAGAGAGTAGAACCAGGAGGTTATTCAGTTGTGGGGTAGATCATGGAGAGGCCTTTGGAAGAAGAAACAGACTTTGGGGAGGACTGGGTAAGGGAAACCCCTTTGGAATTCTTCTAACTTTGAACCTTCCTCCCTGTTCACCCATCCCTTTCCATACCAGATCGAAAATTCCATATTCAGAGACAAGACTACTCTGGGCCAAGGTGTTGATCTCCATGGTGTAGTGAAAGTGGGGGATCAGGAGCTGATCGTGAGGAAAAGAAATGGAACACAAATAAGAGATCCCAGAATCCAAAATGGAAGGATAAAGTAAAGGAACTGCCATTTAAGGAAAAGGGAGAGGGTGAGTCTTGGTGAGGGGTAAGATTGGGAAGACAGAATTGGAAAGATATTTCCTCAAGGCCCTCCAAGATCTAAGTTTTAGGAGTTCACTTATTTGCATAGTCTCATACTCTTTGTCAGAATTATAGTAATTCCTGATTTCACATCACAAAATCTAGCAGGCTATCAACACCTGAGCCCACCCCCTTTTGTCTTCCCCAGCACTTCATTCCACCCCCTCCACCATATACACATGCTCACATTGGATGCCCTATATAAGAAAACCTTCCTTGACTCATTCCTCTTTAGCAGCCTGCTTATCTCTCAATTGTCCTTTTCAAAAAGTCTTCAGAGGCACCTGTGTGGTCTCTACCTCCTCACTGCTCAGATCCTGTTCCGCCACACCAAGCAGGCTTCCAGTGCCTCCACTTTCTTCAGATAGAACTGGCCAGTGTATTCACCAATGACTTCCATACTGACAAATACAGACAGCCCTTCTCTGTTACTGTGCGACACCAATCCTCAGCATTTGAGACAGATAACCATGCCTGCTCTTGAAATACTTTCTTCTCCTGGCTGCCATGACTCACACTTTTTTGTTTCCCCTCACCTCAATGGGTGTCCCTTCTCTTGTTCCTTTTCTCATCCACTTTCTCTGCTCAATTTCTAAAGGTCAGAGCACCCTACAGTTACATGCAGGGCCAAATGTTTTGCTATGTCTACAAAGCCTAGAAAATTTTATTTAGTACAATGGCTTTAGATAGTTCTATTTCCTGATGACTCTAAAATCAGTGCTGACCACCTCCAGGAATTTCAGGCCCAGATATCCAGCTGCTCTCCTGACATTTCCAAATGGATTTCTGTAGGCACTGGAAGCTCCACATGGTCCAAACCGAACTCTTGCTTCTTCTCCCCACTAAGTAATATGATTCTCGCTCATCTTTTCTCACCTCCCTTCCTTCCTACCCAACATTCCAATCACTGTCACCCTACACTTCAATCACATCTTACACTCACCCTTAACCACACCCCCTTTCATTCCTTACCTCTAATATTTCTCTGACTGGAATGTAACTACCCCTCACTATCCACCTGACAACTTCCTCAGTCCAAATTTCAACTCCTTTGTAAAACCTCTTCTCTTTCATCAGCTCTTAGTAAATGTGTGCTTGGGTGATTCCATAGTGTGCTCTTGCATGACTGTGTGTGTGTGTGTGTGTGTGTGTGTGTGTACGCGCACGCATGTCCATATAAACGAAGCCACTGCCAACCTAATCTAATATACTACAATGTTAGATGCAAGGTAGACGCCTTCAGAGGCTAGGAGTGTGACAGGAAAGGTAGTCAGATGCCAAATGACAGAGATTCAGAAATACCTTGCAGATAGGATGCAGGCTGGGCAAGCTCCTCATTGTGGGCACAGAAGTAACCTCAGCAACAGATGTCCCCTTAGCAGATGTGACTGTAACTGGTGCACCTGGAAATCAGAGCTACGGACCCATATTTTGGCAAGGAGCCAGGCCATGGGAGGATCTGAAGGCAGGAAGAGCAGAGGTGGAGGGCTTCCGTGCTGAGGTGGCTGGAGCTACAAAAGAGACAATGGGAGCTGAAGACATGTGTGTCCAAGTCCCCAAAGGAGAGCAATACATAGGGAAAAAATAACTGGGTTCTTTTACCTGAATGACCATGGGTAAAAAGTTTTCCATCTGGCTGTAGCTTCAGCATGACCAAAGGGGCTGCCACATATTGCTGCTGAAAAATGATGACATTCGGCTTAACCCCATCCAGCAGGGAGAAATTGGCTTGAAACAGAGTTCCAGCCTGTAGGGGAAGAAGCAGGGACAAACAAAGATGTTGGAGTCACTTCTGGACCTTCTTTGATTTACCAAAGTGGATCCTTCCTCAACCTCTCAAAGTCTTATTTTAAACACCAATTGTTGGCCCCGGAGCCAAAGCTCTGGATGCAAGGTTTAAGATTCAATATTTTCCACTGGACTTCAAGCTATGGGAGTTGAAGTTTCTGGCTTTCCACCATATACCACCACTCCCAACCAATGCCTTCTCTTATCCCCTCCTCTGCAGCTTTAGCCAAATGTAGCACAAACTATTTCTTTTGTTTCTTCCTGCCCCAAATAAGTCTAGCTCTCCATGACTTTTTTTCAGTCCTTCTGGTGGTTCCTCTCCAGAAGTTTGAGTTCCAAAAGCTGAGGCTGAGACACATTTCACTAGGAAGGAAGAAATGAAGGTGGACAAGAGAGAGGGAGAAGAAAAGGAAATGCAGAGAAGATGGTTTAGATCACAGTTCTCAACTAGAGGTGATTTGAGCCCTCCCCCCAACATTTGGCGATATCTAGAGACACTTTTGGTGTCACAACTGGGGGGATGCTATTGGTATCTAGAAAGTAATAGCCAAGGATCAGTAGTAAAATCCTATACTGCACGGGACAGTACCCTATAACAAAGAATTATCTGGTGCCAAAGTGGAGTGGCTGCCGGTACAGGTAGAGGAGAATATACATGATAGTGGGGTACTTGGAGCAGATAAGGGAAGGAGGAAGAGGAGGGGAAGAGGTGGGAGGATGCCTAGGATGGTGGGCAGAGGGAGCACAGCACCTGGAGCTCTTTCTCCAGCTGGGTCTGCAGGGCTTCCAACCCTGGAGGCAGCAGCAGGCGGGCTGGGAGGCTCTTACAGCACCTCAGAAGCATGGGGTTCGCACCGTTGAGGAACTGGAACCCAAGAGGGTGTCATCCTTCCAGCAATCACAGACCCGCACTGAGGACATCAGGACATGAGTTGGGGACACACTGTGAGCTCTGACCTCTTCATCCCATTGATTTACATCTCCTACTCGCCCTCCCTCTCCTTTCAGACCCCTAGGTTGGAATTCTGTATACAGGTTTTAGGAGATTGTGGTAACTGCCCAGCCAGGGGAGTCTTTCCGCTCTCGAGAATACTTATTAAAAATCCTCCAGTGTTTTCATACAAACTGCAAGATCCAATGTCCCCTTAATAGCCAAATCCTTCAACCTGTACTAAAAAAACCCCAGTGTGCAAAAATATCAAGGAAGATCCCACCTTGCAGCCTAGGAAGAAAGTGTCCGACCGCAACGTGGCTCTTACCCTTTTGCCAGAGAGAAGTTGAAGTCCAAGTCCTTGTCCTCCAGGAACCGCTGGTCCCTAGGAAGGTCCTGCGGCGAACTCCCTGCTATGGGCAGGATTAATCCGTCCTTCAGGGGCCCCACCTGAGGAAGAACACGCAGTGCAGAGTGAGTGGGGCCCCGGGAGTGGGGATCTGTAGGGGTCCAGGCTTTCTCCTCTCACCGGTACACCGTCTTTCTATTCTGCACCTCCTGCTCCCGCTGTGTCTTGAACAGGTTCTGGGGGTCGTCACTCACGCTCCGGGCTGGGGGAGAAGCACAAGGGCTCGCGTCTTCCCTGGACAACCCTCCGGGACCTCTCGGTCGGCCCTCCTCCTCACCCCACCCTCTCACTTCTCCCCTCTCCTTATCTTTCCCATTTAGTGTGTGTCATAGCCTCTCCCCGACCGCTGCTTCCTGCAGCTGCACCCCGTTCCCTAGCGCCCCACCAGTGCCCTCCGGAAGGCAGATAATCGCTTCTCCCTGCACCCAGCGGGAGCAGGGGAAAAAGGCCTCGCCCTGGGTCCCATGGCCCTGAACCGTGACCCACTTGCAGAACCAGTCAGAATCCAGCAGGAGTTTGCGTTTGCGTAGCTTCACCAGCAGAAGGCGCCCCAGGTGCAAAGGGACCTTGATATTCTTCTCGGTCTCCTGCTGGACAGAGCGCAGTTCAGAGACAGGCAGCCGGCTCCGTGAACCTCCGGAGAAGCTTGTCCCTGCGGAACCCTCGGAGCCACCCGGGAGAGACGGGGCCAGCGGGCGGGAAGAGCCTCCTTGGCCCCTAGTCGTGCCCGGAGCCCGGCCGCGCGCCCCAGCTGCCTCTGGTCGACCCCAGTCCTTCCACCCAAGCAGGGTGCTCCTTCCTGCGCTTCCCGCTTTCCTACCAGGCGCTCTCCCGGCCTCATCCCCCACCTGCTCCCTCCCCCACCCCCCCACCCCCACCCCCCGTCCCCGACCCACACTGACTTTGCCTGGCAGCGGCGGCAGCAGCTTCCCGGGGTCCGCCTCCCCGTGCTCGCCCACCAGCCACAGCTGCAGGCGGTTGGGGGAGCCCGCCAAGAGCGACTTCCTGGTGGCGACGTGGACCATGTACTTGCCCATCTTGCCTGGACCTGGCGAGGGATTTGGGAAGTGGGCAGTTAATAAGACCTGAGACCCAGCCCCCGGGCCGCCACACCCAGGCCAGAGTCCTGGTTGTGTGGGTTCCAGGATCCCGGTCGCCCACCCACAGTTTCTTCCCTGGCTCAGAGGCAGAAGTCTAGCTCACACCCTCTCGGTTCGCAGGGTTTCTCTCCAGCATCGCAGAAGGTCCAGCCCACCCTCGCTCACTTGGCATGTGCTCCCTGATACACTGTCACACCCAGCCAGGAGCTGAGCACACTGCCCGCTGATGATGAAAACTAACCCCAGTATTTTTTTGGTGAAAAAATTTAATGAGTTGGCAACAGATAAACTGGTTCAACTGCTAGGCTCATGGGCCATTCTCCCTTTCCCCAACATTGCGACTGGAGAGAGAAGAAAAGGAAACTGAGACCCCCCAAGGATTTTCCAGGCCTGGTGAAACCCAGCTCAGTTCTTTTCCTTGGATCCTGAGAAGTACCCAGGCGCCCTTCCAATAAATCCTCATGTGCTGCTCAAGTTAGCTTGAAGAGGGTTTCTAGAGCAATCAGCTCTGCCACATAGAACCCCTCACCAAATCCTATCAGGAGTGAGTCCAAGTTATTGATGCAGAGAAAGAAGTTGAAGAACCAAGCAGGGACAAGTCTCAAGAGCTGAAGTATAAATATGAACTTCTGTTCCTTTTCTAATAGCTCTTTGCTTAATAATTGATTGGCCTGAGCCCACAATTTTTTGATCATTCTTGTTTAGTAGCATAATCTTATTTCAGTGTTTAAAATTGCTTCCTTTATCAGTCCCACCATAGAGCCCATTCTAAGCTCTTCTCTTTGGCCTCCTCTTCCTGTCCTAGCTCAAGGTACACCTACTTTTGGATCTAGAGGTTTTGTGTAAAGGAGAAGGCTGATCTGCTTCTCATTTGCTTTTTCTTTCTTTCTCTTTTTTATTTTCAGTATTTATTTGTAATGGGTCCAGAAAAGCATAAAAGCTGTACATATTGTGGGGTTACCTGTAATGGTTGATACAATATATACAGTGCATAATATTTAAACAAGGTTAAACATATTTATCTCCTCAAAGATTTATCATTTTTGTGGTTAAAAACTTTCGAAATCCTTTCTTCTAATTTTTGAAATATATTGTCGGGAGCAATGCTACACAATTTTAGGGAAAAATCATTTGGTTAGCCTAGTTCTCTTTCCTACAGCCCAGCTACAGAATTCCGAGACATAACTCCATTTTGGCCTCCAGTCACAACTGAGACCTCAATGATCCGATGATGCTGTGATTCTCCAGGACAAGAAACATCCGGGGAGCTGAAAGCATCCTGGGAGGAACAAACATCTACTCAGGTCCTCATTGTTCTTGGACTGTTACCATCTTGTTTACGCGGATGTACTGAACTCTCTGTAAGTCATTTGTTACATTTGTTTCTCCGGATGTACTGAGTACTGAATAAAAGGTGCCGTAAACTGGGGGCTTTTGTCTTTGCCGCCTAGAGCAGCACTGATCAGACCCAAAGCTCAGCTTCTTCTCAGTCTCATTTTTCTACCTTTCCTGTAATTTGCCTTGTGCTGCCCTGGCTCGAAGGAGACTAGGACTTACTGCAGAGGTTCTAGTAACATCCCCTTTCCCTGTTCCCTACAATATATTGTGGGAAATTGTAGAATTCAGCTATCTAGTTGTAAGAAATGATCACAAGAAGTTTGTTAACTGAGAAAATTAAGTCGTTTCTGGGAAATTCCACAAGTCTGTTTGTTAAAAGAATGCCAGAAAACTTTAAGAGACGTTGTAAAAGTCTCACGGGAGAAAAACAGGTTTTCCTAGTTTATTTACCATTTTCTGGGATCAGAGGACCTCGACCCAATGACTCTATCGGTGTTAAGAGAGATAAGACTCACTATGCACATCTGTGATGTTTATGGTGGGCCGGTGGGCTTGATTTTGGCTAAAGTCGTCCTGCTGTCTTGATACTATCTGATAAGAAGAGGGCTGTGGTGTGCTCTTTGATGTACAGGATTGGTGAAGGGAAACAGGGGACTTGTGAATTCGCCTGTAGCTTTTATGAGTCACTTAAAGTCACTGGTTATCATCAGAGGTTAAAATCAGAAAGACAATAGCCAGAATAACTAAGCTGCTTTCCTACATGTATAAAAGCCTTGCTTCTTCCCTTTGTGATGGTCGAATAGTGCCAGAGGAATTAAACTGCTGTTTGTTCCCCAGGCTGTCTCCTTTTCTTTCTTTGAAAGTCAGTGCTTTCCAGGGTTCCAGGTCTCCCTCTAGAGAGACCACCCACAATATATAGTACATAATCTGCAGTCACCATACTGTGCAATACCCCAGGAGTTCTTCCTCCCATTGAACTGTATCTTAGTGCCCATGGATAACCTTCCCTCATACTTTCTCCAAGGGTATTGGCCCTGGACTCTGGTAATCACCATCCTGCTCTCAGCTTCTATGACAACAACTTTTTTAGATTCCATGTACATGTGAGATCATGCAATACTTGTCTTTCTATAACTGGCTTAATGTAATGTCTTCCAAATGCATCCACGTTGTCACAGGATTTCACTCTTTTTATGGTTGTATAGTATCCCATTGTGCACATGCATTGCATTTTCTTTATCTACTCATCAGCTGATGGACAGGTTGTTCCCATTTCTTGGCTATTTGAATAGTGCTTTGATCAACATATATCCTGAAATTTTATTAGTTCTAATAGTTTTGGTGGAGTTTTAGGGTTTTTCTATACATAAGATTATTCCACCATTGGTGGCAATTTGATTTCTTTTCCAGTGTGAATGCTTTCTATTTCTTTGTCTTGCTCAATTGCTCTGGCTAGGACTTCCAAAAATGTGTTTCATATCAACATAAAAGTCGACATCTTAGTTAGCTATCTGTGGATAGCTAGTTCTTAGAATATTTCATCTGTTTAAAATTTTCTTAGTACATATTTGCAGTACATAATGATTATATTCATTGTGGAGAGTTCATACATGTATATAAGACATCTTATTTTTTATCTCCCCTTTTCCTCCTTTAAACCCACCCCTCAACCATCTCTTGGTCCCTTTCACAAAAAATCTATTTCTCTGCCAGGGATTTAGCTCAGTGGTTCCATCACTTGCCTTGCAAGTGCAAGGACCCGAGTTCGATCCCTGGTACCAAAAAAAAAAAAATCTATTTCTCTCCTTCTTAATATGTATCTTTCATTTTGCTTTTTAAATTTTTTATCCCTTGAATTTCTCATATAAGAGAAACCACGTGATATTTAACCTTGTGGGTCTGATTTATTTCACTTAACATTATGGTCTCAAGGTGGATCCATTTTCCTACAAATGACTCAAATGTATACCTCTTTATGGTAGAGTAGTACTCTGTTGTGTATAAATACCACATTTTCTTTTTCTTTTTTTTTTTTGGTACCGGGGATTGAACTCAGGCCCTTGTGCTTACACAGCAGGCGAAGAAACCACTGAGCTAAATCCCCAGCCCTCAATACCACATTTTCTTTATCCATTCATAAGTTGATAAACATAAAGGCCCCTTCCAAGATTTGGTTATTATGAGTGATGCTGCTATAAACATGGGTATGTGTGGATCACTATAATATGCTGTCTTTAACTCTCTTGGGAAGATACCTAGAAGGGGAATAGCTGGGTTGAATGCAATTTCTAGTTTTAGGTTTTTGAGGATTCTCCATACTGATTTTCATAATACTAGTTTACATTCTCACCAACCATGTAGAAGGGTTCCTTTTTCCCAACAGCCTCACCAGCATTTGTTATTATTTGGGTTGTTTGTTTGTTTGTTTGATGGTGGCCATTATTTCTAAAGTAAGAAGGAATGTCAGTGTTGTTTTCACTTGCATTTCTCTAATGACCAGAAATGTTGATCATTTTTTCATGTATTTGTACTTCTTCTGAGGAGTGTCTACACATTTCAGATGCCCATTTTTTGACTGGATCTTTTATCTTGAAGGGTCCAATTATTTTCTAGCTCTGCATATATTCTAGATATTAGTCCTCTGTCTGAAGAGTAGCTGAAAAAAATTTCCCATTCTGTAGTCTGTCTCATAACTCCGTTTCCTTTGTTGTGCAGATTTTTAATTTGATATAATTCCATTGGTTGATTCTTGATGTTAGTTTTGTGCAATTGAGATTCTGTTCAGAAAGTCCTTGCCTATGCCTGTGTCTTCAAAGTATTATCTATTTTTATCTTCCAACAGATTGTTTCTGCTCTAATATTTAGATCTTTGGTCCCCCCCTTTTTTATTTTTGGTACCAGGGATCGAATCCGGGACCTTGTGCTTGCGAGGCAGGCACAGGAACCACTGAGCTAAATCCCTGACCCCTCTTTGATCCATTTTGATTTTAGGGTTTTTTTGTTTTGTTTTGTTTTGTTTTAAAGGAGGAAAAGTTTATTTAGTTCACAGTTTGTATATATTTCAGCCCATAATTGTCTGGCTCCAAGGAAGGGTGGTATGCCAAAGGGGCATCACAGAGGAAAAACAGTTCATGGTGGGCAGAAGGCAGCAAAGCAGCAAGCAACAAGCTGGGACCCACTATCTGCCTCTTATATGCTATTCAGGCTACCCACCCTTAGGATGGATAGCACTCACGTCCAGTGTGGGGCAGCCTTAATCCTCGTATCACATCCTTGATCCCAGCATCACACATCCTAGATCTAGCCTTCTCCAAAAAACTCTACCTATGACCAATTGAGGCTTTGGGGGGACATCTAGACACAAGCCATTACGTCATGATTAAAGTGTTTTTTTCACCTTATTACCTGTTACTGTGTAACAAATTACTCTAAAACTTAGCAGCTTAAAGCAACAGATATTATCTCACAGTTTCTGTCATCAGGAGTCTGGGAGCAGTTTAGTTGGTTGACCCTGATGCAATGTCTCCTGAGGTTGTGGTCAGCTGCCAGCAGGCTACAGAGGCCCTGGGGGCTCACTCACACACACCTCCACTCCTCACCTTGTGGGCTTCTTGCTAGGCTGCTTGAGTGTCCTCACCACATGGTAGCTGGCTTCCCCCAGAGTGAGTGATCTGGAGAAATGGAAGCTGTTGTTTTACACCCTAGTCTCAGAAATGATATCCATCACTTTTGCCCTTCACTGTGGGTTGCAGAGACCAATGCTGGTACAAGGTGGAGGGAGCAACACAGAGTTGTGAATAACAGAAGATGGGGAGCAATGAGGGCTGTTCTGAGTCTGGCTAACAAATAATGTAAGTATTCCATCTCTTCTAGGTATCCAATGAATTTTTTGAAGAAGGATTTATGGCTGATGTTGATTTAGATGACAGTTGTACACTAAATAAGAAAATAAGAAATGCACAGCTGGCTCAGTATAATTTTATTTTGGGTAATTTAATATATTTTTTCAAATGCTTATTGTTTGGCTTTAATTCCAAAAAAGCAAAATAAGTAATATGGTATAATACTTGATAATTACTACTTGATAATCACAATCTATTAACAGCTTACAAAGACAAGTCTTGGTTTAGCTGTTCTTATGTGCTCTTTGTTATTTGCTGGAAGAAAAGCTGTAAACTTTCACATGAATCCTATGGTGTGGTATCACAACAGTTAACATCTCAAACCAAAATGAAAAGAATTTGAAAATAATCTCTTCAGTAGAATTACATTCCTTGTGCTTCAGTTATATGGCAGGGCTGAAATACTTTCCCTTGCTTTTCAAGTTTATTAGAAATCTTGGGGATTAAACGAATGAGTGGAAAAGATCCAACATTTAAAATGATAAAAGGGGAAAAATAGGTAAAAAACTAAAATGTCCCACAGGCACATGAGTCATTGGATACAGAATCTACAATTTTGAGTTTAAAAATGATTTTGAAATCAAGAGAAACTGATGCTGATATTCTTGCAGGCATGACACTGATATTTCCAGTAAGAGACTATCAAAAGCAAACCTAAATATGCATAGAATTGTCCTGTCAACTGTTGTCCACTGATACCTGACTCTATGGCATGTACCGTGATGTTTCAGTCAGGCTTGTTGTAGTGACAGAAATCTCAAATTAGTTTAGACAGAGATAGAATTTATTGGAAAGGTATTGTAGGGTCCTATGATGTGAAAGGTGGAATTAAAGAGGCAAATCATTGGAAGAGTAACTGGGAGCTATCAGGAGCTTACAAGAACAGTTTCTCCACATTTATGGTTCTTGTTTTGCTCTGGTCCTTTATACTTTTTTTGAATATCTACTTTATTCCACTTACCTGTGGACCAGTTTCTTCCTTCCATCAGGCAGTAAACATGGCTGCAGGTTCCTGAATCATCTTACAGTATGCATCACTAGAGAGAACAAGTTGTTTTCTCCACATTCCAGGAAATTCTCTTTGGCTGGTTGGCATGGATGTAATGTCCATCTTTTGCCTTCTCAGCTATGACAGGTAGAGCTGAGAGTGTCTGTACAAGGTCTCATTTGTGCCCGAAGGCCATAATCCCATTCTCTCAAATGGACAATTCAGACTGGAATAGTTATTCCTTCTCAGGACTCTTAACTCTCAGAAGAACCTAGTGGTCATTAGATTGATATTTAGTGATTACTATTGAGGAAAAACTCAGGCATGTGTCATGCAACTCTTGACTTGGTGGTTAATAAATCACTGGTTTAAAATATCCTTTTTTCCCTTTTTCTGTAGTGGTTGGAGAAAAGGAAAAGATAAATAATGCTGTAAATGTCTGAACAAGAGACAACAAAATTCATGGAGAGATTTCAGTAACTTCTGCCATTGATAAATTGAAGAATCTCAAGAAATCACATACACTAAATGCTGAGGAAGGGTTTTGAAGAACTTTCCTTGTACATGCTTCTTGTTTTGACCTTTGAAAAATGTATTTTTTCTTAAACAGTTAACGTGTTAGTACTTCTAAGAACTTTGGACCCACTGATGGTTTCACTTATTATGGGGTCAGGTGACAAAGGAAAAATGAATGAGTAGGTGATATATACAATGTTTAATTCATTAATGTGTTCTGACAGGGATAAGAGGAGCAGCTTTGGACATTTTCCAATAATATCTTCAGTGACCTTGATGAAATGTTACTCATTGAAAGAAGGAAACACTGGAAAATGAAAATTATAAAAAGGTATTGCTAAGATTTGTGAATTTCAAAAAATATGCTTCAGAGCTGGGGTTGTAGCTAGTGGTAGAGCACTTGCTTTGAACAGATGAGGCCCTGGGTTCAATCCCCAGCATTGCAAAATTGAATGAATAAATAAATGAAAAGGGTTCAAATAAAAGTCTTCAAAGCTGTTTTGAATATGGAAAAAAACCTTATTTTCCAATAAGATTATGTCTCAAGTATTTTTATGGCTGTTTATTACTAAAGTTCACACTGAAACTTTATTTCCCAAATTGGAATCATTAATTTGTTTCAACTAAGCAGCAACTGTAAGAAAAAACTAGCACTAAATATCGGGCTCCTGACAAAAGACTCTGAACCTTAAGAGGAATTCAGTCATGGAATCTTTTATTTGCACTGTAGGATAAAAGTTGCAGTTTTAATGCCTCTAATTCATAATTCTTACTCATCTTTAGAGAAAATAAATACCCAAATAAAATGCATAATGGTGTTTCCAGTGTTTCACTCATGGGCTTATATATAGTAAGTTAAATGATTTTTTTGATGGGACGACAATTCACTGATATATGGACTCAAATCGCTTCTGATTTTAACTAAAAAGTATACCTTACTTGCTCAGGACATAATTAAAATGGCTTTTGTTGAATAAAGAATTTAGTTTTCAATCTTATCTGAATATTTAATATTTATTGAATGTTTGGCAAGGTGCTGCAGAATTTAAAATAAATGCAAAAAACTATCTCTTTTGAATATACTGGTGTTTCCTGGGGGATGTGAATAAATGGTAAACAGAAGGATCATTATCAGACCTGTGTAGAAGCATGAAGTGAGATCATGATACAATTTTTAAGCTAACATTTATCTGGGGCTTTTCTTGTGCAAGCAGCATTCCACGTATTCTTTTCATTCATCAAACACGCAAATGAGGACGCGGGGAATCTGAAGACCCCAAGTGAATGACCTTGTGGCCGATGGATGGGGAGAGCCAAGCATGTTAGCCGCACCCTGTGAAGTGCCCTGGGATGTGTACAGGCAAGGATTCTCCAGAGGGCTGTGCATGGACCCTCTTTGGACGTGAAAATCTCACACTCTGAGCTCTTGTCGCAGTCCCTCCAGGCTGTCCTGCCCTTCCCAGTCTTAAGAGGAATTTGCTCTAAGTAGTAAGCATCCCCAAAGACTTGCCCAGGGTGACACACCTAAGGCTGGCTGGGTGCCCGGATCCGGGAGGGTTGGGTCCCTTGGACTCCTGTCACAATGGGGCTGCTCTTTCCGCTGCAGTTAGGCCATTTTCCTCACCTGTAAATAAGTACAAAATGTGATCATGTCGTCAGAACCTTTGCACAGACCTGCCACAGCCTGGGAACTTTTATCTCTGATTTTGATTTTAGTTTAATACATGGTGAGAGATATGGCCCTAGATTCAATCTTCTGCATGTGGATAGTTTTTCCTCTTTTTTTTTTTTTTTTGGTACCGGCGATCGAACTCGGGACCTTGTGCTTGCGAGGCAGGCGGTGGCACCACTGAGCTCAATCTCTGGCCCAGTTTTTCCTCTTTGCTCCTTAGCAGTCATGGGAATAGCAAAACTGGCTCAACCACAAATGATTTTAGGCTAGGTCACACTTTATATTCTTTTCTTGACTTAAAAAAACCAACATTTTTCATCTTCTAGGCTTACATATTGTGAGATCCTTTTGTCTTCTCTTTCTCAAATTACTATGCATCATTATCAAAATCTTATTCTTACCATTTCACTCCCACCCAAAGTGAAAGCACACAATTATGTTGCAACCATATAAGCTTTAACTCCTGCCTGTCCTAATCCAGCTGAAGTTCCTCTTGTAGATCAAGATATCACACTCTTCTGTAGCTCAGAAGGAGGTTTTTAGGTTGCCATAACAGATCCCCACAACTCTATAAGATAGGAGCCGCTACCTAATGTAAAATCTACTCAAATAGAATTTGTGACTCTTGTAAGAACCTACACTCTAGCTAAGGGTAAAAGAGTTAACATCTACACAGATAGTAAATACTTTCTGGTGTTATATGGCTTTGATATGTTATAGAAAGCCCAGGGATTTCTAACTACAGCTGGGACACAAGTTAAAATGGGAAACAGGTAGCTGACCTCTGAGAGGCCTGATTCTTTACCATGTTCTAGGATCCTTACCATATTCTAGGATTCTTATCTCCTAGAGCTGGACATATTCATAATAGAAGCTTATATGTGCAATAAGACCTCTGAGGCAAAAAGAAATAAATTCATTAGCAGATAAATATGCTGACTTGGCAGTTTATAAATCAGCTCCAAGCCATAGCAATCACTCACACCAGGTATTAAATCTACTCAGATTACCACCTGGTCCTCTGAGGAAATTAAAGTATCTCAGTTAAAATTCCTTGGAGATGAAAAGATCAGTTGGAAACAAGTGAGTGTTTTATCCACACAAAAGTCCAAAGATGGACTTTGGAGAGACTCTGAAGGACTCTTGGGCTCTTCTCCATCCTTCCCCTGAAGTTCAGTCCTCACATCATGGGAAAGAAAACAAACAAGCCAACTGTTTGGTCATCATTGGTGGGGAAACTTCACTCCTTACCTGGAACAAGTGGTATGCTTTTGCTTCACCTTCCAAAAACATGATCCTGGCAAAGCAGTGAAGGTGGAACAAGGATGAAAATGACCTCTAGTAGAATGCTTTCTCCAGGGGCAGTTAGATTTTCTTTTATTGCATAAATTTCTCAGAGAAATGTAAAAGAAAATATGACTCCAAATTAAGAGGGCACTGACTGTCCAAAGAATGACTCAGACAGGTCCAGCTTGGTGAGTAAATGAGTTTTTTGAGTTGCTGACAGCAGTGGATAATGATAGAGAAGAAGAAATGTCAGATAGAAAAGGAGCCAAAAATTACAACATGAAGAAGGATTGATACATGAAAAAATAACCCCAACCACTCCCCCTATAATCAGGGAAGAACTAATGGCAGATATGGCTAATGGAGAAATTCCAGGGCTGGTGCCTTCAGGCCATATAGGTCAGAAATGCCTGGTGTCTTGCATGTTTAGCTATCAGACAGCAGTTTGAGAAGCAGCCAAGCAGGGAGAAATCCTTGGGCCTTGTTGCTTTCCAGTGATCTATAGACCTGACCTAGGTAATCAAAATCAGCTAATAGCAGAATATCAAGCTTTTAACTTTAAGTTATTAAAGGAATTAAAATAGTGTAATGAATAGTGGAGCCCACAGGCCCTTTACTTTGGGGATCTTAGATTCTATTGTGGAGACTTATTGATTAATGTCTGATGATGTGAGACACCTTAATTGCTATTGTCTGTCTCCTAGCCAATACTTTCATTTTAATGTTCAATTACAAGAGCAAGCTATGGATCAGGCTGAAAGAAATAGATGAGATGATGGAGCCATTGTAACCGTGGAAATGTCATTGGGAACAGGACAATTTGCAGACATAGCCTGACAGTTGCAGTACATAGTTGAGACTTTTGAACATATAGGACATATAATGAAAAGAGCTTGGCTTAGGGTGCCTGAGGATGAGGCTCCTGTCCAGTCTTTTCTTAATATCTTACAAGGGCCAAGAGAACCTTATACACAGTTTGTGGCCCGAATACAGGAAGCTGTGCTCAAATTCCTCAGGCTGTAGCAGCCAGCATACTCACTGTCCAGCTCACTTATGACAATGCTAACCAAGACTGTAAACAGGCTCCGGCCACCATGTGAGCTGCTAAAGATCTAAACAGCTACAGTAAGACTTGTCAGGAAATCAGTTCAGAAATTCATAGAGGGCCTGTTAGCTCAAGCTATGCTGGCTCTTACAAAACAAGGTAATAATATTAATGCTAAAAATGTTAAATGTTTTGATTGTGATCAAATGGGACATCTTCACCCACATTGTGTGTCTGCAAGCCAAGGTAGTAACTCTAATGTCCTTGGACCTTCTACTAATTCTAACTTGGGAAATAATGAGGTTGAACCAGGTCTTTGGCCAAGATGTGAAAGGAGTAATCATTGGATTAAACACTGTCGATCTAAATATCACAGAGATGGAAAATGTGAAGGGGTCTCAACCCTGGACCCCCAAATACTAGAGGTGACCCCAAAGTGGAATCAGACCTTCAATCAGACTTCCAATCAAAAATCCAGTCAGACTTATCCAGTCCAGACCTGACAACAGGCTTGGGTTCCCAGAGGAACATTGCCTTCCTCACTGGAGGAACTTCAGGGAGCACAGAACTAGATCTACCAGCTGCTCAAAAGGTGAATCTCATTAGGGGCAACAAGTCCGTTGCCATTCCCACTGGGATTTGGGGACTTGAACCTAAAAGTACTATTGGAGTAATTATGGGAAAAGTTTCTTTAAATTTAAAATGTCTTCGAACCAAAAAAAAAAAAAAAAAAAAGCTACAGGCCAATCTCCCTAATGAACATAGATGTAATAAGATACTGGCAAACAGAATACAGAGGATCATCAAGAAGATCATACACCCTGATGAAGCTGGATTCATTCCAGGGATTCAGGGATGGTTCAACATACATAAATCAATAAATGTAATACATTATATTAACAAAGCCAAGGACAAAAACCATATGTTCATCTGAATAGATGCAAAAAAAAAAAGCATTTGACAAAATCCAACACCCATTCATGATAAAAATCCTACAGAAAATTGGAATGGAAGGTCTTTATCTCAACCTGATAAAAGCCATCTATGAAAAACCAACAGCCAACATCATACTAAATGGTTAAATACTGAAATCTTTCACACTAAAATCTGGAACAAGACAAGGGTGTCCACTACCACCACTAATGTTCAATATAGTCTTGGAAACATAAATGATAGCAATGAGACAGAAAAAGAAATAAAAGGAATAAAGATAGGAAAGGAAGAAGTTAGACTGTCATTATTTATGGATGACATGATACTCTATATAGAAGACCCAAAAAACTCCTCCAAAAGACTTCTAGACTTAATAGCCAGATTCAGTAGAGTAACTGGATACAAGGTCAACATTCGAAAATCAATAGCCTTCTTGTACACAAAGAACAGGCTCACTGAGAGAGAAATTGGGGAAACAATTTCTCTCACAATAGTATCAAAAAGATGAAATATCCAGGAATCAATGTAACAAAAGAAGTAAAAGACCTTTATTCTGAAAACTACAGCATTCTGAAAAAAGAGATCAAAGAGGATATCAGAAAATGAAAAGACATCCCTTGTTCCTGGATAGGAAGAACCAATATAGCAAAAATAGCCATACTTCCAAAACTGCCATATAGATTCAATGCAATCTTGATTGAAATCCCAACACCATATTTCACAGAACAAGAGAAAATAATTCAAAAATTCATTTGGAATCAGAAGAGACTCAGAATAACAAAAGCAAGTCTAGGCAACAAAAACAAGGCAGGGGGGCATTACAATCCCCAACTTGAAACTATACTACAAAGCCACTGTGATAAAAACAGCAAGGAACTGGCAAAGAAACAGACTGAAGGATCAATGGAACAGATTAGAAGATGCAGAAACAACTCCAGACAGGGCCAGGGATTTAGCTCAGTGGTTCCAGCACCTGCTTCTCAAGTGCAAGGTTCCAAGTTTGATCCCCAGTACAAAAAAAAAAATCAACTCCAGACATACTAAGCCACCTCATCTTTGACAAAGGAGTCAAACACCCTCACTGGAGGAAAGACAGCCTTTTTAATAACTAGTGCTGTAAAAACTGGGTTTCAAATTGCCAAAGATTAAAATTAGACCCATGTCTTTCAGCGTACACTAAACTAAAAATAAAATGGATCAAAGATCTAAATGTTAAAACAGAAACACTAAACCTGCTGGAAGATAGGTTAGGTAGAACCCTTGAAGACATTTGTATAGGAAAAGATTTTATAAACAAGACCTCAGTAGCACGGGAACTAGCACAAAGAATCAACAACTGGGATCTCATCTTATTAGAAAGACTCTGCACAGAAAGAGAAACCACCAACAGAGTGAAGAGATAACCTACAATGTGGGAAAAATTTTCACCAGCTGTTCCTCAGACAAAGGACTACTATCTAGAATATATAAAGAACTTAAAAAAAATCAGACCCCCCCAAATTTAAAGACCCTATCCAAAAATGGGCATCTGAAATGAACAGATATTTCTCACATGAAGAAGTAGATTCAGTCAATAAACATATGAAAAAATGTTCAACATCACAGGTTGATGCAAATGAAAACAACACTGAGATTCCATCTTACTCCAGAAAAAATGGCTGCTATCATGAAATCAACCAATAGCAAATGCTGGTGGGGCTGTGGGGAAAATGGAACCCTCCACTGTTGGTGGGAGTGTACACTGGTGCAACCACTGTAGAAATCAGTGTGGAGATTCCTCAGATAACTAGGAAGACAGGTCCCATTTGATCCAGGTATTTCCCTGCTAGGTATCTTCCCAAAAGATTTAAAAGCATCCTACCACAGCGATATATGTGCACCGATGTTTTTTGTTTGTTTGTTTGCAGTACAGGGATCGAACTCATGACCTTGTGCTTGCAAGGTAGGCGCTGCACCACTGAGCTAAATCCCCGGCCCTGTGCACCCCTGTTTATAGTGACACAGTTTGCAATATCTAAATCTTGGAAACAGCCCAAATGTCCATCAACTGGTGACTGAATAAAGAAGATGTGGTTTTTAAAAAACAAAATGGATTACTACTCAGTCATGAAGAATGATAAACTAGAGGCATTTATAGTTAAACAGATGTACAGTGAGGCCATACTCTTAAGTGAAACAAATATGACACATATGAATAAATACCGAATACTTTCTCTGGTTTGAGAAACTGCAAGAGTAAATGAAGACCAAAATGTATAATAGATATCATAAAATAGGAAGAAAAGGTCCAAACGGGAAGGGGAAGTAGGGAGGGGGGTGGGGGGAAGGAAAAAATTGAGACAAGAAGGAAAAAACAGAAATGAACTTGTAAATAGGGGGTGGGGGGTGGGTGGAAGGGAAGGAAGAGGAATGGAGAAAAAACAAGAATCAAGATATATCATGTACAGGTACAAATTCCCAATGATGAATGTGATCATATGTATACCTAAAATGTACCAATACTTAATGGAATAAAAAAAAAATAAATAAAAATTTAAAAGGTCTTACTGTTAAACCGAATATTATTGATAGAGATTATGTGAATGAGATTCAGGTCTTTGTACAGAGAATGGATATTTGGGTGATTGAGTCTGGAGAATATATTGCTCAGTTGATATTATTACCAGTACCCCTATCTGGTAACACCAATTTTAGACAGGCCCTCAATTAGGACAAAAAATTGGAGAAAATTCAAAATGACATTTATTTTATACAAGAACTGACAGAGGGGTGACCTATGTGTTCCATTAAGATCAATAGAAAAATCTTTCAAGGCCTAGAAGACACAGGGACACAGGTGCGGATGTTTTGGTAATTTCTGCTAGTCAGTGTCCTCCCTGCTGGGCCACTAAACCAGCTTCGGCATTATTGGTGGGACTTGGATCATTCCAACAAGTTTTACAAAGCAAGTCTCCTTTAACATATTATGGGGCTGAGGGCCTGAGTGGTTTGTTTCCTCCCTATTTAGCCTCTATTCAGGTAAATTTGTGAGGAAGAGATTTAATAAAAGAATGGAAAATGAAATTAATTACTGAATCCCCCTCAGTTGTCAAAAAAATTATGATGGGATATATACCAGGTGTAGGACTGGGAAAAATGCTCAAGGGAATGCTCAGCCCTTATTTGTTAAAATTAAGTTAGACTGTGCTGGAATTGGATATCAAACTCTGTTTTTAGTGGGGGCCATTGATGTTTCTCCCCCAAACACTGCATTACCTTTACAATGGAAAACAGAAAATCCTATTTGAGTTGACCAATGGCCCCTTAAATGAGAGAAGCTTATTCAATTATATAGACTCATAAAAGGACAAGTTCAATTAGAACATCTAGAGCCTTCTGTGAGCCCTTGGAATACTCCTATATTCCAAAGAAGTCTGGTAAATGGAGATTAATTAAGAGCAATCGATGCAAACTTACAACCAATGGGTGCCCTCCAGCTGGGTCTACCATACCCTGCTACTCTTCCTTGGGACTGGCACTTTAATTGTGATTGATCTTAAAAACTGTGTTTTTTACAATTCCACTATACCCATCAGATAGACAAAAATTTGCTTTTCCAGTGCCTATTATTAATTTCAAAAAACATATGCAGTGAGATCAATGGAGAGTCTTTCCGCAAGATATGAAGAACAGTCCACCTTTGTGCCAGTATTTTGTAGGACAAGCATTATAGAATGCCAGAGATACATACCCAGTGTCTTATGTAGTCCATTAAATGGATGACATACTCTTGGCTGACAGCTCTAAGACTTGTTAATATGACTTTTTTGCTCTAACAAAAGGGGATCTTAAGCAGTTTGGCTTCTGTATAGCTACAGAAAAGGTTCAGCTGTCTAGCCCTTATTATTATTTGGGAAACTTATTAACTGAAAGAACTGTTAAGCCTCAAAAAATTAAGATCAGAAGGGATCAATTACTCACTTTAAATGATTTCCAGAAACTGTTAGGCAATATCAACTGGATCTGCCCTAAACTAGGGATAGCTACTTATCAATTAAAACATCTTTATAAGACCCTACAAAGTGACCCTCACATTGACTGTCCATGCACCTTGAGCATGGAGGCTTGTATCATTAATGCTGCACTAATGCCAGGCATACCGTGTTAACCTCCAATATTCTCTTATCCTGTATGTATAGGACAGACACCCTAGCCCACGGGCTGGACCCCACGTATCAGCATGACCTCATGTCCGGGGGGCCGGGAAGTGTACCCATACCCCAGACGACTGCAAGCCATGGCCCTGCAGAGCCCCCTATTCACCCTGGCCAAGAAGACCCCCTGGCCCCACAGTCACTCGCCCCCCAGGAAGCCTCTTTTGGTCCCCAGGGATCAGAGCACATCCCTGGCAGTGCCAGTCAATGAACTGGGCCGAGCTAAGCCTAAATCTACAGGCTGCTGTGTCTGCCAGGCCTAGGGGCCTCCCCAAGGGATGTCTTAGGGGAACAGGGGCCCCCAAGACATGAAACATTTCCCTTCCCACAGAAGCTGGGTGACCAGGAACAGGGCAGTGGAGGCCAATCCGAGAAGCTGGTGGAAAGAGGAGAGGCAACAAGGGAGTGATGGCCCAGAGCAGGGCTATGCGGGGGGAACAGCCTCAGGCAGCAGGGACCCACACAGCTGTGGGCTCTGCTTCCTGCCCTCAGGCCCAGCAGCCCCATAACAACTGCAGCCTGCCTGTCCCCAGGAGGCTGGTGTGTAAGAACACCCCAAAGGCCTTTGGGCACTCTGTTCATCTGGCCCCTGCGGCCAGTGAAGCCTCCCCATCCAGGCTGAGGACAGCACCCTCTAAGACCAAGGCTGTGAAGATCAGGAGGAGAGCCAGTGACAAAGTGCCCAGGTCTGGGAGGCAGCCCCTGCCCCTCCCTGAGAGATACCAGGGTGTCCACGAGGCCCCCCAGCTTCCCCCAGAGTGGGATCTGTGGCATAGGCCCCAAGGATGTGGGCTCTAGAGGAGGCCCACACTGGCCGGGGAGGTCCTGGATGTCCCCTGGATGGTCCTGCTCAGAGTCCACCCCATGCCCTTCCTCATCCCCCTGGTGGTGGTCCAGCAGCACAGGTACCAGGCATCGTCCCAGGCCCTGTTCCCCACTGAAGCAGCCCCCCTCAGCTCAGCTGCCAGGAAGAAGCAGCACCCCTGGAAGTTAACCATGGAGATTTCTGGCAAGCCGGGCCTGGCCAGCTGTGCTGAGACTCCCAGACCCAGAGCCAGGAAAGTTTGTGGCCCACAGGCCCAGGACAGGCCCAGGACAGGCCCATGCCAGTCCATCAGGAGGCCAGGAGCGAGTCTGACCTCTCCCAACACTCAGCTAAGTTCACTTCACTCTTCCACTTCACCATTGCTGAGACCAGTGAGGAGGAGGCCCCCAATCACACTGCCAACTGCTTTGGGGACCAGAAGTCCAGTGGCAGTGACTCAGAAGGCAGTGTCCAGGGCATGGGCAGCAGCCTGGAGCTGGACCAGGTGATGGCCGGACAGGGAGAGCAGGCCTGTCCTCAAGCAGCCCCCCCAGCAGCCCTCATGGGCCCCAGCAGGCACCAGGCCACCTCTGCCCCTGTGCCCAGACTGTGGTGCATCAAGGCCTTCAAGGCTCTGAAGATCTACAGGTTCCAGCCAGAGGCACTAAAGGTCATAACCATAGTGTGAGGCTGCTGCTGGATGGGCTGGCACCCAGGCAGCAGGCACGGGGCCTGCTGTGCCAGTGCGACTTACCAACTTCCCTTAGCTTCTCAAGCTCCGTGTCAGCAGTTCCCTAGAAGGCTCCGGCCCCGGATGCAGTGGGCAGTTGTGTGGGCAACTTATCCCTCCCCAAAAGACATGTGCAGAAATCTTTGACCTTTTGGATTATATAATCCACCCAGCGACAAGCTTCCACTTCAGCTGGGGGTGCCGGGGGGCAAGTTTGGGGGCAACTTGTTTCCTGATATTGTTAAGCCATTTCTTTCCAAATCTTAATGATATCGCTGGCTGCTGGAAACTGGATTGACTTTGAACTCCATGTTAAGTTCTCAGTGTGAATTCTCTCAAGTAAAAGTGTTCATTCTCCTTCATTCTCCTCCCTGCCTGCTGTGCATAGCTGCAGTGGGTACTCAAGCCCTCCTCTGCTCTCCCATGGGCGCTGGCCTGTAGGTGGGTGCCTCTTTGGGTTCCAGTGTGTTTTGAAATAATAACTGTAGTGGTTGTGATGACTGTGGCTCTTTTTTTCTTTTCCAAAGAAAATTTCACTCAACTTTTCTTTTATTTTTCCCATTAAGGTTATTGGTACATTTTAGGTATAAAATACAGTTACATTCATCATTGGGATCCTGTACCTTTACATGAGTATCCTTTTTTTCCCCTTCCCTTGCCCTCCCTTCACCCCCTCCACCCTTCCCTATTTGCAAAGACTTTGTTTCCATTTTTTTCCTTTTCTCATATTTTTTCTTTTCCCTCTTTTCCTTTCCCCTACCCCTCCCACTTCCCCTGCTCCTTTAGACCTTTTCTTTCTGTTACACAATATCAATTATACATGTTTAAAATTACAATATCAAGATCTAGGAGACATTGCCCCAGATTTTACAGAATTTAAAAGGATATAGAAAGCATATTACAAAAATCTGTTTTGAAATAAATTTGACAACTTCTAAGTACCTTGGAAGACAAATTAATGAAACTAACTCTGGAGGAAATATAAAATTTGAATAGCACCTATTGAAGAAAGTATATTCCTAGCTTGAAAACCTACCTATATGACAACAGCAGGCTCATATACATTTTAACTGATAAATTATATCAAACATTTAAAGCAGAAAAAAGAAGGAACACTTCTCCCCTCACTTTAGGAACTCAACATTGTGCTAATCCTAAAATTGGATAAAGATAATAGAAGAAAAAAGTATGAACACAGATAGAAATTTGTTTAACAAAACAAACTATTAGAAGTCAGATCTGGCAGGATGTAGAAAGTGGTTTTGTTATAGGGATGGCAGAGTTGGTTCAGCATTGGAAGATCCACCCCCAAAAGTCATCATTTTAACAGAGGAAAGGAAAAAGCCATATGATCCTGTCACTAGTTAGAGAAAAAGTATTGGACTAAATTCCACAGCTGTTCATGGTAAAAGCTATCAGGAAACTAGAAGTAGAACAGAACCTTCTCAACAGATTAAAGACATGTACTGCATACTTCCAGCGAGAATGCCTTATATGAATGGAGAAGATACAATGCTTTCTCCTTAAGGTGGGAAAAAGGGCAGATAGGCTTACGTTTTATCTGTCCATTAAACTTTGAAGCCTAGGCCCCACCAAAATAGTCTGGCAATAAAATGACACAATTAGGATAGGACTGGCAAGGTAGAAGCAACATCTTTATACGTAGATGAAATGATCATCTACAGAGAAAATACTAAGAAATCTCTAGGAGCCCCTCAAACTTCTATTTGAATTTAGTAGGATTAGAAAACACAAGGTATACATAAAAATTCAGGTCTGTGTATACTTGCTATAAATGAAGAATTGGATATTGAAATTTAAAAGTTATGTAGGAGTACAAAGGACCTAGAAAAGTTAAAAAACAAAACTGTGTTGGAAGACGTTTAGTACCTAATTTTAAGACTTCTAAAGCTACAGTAATCAAGGCAGTGTCGGTGTAAGGAAAGACATATAGATCATTGGAATAAAACAGAGAATCTAGAAATAGAACCACACATATATGGTCCACTGAGTTTTGAAAGATTATTTAACATTAGCACTTTATAGAATATAAACTCAATTCAAGAGCCGAGGAAGAGATAGTGTTTTCAGCAAATGACACTAGAACACCTGGTATCTGTATATAAAAAATTAACCTCAACCCTTTATTTCCATACATGAAAATAACTTGAAGAGATCTATGAACCTAAATATGAAAGTCTGAAAGTATAAAACTTTAAGAAGAAATTATAAGGGAAAATGTTTATGAATTCAGGGTAGGCAAGAACTACCTAGTATACAAAAGACATGATGTATAAAAGAAAAAAATTGATAAATGAGATTCCATCAACATTTAGTACTTTAAATGACATCATTAAAATGAAAAGTAGTCCTTAAACAGACCATATTTACAATGCATATAACCTATGACCAGAATATATAAAGAATTCTTAGAGCTCATTAATAGACAACCCAAGTAAAAAGTAAACACAAGAAGATGATAAATAGCCAGTATAGCACAAGGAAAGGTGTGCAACTCTAGAATCAGAAAAATACTAATCAGTACAATAACAAGACTGAATTATACACTCATTAGGGAGATGAAGTTAAAAGTTTTAAAAGCCTTGTCATGACATTTTCTTTTTGTTGGATTCTCCCCTTTTCCATTTAATTTGTCATGTCCAGTGGATTCATTCTGCTGGGTTTCCTGGGGTTGTGATCCTCAATTGTCTTTTCCTAGGGTATTGTCTAAAATTTTTTGGAGTGCCGGTTTGATATTCATGAAGTTCCTGAGGTGCTGTTTATCATGAAAGTACCTTATTTCTCCATCAATTTTGAAAGATAGTTTTGCAGGGTACATCAATCTGGGTTGGAGGCTGTTTTCCTTTAGGGCTTGAAATACATCACTCCAAGCTCTTCTTGCCTTGAGGGTTTGCATTGAGAAGTCTGCTGTGATTCTGATGGGCTTTCCTTTGTATGTGATTTGTTTCTTTTCTCTCACTGCTTGTAGAATTTTGTTCTTCTGTTGGATTTCTGGGATCCTAACTATTATATGCCTATGTGTAGATTTTTTTTGATCAAGGCTATTTGGAGTCCTGTATGCCTCACTTATGTGTATGTCAAGTTCTTTTCCCCTCCTTGGGAAGTTTTCTCCCATCACTTCTGTGAACAGTTTTTTATGTCATCTGCACTCTCTCCTGTTTCTTCATTGACTCCAATCAATCTTATGTTATTCTTCTTTGCATCGTCTACCAGCTGCTGGATTGATTTCTCATGTTCCTTTACAATTTTAAAGCAATTTTTCTTTTCCTGGTCACTAATTGAAATCTTTTCTTCTATATCTGAAATTCTGTCCTCACATTGGTTCATTCTGCTGTGTAGACTTTCGATGGAGTTTTTAATCTCCTGGAAATCTGTTTGCATCTGTTTTATGGATTCCATTTGTTTCCTATGCTGGGATTCCATCATGTTCCTCAGATCCTCTATTTTTTTATCTGTGTCCTCTTTAGATTTATTAATCATGTCTTGCACCATGAGCAAAATCTTTGCTGTTATCTGAGTAATTATTTCTGATTTCATTTTTCCCAGATCCTCTTTTGTTGCCAGTTCGGAGAGTCCAGGTGGTTAAATATCAGATTGTTCCATCTCGTTTCCCTTTGGGGTTGTTGTAGGTGATCCAGAGGTCTGTTTTTGAGGCTTGTTTACGTGTCTTCTCATTTCCACGGGGGAGGGTGGGACTTCTGGCTCCTGCACGGCTCACCTTGTCTGTCCTAGGAGCTTGGGATGGCAGTGGGGGAGCTTCCTTCCAGGTTCTGGGACTGGCTCAGCTTCTCTGCCTTAGGAGCTTGGGATGGCGGTGGGGGAGCTTCCTTCCGGGTTCTGGGCTCACTCAACTTTTCAAGGAGAAAGGTCATAGGGTTCTCAGCCCAGCTGTGCAGTGGGTGCCACAGACTTTCAGCCCAGTCAGTAGCTCACCCTGGCTGATCTTCAACCTGCTCAAAGTGCCTGGCAGAGAAGAGGTGGGCAACACTCAAGTCATTGCAGTTCTGGAGCCCAGGACTGGGGAAGAAGGACAGTAAGAAAACCAGTTGAAAATACTAGTAGGTTTTGTGCCAGGTGCTGACTATACCTGCAGGAAGTAGCTGGGGCAGGATGCTGTTGGGAGAGGTTTAAAACCTGATTAACATTGAGAGCAAAGGCATAGGCCTCCCCTGGAGAAGACCAAGGGCTGCTCTGAGGCTTCTGAAATGAAAGAGAATGCTGGAGCTTCCTGCGCAAACCACCCCAAAAAGCAAATATTTCCAAGGGCTGGAGCCGACTGGAGTACAGACATTCCACTATCTGCACAGACTTCTCACCCTCCTTCCTGGAGGGTGTACCCTAGAAGCATCAGTTTTCTGTCTCCCTGTGCTTTGAAAAATGTTGCATTTAAATGTAAAAGAGTATTCAGGCCCACTCATGACTGGGGGTCTTACTGTAAAAAAATGTCATGTGTGATACTGTACAGAAATGGCCTAATTCTCCAATGGGTGGCCCCCAAGGGGATAGAAAACAATGGCTGTAGCCCATGAGGCCTTTGGATCAGACTTCATAGTCCTGAACTCACCTTGCACCTGGCCTCCGTTCAGGTCCAGAGTTTTCTAGCCTCCTCCCCACAGGGCTGCACTGTGCAGGGCCTGCTGTTCCCTGCTGTTATGATCTCCTGGAGCTTCTCACCATCAAGAGGTTTGCAGATACCATTTGGGAAGGATGGACTGTCTGCCCTCCTGTCCTCCAGATGATGAAGTGTGTCCTGTGTCACAGGCTGGAGACCTCAGGCTCCAAGCTGCTGGCTGAGCCCAGGCACAACCAGTGTAGAAGGGGAAAGCACCAGATGTGGGCTGCTCAGTGCCTCTGATAGTGCCTGTCCTCAGAAAGCTGGCTTCTTTCCTACCACTCAGACTCCAGCATGCCACCAAGACTCACACACTCCAACCCCGAGGACCCCTTCCTTCTCATTAAAGAAAAAGTTATTTGAGGTACAGTGAGGAGCCCTTCTTTCAGGATTGCCATGGTAGGTGCAGGGACTGCTGAAATAGAGTCCTGCAGTGGGGTCCACTCTGAATGCAGCAGTTGTGGGGGATTCTCAGCCACGGAGCAGGTGGGGGTTTGTGAATGGGAAGTGGCCAAGAGGAAACATTCAGCATGAGGGGAATTTTGGTCAAATCAACCTAAAAGATTCTTGCTGAAGACAGAGCTGGGTGATCAGACCCTCCATGGACCTAACTAGATGTCATAGTGCAGGGGTTCTTGTTAGGACTGTAAGTTACAAGGAAGTGTAGAGCAGGGCCCAAAAGAAGGTTCAGGAGCCAAACAGGAGATAGGTCACACACAGAACCTCTGCCACTTCTCAGTCTCCCTGTCTAACTGTGGGGACCCAGGAAAGCATGCTGGTTTCCCAAGGGACCAGGTTGACTCCTCAAGGATCCTCCTCCGGTCTTCAAGCCTTTCTACCCAGTCTTTCTGCCTGGCCCTCACTCAGTGCCTGGCCATGTAGCCCAGGGAAAGCTGATAACAGTTGTGTGCCAGTGAGTCTCCCCACCGGGATGAAGTTGATGGTGGCTTAGGGTTTAGAATGAACAGCAAATTGACAGTGTTAATTGTCAACCTGGTCTGTCTGGGCTTAGCAGGGTGACTTGGGCCAGGCCTCAACCTCCCTTGGTGTGAAGAGTTCCAGGGCTCTGGGAACACGACTGGCAGCATCAGGATAACTGGGTGGTCTGTGGCAGGCAGGACTAGGTGTGGGGAAAATACTTTGGCACACAGAGCTGTAAGTCAGCACACCTGTGGTAGAACCCATTCAAGGCCCTCAGCAGATGGCGGTGGCCATTGCTTTACCTGTCAGAGCTTCTGTTTTAGCACTCTGTTCTGCCAGGCAGACGTGGGTATAACTACTCGTGAAGAGAAGTCAGCAGCAAACCCTTCAGGGAAGGCTGCAGACTGTACCTCTGGGAGACTAGGAGGGGCACCTCCCAGTGCATGGGGATAGGAGCTCAGCCCATCCCTCTCAGGCTAGAAATGGGATAGTGACCTCCAGGGTCTTTAGAAAGATTTTGTGACTTCTGGTTTGCTTGAAAAAAAAATTTAACAAACAACTAAAAAAGTGACCTTGCTCCAAGAATGAGAATATAAACATATGAGAATTTAAATATATAAAATTGTATGTCTAAATTGTATGTCAAATTGTACATCTAATTGTATGTCAAATGTCTGAATCATAAGAATGAGCAGAGTTTAATTACCATGCTGGAGAAAATAGCCTAATATACTTTAGTGAATCATATTTAAGAAAACAGACTATTTTATCTTTACTAATTCAGAAACAGAACCTGGCTATTGGGAGGGGCTTCCTCTGGACATCCTTTCTGTCCTCAAGGTGGAACAGTAAGAGTCCACTTAACTCTTAACCTGAGTCTTAGCTCTTAACCTTGGCTGTGACCCCTGAAAGCCACCAGATCCTCAGTGTTAGATACACAGAGCCTGATGGAGGGCTGAGGCCCCTCCCTACATGTCAGCAAGGTCCCGCCTCATGGGTCAACCACTTAATATCTACTAATAGGAGAAAGATCAACAAAGGAGGAAGGGCAGTGTTTTTATGTTTTAATACAGATTGTAAGGGGCTTTGATGAGATGGTGCCTCATTCCTAAACAGTTCACAACACACAAGTCTTTAAAGGAAAAGTCCACGGGCAACTGCCCGCACTCCTTCCCTAAAATTTTCCTACTGACAGAGCCCCTGAGCCTCAAACAGCTGGAACCATGCTCACATCAACCTGCCCGCCACAGGGGCCCTGGGGCTCACCATGGCCCAGCCTGTTTCAAAGATGCCTGGTGTGTGAACACCACATAGCCATGCTGTGTCTGTGGAGCTTAGGAGGACAGGCAAGAAAGGGCTCCATCCCTGCTGTGCCCTTCCCAGCCCTGTCTGGCAGGATATGGCTCATCTTGGCTACACCGGTCAATGGGCCTCAGACTAAGTGGAGCCCAGACTTTTGAGGTGGATGCCTTTGCTGGTATAACCTTGCCGAGCTGTGCTGGAGTGAATCTGCCTCAGCTCTGTGGCCTGAGTGGACAGAGCAGTGTATCAGAGGCTGTAGGGATCGACCAGGAAGCATGGGCTGGGTGCAGCACAGGCAGCCACAGCGGATGCCCTGTAGCGCTGCCGGCCACCAGAGGATAGGATTCTGACCCTCGTGCCTGACACATTGAGCGGTAAAGAAACAGCTCCTCCTTGCTCAGAGACACCAGGTGGGACTGTGGTGCCTGATGGCTGCAGAGGGAAGGAGCCATTGGGAAAGCACTATTTAGAGGATGTGTGTCTGAGGTCTATGAGATTTGTGATTTCTTAATAACAAGGGGCTGTGCACTTGAGCGCTACACTGTGGATGCCTCCACGCAGCAGTTTTCTCCCAGGTGTTAATGGTTAATGCACACTTAGGCGTCCTCCTCTATCTGCAAGCGTGGGTGAGGTAGGGGGAAGGGCCTTGGGTGTCTGGAGAGTCCCTCAGTTTCCCCCACTTTCCCAGGAGCCTTTCTGATTCTACCTGGCAAGGCAGGTGAGGATGTCTGTCCCTCTTTCCAGCCCTTCCCTCATCCTCAGAGAAGCATGTGGGAAGGGTGCAGAGAAGAGGACTGAGGCCTGGGAAAGAAGAAGTCATGTCTGAGAACAACTCCTTTTCCCAGGCCTGGGAAGAAAGCTGCCTGAGGAGAGGTTGCGTCCATTTTCCATCCATCAGTTGTATTCACTGAGTAGCTGTTATCCACCAGGGGCCCTGCTTGAGGCCATGTGTAGGTAGTAGCCCCCTCTACTTGCAATGGGAACAGCAGCCTCCAGGGGTGGGGACAGCATGCCGGGGAGCCAAGGTGTGAGGACTCCAGAGGACAGTGTATCAGAACTGAGTCTGGGCTGGGCTGGGCAAGGGGTGGGGGGAGTAGGGAGCAGCACAGGGTGGGGCAGGTGTGTGGGCTGGGCCAAGGTTGCCAGGCAGAAGGTGGGGACATGGGGAGCTTGCTTGGCCCCCTCTGGTTGGAAACAGGGACAGAGTTTAGGAAGCGGTCTTGTGTTGGTCACTTCTGCATAGCATTTGGGCCAACTGTCCCAGACGTCATTATCAGCTTCCTGGAGGTCATGAGGATAGGCCTGGCTTCCCACAGGTCTCAGAACAAAGGGAATCCACCATCTCTCGGTTCTGGAGGTGAGAAGTCTGAGATTAGTCTCTTGGGCCAAAAGCAAGCTGTTGTGCTGGGCAGCTTCTTGCTGAGGCTCTGCAGGGAAATCTGGCTCCTGGCCTCTTCCAGCTCCCAGAGCCGCGTCATCACCCAGCTCATGGTTCCCGAGTTCTGCTCACCTCTCTGGGTTCTCACCTCAGCCTCCCTCTCCCATTTAGGAAGGATCCAACACTCATACCAGGCTCTGGACAGCACAGGCCAGTCTTCCATTCCAAGGCAGCTGGTGAGCAACTCCACTTCTCTGACCACTTCCTCTCTGTGGCCAGGGGGCCTGACCAACTCCCAACTCTTAGCGATTAGCATGTGCACATTTGTGGGAGATCAGGATTCCACTGGCCACAGCAGCCTTCACTGCCACCAGCTGTGTGAAAGCCTTCTTGCTTTCTTACTTCTTGCCAAGACCTGGTAATCACAGACCTTTTCATTGTGTGCCAATCTGAGTGACATAAAATGGTGTTTAATTATGGTTTTAACTTATATTTCTCTATTTGAAAATGAGATTAGGTATCTTTTCCTATTTTTATTGATTTTTCAAGTTTGTTTTGTGAGCTACCTGTGCCTACCCTTTACCCTACTTCTCTAATCTTTCTACTAATGTAGAGGATTCTTGATTGTTGGAATTCGTATTCTGTGTCAGCAACAGGTTAGAGATCAGGGAAGTGTCACTTCCAGAGCTGAGGGTTGTCTTTTAAATGTGTTTATGGTGGTTTTGTTAGTCACACATTTTACGTCAATGTAGTCAAACTGATGAATCTTCTCATTTATGGGTTTCTAAAATTCTTACTCATAGAATTCCAATTTAGTCTGAAAATATCAGTGTATTCTTTGTTTTTATTAAAAAGTGCACATTTGCCTTTTAAATATGGGTATCCACTAGGATTAACATTTACGTTTTGAGGAAGATGTCTACAGTCCTTTTATTTTTGTGAATTTGTCTTCCATGTTTGTCTTCACAACATTGTAGTTTAATCCAGTGTTTGCCCATTGGCCTGTCCTGCTAACTTGGCCTTTCTTAGTGTCCCTATACATGAGATCACTTTCTTGAAGGATGTATGTTGTGTTTCATCATTCACCTCCTTCTTCCAGTACTACAATGGTGGTAGGATTTGATCTGGCCTCAGAGGCCCACATGCGGCAGTTTGGTGCCCAGCATAGTGCTATGGAGGGGTGATAGGACTTTCAGGGGGTGGGCAGAGCAGGTGACCAGGCCATGGGAGCACCCTTTCATGGCTGAGACTGATGCTGTCTCTTGGCTATGGGCCACGTCTCATAGAACTGGATTAGTTCCCCAGGAAGAGGTTGTAACATGACCTTACTGCTCACTCCCCCTCACCTCCTCTCCTGCCAAGTGCTCCCACTGCCTGCCATTTTGGAATGCAGCCCAGATACTGTCACTGAGACCTTCCGAACACCAGAATAGTGAGCAATGTGAAGTTATTTTCCTTATGCATCTTACCCTGCCTGTGACACTCAGTGGTCGGAAGATAAAACAGATTAAGACAACCACACAAAATCAATTCTACTCCTCTTAACAGGTCTCTTCTGTGAGTATGTGGTACTGTGTGGGGTGTTTTTTTTTAATGCAGTACAATAAGTCTCTGACTTACAAACCAGTTCCGTTCTTGGAGAACTGTTTCTAAGTTAGATTTATTCATGAGCCGACAGTGAGTCAGATACAATATACCTGTGAAAGTTCATAACACAAATGCTCTTTTTTGTTTGTTTGTTTTGTTTTTGTTTCTGGTACCAGGGATTGAATTTGGGACTTTGCGCCTGCAAGGCAGGCACCAGAACCACTGAGCTACATCTCTGGCCCACACGAATGTTCTTAAGTCAGGGACTTACTGTACCGGGGAGTGAATCTAAGGCCTTCACACTGAGTAACATCCCCACTCCTTTTGATTTTATTTTTTATTTTGATATAGGAGTCTTGCTAAGTCAGAAAGTTGCCAGGGTAGGCTCGCACTTGGACTATAACCTCACCTCTCAGAGAGCTCCTATTGCAGGTATGTACCACCATGCCTGGCTTCTTACATAGACATGTTCACCATTGGCCACATATCTCAGCTGTTCCTCCTCAAAGTTGCCTTGATCATGTGGGTTTTATATTTGCATGGGAATCACAGGATTGTCTTGTCTTGTTCAGCGAAAGACTTATTTTGGTTTAAAATGGAATTAAATTTGCAGGTTAATTTGGAAAGTATTGCCATCTTTATAGTAATGCATCTTTCTGTCTGATAATATTTAGGTATATTTTAGCTATCTCAGTAAATGTTTAAATTCCCTCCTATATATACAGTTCTCCCTATATGTGTGTGTGTGTGTGTGTATATATATATATATATATATTGTTTTTCCTGCATAACAAAATTGGAATTTTAAGTGCTAATCACTTGATGCTGAGGTATATGTTTGTGCATAGGTACTGTCCTGCATCTGGCAATCTTACTGATTTCTCCTGTTAGTTTTAAGAGTTTGTGGATTCTTTTAGGCAGCTAGAGTGTTTGCTTGGACCCAATAAATATCTATGCAGGTTCTGAACCAGCTGTAAACAAAATCAAAACCCATGGAGTGAGTAGGCCCAGAGTCAGGGCCCCCTGAGAAAATGCTGATATGAGAAAACTCATTCTATCTGCAGAAAGCAGGCACCAGACATGAGCCTGGAGCAGCAGTCTGCCCACTTGAGATTGGTAGGATCCCTGGGGTTAGGCCTGGCCCTGTAGTGACCACACCATGTGATATTCGGACTGCACACTTTGGGAACAGCTGGCTTCCGGATTGAAACAGGAGGGAAAGGCAGAGCACTTCAGGCCACTGCAGGATTTGAGGGACATGGGGAAAAGTGAAAATGCAGAGCCCTTGTTCAAAAAAAACAAGGAAGAAACACTATTGAAAATAAATTTTTTTGGATATCCTTTTATTGGTACATTTTAGATGTACAACATAATGACATTAATCATTGGAGATATGCACCTTTACATACTCTCTTGGTTCTTATTTTTTCCCCCTTCCCCTGCCCTCCCTTCAACCCCTCCAGTCCTCCCTATTTACAAAGACTTTGTTTCCTTTTTTTCATTTTCTCTTAGTAATTCCATTCCCTTCTTTCCTTTCCTCTACCCCTCCCACTTCCCCTTCCCCTTTGCCCCTTTTCTTCCTATTTCACGTGATCTATTATACCTTTTAGTCCTTATTGACACTTTCAGTTTCTCACACTAGAGAAACTATTTGGTATTTACACAAGTGTGTCCTATTTATTTCACTTAAGAGTATCGCCTCAATGTGTATCCATTTAGCAATAAATGTCTCTAATTTCTCATTTTTGATGGCTGAGTAGTATTCTATTTTATAATAAAACCACATTTCTTGATCCAGACTCCAGTTGATGGGCATTTGGGCTCTTTCCAAGTTTTAGCTATGACAAACTGTGCTGCTGTGAACAAGGGGGTACATAAATCACTGTGGTATAATTCTTTTAACTCTTTGGGGAGATACCCAGCAGGGGAATAGCGGGGCCAAATGGGACTTCCAGTCCTAGTTCTTTGAGGTATCTCCATACTGATTTCTACAGTGGTTGCACCAGTTTACACTCCTACCAGCAGTGGAGCAGGGTTCCTCTTTCCCCACAGTCCCCTTTATTTATAGTAAATTGTAATCTAGCTCCATAAAATCTAATAGTGTGAAGTCAGACCAGAAGCACAAACACACTAAAATCCTTTAACCCCAGGGAGTTCAAGAGTGGTATTTTATTCTCATATATTTTCAGTTTCTCACACCAGAGAAGCTATTCAGTAATTACACATGTGTGTCCTATTTATTTCACTTAAGAGTATAGCCTCAATGTGCATCCATTTAGTTATAAATGTCTCCAGTTTTTGATTTTTTATGGCTGACTAGTACTCTATTTTATAGAAAAAAAACCCACATCTTCTTTATTTGTTCTCCAGTTGATGGACAATTGGGCTGTTCCCAAGTTTTAGCTACAACAAACTGTGCCAATATGAATAGGGGTGCACATACATCACTGTGGTATGATTCTGTTCATTGTTTTGGGAAGATACCCAGCAGGGCAATAGCTGGGTCAAATGGTATTATAGATAGATGAGCTAGGTAGAAATATTATAGGCAGTCAGATAGGGCTAAGTCCTCGAGAGGGCCAGGACAAACCTGAAACACACCACAGCTGCACATCATCTAAAAACCAGGCCTCACGATGGAGACAAGATGACCAGACCCACATACTTCTTCAAAGAACTGGGCCTAGTGAAGTATAGATAGGCAATGACCACCCTGGGGGTGACCAGAGACCTCTGAACCCACCACCTCCTAGGAGAAGACTTGTTCTTTCCATCTATGCTTGGTACGTGACTTGCTTCCCAATTGGACCACCATTACCTAAGAGACTATACTTGGAACCTCATTGGATATTCATGGCTGTGGGGCACATTGTATCCATGTGGATTTCACCCTATAAAACTTCTCTGTAAAGTGGGGTCCTTGGGCTACTCACTCAGGACCCCTCCTGCCCCTCAGGAGATTTCCTATCAAGAAATATCTTCCTACTTTTAACCTCCATCATGATTTGATTTCTAGAGAATAAGAACTCAGCGCATCATCCTGTTAACAGGTTGGGAGATGTAACAATTCATATTTCGTATTTCCCATGACAATGGGACCTCTAATCCTAGTTTTTTGAGGTAGCTCCATACTGATTTCCACAGTGGTTGCACCAGTCTACACTCCCACCAACAGTGGAGAAGGGTTCCTTTTCCCCAATAACCCCAACAGCATTTACACCCTTGCTGGAGGAAAGCTAGCCTCTTTAATAAACAGTGCTGGAAAAATTGGGTGACAATTTGCCAAAGACTAAAACTAGACCTATATCCCTCACTATGCACTAAATTGAAATCAAAATGGATCAAAGATCTAAATATTAAAACAGAAACACTAAACCAACTGGAAGAGAGATTAGGTAGAACTCTTGAAGACATTGGCATAGGAACGGATTTCATGAACAAAACCTCAGTTGCACATGAGCTAGCACAAAGAATCAACAACTGGGATCTCATCTTATTAAAAAGCTTCTGCACAGCAAGAGAAACCATCAACAGATTGAAGAGACAATGTACACTGTGGGAAAAAAGTTTTATCAGCTGTTCCTTAGACAAAGGTCTACTACCTAGAATATATAAAGAACTTTAAAAAATCAGACCTCCCAAATTTAAAGACCCAAAATCCAAAAATGGGCATCTGAAATAAACAGACATTTCTTAGACAAAGAAGTAGAAGCAGCAAATAAGCATGAAAAAATATTCAACTGGTCATTCGAGAGATGCAAATGAAAACAATGCTGAGATTCCATCTCACTCCAGAAAGAATGGCTGCTATCAAGAAATCAACCAATAGCAGCTTCACTTTCAAGTCCACACTGGAAACAGAACAAATGGCCATCAGCAGAAGGATGCAGAACAATCTGTGTCTCATCCACAAAATGGCCTGTGATCTTTCCACCTCTGACAAGAAGCAGCATACGGGAAACCCAGCCTGGTTTTACTGCCTGAAGAAGACCTGGCAAAAACATTTATACCAAATGAGTGCTGTGGTTTTTTTTTGTTTTTTTTTTGGTACCAGGGATCAAAGTCAGGACCTTGCACTTTTGAGGCAGGCAGCAGCACCACTGAGCTAAATCCTTGGCCCCTTATACTGAATGATTACAGTTCCATCCTCTTGAGAAAAGGCAAATTCTCTACCAGGGACACAAAGAACATGGTCAGCTGGGGATGGAAGTACAGAGGGGATAGCAGTGGCCACAAGAGAAGTTCCCAAGTGATGTGTGAATGTGTTCTGCATCACCACCGGGGCGATGATCTCCACAGCCACACAAACACTGCACCTTGCAGTCACCATCTGCAGCACTGAATACTGTATTTCGGTATTGAGTTCAGTATCTGTGCATGAATTGTTATCCATGTGCACCTGAAAGTTACAACCTGCTATGAATCCTCCACTCCTGACCACCCAGGGGTTATAATTTGAAACATTTTTATCCATTAAGAAAAATTACTATGGCCTTTTTTGGAACATCTCCTTGGTCCCTATTGGAATTAAAATGAAACTGAAGGAACTAGGAAAGAAAATCCTCCTAAAATCTGACAGATCTCAAAGTGATGACCCTGAGCACAGCGTCTTGAGAGAGAAGGAATCCTTTGGATGGAAAATCACACTTCCCTCTGTGCCTGCTGCATCTGAGGCATCTACATGTTTGTTGCCAAAAAATTTCCAATTCATCAAATGCTACCATTACAGACAGCTTTTCTAGTTCTTCATTGCTATTTTTAAGGAGCACACTGATTTCTTCTACTAAAAGGATAGGGGATATCTTCCCAAAATACTTAAAAGCTTTATACTGGAGCATTAAATGCACAACCATGTTTAGAGCAGCAGCACAATGTGTAATAGCTAAATTATGGAAACAACCCAAATGCCCATCAATGGATGAATGGATAAAGAACATGAGGTGTTTTTTTTATGCAATGGAGTGCAACACAGCCATCAAAAGGTAAACGAGACCTTTCTAGGTAAATGGATGCCTCTTGAGACCATAGTCTTAAGTGAAATAAATCTGACACAAATGTTTAAATATTGCATTGTTTCTGTGCTGTGAGAAACCAAAGGGCAAATAAAGTCCAAAGTGTATAACAGATGTTGGGAAGTAGGAAACAAGTGTTCAAATGGGAAGGGGACAGAGGAAAGGGGGAAAGGAAGGAAGGGACAAGAATAAAAGAGAATCGAAGGAAAAAATGGAAACCAAAATTTATAAAGAAAAAGGGAAAGAAGGGTTGAAGGGAGGGAAGGGGATTGGGGAAAAAAGGAATCACAAGATATATCATGTACAGGTACGAATTCCCTACGATAAATGTGATCATCGTGTATACCTAAAATGTACCAAAAATTTAATTGTTAAAAAACTCCATGACTATAAAATACTTTGAGAATGATATATACATGAAACAAGAGAGTAGATTTTTATGTCACAGTAAGAAAAAAAGAAAAAGAGGAAGGGGGAGTAGGGTCTTCGTATCAGAGGCGGGGGGTTCAGCTTATTGACCCCAGCATATGCCCTCGCTTCCTTGGTGACAGGTCTAAAAGAACTTGGAACCCTAGAGTCACCGAGCATCATAGTCTAGAGACGGCTGCATAACAGTCACTTGGCTGGGGACAGTCAGCAGGGAACATGCTGTGCTGCTTTCCCAGGTCTTGAGGCCTCAGCCTCAGGACCATGCAGAAGGAAAGCATTTGGAACTGAGTGAGAGGCTGGATGACTAAGTCCAGACCCTACAGGCCGCTTGGCAGGAACCGCCCAGCCCTCGTGGCCGGTACAGGGCAGGTTTCACCAGACCCAACTGCCACGGGCCCTGAGATGAGCGGGAGCCCAGGGCAGGTCTCTCTGGGCCTGGTCATCAGGCAGTCAGAGCAACCCAGTCCAGGACAGGTCCACTTAGGCCTGGGTGCCACTGTGAGTACCCGGAGAAACTCCCATCCTAGGTCCTCAGTCTGAGTGTGCGGGGTGGGAGGTCGGGGTCAGGAGCAAAGTTCATTCCGGGCAGGAGCAGGAGCTGGGAGGCTGTGAGCAGCCCAGGGTCCTGTCACAGTCCCACCCATGATAAGGCTGGCAGGAGGAGGAAGGCAGTGCCCAGTGATGGTCCACGGCCTCCAGGGTCCTGTCCTGTCCTCTTGGGGTAGAGGCCTGTGACAGAGCTGTTTGTGTTTCAGATAACACAAGGTTAGCTGGGGCCGAGGCAGCACAAACTGTGGGCAGGCAGAGCCTCATGCTTTGTGCCAGCTGCTGGGCGCTGTCCAAACAGAGCTGCGCACAGGACATCGGGCTGGAGCTGCGACTGGGGCCTGTGTGCCACGTGCCTGTGACAGACGGTGGGAGCCACAGGAGCAACAGGTGCCAGCTCAGGCCCAGGGTGTGTGTGTGAGGAGGGGGCTCTTCCCTGAGGCCACAGGAGGAGAGAGAGGACCCTCGGGGACAGATAACACCTTCACCGTCTCCCTGCAGGGCCTGGTAAACAGTGGGCCAGGGTCCTGCACCCAAAGGAATCGGGGCCCCATGTCCTCAATGTCCACATCCTCTCTGAGCAGCTTCCACCTTGGCCAGAGGCAAGGCTACTGTGAACATGCTGGGGCGAACATCAGAAAAGGGACATGGACACTGTGTCACTTCAGTCCTGCCATTCGCCTCATTGTAACTCCTGGCCCAGGCGTCCGTGTGGCCCTGGTCAGATGCCAGGAAGCCTGGGCTACAGGACCTTCTATGGAAGGCAGTAAACACAGCCATTCAGCCTCACATGGATAAGGAAGCTTGACCTGACCCCCTCGTGGGCCATTTCAACAGAAACCTGGGGAACATTCTCTGTGACCTCATAAATGGATCTGGAGTCCTAGGATGAGCCTCTGTTTACTCATCTCTATCCTGGGAGGGGTCTCAGGACTCGTGCGTTGTTGTTTTTTATACACAGAGGTACATACATCCTCTCCTCCGCTAAGAGGCTGGCCTGAAAATGCTAGTAGTTTTAGGTGTCCCTCCTGAAATTTCACTTTTAATATGAGGATCACTTTCTGCTGGGCCCGCCTGTGGCCCGCCCAGTCCGAGCCACTGTGGACAGTTCAGTTGGATGAAAGCTCAATCCTCAAACCCTGCTGCTGAGCCATGGGTGGGACCCCAATTCCATGTCTCCCCACTGTCCCCTCACGGATTGGAAATCAGGCAGTCAAGAGGCTGGCAGAGGTCCGCCCAGTGAGGATGGTGCAGCCAGGCACGCTGTACACCCTGACGACGCCCGTGGAGCAGGCCTTCCTGAGCAGCTGCCCCAGCAACGGGCTCTATTTCCTGGACAGCACAAGGGGCTACGTTTCCTCCCCACAGGAGGGGATGGTGGGAAGGTGAGCTCTGCCCAGAGTAGCACAGGGGGACACGGCCACTATGGTTCCAAGTCTTCGGAAGGTACAAGCGCCTCTCTCAGTTTGCAACTCTGGAGAGTGGGTTGCTGAGAAAATCGAGTCCATTCATGACTGTGGGATGGCATGGGGTCTCTATCGTAAATGTTGACCCTGGTCTTGACCCTGCGGAAGACCAGCTGTAGCAGTGGTGCTGATTCTCGCAGTGGTGCTGATTCTCACAGATGGTCTTCCATCCTCACTGGGAAGCTGTGCGTCCCCCTCACTGAGCTCTGCACTTGGGGAAACTTATTCTTGTCAGTGTAAAGATTGCACAGTCACTCTGTGGGCTTCAGGGCGATCCCAGAGCAGGAGTCCGTGGGGGATGCAAAGGGCCAGGCCCAGTCTGACATCATGGAATGCCGCAGGCCAGCTGCAGTCGATGCAGGGTAGGAAGGGGAGAGGTCTCGGGCCAGTGAGTGAGAAAAGAACCTTCGCAAGCAATGTGCAGGTTCCCTCTGAGAAGTCTCAGGGTCTGATTTATTTTTATATCTCTAAGCACTAGCTAGGGAGCATTGGGCGGAACATGTTTACATTTTAGGTTGCCTTAGCAACATCTAGTGAGGTAAAGGTTATTTTTACTAAACAGGGTATATTTTTTCTAAGCTGATTCATTTCATTGAACATCATGACTATATTTTAAAAATTACAATTGTCCCCTTATTTACCCACACCTAAGCAGAAAAGGTAACTTAATCAAAATCTCTGTATCAGCGGGGGTACAAGCAAGATTTAATTAATTAAATGTCAAACTTGTGGTCACCAGCTAGCCCTTGAGAAACTGCACAATGGTTAATATGGTTTGCTATTAGCTCTCTACTTTCCTATACCTCTATTTATCTTACCTAAGTGTCATTCGGGTTCATAGTTCATGAGCAGGAAATATTTTCAGCACTGTGAGAAATATCGAATAACTTGCCCCCTTAATGTATTTACCTGTCTTAACGTTCTCTCTATTTCTCATTTCCCACTATTTCTTACATCTAACGTCGAGCCTTCTAATTTCTTCATAAGACCCCTTTAGTAAATGGAACGTCAGCAATAAGAGGGGGAGTTATAGTGGTGGGAAACAGAGGGAGTTTCAGGAGAGGTTTCTTTAGAAGTAGATGAGGTAATAGAACTAAGAGAAACTGGAATTTGGGACTTTTGAGCCAGATCAGATTTCAATATATCATTGCCAATTTGCCTCATGGAGAGTTTGTTGTTAGTCACAAACACAGTGACTCCTGTGACCAGAGTAACAATTTTAAACATTATGGCGTGAAAAAAATAAAACATGAGGGTACGATGTGTTCCACCCTTCTCTTCCCCCAGCTGGAACTTTGTCAAGCAGCCTTGGAGGTCGGTTGGGCTTCGCCAATGGAAGAGTAGTTGAGTACGTCACTCCAGGAATATACATGAAGACACTACGTGCAGACAATTTTCCAGGCACTGGCCATGATCCAATAACCAGAGCAGATGCAACCACTGTCCTCTCAGGTTTCAACGCCATCTGGGGTCCTCCCAGTCAGCCTGGACAGCAGAATGGGGATTACTCACATTGCAGTAGATGAGACGCCTCCTGTGCTTCCTAGATCTGGATTCACAGCAGTGCAGGTGGAGGCCAGGAGAGGGACAGAGAGCTGGGGATCATATCACTACATGAGCTGAAGGCTGAGAAGGGGCAGGGCAGGACAGATGCCTACTGTCCCTTCTGTCTCAGAGAGTTATAGAACAGCAGCCCTGTGCCCTTGGGTGCAACCACACAGCAGATGCCAGACTTTGTCCTCATGGAGTGAGAGTGGGGACAGGCAGAGAGACTGTGTGTCAGGCTGCCCTGAAGAAGGCAGAGGTGGTCACATCACTGAACATGGACTCCCTCCTATGGAGCCTTTGGTCAGGCTCTCAGAGCTGCCTGGGCCAGGACTGCCCTACTGGGCCTGGGGCTGGACTATGCACAGACTGGGCAGGAAGCCCAGTGTCCAGCCCCGCAAGTGTCCTGGGGAGGTAGTGTGTGAGGAAAGGCCAGGCCTCTCACTCTGCCTCGGACTTGCTTTCCCCAGGTCCTCCTCTTCTGTCTGTGACTCTTGGCTGGAGCTACCCTCCCAGAAGGATCACCCAGCTGAACTTCTCCTGGCTCAGCTGGATGCCACTGAGCCCCGTGAGGCAGAGCCCAAGGGTGAGGAAGACAGGGGTTATGGGCCTGTGGGCAAGTGGGGGAAGGACAGAGCTTTGAACAGAGCAAGGCTTCCAGGTGCTGGGTATCCCAGGAACACGGGGGACACTCAGCAGTCCATGCGCAGGTGTAGTCTGGGAGGACTTCCTGAGGGAGGCTTTGTGCAGAGAGCTGTCTGACAGACAGTGGCAAAGTTTTGTCCCAGGAAGGAACACGGACAGTTGGTGACTTTTCCTTCTCTTGCAGCTGCAGAGCTAGCTCCAGCCCAAGCTGAAACCCCACCTGCAGAGCCTCTGCCAGCTCCACCTGCAGCTCCCTCCCCAGCTCTGGAACCACAGCCAGAGCCAGCATCAGAAAGCCCTTCTCCACCAGCTGCACAGCTGGGGCTCCTGCTGGCTCCTCAGCAGGTGTCAGCTCCTGAGCTCCCCCTCGGACCAGATCCTGCCCCACCCCTGCCATTCCCCTCATTACTGTTGGTCATGTTTTGGCATTTATTTTTGTTTTTTTGTTTTTGTCTTTGTGGGGTTTTCTGGCATACATTTTTGTTCTTATTTTCCCAATGTATGCAATTATAGTTTTTTTAAAACAAAAGTTAAGATTTTAGCCTTGTTTAAAACAATCGGCTGGGTGGCATGTAGTGCCTTCTCAGTATTGAGCACCCATCACTGCTGCACCCGTGAGTGGCTCCTCCCCTCTCCCCTGTGGTTAGTCCCTGGCTACTACTCATCTTATGTCCCTGTCATTTACCTATTCTACTCTTGTTACAGTGGTGCCATCAGATTTCTCCTTGGCCACATAATCCTGGAAGGGACTGATGACTCTTGCTTTATGTAGAAGGGAAAATCCTGGATAGATCCTAAACATTTTTCATCCACCTATTCAGTAAATTATGCAGTTATTTTTGTCAGACAAGAAATATTTTTTAACTACTGCAACATGAATAAAGAATAAAAGAAAGACATAGTCACAGTCATTCCACCGGGAACCGTGCACACCCCTGAGGTGCTCCCCTCTCCTGTGCGCATCTTTGGGCTCAGGCTGTGTGTCTTCGCTGCTCGTGGGGTGTGTGTCAGGCCACATCTCTTGTCATCTCATGGACACACTGGGGACATGGCCCTGGCAGGCTCCATCCCTTGGCACATTCAGAGGCTACAATGACTGTTGCAGACAGGGTTTCGGCAAGAGAATACATTCACTACAGGACACATACTTTATGGGATTATTTCATGAGAATTAGACAAAAAGTCAAATGCAAAGGAATCAAAGAGATTAACCGCACACTAGGGGCCCAGAGAATCCAGCCAAGGTCCTGGATCCCTGCAGTGTCCCACCCAAGTCCATGTAAAGTCTTAGATTAGAGTTTGAGGCACTGTGCTCCACAAGTCCAACCAGTGGCCTAGAGCCCATGGCAATGTCTCATGCTTGTCCATATTGAGGATCTGCATGTGGAAGGCCCAAAGGCCAGTGATGGAAGCTAGAAAACCTGCACCGGTGAGATGAAGGATTTGTGCCACCAAGCTGAAGGGTCCACATTGGAGTCAGGAAGTGATGCTCACAGTGAAGATCAGAGCTTTCCTGATGAAAACAGTAGCCATTCCGAATGCCAGTGAGGTCCGAGCTCCTCCTCTGATGAGAACAGCCTAGTTGAAAACAGGAAAACCCTGTGCAGTAAGCTTTTCCTAGAAAATCAACAGTTCTTCCCCTCCAGTTCTCTTTTTATGGCTATTGACAACAATCCTCAGGTGGATCCTCCACACCCAGACCAGCTGGGCATTACAAGTTGACCATCAGTTAATCCACTATGATGACACCGTAGTTTCAGCAACCTCTGCTGTAGACAATTGCCAGGGTTTCATGCCCATAACTAAGCAGAAAGGAACATTTGCATGTCCAACCGTCATTTTTAAAGATAGAATCCTGCCAGTGGGGATTCTGGGTCACAGTCACAGAAGCGTGGGAAGAGACAGGCTCACGTCTGTAAGATCTGCACGTTCCATGTAGCAGCACAGTCAGGACCAGGGGTTCAGAGCTCCAGGTATCCTCTGGGAAATGCAGCTCTATAGGTTTACAGGGGTCATGTCGGGGCAGTCCATCCAAGATAAGGTTTTCACATATCAGAGGACAGAGGGACAGGAGAGCAGAGCCCCACACTTCCTTTATGAAATAGACAAATGTTAGCTAGATCCTGAGAAAAATTTATTTTTAAAATATAAAATCTCAGAACATCCTGGATACCAAGGGGCCGAAGGTTCCTAGGGGTGAATGGTCCATTCTTGCCCCATGGACACTGCAGAATCCTCTTGACTGAGGGACTTTACAAATCAGGTAGTATTTATTTTTCAGCACTGGGGATTGGATTCAGGATCTTCTCACTGAACTACATCATCACCAGCCCATTTAATTTTGGTTTTAACTTTGTCACAGACTCGCACTAAGTAGCCAAGTTACCAGGCTGGACTCCAACTTCTGATCCTCTTGCTTCAGCCTCCCAGAGTACTGGGATTACAGCTATGCACCACCTCACCTGGCTTCACGAAGCAGTTTTGAACTATAAACCCTGAAATCGACTGCTATGCTGGGTGTCCACCTTTGGGAACCGGGTCGGTGTGGTATTTCTGGTAAGAGGTGTGGACTCTGCCAGAGGGGTGCTTCTCCCTGAGAGGCCAGCAAATCTCTGTCCTTCTCCCAGGACTGTGGCTATCATTCCAGGACTGCGCCGCCTGGGTGGTGACCACGAGCTCTGTCCTGACCTCCCTCCCACACTGCCCCGATGTGCAGAGACCCCAATTCTTCCCTACCTTCCAGCAAGGCGAGCTGGGCAGTGAGCAGGACAAGCCCTTCCCAGTGAGACCTGTCCTGCTCTATCGCTCAGAATCCTTCCTGGGGTGTAGGAGCGACAGACAGCCCCATGCCTGAGCCTGTGCCCATGAGAGCTGCAGGAACCATCTTATCTCCACACACGGCCCGCAGCTCATGTCCTGCACCTGGCTGTCCCAGGCTCCCTCCCTGAGCACACACTCACCCCATCCTGGCCAAATATGCTAGGCTCTCACACTGTGCACCGCTACTCACTGCACGGGCCATAAAGAAGGGGTCATCCAGAAAGAGTCGGGCCTCACGGTGGCAATGCCGGGGGACAGGGACTGTATGCGCCACAGAAGTGACTTTGAGAGCAATCTGTATTTGATGGATTGCACAGTCATGTACCAGGTAGGGTCTAATTTTCATTCCGTGCATTCAATGCACCAATTCACCATGAATATATGCCTTATGTACTGCAAACAAGTACTAATGAAAAATAATAGAAAACTTTATAAACAAAATCAAAAAAGGAAATGAAGTTCTGATACATGATAGGAAATAAAACAGCCAAGCGAAGCAAAGCCTGATAGACCTGAGACCCTCTAGCTGGCAGGCAAGGGACCTTCAGGCAGATGCAAGCCTGATGCACAGAGCAGCAGCTGACCTGAAGACAAGCGCATACCGATGGGATTACAGTGGCCAGTTGTGGTGTAAGAGGAACGTGCAGTTTCATTGTACTTTGCTCTGTACACAACCCAGTGCAGACACATGGAGAGCTTGCTGTGTGCTGACTGCCCAAGATACAGAGAAGCAGCTCATCGTTGGGGGAGACAAGGGAACCTGCACTCCCAATACCTGGTAAGGACTGAGTAATGGAACAGAAAGTGAAGAGAAATTTTCTCAAGGAGTCCTCCGTTTCCCCTACCCCACCTTTGTACCTCTGCTCGGGCCCCTGATGCCTCACTTCTAGCAATGTGACCGAAACTGCTGTCTCCTCTCTGGTCCCAGGATTCAGGCTCAGAGGTGGGCCTAGAAGTGACAGTTGGAAATGCTCCCCCGTGCATCCCTGCTTTCTCCAGGAAAGGCTCTGGTCCTTCTCCACCCCACACAGCAAGGCTCTTGGAAGACTGTGCTGCTGTGAAGAGGTCTGGGCAGGAGATGGTTAGCAAGGGCATCCAAGCAGCTGACCCTGCCAAATACACACAGCTTCCCCGCGAATGTTCGCGAATACAGAGCTGGGAAAGGAAATGTGACAGACAGCTTAAAGGAACCCTGCTCTACACATCACGACCCTAGCAGCAGTGTGGCCTGGAAGGAAAACACACGGGTGACTCCCCCACTCCACAGCCTCTCTGAGCACAACCGACCTCTTGGCTGATTGCAGATGCTGCCCCCTCCCTCCACACCCGCCTTCACAGCCTCACAGCCAACTGTGCGTTGGGCACTAGGTGCTGTGACTCTGTCACCAATGGGGAAGCCAGATGAGGAGACAGGGCCAGCCTGGCAACTACCTGGCCTTCTGCCCACGCAAAGGAAAACAGCCCCAGGACGGGATCCTGGAGTTATGGAAGAAAGGGCCGGTGACTGTGGCTGCGATCTCCTCACCCGAGGGTCAAATGTTGGGGCAGAGGCACATGCCATGGGTGCATCGCACACAGGTGGCCTTGGGCCCCTCCTCTGTCCAGCGCCTATCTAGCTCCTGGGACCTAGGGACCCCTACCACTAGGCCTGACTGTCCCCTGCAGGCCTTATCATAGAGCTAGACAGTGCTTGGCACAAGGGAGCATCTGGTCTTGGGACTGGGACAGAGATGTGTGGCCCTATTGGGAAGTTTGTGACCCCAGACCCAGTTGGGCTGATGCACCCTTACTTCCCTTTCTGCCAATGTGTGGTCCGGATCCGAGGGCCCAGCTGCACTCTCTCACACACCCACCCTGGGCTCCTTGCCAGGTGCACTTCTGCCTGTCCCCCACAAGCCAATTCCACTTGCCCAGCACCCACACGGATCCTGCCAGACAGGGGGATCCACGTTCATCATCCTAATTATCCACAAAAGCCTGACTCACACATGGACCCAGAGCTTGGACAAGCACCTTGGTTGCTCTAGAGTCAGGAGTCTCCAGCTTGACCTCAAGCCCTCAGTTCTGACCACCATGCCCTTCTGAGAACACCTGGTGCTGGGAGCTGCTTGAGGCCACCATAAGACAAGAATTAGGATTCCTGTTAGCCTCAACCCCAGGACAAAGCATGTTAGTTCCATCTTGGTCTGTTGACAACAGATCAACCATCCCTTGGAAACTGTCTTCTCCTTGGGCCAAAAACGGACTGGGGGAGCACTGAGCACACTCCACGACAGCCATGACCAGCACAAGGCCAGCTGTGTGTGACCAGAAAGAGAGGAGAAGACAGGGAACAGGAGGAGGAGGAGAGAAGGATAGATGGGAAAGGATGGGAGAAGAAGGAAAGAGGAGGAGGAGTAAAGAAAGCACTGCACTGGGCAAAGTTCTGACCCCCAATTTTGCCACCCGCAATACTTTCACAGCTAAAGAAACAACCACAAAAAATAAAGAGACAAATTACAGAGGGGAAAAATTTGCTAGCCACTCCTTAAACAGATTAGCTAATATCTACATTGTATAAAGAACTAAACAGTTACTCCCCCAAATAAAAGGCCCAACCAAAAAATGGGTAAGCCAAATGAATAGACACTTGACGGAAGTATAAATGACCAATAAATTCATGAAGAAATGTTCAACATCACGGCCATTAGAGAAATGAAAATTGAAACAACACCCAGATTCCATCCTATTCTAGAAAGAACGGCCATCTTCAAGACATCAAATAATAATAAATGCTGGTGAGCCTGTGAGGGAAAAGGAACATTTTTACATTATTGTTGGTGGGAATGTAAACTGGTACCACCACTATGGAAACCAGTATGAAGAGTTCTCAAAAAACTAAACCACAAATTCCATGTGACCCAGCTTTTCCTCTTCCTGATATGTTCCCCAAAGAGTTAAAGACAAAATGTCATGGTACATGCATGCCAGTGTTGATAGCACTACAATTCTTAGCTACATTGTGGAATTAGCCTATATGTCCATCAACAAATGAATGGATAAAGAAGATGAGCTATTTACAAATAATGGAGTAGGGCCTGGAATGTAGTTCGGTGGCACCACGCCTCCCTGGCAAATGCAAGGTCCTGAGTTCAATCCCTGGTACCAGAAAAAATTCAAGAAAAGAAAAGAAAAGTGGTACAAATACTGGAGTATTACTCTGCCACAAAGAAGAATAAATTGGAGTCATTTGTAGGTTAAAAAAAAAAGATGCGCTCTGAGATCATAATGGTAAGTGAAATAAATCAAACAGAGAAGCTTAAATATTGCATGGTTTCTTTTATATGAGAAACCTGAAATGTACATTAAGAGCAAAGCAAGAGATAGGTCAGAGGAAGTAGTGAGATAGGTCTTTTCATGTAGCAATGAGATTAAGAAATGGAGGGAAGAGGGAGAGAAGGAAGAGGAAGGGGATGAAAAAATCAGCAAGTGTTGAATGCAGCCACCACCTCAGAACAAGGAATGTAAACACCGTGTCCTGTGAATCTCTAGTAATAAGGAAATGTAATAGGACATTGTGCTTTGACAGAACTTGAGTGTATGCAATGTAAAATTGTTTTTATTGGAATCAGCTTACTTGGCTCAATCACTGCTTGTTGCATACTATCCATGTATTCTTGGACAATTTGCTCAGCCTTTTTACTTTTATAAATTTCTATTGTTTAAAATGTCAAGAAATACAGTACTTTATGCTTCACAGATTGTGGTTGAATTAAAATAGATAAAGAGAATGAAAACCATGGTAGCTCTAAATTTTATATAAAATTAAGTTGCTACCAATCTGCTACTGAAAAGTCAGCAAAACTGGTTTCCCTCAGAAAATGGTGTCACAGAACATGGGCACTAGTGGAAATGCCTTAATTATTGTAGGGTTCTGTTCAATATCTTCAGTATCAAGAATAGCCTATGTTAATGAGCCTTTATGTAGTGCCTTGTAGTGCATTTTACAGCACATATTATCACTTTCATACTCAATTTTCTGGGCAGTCGGCGTTATTTTATTGCCATTTTGCAGAAGTATAAACTGAGCTGTGGAACAATGAAGTGGCGTGTCCAAAGCTGTACAGACAGTAATTGATAGAGCTGCAGCTCAGCTTGAGCCTTCTCCACCTTTCTAGGCTCTTTGAACTATGTCACACCTTTTTTGAAAGTAGTCACTGGTGTGTCACTTTATAGCAAGAATGTAACAGAACGGCTATGGCTGATTGTCTCAAACTGCAAGGAATAGGAAACGACTTTGTTTCTTTTTTTTTTTAACTGTATATCATTTTATTAGCACATTTTAGGTATACAATATATTGACATTCATCACTGGAAATTTGCACCTTTCCGTACTCTCTTGGTTCTTATTTTTTCCTCTTCCCCTGCCCTCCCTTCAACCCCTCCACCCCTCCCTATTTACAAGGACTTTGTTTCCTTTTTTTCATTTTCTCATATTAATTCCATTCCCTTCTTTTCTTTCCCCTACCCCTCCTACTTCCCCTTCCCCTTTGCCCCTTTTCTTCCCATTAAACACTATCCATTATACCTTTTAGTCTTTTTTTACACTTTCAGTTTCTCACACAAACGAAACCATTCAGTATTTACACGTGTGTCTTATTTATTAATCCTTAAGTTTATCCCCTCAATATGCATCCAAATAGCAATAAATATCTCTAATTTCTCATTTTTTATGCCTGGTCGTACCCCATTTTATTAAAAAAAGCACATTTTCTTTATCTAATCTCCAATTTCTGGGCATTTGGGCTGTTTCCAAGTTTTAGCAATGACAAACTGTGCTGCTATGAACATGGGTGCACATATATCACTGTGGTATGATTCTTTTAATTCTTTGGGGAAGATCCCCAGCAGGGAAGTAGCTGGGGCAAATGGGACTTCCAGTCCTGGTTGATTGAGGTATCTCCATACTGATTTCCACAGTGGTTGCACCAGTCTACACTCCCACCAGCAGGGGAGCAGGGTTCCTCTTTCCCCACACCCCCGCCAGCATTTGTTGTTGGATGATTTCTTGATAGCAGCCATTCTGTTTTGTGGTTTTTTTTTGAATCATATACTTCTTTTATTTTTATTTTTTTATTTTTTCCCATTAAGTTTATTGGTGTATTTTCGGTATAAAATACAGTTACATTTGTCATTGGGATCTTGTACCATTACATGAGTATCTTGATTCTTATTTTTTCCCCCTTCCCCTGCCCTCCCTTCACCCCCTCCATCCTTCCCTATTTTCAAAGACTTTGTTTCCATCTGATAGCAGCCATTCTTTCTGGGGTGAGGTCGAATCTAAGGGTTGAGAAACAACTTTCTTAAACTGAGTTTTATGTTTCTATTTCTGGAATGGTTTTGATCACCTGTGTCCTGAAGTTGTTAAGATGGGATTTCTCCTTTGAACTTTAAATATCTATACTTCTGCATAAGTAAAGACAGCCTTAGAGTCCCAACATCTCAGGGACTACCAAAGAAAGCCAAGGCCTCACTCTGCCAATATCGTTATACATTGTTAAAGTGTGCAGCACCCATTTGGAACAAGAGTTCTGTAAGAAACTATCGACCATTCTATCGCTCCTTAAAATGGCTGGTGAGTGATTCTGAAAAGAAGGGACACTGGGTATGTTTGAACATTGCAGTCACAAACGATGGGAGTCTGTATTCTAAGGACAGCGTTGTACCCATTTGACTTGCCAATCAGATCTGAATCCAGGATTTAGTGCCTACAGATTGTTGATCCTGTGTGTCTAAGTCATATGACAATCAATACAAGACTGAATAATGCTAAAGGTGAGATCTATCTTGGTTTCTGTTTGTGATTTTAAAACAATGTGTTGGTGTGAGAACAAAATACCACTCTTGAACTCCCTGGGGTGAAAGAATTTTACTGTCTTTGTGCTTCTGGTCTGACTTCACACTATTAGATTTTATGGGTCTAAATTACGATTTACTATAAATAAATGGGGCTGGGGAAAGAGGAACCCTACTCCCCTGCTGGTGAGAGTGTAGACTGGTGCAACCACTGTGGAAATCAGTATGGAGATACCTCAAAGAGCTAGGACTGGAAGTCCCGTTTGCCCCAGCTCTTTCCCTGCTGGCTATCTTCCCCAAAGAATTATGAGAATCATACCACAGTGATATATGTGCACCCGTGTTCACAGCAGCACAATTCGTGAGAGCTAAAACTTGGCAGCAACCCAATTGCCCATCAACTAGAGACTGGATAAAGAAAATGTGGTGTTCTTTTTTAATAAAATGGAGTACTACTCAGCCATAAAGAATGAGAAACTAGAGACATTTATAGCTAAATGGATGCACATTGAGGATACCCTTAAGTGAAATAAACAGGTCACACATATGTAAATACCAAATAGTTTCTCCAGTGTGAGACACTGAAAGTGTAAATAAGGACTAAAAGATATAATAGATAATGTGAAATAGAAAGAAAAGGGGCAAAGGGGAAGGGGAAATGGGAGGGGTAGGGGAAAAGAAAGAAGGGAATGGAATTCATATGAGAAAAAGAAAAAATGGAAACAAAGTCTTTGTAGATAAGGAAGGGTGGAGGGGTTGAAGGGTGGGCAGGGGATTGGGAAAAAAACAAAAATCAAGATGGGTTATTTAAAGGTGCAAATTTCCAATGATGAATGTCATTATATTGTATACCTTAAGTGTACCAATATAATTAATTAAAAAAAAGTATATGTCCTAGTCTTCAAAGTAAATATTTCTATTGGTCTGTGCTATTTCCTTTCTAAATATTCCAAATTCATAGTTATTTTTAAAATTTAAGTTTTGCAGATTCATTTTGGATAAATTTTAATCCACACATGTAGTTTTAGCCATTGTGATGTCACAGATGTGAAAACTCACGGTTAAGTTTAACGCTGTGTTATTTCAGGAGATGGATTCCATGTAATTAAGTCACTTCAGCCTTGGGTGCTTAGTGTTGTGGTGATGGCCCAGCACATCCAGGTTCCAGGCAGGTGGCCCCCCGCCACATTCTGGGGTCTTGGTTAAGTTCTCTGTGGGGCTCGCATGCTAAATAATAATCTCGTACATCTATAGTTCACATTGTACTGAAAAATATATATTAGGTTAAAACATTTTTATCTGCTGGAAAGAATTAAGTGTTCTAGTTTCATATATAAAGTTATTGAAATCCATGAAGATGTATATGTGTTGGCACTTCTCAGGGTCCGTGGTATGGGTCGGAGACATAACTGGACCTATAGCTCAAGATATGGTTCTCGGCCATGAAGCAGAAAGAAGCACACAGGCTTTCAAGGGTTTTGAATTTGAAACTCATCTGTATGTAAAATATGCTTCAGAAAATAGTAGTATATGCGGGGAATGCCATTACTGTAGTCTGATCTTACTTATAAATGGGCGCAATACTCAGACGATGGCAGGTAGGTAGGATATAACTTTTTCTCCTTTTATCTCTTTTTCAAACTCTTTTGTTACACTGCTGGCAGTAAGAAATGCATTACCGTTCACATTCTCTGTTTCGCTATCTCTTCCTCCTTCACCTTTGCTTATTTTCATGCAGTAGCATACGAGTTCTTTGTTTTCTATTGTGCCTTCTTACATGTTACGTAGATATTTCATTTGTTTAGTTAGGTTTCATTTATTTGAGTCCTAATTTCTTGTGATTAATAAGTAGGTTCTTGGAACTTTTAGGTAAGAACAGGGTTAAAACTGAATACACGGCGAGCCTCTCAGTATTATGTTTATAACCACTTCTCACATCCCTTATTTCCTAGTAAAAATAGCAACATACTCATCATTTTCCTATACCTGAATTGGGTGTTACTGTAGTAACAATTAATGTGCATTCTGTAAATATTTGTGACATTTTGATTTATATTCTTTCACATAAATTATGTCCGTATGTACCAAATAATACATGGGTTCTAGTCATTTAAAATTTGTTCAGTGAGAATACATATTCTACCCAAGCAAAGAAGGGTATTTTTCATGCTGTCAGCCGATACACAAGAGAGGGGACTAGTGGCGCTAGGCTACCTTTAGAAGGATTCAAATCCAAATGATGACACTTTAGATAAGACACTTTATTCAACAAAAATTTTATTTTTAAGTCATTCTTGCTCATGTTTTTTTTGAAAAGACAAACACATCATCAGGCCTTATTTCACCCTACCTATTTGTTTATCTAAGACCTGGGCCTATGGGTCAAGACACCTCTTCTAAACTGGAATCTATGTTTGAGCTCTCCTGGAAATACAAGACCACGTGCACAATAAGATCAGTTTCCGGTCTGCCCTTCTTAGCTCAGCCTCCTGCCCACCTCCACTGCAGCGTCCTCCTCTGCACCCCAGTGCTGTGCCTGGCTCAGAGGCAGGCGCTGGCCCTTTGCAGAGTCTCGTCATCTTCCGGAGCCTGGATTTCCCTCCTCAAGACTCACAGCTGTGGAATGAATTGTCTTTAAGACCTCCACCCCTTTTTTCATTCTCACTATCACAAGCAAAATAAAGTCTTCTCAAAATGGATTTACTGAACTTTATGTTTTCTGTTTTCCATATTTTCATTCTATCTATACTAAACAAAATTTAAATTGGTTCCAGCTATTAGTTGTAATGTGTAAATCACTCTAAAATTGGACCTATTTTTGTCATCTGTTTAGTCTCCTTTTCAGTCAAAAGGAAAAATATCCCACCAACTTGCCAGCAGTCGGGTTCATTCTGATTATCTCCTTGGCACCTGAGGGGCCCTGAGGGGTGGGCAGACCGTGAGGGGCTCCCCCCAGTTGCTCCCTTCCAACTGAAGCCCCACGTCAAGGGTCATTCCTGAACAATAGGAATTTCTATTAGGAATTAGGAACTTTTAACCCCCCCCTCTCAGAAAAACATTGCAATTTATATGACATAGGCAATTGCACAGAAAAATGTTCCCACGTGAAGGAATTTATTTCACAGCTTTTCCCCTCAGCTGCAGCAACGTGTTTGGATACATGGGTAAAATTTGTTTGCAAAAGTGAAAACTGTTGCAAAAATAGCAGGATGGAAATAAACAAACACACGATCTCAGAGGCTGATTTCAACCCAAAGATTTTGTTAAAAAAAATACATTAGTGTATTGTCATAAATTTGCCTATCTCATATAGTTGTCCTTTTTTCTCCAGAACAAAGGCCTCTTTGGCCTCACCTATGGAGCTCTAGTGTCAGGATTATGAAAAGGATGAAGGTGTGAATAAATGCTTAGATAAAATGTGAGTAGAAGCCTCTCCTTCTCATGGAATGCTAATTGTTTCCTGATACCACCTGCTCTTTCCTTCCTGCATGGGCTCGCTCCATTCCACCAGCTCTTCTGTTGTTTCAGTGAATCACTTTGGAAGCCAGACACATTCTTACACCTGGCATTTGAGTCAACAGCATAAAAGAATAGGGAGGAGCTTTTCTCATGAACATCAGCATGGAATGTTTTCTTTTTTAAAGTTAGAAATCATACTCTGGTTTCTCTACAGATTGCATAAATCTCTTGCCTTTTTGAAGTTAGAAATCATTTTTTCTGCAGTTGCTGATAAGCAAAGGACGTGGTGAAACTGAGATTATTCTTTTAATAATATGAGAACACTAAGTTTAGTTCTTACCAGCAAATGTTTTGCTAAAACAATTCCTTTCAAATAAGTGTTTGTTTACAAGTACATTATCAATGAAAAGATAGCAAACAAACAACAAACCAAAAACTACTGGTAGCTGCCTAAGAAGAAGACCGGATGATGGGTGAAGGAAGATTTTCTTTTTCCTATGTTGTGTTTTTATTGCATGAATTTTTTATCATTAGTATAATTTACTTTAAATATATTAAATAAAATCTCATTTATTCCTTTTTAAATATAAAGCTCATTTTCTTGTCTTTTTTAGTGAGGATTCTTCCTGCTAAATTCAATGTTTTCATTTTCCCAGTGGCTTTTTCAGTTACTTCCCAGTTTAACTGTCTGTAATTGTAGTAGCTGCTAATGCTTAGGTTGCACTTCAATATCTGCCTTAGCACGTCCAGAAGTCACTTCATTTAACTTATAGTAAATTTGCATTGCGTTGTGTAATAGCTCTATAAGGTCATTTATTTGACAATAATACATTTGTTGACTTAATGCAATGCATATTATAACAAATATGGATTAAATACTTCATAAAGAATAAATTTTGAGAGGGTGCAGGAAAGTCTTTCCTTAAAAAATTGATATTTGAATTTCTTCCATAGCTTCTGAAACAGTCTTACATTTTAAATTTGATTTATAAATATGTACTGTGTAGAAACATATTCTTTGACCAAAGCAAGATATACAATTTAGGCACTGCTGAGAACTTTCTGGTTTCTCATCACTATTCCCAGTGGCAGAGATCATGGCTCTGCATAATGTAATTGGGAAACATCGGAAACTTTGTGTGTGTGTGTGCTGCTGGAGATGGATTCAGAGCCTGGTGCATGCTCTGTGCATGTTTTCTTGCTACATTCCCAGCTCTGTACACATTTTTTAAATCCCGGTTCACTGTTTCCTTCAAAGCAAATGTTTTATTCCTTAAAATTTTTCATAGGAGTTCCTTTTTTTTTTTGGTACAGGGGATCAAACTTGGGACCTTACACTTGTGTGGCAGGTGACAGAACAACAGAGCTAAATCCCTGGCCCCTCACAAGGATCTTATGATCTGAGAGAATAGCAGATATAGCAGAGGGCTGCAATAATCTTGAGTTCATGAGGATCTTATGTTGTTGTAATCTTTCTTGTTCAATAATTCATTTTAATCATTGGTACATTTTAGGTATACAATATATTGACATTCATCATTGGACATTAGCACCTTTACATAATCTCTCTTGGTTCTTACGTTTTCCCCCTTCCCCTGCCCTACCTTCAACCCATCCACCCCTCCCTATTTACAAAAACTTTGTTTCCATTTTTGAATTTTCTCATATTAATTCCATTCCCTTTTTTCCTTTCCCCTAACCCTCCCACTTCCCCTTCCCCTTTCCCATTTCACACTATCTATTATACCTTTTAGTCCTTATTTATACTTTCAGTTTCTCACACTAGAGAAACTATTCAGTATTTACACATGTGTATCCTATTTATTTCACTTAAGAATATCACTTTGGAGCCAATCCCATTGCCCAGAAAGAGGCTCCCCTGCCACCATTCCACCACTCCTAGGGCAGAAGAAGTGAGCCGTGCAGGCATCAGCAGCAGCCCCCTACCCCGTGGAAATGAAAAGACATGTAAACAAGTTGCAAAAATAGACTTCCAGATCACCTACAGAAACCCCAAAGGGAAAGGAGATGGAATAACCTAATACTCAACCACCTGGAATCCCTGAACTGTCAACAAAAGAGGATTTGGAAAAAATGAAATCAGAAACAATTTCTCAGACAACAGCAAAGATTATGCCCATAGTGCAAGACATGATTAATAAATCTAGAGAGGACACATATTAAAAAAAAAAAAAGAGGAGCTGAGGAATATGATGGAATCCCAACATAGGAAACAAACGGAATCCATAAAACAGATGCAAACAGATTTCTACGAGATTAAAAACTCCACTGATAGTTTACGCACCTGAATGAGCTCATGTGAGGATCGAATTTCAGATATAGAAGAAAAGATTGCAATTAGTGACCAGGAAAAGAAAATTGCTTTAAAATTGTAAGGGAACACGAGAAACCAATCCAGCAGCTGGTAGACGATGCAAAGAAGAATAACATAAGACTGATTGGAGTCAATGAAGAAACAGGAGAGAGTGCAGATGACATTTAAAAAACTGTTCACAGAAGTGATGGGAGAAAAGTTCCCAAGGAGGGGAAAAGAACTTGACATACACATAAGTGAGGCATATAGGACTCCAAATAGCCTTGATCAAAAAAAATCTACACATAGGCATATAATAGTTAGGATCCCAGAAATCCAACAGAAGAACAAAATTCTACAAGCAGTGAGAGAAAAGAAACAAATCACATACAAAGGAAAGCCCATCAGAATCACAGCAGACTTCTCAAGGCAAACCCTCAAGGCAAGAAGAGTTTGGAGTGATGCATCTCAAGCCCTAAAGGAAAACAGCCTCCAACCCAGATTGATGTACCCTGCAAAACTATCTTTCAAAATGGATGGAGAAATAAGATACTTTCATGATAAAGAGCACCTCAGGAACTTCATGAATATCAAACCGACACTCCAAAAAGTTTTAGACCATACCCTAAGAAAAGACAATGAGGATCACAGCCCCAGGAAACCCAGCAGAATGAATCCATTGGGTGTGACAAATTAAATGCAAAGGGGGAGAATCCAACAAAAAGAAAATGTCATGACAAGGCTTTTAAAACTCTTAACTTCATCTCCTTAATGAGTGTATAATTCAATCTTGTTACTGTACTGATTAGTATTTTTCTGATTCTAGAGTTGCACACCTTTCCTTGTGCTGTACTGGCTATTTATCATCTTCTTGTGTCTACTTTTTACTTGGGTTGTCTATTAATGAGCTCTAAGAATTCTTTATATATTCTGGTCATAGGTTGTATGCATTGTAAATATGGTCTGTTTAAGGACTACTTTTCATTTTAATGATGTCTTTTAAAGTGCTAAATGTTGAAGGAATCTCATTTATCAATTTTTTTCTTTTACACATCAAGTCTTTTGTATTCTAGGTAGTTCTTGCCTACCCTGAATTCATAAACATTTTCCCTTATAATTTCTTCTTAAAGTTTTATACTTTTAGGCTTTCATATTTAGGTTCATAGATCCCTTCAAGTTATTTTCATGTATGGAAATAAAGGGTTGAGGTTAATATTTTATATACAGATACCAGGTGTTCTAGTGTCATTTGCTGAAAACACTGTCTCTTCCTCGGCTCTTGAATTGAGTTTATATTCTATAAAATGCTAATGTTAAATAATCTTTCAAAACTCAGTGGACCATATATGTGTGGTTCTATTTCTAGATTCTCTGTTTTATTCCAATGATCTATATGTCTTTCCTTACACCAACACTGCCTTGATTACTCTAGCTTTAGAAGAAGTCTTAAAATTAGGCACTAAACATCTTCCAACACTTTTTTTTTAACTTTTCTAGGTCCTTTGTACTCCTACATAACTTTCAAATTTCAATATCCAATTCTTCATTTATAGCAAGTATACACAGACCTGAATTTTTGTATATACCTTGTGTTTTCTAATCCTGCTAAATTCAAATACAAGTTCTAGGGGCTCCTAGAGATTTCTTAGTATTTTCTCTGTAGATGATCATTTCATTTACATAAAAAGAGTTTGCTTCTGCCGTGCCAATCCTATCCTAGTTGTGTCATTTTATTGCCAGACTATTTTGGTTGGGCCTAGGTTTCAGAGTTTAATGGACAGATAAAGAGTAAGCATATCTGCCCTTGTTCCCTACCTTAAGGAGAAAGCATTATATCTTCTCCATTCATATAAGGCATTCTCGCTGGAAGTATGCAGTACATGTCTTTAATCTGTTGAGAAGGTTCTGTTCTACTTCTGGTCTCCTGATAGCTTTTACCATGAACAGCTGTAGAATTTAGTCTAGTACTTTTTCTCCAACTAGTGACAGGATCATATGGTTTTTTCCTGTCCTCCGTTGAAAGGATGACTTTTGGGGGTGGATCTTCCAATGCTGAACCAACACTGCCATCCCTATAACAAAACCACTTTCTACATCCTGCCAGATCTGACTTCCAATAGTTTGTTTTGTTAAACAAATTTCTATCTATGTTCATACTTTTTTCTTCTATTATCTTTATCCAGTTTCAGGATTAGCACAATGTTGAGTTCCTAAAATGAGGGGAGAAGTGTTCCTTCTTTTTTCTGCTTTAAATGTTTGATATAATTTATTAGTTAAAATGTTTATGAGCCTGCTGTTGTCATATAGGTAGGTTTTCAAGCTAGGAATATACTTTCTTCAATAGGTGCTATTCAAATTTTATATTTCCTCCAGAGTTAGTTTCATTAATTTGTCTTCCAAGGTACTGCCTAGAAGTTGTCAAATTTATTTCAAAACAGATTTTTGAAATATTCTTTCTATATCCTTTTAAATTCTGTAAAATCTGTGGTAATGTCTCCTAGATCTTGATATTGTAATTTTAAACATGTATAATTGATATTGGGTAACAGGAAGAAAAAGCCTAAAGGAGCAGGGGAAGTGGGAGGGGTGGGGGAAAGGAAAAAAGGGAAAGAAAAAATATGAGAAAAGGAAAAAAGTGGAAACAAAGTCTTTGCAAATAGGGAAGGGTGGAGTGTTGTGCCCAGATCGCGAAGACCCCAAAGACCGCCAAGGAGCCGATTCCGATGCAAACACACGAGGGTCCTTTATTCAAGCTCGAGCAGGGACTCTCAACGGTCACCGACACAGCGGATCAGGATTGAGAGCCCCGAATTTTAAATTTGCGGGGTTTTTACAGAGGTTACAGCAAGGTTTGGAGATTTTCCATTTAGCAGTTACATGATTGGTTGATATTTAGCAAGTATGGGGTGTACATGGGGGGGGGTTGAGGGGCGGCTACATGTAGATTTTACGGAAGAAAGGAACAATCAGCGCATTGACAGAATGTTCTATAGATAATGGGCCCGGGAGCGTCTGTTTTCTGGGCAGACAGAGAGTTGAGTTAGGAGCTGTGTCCTTTTTTCATCTGTTGTCCCACAGCAAGGACATTTTATCATTACTTTATGGGCACAAAGGAGACTAGGGGAATAGTTGACTTTAGTGAAGTGGAATTTATGTCAAGGCCACTTTACTGTCTTATTCTAAGATGGAGTCAAATTTTAAAATGGAGTTATTTAGGTCTTGTGAGACCAAAGCGACTCCATTTTGCTAAAATCCACCATTCCCCTAGCCTCTCAAATTAATGGTTAAAATGTGTTTGCTCTGGAACAAAAGATACAATCTGTAACAAACCAAAGTTCCTAAGTTAATTACTCAGCCATCTGTTTACCCAGGAAATGAACATCCTGGGCCCACTAGCTGTAGGAACCGTCTGTCAGTGTGCTGTCAGTGCTGAGTGGTCGTGACCATTAGTCACCGTGTCTGCTGACCATCAATATGTGACAGTTGCCCACTAACCTTTGTCCTTCTTTTCTTTTGTAAAACCTATACATAATCCCCCCTTACCCTTGATGAGTTCAGCCAATCAAAAATGTACACTTCATGCTCGCTAAATGTTAACCAATCATGTAACTGCTAAGTGGAAAATCTCCAAACCTTGCTGTAACCTCTATAAAAACCCCGCTAATTTGGAACTCGGGGCTCTCAATCTCGATCTGCTGTGTCGGTGACAATTGAGAGTCCCTGCTTAAGCTTGAATAAACGACCCTCATGTGCTTACATCGGAAACGGCCTCCTGGTGGTCTTTGGGACCTTACAATCTGGGCACAACAGTCTCACAGGAGGGGGTGAAGGGAGGGCAAGGGAAGGGGGAAAAAAATAAGAACCAAAAGACTCATGTAATGGTACAAAATCCCAATGATAAATGTAACTGTAGTTTATAGCTTAAATGTACCAATAAACTTAATGGGGAAAAAAAAAGACCCTCAAAAAAATCACGAATGGGCTTCCTCCCTGCCTCCGAGCTCCGGGTGACGGCTGAGCGCAGGGCTTGGCCGTCCCGCTCTGCCCGCTGAGCCCGAAGCGCCGGCGCCATGGTCCCTGCGGCAGCGCCAGGAGCCTGAGCCCCAGGACGCGCCCTGACAAACCAGGTTTAAGGTGCACATGAAATGGGAGCTGAATGTGTTGTCACATCGAGCTTCTAAACAATTTAGTTATTGTGACATCTTCAGCTCTCTCCAGTTCCCTGGGACAGATCCCCCTCCTGATGTCGAGGAATTAGAGACCGACTTGCCATACAACTCAACTCCTGAGTTCACGAAATCAAACCAGATTGCATAGTTGTCCTTGGTAACTGACACGGTAGCTTTTGAAGCTGAGAATCCCAGCATGGCCCATAAACTGGACTCCTGGGGCCAGGGAAGATTTTCTACTCGGGTTCCCTTAAATATGTTGACGTAAATGTATCTGTTTCCACGCTTCCGGGGGCTTGGCAGTCTACCAGGAACTGCATACTTTTTCTGTCTCCATAGTTTTGTCTTGAGTCTTCTCTAGTAGTGAGCATATTATATTGGTGGCTGAGCTGGAATGTTGGTAAATCTTGCTGTGGATTTTGAAGGTAGCTGTGAGATTCCCAGATTGTGTGTAAGAATGACACTTTGGGTGGCTAAAAAATGAGTTTGTGTGGTCTCCTACTGCTGTGTTCTTCAGAAGGTGATTGTGATCTTCTGGGGGCTTTGTTTGTCCCTTTTCACCTATGCTTTGTGGCTTCTTTGGAAGCAAACATTCTGAGCTACAGCGTAGGTAAAGCAGATGGGTTGGAGACCTAAGCAACTCGGGGAGGAAGTCATCATAAGCAAGTCCTTTGCATGAAAATGTCAAGGATCAGTCATGTTAATAGGCACTTGCTCAGAATGGCATGGGTTCCTTTTTTCTTATTCCTGTTTTCATTTTAGATATGTAACGACCCTTAACATCAAAAGACGTTAACTCACATGGGGAGAGGAGGGCTCCAATGAATTCTGAACAGCCAATCTTAATTTAGTAGGCAGTGTTCTTATCATGAGTCAAATGTTGTTCAAATAAATTGTTTTAAATGTCACTGCAAATGACTTTCTAAACTAACATTTTGCCAATCTTGATGCTTCCATTTTACGTTGATAATGAAAATACATTTTATCGGCCTTACATTGATAAAGGGTTGGCAAGTTTAACCAGAGCCCAAAGCCTTGTCAGAAGGCTTATTTTTATAGATGTCAATTCTTTTGTAAGCCAGTAAATAATTTGACTTGAAAAAAAAAATCACGAATCTCATTATAGAAACACAAGTGATATAAAAAGAAAAGTCAACATGGCTCCTCAAAACATTCACAACTCTTCAGTAACTAAAGTGGTTGCAATGCTGGACAGAAATTCAGAGATTGAATTTACAAATGATCAAGGGCTTCAAAGAGAGCACAAATAAACAGATGAATTAATTGAAGAAGACAGTATAGGATCTGAAAGAGGAAATCAATAAAGAGAGATTCTGAAAAAGAACTTCTTGGAAATTTAAGGTCAAAAAGTAAAATTTAAAACTCAGTTGAAAGACTCAAAGACTAGATTAAGTGGAGAAATAACATCAGGGCTTTGGGACAAGGGTGATGAACATCACAGTCAGATAGTAATGAAATAATAAGAAATTTGGGGCCAGCTGAGGTGGTACATGCCTGTAATGAGGCTGAGGTAGGAGGACCACTGCAAGTTCAAGACCAGCCTGAACTACATAGAGAGATCCTTTCCTCCAAAAACCAAAAATTAAAATTAAAAAGAATAAGAAATTCTTAACAGAATGTAAAAAAAAACTTATAGGACACAATTATGAGTCTAAACTTATGAATAATATGTTAAAAGATGGTGTCAATGGGAATTTCTACTTTGAAAAAAGACAGGATTCAACAAAGACCTAGTATTTGGGGCCTGAGATCTAAAATAACAAACCAGTGAATACAAGAGGCTCGAGGGGAAGGAAGGAGGTGATGTCACCAAGAGCTCAGATCAGGGATGTTCCAAAAACTTTTGCTAAATTGAATCCTCTTGGCAAATCTATCATATCTCCTTCAATTCATGAGCAGACTGAATCATGCATTCAGTGAGTAAACAAGATATGGGTTGAAGCTAATCAAGCCTCGACACCTGCAGCCCACAGTAAATCAAGTCATGTGCAGAAGCTCCTGGTGTTATTTCACAACCGTTGGGCAACATTACTCTTCAACCTAGAGTCCTCAAGTTCCTATTATTTGAAAAAAGAGGAAGAGCAGCTGTTCTTGGCACCTCAATGCATGTCTTTGTGGTGATGAGCCAGAGGCTGTTCTACTGTAGGAGACATGTTTACTAGCAGATTGCTAGACCACCCACACAGACCCTGGGCCTGGGACACATATATCAGTGGCCCTCATACTCTAGTGGGATGAGCAATGAGGCTCAGGAAATCCCCCAAATCATCAAGGCTGGAAACTTACTCCCTGGCCTAATTCTAATATTATTTACTAAGGAGACATAGAGGTCTCACTCATTTTGAGAGCCAGGGACTGGTTCCCTAGACCCTGCCTGGATGGTCTGCACCCTGGCTCTGCAAGCAGGCTCTGGGGGATGGATGACAGGGAAGTGTATGTGTCTGTATGCTGTATGTGTCTGCTCCTGCTGCTGCGTAGACCTGTCCTGGCCCTTCCTCTTCTCTGGCCACAACCTCTTTGAGTCTCTTCTGGGTGGCTTCTCCTTCTTGCTGTGCCCAGCTCAGATTAGAACAATCTGCTTGCTTCACAGGGCCAGAAAATTTCTCAAGAGCCCTGGGCAGCCCTGAGCTCAGTCCTCAGCTCTGAGCCCATCCTCTTCGTGCTACAGCTCAAGGGTTAATCCCAAAAGTCCAGGTCCCAGAACATGGAAGAATCTGAGGAACACAGAACAGTGAGTCACTCACACCCCATATCCTCATCCTCCCATTCCTCCATACCTCCCCATCCCTCTATCTTCCCACTCCCTTTTCCCATGAGCCTCCTTCTAACCCTGAGCCCTGCTCCCATCCCCCAACATAATCTGGCTCCTCCTAGCGTATACCACTCCCCTTAGGGCTCCTCCATTCTCTGGCTTTTTCTACCATTTTTCTCTCCTTTATTGCTCCCAATACTAACCAACTATTGGCAGAGAATCTGGCATTTGCAAAACTCAGTTCTGAATGCTGACTAGGAGTTTACCAGGCCAAGAGAAACGATCCTATTGAGAGTGGCATTGGGAGATAAGGGCCAAGGCAAATGGAGATCCCTGTCCTCTGCCTGTCTGATGCCTTTTGCCTCCCACCTACTCACCCACAACCCCCCATGGACATCCCCAAACCTCCCCTGCCTGGAAGAGGGATGGCCATCAAGGTCCAGCTCCAGCTGGCCTATTACTTGGAACTACTGAAGAAAGAGGAGCTGAAAGAATTCCATCTTCAGCTAGGCAACACAGCACCTTTGGGGAGCTCTTCTGAGACTACACCAGCTAGTTCAAAGAAACCAAGTGGCAAAGCCTTAGTGGCTGAGAATGTGGAGCTGCAGACCTGTGATCTGGACCTCCACTCCGGGAAGCAGATGCACTTCAGTGTGTGTGCGCAAGACACGAAACCACCATTCTGGATGGCAGGTGAGTACACGAAGGCCCCATACATCCCCATAGGGACCCCACTGACACAAATGAACCCTTCTGCCAGGCCTTTCTCAGTAGTAACTTGGGACTGCTCATTCAAAGGAGCATCCATGCACTAGACTAGACTGGAGCTTTGCAGATTGCTGTGGGGCCCTTGCTGGAACCCAGAGCTCCACACCCTCTTCTAGCCCAGTGCATTTCCAGGCCCCCATGTGGTCCTCACAGTGTCTTGGAGGAAGCTCTTCCAAGACTGGAGATGAGAGACAGTGGCATTAGTAAGGCCACTGTGAGGCATGGGCATATGTTTCAAGCCAAGCTCCCAAGAGGAGCACTTGCTCCACATTGTCCTTATAAGCACAGACTTGGGAGCTGAGCAGAGGCAGATCCCAGTCCTCTATCACCCTGAGCAAGTCACTTTATTGCTCTGTGCCTCTGTTTCTCCATCTGTGAAGTTGGAGAGTAAAATCTTAACTCGAGCTGTGCAAAGGTTGAAAGTGACTGTTCATGTTCATTTAGGAGTCAAATATACAGTAAATGCTCAGTAAATATGAGCTCTTGCTATTGCTCCTGTTGGTATTATTACTATTCACAGCCCTGGTAGGAAGTGATTTATAGCCCCATATGGGAGAGTTGAGGCTCAGAAAGTACTGGTAATTTACCCAGAGAAATAGTGCAGAACCCAGAAACTTACACAAATTTCCTGGACCCCAGATCAAGACTTTTTGCCCAGGGCCACCTGTAAGAGCATCATTCTCCAAATGCACCTGTGGAGGAGATTGTGGAGTGAGATAATGCCCTCCTCCTGATCTCTCTCAGCCTAGACTGGGGACTTGGTTAATATGAAGAACCCTCGGGCCCCTAGTTCCTGATCCTTCCCCCTGTCTCCTTTTCATAGGCCATGGTTTCTCATATTTCGGCTCCCCAAGTACACCCAACATGACGTCCCCTAGCTGGCCAACCTCCACAGCAGTGCTGGAGTTAACGGGTCCTGAGTCCTTGGAGAACCCTCTGAACTCAGACAGAAGAATTTTGACAGGGCTGTCTGACATGTCTGGACATCCCATGAGAGGTGAGGCTTGCTTACTTGGGCCCAGATCCCTGGGTGGGGCAGAGTGTCCGCCAGTGAGTACCCAAAGGTAAGCATATACCTGTGTGAGCCCTGGCATGGGGGACTGCAGAGGAAAGATGGAGAAGAAAAGATGGGGTATGAGAGGCATAGGGCTAGACGTGATTTCCCAGGGAACTTCCAGTGCCAAACCTGCTTCCTTTCCCATTTCACATAAGGGAAATTGAGCCACATGTGCGTCTAGCAATAAGTGTTATCCAACTGGGTCCATGGGTGACGTGGTCCTTATCCAGGCAGAGCACACTTATAATTTTGGTGGATGATGAAGATCTCTGGGGTCAGACTGGTCCAGAAGTTCCAAGAAGGACTCAGTTCCCCAAGTGGATGCCAAGAAGAGACTGGGTTCATTCCTCATCCCCAACCACTTCTTTCCTGACTTCATCTCTATCATGTCAGTCACCCAGGCTACAAATCTCAGCTGTACTCTTGCCTCTTCCTCTTCTCATTACACTTCAGAGTGACCACCTCTTCCCAGTACAAAAGGACTCGGGAGACCAGGTCATTTTTCCAAGCTCACATGCACTTACAGGCAGAGCCAGGGCTAGAATCTAAAACACTCCATGGCTGGGGCAGTCATTTCCTCCTCTACCCAGCTTCTACTTTGTGAAAGTCCCACTCCTCCCTCCCTTCCTCTTTCACTTCCTTCTGAGCCTGCTGTCACCCTTCTCGTCCCCACGCCCTGGCAATGATGGTCAGAGGCTCAAATTCCATTGCGCTCCTCTCATCCTAACTAACTTCCCTTCTTGCTTTGTGATGTGGAACGTGTATCTTCAACCCCTCTCCCTTTAACGTTTCTCATTGAGCCTTCATAAATTTGCACCTCTTTCAATTTCACACAGCAAAAAAATCACTCACAAATGGGTGTGGAGGCACACCTATAATACCAGATGCTTGAGAGGCTGAGGCAGGAGGATCACAAGCTCAAGAAAGTTAGTGAGATCCTACCTCATAACTTAAAAATAAAATACAATTTTAAAAGCTCAGGGGTAAAACTGGCCTATCTTGTGTGAGTTCAATCTCCAGTACCACATACAGAAAAAAAAATCCACTTGTACAAAAATCCGAGAGAAGGTTCTACTGAAGATATTGTTAGAAGGTTAAACTGCTGCCATCTCTCTCCCCACCAGTGTCCCAGTTATGCCCCCCTACCGTTCTTCTTCCTCTTGCCGTGAACACTTCACCTTCTCTTCCCTTCTCTACTACATAGAGCAATTCCTCTCTGCACAGTCTTGTTGGCCTGAGTTTCAGTGCCTAACAAAACTGTTGTCTGGCAGTGAGCATGACCCATCCTCCTAGGAATGCCACATGAAACTATTTCTTATCACGTAAAGTAGGTACCACAGCCACACACGTGATTTATCAAAATCTCTCTATCTAATGTACACTGTACTCCCACAAAGAAGTTTCAGACCATCTACTACAAAAACAAAACTATACGTCTATCTTTACATGACTTTAAAAATAAGATTATTAAAACTTGGACCAGGGATTTAGCTCGGTGGTGCTGCCACCTGCCTCACAAGCACAAGGTCCTGAGTTCAATCCCAGCACCAAAAAAATTAAAAATATTAACACACATCTATCTCACAGGATTTTGGGGCAGTTCAAAATTCGTGTGTCTGAAATAATGGATCTTCTGTAACTATCCATTTCTTTCCTGTCATTTCCCTCAGAAAACCCTTCCTATCAAGCACTTCCAAGTTCTCCAGACCATGAGTCACCAAATCAGGAGTCACCCAACCCCCCCACAGCCACAGCGATGCTGGGGAGCTGGGAACCTCCACTTCACACTGACCCAGAGCCAAGCAATCAGAGAGCTCCTGGGACCCGGGGCATGACGGCTAAAACCACAGGAAAGTATTGCACAGGTGAGGCCTTACTGAGCTCCTGGGGGAGGGTGGAGGATGCAAAGTCACGTCAAAGAGTCAGTCCCCTGTGGGCCAGGTGGACAGGCTGAGCACAGAGGAAAATGTCAAACAGCTCTACAGAAATCCTGCCATTAGAGTCTGGCCATAGGACAAAGGCATTGCTTTCTGGAGGCTTCTGAAACTAAGATGCAGGTGCACTCTCCAGCATAGGAAATGCACCACCTGGTTTAGTGATCGGGGCATCGGTCTGAGGTCAGGAAAGCCGGATTCAAATTCCACAGAGCCCCTCACCACCACCCTCCCAAGGACCCAGAGGAAGTCACACGTCTGCAAGTGCTTTCTGGACATCCCACTCTGTCCCAGCCCTGTATCCACTGTATCACTTGCACGTTCTACTTAAATTTCACCACCATTCCTTGAGGAAGAGACTGTTACCATGCCACCTGATGACAAAGGGGTCAAAAAGGTAACGATCACAGTTAGTGTAAGAGCTGAGTTTCAGCCTGTCCTCTCCCCAACACCGAAATCCATACCTTTACCCCCACATCTGACTCCCTCTGTCATCTGGGCAATAAGGACAGTCATACTGAAGCCACAGGCATACAGGCTTCTAATGCCAAAGTCTTAACCCTAGACCGGGGTTAATGCTAGGAGATGCTGCCTTTGAAATCTGAAAGATGTGGATTAAAAGGGTCCCCTTTAACCCCAGCTAGGAGTAGACTTGTGGCATTCATAGTCCTAAAATGTGGCTCAGATTCAAAATATGTCAACTGACATAATTAGTCACACTGTTTCTCAGTCAAAAAGAATAGAAAGAAGGATGGGAAGAAGAGAGAGAGGAAAAAAAGATAAATGAGAATGATTACTGCCATCTAACAGAAATATACAAATGAGATAACAGTACTGGAAAGCAATAACCACTGTGCATGGTGGCATAGGTTTATAATCCCAGCACCTGGGAGGCTGAGGCAGGAGGATCACCACAAATTTGAGGCCAGCCTGGGCTACATAGTGAGTTCAGGGCCAATCTGAACCACATAGTAAGACCATGTCTCAAAGAATAAAAAGAAAAAAGAAAAAAGCAAGTATGAAAACTATGAAGACAAATGAGTTGCTATAAGTAAAGATTCCATTGATTCTGAGCATCCTAGCAAGTATGGAAAACAGGTGGCTGCCCAGAGGTGGCAAACTCCCACCAAATCTAGCAAGCCACCGGTCTGTTGAAGATTTGCCAACACTGAGTCAGGTGCATACCATTATAATTGGGATAGTGAATTTTTAATGTACAACTTAACCCATGTCTTAGTTATGTTTCTTGTTTCTGAGACAAAATACCTGGCATCCATAGTTAAAGGAAGAAAGGTTTACTTGACTTGGTTTATAGAGTATTCATAGTTGGCTGCCACCAAGGCAGGGTGGCATGGCAGAGGGGCATCACAGAGCAGGCAAGCAGAAGGTAGCAAGCTACAAGTGACAATAGCAACTTCTTTCTGCTCCTTTACACATGCTGCCCAGGCTACACACCCTCCAGGTGGGTAGCACTAACACCCAGAACTATGCCAAACCAATCAGTGGACTAATTTAGTAATCACATACCCTTAATCCCAGCTTCACACACTCTACATCCAGCCACCTCTAAAAAATCTCTATGACTGCATGAGGCTTTAGGGAGATATCTAAACACAAGCCGTAACAACTCATTTATGCTAAAGGTTGCAACTTTTTGAATTTTTACATGAAATTCATATACATTACCTAGAAAATTCAAGGAAGAGTTTGAAGAAAAAAATTTATGATGTTCCATTGCTATGTGCCATTCCAAAAATGGAACACTAGCCATAAAAGGATTAATTCAAGATAATAAGAAAAGCTTTAAATCTGTCTTGATTCAAGAAGATTTAGATATGTGTTTGGTCACAGATTCATGAAAAGTAGAAAATTTAGGAAAACCTAGCATCATACCTGGCACCTCAGGCAAACAGGGCCTGAACAGAGCAAGCCATGGCTATGGCCCTGGATGGCCATCCTGCTTCTCTTAGAAGATATTCACTTTGCTACAAATGTTCTCACAGGGCACAATGAAAGCAGATCAGTACATTATAATTTCAGAAGTGAACGCATGCTCAGAAGCCACAGTCTCACAAAGGGAATGGGTGTAAATTGACCCCACACTCCACAAAGATCTTCTTGAGCACACCTGCAAAAGTAGGAATCATGCACTCTGTATGTAGCACTACAGGTGCCCTGGGATGAACTGGGCTTCAGCATCCCTAGTGAGTAAGCTGCATCATCTCTAAGATTCAGTACTATGGTTTGATAAAATATGTCCCCCCAAATACTAATGTGTTCAGAGGTGGGACTTTTGGAAAGTGCTTAGATCATAGGGGCCCTAAGGAAGACCTGAATGTGCTGTTAAGAGGTGCAGCCTCAGAGGAAGTAAGCCAAAAGAGGTGTAACCTGAAAAGGTATATCCTTGTCCTTGGTACCTCTCTCTCTGGCTCTTTCTTCTCTTTTTACTCCCTAGCTGCCATAAATAAAGCAGTGTTCCTCTGCCATGACAGTTCTGCCTCATGGAGCCGTCTGACCATGGACTGAAACCTACGAGGCCATAAGCCAAAAATCTTTTCTACTTTAAGTCATGTATCTTGGCTATTTTGACCTATCAGTAGAAAGTTAACTAATGCATTCACCTAACCAGAGAATTAGAGGCATTCAAAATATTAGAAAAGGAAAGATGGAAATGGATTGTAAAGATATTCTGCTCGAATTTTAATGAAATAGAAACCTGAGGTCCCACCTTGGGGAACAATCCAAGTCATCACAGTTCACAAAGCATCTTCCTGTAGGTCACAAGTTGGGCTTCCTCAGAAACAGACCCTGAGAGGGGCTGGTGTGCAGGTAGTTTACTGGGGAGGCTATTCCAGGATGTACTGGTAGGAGAGCAGAAACATGAGGCAGGAGGGGAAGCCCAGCAACGGTGCATTATGGGGATGATTACCACTGTAAGCAACTGTCTTAGTCTATTGTAAATTGCTATAACAGAATAAGTGAGATTGGGTAACTTGACAAGAATTTTATTTAGTTGACAATTCTTTAGCTAGAAGTCCAAGATCAGAGAGGCACATCTGCTCTGCTTCTGGTGAAGATTTCATGGTGTTTCATGTAGGGCAGGAAAAAAGCAGAAGAGAAAACAAATGCCTGCAGTGGAAAGGAAAGGGGTCCTGATCCCCACTGTTGCTAACCCATTCCCACAAGAAAAGCATTAATCCACTCATGATGAGTCTGCTCCATGATCCACTAGACTCCACTTCCAAACACTGCTACCACTGGCAATCTCATTTCAACATGAGTTTTCACAGGGACAAGTGATATCCAAAGTATAGCAACAACTGAGGATGTTGGGAGACAATGTAGAATACACGTTTCAGTTGCCTGTCCTGGGGATCCCTACCTATTGTCTGTGGGGGGCTCTCTGTACAATTTCCGGCACACTTCACTTTTGAGCCACAAGAGCCCTTGGACTGACACTTACAGGTGCTTCCAGAAGAACATATTTGGCAGGTCCTACAATGGTGGGATGCTGAGGAAATGCTGTTGTATCTTACCTGCCTCCTACAAAGGACAAACACAATCCCTGATGAACATATGAGAAAACCAAGGCTCAGTAGGGTGATTGGCCCTAGTGATAAGTTTATTGAGTGCAGACAGTTGTGCCTGTTTGCTCACTCTTTATTGCTAGCCCCAGGAGCAGTGCCTGGCATATAGGTTTCTTGAGGAATATTTGAAGAATGACTTGGTATATGATGGAGCATGACTTGATAAAGTCAAGACTTGAACTAAGATTTTCTATTCCAAAGCCCATGTTCCACTGACTGCAGAGGCCAAACCATGTCTGTAGCCATTGCAATGTGTGACTTGCAGTGAGTACCTAAATTCATTCGGTTGTTGAATGAATGAATGAACAACTCTATTCTATACCTTAAGGTTCTATCTTTTTATCTCTTACTTAGAAACCAGAAGATATCAGGACCAGAAGACAGAGAACCCCTGCCCCACACAGTCCTGGAAAAATGAAGTTTTGCACCAAAAATTCACACAGCTGTTACTTTTACAGAAATGTCATCTCAGAGGCCAGGAGCCTCTGGTCAGGGAAAGCAGGCATCATGGCACAGTAAAAGAGCAAGGACATTTGATTGAGATCCAAGACTTATTTTGTCCAGGTCCAGGGACCCAAGCAGAACCTCACACAGTCACATTATATGGGGCTGCTGGAATTGGGAAGTCAACACTGGCCAGGCAGGTGAGGGTAGCCTGGGAGCAAGGTCAGCTCTACAAGGACCACTTCCAGCATGTCTTCTACTTCAGCTGCAAAGAGCTGGCCAGGTGTAAGGTGATGAGTCTGGCTGAGCTCATTGCAAAAGGCTGGAGTGACTCTGCAGCTCCCATTGAGCAGATCCTGTCTCAGCCAGAGCAGCTGCTCTTCATCTTGGATGGTGTGGATGAGCCAAAATGGGTCTTAGAGAATCCAAATTCTGAACTCTGTCTGCACTGGAGCCAGCCACTTGCCATCCCTGCACTGCTGGGCAGTTTGCTAAGGAAAACTGTACTTCCCGGGGCTTCGTTTCTGATTACAACTCGGACCACAGCTCTGCATAAGCTCATTCCTTCTTTGAAGCAGCCGTGCTGGGTGGAAGTCCTTGGCTTCTCTGAGAGTAGAAGGAAGGAATATTTTTACAAATATTTCTCAGATGAAAGGCAAGCAATTAGAGCCTTTAGCTTGGTGGAATCAAACCCAGAACTCTTGACCCTGTGTCTCGTGCCCTGGGTGTGCTGGCTGGTCTGCACTTGCCTGAAGCAGCAGATGGAGCAAGGGGAAGAACAACCACTGACCTCTCAGACCACCACAGCCCTCTGCCTACACTACCTTTCCCAGGTTCTCTTGACTCAGGACCTGAGTCCTCCACTCAGGAGCCTCTGCTCTCTGGCTGCTGAGGGAATCTGGCAAAGAAAGACCCTATTCAGTGCCGATGATCTTAGGATGCGTGGGTTAGAAGGTGACGTCATTATCACCTTCTTAAAGATGGATGTTCTTCAAGAGCACCCTGGCACTCTGAGCTACAGCTTCACTCACCAGTGTTTCCAGGAGTTCTTTGCAGCAGTGTCCTGTGTCTTGGGGGATGAAGAGGAGAGAGGTGAGCATCCTGGCAACCTCAGAGTCATGGAAAAATTATTAGAAGTGTACGGAAGGCATAACTTGTTTGGGGCACCAACCATGTACTTCCTATTTGGCCTTTTAAGTGATCAGGGGGCCAGGGTGTTGGAGAACATCTTCACTCGAAAGCTGCCTGCAGAGCAGAAGTGGGAGCTGCTGCAGTGGGTCCAAAAGGAAGCCCTACCATGGCAGCCATACTCTCTGGACTTGCTTCACTGTTTGTATGAGATTCGGGATAAGGAGCTCCTCACACAGGTGATGGCCTATTTCCAAGGAATGAGGATGTATATCCAGACAGACATGGAGCTGCTGGTGTTCACTTTCTGTGTTAAATTCTGTAGCCATGTGAAGAGGCTTCAACTAAATGAGAGTGAGCTGCAGGAACTAGGATGGAGGCCCCCCAGGGTAGTTCTGTGAGTATCCCAACCCACCCCTCTGCTCCTCTGACTTTCCTACAAGCCCTCATGTCCTGAGCACAGAGACACTCACTCAGCCTGGTCCCTGGAGCTAAAGGATGGAGATCACCAGTGTCCACTAAGTGCCCAACCTGACCACCATTCTCTACCTATGATCCTCTGCATGCCTGACCATGTGACAGAGCCCTGAGTCATCCTGTGGCCTCTCTTACCTCTGCAGCAATCACCCTCCTTCTCTGCTGGACATGCTCCCAACTTCACACTGACCTTCACATTGCCCACACCCTCTCCAAGAATCAGGCAGTCACTTGCCTCTGCTCTTCTCTCTTGACATGCTTTCTCTCTGAGAAACTGCTCACCCAGCTCCTTCAAGCACCACATCAAAGACATTGGCCCTGGGATCTTCCACCATCATCTCCGAATGCATGTGTCTGAGAGGGAGTTCACTATTTTTCCTTATTTGTTGTATCAGTGATGCACAAGAGCCACTGGCACTCTATCTGAAACCCACCTCTGAGCATGAAAACATAGCTTTGTCTAACCACCCTTAACACTGAGAAACACTGTGAACTCTGTTTGTGTTGCAATATATTTTTTTGAGACAGGGTCTTGCTATGTAGCCTAGGCTGGCCTTTAATTCACTGTGTAGCCCAGGCTGGCCTCCAACTCACAGTGATCCTTCTTCCTCAGCCTCCCGAGGGCTGGGATTACAGGCAGGCAAAACTGTTCCCAGCTCTCCTTGTTGGGATATTGACCATTCTCTCTCAGTATAAGTCTATCTCCCATTTCAGATGATTCGTTCCATAAATATTCGCTAGGCTGGTGGGACTGGAGATGTAGCTCAGTAGTAGAGTGTTTACCTAGCATGTGACAGGTCCTAGGTTTGATTCCCAGCACACACACACACACGCACACACAGAGAGCACTGAATTTATGCCAAGTCCTACAAATCAAAAATTAAAAAACACAATCCTTGCCTTAAGGAGCTCACATACTGGGAGAGAAGGCAGACATGTACACAATAATTACAACAGAGTGATTCTGCAATAATAAAGGTAAGGGCAAGATAGCACAGTGGCTTAATGAAGGGAGTGATCATACAAGTGGACTAGAAAGGGCTTTATTTAATTGAGTCTTCTATTTTCAAATTCTTGAGCTTTTTCTTATGGTAAAACCCATGTTCATTGTAAAAAAAAAAAAAAAAAAAGGACAAGTAGATAAGCAAAACAATTAAGGTAAGTAAAAAAGCAAAAGGATAAAATTTAATATCAACCAGAGTTCCATTACTCCAAGGTGACCATCAATAAGAATTGAGATACATCCATGTAGTGTTTTTCCTATGAAATTTTCTATGTGAAAATTGAACCATCAGTATATTTTTTTCTTGTACTCAGCTTTATTTTCTTAATATATCAAGACCATATTCTTCTGTTATTAAGAAGTCTAATACAACACAAACTTGAATAACCACATGATATTCCCTAAGGAGAGAGCCATACCTGATTTGACCATTTCCTATTGACCATTTTAGACTGTTTCTAGTTGTTTGTGGCTGTAAACATGATGGTTGGCTTTGAGGGCCTGAATACAGGTGTTGCAAGCACCAGTGGCCTAACATGGGGCCTTCAGAAGTGTCCTGAGCAGGTACAGAGGCAAAAGCCAAATGGAGACAAGAAGAAGCAGGGACACCAGAGTACCAAGGCACTTTGGAATGGATGGTAGCAAATGGGGCCTGGAGAGAATCCTGTGGGAAAGTCAGGGGCTTCTGCTGCAAGTAGGGAGGAGGGGCCGCTGGGTCAGCCAGGCAAGGGAAAACAAGGAGGCTGCGCTGCAAACACAGGAAAGTCCAGGAAGAAATGGTGAAGACGGCCGAGGCTATGGGAAAAGAAAGGAGGATGGAATCAAGATGTTAAGACAATAAAGCTGGCAGGGTGAGTGGCCTTCTAGGTATTTGTCTTATACTTAAGCCTTGCACATTTTGAATGTTAAATTTTTAATTTTTTTCAGCATGTATAAAGACTACATATGCCTCAAAAAGCCATCTTTTGGCAGCTTAATTACTTGATTTCTTTTACACTTGTTTAGTTTTATGACATTTGAATGACACAGTTTTAACTTTTTGTTTCAGTCAGGATTGGCCACCTTCCGTCTTTTTTGATTCATGTGTGCATTTATACTTCTGAAGGTGTTAAATCTGTAGTAAGGCTTTGGGAGACCCTGCAACACCTTGTAATCCTCACAAAACCTCTGTGGCAGCTGGTGCTGTCCTAATATTGCCGCTGAGAAGACTGAGTGAGACACAAGCAAAGTGGACTCGTTGCTCCTTGCCTCTGACAACTCTGCATACACAAGGGGGAAATGAGTAAAGAGAGGAATATATTGGAACGTACTAGGTAAAAGAGTCCCTGGAGTGTTGAATTAGAGATATCCTGGCAAGAAACCAGTCTGAAGCTTGGAAGAAGTTTTAGTAGTTGAAGCCTGGAACCAGGAGAGATCACTAAATTAATGTCTGAAAATGGAGAAATTAAATGGGTGAATGTCACACAAGGCTGAGTCTACAACAGCACTCTCACCCCAAGCTCATCATCCTTCCCGTTCTGGCTGTAGACACTCTCTCCTAGGATGTTTCCCCTTCCCACCTCTCTCCTATGGACCATCTCTATGGTCTTGCTATTCTTAGAGGGAGAGAGAGGTTCATGCAAACCAACATGGACAGCAGTATATATGGTCACATCCAACATCTCATCAGAGAATCATCATCAAACCATCTTTCTGGGACCTGTTCCCACCTCCCATCTCCTTTCCCCTCTGGCCTCTGAGACTCTAGAATTCTTTTCCAAAGGAAGACAGGTGTGTCTTCATCAAAAGGAGAAAATCTGTCAAATTACCAAGTGCCTCCAGTATGCCAGACCCTATCCTGGGCACTGCAGATAGAAAAAGATGCTATCTGCTCATACCCTTGGGAAACTCCTAGACTAAGGCAGAAGCAGACACAGAAAATAAATACATCACTATGTTCTGCCAAGGGCTGTAGAATGAAGAGGAAACCAGAGGAGGGATGCTGAGCCCAGGTGAGGGGCCAGTGGAAAAGTAGGTCAGCCCTGGGGACGGCACTGCCTATGGTAGCATGGTGCTCAGGGGGACAGAGCCCCACTTTGTGATGTGAAGTGAGGCTGTGTATCTTGGACCCTGCACAGATAGCTCTCCTCTCTCTCCTCTCTCTCTCCTCTCTCTCTCTCTCAGGTCCACATGGAATCCACTAACAAATAATAGTTGGAAGGTTCTCTTCTCCATCCTCAAGGACACCGGCAGCCTGAAGGAGCTGGACCTAAGTGGAAATCCACTGAGTCTGTCTGCCATGCAGAGTCTTTGTGAGTCCCTGAGACACCCTCGCTGCCACCTAAAGACCTTGTGGTGAGTTTGACTTGGGTTCTCCTCTGGAGCAGGCTGGGTGGAAAAATAAAGGCAGAAATTGTCTAGGATAGCAGATTAGTCTTGGAATTCATCAAATATTCTTGGATCCCATGTCTGACCATGCCTTGTGTCAGATCAAGGGCTGCTACAGGAAACAGACACAGGCAGGATTCTGTTGTGGAGAGACAGACATTGATCAAGGAACTATACTATCAAATGTGTAACAACAGGCCCAGACAATGGCCCCAGTGGAGAACATTTCCTTCAGAAAGTGACTTGAAGGAAATCTAAAGAATAGAGAAGATTTGGCCAAGTGAATCAGGAGAGGAAGTTTCAGACAGAGGGGATGACATTTCCCATTTTCTCCCCTTCCGTTCTTTCATAACCACCATTTTATTCTGTTTCTATGCTCTTTATATTTTTTCAGCTTTCACATACAGGTAAAATCATGTAATATTTTTCAGTGTTTGATTTACTTCACTTCAGGATTTCTCAAACTATATTTAATAGCTGAAATCAAGAATTCTGGGGCTCTTATTTTAGAGAGCATATACAATTGAGTATGTTATGTAGACAAAGGAAGATTTACAAGAGAGGACAGTGGAGATCTTAAAGAGCCAGAAAAAGCAAGCTTAGTAGAGGGGAAGGAAGAATAGAATCAAGACACCTGAGGAAGAGCCTTGTCCCGCTCTGGAATAGAGGGACAGAGAAGGACTGTGAGAACATGGCAGCTGGGGAAAAGAGAGACCTTGAAGGTTTCAAGTCCCGCAGCAGCAGCATCCTGTAAGCACTTCTTCCAGGCACTATCCTAGTGCGTGGAACACATTACCTCTACTGATCTTTGCAAACACCTTGCACAATAGGCTTGGTAAATCCATGTTATAGCAAACTAATGACACTTAATAATGAGGAAACTTTCCCATACTCATCAAATACTAATGGACAAGGGCAAGATCTGAACCCATGTCTGTCTGGCCCCAGAGCCCTTACCCACCCCACTCCACCACCCCAGTCAGATGTCTTCAGGCCAGATGCCCTAAGTGGGGCTGGGAGAGGCTGAGATTTGCAGAAAGGCATCCACCCAGCACATCTGGCAATAGTGAGTCCTTTAGTATGAATGAAACCTTAAAAGTAGCTTTATCCTCAAACTTGATTTTTATGCAAGATGAGTAAGCTAAAAATGTACTGTCATTTCATATGTGCCCTGCCATCTAGGAGTATCCCCTGCTTCCACTCACACTTTGGTGACCCACTCAATCCAGACACACCCAGTGCTCTCTTTTAGTCAAGACTTTGAAGCATTGAATGACATACCACCAGCTTGGTGTGCTGATGAGGTCCTGACTGTTCTTCTGGGAGCTGAGCAGATCCAGCTGTGGAAGGGAAGGGTGGCAGAAGCTGGACTGATATCACAAGAGCAAAGGACCCTAGACACCATTCCCCCAGAGAGAGCTGTGTATATATAGCATGGAGCACATGTGCAGCACTTGTCTTGCATAAGTGGTAACACGACACAATTATCATGTCCCTTGGTTTATCATTTGAAATAGATTTTGAGATGTTCCAACATAGGTACTTACAAAGCTGCTTCATACCTTTTAACAACAGTCTAGAATTCCACTGCATTCACTCCCTCCCTCTCCTTTTTTTAAGTGCCCCCCCCTTTTTTGAAACAAGGTCTAGCAATGTTCTATAGCCTGGCCTTGAACTCACTATGCACCCCAAGCTGGCCTCGAACTCACGGTGCTTTTCCTGCCTTGGTTTCCCAAGTGCTGGGATTACAGGCATGTACCACCACACCCAGCATCACCATGTTTTTTAATCACTCCCTTATTATGGGCATCTGATTTCTGTCCAGTCTGTGCCACGGTAAACAGAACTGCAGTTAACATCTTCCCTCATGCATCCTGACACCCATCCTGTAGCCTAAGTTCTGAGAAGTGCTAGGTAAAGATCATCTAAGGATACAGTGTTTACCAAGATTAAAAGGGCCACGGTAAGCCTCATCCCCAAGCACCCCAGTGTTAACTCCTTCCTAGTGCATCTCTGTTGCCACCCACACTATAGACTGGGAGAGGCTGAAAGGAGAAAGAAGAATTTCATCTGTAAAAATGGAGCAAACCAGCCTGCCCCTCTTTCCTGCTCCTCTTCCCAGATGGTCTGTCCCATCCCCTCCCTTTGATTTTTGGTCTATGAACAGTGAGAACTTGGGCTGCCCTGGACACCATGGCTCTCGGGCCGTCCTCCAGCCCAGCACCAGCACACCTGTGCCCCAGCACCTTACTTCTATTGTGATGCAGCTGTGGGACATGTGGAGTTACCCATCCACATAAGACAAGGCAGGCTAAAGAGTTTTGCCAGACAGACATGGCTTAGCACACCATGAAGGGTTTCAGATATGTTCCTGGCCTGGAACAGCACATAGTCCAGACTTCAGTATGTACTTCAGTATATACTGGGGAGCCCAGGATAGGCCCATTTGAACCTACTGCCCCTCAGATTTTGTTCTTATACTGCACTGGAAGCTCACTGGTTTTTCTCCTGGACTGGAGATACTGTCACTATTGAACCCACCAGAGCATCCTATGTCTGCCAAGTCTGAGTATGTGGCAAAAGGAAACTGGCTAACATTTAAACCCAAGTTACTCCACAAGGTTGATACACTGCATGGCTAGAACTTAGGTGGATCCCACCAGGACTGAGACCTGCAACCTGGGGGGCTACTTGGCTACAAAAGGAAAGGTGAGGCTTCCCAGGTCACAGCAAGCCGAGAAAGGCTTTGTCTTCCTCTATTGTCATCCCTGGACCCCCAAATAGCCACAGCTACTCAAAAAGAAGATCAGGTCCCAGTTACCCAGGGGAGTGAGCCCTTGAGACAATGACTGTGGGTCTGTGTGCATCTCTTGTGCAGGCTGGTCGGCTGTGGCCTCACATCCAAATGCTGCCAGGACCTGGCCTCTGTGCTCAGTGGCAACAGCAGCCTGACAGAGCTGGACCTGCAGCAGAATGACCTGGGCACCAATGGTGCGCAGTTGCTCTGTCAGGGGCTCAGGCATCCCGCCTGCCAACTCACACTCCTATGGTAAGGCCAGGGGGTCTCCACTGGGGAGGAGCAGAAGGAATGGGAATGGGTCAGGGAAAGGAAATTGAACTGATAAATGCATTATCAGCCTGGGCTCCCTCCCAGGTCTGCCACATACTCACACCAGGTGACTTCAGCGACTCTTCTGTGAAACTTGGTTTCCTCACTATGTATTGGGGGTGTCACATCCACTTCATGCTTTCCAGATTTCCGGGTTCTGGGCACCTTGGGATCATAGGGAGATCACAGGAGAACTAGATTTCCCTTTTTGCTCACAGCCTGGACCACATTCTTCTGAGTGAGGAGATGAAGGAGGAGCTAAGGGCCTTGAAAGAAGAGAAACCTCAGCTGCTTGTCTGCAGCAGATGGTAAGGGTTGGCCCTGGGGCTGTCTGGACAACTCAGGCTGAGGGCTGAGCCACTGTGGATGGTCCAGAGTGAAGTGATGGGAAGGGAGTATTGGGCTGAGGGAGACAAACAGAGCCAGGAAGAACCCAAGAAACCACAGCCTGTAAGATATTTGTTTTATTTTGCTTTGTTTTGTTTTTTGGTTATTTAATGAGCACAGAATCACATTATATGCATGCTTACACCCTTCCGTTAGGCAACTAAGGAAATGAGAAAGTGAGTGAGTGAATCCTATGGGCCCACCACACTGTGATAACCACTGGTCACTCGTATTGTTGCCTTAAATTAAGAGAAGGTTTAGAACAATGGAAGCGGTGACCACAGAGTGGGGCACAAAGGCAAAGACACAAAGAGCCCTTTGGGAAAAGACCAACATCACTCTACCTGCCCCCCACACACCTATATACATACCTGGGCTTAAAAGGGAGTCTCAGGGCAGGAGAGCCAACCTCTCCCCCACTGGGAATGGGTTGCAGCCCCATGTGCTCCCATTTTGGCCCACGTTGTGCCATGACCATGAAATCTATCTTTCCCCAAGTTCCTGGCTATTATGCCTCACCTGAAAGGGAAAGGAAAGGGCTCCTAGGCTTAGAAGAAGACTTCCATTCATTAAACAAACATTCCCCGTAGACATACTGTGTGTTGGGAACTATTTGAGGATCTTAAATATAACTGAGAATGAGACACAAGCAGTCCAAACTCCTGGCAAACTCCAGTCCAAACTCAGTTCAGCAGGGAGAGAGGCACAAGTTCTCCCACAAGCCGTGTAATTGCACCTAGGGTTGCTGTGCATGCACTGGTAGGCCTATTTGACTTCACCCAATGGATTGAGCTGGGCTCTGAAAGATGGGAAGGGTGAGCTGGGGCAAGAAGGGGGTGATTTCAGGCAGAGATATGTGAGAGAATGAAAATCTCTATGTATAGGAAGCCACGTGTGATGATCCCTACTGAGGGCAGGAATGGAGGAGAGATGGGTACTAGCACATCCTCACTCAAGCGGCAGAGACCACAGTCAGGTATTTGAAGGGGCCAGCTTGGGTCCATCATGGTGTGGCTGCAGGAAGGGGAAGCTCTGGGAGGTCATCCCATCTATCCCCCTGTCCCAAAGATGAGACAAGGAGGTAAACCACCTAGAAAGGCCCTGCTCCATGCAAGATCTTCAGTTCCTAGACCTCAGCTCTCCCAGACTTACAGTGTGATCTGCCCCTCTGCAATATCCATGCCAAGTGTCAGAGTCTTCACCGGGGCCCAGTCTCCCATTCTGGGCTTCTGTGACCTGAGAATCCCCTCCTTATCTCTGCCTGCCCACCTGTACTGTTCAGCTTTCCAAAATACCTGACACCCACAACTTAAAGAAGGAGGTGGGTATTTGGTTCATGGTTTCAGAAGTTTCAATTCATGGTTGGCTGGGCCCAAGGAAGAAACATTATAGGGTAATGGTATGGCAGAACAAAACCACTTAAATCACAAAAACCTGAAAGCAGATCGCAGGGGAAGACCACCATTGAGAGATATAACCAAAAAGGCAGCCCTCTCCAATGACCCACCTATGGCTGAGCTCCAACTCCTAACAGCACATTCAGCTGATGAGTGCAATTTTGACATGATCCGATCATTGCTCCAGGAGTCTTTTAATCCAGTCAAGTTGACAATTAAGCTTAACTATCACATCATTCATCCATTAAACCAGGTTCCTTTCTCAACTTTTTGACCTGGGACATGCTGAGAAAAGTAGTACTTCTGGACAAGTCGGGAAAGGGAGATGGGCACAGAGTGTCAGGGTCAGGGTTAGTGGGGTGCATATCCTAGATTACACCAGGTAGTACCAGGAGCAGTGACAGATGCAGCTGGAAGACTCCCTTTCATGACCACTCATGCCAGCTTCAGGAAGGACCCTGCCATAGGCCTGCTGTAGGAGGCTGGGGAGACCAGGCAGGAGAACTTGGAACTGACCACTTCCCTTCTGATCCCAGAGGAAGGCTCCCCACAATTACCCCAGATGGAACCCTTCTTTTTGCCCTCTCCCTCCCCTCTGGGACACCAGCACACGGAGCCTCTGGGGACTGAAGATGACTTCCATGGACCAACAGGGCCTGTGCTTACTGAGGTTATTGACAAAGAGAGAAACTTGTACCGGTGAGTGAGGGGCTCTGACTGCTCCAGACTGGGCTCCCCCACCCCAGTGCCCACACTGGATTCCCATAGACAGCACCACATCCCCTCTCCACTTGTTCCTTTGTTGTCAGGCCAGCAGAAACAGACTGAGATACTAGGTGTGTGGAAAATATTATAGAAATAGATGCTTTATACAAAAGTAGAGAGTACAAGGAACTAAGCCCATGTCCTAGCTACAGCTACAGTGTGGCTACATTCCTTTCAACTGTTCTATTTCCTCTTCTTTTTTATTATTATATTTTAAATCCAACATATCATGTGATTTCATCCTTAAATACTTTATTATGGATCTCAAAAATAAAAAAGAACTATTCTTTCATAACTACTATGCCATTATCATATCTAACAAGGTTGACATTGTTTCATATCATCCAACCTCAATGTCTATTCAAATATGCTTAATTTTAGAAAATGTGTTCTTGCTAATTATTTATTCTAAACAAGGATCACTTGTTATATTTGCCTTATATCTCTTAAATCTCATTTAAATATCTTTTAATGTATAGGCCTCTGTTTTGTTAATAGCCATACATACTAAGTACCTACCATTAGCTGAGGACCTTTGTTCAAATGAATATGGTATACCTGCCCACCACTTTATAGGCTCATAAGTAATACATGTTTATAACTATAATCATGATTGCTTCTTTTATGCATAGTACTAGAGAGTGAATGTAGGGCATTCAAACTGAGTTACAACCCTACCCCATTTTTTATTTTCTATTTTGAGACAGGGTCTTTGTAAGCCACTAAGTTGCCCAAGCTGAGCACCAACTTGTGATGCTCATGCCTAGGCTGCCCAGACTGCTGAGATTACAAGCCTGTGCCACCACAACCAGGCATAACCTCTTATATAACAGGTTACCATTCACCAAACACTATCACAGCCCCTGTCTCAGCTGGGCAATAGTGTCACTCCCCAAATCCACCTACAGAAATTGGCATCTGTCCACCATACCATGTATCATATACAAAGCCTTGAAAAGTCTTTATATTTCCAGAAAGTATTCTTTCTCAGATACAGGGGTTATTACTGGTATTACTATGTACATTGTTATTAACTATTGGTATCTGGGCCCTTTAAAAATAAGAACACGGGCTGGGGATTTACCTCAGTGGTTTCGCTGCCTGCTGCGCAAGCATAAGGACCCGAGTTCGATCCCCAGCACCCAAAAAAATAATAAAAATAAAAATAAGAACACATAGGGGCCGGGGATTTAGCTCAGTGGTTCCACTGCCTGCCTTGCAAGCACAAGGACCTGAGTTCAATTTCCGGTACCAAATAAATAAATAAATATAAAACTAAGAACACTTAGGGACCGGGAATTTAGCTCATTGGTTCCAGCACCTGCCTTGCAAGTGAAAGGTCCTGAGTTTGATCCCCAGTACCAAAAAAAAGTGTGCCTTGCAAGCGCAAGGACCCGAGTTTGATCTCTGGTACCAAAAAAAAATAAGAACACTTGTCTGTTTCATCATCATCATCATCATCATCATCATCGAAAGAGCTATCTACTTCCAGGCATGTGTTAAGCTGTCAGTTTGCATTAAATTACTCATTGCTCACAACTCTTGGAGGCAGTTATTACTCCTATTTACAGATTAGGAAACTAAGACTATGGAAGTTAAGACTTTATCCATTGACTATAGTCACATAGCAGAGGAGCCAGAATCCAAACCCAAATTCTTCTTACTTTGAAGTCATTTTGTAGCCTCTTCCCTGTATCCACAAGCCCTTGCACTGTGTCTGGCTTCCAGTAGGTGCTCAGTAAGTTTGCATAGTTGAATGTCTTCTTTTTCCTTCCAGAGTTCGTTTCCCTATGGCTGGCTCCTACCACTGGCCCAACACAGGTCTTGGCCTTGCAGTGAGAAAGGCAGTAACCATCGAGATTAAATTCTGTGCCTGGGACCAGTTCCTAGGCACCTGCAGCACACTTGGATGGTGGCAGGACCTCTCTTTGACATTAAAGCTGAGCATGGAGCTGTGGCTGCTGTGTACCTCCCTCACTTTGTGGCTGTCCAAGGTAAATGAGGGAAGGACCTGGAGTAGGGTGAGGTAATAATACCTGAAAGGGGTATAGGATGAAGGATGGGGAGGGAATAAGATGAGAGGGGTATGGAGGTGGAGACTGAGATTTTTCATCATCCCACTGTTCTCTGTTCTCTACACATGTCTTTTTTGGAGCACATGTCTCCTAGTCTTATAATTATTTATATTTATATTTATAATATTTCCCGGATTGCCATGAATGTTTCCCCAAATGGAAAAAAAATCTCCTCCGTAATATCAACATGCATTCATTAAGTACCTTTTACATAGATTGTATCACTCACCATCCCAGAGAAGTACATGATACTCAGTTGAGACTTTTGAAAACAGTTTCAAAGACAAGACTATGTACAAAGTAAGGACTGAGGAACTAACAAGGATTATTTGGTACCCCAGATCACAGCATAGACATGTGTTACCAGATTTCAGTTGACAGCTGGAGCCATGGAAAGGAGCTTCCTAAGAGAAGTCAGTAGTTACAAAAACTCCAGACCTCTACTACCTCCAAAGACTTCCCATAGAGAAAGCTATAAGAAATATAAGCTCAATATAAACTCAAAAGTTTAGCAAGGTACCCTGAGAGCCAGAAGAAACAGCAGGTAACAGAATTAGCCCCTTAAATACTTCAGAGAGTGGATTCATCAGGAATGACACATAAAATAAGTTTGTATAATATTCTTAAATAAAAAAGTAAGTGTAAAAACATGAGCAAGCAACAGGAATTTTTAAAAATAACCAATTTAGAACAAATGAAATTAATGGCAAATATGATAAAAACATCTTAAAATATCAAGAAATGTGGAAAACACTGTAAAAAGACCTCATCTACATTTAATTGCAATTCCAGAACAAAATGATAGAGAAAAATGGAGAAGATAAAATATTCAAAGAGATAATTGCCAAGAAATTTCTAAAATAACTGAGAGATATGAGACTTCTCAGGAAAGGAAATCCCAAAAGTCTAAAGCAGGAAAGAGAGAGAGCGAGAGAGAGAGAGAGAGAGAAATCAACACTATAGTGAAACTACAAAATAACAAAACTGAAGGGAGGGTCTTTACAGCAACCAGAAAGGAAGATTATCTAGCAAGGTACAGGTGACTGACTTCTACGTAGTAACAGAGGAAAGCAGAAGACAATGGAATGATATCTTCAATGTCTTGAGAAGGTAAATGTCCATCAAGAATTGAAACAAGGAAAATACTTTTAAGTGGCTGGTGAAATAGACATTTTAGACCAAACTAAAACAAGACAGCTTGCCACAAACAAATGCTTACTGATGGAAATTGTACAGGATATACTTCGAGCAAGTGGAAAATGGCCTCATAAAAAAGGTCCAAAGTATAAGATGGAATGATAAGCAAAGATATACATGTGGGTAAATCTAACAAAATAGTGGCCTATTAAAATAACAATAATGATGCCTCTATGTGGGGATTTAAAGGAGATAAAAGTAAATAGATGCCAACAGTAATAGAAACAAGAGTGGCAAAGGATTCTAAGGCATTTGTAGACTTCAGAAGGAAGATAAAGGCAGGGCAGATGTCCCATCAGGTGCAGCAGTTATGCAAACTATGTTGAAATGCTGAAATACATCTTTGCTACTCAGTAAACAGAAATTCTCCACTCCTTGAGCCACAAACTATGAACAAGCTTTAGTGTTGGAAATAGACATGAATAATGGGACTTGGGTGGGATGAGTTATCAATGGGGTTTATGAATAAGCGTTGCTCTGGACCAGTCCATGGAAGACAAGAGGGTCCAATCATTCCAGGCATCAGGGCAGGACCGTCTGGAGCCTTGTTGATGTCAGGAGCTGTGGCACAGGCCCTCCACACCAGGCCATAGGGTAGAGCTGGCATCAGATGAAAACCAGCCACTGCCAAGTGCCAGGGAAATAGTGTCTATCAATTCAATGAGAAAGAAGAATCAGATTAGTTTACCCACGTCAAATCATGACATTGGTAGTAGCTTTATTTCATTCAAAATAGAATGAAGTGATAAAAAATGTTCAGCTTTTATCCATTGTAAGTACTATCGTGATGTGTATAGTTTAGTTGGTAATGAAAGGCATATATTATTCATCTTTATTTTTACATTGATTAATATATTAATTCATATTACCATTTTAACAGTTCCATATATTTAGCATCAAGTCAAGAAAAAAGTATTAACTTTAGGCTTATACATTAAACTATTATCAAATCAAATATCAATAAAAGCATAATCATAAGAAGCATAATTTATAAACTGATAGAAAGGAAAAGAGAATAAGAAAAATAAAAAGCAAAGAACTGCCCCATTACCTATGAATAGGAAAGTATCATTTGTTGAGAACCCAAAACATCAGTAAACAAATGAAACTGCTCCCCAGAAAGAAAGTGTGGGAGCTGGGGACATAGCTTAGTGGCACCACGCCTGCCTAGCAAGCACAAGGTCCTGAATTTGTTTCCCTGTACTGGGGAAAAGAAAAAAAAGTGTGGGGTGCAGAAAGAGGCCAGCAACTCAGACACTAGGGAATCTTGGCAGCTGTCCCCAAGGGAAGGCTCCAGAGTAAAGCAGGGCAGGAGAAGGTGTGTAGGTTATAGAGCCCCAGTTACAAAGGGAGAGAGCAAGAAAGACTCAAATATTACCTGGGACAAGCTGTTTTTTCCTACCTGAAAATCTACAGAGCAACAACTTGGGCCCATTGAGTCTCTGAGTGATCTGTTAGGAGGAGGAGGAGGTCTTGGCCATTGGAGACAGTGGGTTCAGCCCTGCCATTGCTCTGCCCATTCCCAGCAATGGAGAACTTCACCTGCCCTCACTCTACACCAGGGAACTCTAGGCTAGTAATTGTCTCATGTAGTGAAGGCTTGGAGCCAGGGAGCACCAGCAGGGTTTGAGGGACCAGAGTCTGCTCTTAGTCCCTGCTCCCACCCCCCATCTACACCTGACCTTAAGAAGTGAGCAAGATGGTCCCTTGCCTCTGTAAAGACATTCCAAGCATGCCCTGCTTAATCTTGTACAACCATCAGGTGGGCCTGGGATATGGGATTTGACCAAGGAATTGGTGATTCTCTGAATGCAAAGAATCTAGCTGAGGCCTGCCAGGCTGAAAGTTAGAACTGGACATAAATGAATTCAATAAGTTGCTGGGACTGCCCTTTGAGGACATGGGACTCCTGGGACATGACTAATAAAAAGAACTACAAAAAGAATTACTAAGCAGCCCGGTGATTTAGCTCAGTGGTTCCAGCGCCTGCCTCAAAACCACAAGGTCCCGAGTTCGATCCCCAGTACCAAAAAAAAAAAAAAAAAAGAATTACTAAGCACTGTGTACCAGGCACCAAGCAAGGCAGAAACTGTATTTACAGTGATGCCTAGGTAGTGAGGTCATTGCCTCCAGGACAAGCAAAAGCTGCAGCCCAGATGACAGGCTGCAGGAATTCCTAGAAGTTATGTTATGTTCACTCCTCCTCCCAGTCCTGCCTTATCACAGGAGTTCAGATTGCCTAGACACTGAGAACCACAGTGATATCACACATACTCCAAAGCTGGTGATTCTCTGGAACAAATACCATCATTGCATAAGAATAGAAAGCCTTGAAACTCCTTCAGCAAAATGCATCATCAGAAGACCTGAGTACCTTTTTCCTCCCAGACTCTAAGAGTTAGCAGAATACTGAGCCAAGTTGTTTGAGGAAGAAACAAAATAAACCACAAGAGTCAAGTGATGAGGGACATGTTCAAATTGCACTTTCCCGTGATAATAGCAAGGAGCCCTCGATACCCTCAAATGTTTCACTGACACAATCAATCTTTGCAATAACACTATGATGTAAACATCCAATCTCCTTAGTGTACGCTCTCCACCCTATCAGAGTAATACACTATTATGGCTAAGTGTGGTGGAGCATGCCTGTAATCCCAGAAGTGTTACTCATTGGCTGAGGATTTCTTGGCTCAATACAGATAAATATCACACACTGGCAAAGTACAACCCTTTTAGTATTAGTAGCTGCAAGCTTCACATTGCAGAGCCTCTCATTTCTCAGTTTTATAGCTCTTAGTGTAACCCTGTACCCTGAGCGTTAGCAGGTCCTAGTGGCTCTCAGCTCTGGAAGCTTTCTTGAACTTCCAGCTCCTCTCTAGAGTTCTTCTGCTCCTCTGTGGAGCTCTTTACAAGATGGCTTCAAGTCTGTCATTACTCTGCTGTTAGCTCTCTTCTACTCTCTGGAGTTCTTCAACAGCTCTCTGGCTGCTAAGCACATTGAGGGTGAACAACCATTAGTGTTACCAGTTTTTACTTTAGTGCAACCAGCTCAGCCCACTCTGCCCAAGTCAAATCACATAGGCTATAAGACAATCAAAGCTAGGCTTTATTGGTGCCTATGCTACAGGACTGGGGGCACTACACACGAGAGCCCTTTTGGACTGATCTCACTGCTTATGTACACAAGGGGGAGGCCAACAGGCAGTCTCCTGCATCTTAGTGATTATTTGAGAACTGCAGGAGTGGTGACAGAGAGAGTGAAGTTATCTTGTCATCTGAGGTGGTGCTGAGTCTTCAGCAGCTGCCATAGCTGAAGTGAAGTCTTCTGGACACCTGATACAGCCATGGACAGAGCAGAGATTCCTAAAGCAGCCCAGAGGTGGCTAGAACAGCCTCAGCAGCCATGATGGCAGCCCAGAGCAACTGTGAAAAAAAGCTGCTGTTTGATTGTCAGCTCCCACCTGTTCCAGGGGGCCAACTTCGTTACTGACAAAGCTTTCAAAGAGTTTCTAAGAACTGTAGTAGTGTTGATTGTACCAGCAGAGTTTAGGGACTTTGGGGATAGTGGCACTAGTCCTCTATTTAATTTCAGTGCCTGTGCTATGAGAGGTGAACCTCTGCAGGAATGCACTAGCAGCCAAGTGTGGGGCAATGGCATTGGGGCTGTCACTGGTTCACAGGTACTATCAGAGTTGCAGGAGGAGCTGTGAGCCTAGCGAGTGGATATTGTGGCAACCACAGAGAAAGTGGGAAAACACTAGAGCCGGTCTTTACCCTCCTTGGTTGCCTTTGGGTCAACCTAGTAGCAGTGGGAAGGGGCATAACCTCTGCCAGCTAGATCACATCCCTTTCATATTTCAAAGGAAAAGTATTTCTCAGGAATGATTGGGCCTCCCTGTTCTAAGGAGAATCACAAGTTTGAGGCCAGTCTGGGCAACTTAGTGAGGCCCTATTTCAAATGTAAACTTCACAAATAATTCACAGAGATGTTAAGTAACTTGCTCAGAGTTGCATAGCTAGTGAGGCTTTTTGCTGGGAGTCAGGCTCAGGTAGACCATATCATACTACTGCTCTGATAAACATCTCCCTAGTGCCTCACCTTTATGTATTGTGGGTCACACTGTCCCCCTGTGTAGGAAAGTCAAAAGCTCACTTGGGCTTGGATGGTTCTAACAATTCACTGAGCAGAAGTACAAGAGGAGGGCAGCACCAGGCTTCAGGCTTAAGGGCAGGATCCAAAGGAGACAGAGCCCCCTTAAGAATGGGAGCAGCAGTGGCTGAGGCAAACCCTGGGTGTGCCATTGGGGAATGAACTGCCCACAATGCTTAAAGCACTTGTGATGTATTGGGTGATGTTCTGCTCACTGTCTGCCTTCCCTGCTGCGCCATGAGCTCCAGAATTGCAGTGCTTGTGTGTCCCTGTTTCCAGATATATCTACAGTGCATAAACAGAGAGGATGCTCTGGGTCCAGACACTGCTGCAGAAGCAAGCCCACCCCTGGTGGCTTGTTCTGAATAAGTCTAATGCGTTAAGACAAAGGCAGCTTTTGACAGAGTTCTGATCTTCTTGCCACTGATTCTTGTTGCCCCAGACACCACTACAGCTTCTTCCTGTTCACATTACAATCTTTCTGGTTGGTTCTCTGCTGTCTTTAATCTATGAGACAAATATACTGTTATGAATGAGTGTAGTAGTGCATCCCTGTAATCCCAGCTATTCAAGACTGAAGCATGAACATGCAAAGGAGAGGCCACCTTGGAAAATTTACCAAGACCCTGTCTCAAAATACTATAAATAGGAAGGGGAGCACAGTACTCTTTGGATTCTATCCCAGAACAGCAAAAACATACATAAAAAACAATATGTTTTTTATACTGTTATTAAAGTAGAAGAGGTGATTCTGCTATCTATGGAAAGGACAACGTGTGTAAGAAAGAGAGCGACCAACTCCTCCTAAACTGCCTGGAACTTTCCTGTTCTTAGGAGAGAAATTCCTGCAACACAGAAATGTAATTCTCTGTCCTGAGCAAGCCAGGGCAGGAAGGCAGCCAAGCCAGAGGGTAACAAAAGGAAAGACAGAGCATCTTCCAGAATTCACTGAACATTATTATGGCACAGAGCATCTGTACGTGCCACATACCTTGGAATTTCAGGTCCTGGTGGCAATAGGGCAGTGGCTATTTTTGTGGCCATGAGAAATGTGCTTCCCTCCCAAAATTTCAGTTCTCCCACTTGGCACACTAAAGACCTTACAGTGCTATGGCGATGCAGGTGAGACTATTTACCTAATGTGGCTCACGGCAGTGCCAAACGGCATCACCTCTTAGAGAAGCCATCTGGAGGGGAAAGACAAAGGGAGATATCCTTTTACTCCATTTCCTTATCCCTTGATATTCATTGATTCCAAAATAATTACCCAAGGAAATTAAAAAGCTCTCTGCAGAAACAGGTTACGTGCAGTACCATTTATCATGGTGAAAAGCTGGAAGCAAACACCAATGAAACAGAGACAGATGATAAATTATAGAATGGTGGATCCACTACCGGAGATCACATGCTATGGTCATGAGAATAATCTGATGGATGCTTGGAACAATCTAAATGGACATAGAAAGACAGAAGGCAAAGCTACCTGAACTAGGATGGAAGTGTGTAAATGTGTTACTGAAGAAAGTGGTTAGGATAATTCTGTTGTTTGATCAGTAAGATCCATGAATGGATTCTTCCTTATTTTTTCAGATGATGTACGTTGTGATATTATTTTTCATCCACAAATGCAATTAATAAGTGAGAAAATTTAAGTAATGGGCTTCATGGTCCTTTCTAGAATTAACATCACTCCATGTTACTCCCTCTGATGCCCTTGCTAAGGGCCTTCTCTGGATAGGTGGATATTTTGCTGCTCAGAAATCACCTGCATTTCAGTGGATACCAGGGAATAGGGAATGGAGCCAAAACTCCTCATATCTACAACAATGTCTCTCCTACTTCCAGCCTTCATTCCACAAACTCTCTGTTGGAGGTTTCTTAGGGGGGAGGTTGAAACAGGGCCTTACTGAACTCAGGCTACCTTGAACTATGTAGTCCAGGCTGGCCTCAAACTCCCAGCAATCCTCCTGCCTCAGCCTCCCAAGTACTGGGATTACATGCACCACCATACCCAGCTTATTGGGGTGTTAGTGAATTCCCTGTTGCACTGACCATAGGCTACAATCAAATAAACAAATTCTGGCTGATTTATGCAGAAAAAGAATGTACCAGAAGATTCCTGAGTAGCAATAGACATTTTTTTAAAAGCTATGCATCAAGACTAGGAGAAAAAAAGACACTGAGCCAATGATGTTGAGACCAAAAACACTGGCAATAGGGCAATGGCTATTTTTGTGGCTGTGGGAAATGTGCTTCTCTCCCAGGATTTCATTTCCCGCATTTGCCCAACATCACATTAAGAAATACAGAGAGATTTCTGCCGCAGACACAGCCACCATAGGACCCACCTGTCTGGCCTGCACTGCTACTGCCAAAACTGTCTCCAACTGTTTATTTTTCTCTGCTTCAGCCCACTAGGCTCAAGGTCCTGGTTAGGAGCACACACTTAGGCAAGTCTTGGTTGCACAACCTGTGTCACAATTGCTAAGGAGTAACATCTTCCTGAGAGGGAAGCTCAGCTTGCTTATTTAAAGACCCACACAAAGGTGAAGGAAGGGATTCTTCCCAAAATGAAAAGTCTGAATGATGACCAAACACTTGACCAAAACAAGATCCCCTTGGTGACTCCATATTCCCACTACACCTTTGTCTTTCTTATGCTCTACCTGCCTGGGGTCAAACCTTTTAGCATCACTCAATGGGCCCCAGGATTTATAGAATTCACAGCAGCATAGTAAACATATGTTCAGTGCCTTTTGTAGCTTCAGGGCCAGGGTTGGACCTGTGTTTCAGTTTGAAATGTTTCCTCTAGTTCTCCCACCTTATAGACAGTACTGCCCACAGCTACAAAGCCACCCCATCCTGGGATGCTACATGTTCCTATGCTGGACAACTTAGTCCACTTGGGCTGCTATAATAACATACCATACACTGGATAGCTGTGATTGCTAATCTTAATTTTCAATTTGATTGATTTGAGATATGCCTAAGAAACCATAAAAGCATATCTCTTCATGTATCTTGGTGGGGGTCAACAGTCTTAGAGACTTGATATGGTCCCTGGCCCCTTCTTCCCTGGCTCCTTGCCTGTCTTTCTGCCTTCCAGCTGCTGTGAGGTAAGCAGACTTCCTCTGTCATGCCTCCCACCATGATATTTCTGCCTTGGAACCAGCCCACCATGGACTGAAGACTTCAAAACTGTTAGCCAAAATAAATCCTTCTTCCTTTAAATTGTAAATGTCAGGTTTTGTGTCCCAGTGACAAACAAAAAAATGGTACCAGCATTGGAGTTACTGCTGTCATTATGCCTGACCATTTGGTTCAGAGTTTTCAGAATTAATTTGCATGAGGGTTTTGGAAAACTCTGGAACATGGAGCTAGAGAAATCCTAAGATTGTAATCTGACCTTGATGGGCAATTCTAGTATGAGTTCAGATGTCCAAAATGCCAATACAAATGAGGGTATTAAAACTGTGCTCATGAGGTTTCAGATAGGAAAGAGAAATCTATTGGAAATTGGACTAGGGGCCATGCATGTTACATTCGGGTAAAAATTTTTTCTGCATTTTGTCCATGCCCAAAAACCTTATGTGAAACTAAGGCCTTTAAAAACAACAGGCTAACTGATCTGACAGGAAATTTCAAGGTGGAACAACATTCAGTTTCTTCAAGCAATACAGATGGTTACTTTTAGCCCAATTTACAGAGAGAATCAGAAGCAAAAAGTAGAGCAGAAATATCTGAAAGACATTCAATTTGGCCAAAAAGGAAATGCACAGAAAGCTGAGGGAAAATTAGGTGTGATTTCTAAGGACATTAGTGCCACTGAAGAGAAACAAAGTATTTTCCATGGGACAAGAAGAAAGATGACTTGAGGGCATCTCAGGAATCAGCACGAACCCTCTCATCACAGGCTCAAAGGTAAACTCTATTGAAAGACTTCAGAATAAGAAGAGAACTATTGGGTGGCCTTCTTGCATAAAGAGCTGCCCAGGAAATTATTTCCGCAGGATTTGTGCCACAATACTCAGCATTCCAGACATTCAGAGACCACATTGATGGTCTAAAGGGTCCAGTTGTGTTCAAACTGGTGGCAGATTTTGACATTATCCATGTGATGCTGGTTTTTCAGACACAGAACATAAAAGAGTCATGGTGTCATGGAGGCTTCCAACCAGATTTCAAAGGAAGGCCTGCAAGGCCAAGCAATATGTGATACTAAGTTCTTGCCAGGAGCCCACAATACAACAATGCATAAAGCTGAGAATGAAGAAGTTGGAGACCCCAGGTAGTCATAGAAGTCAGAATGTATGGTCTCTTCCAGGAAAGCTATAAGCAATGAGCTGAACCAACCCGAGAAAGAAACTATTTGGTGTGCAACAAGTAAAGTCATAAGAATTGAAGCTGCACAAGCCATTTGGAGCTCCCATCCTGCTACCATATGCCCCAGATGCCAGATATGGAGCTATGGGATTTAATGTTTGCCTACTGGGTTTTGGTTTATCTTCTTCCATTCCTCTGTTCCTCCCTTTTGGAATGGAAATAATTAGTCTACACTACTGAACCTCGGTAACATGTAGCTTACTTTTTGAATTTTATACTGGTTCAGAGCTAAGAGTTTGCCTTGAGTCTCAAAGGATTTTCGACTTGGACTTTTGAACAATGATGGAACTGATGCGACAGTGAGGAAGGAATTAGTGCATTTTTGGATACGGGATAGTTGCATTATGTTAGCATAATTGTGACTTTGTTATTGTCTCTATTTGAGAATTAAGGAGATCTGTTTGGGTGTCTGGTTGACATGGGGTGGACTTACAATGGTTAGCCTTGTGGACTTGATTGGCTTGAGATATGCATAAAGTATGAAGTTAGGAAAGCACATTTCTAGGTGTGTCCCCACGACCTTTGGGAGTATATTTGTTCCCTTGACAGCTAATACAATAGTTTATAAATAACAAATTTATTTCTCACACTTTGAAGGACGGAAAGTCTGAGATTAAGACACCACTACTTTCAATGTCTCTCCCCCAGATGTGGCATCTTCTATGGGTGTACTCATGAGGGGAAAATGTTGCCTAATTTTTTTCATAGGGACTAATTCCATTCATGAGGTTTCACCCTCCACGACATCACAACTGCCAAAATGCTGCACCTCAAAATGCCATCACATTATAGGCTAGGGATTCAAAATAGGAATTTTCTGTGAACCTAAAGGTACAGACCATAGCACTAGGTTCCCCCAAGAAGGTCTTTCAGCCTAATCTCCAGCAAAGCCTGATTCAGTAAAGAAACTAAATGCATATCACTCAAATTTTTTCTTTGACAGAGGGGACTGTGGACATCTCCCTGTTCCAAGTGGCCCACTTTAAAGAGGAGGGTATGATCCTGGAGAAGCCAACCAGGGTGGACCACATTACACAGTCCTGGAAAACCCCTCCTTCTCCCCGATGGGAGTTCTCCTGAAAATAATCCCTGCTGTCCGGCGCTTCATCTGTATCACCTCCACCACGTTGCTCTACCATCACATCCATGCTGAGGAAGTAACCTTCCACCTCTACCTGATTCCAAGTGACTGCACCATTCGGAAGGTAGCCCTCAAAACCAAAATGGCCAGGCCAGGGTGGACTCATTGTAAATATGAAATATAGATGGACCCTCAACTGGGACTAAAGATAGGACTCTTACAAGTGGGAACCTCAACATGGGTGGATGAATAATACTGCTCTCTGCTCAGCCGCAGACTGGTTTTCTGATACCCCCTATTTTTCCTAGCTGTTTTTGCTGCTACATCACTAATGTCTAGACAAGCTTTTGTAGTCTCTTTCCAGAATTCAAAAGATGGGAAAGCTGCATGCCCAAATCTCACCCATTCTTTTCTGACAGTGATCCTATTGCCACCCTTAACAGAGTAGAGCCCAAGCATGAGGCTCTCGTTGTGGGAGAACATGGGGAGAGAGGGATGCAGAGGCCATGTAGCCCCCTTACTCACACACTGACATGACATCTCACCTTATTCAGCCCACATTCTGAAGAGCAGAATCACCCTTAAACATGTTCTGTATGTCCCTTAGGCCATAGATGATGAAGAAAAGAAGTTCAAGTTTGTGCAGATACATAAGCCACCCCCAATGGACTCCCTTTACATAGGCACCCGCTACACTGTGTCTGGTTCAAGAAAGCTGGAAATCATCCCAAAGGTGAACAGCCCAGGTGTTTGTCCCCACCTTAAGATCAGAAGATCTGCTTGGGAAAATCTGTCTGAAGGTCTCGGGGCTTTCTCAGCAATGGTTACAGTGGGGCAGAAGGCAAGTGGGATTTAGGGTGAGTAGGAAAGCTCCAAATAGTAAAAGAGGGATGCTTCAAAGATTACAGGTAAGAAAAGGAGATGGTGATTCACATTTTTAGCATGGGGAGGATGATGCTGTTTGACTTGGGGACAGAGGCAAGCATTTGGGCTATCCAGTGTCAATGATTTCCAGTCAAAACATACTAGGAACACAACTGTAGTCAAACACACTGTGGTTTTTACTCATTTCAGCACAACATGGGGAAACCTGTGGTGTCTCAGTAACGGGGTGTTAGAAAGAAATTACTAAAGGATTTGGGCCTTTGCTGGGTAATTTTGGCAAAAGTCCAAGGAAACATTTGCTTTAGGTTGGGTGTTGTCAAAAAGTAGGGTGATTGGGAAACCATAATCTCAAGGGAGGGCATGTGAAAGCAAGCATAAAGTCATATCCCTAAACATATAGAGTAACACCTTTACTATGTGGAGGGGGTGGAGGGGTTAGCATTTTGTGGCCTGCCTGATAACCTGTCTAAAGTTCATGTCCTGTTTATGTACAGCAAGGGACAATACAGCTTAGCTGCAAACCTCATATCAGTTTGCAATGACGTTGAGCTCTACCTATAAGGCTTGGATCAGTTCCTAGCCACTGGGGGCTATTTTTGTTCTTTCTAACTATCCACCCTCCCCAGTTTTAGCCAAAGGCAGGTGACCTTGAGCCACTGAGAATTAATACACAGTAGTAAATTTTCAGTATACCCAGATTTGCTGCTTAGGCAAATCCAAGAGGTGTCCACTTCATGGCAGTCTGTAGTTATCTAGGGTTAGAAGAGTGTGAGATGAGCGGTGGAGCCATGTGATACGACAGTGGCTGCACAGCAACGTTTAATGCACAGCGTGGGATATGTCAGACAGTGGAAACAGGAGCAATTAACAAAACCAATAAAATGATCAGTCTTTGTAAAAGGTCTCAAAATTAGGGCCCAGATTATGAAACCCAGAATCCACAGGGGTCTGTTGAAGAAAGCCCAAAAGTCTCCTTTTTTCCTTTCCTTAGTTACAGATTACCCATTTGCAACATGTATAAGAAATCATGAGGGCGGGGATTTAGCTCAGTGGTGCCACGCCTGCCTCACAAGTGCAAGGTCCTGAGTTCAATCCCTGGTACCAAAAAAAGAATTTTTTTAAAAAAAGAAATCACAAGGAAAGAATGGAAAGGAAAAAACTATTAGAAAAGAAAAAAAAATGGAAACAAAGCATGTAAATAGGGAAGGGCGCACAGGTAATGGGGAAATAATAAGAACCAAAATACATCATGTACAGGTACAAGCACCCAATGATAAATAAAAATGTACTGTATACCTAAAATGTACCAATAAAAGAATTTAAGCAAAAAAAAAAAGAGAAGAAAAGAAAGAAATCACAAAGTATTTGCTATAGTGAAAATTTCCCCATGTCTACATCTTAGATTTTCATCTGCAAGTTAGCATGGAGGATAATAGATCCAACAGTCAGTTTGCTTCAGAGCAGTAGCTACAGAAAATGGACAAGAGAGTTTTTCATTAAATTGTAGAAGGAAAACATCAGGAATCAGAGACAGCAGGATGAAGGTAAAAGAGAGCAAATTGGTGGTCCACAAAGTGTCAAAATGAAATAATACAAAAGGTTAGTACTAGAACTAACAGGAAAAAATGTTGAAGAAAGAAATGTTGAAGAAATAAAAAAATTCATGTTATTCTGACACCTCTGGCAGAAGCTGCACACTTTAAAGACAGCAGCTTCTGAAGGATTCCTGATAATTTTATTAAGTGTCTCCAGATGGAACCAAGATTCAGTAGTTAGAATGAAGGGATATTGATGTTTTAAGTTGGGAAACATGAACCTAAGGGTAATTGTTTTGTAGTTTTCCTGCATTGTTAATTTTTACTGAGAGATTATAGAGACATAATTTGATTATTCAACAATCATTAATCCACACTAGGTATGTGCTTCAGTAAAAGTAGTTCGGTAGACATAACAGAAAAATCTCTGCTCTTGGGAAACTTACATCATGGCAGATAGAGCCTGCATAATTAGAGGCTTGGTGACTGTAACACTAATTGTTGTAAAATAAAGAGAGCAGAGCCAGGAGTGGTGGTGCACACCTGTAATCTCAGTACTCAGGAGGCGGAGGCAGGAGGGGATCACTGAGAGTTCGAGGCCAGCCTGGGCTACGTAAGTGAGTTCTAGGTGAGCCTGACCTATCTCAAAAAAAAATAGAGCAATGTGAGAGAGTGACTTGAGCTTGGTCTTCTTCCAGAGGTCAGACAAGGCAGTTCTGAAAAGACACCACTTGGTTTGGAACCTCGGTGACATGAAGGGTTCAGCATATGAAAATTGGTCGCTGAGTATTTCAGACAGCAAGAATGTGTGCACGTGAATGGAAGAAAAACAATAGAAACAAAGTTTTGTACATGGTGAAGGGAAGAAGGGTTGAAGGGAAGGGAGGGGAATGGGAAAAAAAGAATTAAGATAGATTATGTACAGCTACAAATTGCCTGTGATGAATGTGATTGTTATGTACGTCAAAAGTGTACCAATAAAATTAATTTTAGGAAAAAAATGTGTGCACAGGCACAGAGGCAGGACCAGCTTGACAGCCCCACATGACAACAAGTTGGCCAGTATGGCAGAGTCTAGTCCCTGCAGCAAAAGATGGGGTCAGGGGCCAGGGATTTAGCTCAGTGGCACCGTATCTGTCATGCAAGTGCAAGGTCCTGAGTTCAATCCCAGGTACCAAAAAAAAAAGATGAGGTCAGACCTGAGGCAGAGTTTCCCAGGGCTCACTGGCCCTGTTAGCCTTGATGTAGAGTTTGGAATTTGTTCTAAGTACAATGGCAAGGCTTTAGATAGTCTGAAATACAGTAATACATGTTCTGATTTACTTTCAAAAGACACCTCCTGAATATCCAGTGAGAAGGGTTGACAAGGAGACAAGAATGAAAGCAGGGACAAGTCAAAACACTGCAGATGCCAGCCATGGTGCCTTCACTAGAACAGTAGCAATGGAAATAGAGAAAAGTTGATGAATTCCAGACAACTGAAACACAAGCAGTTACCAAAACTAAAATAATTAGCCTTGGAAACAGAGCTCAAAACCTATTTGGAGGTAGAGGCAATAGGACTTGGTGGATTGGGAGATGAAGGATAGTGCCTAAATTTGAAACCTGACTGCTCAGTAGAAGCTAGTGCCAGATACTTAGTCTGAGAAAACTGAAGGAGAAGCATGTTCAGAAGACAATTGGGAACTCAAGAGTTCTGTCTTGGATTTGATTTAGGAAAGGAAATAGATGTAAATTTTCTGCCTATTAGAAGTGGGTTGAATTTATGGAACATTAGGAAGACAGGCTCTGGGATCAAAAATAAGGACTTGAGTTCAAGAAGGAAGATATGGAGAGGGCCGGGGATTTAGCTCAGTGGTTCCAACACCTGCCATGCAAGTGGGAGGATCCGAGTTCCATCCCCGGTACCAAAAAAAAAAAAAAGATATGGAGGATGATGGAGCTGGTTCAAGAAAAAAGAAAGCTCAGGATGCGTGAATATTACTTACGATGAGCCTTGACTCAGCCTTGACAGTTAGGATTAATAGTCTGAAGCAGACAGCTAATTTCACTATAAGAGATAATCAGTACACCTATGGGGTTGAGCAGGGCCAAGAAGGTATAAAGTGGGTAAACACCTCACTTAACTATGACTAGTGGCTTTTCACGTGGTTGCACATTTTCTCTTGATGAACTGGAGCTCTGCTGTCAGACCCCTGGAGAACCATTCATGTGGTATGCACTGTGTCCTCATATGCCTGAAACAGTATTTATGGTCTAAAGGTGGTGACTGATTTCTGTACCTGAGATAATCACTGTTTCCATGGTGGTGAGCAAGACCAAGAAGGTGTTAAGAAGGGAAAGACTTCACTTGCTGTGTAAAACAGTGGCTTCTCACCTGGTGACTCTTTCTCTAGGAACTAGAGCTCTGCTATCGAAGCCCCTGTGAACCCCAGCTCTTCTCTGAGATCTACGTTGCCAACTTTGGGTCAGGGATCCAGCTGCAAATAAGAAACAAGAAAGATGAAACACTAATATGGGAGGCCTTGTTGAAACCAGGTAAAACCTGAACAAGTCGGCTCAGAAGTGGGAGAAAGAAAGTTCAAGTTTGTGTCTATGTGTGTTTTCATCTGTGTCTGTGGGTATTATAGTAAAATATAAATATAAATCGCCATATAAATATAGTGCAATAGTCCAGAGAAATTATGTGACTTTTTCAAGTCACTTGAGGGCTGATATGAATAGAATTTAAACTCATTTCTCTCCTGTGCACCCTGGTATCTCCACACTTCTCCTGAATTAAGAGGTTTAGGCATCTACAAGGCCTTTGGCACAGTGTCTCATCATGGCTTGGCTGTGAAATAAAAGAGTAAGCAGAGCTGGGCATGGTGGCACACGCCTGCAATCCCAGCAATTGGGAGGCTGAGGCAGAAGAATCGCCTCAAGTTCATGGCCAGCCTGGGCTACATGGTGAGTTCAAGGACACACCTGAACGACATAGCAAGACTCTGTCTCAAAAAAACAAAAATAAAAAAGAGTAAGCAGTAGAGGGTTATATGGTTGATAGATTAAATCAGCTCTGCATTTTGTCCTGGATCAGGCAACATTTTCAAGGTAGACATCAGGAAATCAAATAAAAAATTTTCAGGAGTAAGAAAATCTTTCTTAGTCAAACACTACCACCCCCCAAAGTCTCCTAATCAGTCCTTCTAGGAACAGCTAGCCTTGTCAAATGTCAGTGGTCAAATTTCAAATCTTCAGAGATGCTATAAAACAAGCTTTACTGCACAGTGAAAGGAACGTGGGCTTTCCTCATCCTTGGTAGGGAGGCAACCACAGGTAGAGAACTAACTAGTCAAGCATCAGACTTGGGTTTGAATTCAACTCCTGCACTTACTGGATGGTCCTGAGAAAAATTCTTAACTCATTTGAATCTGTGGTTCCTCATCTGCACAATAAGGCTCATAATTACTGACTGATCATAAATAAATAAGATACACATGTATAAATACCGAATAGTTTCTCTGGTGTGAGAAACTGAAAGTGCAAATAAGGACTAAAATTACTGACTGATCAAATTGTTGGAAAGATCCAACAACATGATGTCTGGACATGCTCATGAGGTGATCCTTAATAAATGGTAAATATATTGTTCTTTTTCTTTTTGTTAAGTTGACCTCTTCTTAACAGTCTAATTCTGTCCTTTGGAGCTTAAAGAAGTCTATCTTCCCCATGGGAAAGACTTCAGATATTGGAACACTGTGATCATGTCTCCCCTTATGCGAATCAAACATTTCTAGTTCCTTCCACTCCTCCTCTTATATTTTGTCTTAAATTCTTGACCACCCATTCACCTTCCTCAGTAGATGCTCCAGTATGAGCCTGAGTTAGGATTGGCTCCAGTCCAGTGAAAGGGAGCGTGACGAACATCCCCTCACAACATCCAAATGAATCCAGTGATAAAAGTACCACCACCCAGGTCCTTGCACTGTTAGGTCACACTGAACTCAGAGAATAGTTTAAGTTCTCTTTCAAAGCACTTGGTCAGATTCTCCACTAGGGAATCAGTGCAGTCCAAGGCAGGATAAATCCAAGTCTGAGAATTTGTGGCAGAAATTATTTGGCTTATTCAGATGCCTTCTCTCTCATTATTAGTCTATGATCATTGCTTCAGGGCCTTAGTTTCCATATACATAAAGAAAAGATTCCCCAATGTTTAAGAGCCTTTCCAGTCCTTACTCCAGATTCTATCAGAATTTGACTGTAGTTTGTTCTTAGAATCAAAGAATTTCAGAAGTGTATGGAAGATTTGGGGTATGACAGGCATATTTGTAATCTTACAGATGTCTCTTCGTATTTCTTTTCCTCCAGGAGACCTCAGACCTACAGCTACTCTGGTCCATCCAGTTTCCCTAGGTCAGTAATAGCTGTCAGAGACCACAGGAGACAGTGGTTGTCCTCAGGTGTACAATCTAGTCCTGAGAGGAAGAAAAGAGGGACAGGAGAGGACTCTCACTGCAGACCTCACCAGGGGATAAGTTGGAAAGGCATGTGGCCAGAGGCAAGTGCCTGCCCAGCCCCTCACTCCTGTCCATGGCAGCTCTCCCATCCCTACTCAGCCTCAGTGCCCCATCATGAACCCCTCCCCCACACCCAGAGAGAATGTAAAGCTAAATGCTGGCATGAAAAGGGGCATTGGTACATTTCTGGTAGTCTGTCCTTCCAGAGGTAAAAGGAAGTCAGGGATGAGAGGAGCTAAATGGCTATGGGGAAGGGGAAATGGGAGGGGTAGGGGAAAGGAAAGAAGGGAATGGAATTAATATGAGAAAATGAAAAAATGGAAACAAAGTCTTTGTAAATAGGGAGGGATGGAGGGGTTGAAGAGAGGGCAGAGGAATGGGGAAAAAATAAGAACCAAGAGAGATTATGTAAAGGTGCAAATTTCCAATGATGAATGTCATTATATTGTATACCTAAAATGTACCAATAAAATTAATTTAAAAAAAGAGAGAGAGGAGCTAAATGAAGAACCAAAAGTGTGTGATCAGATGTAGGGCCCATAGGTGGGAATCTTTCTTTGCTCATTCCAGGTTCACCTTCACCTCCGAATGCCCTGGCCTTACTGCACTTCATTGACCAGCACCGGGAGCAGCTGGTAGCCCAAGTAACATCAGTGGACCCTGTGTTGGACAAGCTGCATGGACAGGTGCTGAGTGAAGAGCAGTATGAGAGTGTGCGGGCTGAAGCCACAAAGCCAGGCCAGATGCGGAAGCTGTTTGGCTTCAGTCGATCCTGGAACCGGGCCTGTAAAGACAAAGTCTACCAAGCCCTAAAGGAGGCCCATCCTCACTTAGTCATGGAACTCTGGGAAAAGTGGGGTGGAGGCATGGGGGGACTGTGACAGCTCAGTAGCTGAGGTCTAAGCATTCTCCTCTCTTGTGGGCCTCGGTTTCTTTATCTACGGACAAGTTGTCATCTAATTTACCTGCAGCCCTAAAGTTTGGGAAGAAGTCTCTTCTGGGCATTATATGTTCGTGTCCAGGGACACCTCAGAGGCACCCTAGTGCCTCCCTTGGCTTTCAAGGGGCAGCTGTCCAGGAGGGATAACAGAATCTCAGAGAATGTCTATCTGGTGCTAGGAGGAAAATATCAGACCACTTCTCTTCCAGTAACTCCTTTATACCTGCACCCTTTGCAGATCCTATTCTGCTGCCCATAGTACCAGGCCAGAACCCTCCCTGTCCCATGTAGATGCAGACAGGAATAGGAGGGGACATGGGACAATTCATCTCCGCCTGGAGACCCAGAGTAGAAAAGACACATGTCCTTGGAAATTGTGCTTCATTTATAAGTAGGAAGGAAAGAAATTTATCTATCATTTATTCTGTCCAACTATCCCATGGCTGGAGTTGACCTAAAAATGGTGGCAGGGGAATTCTCATCAGGGCTTTTCCAGACCATCCCAAGATGGGGCTGGCTGGGATTTCAAAGAACAAAGCACTAAATAGCAGCATAATCCATCTAAAACATTAGGTAGAGGAACTTACTTATCAAGGGAATCGTTGTTTTCCTGATGGACAGTGAGAAAGAAGACATTCTACCCAGGTGTGTCCATGAAAGGCCATTGGGTCATGTCATTTATCAGATGGTTTATGGTATTTGACTCTGGGCCAGAGTCAGTTTCTACATGTTCAGCAACACACTGGGTATTTCAGTGTCTTGACCTAAACAATGTTATCACTTCCTAGGAATGGACAAGGCCATGGCTTAGATTCCATACTTCAGGGATTCATACAGATGGCCAGGTCACAGAGCAGTTGAGGCTCTCTTTCTCAGTCAGGTCAAAGAAAGGAAAGGCAGAAACTGTGGGCTTCTCCATTGTCCATGTTGAACTTGGCTTTTCTATTAGTTCAGATGTGTACTTTGTTGTTTCTAGGGTCTAGATCAATTTCTGGGGCCAGGAGAGGGATGGAGACACAGGTTGGAGGGGGAATGGAGTCTAGGTCTTGGCTGAGTCATCTCTTCCTGTGAAAAGTGAATCTATGCCCTCCGTCACTGCCCTGTGCTCCTCCAAAACCTTGTGTCCTTCTTGCCTCATCAGAGCTCTCAACACATGGCATCAGCCCTGTTGCTTCATTGCTTATCCCTCAACTAAATGGCAAGCTTCCTAAGAATGGAAACCATGTCTGACCTGCCCATCAATTCCTTCCCAACTCCTAGTACAGTGTCTGACATACCTTGGGTGTTAAGTGAAGACTTATTAGCAGGAAAATGACAAAGGAACTTTCTCTGGACACTTCCTTTAATTCCCTCTCTGGCCATCATATTATCAGTGATACCAGAGTCAGGGGTACTAAAATCCCAGATTAGTAGGTCACACCCTTGACCCCAGTGAATCATAATCTTAGAATTGAACTCACTGCTATTGAACACTCATAAAAACATTGTCTTCCATTCATAGGAGCAAAGCCTCACTCATGCTGCCACTTCCCAAGATTCAGAAGTACAAGTTGATTTTATGTCCCTCCCCACAGTCACTGCACTTGAGCTTCCATTCTTTACTCTTCATTTCCACTGCAGTATCAGTTTAGAGTGAGATTGGGTAATGGGACAATGAAAAGGAGGAATATGAAGTCTGATTAAAGAACCCACAGCATCTGTCAGAGAGAGAAGGTTGATGGATAATCAGATCTTAGTGATTGAGACTCCTAGGTTCTGACTGGGTTTTAGGGTGTGAAGTAGAAGGGCTAAGGCAGGCAGACTTGGTAAGAAGTCCCAAGATATAGCTGGTCATGGTGCTGCACACTTGTAATCCCAGCACTTGGGAGGCTGAGGCAGGAGGTTCACCAGTTCAAGGCCAGCCTAGGCTACAGAGTGAGTTCAACTACTGTCTTAATTACTTTTCTAGTTGCTGAGACAAAATACCTGACACTCAAGTTAAAGGAGGAAAGGTTTATTTGGCTCACCGTTTGTAGAGGTTTCAATTCATAGTTGGATGGCTCCAAGGCAGGTTCGCATGTCAGAGGGGCATCACAGAGGAGAAACAGTTCATGGTGGGCAGAAGGTACCAAGCAGCAAAGTAGTGAAGCAGCAAGTGATAACAGTAGCTCTCTTTCTGTCCCTTATATTCTATCCAGGCTTCCCACCCTAGGGCTGGTAGCACTCACACCCAGGGTGAGTCTTCCTATTATCAACTCCCAGAACTATGCCTAACCAATGAGTGAACTAATTTAAAAATCACATAGCCTTGATCCCAAAATCATATACTTAACCCCAGCATTACACACTGCAGATCTAGCCACCCCACCTATGACAATATGAGGCTCTGGGGGGACATTTAGACACAAGCCATAACAACTACATAGCAAGACTCTGTCTCAAAAAATCAAAAATAAATAAATAAACAAATAAAATAAAATCTCAATTTCCTTGTTTTTTTTCTCCCTAGTTTTTATTTCTTCTATCCTATCTCACAAGGACATGCTTCAGCTTGAACAGGTGCCACAGCCTGAAGTAAAAGGCAGAGGGGCTTCTGGAACAGGGGGCCACCTCATAAGCCCACAGGCCATAAAGTTAGGAGGCAAAAAATGTGATTTGCTGGATTCCAAAACTGTAGATCCTGGAAAGAAACCACCCATTCAACCATACAGAGAATTTTTTTTTGGTACCAAGGATCGAACTTAGACCTTGTGCTTGCGAGGCAGGTGGCAGAACCACTGAGCTAAATCCCTGGCCCTTTTACTCATTTTTCTCTCTCTTCTTCACTGATTAATTAAGGTTGGAAGGACTTTTAAATTTTTCTTCTTTTTGCTTTATTTTCTCCTTTTAAGCTTGTTCCTTTTAAAGTTTTCTTTTTTATTCTCTACATTTCTCTCCATTTTTCTTTTATCATCTTATTCTTGTTCAATTCTTCTGTTACCTTTATCTAATTTATTAATATCCTACTCCTTAGGATCCTTTGTCTCATTTTTGTCTCCTTCTTCTCAACTTCTACTGTTTTTCAAATTTTCTTCTTTCATTCTCCCATTCTCACCCCCCTATGTCTTCATTAGTATAACCCTTAAGCTTCATTAATCTTTAGATAGGCTATTACTGTTGAATTATTTTCTATTGTTAGTGGAGGTACAGCTGTTGCATTTAGCAGATATTTATTGTATTTTGATTGCAATATGAAAGTAGGATTAATCATTTTTTAAAATCTAACCTTTCCTCCCTACTTCTCTAGCCCCTTTCCATCTGTTCTTACCATATGATCTCCTTAATAGACATATTTCTACCTTAAAGGCTTTTCTGCTATTTTCTCTGCCGGGGATTATCTTTCCCCCACAGATCTCCTTTGAGCTTGACTCAAATCTTGCGCGGAGTCATACCCACTCTAATATTGTAATACAGTTATGCCTTGGTTCATGAACACTTCTGTTTGCAAACAATTTGGTTCACAAACAAAAGCATTTGGCAAATTTTGCTTTCATTTGCAAACTCTTTGTCAGGTGGCAAACACAACGACAACCATCTTCACCACACAAAAATGCAGCCATCTTCCCCCAAATCGTAAAACAAATTAAGTTCTTAAACCAAGGTACCACTGTATATCCTACTCTATACTCCTGATCTCCTCTACTCTGCCCTAATTGTCTATTTTCTTTCTTTCTTTCTTTCTTTCTTTCTTTCTTTCTTTCTTTCTTTCTTTCTTTTCTTTGGGTGGTTAGGGGTGCTGGAGGATTGGGGGGTGCTGGGAATCTAACCCAGAGATTCCTATATGTTAGGCACACATTCTACCACTGAGCCACAATCCCTAGCCTAATTTTTCTATTTTTTATGCATAAATCACTGCTGCAACTCACATGCTAGAGAAGTCCCTGGTACTCAATAAATTATTGAATGAATGAATGAATGAATACATGCATATAATTTACATTATGAAAATTAGCAATGGTTTCCAGGTTAGTACAGATTCCGTATATACAGTAATCTTTGTTCCCTCATGACATCCCATTAAACTATCCATGAAGGAATAAAGCAAGTACAATCTCAGGAGAACTGGAGAAAATACAACACATTAGATGTCATGTCACCACAAAATTAGAAGATGGAAAGCAGATGAATACAAGTCTGCTTTAACAGAACAAGGAAAGCTGAACCCAAGGCTGCAGAGTTTCAGTAGAAGCTGATTTGCACTGCAGAACCCAGGACATAGCCAGGACCTAGAAGTGCTGAATCTCTCCCAGGTACTCACAGGTGAAGCCTAATGCAGCAGGATTTGTTGAAAGTCTGTATTAGGAGCAGCTAGGTAGGGAGTAGGCCCCCAGACCTCTCCCCATCCTCATCAGGCTACAGGGGTAGACCACTACTTCTCCCCTAGCCCTGCAGAAGGCTGAATGTTGGGTCTCTGTAGAAGCTTAACCAGGCAAACTCCAGGTTCAGAAATATAAGCTGCAACTGGGTCAGCAGTGTGAGGCACTGTGTTGTACAGAGTGAACAGCTTAAAGTTCCATCTCCCAATAAGATGTACAGACACTGGTATCCTCCTTCATCGGGCTCTTAGGGTGTTGGCAGCCAATATTATAATACCAACTATTTTATTCCTTGGTGCTTACTCAAGAGAAACAAAAGCACATATTCATACAAAGACTTGTATATAAGTGTTCCTAGAAGCTTGTTTTGTTTTGTTTTGTTTCATTTTGGATAACAGCCAAAACTAGAAGAAACCTAAATACCTACTAACCAGTCAATGGATAAATTGTGAATCATATATCCATATGATGGAATACTACCCAGAAATAAAAATGGACAAACTACTAATGCACACAACATATAAGAATCTCAAAATACTTACACTGAATTTTTCAAGAGAATATCCACTGTATGGTTCCATTTCCATAAAATTCCTAAGCAGAGTATGGTGGCACATATTTACAGTCCCAGCTACTTGGGAAGCTGAGGCAGGAGGCTTACAAGTTTGAACCTAGCCTGAGCAACTTGGTGATGCCCTGTCTCAAAAATCCCTACTGATCCCTTCTTAAGATGGTGCCTCTATGGCCTAATTACGTATCTCCCTTAAAGGCCCCACCACTTCAATACTATTACATTGGGGAATTAAGCTTCAACATGAGTTCAAGTGAGAACAAATCTCAACATGTAGTGACTCTTCCTGATTTCCAACTGAATTTCTTTCCTAGTTTCTCATGTAATCATATTCTACTTTATTTCTAGTTGTCCACAGTTCCATTTATTACCATTGCACAACAAAGCTTAAAGCTTAGTGGCTTAAACAGTGATAAAATTTATTTTGCTCAGACACTGCAAATTGGGAACTTGTCTCTGCTCTACTCAGTATTAGTTGGAGGAGATCAAAAGATGTGAGCCTGAATCATCTAAAGGCTGCTTGCTCACATGTCTGGTGGTTGATGCTGGCTGTGAGCTGAGATCATAGCTGGGGATCCTGCTAGAGCATCTGCATGCACTTGGCCACAACACAGCAGCTGAGTTCCAAGGGTGGATAGAGAAAGAGGGGGGATGGGGAAAAAAGGAGGAAGGCAGGGGAGAGGAAGGGAGGGAGGGGAGAGATTCACATACACACGGAGATTGACAGAGAGAGAGACAGAGATGGAGACAGACAGGCAGAATCTATACTTTTGTATTACTCAGCCTTAGAAGTCCCATAGCACCACTTCCAGCATAGTCCAATAGTGAGAGCAACCCTCAGCCAAGATTCAAGGGAGAGAACTTGACCCCCGCTCTCCGTGATTGGTGGGTCAGTCACTTTGCAAGAAGAGTATGTAGGATGAGATATAGATATTGAAGTGGCCATTTTGGGAAATGCAATGTATCACATTCTTCAAACTTCATCCCTGCCATTAAATACCCTCTACCCAGGAGTTCTTAGCTGACAATCAGGTTTGCCATTGTCCCACTTAGAAGAAAGGGCTTGCCCTTCACCTGGTTCTCTTCCTCACTTCCTTAGTTCTTGGAAAACATGTGTGATCCTTCAAAATCTCAAGTCATGGACATTGGGAACACCTCTGATCCCTTTGATCTGTGAGTAGGTTAGAAAAAAGCCATCTAGGTCCCAGTGGTGGAGTTGAGTCACATTTTGGGAAACATCCATGAGCCAGGAAATAAGTCCATGGCTGAACACAGGGCAGGTTCATTTATTCACAACAAGGTTCCCACTTATAGAAAGAAGTTCACTACTATTCCCAGAAGGTTCTTCTAGGCCCGGGGGCTCTCTGGCTGCATTTCATGGTTACTCTAGCCCCTCTTTCCAGCTCTTTTCCTGAATAGAGAAGTCACTGAGGATTAGCTAGAGGTGGAAAATCAACTTCCTCAATTGAAAATAATGGTGAAGCAATGCTGTAGAGGTGATGGGAATGAGAAGTGTAGGGAAGTAAGGATCCGTCTCAACAATAGCTGAAAATCGAGGGGTTTCCAGGATCATTATGTTTGGATGAATTCACCCTAGATTAATTTTCCTCATTAAAGTACTAAAGTTTACTTGGAACCCTGTAAAAGAATTCATTCAAGCTGTGAGTGGTGGTCCATGCCTATAATCCCAGCAGGTGGGAGCCTGAGAAGGAGGACCACAAGTTCAAGTCCAGGTTAGGCAACTTAGAAAGAACCTGCCTCAAAATTTAAAAGGAGCTGCGAAGACCCTGCGTTCAACCCCTAGTATGGCAAATCACAATAATAATAATAATTCATTCAATGGGCCAGGGATTTAGCTCAATGGCACCGTGTCCACCTGGAAAACACAAGGTCCTGAGTTCGATCCCTCATACAAAAAAAAAGGCATGGATTTCATGCTTTGGTTGGGTCCAGTACTTGCTAGAATGGTGGGACTCCTCAGATGAACTCAGTAACTCTCCTGGAGGAATCACTCCCCAAGGGGAAAAGGGTCTCCAGGATCTATGATCCCATGGAGGGTGCAGGCAACACTTGTCTCAATAATGAGATACCACAGACTTAAACTTTAAGCCAAGCACATACTCTGGTCTAGGTCCTAATCTTAAACCAGGGGAAGGAAAAGGGTCCTGTGGAACCTGTGACCACCTGTATTGTGGTGGGCCCCATCATTGAATACTGTAAGCAGGTTAGCCCCAGGCAGATAGAAACTCAGAAAGAGTGAGCAGGAGAAGGGAACATAACACTGCTACAGAGAAATTGAGGGGAAGAGGCTGACAGTGTAATGGACAACAGGTGGTTATTCAGGAATCTAGCTCTGTCTCTGACTTCTTAGCCTGCTGTTGAGCAGGTGGTTGCTAAGCAATATGGGGCTATCCAGATAATTCAGGACCTTAGTCTGTGTGGGCACCAATCAGAACGTTACAGGGTACTGTTAATCCTGAAAGCAGTCACTGGGTCCATAACTTCAATTCTCTCACCTGTTAACTACTTTTGTGGCACGAAATAATAATAACAACAATAATAATAATAATAACAACAACAATAGGGCACAAATCTGGAAAAATGAAAAGAGATCACTCCATGATTTCACCATCCAAACAAGTTTAAAATTACCATCTTTGGTGCACGCCCTACCGAGGTCCCCAGTCGCGCGGAAAACACCGAATCAGCCCGCTGCAGACAGGCAGGTCTGCGCATGCCCTACCGAGGTCCTGAGTCGCGCGGAACACCCTGAATCAGCCCACGCCCTGGCAACAATCCACTGGACCCCCCACCCCCGCTCCTCTGTACAGCCACCTGGTTCCACACTACAAAGACACAGAAGACACCGGACCACCAGACCACGGTACTGAGTCCCACTGCTCCCGGCACAGAGGGAGGGGCTTCTGAGCCGCCATCCCACTGCTCCTGGACCAGAGGAAGGGGTTTCCTGGCCACCATCCCTCCCGCTGCTCCCAGCCCACAGGAAAGGGCTTTTGGACCACCATCCCTACCACTGCTCCCGGCCCCTGTCCCACCTCTCCCAGCTCAGAGGAGATAATCCGTGCAAGCCCCAACAGGCCCCCCCCCTCAGTTGAAATGAGAAAACACATAAATAAGTCTCAAAACCAGACTTTCAGATCACCTACAGCAACCCCAAAGGGAAATGAGATGGAACACTCTGATACTCAACCACCTGGACCCACTGAACTGGCAACAAAAGGGGATCTGGAAAAAAGGAAATCAGAAATAATTTCTCAGATAACAGGAGAAATTGTGCCCCTAGTCCAAGACATGATTAATAAATCTAGAGAGGAGCTCAGGAACATGATGGGATCCCAACATAGGAAACAAATGGAATCCATAAAACAGATGCAAATAGATTTCCAGGACATGAAAAACTCCATTGAAAGTCTACACAGCAGAATGAGCCAATGTGAGGACAGAATTTCAGATATAGAAGATAAGATTGCAATAAGTGACCAGGAAAAGAAAAATTGCTTCAAAATTATAAGGGAACACGAGAAATCAATCCAGCAGCTGCTAGATGATGCAAAGAAGAATAACATAAGACTGATTGGGCTCAATGAAGAAACAGGAGAGAGTGCAGATGACATAAAAAATCTCTTCACAGAAATAATGGCAGAAAACTTCCCAAGCAGAGGAAAAGAGCTTGACATACAGATAAGTGAGGCATATAGGACTCCAAATAGCCTTGATCAAAAAGAATCTACACATAGGCATATAATTGTTAAGATTCCAGAAACACAACAGAAGAACAAAGTTCTACAAGCAGTCAGAGAAAAGAAACAAATCACATACAAAGGAAAGCCCATCAGAATCACAGCAGACTTCTCAACACAAACCATCAAGGCAAGAAGAGCTTGGAGTGACATATTCCAAGACCTAAAAGAAAACAGCCTCCAACCCAGATTGATGTACCCTGCAAAACTATCTTTCAAAATGGATGGAGAAATAAGATACTTTCATGACAAAGAGCACCTTAGGAACTTCGTGAATACCAAACCAGCACTCCAAAGAATTTTACACAATATCCTAGGAACAGACATTGAGGATCACAACCCCAGGAAGCAAAGCAGAATGAACCCATCTGGCATGACAAGAAATTAAATGTAAAGGAGGAGAACCCAACAAAAAGAAAAGTCATGGCAATGACAAGTCAATACATTTCAGTTATAACCATCAACGTTAATGGTCTCAAGTCACCAATCAAAAGAAACAGACTGGCAGAATGGGTCAAGAAGCAAAATCCAACAATACGCTGCATACAAGAAACACACTTAATTCAAAAGGAAACTCATAGACTGAAAGTTAAAGGGTGGAAAACAATACTCCATGTGACAGGAACCCGAAAAAAAGCAGGAGTAGCTATCCTTTTTGCAGATCAAGTAAATTTCAAACCAACACTGATTAAGAGAGATGAAGAAGGACACTACATTCTTGTAAAGGGCACAATCCAAGAGGAAGAGATGACAATCATAAATATCTATGCACCACACACTAGTGCGCCCAACTATATAAAACAAATACTAACGGACATGAAAAGTCATATATGCACTAATACATTTGTAGTGGGGGACCTCAACACCCCACTGTCACAAATAGATAGATCAACTAGACTAAAAATAAGTAATGAAATACTCAACTGAACTCTTGAACAAATGAATTTAACAGATGTTTACAGAGTCTTCCACCCCACAAAATCAGAATACACATTCTTCTCAGCTGCATATGGGTCATTCTCAAAAACAGACCACATACTCACACATAGAACATTTTTAAATAAGTGCAAAGGAATCGAAGTTATCCCCTGTATATTATCAGACTATAGTGCGATGAAATTGGAGATCCATAGCAACAGAAACTCAAAAAATTTCATAAACACGTGGAAATTGAACAACACACTTCTGAATAACCAATGGGTCACAGAGGAAATTAAAGAAGAAATCAGACAGTTCCTTCAATTAAATGACAATGACAATACAACATATCGGAATCTATGGGACACAATGAAAGCAGTCTTACGAGGGAAATTCATAGCAGTGAATATGCATATTAGGAAAACAGAATGAGCCCAATTAAATAACCTGATGCTGCACCTCAAGCCTCTAGAAAAAGAAGAACAGGACAACCCCAGAGCTCATACAAGGGAGGAAATTATAAAATCAGAGCAGAAATCAATGCATTGGAGACTAAGAGAATGATATAAAAAAATCAATGAAGCCAAGAGTTGGTTCTTCGAAAGAATCAACAAAATTGATAAACCCTTAGCCAACCTTGTCAGAAAAAGGAAAGAAAAGGCCCAAATCCATGCAAGTAGAAATGAAAAGGGTGAAATTACAACAGACCCAGCAGAAATCCAGAGGATCATCAATACCTACTTCCAGAATCTATATGCCAATAAGATGGACAACACAGAAGAAATGGACAGATTCCTAGATACATATGAATTACCAAAGTTGAACGAAGAAGACCTAAAAATTCTGAACAGCCCAATATCAACCAATAAAATTGAAAATGTAATTAAAAACTTATCGACTAAGAAAAGACCAGGCCCTGATGGCTTCACTGCTGAATTCTACAAGACATTTAGAGAGGAACTGCTGCCACTACAGTTTAAACTCTTCAATGAAATTAAAAGGGAAGCAATACTCCCAAATTCATTCCTGGAAGCAAGCATCACCTTGATCCGCAAAGCAGAGAAAGACCCAACCGAAAAGGAGAGCTATAGGCCAATCTCACTAATGAACGTAGATGCAAAAATCCTTAATAAGATACTGACAAACAGAATGCAGAAGATCATCAAGAAGATCATACACCCTGATCAAGTGGGATTCATCCCAGGGATACAGGGATGGTTCAATATATGCAAATCAATGAATGTAATACACTATATCAATAGAGCCAAGGACAAAAACCATATGATTATCTCCATAGATGCAGAAAAAGCATTTGACAAAATCCAACATGCATTTATGATAAAAACCCTACAAAAAATTGGAATCGATGGTCTCTACCTCAAACTGATAGAAGCCATCTATGAAAAACCAACAGCCAATATCATACTAAATGTTCAAAAACTGAAATCCTTCACACTAAAATCAGGAACAAGACAAGGATGTCCACTATCACCACTCTTGTTCAATATAGTTCTGGAAACGTTAGCTATGGCAATTAGACAAGAGAAAGAAATAAAAGGAATAAACATAGGTAATGAAGAAGTCAAATTGTCATTATTTGCAGATGACATGATACTCTATATAGAAGACCCCAAGAACTCCACCAAAAGTCTTCTAGACTTAATAACCAAATTCAGTCAAGTAGCTGGTTACAAGGTCAACACACAAAAATCAATAGCTTTCCTCTACACCAATGACAGACTCAGTGAGAGAGAAATAGGGCAAATAATTCCTTTCACAATAGCATCCAAAAAACTGAAATACCTAGGAATCAACCTAACAAAAGAAATCAAAGACCTCTTCTCTGAAAACTATGGCATTCTGAAGAGAGAGATTGAAGATGATATCAGAAAATGGACAGGCATCCCCTGCTCCTGGGTAGGAAGGATTAATATAGTGAAAATGGCCATACTTCCAAAACTGCTATGTAGATTTAATGCAATTCCAATTGAGATCCCAGCAGCATACTTCATGGACCTCGAGAAAACAATCCAAAAATTCATTTGGAACAAGAAGAGACCCAGAATAGCAAAAGAAATTCTAGGTAACACAGACAGGGCAGGGGGTATCACAATCCCCAACCTGCAATTCTACTACAAAGCTACTGTGATAAAAACAGCATGGTACTGGCAAAGAAACAGACCTGAGGACCAGTGGAACAGATTAGAAGATGCAGAAACAATGCCAGACACACTCAGCCATCTCATCTTCAATAAAGGAACCCAACACCCTCACTGGAGGAAAGATAGCCTCTTTAATAAATGGTGCTGGAAAAACTGGGCTTCAACTTGCCAAAGATTAAAACTAGACCTATATCTCTCACCATGTACTAAACTAAAATCAAAATGGATTAAAGATCTAAATATTAAAATACAAACTCTGAACCAGTTGGAACAGAGGTTAGGCAGAACCCTTGAAGACATTGGTGTAGGAAAAGATTTTATGAACAAAGCCTCAGTTGCCCATGAACTAGCACAAACAATCAACAAGTGGGATCTCTTCTTATTAAAAGGCTTCTGCACAGCAAGAGAAACCACCAGCAGTGTGAAGAGACAACCCACAATGTGGGGAAAAAATCTTCACCTGCTCTTCCTCAGACAAAGGTCTACTATCTCGAATCTATAAAGAACTTAAAAAGATCAGATCTCCCAAATTTAAAGACCCAATCCGAAAATGGGCATCTGAAATGAACAGACATTTCTCAGACAAAGAAGTAGAAATAGCAAATAAATACATGAAAAAATGTTCAACATCACTGGTCATTCGAGAGATGCAAATGAAAACAACGCTGAGATTCCACTTCACTCCAGAAAGAATGGCTGCTATCATGAAATCAACCAATAACAAATGCTGGCGGGGCTGTGGGGAAAGAGGAACCCTGCTCCACTGCTGGTGGGAGTGTAGTCTGGTGCAACCACTGTGGAAATCAGTATGGAGATACCTCCAAGAACTAGGACTGGAAGTCCCATTTGACCCTGCTATTCCACTGCTGGGGATCTTCCCCAAAGAATTAAAAGAATCATACCACAGTGATATAAGTGCACCCATGTTCATAGCAGCACAGTTTGTGATAGCTAAAACTTGGAAACAGCCCAAATGCCCAACAACTGGAGACTGGATAAAGAAAATGTGTTTTTTTTATAGAATGGAGTACTACTCAGCCATAAAAAATGAGAAATTAGAGACATTTATAGCTAAGTGGATGCACATTGAGGCAATACTCTTAAGTGAAATGAATATGACACACATGTATAAATACCGAATAGTTTTTCTGGTGTGAAAAACTGAAAGTGTAAATAAGGACTAAAATGTATAATAGGTCATGTGAAATAGGAAGAAAAGGGGCAAAGGGGAAGGAAGTGGGAGGGCTAGGGGAAAGGATAGAAGGGAATGGGATTAATATGAGAAAATGGAAAAAAAGGAACCAAATCTTTGTAAATAGGGAGGACTGGAGGGGTTGAAGGGAGGGCTGGGCAAGGGTGAAAAATAAGAACCAAGAGAGATTATGTAAAGGTGCAAATTTGCAATGATGAATGTCATTATGTTGTATACCTAAAATGTACCAATGATTAGAATGAATAATCAATAATGTAAAATAGGAAGAAAAGGTCCAAAGAGGTAGGGGTAGTGGGAGGGGCAGGGGAAAGGAAAGAAGGGAAAGGAAAAATGCTGAGAAATGGAAAAAATAGAAATAAAGTCTTTGTAAACAGGGAAGGGTGGAGGGTTGAAGGGAGGGCTAGGAATGGGGAAAAAATAAGAACCAAGATGCATTATGTAAAGGTACAATTCCCAATGAGAAATGTAATTGTGTTGTATACCTACAATGTACCAATAAAAGAATTTAATAAAAATAAAAAATAAAATAAAATTACCATCTTTTCTCTGTATAGTCTTTCTCTGCAAGAACACATTTTTATCTCATCATTCAGGTACATGCAGTTTTAAATCTTACTTTTTTGTTTTGCTTTTGACCATCACAAGAATTCCTCAAGCTATTCAAGATTTTTCCCTCTGATAACTCCATGACTCATGTATTAGCTGCAGTAGCTTCTTCCCCTAAAGTTGGGGATCAAATCCAGGGCCTTGTGCATAAGAGACTTTCTACCACTGAGCTAGACCCCTCAGACCTGGATGCAGCATCATTTAATTAATCTTATTCCCTTGTTCTGATGGTGAATGTTGCTTCCAATATTCTGCCATGATAAACAGAACTACAATACACATACTCCTTCAGAGAGCTTTGACTTTTCTTTATTCTCTAGATCACTGCATTGAAATCACATTAAAGGATGGGATGATTCTAACAACAGACATGAATATTCTCCTGACTGTCTATGCCTTGCCAAGTTGCTTGCCTCTTAGGTGGTACCAGTTTTCTCAGAATTGAGAAATGGGCTGATCTCGCCCTACTTGCAATAGTATTATAATTCCTTCACTTGTTTGATGGGGAACTGAGGCCCTCTGAGGAGAAAAGATTGGCCCACAATCACACAGCAGGCACCAACCCTAGTTCTAGGTCCTTGACCTGACTCCCCACCTCCCCATGACATCAATACAATAGTTTCATCATTGAGTTTGAATTCAAGAAGGTCCTGTGCATCTCCTAATTCATCTATTCGCTCTTATTGGCCAGTCCATAGGCTATAGTATAATTCGTTTTTCAACCAAACATTGTGAAAATATGGTTGTACTGGAAGATGAAAAGGTACTCTGAAAGTCCTGTCTGAAGGAGAGGATCCTTGCAAATAGCTGAACAAGTCACTATTGGCACAAAGTTCAGGTCTTTCTACTTAGAGATGATTTTGCAGGTTTCAGAAATATTCGAACAACCTAGCATATAATAGAAATGTTTTTGCAGCAGAGTTTTGGATCAGACCCCATGTCCTTTCATTAAATGAAGTTTATTAAATGCTGCAATGTGGCAGGCCAAATAGATATTGCTATAAACAGGGACAACTTAGTCTTCAAGGTCATTCTGGCAATGAATGGAACAATGGCACAGAGTAAGATAAGTGCTCTTATCAGGAAGTTCGCTGGCTCCATTCTTTCTTCCCAGGACATCCCCACAATTTCCTGGAATCACTTCTATTGCCACTACCTTGGGCCAGGGAGCTCTCTTTCTCTCACCTTCCCTAAGCAGTCATCTGCACTCTGTAGCTTTGGTGACTTGTTGAAAGTACAATACTTAAGAAAAGTGACCAGAGTCTATAGGTTGAAAGGATATTAGGGCTGCACAAGAAAGTCATTAAGTACCTGTTAGTATATTTCAGCAAACATGGTGTTCACCCCCTACCCCCATTTCACACAGTCCACTTGGCCTGTCCCTCCTTGTAACTCATAAAAACTGAGACGAAAACGCATGAATATCTGCCTAAATAGTTTTTGCTGATATATTTGCCAGTCTAAAGGAGCTTTATGACTCATGCTTGTACTTTCAGAGGGTCATAATTTATAGATGTAATAGTTTGAGGAAAACAAAATATAACTTTTTGGTTCTTTTTTACCATGGTAAAACATACATAAAACAAAACTTACCATTTTAACCATCTCCAAGTGTACATTTTTGTGGCATTGAGTGTATTCACATCCTTGTGCAACCATCACGAGAACTTTTTCATCTTCCCTAATGAAACTCTGTACCCATTAAACACTAACAGTCCATTTCTCCCTCCTGTGAGCTCCTAGTAACCACTACTCTGCTTTCTGTCTCTTTTGAATTTGATATCTTCAAGAACCTCATACAAGTGGAAACATACAGTAATTATCCTTTCGTGAATGGCTTCTTGGACTTAGCAAAATGTTTTTAAGGTTCATCCTTGTTGTAGCATGTGTCAGAATTTCCATCCTTTTTAAGGCTGAAAAGCATTCCATTTTTGTTTATCTATTCATCTGCTGATGGTCATTTGAATTCCTTCCCCCTTTGACTATTGTAAATAATATTGCTGTGAACATGAATGTGCAAATAAATACCTCTTTGAGATTCTGCTTTCAATTCTTAAGAGTATACAGTCATGTGCCACTTAATGATGGGGATACCATAGGGAGAAATGCATTACAAGGTGATTCTGTCACCGTGTGAACATCATAGAGGATATTTAGACAAACCTATATGGTACAGATCAGTCACTTGGCATGGCTTTTTGATACAATCAACAAGCATAGTAAATACTAGATGGATAAGGCTGCTGCCAAAGTAACATATCATACTACTTTACAGTAAACTGATTTTTATAAGTAGAAGTTCTAAAATAATGACCAAAAAAATATGGTATGGTAAATACATAAACCAGCAACATAATTCTATTTTGGTTTTTTTTTTGGTACCAGGGATCGAACTCGGGACCATGCACTTGTGAGGCAGGCGCCAGAACCACTGAGCTAAATCCCCAGCTAGCAACATAATTCTTAAGTATCATGTATTATACATAATTGTATGTACCCTACTTTTACATGACTGGCAGCACAGTGAGTTTGTTTACATCAGCATCATACAAACACATGAGTAATTCATTGCACTACATTACATGTCACTAGGCAACAGGAAAATGTCAGCTTCATCAGAATCTTATGGGGACCACCATCACATATGTGGTCCACTGTTGACCAAAACATCATTATGCAGCACATGGCTGTATAGGCAGAAGTGGAATTGCAAAAACAAAACCAAAAAAATGAAGTGAAATTTCTGGATCATTCTATGGTTCTTATTCCTTCAGTGTGAGTCAGCTCCTATGTCTGGCAGGGTAACATCAGGAGGAGAGGGAGAACAATCTTGCGTCCTTGTTCTCTGGGGGCAGCATAGAGAGGAGAGGACAGAACAAAAGTTACCAAACATATTTCTCCTGTGAAAGAGCATGTGCGGAATGCAGAGGTCTGCATGTGACGGAGAAAGTGGGCAAGAAAATAAAGAACATTGCCTAGCCTCTCCCTGTACCACAGGGTGCAACACTCAGAATGTGAGTGCTGGGCCCTGGAATGAAGCAGAGAAGCTGAAAGCTCTAAGCTCTATATAGTGGGAAGAAAACCACCATGGAAAGTTAATTTGATGTAGATTTTCCACAATAATGATGAAGAACCACCCAGTACACAGGTATTAATTAGGCCGTGGGCAGTGTGTAAGTAGGACCTGCTTCTTGGGTGTGCCATCCACACAGTAGCACAGGACACTACACTTGTAGTTTAGTGGCTGGTAGTCTCTCTCTTGAAATTCTTAGTAATTTTATCTTTGAATTTATGTTTTGTAAGTGAAGTTTGATGGGACAGTGAAGCACACAGAAAGGGAGGACAGGGATAGAAAGGGGGAGAAGGGAGACTTGGAACCTCAGTTCCTGTCAGACTCATCCACATAGGTACCTCTCTTGAATCCCTTGGACAAGTTCTTGACTTCTCACTTTCTGGATGTGAGTGCCACCCACCCTCCCCCTTCCCCTATTCAGCAACTGCTGCTGCCCCCATCCCTTGGGCCTGGGCTGTCTCACCCATAAGGTGTCAGCTCCTTGAAGCCTCTCAGGGCCGGGCATACCAACAGCTGTCTCTGCCTCAGGCTAGAAATGCCACAGCACATTCAATAGGTGACTAAGCCTTCCACCCATCCCTGATCCAAGTCCATCTGCAGAAAGAGGAGAGTCCCAGCTTGGCCTCTCTACCTGCAGCCAGGACATGGTAGGAGGTAGTCAGTTTTAAAGCAGTCATGGTTGCCAGAATGACCAATAGCTGCAAAACAAGGATTCCTACAAGGCCCTCCCCTCATCCATCTAACACTCACACACATTATGCACACATATGCATATATACAATATCATCAACCCCACCATGGCCTGATTCCTCAACTGGGCACAAGAACTTTGAACTTAAAGAAACCCTTGTGCATTCTGCCTCTTGCTCTGTACACACATTCTAAAGGGAATACATCTGTCTGGCTCTGGATTCATGGTTTTTCCCAAAACCCTTTGGTGGCAGGCAGGGAGTGAGGCTGCAGCCTGGGACCTTCAGAGAGCTGTTTTTTCAGGGATACTTGGAGACCCTGAGGTCTCTGCTCAGGGTATAGTGAGTTCATTCATCGCTGAGCACAGGCAGAACTTGTGCCTATGTGAGCCCACAGTGTCAGCCAAGTTCTCAACTCCTGACAGAGATCTTACAGACACCATCTCTGTTGTTTGAACTCTGAACTTAGCCTTACACCTTAATATGCAATGGGCCATGGAGTAGCTAAAGCATTTTTAGCACCTTCCCTCCTTACTTACCCCTCAGCCCTGCCCAGTAAGCCTTGTATGGCCCTGTTTCAAGACCCTTTCTGTTCCTGAGTCTTTCCCCACTGTCTACCCTCTGCCCACACCCCATAGTAAGTCCTATGGCTTTCTCAGTGCTACACCCTTTTACACATCACACCCTGCACTTCATGCTTTTCTTCTTTCCTTTCAATCTGCAATTTGAAAAATTCCTTGGCCCTTGGTCTTAAGGCTCAGTGGAGAAACTGAAACTCCATAAACTAATTCATGCATAGAGGGGGCTTCAATATTTGTTACAGCATAGGGCCTACAAACTGATAAATCTTATCGGAAGGAGATACAATGGATTTGAAACTGTTGGTATCATATAGCACTTGCTATGACTTGTGTCTAGATGTCCCCCTCAAATCCTCATGTGGTCGTAAGTGGGGATTTTTGGAGGTGGCTGGATCTAGAGCATGTGATTCAGGGATTAAGAGTATAATGCTGGGGTTAAGGGTCCCCCACCCTGAGTATGAGTGGCACCACTCAAAGTGTGGGTAGCCTAGGTGAAATATAAAATCAGGCGTGGTAGCTGCTGCTGCTTGCTGTGTTGCTGTTTCCTGCCTGTTTGCCATAGACTATTTCCCCTCTGCAGTGCCCCTCTGCCATGCCACCCTGCCTTAAAGCAAGATGACTATGGACTGAAACCTTTACAAACTGTGAGCTAAATAAACATTTCCTCCTTTAACTTTGGGTGTCAGGTATTTTGTCTCAGCAATGAGAAAATAACTAGAATAGTACTTTAAATAAACTATCTACAGCTAGGAATGGTGGCACATATTTATAATCACAGCACTCAGGTGGCTGAAGCAGGAGGACAACAAGTTCAAAGTCACCCTGGAGGATAACATGTTCAAAGTCATCTTGTCTCAAAAACAAAACAAAACAAAACAAAAAGTATATACCAAAGAATGGGTGTCCTGGTGGAGATTATGGAGAAGTTAAACATCCTTCTTGACCTTTCCCCTAAACACATCATTATCTATATTTGTTGGTAATAATAACTCATGTTTGTAAAGAGTTTATCTTGTACAGTTGATGGGCATTTTCATGTATGAGGTATGATTGAAGAATATGGTGTGTTTAAATTTTTTAAAAACTGTTACAGTAAAAGTCACATGGCCATCAATATCCCCTCAAAATACTGCCCTTCACTTCAAATACACTTATCCCATTGTTATTGCCACTTTTTGAAGTAGTTCTGGAAGTCCTTTTTCATGAGTGTCTTTAGTTGCAGCGTTGTGGCTGCCTCAGTGTCCTGAATCAATTCAAAATGTTTACCCTTTATGGTCATTTTGACTTTAGGGAGGAGCCAGAAGTTGCACAGCACCAGATCTTGTGAATAAAGTACAGGAGAATACACTGTAATGTTTTTACATTGGGTGGCAGTCAGCAGCAGCATTTGTCATATTTTTAATCATGCCTCATAAATACAGGGGTCTTCCAGAACTGCTTCAGAAAGTGGCAAAAACAATGGGACAAGCGTGTTTAAAACCAGGAGGAGGGCCAGGGATTTACCTCAGTGGTGCCGCTGCCTGCCTCAAAAGCGCAAGGTCCCGAGTTCGATCCCTGGTACCAAAAAAACCCCCCAAAAAACCCAGGAGGAGTATTCTGAGGGGAAATTAATGGCAATGTGTTTTTTGCTGTAATAAACTTTTAAATTTAAAAATTCATCATATTATGGCAGGGAATGGTGACATACACCTGTAGTTCCAGCACTTAGGAGGTTGAGGCAGGACAATCACTGTGAATTCGAGGCCAGCTTAAACTACATAGTAAAACCCTGTCTCAAAAAGCAACAACAACAAAGTTCATCATATTTATCAATCATGCTTGTATGTTGTCCCAGAATTTTCTAAATTTTAGGCATTCCTAATGTGGCTCAATGATTTTTGCCATACCCATGGGCTATCTATAGAGCTTAATTACTTCATTTTTTTCTTTAAGTTAACTTATACCCACTGAAAAATTTCTAGGCTTGTCGTGAGCAGAACATCTGTAAAATCTTGAATTTGGTACCATGGTTATTTTTCTAAAACACAGCAAAATAAGTACTATTTTAAGATCTAGTTTTTTAAAAGTTTGAGTGCCACCTAAAATCATCTCATTCTTCCCTATGACATCATTCTTTGGGAAATATTTAAATATGTGACTTTCATTATAATCAAGTTAGCTGCCTGTTTGTCTGTTTCTGCAATACTTGAGAGTAAACCCAAGGCCTTGCACATGTTAGCCAAGCACTGTATCCTAACCCTTTCTTTCTTTTTTATTTTGAAGCAGGGTCTCAATAAGTTGCTCTTTTATCTGGAGTTGCTAATCTCTGAGAATGTGAGCCTTCCACCACCAACAGCAGCATTTGCTCCATTTAATTAATAAATGTTACAGGAATATCTGCCACTACCTAATAGTCTCTGCCTGTGGAAGAAGTCCCCGGACAAGGTAAGACTGAGAAAGACAGCATCCTGGTAACATTATTTCAGCACCTTGATCCTGGGTCCTGCTGGAGGAACCTGGGAGTAAGTCCTCAGCTGCCTGATAGCAGTTGGATCTGCTGCAACTGACAGGGTCTGCCTGCTGGGACCCAAATGAATTCAAGCAATTGTTCTTTCCCATTCCAGAGAGCGCACTAACCAGCCTCAGAACCTCCTGCGCAGCAGAGGTTGCCAGGAGATGGTGGTGGGCAGAAGCCTGTGGTAGTAACAGTGGAAGTCAGAGAGGGGCCTGGGTAGACCTGGGAGAAGAAATGGGCTCAACTCAAAAGGATCGTTGAAAGGCCTTGGTCCTAATTATATGTGAGATACCCAAAAGGCTGGAGTCTTGCATTTGTAGGTGATGGCCAAGAAGAGAGAACAGGATGTACAGACACAAGTATAGGTGGAAAGGAAGAGGAAGAAGGGAGAGAAAAGCTCCAAAGCTAACCATGCAATTTCTGGACCTTGGGATTGTGGGATCTTTCTTACTGCTTTTGCTTATACCTCTTCCTAAATTTCAAGTTTTCTACAAGATTGTTTTTTCATGTATTAGAATTACTTTTTAAAAGATCTCTCAGTAAACATTTCTTTGGTCTTGAGAAACTCTGCACGCAGCTAGGAGCTTTGTCGCCCACATTTCTGCTTCCTGTGTGCTAAGTCCCTTTTCAAGTGAGCCCTAACACCTCCTCCCCCGCGCGCCGCCAGTCTAGTTGCCATGGAGACAAACCTAGCTGCTCTTAGACTTCTGAGCGCGCCAGGCTTCTGGAAGCTAGAGAACCAACCTCTGCAACAGGCGTGGGCGGAAGGCGGAGCCCCGCGAAACGACTTCTCCGCTGAGAGGCCCAGCAGACCCTGCAGAGGACCCCTGCCTCGCTGGCTCTGCCCCTCTAACGCTGGTGATAGAAATACGCTGCTGCGTCTGTTGCTGGCCACTGAGCTCGAACAGATCCTACCTAGACTTGACTGACCCCCCCAGACCCAGCGGACCTACCTACCCGTGCTTGGTGCCAATGGCTGACGGACTCTTTCAGCGCAAGCCCTGGGGCGTGGAGCAGATGCGCCCCGACTCAGACGCTGAGTCCAAGGACCTGTTTGACAAGCCTCCCCTCGAAGAGCCCTGCGCGCCCCGGTCGGGGTCGGCCGCGGGCAAAAAGGCCGGTCGGCGCGCGGGCGGGAAGGCACAGGGAGCCCGCGTCGGGCCGCCCCCGAGGGCCGCTGCGAGCACCCCACCGGAAGAGGAGACGCCTCCGCTGGACGAGGGCTGCTACCTCGATCATTTCCCGCACCTCTCCATCTTTATCTACGCGGCCATCGCCTTCTCTATCACCTCCTGCATCTTTACCTATATCCACTTACAGCTTGCCTGAGTGGCCAGGGCAGGATGGGGTGGGCGCAGGGCCGACGGGGGAGGAAGGATAAAAGAAGGGCTCAGTATTTTTGCTTTGGAGAGGCGCTGCACCCCCTTAGTCTATCTTTCGATGCTGTTTCTTTTCTTCTATGTCGTCGCTCGATCTAAATTGTCCAACCGTTAAAAAGTCCAAAGTACTGTACCTGTCAGAAAAAAATTAACAGTGCTCTTTGCACCTACAGGTAGGGGTCGGGGACACAGACCTAACGTTTAGAAAACCGGGGTGTGATTGAATCTCGTTCACAATCAAGGTTTTGTCTCTGTACGCTTTCTTCGCGATGTGGGGACATGCGCAGCTGAGAGCCCAGCATCTCGTGTTTGGGAAGCGCAGAGCAAGCCCAGCCTTCTGTTCGTTAAGGGATGAGTCAGACCTGGACCCCCCACCTTCCAGAGAAGGTCCTACGGGGAAGGTCGGCGCTCTGGAGCCCTGTGATGCTGCATTGCCCCAGGAGGCGCTGTGCTCGGAGCTGCCGAGCGCGGGGAGCAGGAAGGCCTGGTCACGCAGCGGGCTCTGCTGAGGCTGGGCAAGGTGAGTGGCGTGAGTGCTTCGCCCCCAGGTCTTTGAGCTTGACCCAGACTGTGCGCATTTTCTTGCCTTAGCCTTTGTTGTCGCTGCCAGAAGAGATGTCCTCTCAGCCACGCCCAGGACGTGTCCCGACCGCGTGGAACCTGCAGCTGCAGACTTCCAGGGACACAGGCCGAGCTCGCATGCTCCACTGGGAAACTCTCGGGGCCCTGGCTGGGGTCCGTGGGAGGGCTGTACCTGGGGCTGGGGCCCTTCTGGAGCTTGGAGAACCAACATGAAGAGGTCCAGGGATATCAATAGCAAGAGTTCCTGCCGGGGGTGTCATCTCAGATGTAAAAGGACTAATGGGAGAACCCACCTGCCTTGTTTACTCATGAATGTCAAATGTCCAAATGTGGCGCTTTAATACTGCATATATCTTAAGGAAATGCCTATAATTGTGTTATCTCTAGTAGAGTAAAGTACCTTTTAAATCTCCTCTGTATCAGTTATTCCTTAATTTCCAGCTGTCTTAGTCGTCACTTCCCTTGTTGCTGGGACAAATATCCAACACCCACAACTTAGAGCGATTCTGGCTCACAGTTACAGTCCATGGCCAGCTTGCTCCAAGGCAGAAAGGCATAGTAAAAGGGCCTGGGCAGAGGAACACTGCTCACATCATGGAGGCCAGACAGCAGGGAGCAAGGACAAGCCAAGGGCAGTCGATGTGCCCCTTCCAGCTCACCCTCCAGGGACCCACCGCCTCCAACTGGCCCCACCTCCTAACAGCAAGTCAGCCACAATCCCCTCACTTAATTACCTTCCAAAAGCCCCACCTGTGAGCACAAGGCCTTTTGGGGGGCACTCTTAATCTAAACCGTAACTCCCAACTGTGCAATTCACCTTGTCAGACTTGCCGTCTGCTCAAAATTATACCCCATATTTTTCCCCCTGTACTGGGAGGACTCACAGGCTTCACACTGACCTACATCCACAGGTCCTTCCTAAATCACTAAATTGCCCAGGCTGGGCTCAAACTTGTGGTCCTCCTGGCTCAGCCTCCCTCAGTGCTGAGATTATAGGTGTGTGCCATCATACCCACTACCCTATTATTTTCCCAACATCACTACTGTCCTTTCAAGACTTCACCCATCATATAGATTGAGGCACAATATCTCCCTCTACTATAGATCCCTTAATGGCATCTTTCACTATCAGTTCCTCACAACATACCAGTCTAATTCGATGGTCCCCTAACAGCAGATCTGCCACCAATGTACTACTTGTTTCTCACTGAATCCCAATATATGAGTGGTGCTCTTCATTTAACCCTCTTATTTCCCATTCATACATCCTCTCATCTTACAATCTTTCAATAACTACCTTAGAATACAATCCCCCAATATCCTTCTGTTGCCTAATCTGATAGAATCCTCTTGATTCTCAGAACCAAAGTTCCTATTCCTCAACATGTTATGGTTCCACAATATCACAACCCTTTCTGTTCTACCAAATCTGGATCTCCATTTTCTACCCCTAATTCAAATACATAACTGGTTCCTTCAACTAACCTTAATATATTCAACTGCCTCTACAAACTTAACATTGGCTTCAACATTCTCCTAAATATCCAGCCTTATGCTGGAGATGTCATTTATTAGTAGAGCAATTACCTACCATGTACAAGGCCCTGGGTTGGATCCCCAGCACCACAAAACCAAATAACATTAAGACCCATTTGACCCCCTTCTTTCAGTTCATTACATTGTTTCCCAAATAATCAATTATCATCTCTCCAGTGTAATACTCTAGCCTTCCAACATTTATCCTATCAATGCCATCCTCAAACTAAGGTCACCTCAGCCCCAAGATTTAATCACTTTCTTCCCATACCCCCATATTCTCTATTGGCCTACTACTTTGTCCTACACCTGCTCACTTTCTTTGTAACTTCTGGTTGCAGTGAGCTCGTTTGGTCTATTTTTTTCTAATACTAAATTTCTACTACTCTCATACCATTCTTTAGCATCATCATCATGACCAATTCTTCACTTATCATGTGTCCCAGAATATGTGGTCATATATGCCCCCACTGTTCACACATTTCCTTGGTGACTGCTTCCCTAAACTGAGTTTTTGTCTTCCAACTGTTGAGCTTCCAGTATGAGACTCCCTTCTCCAAAATATCAACCCTTTCCCTGTTTCCTCACTATACTAATGGACAGCTTTTTAAGCATTTGACCATAAAAATTAACATGTCCAGATTTTGACTCCTTGTGCCATGCTGCTCTGGTCCAGGGAGCTGGGGGTATAGCCCAGTGGTATGGGAAATGCTTAGCATGCACAATGCTCTGTACCACCATAACAAAACAAAAATTAAAAATTTAAGCCTTATTGGTCTGGCTGGGATCATATGCCCACCTTTGGTCAAAAGGCATTAAGAGCAGGGCATGGTGGCACATTTCTGTAATCCCAGCACTCAGGAGGCTGAGGCAAGAGGATTGCTGTGTTCAAGGCCAGTCATCCTCTTGCCTCCTTTCTGAGTTGCTGGGATTACAGGTGGGCACCACGCCTGGCTTCAAAACTAACTTTAGCATGAAAAAACATTGATGTAAAATCTAGAGTCAAGCCAGGCATGGTGACATAGCCCCATAATCCCAGTATTCTGAGAGGTTGAGACAGAACTGCAAGTTCAAGCCCAGTCTGGGCAACTAAGAGAATTAGTTCAGACCCTGTAGCTCAGTGCAAAGGTCCTGGGCTCCATTCCAATTACAAAGCAAGCAAACAAAGAAAAAACAAAAAACAAAAAACATGAAGAGTCAGTAAATACAAATTTCGTTATTGGGTATATCCCGTGCTTCCTTTTTCTATTCCAGTGCGATCTGCTTCTTTTTTGTCCAAGGTCTTCTACTGGACTCCAAGGGAGCAAACTGCTTTAACATCACCAAGACCTTGCTCATGGAAAAGATTTATTCTGGAAACAAACACTTGTTTCTGAGACAAGGTCTCACTATGTAGTCCAAGTTGGCTTTGAATTTACTATGTAGCCCAGTGTGGTCTCGAATTCATAATCACCCTGCCTTAGCCTCCCAAGTGCTGGAATTACAGGCGTATGATAGCATTTTGGCCACAGCTTCTTTTACTTGCTTCTTTCAACCAGTTATTAACTTCCTCACATAAGAGATAAGAGCAAACACTCTATGTTAGTTGTTCCTTAAAGAAGGTGCCTTTCAGTAAGTCCCCAACTTATGAACATTCAAGTTGCAAACTTTCACAAATAAGAACAGACCTCCCATTACAAACATTCATAAATGCAAACAAATTGTGGAAGTAGCTCACGTGCCTGCTGGACAATGTCACAGTTGTACTGCTATGTGCTTACTGTACAGTGATAGTGTACAGTAGTACAGTGCTCAATAAGAGTCCAGGATGTCCAGAAACAAGAGGAAAAGCTGTGGTTGGGCTGGGGATTTAGCTCAGTGGCACAGCGCCTGCCTTGCAAGCGCAAGGTCCTCAGTTCAATCCCCAGTACCAAAAAAAAAGAAGAAAAGCAGTGGTAATGTGGAGGGGACTTCTAGGAAGCACAAAGCAATAACCATATAAACAGGGCTGGGGATTTAGCTCAGTGGTTCTGCCGCCTGCCTCAAAAGTAGAAGGTCCCGAGTTCGATCCCCAGTACCAAAAAAATAAAAAAATAACCATATAAACAAAAGTAAAAATAATTGAGGGATTGGACTGAAGCAAAAAGATGGAAGATGTTGCTCATTCTTTTTGTGTGTTAGTTTATGCTTTACATTGTATATTTATGTCAAAGCTGTGTAAGACTCACTTTGTCAGACTTAAGAGCAAATCTGACTTACAAATGTTCACCCAGAATGGAATTTGTTCGTAAATTGAGGACTTACTGTATTTGATTAACCCAAAGAATAAGTCAAAAGGATCAAGGTCACAAAAAGATTCACAACCTAGGTATAACTTCATATCTTTGGCCATAGTTTCACTTCTTTGAACTTGCTGCCAAATGAGTCATTATTATATCAAGAATTCCTTCCCAACTATTTGAAGTCTCTAATGAACAGCTGTTTCCAAGACTAGTTCAAGGTAGTACACAGATATGTTAGGAGAACGGATGGAAAAAAAGAGTAAGATGCAGAACCCAAGAAAGAGTGAACAAAGAAAATCTTGACAGACTCTTTTTACCATATGGAAATTAAGATATTTTCAGTCTTTTACTTTCCTTTTCTACATTGTCTCTAATATTCTGGAGTTTTCTGGAACTCTGGACCAAGGACACCAAACTCTCCCTAAAATCACTAGTCCCATGATCCCTGGCAACATTTTCAAGCTCATCAAACAAACTTAAGGTCTGTCTAAGTCTGGCTTCAACTATTTTTTGCTCTTCTAATTCTGCAAGAAGGGCTTGTTTAGTAGATAATTCAGTCTTATACTTCTCCTGTAACTCTCTGATTTCTTTTTGGAGAAGCTGGAATTCTTCCTCACTATAAGGATTTATCTCCTGACATTTATCTTCAGGAAGCAAGATGTTTGGGGGAATACGCAAAATCAACTGCAAAAACAGCTGCTCCATTTTGCCAAAAAGATTATCAAAATGTCCTTTCATGAAGCAAAGAAACTTCTCTGTGCATTTACGAATCTGGACTGGGCTAATGTCACAATCTGGGATGCCCTCCAGCTTCTTCAGAATAACTTGTTCAACAGCCTGCATCACTTCAAACAGGTAGTCTTGAAATGCAATGTAGATCCTAAGCATGCAAGTTTGTGGTGTGAAGCCAAAGAACTGGGCCTCATAGGTCATTGGATCCACAGACATCTTGATTTACTTGGCTATTCTCAATTGTGAAAAATCTGCAAATGTAAAAAGAAAAATTTCATTTAGATACAAAAATCAAGAGGAAAGAAACAAATCATATTATAACAAATAAAAAACAGAGTTTGTGTTCCTTGATACCTGATATATTTCTAGCCTTACTTGTTCACAAAAGGATATAAAAGTTTGCCTTTCTGAGGCTCTTTCCCCAATCTAGACCCTCTCCCTAGCCTCCATCATTCATTTCTTCTACTTTTCATTATGTGAAGACTTAAGCATATAGCTCAATCTTCTAAATTGGTATTATCCTGGATGAATTTAAAGTTTAAACAGATGATCTATTTGATACCCTAGACCAGTGATGGTGAACCTTTTAGAGCTTTCAATGGTAACAAATGGCTGGCCACAGCATGTGCCGTAGGTTTGCCACCATGGCCCTAGACATTCTGGAGACTCAGTGACCTGCATCTCTATTCTCTGTGCTACCTGAGTCTTGACATTTATCACTTTTCTTCCTAATAGCTCCTACTTTTTAACCACAACCTCGTTTTTCTTCCAACTGTCATTCACACATTCACATTCTACCTTAGTCTTTCAATCCTTTCTTGCTCTCAGTCTCTCTCACTTCTTTCCTCATTTCCTTTAGACCCTATGATCTATCATTTACATACCCCATTCTAAATGTCTTCTATTCCCTTGTCTTTCCACCTAGGCATCTGATTAAAAAAATTCCAATAGAAGATAAGTAAGCCATTTACTATTTTTACAACTCTGACTTGTTTTGGTTTTTTTTAAGGGCCTGGGAGTCATTCCTTTCTATTATAAACATTTAGGAAATTATCATTCTATATCCCTGTCATTGAGGAAGCTTAACCTGGCATCTTTGTCCTAACTGTAACCATATGCTTATTATCAAAATAAGACAGTTTTACTACTCCTTCAGATTAAAGGAATGTAGCTAAAACAAACTGGTAAAAGCTGCCAGATGAATTTAGGGTGAGCTTCTGGAAAGAACTGCAGCAAACAGTGCAGTCAAGTCTTACAAGACAGGATGCTATTAATCTTGAGAATTTGCGTAAGTAACAGTTTACAATGGAGTTGTTGTACCTGTGTGGCTGTATAAAAAGTCAGAATTTGTTTTTATAATCTCATTTACAGATTATCTACAGTCCATTGTAATCTGGTTATGTTATTCAATAACGAAACGGCTTTATTTTCTCTTTGCAGAGGATTCCCTGGGTTAGTAGGATTTTTATTTCAACACTTGTCTGGCTCTACAATCAAGTTTAAACCCTTCTAAAATGGCTTACAAGAGCCTTCAGCACCTGAGCTTTATTACTTACACTCTGTTCTTCTTTTTAAGTACCTTACGTGGACATAATTGACTTCGATAATATTTCTATTTTTTTGATCCATATTAAGTCCTCTTATTCTTCTACTTTGCATCTCCCACCCTTAGTAGGAACCTAATCTCTTTTTAATGTCTTATCTTTTCAATTCATCTTTATATTTAGATAGATGTTAGATATATGTATATTCTTTAAAAATATAGTTTTATAAATGTATCTTTACATTTTTGTTTGTGATCATTTCATGTTATTATAGTTGAGTTTACTTCACTGGTTCCGACTAAAGCATTAACATCAATTTTATCATATATATATCTCACATTGTCTATTCTCATGACAAACATTTTATTTGCTTCTAGCATCTTACTACCAGAAATGTAATGAACATCTTTCTGTGATGTCTCCTTAGAGACTTGCCATACTTTACTCACACTATTTCACCAAATACTGCCAAAATATCCTCCAGAACATCTAGGTTGGTTTACATCCTCTTGCAGCAGATGAGAATTTCTTTTTCATATCTTTGCCAACTCTTGACGCTATTCAACATTCTAATGTTTGCTAATTGGTACATAAAAAATTGTATATAAAACACTGTCATTTTGAAAATCAACAATCTGGCCAGGCATCGTGCCTCACACCTGTAATCCCAGCACTCAGGAGGCTGAGGCAGGAAGACTGCCTACATGGTGAATTCAAGGCCAGGCTGAACTACAAAACAAAAACAACAAAAAACAACCATTTGTATTCTACAATACTCTAAAACTCTTGCCTCAAAATTTCAACCACTTCTGGATTGTCTCACAATTTGTAGCCAATTTTTTAACCAAACCCTACATTGAAAGAAGCACCGTAAACCTAATTTCCAATTCTCAAAAAAATTGCAATCTTGTCTGTCTTCCCTATGAGATCTCAACGCTGTGTTAAGGAAGAGTTCTCCCTTCCTGCGATAAGCAATAAACCAACATTGTTTTCTCAACAGATTAAGATTTCTCCTGTCACTTGCCGATTTCTCTCTTGTCTCCCCTAGTCTGAAACAAACTGGCCTAGGGACTACAAGACTCAAGCTACTCTCCTCCCTCAGCTTCCAAAGTAATTGGGCCTTATAGCCGTGCATCACCGAACCTCGCCTTAAACTCTTTTTACTTTTTTAAAAATCAATCTCTCCAACCTTTTACTTGGCTCCTTCTTATATTACCAGACTTGATGGTCATTCCCTTGTTCCAAAATTTTTCAGTATTTCCTTGTATGCTGAGTTTAGTATAAACTTCTTAGCCTCCTCCGTCACCATCAAGCTAGTCTTTCCCAACCAAATCGAGCTGTTTCCCTTCCCTGGTGTAGGCAAGACTTAGGCAAATAGTTCAAAAACACTTCATTGTGGACACACCCACTCCTACTTTTGAATTTCCATCAGGACCTCTCGCCGACACTGTCTAGTCCAGTTCCGTCGTCCTGTTTTCTCTGCTGGACTTGGGAGTTCCTGAGACTAAACGCGGGAAACGCCCAGGCCATTTTAGACAGTTTAATCGCCTAGGAACCCGCGCCTACACCAGCTAGGACCTAGGACCCAGAACCCGAAGAGCAGGAGGGCTTCCGGCCAGCTCTGGGCTCCCGGGCAGCTCTGGGCTCCCGTCCGGCCCTGCGGCCCCGCTGCATGCTGGGACCTAAAGATAGGCGCCAGCCGCCCAGCAGAGAAGCTAACCCCAGAAGCCACTCCGGAGCCCCTGCGATGATTCCTAACCCAGTCCCGCCTCCCCTTGCTCCTCCTCAGAGAAAATGCAGCCCCGCGGCATTTACCGTAGCGACCATAGAGGTGATGAAGTCTACCACACACCACTTCCCTCCACCTCCTTTCACACAACCGCAAGCTGCCAAAGAAGGGCGGCGGCGCTGATCCTCAAAATTCCAACAGATTTAGAGCGTCAGCGAACGAAGCAAAGGCGGGATATTTATCGCCATTCTGATTGGCTGGCTATCGGAACGGAGTGGGTACGTCGATTGGTGACAGAAAGGGGCCGGGAAGGAAAGCTAGCTGTGGCCTGCTGGGATTGGCAGGAAGAACTGGTACCTTCTTTCCTTTCCTCTACATTGGTGGGCGGAGAAAGGGGGGGGAGAGACGGAATTGCGGAGACGCAATTCGTCATTGGTGGATAAGCGTTCTTCAGGGCGCTAGCGATTGGTGGTCGGCCGATTGCGCGGCGCTGATTGGACAGTAGGTTAAAGGCAGGCGCGTTTGAGTCCGCTCCGCCCCTTGGGCACGCTGGCGGAAGGGGAAGGGGGGCTGGTGGCGGTGGGGAAGATGGCGTACCAGAGCCTACGGCTGGAGTACTTACAGATCCCACCGGTCAGCCGCGCCTACACCACTGCTTGCGTTCTCACCACCGCCGCTGTGGTGAGCAGCTTCAGCGCCGCCTTCTAATTTCCGGGCTGGATGTGACTGGTTCTTTAGAAAACTGGGATTTGGGCCTCGGGGACACTCAGAAGGTCTGGTCCGAGGGGTGGGTGGAGGTGTGCGGGGCTAACTCTAGGGTTCGGAATGGACCCAAGAATGCTAATCCAGTGACCTAAGAAGGGTGGGCTACTTCGTGAGGAGTCAGGCCAGTCGCTGAGATGAAATCAGAACCTATAGCGAGTCAGGGCTGCGGGAGCCCACCCAAGAAGTCTGTGTGAGATCTCTAGCGATTGCCTGGTTTCTCCGTGGTGTCTAATGGAAGAAAGTCCGCTAAGTGAGGAGACTTGGGTATTGAGGATAGAACGCTGGAAATTATCGAAAAAGAAGCATTAAAATAAGAGGGTCTGTAGATGTAAGGGGCAGGCTGGCAGCACCCAGGCTAATGGTAGCAGAGTCTCAAATCTGTTATTTCGAGTTGTGTTGCTTCACCCAGCTGTCCCAGGTGGTGCCCACATGATGGGCAGATTGGTAGCAACTGCTTTTACTCATCCTGCACCTAATATACCACCTGCCTGCTTCCCATGCCTTCATGTCATACTCAAGTATTGCAAGATAAAACTTTCATTTTGTTAGGTATTGAAGATATGAAGAATTGTACCAGTTCTAGAGAATTCTTTACAAGCCTTATCTCTGATCTAAAAAGAAAGGCTTAAAGTTGCTGGAAATTGCTGCACCTACTAATCTTTTTTTGTAAACAACAAAATTTTGTTTCTTGATTGATTTGCTTTAAGCAGGTCTTTTTCTATTTCAGCAGTTGGAATTGATCACACCTTTTCAGTTGTACTTCAATCCTGAATTAATTTTTAAACACTTTCAAGTAAGTAAACCATTGTAACTATAGTTAATGTTCCCATTTCTTCTTGTTTTCATTGTTTATAGCAAATTCTGCCATATAGTGTCTTTTTATAAAAAAGAGGATCCATTGGCAACTTTTGACTATAAGTCTTATTGTTGAAGTGTAAAGCAGCCTAGATACCCTTTAGAATCGGGGAACTTTTAAGAGATTTTCAAGCTCTTCACCATATACCAGACCAGAATCACCAAGGTTAGAAATTTAGGATCTGTATTTTATTTTTAAAGTTTCCTGTATAGTTTTGGTAGGTCACTGGTAAAGATTTAGCTTTGTAGTTTGAGAGGAGTCTGACCAGCTAGCTGCTAGGGAGAGTCGCACAGGATGGCCTTATGTTGTTCATTCACCATCTGGGCACACCCACCAACTTCTTTTTATGGTCCAGTTCATAAACTCAATTCTGGTAGTGGTTTTAAATTTATCCTTCTCCAGAGATCAGCTCATACTAACACAACTCTAAAAGACCAACATCTAGAACAGTATGCTGGTATATTAGATTACAGTGGGAAGTAGTTTTTTCCAGTGATTAAAATGCTAAAAGACATATTTTTCTACTCCAGGATGATCATTTAGACTGTGTATGGAGGAGAGACCCTAAAGCCAACAATTCTGCTACACATGTTGTTCCCTTTCTCAGATGTATTGTATTTACTGTATACTCACTGAAAACCAGCTTGCCTTTCAAGATGCATCTTTTATGTGGCCTCATTCTTGTCTTTGCTCCTTTTCTTGCAGTTATGTTTGCCTCCACACTACCATATTTCCCCCAAAATTAGACCTAACTGGAAAATAAGCCCAGCATGATTTTTCAGGATCCTTGTAATATAAGCCCTACCTACCCCCAAAATAACCCTGTTAAGAGAGTCAGTCAGACAGATGCATTTAGTATGTGTATTGCAATACACAATGGACATATTGAATTATAATAATGTATAATTAAATATAAATAAATCACATTTACATTATACTTAAAATGATAATGTAAATTATAATTAAGTATTTGTAAATACCCAAGTGGTGCCTTTGGACAAGAGGTAAATGCCTATGTAAACAGATGAACTCAATACTTACTGCTAAATGACCAGTCAGAGTACAGACACAGCACACAAGTAACAGTGTGCACTTGACAATTCATAGACGTGGTCGTGTCTAATGTTGATCTTCATAATTCAGTACATCGTGTGTTGTACTGGACGTACTTAATATACTTATGTGAAATACACATTTTCTGAATTTTGATGCCTGCAATTTTTTTCACTTGTGTGTGGACCATCATTCTTAACTCTCATTTTTTGGTGCCACTCCTGTCTCATATGTTTTCAATAAACACTTGATTTAATGGAAACTTGGTGGAGCCTAACCTGTAAGAGGTAATGACTTGGGTGAAGAATTCATGGGTAACTATGTTGGTAACTATGTTGGTAATGCACTAGGAACAGGGTACATGGACAAGAAGTGCTCATTTAAGGAGAGCTCTTTGCTGAGAGATTGGGGCCAGTGATTCTAGAGGAAGTAGAGTTGCAAGAATTTCAGGCCAGAATTTGGGGTTTGGAGTTATGACAATGTTCCAAAAGAAGATGACATGACTATTTGAATAAATGTAGACTTTTGTACATGAATAAAAATAAATGTAGGTTGTACATGAAAAAATTAGACATTACCTGAAAATAAGCCCTATTGCATCTTTTAGAGCAAAAATTAATATAAGGCTCAGTCTTATTTGGGGGAAACATGGTAGGATGAGGTTCCTAAAATCTTGGATTTAATTAATATGTACAGTTGTTTCAATTTTAATAGCTACTGATTCTGAAGAATTGTCTTGTCACAGCCTTCTTCCGTCAGTACTCATGTGGCCTTTGCTGTAGCTCCATCCAGATGTTGCTTCTTGCTGACTTGCTTGATTTGACTTTGCCTGGTGTTAGCCTTGAAGACACTGCATCTGTATTTGAAGTTAGGTGTTCTAGATTAGAGATCAGAGTCTCTACAAGCTGTTTATCCTTGGGCAAGCTTTTAAAGTTATCCAAGTCTTCTAGTTACATGAAATGGGAATGGTAGCATCCACTTCTTTGTGTCACAGAACGATGAGAGAGTAGACTATGTTTAACACTTTGAAATGTTAAGAACTCTACCAGTGTGAGTAGTTGTGGGTGTAGATGAATTCACTAGGTAAGGATATATCAGGGTACCATCATGAATAAGAATTCCTTTTATCTCCCAATCAGACTCTATTAGAGCCTTACTTATAGGAAGTTGACTGTTCAGACTAGGACTTGAGTATTTGCTTTAGATCCCTCAAGTTTTACCTTGTATCTGTGGACTCATTAGATTTTGATACTTCATATATAAAAGCACTATTTTCTATTCTGTAAAGTAGGATGTCTTTTTTTGTCTTAATATGGAAATGTTTCCTGGTAATATATTTCATTTAATCCATTTTTCTCTTGATTTTGTTTTTCCTACAGATATGGAGATTAATCACAAATTTCTTATTTTTTGGGCCAGTTGGATTCAATTTTTTATTTAACATGATTTTTCTGTATCCTTTATTAAGTAGAGTCAGCATCAAAACTTTAGGGTCACAGAAAAAGCAGTTAAATTGAAACTATTAATCCTGTTATTTTGATGCCATATTATAGTTTCTGGGTCAGGGATACATAGAGTAATTGGTTAGATTGTAATGTTTTTGTTTTTGTTTTGTTTTTTGAGGCAGGGTCTCATGTAGTTTGAGCTGGCCTTAAACTTGGAGCAATCCTCCTGCCTCACCCTCCCAAGAGCTGGGTTTACAGTAATGTGCACCACCACACCTGGCTAGATTGTAATGTTTTGAAGGTGTTTGTAACTACATGGGAAGTTCTAACCATTACAAAGTATCATTACTGTCCCTAAGTTGCTTACAAATCTGATCAAGGGAGAGGAGATATGATTTAATTGAAACATACTTATAACATCAGAAGGGTATGGAAATGAGTTCATGAGAAAGGGAGACTTGAAATCTTGGATTTTAGTTGCTGGTTTTACTAGTAGGAAAGACAGTGCCATCATATCTGCTAGGCTTGCCTTGTTCTAGTATGTTGAAAGACTGGAAGAGCCATCCGCGTTCAGATAAATGGTAGTTTTGACCACTGAGCAGAGTATTCCTCCCCACCCCAACCCCCACCCCCTCCCCAGGATTAAGAGAGGCGTTTATAGCTCAGTTTAGTTATAGCTCAGTTTATATGGCAGTAGACAGAGGGCCTTCTAGGTGTGACAGGATTTCTGCCCTAGGATGGATTCCTGTGACTCTTACATAATATATCATTCTGGTAAGTTTCTAGTGAAGTTTTTTCATTGTAATATATTTATTGGCTGAGATACAGAAATGATTAACCTACCCTGTTGATGAAAAGTAGCTTATCACACAAGGCTTCTTTATCAGGAATTCTTCCAAAATAGTATGTGGAAAAACAGGGATGGTATAGATGCAGGCATTGTTAAGCATGATAAAGACTGTACTAGAGATTTGAAAAGATTTAAAAGGGATTGAAAGCATATATATGCAACATCTAGATTAGTTCCCCAGCCTGGGACATACTAAAATATGGTGCTGGCCTTGACCTTGCCTAACAAAAAAGAGTAGCCAGTTGTGGTGGCGCATGCCAATAATCCCAACACTTGGGAGCCTGAGGCAGGAGGATTGACACAAGTTCCAGGCCAGCCTGGGCTACATAATGAGTTCAGACCTAGCCTGAGCCAGGGATTTAGCTCAGTGGTTTTGCTGCCTGCTGCGCAAGCGCAAGGACCTGAGTTCAGTCCCCAGTACCCAAAAAAGAAAAAAAAAAGAACTGAGTCCTTACAAACCTAGCCTGAACTACATCACAACATGCTATCTCAAAAAAAAAAAAAAAAGTGATCAGATTACCACTCAAACATTGTTACAGAAGTGAAGAATTGAGTGCCTACAGATAATGTGAAGTCCAGGTATACTTAAGAGGTTAAATTTTACTTTATTCATGTTTGTGTGCTTAACATTTTCTTAACTTGGAATTTAAGATATCGTTACTGTCGAATGCTAGAAGAAGGCTCTTTCCGAGGTCGGACAGCAGACTTTGTATTTATGTTCCTTTTTGGTGGATTCTTAATGACCGTATCCTTCAAAAAATACAGGAAAATGTTAAAGAACAGCCTGTCTCTTCCTAAAGCTTTTCATCTGTCTCCCACGAGATATTCTGAACAAACAGATAAAAGCAAACCTCCAGATTTTAGCTTCAGGGCATTACCATTTATTTTACAGCAGACTTTCTGTGACAGCTTTCCAAGCCTAGAGGTTAGACAGAATGTCTTTCTACCACTGTGAGCAAGGCAGAGGAACTTTTAACCCAGGTGGGTTACAATGAAGCATCTCAGTTATATCATGTTGATGCATGTGCATCACTTTTAAACTAAGTGAGATGTGTAGTCATTGTCAAAAATGATTCATTATTTATAAAAAGAAAAGAATTTTGTTGTGTATAACAGACTTGGATGTACTATCTGACAAGACAGTATCGTTCCAGGTGGCACTGTTCATCTGTAAAGGTGCTAATGGTGAGTGAGCTTTTACTGTAATTATTGACCAAGGGATTAACATTTTCCAAAGAGGCAAGAGCTTCACAAAAGTAGTCATTTCATGCATTCATATAGCTGTAATCCAGATGATTTCACCTAAACCAGTTTTTGCCAGATTGCTCTAGGTCATTGGTGGTGAACCTATGGCACATGTGCCACAGGGGGCTGTTTGTTATTACTGAAAGTTCTCAAAGGTTCGCCATCCCTGCTCCACCTAATTATTTTCAGACTTTTTTCCTTTTACACTAGACCCTTGACTTACGAATTCAATTGGTTCTGGAAGCCTGGTTGTAACTGAAGTTGGTTATAAGTCAGTACAGCTGAGATCTGGATATTTACCTGGGTACATGCTATAAATAACAAGAGGCAGATGAATCTTCCATTAACCTAATTAACCCAAGTTGTTCATATGTCCGGCCAGTCATAACTTGAGGATCCACTGTATTCTAAATATGTAATCACCCAACAAATTCAAACTTTCATTAAGATGCAATCTTTAGTGCTCTGAAGTCTCAGTCTTCCCTGTTATGCTTTTAATGTTGATATTTTCCTTAATGCCATCTGTTAGCTTTTTGGTTTGTTTGTGAGCTTAGTTTTCTTAGGCCAGGCCTTTACAATAATGCTCGTCTACGTATGGAGCCGAAGGAACCCATATGTCCGCATGAACTTCTTTGGCCTTCTCAACTTCCAAGCCCCCTTTCTGCCCTGGGTGCTCATGGGGTTTTCCTTATTGTTGGGGAACTCAATCATTGTGGACCTCTTGGGTAAGAGTCTTAACGCTACTTTTTCTGTTGTTTTAACCTGTAAATTTGTTTTGTCACTATTTTTCATGTTTATCCTGTCTGTCCTTCATATATAGCTATTGTAGGATTATTTGATAGTTACACCTTTTTTTTTGGTACTGGGGATCAGACTCAGGACCTTGTGCTTGCAAGGCAGGCAGCGGAACCACTGACCTAAATCCCCATCCCTGATAGTTACGTCTTAAAACTATAATATTAGTTCATTAATTTTTAATAGTTACACTGATATTTATCCTAAATATAAGGAGTTTATGTTGGTAGTTTGTGTGCAATCAAAATTTAAGTCCTCTCCTCAGTCTTTATTTCTGGTTGACTATAGGTATTGCAGTTGGGCACATATACTTTTTCTTGGAAGATGTATTTCCTAATCAGCCTGGTGGAATAAGAATTCTGAAAACACCATCTATTTTGTGAGTATTTAACCCCATGTTTCATGTCTAAAACACGATGGGACCCCTGATCTGGGTTTTGTTAGGACTTTTATACCTCTTGGTACAAATAGTTTAGGTGAGTCAATATTTGTAGATTGAGTAATCTGGCTACAGATGAGGTACGCTTGGATTGGGTAGGAGCAGACTGCTAGGGTTGTGTCAAAAGAGATTAATAACCCCAGATGATGTGGGAGTGACTTGGTAGTTATTGTCCTGGATGACCACTAAAGCTTCCTATCCTAGGGAGGAGCCTACAGTTTTATGAAAGGTGCTGTCCAAGTTTAGAGAAGTGAGGTAGCCAACTGGGCAGCATGGATGAAATTTTCTACTGGTGGGACATAAGACAGGGTCCTAGTCTAAACTTGTCTAAGCTGGGCTTAAACTCACGATCCTCCTGTATCAGCCTTTCCAATGCTGTGATTACAGGAGTGTGACACCATACCCAGCTTGCTACATGTGCTTTTAAACTTTGCCTGCAGTCTGAATTTGTGACTGCCTCTGGTTTCCATCGTTTGTGATTAGAAGTTAAGTGTTTGTGAGTTCGCGAGCGCGCACACGTGTGTGTACGTGTACACTATGGCTTGGATACGATATAATTGTATCCCACCCAGAGGTTGCTGTGATTGGATGCTTAGTTCCCAGAGTGGTGGTACTAGGAGATGCTGTGGAACCTTTAAGGGATGGGGCATAGTGGGAGGTTCTTAGGTCATGTGACCCCTTGGTAGTTCTGGAGAGTTATAAAAGGAGCTGACCTGGTGCCACCCAGCTCATGTGACCTTCTAGTTTGAGACTTAGTCACTTGCTAGTTCCTGCCTGAGCTCAGGGTATTGCTCTGTGCTATGAGGCATGCCCTGCCATTTGGACTTTTAGCCTGCAAAACCGTGGGTTTAATAGACTCTTCTTAATAATTACCCTGTGTTAGGTATTTCATTGGTGACGAAAAGTTGACTAATACGGTGTGTGTTTTGAAGGTGATGAGTTCTTTTTCTCTTATTCCTTTCAAGATTTTCTCTTTTTCTTTGGTTTGCAACATTTGACTACACTGTATCTTGCTTGGTTCAGTTTCCTGAGCTAGAGATTGAATTGTAAAACACCTTTCTACTCCAGAATTTTGTGTCTTTGGGAACTACTACATTTTTTCAAAAAGGGCTCAATTAAGGGGGAAAATGTGAGTTTTTGTTATACAATGTTTGTTGTAGAATAAGCAAAAAAAAAAAAATCATTTATTACTGTAGCAGTGGCTACTACTGTTAACTTTTTAATACATACAGTCTTTTGCCATCAGTATACTTTTGTTTTTGTTTTTGTACTGGGGATTGAACTCAGGACCTCACATTTGCCAGGCAGGCACAGTGCCGCTGAGCTAAATCCCTGGCCCATCAGTATATTTTTTTAAAGTGCTGTTTCACAACCTTTTTTGTTTTGTTTTGTTTGTTTTTGGTACCAGGGATTGAACTCGGGTCCTTGCACTTGGGAGGCAGGCAGCGGAACCACTGAGCTAAATCCCCAGCCCGTTCATAACCTTTTTAACATCATATGTCATGATCACTTTTCCGTCATAAATGTTCTACAAAATTGTAACATGATAATCCATGATATGGATTTAGCTTAATTTTACTGGTCCCTTTTTGATAGACTATGATATTAGTTCCTGCTCTTCCCATCTATAATTGGAGTGGTGAATGTCCTGGTAGCCAAATCTCTGCACGTATCCGTGATTATTTCCGAAGAATAATGGAACTTCTATTTAAATTATTGCTAAAATGCCTTCCAGAATGGTTCGAGTTTACATTTCTACCAGTAATATCTAAGGGTTGATTTCTTTATACCTTTACCAAACACCCTCATTTGCCATTTCCTACTTTGATAACTATAAAATGATATCTCATTGTTTTATGATTTTTAAAAAAAATTTTTTGAGATGGGCTGGGGATTTAGCTCAGTGGCACTGCCTGCCTTGCAAGCGCAAGGTCCTGAGTTCCATCTGCATTTCTTTATTGGTGGGCTTGTTTTTGTTTTTTTGCATTGCTAGGGGATCCAACCTAGGGCCTCACAAATGCTAAGCAAATGCTTTTCCACTGGGCTATACCCCTCAGCCCAATGGTATGCTTCTTTTTATTGTTAATTTGTAAGAATTAGAGTTCATTTTGAAATGCTTTTTTCTAACTCCAGTATAAAGTGGAAATTTTCAGATATTTCTAATTTGATCACCTGTAGATAAGTACAGTTAGAAATGGGAGTGCTAATCGAGGGTGCTGCTTTAATGGTTCATTTTTTAATGAGATTTTGAATCAATATATATTTGTATCTGAAGTCTTGTGACCATTTACTATCCCTTTGCTCTGCTGTAATTTTTCTTGGGATATTTTAATTTAAAAAAAAACTTTAAATTATACGACCTAACATAAAATTTACAATCTTATCCATTTTTAAATGACCATTTCAGTAATATTAAGTATATTCATATTGTTGTGCTCCTATCATTACCATCCATAGAACTCTTCACTTTGCAAAACTGAAACTCTTGTGTCTTTTAAATGACTCCCTAGTTCTCCATCCCTCTAGTACCTGGCAACCACCATTCTACTTCTGTCTTTATTAATTTGACTTATCTAGGTATCTCATAGAAGTAGAATCATATAGTATTTGTGACTGGGCTTATTTCACTTAGTATAATGCCGTCAAGGTCCTGTTCATCTATCTTGTATCATATGTCAGAATGAATGTCCTTCTTTCTTTGTCTGTGTAGTACTGGGAATTAATCCCAGTCCCAGCCTTTTCTTTTCTTTTCATTCATTCATAGAGTCTTGGTAAGTTGCCTGGGCTGGGCTTAAACTTTTTATCCTGCCTCAGTTGCCCAGAGTGCTGGAATCAAAGGTGTCTGCCACTGTGCCTGGCCTCATTCATCTGTTAATGGACACTTGGGTGAAGGGAGACCTTCATGATAAATTAAAGTCTGGTTGTAAAACAAGAAAGTGTGATCTAACTTCTGTAGAATTGCAGCTACTTCATCTTAGGAAAATGATTAAAACATCAACAGTAGCTATCTCAGGTTTCAGGATATTTTGTTCTTCAGTATTTCTTTTTTCTTCAATTAACATGTATTGCTTTTGTGGTTAAAAAAAAATTAGTAAAGGAGTTAAAAGTTAATGTAAAGTAACTGTGGACACTTTTAAGATATGATAACTTCAGTTGGCAGACAGATGTAGTTTGTCCATTGGTGGTAACCTTGTGGAAGTAAACTGACCTTATAGTACTTGGGACCTAAGATGACTCAGGGGCTACATTATATTTGTTGCCTGTCTTTTAGGGGGACTTTTTTTTTTTTTTTTTTTTGCTTAAATTCTTTTATTGGTACATTTTAGGTATACAACATGTTTACATTTATCATTGGGTGCTTGTACCTGTACATGATGTATCTTGGTTCTTATTTTTTCCCCATTACCTGTGAGCCCTTCCCCCCTCCACCCTTCCTTATTTATGTAAACTTTGTTTCCATTTTTTCTTTCTTCTTTTCTCATAATTTTTCCTTTCTCTTAGGAGGACTATTTTTGATACACCAGATGAGGATCCAAATTACAATCCACTACCTGAAGAACGGCCAGGAGGCTTTGCCTGGGGTGAGGGCCAGCGCCTTGGAGGTTAAAGCACCGTGCCAATGAGACCCAGTTGGGAAGGACTCCGTGAAATACCCATTGGGATTCTTTTATCCTTTGTTGCAAAAGTGTGGACACTTTTGACAGCTTTACAGATTTTAACTCCAGAAGCACTTTACAAAATGATACACTGACTAATCCAGAAGACATTTCCAGCATTTTGCCAGTGGTTCCTCACTACACTGGTACTGAAAGTGTAATCTCTTGGAGCCAAAAAACTGGAGAAACAGTTATCCTGCCACCTCTTAACAAGTACACGAGTACTTCTCATGGCATAAGGCAGGCCTTTTTCTTCCTCTTCTTTGATAGATGAGGTCATGGTGTAAAGGAAGTTTCAGAGAGGACAAAATAAAACTGAATTCCATCTCGCTTTCACTGTATTAAAGCTGTTGTGTGTGATCTTTTAAATTATGTGTTCTAGCTCTCCTGTGTCAGTCTGAGCTCAGAGCAGTTTACATGCCTGCTCTTTTTGTGTCTACCCAGCTTTTAAATGGATTTTGTTTCAAGATTGGAAATACATGGCTGATGTGCTGTGTCCGTGTACATCATAATTCACAGTGCTAACTTCAATAGGAATATTTATCTCTGTCCTTCAGATAATTTGTTCTCCATCTGGGAATTGAGAAACTTCAAGTTATCAGACCATAGGGCAGTTTGAGTAGCAGGAGGAATTCCACTACAGAAAAGTCAGTTGTAAGCAGAAAGTTAATCTGGCATCTTACTTGTGGTTGCATTTCTCCACTAGGAAATATTGAAGAAAAAACTCGTAACAGCTTTGGAAAGCTACAGGAAGATAAACGGGCAGCAATTAGGCATACATTCCTCCTCGGTCTTTAGAGGGTTAACAATTTTCATTTGCTTCATGAAAAGCTGAAAACCTTTTCAGAGCCAAGTACTTGGTATACCTTCCCAATCAGATAGAAATTAGGGTCTATAAAATTTGGCACTTAATGCCTATTATTTAATAATTACTGGTCCAGAATATTAAGTCTCGTGGTCTCCAGAGGTTTGTGTTCACACTGCTTAATCAGATCTCAGAAGAGTAAAAAAGGACACCTCCCAATAAAGAGATGCTCTTAGTTTTCATAAACAGCATAAAGGCCTAAGATCCTTTCCCAAACTGGACTGTCCTTAGCCGTTCTGTCTTGGTTAAGGGTAGCTTTCTATAGTGAGATTTTCCCAGAAAAAATAGCCAGGGATTTAGCTCAGTGGTGCCACTCACTGCCTGCCTCAAAAGCGCAAGGTCTTGAGTTCAATCCCTGGTACAAAAAGAAAAAAAGTTGACATAGGCTTAGATTAAAAAGAAACAAGTGGAAATTTTCAGATTGTTTCTGAAATGAAAAATATTTTAATGTCTTTCTAAATGTAATATGCATAAGTAATGAAATTTAGTCATACATGTCACTACTAAGTAACCTTGAATATGACTTGCAATTTTATGGAACTTGGTTCAATGGACTGCTTTTTTTTCCTAAAAGGTTTAAAGAATCTTTTTAAAGTGTAAATGCCAATTTTAGATTATATAATCTATGGGATTCTTAAATTTGACCATTTTTGTCTTTGTTCAAGGAAGCTTTTAGTCATTTTGGTGTTTCTGTTATATTTTGTATTTTATTTTGCACTACTAGAGATTAAACCCAGGGCCTTAACACTAAGCTACATCCCTAACCCTTTTCAAATTTTAATTTTTATTCCAAGAGAGGTTTTTACTGAGCCCAAATTCACAATCCTCTTGCCTCAACCTCCTAGAGTCCTGGAATTACAAGGCATGTGCCAGCACAACAGACTTTTTTTTTTTTTTTTTTAATGTTTTGGCTAGAAATGGGGTTCTCTAGTTTTATTCTTCCTGCATTAATTTAGAGTTAGCCAGTTAATGGAATTTTTATGGTAAAATTTTAATCCTAAAATTACTGTTCACCTAAGTGGGGAATAGCTGTACACATCAGTGACTGAGGATAACAGGAAACACATTTTGCTTGTAGAGTCTAAAAGCAGTAAGCTAGAAGATTTTGGTTTCCCTGATTTTATAAGATGTAAAATCCTAGTGGCAGGATTCTGTTACTACAGTGTCCTAGTGGTGGTAGTTTGAATCATTGACCTCTTAGTCTGGCCAATCCGACTACCACCATCTCTATCTTTGTGTTGCTTGAACAGGATATTTATGCATCCCTGGCCATAAGGAAAAGTCCTTACTTTTTTCCCAACTTACATCCTGAACTTCGTTCTTCCAGAATACACTTCCTTTTCATAATACAAGTCAATTGAAAAGTGAGATCTGATATATGGAATTTTGTGCCCAACTAACCTTATGTACCAGTATAATTTGAGAGACTTCTGGATTCTACCAGTAATACAGAAAAGCACATCCCTGACTGACATAGTTTTTTTGTTATAGAAGTACAGCATATGTTCATTTAAAAAATAAATGGACGTATAAATGGCATCTCCTAGGAGATATTTTTATATACATTTTGGTGGAGGTTTTTTTTTTTTTTTTTCTTTACTATGGATTTGTATTTGTTTCTCTCCTACAGTTGTTCTTTTTCCCTGTGTCTTGTGTATCTCAAAATTTCATACTACTTGCAGTTTCTTGAAGCAAAGCACCCATTTTTCTGGATCCTGGTCATGGATCCCTCACTTTGTCTCTGGAGGCCTCTGAAAATTAGGAAATATTGGCACAATTGACATTGAATAACAGGCTTCCTAGAATTGTCATCTCTCCTGCCAATGTTTTATGTTGTTGCTATATTTTCTTTTGACAGATGAGTTCCATCTGTTGTTAGACAAGATCCTGCCATTTTAAGTGTGAGAGTGCATTAAAGATGTTGAACCTTGTGTGGTCAAGTCATTTCTCTGCTGAGAAATCCACAGTGGCTTAATAAGCCCCTATATCAAGTGCATACTTTCTGTCTTCCTCTCTGAAACGTACTCCCATTTCTACCTAACAGGGATCTCAATTTAAGTCTCTTCAGTCCTTCAAGGCCTTGCCTTGCTCCTCAAGAAATCTTGATAGTAAAGCCTATTTCATTGTCTTTGAATCCCTACAAAGTTCCAAATCTGTATGACATACTCTTCCACCAAATTATATACTGTCTTAAACTGTTCCTAGCTAGTACCTGTATAGTAGTCTTGTCTCCCTCATAAGAATGTAAGCTCCTTAAGGGCAGGGATCATGTCTTAAATTTTGTATCCACCACAGTGCCTAGCACAGTGCTTGGCACATGGCTGCTGAATAAATACTTTGTTTATTGATCAGCAAACTATTATCTGTTATCTTTAATTACACAGGTATTAATGGGTATGCATGCAAGCTTGTGCCTAGTTGCTGAGAGTTATGGTAGTCTCTGGAAATGGGATAGGGGAAAGCTGAATATGATTGGGGGCAGTGGTTTCATATTCAGACAAGCCAAAGGGATCACCGGCAAATGAGATATGTAAGTTCACAGATTGTCCCTGACAAGACCTTTTGGAAGAAAGGCCAGGATATTCTTTGAATAATTATTAGTTTGTCAGCATCTGTATATGAAAGCCACTGAATCACAAAAATTTGAGAGGTTAGCAGATTTCAGGCAACTAATGGGTGAAATGTGGACAGTACGGCTTGATGCTTAAGTAGGATTTAATTATTCTTTCATCCTCTTAGTTTTGAGCCTGCAGAAGAGCTAAGTCTCAAAGCCAGAGGTTATGGATAAATTATTTATAGATGTGCTGTGTTTTGCCTGAACTTTTTTTTTAATGAGCCAATTTTTAAAATTAACACATGACAAAAATCTTCATTTTTTTTGCTTTTCTTGAAAAAAAAACTAGGAAAAGCCAAGCATGGTGGCACAGATATGTAATTCCAGCACTCTGAGGGCCTGAGGCAAGAGGATCTAAAGTTTCAGTCCAACCTGAACAACTTAGCAACTTAGCAAGACCCGATCTCAAAATAAGAAATTAAAAGGGGACTGTAGCCCAGTCCAAAGACCCTGGGTTCAATCCCCAGTACTGGGAAGAATGAAAAGAAAAACAGCATTCATGACCACCGTTGCCTAAAAGTGATCAGTGGCTGCTTTTATAGATAAGGCATGTGCCCTATACCCCTTTTCTATAGGAGAGGGGGCGAATACAGAATTTCAAGAGATGATGGTTTGTAAATAGTTCTTAGCACGAAAGTAGAGAAGGATCGGAGACAAAGTCTGTTCAGGTGTGCTGAACAACTCCAGTCTTTCCTCCTGTGATAGGAATTTTGTTGATTAAAGCTCAGAGAAGTCTCCAGAAATAATTTTCTTTGGCAAGTCTGAAATTTAAGCAGATAAAAGACCTTTGCAGAATATCTTCCCTTGCATTGGAAGAGAGAGAAGGGAAGGTCAGGGAGACCTGGACCCAGAAGCAGGTTCTAGGCCTTTTAATATCCTCAGATCAAATTGCTCAGTATCATCCAGCCATGGTGGCTAAGGCAGGAGGAACACAAATTTGAGACCTGTCTGGGTAATTTTAACAAGAACCTACCTCAAAGAAGGACTGGGATGTACCTCTGTGAAGGCCCTAGTTTCCCAAAAATGTTGTGTTTATTATTCTGAGCTCAGACTGTCATTACTGTCTTTTTCTTTCAACATGTTTTTAAAGTCTACCCATGTAGTTGTGTTTAGCTCTAGTTTGATCCTTATTGCTGGAAAGCGTGCCCTTGTATGGGAATCATTACAACCATCACACCATACGTGACATCTTGTGTCTATCTTCTCTCTCTCCTTCATATGAGGAGTCAAACTTGGAGGGCAATCTTGAGATTCCAAAATGGAAAGAAGGCAGTACACAGCAGAGTCTTGACAGCAGCCAAAATGGACTATTTTGTGGCCCCCTAGAGTGTTCTGTGGGGTCCTTAGTGGGGCATATACTGTATTAGAAAGTGGGTCACATGACTTGAATAAATTAGAGCCATAGGGAGTGCCATCAGAGGACTAGGGTAGTGTGTCCACATTTCCCTGGGAAGGACTGGTTGAAGTTTCTGCCCCAGGTAACTGTTGATGTTGAGCTCCCTGGTTTTTCTGAATGTTATTACATTTTGCTTTCTTGAACTTTGCTCTCTGGTTCTTGAACCAAACCTGTAGTACTGTTGGATCTGTGTTTATCTTTAAGGCCCTCTTCTTCCTAAGGCTGATGTCTGTGTATGGGTTTCTATTGAAAAAAGAGGTTCAAATCTTCCAGTTGTTTCTCAGTAAATATAGTTCATTTGTTTTTCAAATGCTTCTGGAGCTTGCCTTCAGAAAGAGCCTCAGAGCCTGACATCTTTGAATCCAGATGTGTTCTTGTGCTCCGCTCCAGGGATGAGCTGACAACTTATTAAACATATAGCTGTTGTTGGTTTAATGTGCACTTTTTCAGTAACCCCTGGTCATTGCACCATCAGCAACTAGAGAAAAATTTTTCTGACGTGGAGAAAAGCAGGATTTTTAACAGGTTCACATACAGGTTCTTAACAGATTTCATGGAAATGAACTTCAGATGTCCTTCACATGAATTGAAGCTTATACTTTTATTCTTTGAAGGTCATATTTACAGTATGCAGAGCAAACAACTGCTTGGCAGCCTTTCTGAGTGAATTAGCAAATCATCTAAGAGCTTTTAATTTAGGAAGGGAAGAAGGAACTAGTTATTTTCTCTGCTCCCCGCTGGAATTCGGATCTTTTCATTGGTTAGAATGTGTATGATGCCGGGGATTTAGCTCAGTGGTTTTGCCGCCTGCTGCGCAAGCTCAAGGACTCCAGTTTGATCCCTGGTAACCAAAAAAAAAAAAAAGAATGTGTACGATAGATCTCGCCTTGTCCTGCGCCTCTCGAAAAGCCTCAGATGGGAGAAGGTGGGGGATAAAGAAAAGACAAAGAGATGCAAGAAGATGAGGCCAGGTGGAGTCTTCCTCCCGCGGGGAGAAAGGACTGCCTGGCAACTGAAGCGCACTAGCGCAAGGGGAGGTGAAGGGGCTGTCCTTAACTGGAACAGGAACAGCAGCTAATATCTGCAGAACACCATGCTTTGATGGTTTTATGGGGAACGGATGGGGAGGAAGGCACGTCCTCTTTTTCGATTGTCGCCTGTTCTCCCATGGGGCCCTGCCTAGTCCATGGGAGGAAGCGAGCAAGATGCGTATTCCTCGTTCCCACCAGGCCCTGCCTGGTCCGCGGGAGGACGCACTTAGGCCCAGCCACAGTGATCTACAGCGCGGTGCTCCCAGCAGGAGCTGGAGAGCTTTGTAAAGACTTTGAAGGTTTTAGCGGGTGTGGGACTGCATAACTCTGTAATCATAAAACTCCCCTGGCCCCAAATGTGAATGTGAGTAAATAGATAAAGATGCTTGTTAGTTCCGGGACACTAGATAAGATCTGTATCAGCCATAAGGTCCCAAAGTAAATTACTCAACTCTTTGTTTGAAACTGATGTTCCGAACACCGCTATCTATAGAACAATCTACAAACATCTGCTGACCATCAGTACGTGTCAGCTGAACCACTAACCTTTGTTCCTCTTCTGTAAATTTCGCCTGTTAACTTCTCCTGCAACCCCCTATAAAAAGAACCTCGGACTCTGGGCTAGTCGCCTCTCTAAGGTACTTTGCTTTGGGAGTGCCGGCTGGCCAGACTAAGGTCTGTTTTACCTTCCAACTTGTCCGGTGTGTTCCTTCCCGGGTGTTCTTCGCTGCAGTCAGCTCCTCGAAGCGTTTGGTAAGGCCCTCGGTCTTACATTTTGGAGGCACCGCTGGGATCCCCGGGTGTGCTTCACTGCAGTCAGCTCCTCGGAGCATTTGGTAAGGCCCTCGGTCTTACACGGGAGTGGTGGTGCATACCTGTAATCCCAGCTACTCTGGAAGGTGAGGCAGGAGGATCGAAAGTTCGAATCCTGCCAGGGCAGTTTAGTGAGACTATCGAAAGAAAGAAAGAAAGAAAGAAAGAAAGAAAGAAAGAAAGAAAGAAAGAAAGAAAGAAAGAAAAACAAAAAAAGAAGAAGAAGCAGGGGAGAGAATTGGCTGGGAATGTAGCTCAGCAGAGGCTCTAGGTGCCATCTCCAGGTTCAGGGAAAGAAGGGGGAGGGAAGGGGGAGAAGGAGAAGAAGGAGGAAGAGGAGGAAGAGGAGGAATGGGACGTGAGTGAGGAGGAAGAGGAGGAGGGGGGGACTCTGGAAAGAAGGGAATGGAATTAATATGAGAAAATGAAAAAAAAGAAACAAAGTCTTTGTAAATAGGGAGGGATGGAGGGGTTGAAGGGAGGGCAGGGGAAGGGGGAAAAATAAGAACCAAGAGAGTATGCAAGGGTGCATATCTCCAATGATGAATGTCATTATATTGTACACCTAAAATGCACCAATAAAAGGATATACAAAAAAAAAAAAAAAAAAAAAAGAATCTGGCCCGTGATTGGGAGAAAGGGATAAAGACTGTCTTAGTTCCATTCAAATCCCTCTTTCCCCACTTGTATTACTGGAATACATCAGGCCACTGGGATAGTCAATTTCTGAGGAAAACACATAGTCATAGAATCAAATAGAGCCATAGACTTCCCTTTTCTCCTCTGTAACACAAGATGATACCAGTATGCTTTTCAAAATTAAGATTTTTGTGATACCCAAATGACCTTAATCACAGAAAACTCAGTTTCTTCATTTGTAAATTGGGGATAATACCAGCCTCTGCCGCGTAACTTGTTTAGAAGATTAATACTTTCCTCATTAATTTTACCGAATTAAATAATTTCCTTGAAATGTGGCGAATACTGCGGAGAGAGATGGAGAAACGTATTTTTACTGGCAAGAAATAGTATTACCAGAACAAAAAAGTCAATGAGATGAAGAACGTCTTTACCCCTGAACAAGGTGCTACAGAACCGTACGCCGTACTTTTCCTTGCTGTTGCTCCGGACGTTTTTGCCGTTGTACCTCAGAACCTGCTCTCCCTGGCCCTAGGAAGTGAAAGCCTTAAACCGCCAATGCATTCTGGGAATTGCAGTCCCTTTCCTAAAATCCGGGGGCGCCTTGAGGTCATCCGTGGTCGCCCGAAGCAGCCAGCATGTGGCGAAAAGGGGCGGTCCTCGCTTGCCTTCCGCACCGGAGAAGGGCAGGAGCTGCTGGTGCCGAAGTCTCCCGCCGTGACGCCCTCGCGACATGCCGGAGGAGGCGCGCTTCCCTCCGGCCAAGAGATTCCGACCCGGGTCAGGGCCTCCAAGCCGTGCCGGGTCCTGCCCTCCCGGGAGGCGAGTAGTTATGCTGCTGACGGCGGGCGGTGGCGGAGGAGGCGGAGGAGGCGGAGGAGGCGGAGGAGGCGGAGGAGGCGGAGGAGGCGGAGGTCGGAGGCAGCAGCCCCTGGCCCAGCCTTCAGCCAGTCCCTACCGTGAGGCCCTGGAGCTGCAGCGCCGGAGTCTGCCCATCTTCCAGGCACGGGGGCAGCTGTTGGCCCAGCTTCGAAACCTGGACAGTGCTGTCCTCATCGGTGAGTGGCTATGCTGGTAGGCCCTTCCTTGTTCTCCCTACCTGTCTTCAAGAGAACAATTTTTCTTAAGTGCCACTCATTCTCTTACATTCATTTCTCCAACAATCTTGAACTCCTTTTCAGTGGCAGGTCCAAAAAGAGATTCTCGAAGAGTCGGACAGCGCTGTCCTGGAGTTGTTGCAGCCCAGTGGGAGTGACAGACGTGTAGTCATGGATTCACCTTCCGTGAAAGGGTAGAGGGAGCTCACCAAGGGTTTTGGAAACTTAGGATAGTGGATCTAACCGAGTCTGTGAAGAGACAGCTGGAGGTGGTCTCTGGAGGAAGAATATTCTCTGTAGAGGGGAGAGCCTGCCTGAGAGACTGGAAACTAGAAACAGTGTGGTGGAACAGAAAATAATCATTTCTGGTGCATGAGAAGAGTTGTGGAGCAGGGACTAATTTCAGAAGGCTTTGATCCCTAAAGTTTAAGAAATGGGAGTTCTTGAAAGACAGAGGATGAGCTGCCCAAGAGGAGAAGGAAACTGGGAGTGCTGTTAGTCAGAGGATGAGCTATAAGAGGAGAGTAAACAGATGCAAAGGAGGGTCCAATAATCTGTGGAACCCCCCCCCCCAAATTGCCCACTGCATTTGGATTCTAGCCACTGATTGTGGATTCCATTGAGAGCTATTGCTTTCTTTTTTCTTTTTTCAGTACCTAGGATTGAACTCAGGACCTTGTGCTTGCCAGGGAGGCATGGCACCACTGAGCTAAATCCCAGGCCTGTTTCTTTTCTTTTCTTTTTTTTTTTCATTGAGAGGTATTTCAACAGTACCATGACTGTAAGAGCTGGCTCTCATTGAGCTGAGAAATAAGGAGGTGAGAGAAGAAATGCAGAAGCAGACTTCTGTTTTGAGAAAAAGACTGGGAGGAACTTGCAAATGTAGGTAGGTTAAAAGGAAGGACTCAGCAGAGGGGGCTGAAAATGGAATGTAGCTAATGGTACAAAAATCAGGAGGCATGGGGAAGGGGACTTTGGGAACAAGGGCTGGATGGGTGCTGGCCTGGAGTAGGAAGGCCATCTCAGAGACTGTGTGCCTGGAGAAAGAATGGTGTGATCTCAGAAATGCTATAGGAGGAGGTCAAGGAAGATCACATTTGAGAAATTTTTCTCTGAGACAAGTGCAGGAGTTCTGCTGAGAGCGGGAGTCCCAGGGCCTCAAATAGGCCTTGGGGAGGATAGAGGTAAAAGACAGGCTGCAAAACCAGGAACAAGATTGATGGTTGAGTTGGTTCCCAGATGCAGTTTGGCCCTATCACTACACAGTGGGTTATTTTACTTTAGCAATACTCAGTTGTTCTGGTATAGGAGCAGGAAAGATGCAGAGACATTGATCTAACTTTGAGGTTGTGCCTGGTAGATTACAGAATAATCAAATTCTTAGTCTGTGATTATTGGCTGGCTCAGACAGGATGAGCAGTTAGAGGAGTTGATGAGTGGGAGAAAATGCAAGAATAACAGGATGGTAGGACTTGGTGAGGTTAGAAAGGGTGAGATTTCTTGAGTTATTTGTTCCAATTAGGCACTGTTAAAGGGACCCACAGTGAGTAGGAAATGACATTTATTGGATGCTTACTCTGCAGGGAGTTTAAATCCACAAAGAGACAGAAACTTTCTTTGCCCTCTAGAAATGTCTGGTATTAGAAGAGGACACAAATATTTAAACCCTTCTGTATGGCATAGGATGGTCAGTGCTACAAGAGAGACCAACAAGGCACTAAAAGTCCAGATGAAGGCCATCTCTGCGGCCCCAGGGGGAAGATATGACCCACTCATCTTGTAGCTTGCCAGGCAGAAGCATGGGGCAGGTATTATGTCTGTAATAGTGTGGGCAAGTAGAGGGTTTGAAAGAAAGCAGTAGACCGGGAAACGATGAGAAGTTTGTTATGGCTGCGGTGTATGAGTAGGTGTCAGTACTTATCAATGTACTTTCTCCCCTGCCTCCTCCTGCCCCCCTCAGTACTGGGGTTGAACCCAGGGCCTTATACTGCGAGGCAAACACTCTACCACTGAGCTACAACCCAGACAAGGTTTTTCTACATTGCCCAGGCTATCCTAGAACCTGTGATCCTCCTGCCGCAGGCTTCTGGGTGCTGGGATTAGAGGTCTGCACCACAACTCTTGGCTCATAGTGAGTTTGAGACCACCCCAAACAACATAGCAAGACTTATCCTAAAAAAGAAAAATAAAGGGCCAGGGATTTAGCTCAGTGGTTCCAGTGCCTGCCTCGCAAGCGCAAGGTCCCAAGTTCGATCCCCAGTACCAAAAAAAAAATCAGTTCCTACAAGTGGAATTGTGCAATTATATCAAATGGTATAAAACATTTTAAAGATTTTTCAAATATAATTTTTTCTCCCATGAAACAGTGAACACTCTGTGGTGTACACTCAAGTGCCCATTCTCCTGCTACCTTACCAAACTCAGTATTTTTTAAAAATCTTTTTCTTCTGAGTTCAAGCTGTTTTGTTTGTTTGCTAGGTGAACTTTGTGTGAATTTGCATTTAAGTGAGATTTCTTCTGATTTCCTAGGGGAAACTGGCTCTGGGAAGACAACTCAGCTCCCTCAGTACCTCTATGAAGGGAGTGTTGGCCGCCAGGGCATCATTGCTGTGACCCAGCCCCGTCGAGTGGCTGCCATTTCTCTTGCTACTAGAGTCTCAGACGAGAAGAGAACTGAACTTGGGAAGCTGGTACTTCATTTCTTTGTTACCATCAGTACTTCTTTACTAAACAGTGCTCCTACCATGCTCTTTTCCTTTTATTTTCTGAATAAGACTTTTACATAGCAAGGATCTTTCTTGCCACAACTATTTAGACTAATCTCAGAGTTCTTTCTCAGTTTTGGAGAAATCGGGCTCTAACAAGGCCCTAGTCCCATTTCCTTTGCTTTCAAAAGCTCTTGGCAAGTTGGATAAATTAGTTGTTTTCCTTGAGCATCTTTAAGGCTTCAGTAACCTCTGTTAAATCTCTTATCTATAAATTTTTCTAGAAAAAAATGTTTTTTTGAGACAGGGTCTCACTATGTAATCCAAACTAGCTTTGAACTCACAATGTACCCCAAGCTGGCCTTGAACTCATGGTGATCCTCCTACTTCACCCTCCTGAGTGCTGGGATTATAGGCTTTCACCACCATGGTCAGCATTTCTAGAAAAATGTAATAATAGCATCATTTTAGCATACATGTAGGTATTTAGATGAGTCACAGAATGGTATAGAAGACAGATTTATTTGTGTGTGTGTGTGTGTGTGTGTGTGTGCATATGCTAACATAAAAACATCCCAGACATCTTTCCATATCTGTGCATAGCTTCCTGTGAAACTTAAGTAGTTTTGAGGAAGAGATTAATTTTAAAAAAAAATTTTAATTGGTTTTCTGAGGCAGGGTCTCACTATACAGCTCAGGCTGCCTTTGAACTCATTTTGTAGCCCACGCTGGCCCTGAACTCACAGTGATCCTCCTGCCCCAGCCTCCCAAGTGCTGGGATTACAGATGTGTGCCATCATGCCTGGCTTCCTTTTATTTTTTTATTAAAAAATTAAATTATGCAGTATGTAATGATTACATTCATTGGAGGGATTTGGTACACGTACATAATACTTAAATTCTACGTAATACTTAACATTACAGTAGTTAAAGGTTGTATCTGTGTCTGTCTCCCTAACTGCACCACATGCTCACCAGAAGGAGCAGGACAGGGTGGTGTGGCTCTGCTTACTGGGACAGTGCAAGTGCCTAGCACTGGGTAAACTGCTACTCAAAAATGTTTGGTGCATGAATGAATTGTTGTGTCACACAGGTTGGCTATACAGTGCGCTTTGAGGATGTCACCTCTGAAGACACCAGGATCAAGTTCCTAACAGATGGCATGCTTCTGCGTGAAGCAATTTCAGATTCCCTGCTTCGGAAGTACAGCTGTGTCATTTTGGATGAAGCCCATGAAAGGACTATCCACACGGATGTGCTCTTTGGAGTGGTGAAAGTGGCACAGAAGAGGCGAAAGGAGCTGGGAAAACTGCCTCTGAAAGTATGTGCCATATGTTTAAGGAAACAGGCTTGTGTTTCTTTTTCAGGACATTTTCCTCTGTTCGTTCGGCTTTAGAACCATTGGAGAAAGTTAAACGATGACAGGAGTAGAGCAGGCTTCAACCATCTGCTTTTAGGACTTGGGAGGGACACAGAAAGGCTATGTATGCCATTCTTGATACCCATCCTTCTTGTTCTCTTATATAGGTGGTTGTGATGTCAGCTACAATGGATGTGGACCTGTTTTCTCAGTATTTCAATGGAGCACCTGTCCTCTACCTTGAGGGTCGGCAGCATCCAATCCAGATTTTTTATACCAAACAGCCTCAGCATGATTACCTGCATGCTGCTCTTGTCTCAGTCTTCCAGATACACCAGGTATGGAAGAAGGTGCAAATTCCTCTAGTTTATCTTGCAGTTAGTAGTGATGCCATTCAGCCTCAGAAAGAACACCCTTATTATAACAGGTTTGTGAGCTGTATCATCAAGATGAATAAGGAGGTGGGCACAGTGGTGCACACCTGTAATCCCAGCTATTCAGAGAGGCTGAAGCAGGAGGACTGAAAATTCAAAGTCATCCTGGACTTAGTGATACCCGTCTCAAAATAAAAAACAGGGTTGAAGATTTAACTCGGTGGTAGAGCACTTGCCCAGCATGAGAAAGGCCCTGGGTTCGCTCCCCCAGACCACCCCTCCAACCCATCTCACATACACAGAATGAATAAGGAGTTCATTTGCTATGTCTAGTGTTCTAGTTACTTTTCTCATTGCTGAGACAAAATAGCCAACACCCAAAGTTAAAGGAGGAAGTTTATTTTGGCTCACAGTTTGTAGAGGTTTCAGTTCGTAGTTGGCTGATTCCAGGGCAGGGTGGCCTGGCAGAGAAGAAACAGCTCATGGCATGCAGACAGGAAACAGAGATCAAGGGAGGAGGGAAGGAGATATACTGTCCCAGGCCACACCACCAAGACCCATCAGGCCTCATCTCCCAAACCACATTTACCTATAAACTTGTCAGTGGAATAATTCACTGATAATTATCATGTCCCCATGATCGAGTCACCTGGGGGCACATCTAGATAGAAACCATAACAACCAGTTACTTTTGATGAATGTATTATATATTATAAACATATACTAATAAAACAAGGGAGGGTTCTTTGTTGGAAATGCTACTTCATTAGTAATAAATACATATTTTCATATTAAAAGGGAGGGGAGCAACCTTAGTTAAAACACTTTAAAAAAAAAACCCTACATACCGTCTTTCTGTATACTTTAAATCATCTCTAGATGACTTATAATACCTAGAATAATGCAAATGCCATGTAAATAGTTATTATACTGTATTGTTTAGGGAGTAATGACAAAATATATCTGTACTTGTTCAGTACAGATGCAAGTTTTTAAAATATTTTTGATCTGCTATTGGTTGAATCTATAGGTGTAGACCCCAAAGATTTGAGGGGCCAACTGTGTACACACACACACACACACACACACACACACACACTCATTAATTATTACTAAAATTCTTTCAATTCTGCCATCAAGCAGTTCACAAATTAATCTATCTAAAGAGATATCAAAGAAAGATCAGGTCGTTGGTGCATGCCAATATTTCCAGCACTCTGAGAAGCTGAGGCAGTTGCCTTACCTGGGCAACTTAGTAAGACCCTGTTTCAAAATAAAAAATTATAAAAAGGATTGGGGATGTTTCTCTATGAGAGCCCTAAGGTTCAATCGCCAGTACCGCGTACACACATACATACACAAAATGCTGAGGGTGTAGCTCAGTGCAGAGACCTTGGATTCAATCCCCAGTACCTCCAAAAAGAGAAAATTTTTAAAAAAGAAGAAAAGAAAGGAAAAAATCAGGTAAATGGGTATGCATTAACACTTAGATGTTATTCTCCTTGAAGATGAACCAATGAACTTCAGCGTCTCAAACAGGTGTCCATGAAAGTGTACTTTTCAAGTGTAGCTAGGAAAGTATGTTGATAGCTTCATTAATAAGGATTCCCCTGAAAGCTTTAAGTAGTTTCTGGCCATTTTCATGGATTAAGATTTCTCTAAGTTGTCTCTTATCTGCTTCATCTTTCAAGATGCTTATGAAGGAAAGAAAGCTTTATGCAGATTTTATTTGCCTGACTGAGCTTTTCATGTTATTGTTCTTATAGAAAGGAATCTCATAATTTTCCTTCAAGAATTCCTTACTTAGGGGCAGGGGTGTAGCTCAGTGGCGCCATGCCTACCTGGCAAGTGCAAGATCCTGAGTTCGATCCCCGGTACCGCAGAAAAAAAGAAAAAAGAATTCCTTACCTAGTTTTTAAATACAGCTGCTAACTCATATGCATTATAGTTCTGTGTATTGCTAATATGGTTTTCTTCCAAGGAGACATCAATATTGAAGCTGCTCCCCCGACAAACCCCTTTGGTTCTGGGGATTGAACCCAGGGCCTTGTATATTTGAGGCAAGTGCTCTACCACTGAGCTACATCTCTGGCCCTTTTTATTTTATTTTGAGACAGAGTCTTGCTAAACTACCCAGGCTGGCCTCAAACTCATGGTTCTCCTGCCTTTGCTTCCTGAGTAGCTGGCCTTACAGATGTGTGTTGCACACCTGGCTATATGGAGGCTTTACATCTCCACAATTAAGAAAAATAACTCTAGGAAACACCAGCATGACTTTCCTTTCTACCTTTTTTATAGGAAGCCCCTTCTTCTCAGGATATCCTAGTGTTCCTCACTGGTCAGGAGGAGATCGAAGCAATGAGCAAGACCTGCCGAGACATTGCAAAGCATCTCCCGGATGGCTGCCCCAGGATGCTAGTTCTTCCTCTGTATGCCTCCCTGCCCTATGCACAGCAACTCCGAGTCTTCCAAGGGGCCCCAAAGGTGAGTGCACAGCTTCTTCTGTCCAGCCCCACTCTTGGCACCCAGTTGGATCCACCAGTGGGGCCTGTGTGCCTGTCAGCAGGCTCCAGATAAGGTCAATTGACCACATACCAGCTCAGCTAGGTGACCTGGTGAAAATATATAATATTGCCTGTGAGAAGTACAGGGGAACAGTTGTCAGGAGAAGAACGGGGACAGTGGTCAGGGCATGAAGAAAGGCTGAAAGGTAAGCGAGTGAGGGGTCGTAGAAACCTCGCTTGTCCACAGTGCCATTTATTGTGTGCCTCTGCTGTGTCAGACATGGTGCTAGCACCCATATCCACTGTCTCTCATCCTCACTGACTCTCATGGGGTTCCCATGGTCATAGTGAAGCCCCAAGAGAGGAAGCAGGATTTGCTCAAGGGATACACAGTAGGAAACTGCTGGGACCAGGAATCTGACTCACATCTACTTGCTTCTGAATCTTGTGCTTGGTCCACTACATCTCATCATCTCAAATTAACCTTTAGGACTGCAGGGTCATCCTCTTTTCCCATGGCCCAGTTTAATGACCAACAATTAATATTAGTCACTGCCATTAATAACAAAGTCATCTGTTCTTGGGTCATGAGTGAATTGTGGAAATTAACGGTGAGAATATGTTTAAAACTTCTGAATCATATGTGTGTCATATGGCTTTTTGGTTTTCTTCCTCCTTTTAGGGTTATCGCAAAGTGATCATTTCAACCAACATCGCTGAAACCTCCATAACCATTACAAGAATAAAATATGTAGTTGACACGGGCATGGTTAAAGCAAAGAAGTATAACCCTGGTGAGAATTCGTAGCTCATGAATGTCTCTCCTGTGATTAGCGAGCAACCACTGACACTGTAGTCCCACAATCTTCCCCAAAATGAGCATTTCATGTTTGTAAGTAATTGAGATATGAGTGGCAGGGACCATAAGTAAGACAGTGCACAAGTAAAGTCCAAAAGGAGACCTAAGGCAGGTATGTGAGACAAGAGGTCAAGACAAGAAAGAAGAGCCCAGATTTAGCAAACCAGGGAACAGGGTCAGGAACCAGGGCAGAAGGTCTGTGAACTCATCAGAAGGTGGGTAAGAATAATGACTTGAAGGCAAGGGATGGAATGATACTAGTCAAAGACTTTCATGAAATACAGTATTTGAGTGTGGCTGGCTTGTGCTCCCATTTTTCCCAAGAAGGAGACATACTCGTAGGCTGGAGTGAGGGACAGAGTGTGAAGCACCGGCAGTCTCCTGCAAATGTGCAGTGGCCAGCTTGCTTGAAGTCCTCTGTACTCATTTCTGCTTTATACCTCCTTTATTCTACAGAGGACCTGAGGCAGGTGAAATACTGCTTCCCGATACTTAAGTCTTCTAAGCGCTTGAGGGGCTGACTCTCACAGACACTGTACTCCTAGAGATAATATGCAAATGAGTAGGGGTCTCCAGTGTCTGGCACAAAACACACTTTTGCTGAGAAAACGAATGTCATTTACTCGTAGGAAACGAACATGATCTCTCTCTTCTCAGAATTGGGAGGGAGGATAAAACATGTAGGTGATTTGAGGCATTTACTTTGAGTCATTACTAGTGTGACCGACCTCCTAGGAGTTGGCACTGGAGGTCCCATGTTCAACCAACCATCAGTCCCAGGTAAACGGGTGGTTGACCTTCTGATTTGAAAACCACTCTTCTGATTCCCTGCTACAAGCGTAAGTCTTTTTAAAATTTTTTTTGGTACCAGGGATCGAACTCGGGACCTTGCGCTTGCGAGACAGGCGGCAGAACCACTGAGCTAAATCTCGGGCCCTTTTTTTGATGTTTATATAACAGATTTCACCGAGGGCTTATAGCAAGGCTCCAGTTCACTGTGGGGCCCGACTACCTCAGAGCAACCTGGTTTTGTGCTTTCTCATTTAGCCTTGAGTTTTTCCAGACCCCTGTATTGCGGAAAGACTCACTGGTGGTGTGAGAACCATTTCATTCTGTCAGCGCTGTAGAAACAGCTTGTTATGTGATAAGCAAAGCACTCACGGGGCCCATTCTCCCTCCAGACAGTGGTCTTGAGGTGTTAGCTGTGCAGCGGGTGTCAAAGACCCAGGCCTGGCAGCGCACAGGGAGGGCTGGCAGAGAGGACAGTGGCGTCTGTTACCGGCTCTACACTGAGGAGGAGTTTGAGAAGTTTGATAAGATGACTGTGCCAGAGATCCAAAGGTAGGCTCCAGCTGTGTCTGCATTGCAGCCTTTCGTCTCGGTGTCTCTTTCCTGTGTGCTCGTGTTTTCCCAGAGCTGTTTTTGCTAATGCTCCTCAGTGAACAGGACTGACTCACCAGCTCATCAGGGACAGATGAGCAACCTTCGTCTCTCACTCTTGACAGGTGTAACCTTTCCAGTGTGATGCTGCAGCTCCTAGCAATGAAAGTTCCAAATGTGCTCACCTTTGACTTCATGTCCAAACCATCTCCAGGTAAGTGGAATCCTCAGCATTGTGGAAAGTGGATGGATAGGCAGCAACAAATTTCTCTTCCCCAAAAAGTATTTTGGAAGAAAATGTATTTCAGTAATCTCCTTGTGCTTATTTAATTTGAGGGATAACAATATCAGAGAAGCATCTCAAAGTCATGAAGTGACTGATTCAGTACTGCCAGCAACATCATATATCCATGGAATACTGCAGAAACCTAATGAAACTTTACTTTTGTCAGCAGAAGGATGGCAGAAGATCAATTTCTTTGCTTTTAATTGGAATATGGCTACTCCCTGCCCTTCACTGGTAATCTCCCTGCGGAGGAAGGGAAAAACAACTGAAATTTTGCATGATGATGGTAGCTTTGGCACCTGGCCTCTTACCAATATACCATTTTCCTTTTTTTTCTTCAGTACTTTGGACTGAACCTAAGGTCTTTGCCCTGAGGTATAGCCCAGCGCTCTTTTTCACTTTGAGACAGGGTTTCACTAAGTTGCCCAGTCTGGTCTAGAAGTTGCGATCATCCTGCTTCAGCCTTGTAGAATGCTAGGATTACAAGCATGTGCCACCATGCCCATCTGTTTGACAAGAAGAGATGCAGTTGTTACAAGAAAGGAAGAGAGACAAATGAAGGAGAGATAAAGTAAACCTGTAGTCCCACTCTATCCTCAAGTTTAGTTTTCCTCCTGTGGAACACTCACTGTGGCTGTGTTCTAGTTGTCTTCTAAAGAAAGTCTGTGCTGATGCAAGTACATGTAGTTTCTTAAAAACACAAAGAGCAGTACATACTGTGCACTGCTCTACACTTGATTTTTTCTTTTCATTGCTTAACTCTTACAAAGGAATAGTAACACGTAAGGTATAAGGAGTTATGAAGCCAGCATCTCTGTATTTATTACCAATTCCATGGAAATCCCCCAGGTCCCCTGCCTGGCCAGCCTTGCCTCCTGCCTACTCCCTCTGGCTGACTACTTGTCCATATTTTCTTAATAATTCTCTTGCTCTTTTTTTTTTTTCTTTTTTGCAGTAATGAGGATCCAATGCAAGGCCTTCACACTGCACTACATTCTCCCCGGCTCTCTCTTTTTTTAAGCTCTTTTTATTTTTTATTTTGAGATAGGGTCTCACTAAGTTACCCATGTATGACCTGAGACTTGGATCCTCTTACCTCAGCCTCTCAGGTGCTGGGATTATAAGTGTTCGCCCCTGCACTCACCTCTTGTTCTTCTTTACTGGTGTGATAAACATCTTTGAAAAGTGTGTCAGGGGTAGTGGTGAGAATGGTCTTTGCTGGTATTTGCTGTAGGGTTATCAGAAACGCAGAAGTACTGAACTAGCTGAAACTCCTTCCTGTTGTGAAATTTTGGCTCCTTTTTATGTCTCTCTTTAGATCACATTCAGGCGGCCGTTGCCCAGCTGGATTTGTTAGGTGCTCTTGAACATAAGGATGACCAGCTTACCCTGACTCCAATTGGAAGAAAGATGGCAGCATTTCCTTTAGAGCCCAAGTTTGCCAAAGTAAATGATACCTTCTCAGTCCCCTTTCAGTACACTACAGTTCTACAGTTTAGCCATTCCAAGTGAACATCTTTGCCCAGGGTGTCTAGACTAATTTCACTTGTTTTCTTGAGTACTTAGCCCCTACTTTGTGTATAACAAACACTGGTTTATGTTGTATATGGGATTCAGTCATAAGTCACGGGCCCTGCCCATAGGCACAGGAAGCCTCTGGGGAAGGCAGGCATCTGTCTTACAAAAAAGTAAGACAGTGCAAAGTCATGGTTTTAGAGACACCTGTCCTTTAATTCCTTAGAAGGGAAGCTACAAAAGACTATACAGAAGTACTGTATTCAGGGGCCAGGGATTTAGCTCAGTGGTTCTGCCACCTGTCTCACAAGTGGAAGGTCCCAAGTTCGATCCCCAGTAACTGCCCCCACCCAGTACTGTATTCAGAACCAAGGAGAAAACTTGGTTTATACATTTTTCAATTTGATTTTCAGACCATCCTCCTGTCCCCCAAATTCCACTGCACAGAGGAGATTCTGACTATTGTTTCCCTGCTGTCCGTGGACAGTGTTCTCTACAACCCTCCTGCCCGGCGGGATGAAGTACAGGGTGTCCGGAAAAAGTTCATTTCTAGTGAGGGGGATCATATCACCCTGCTCAATATCTATCGGACCTTCAAAAACATAGGTGGAAACAAGGTGAGTCCTGTCTTATTCCTTTTCTCAAATGATAGCTCTTTCTTTCAGACATGTATTTTGGTTGCAGCTCAAGCTGGCCTTTAACTCACAGTGATCCTCCCGCCTCAGCCTCTGGAGTGGTGGGATTATAGGCATGCCACAATGCCCAGCTCAGATATGTGTTTTTAAGTGCACCTTTCCTTTTTGTCCATATGGTCTAAAGAGCCCTAAAATGTCAGATTATCATTTCAGAAGTATCTGAGTACTGGGAGATAGATACCAGGGAAGGAATGTAATTCTGGCCTTTGTTCTGCTTGTGCTTAACTTGTACTTGATGTGGACAGGTTAGTATTTGGTGACTCAATTTCTTAGCCAGTGTATTAGTCTGTCTTTTGTTGCTATAATGAAATACCCAAGGCAGGCTACTTTATAAAGAAAAGGGGTTTATTTTGGCTCTTAGATTGAGGTGGGCTTTTTTTGTTTGTTTGGTTTTGGTTTTTTGAAATAGGGTCTCACTATGTAGTTCAGGCTGGCCTTGAACTCACTGTGTAGCCCAAGTTGGCCTCGAAATCACAGGAATCCTCTTGCTTCAGCCTCCCAAGTGCTGAGATTATTGGGATGTGCCACCACACCTGGCTTGGCATACAGTTTTGGAGGTGCAAGATCTACAGGACTTATTTGGTAATAAGCTTCTTGTAGCAGAGCCCTGAGTGGTGCAGAGGATCACGTAGCAAGACAGGGAGTGTGTGTGTGTGAGTGTGTGTCTGTGTGTCTGTGTGTCTGTGTCTGACCCCTTTTCCACTTCTAAGAAAACCACTGAGATTCCATGATGGGGGCCCCACCCTAAAGGCCTTATCTCACCCTAATTGCTTTCCAAAGTTCCTACCACTAAACACCTTAGTTAGACTAAATTTCTACCTTTTAATACTTCACAATGAACATTAAAGTGGTGGCACATGCCTGTAATTCCAGCACTCCTGAGGCAGGAGGATCTTCACAAGTTTGAGGCAACCTGGACTACAGACTAAGTTTAAAGCCAGTCTCAACCACATAGCGAGACCCTGTCTCAAAAAGACACAAAAATAAAACAAAAAACATAATGGTGATTAAATTTTAACGATGAAGCCTTGCAGAACATTTAAATCATACCCAGTGATAGCAGCCACAAGATGGGTATTTTTCCCCTACCTGCCCCTACTTTGTCGGCAGTCATTTTTGCTGGTACGATATTTCAGTTCTTTATTCAAAGATGGGGAATGCTAATATAGTCTCCCATCTTCTAGTAAAATCAGTGATTGTACCATAGTGTATGCTTTTATTTTAAAACTACCACTACCCAGTTTTAGCCTTAATAAACTTTTTGCTATATTTACCTCCCTCTTTTTTTTCAGTACCCGGGATTGAACCCAGGGTCTCACACGTGCTAGGCTCTATCATGGAGCTCTACCACTGAGCTACATCCCCAGCCCTCAATATATATACATATATATATGTATATATATGTATATATATATATTTTTTTTTTTGGTACTGGGGATCGAACTCGGGTCCTTGTGCTTGCACAGCAGGCGGCAAAACCACTGAGCTAAATCCCCGGCCCCTCTATATATTTTTAAGCAAATAAAATGCTGTTTATAAAGTGAAAGCACTGAGTCCTTCCTCCCCTTGCTGAGCACCATCCTGTTGCAGCCCCTTCAGCAAAGTGTGCTTTTATTTCATCCCCACCCACATTGTATGCTATAAATAGCAGTATTGTCTCAGACATATAAATATGTATCATTATTAACATTATTATTTGCATAGAAATGAGAGGATTATCACATCTTTGTTTTTCCTGTGCAGGACTGGTGCAAAGAGAATTTTGTCAACAGCAAGAATATGATGCTAGTAGCTGAAGTCAGAGCACAGCTGAGGGAAATCTGCTTAAAGGTACTGTCTTCCTCTCATGTTCTTCAAGGAACTAAACTCACTTTTTTTCAAGTGGCAAATTTTTAGATTCCTCATTACTAGCGATTATAAAAGGTATTCCCATTGTAGAAAAATTTAAAACTCAGAAAGTAAAAGTTATCCATAGTTTTACCTCTCACTATTTTGGCCTATTTCCTATTCCGCCCCCCCCCCCGTTTTAATTGCATTTAATACATAGTTACATCACTGTATATACAATTTATATTTGATTTTATAAACTTTTTCTTTTTGTGTGTGGTGCTGGAGATTGAACCCAGGGCCTCACACATCAGTTTTGTATATTTTATAAGCATTTTCCAGTGTTATTAGAATTTTTCCTAAGAATTCTTCCCAAGCCTTTTGTAGGTATGTAGTATCTTACTTATTTTCTTTAAATCACAAAAGTAATGCATAATTACTAAATATTGACACAATACAGAGCGGTTTATATGCAGAGAGGTTAAAAGTCTTTGTTATACTGCCCCTTCTGAATTAGCCACTCTGTGTACACTTGGATGTGTATGTGAAATTTCCCTTTTAAGACAAATATGTGCATTGCTCTGCAACATACTTTTTTCCACTTGATACGCCTCTTGAATACTTAGTATATCTGAGATGTCTTTCAGTGTCTGCATGTCTTTCTCATTCCTTTTAATGACTTGCTAGCATCTCACTGTATTTATTACAATTTATTTAAGCCCCTATAGTGACCATATATGTTATAATAACCATCCTCCTATACCCACACACACACACACACACACACACACACACACACACACACACAAACACGTGCATGTATCTTTGTGTCTTGGTATGTGTGGAATGAATGAATTTCTAGATTGGGGATTTAGATTTTGATAGATATCACCAAAGTGTCCTCCATGATGTTTTATATTAGCTTATATTCCCTCAGAGTATTGCCAGTCGTATTTCTTTTTTTTTTGGAGTCCTAGGGATCAAACCCAGGGCCTCATGCATGCTAGGCAAGTGCTCTATCAGTGAGCCACACCCCCAGCTTAGAGAATACATGTTTTAAAGCCCTGTCATGGTCTGTTTCATGGTTGCCTGACGCTTCACACTTTACATAGCAGGGGGAGAGCAGTTTATGTGAGCATTCTCCTGTTGCCGAGCACTGAGATGTGTCCGTATTTTTGCCATCATAAACAGCTCTGTGGTAAATGTCTATGCATGAGGGCTCTTCTGAGGCAGCATCCTTAGTGCAGACTGTGCCATGCTCCGAGGAGCCTGTGTCTAATGCCCACTACCAGAAAAAATAGTACCAGTGCTGCCTCTTCTCTTAGTAGCCTGTTTATAATCCACATCTTACATATTTACCCAAACTCCATTTGTGCTTGAACAGTTTTCCTGCCAGTCAGTTTGTTTTTTGAATTTTCTCTATTTATGATTGACAGTATAAAGTGCTTCTCTATTAGTTCTGAGCATAGTGGCCAACAGTGCTTCTTTTTATATGCCAGGCACTAGAGGTCCTTGGATTTTGCAAACTTTCCTACAATTGAGTATCTTCTTGTTGTTTGTTTGTTTGCTTGTTTTTGAGACAAGATCTCTTGCTCTTTAGTTCAGGGTAGCCTTGAACTCACTAGGTATCCCAGGCTGGCCTTGAACTCACAGTGATCCTCCTGCCTCAGTCTCCCTAGTGCTGGGATCACAGGTGTGCTCCACCACACCCAGCTGCAATTGAGTATCTTAAAGCACAATCCAGAAGGGCAATCTGACATACAAAGAAACAGTGATAATTACAATAATCACTGTCATTTGGAAGGACTTACTCTGGTACTGTTGTAAACACCTATCATGGGATTATGTTATTTAAAAATCCTCATTTTGTTCCATTAGGTTGATTCTTATTCTCATTTTACAAATGATGAAGCCAGGCATGGTGGCACATGGCTGTAATCCCAGCACTCAGGCTGAGGCAAGAAGATCAGATCCCCACGAGTTTGAGGCCAGCCTGAACTACATAGTGGTACCCTATCTTTAAAAAAAAAAAAAAAAAGCTGAAACTAATATTAAGCCACTTAAGTACAGACATTCCTCATTTAATGACCGAGTTTCATTCCTGCAACTAGGTCATTCAATGAATTGGTCACTAAATGAGGAATTGTATATAGTATGTTCATTACAGTATTCAGAACAAAAAGTTGGTCAAAGGAAACTCCAACTTGATAACTTTGCTTTTATTTGTATAACTCTTACACGCAGTACTATAATGTACAACAACATAAAACTATAGTACTGTACTGTACAGTACAATTAGCAAAAATTATAGTACTATATAAATGTACCCCCAAGAAAAGACATTGAGGCTCTAAACAAGATGTACAGAACTGTACCCAAAAAAAGATGGGTTATAAGTCTGAACGGTCATTAGACAGGATGGTTGTTAAATGAGGAATAGCTGTAATTTGCCCTGAGCTGGGTGTGGTGGCGCGGCCCATACCTGTAATCCTAGTACTGAGGGAGGCTGAGGCAGGAGGTTGGCAAGTTCGAGTCCTGTGTCTGGGCAACCTAGTGAGACTGTCTCAAAATAAAAAATTAAAACTCTGGGTCTGTTACTCAGTAGTAGAGCACCCCTGGGTTCAGTCCTCAGTACTAGGAGGAGGGGAGAGAGGGAATTTGCCCCAAATCCTACAACCTGTGAATGGGGGAGTTGGCAGTCTGGAAGGAGAGCCCACCAGTTAGTCTCTGAGGCTTCTTGAAGGTGGTGACAACTGAGCTACTTTGTTTTTCTCTTCTTTAATTTTGGAACTGGGGACAGAGCCTAGTGCGCATGTGTGCTGGCAAGTGCTTTCCTACTGAGCTACATCCCAGCCCTTAAGCTGCATTGTGACAGATGAGATAAAAGCTCTTGAGTTAATGAAAAGGAAGAACTGGGGATTGTTTTAAGGATAAAGAGGGGTCTGCTGGAATCTATGAACAGGTAATAGAGTCACGCTCCACTAGAGTGACTAGAAAAAGCCATCCAGAGCCAAGACCACTTTCTCTAGACCTGCCGGATTTCTCATCCTGATTGCTCTCCGCATGCTTCCTTCCCTCCTCTCACCTTCCACCTCTACAAGCACAAGCTCATTTTGCCTGGCCTTTCCACTCGGGAGCCTGGCAGAGAGTGATTCGATTTCTCATTTTTGACCTAAATACCTGGAGGAGAGACACTTGCCAGCCTAGGTAGCAGGGTCCACCCCTTTTGTGTTGCGCTGTGGCAGTGGTTAAGGTCCCATGACCCACTCTGTGGGAGCGAAGGGTGAGGACACTGACCTTCCCTCTGTAGGAGGAGGCAGCATTTCCACTAAGAGTGACATGTGTGGAAGGCCAGACACAAGTACCACACTCTGGCCCAGAGAAGAAAAGGCAGTTGATTATGGAGGACCATAGGCTGCCTGCAGAAGAGAGGTGGGAGAAAAACAAGCAGAGTGGGCTCACTCTCCGTGGCTCATTCATGGCTTCACCTTGGGAAGTTTGCATTGTTTTGCCAAGAGCAGTAGAGGCATTGAAGGTCCTTAGAGGTTGAATGATTTGAGTTGTGCTTTAGGAAGATTAATTTTTGCCATAGCATACAAGGTGATTTGGACTGAGGAAATGATGCAGTGGTCACAGTAAGAGGGGAAGGTTTTTTCTTCCAAGGGTGGATATTTAGGTGAGGGTGTCAGTTACACGGCCTGTCTGTGGTCCGCTAGCTTGTGCAAATATCTCCCCTCCCCACCCCAGTCAGATGTTTTCCTGGTTTCATCCTGCCCATGGCACCTTCAATCCCCTCCATGCTGATACCTGAGGTAATGAGGTAACAGCCTCTGAATGTCAGAAACCCACTTTGTCAGGCTGGCAGTGTGGGCTCCATTTTAGCTCCACTTGTTCTAACACACTATGTAGTGCTGAGCAGTATTTATGTTTGGGGTCTTTCCCATTTCTCACTTTCTCCTGAGGCAGATGTCAATGCCAGTTGTGTCATCGCGAGGAGACATGGAGAGCATCCGCCGCTGCCTGGCTCATAGCCTCTTCATGAGCACTGCTGAGCTGCAACCTGATGGTACCTATGCCACCACAGACACCCACCAGCCAGTGGCTATCCATCCCTCATCTGTCCTCTTCCACTGCAAGCCAGCCTGCGTTGTGTACACTGAGCTGCTCTACACCAACAAATGCTACATGCGGGACCTCTGCGTGGTGGATGCTGAGTGGCTATATGAGGCTGCCCCAGAGTACTTCCGGAGGAAGCTGAGAACCACCAGAAGCTGAGCCACCCCAGCGAGCTCCCAGACAGCTGGTACCTTGAACCACTGCTGTCCTAGCCGACTGCCAGGTCAACATCTGGAGAAGCTACAAGTGTCCCTGCAGCTGAATGTGGTGACTTCCAGGAGCTTGAAAACATCTTTACTTAAACTCCTCAGACTGAACTGTGTAGATGTGTACATATCATTTGTACCTTGGAAACTTAAGAGTTATGCTTTTGGTTCTTGCAGGGTGACTTTGGGTAACTTAGTTAATTTCTGAGCCTCCTTTTTCTCATTTGCCAAATAGGGGGTAATAATCATAGCACTGGGGTCCTGAAGTCTAGAGAAAATGAATGGACAGTACTCAGGGCTTTGCCTGGCATAGGACAGATATAAGGTGAATTGTGAGTCATGTGCAATGTCATTGTTTTCTAGGTGATAATGTGAATTAAGTTCTACAACAAAATCTCCTGAGTTTGTGTGACTAAAGGAGATTTTCTAGAAGGGGGCCATAGAAAGTTTCAGAACTTGGATGTTGTTAGTGATTCTACTTCACCCTTTTTTTTTTCGGTAGTTTTGGGATTGAACCACGGATCTTGTGTGTCTGGCAGGTGCTCTCCCACTGTGCCACACCCCTAGCCCCTTGATTCTGTCTTAATGTCTACCTGTATGAAGCTGTAAAATAGAAAACATAAGACATTAACTTGTAGACATTTCAGGAGGGAGGTGCTGTGGTCTCTTACCCCCTGGGATGGTTGTCCTCTCCTACTGAACCTCATGTGTAGCCTGTGGACCGCTGTTTGTCTCCAAGCAGAGACCAGTAAAGGAGTCTCTCGGTCCTTGGTGCCTCTGTTATGCAAGTTCCCACCAGTGCTTTCGGGAAATGTGTCAGTTTCCTGGGTGAAGGTTGATTTGTACCTTCTGAATCATATCAGGTGTAGACATGTAGACTGACCTCTCCATGTGATGGCCACCTCCAAAACCAGTTGTCATTTTTTCTTTAACTGGGCACTTCTGAACAAATGTGCATGCAGGATGATTTCATGCTTTATTTCCACTGTTTCCTTTTGGACAGGGCTACTGTTGAGAGCTGATGCTAGAGGGAGAGAGAGGAAAGAGATGCATGATCAGTGAAAATTCAAGAGCATTAGCTCATCTCATCCACCACAGCCGGTCTTTTTTTTTTTTTTTTTCTGGTACCAGGGATCGAACTCAGGACTTGTCCCTTGCCAGGCAGGTGCAGCACAGCTGAGCTACATCACCCCCCCCCCCCGCCCCGCCTTTTTTCCAGTACCCAGAATGGAACTCAGGACCTTGCACTTGCCAGGCAGGCACAGCACCACTGAGCTAAATCCCAGACCCTTGGTCTTTATCTTCTTGGATCTTACTGATTTTCTGCGGTCTTTTCTCTTCCATAGATCCTAAGGGACAGTTTGGATTTGCTCTTTCCTAACTGCAGCAGGCACTTCTCTCTAATTCCTATTGTCACTTCCTGTTGAGAAAATACACTAAAGGTTCTTCTTAGCTAGTTAGTTATCAAAAGTAAAGTCTTTCCTCAGAGAGTGTTTAGAACTAGAGGAAGTTAGATTTAGCCCTATTATTATGCTTATTTTGTACACTTATAAATGAAGTCAGGGGTGGTGGCACATGTCTGTAATCCCAGCACTCCAAAGGCTGTGGCAGGAGGACTGAGTTCAGATCCAGCTTGAACTTCATAGTGAGACCCTGTCTAAAAAAAAAAAAAAAAAAAAACATTTGATCCCTGATACCAAAAAAAAAGAAGGAAGCTGGGTGTGGTAACACACACCTATAATCCCAGCATTCTGGAGGGTGAGGCAGGAAGATCACCATGAGTTCCAGGTCAGCCTGGGCTACTTAGTGGGATCAAGGCCAGCATGAGCCACATAGTGAGACTCTGTCTCAAAAAAAAAAGGACAATGGTTAGTCTGGATGGTCTTCATTTAGGGTCCAGCAAGTTCTTTAGAAATCATAACTGACTGGGCACCTCTTGTGTAAGTCTGAGCCAGTCTTCATAAGCACTAGCCATGGTCTTGAGCAGCCACATTTTTTGCCAGTGTTTAGGGTTGTCTGGGCACTTACGATTTATTTCTGTTAGACATGGTTACATCTAGGCCAAATGGGATTTGACAGATCCTGTATACCTTATAGAATTTTTTTGTTTTGGTACCAGGGATTGAACTTGGGACCTTGCACTTGCAAGGCAGGTGGCAGAACCACTGAGCTAAATCCCCGGTCCATCTTAAGGAATTTTTGAACTGGTTCTTCACAGCTCAGTTCATTCTTAGCATCACTATCTGAAAAGTTCTCCAGAAAGTTTTTTTTTTTTCTCTTTGTGTATTTTTCTCATCAATAATAGGAGGCAAGGATGTGTGGCCTGACTTGGTAAAAGAAAATTTTGTGGTTTTAATAGAACATTTATCATGCTGATTAAAAAAAAAAAAGCAAGTTGAACAATTTATTCCTCAGCAATTAGTACTTTTCCTCCTATATTCCTCAACACATTAGCTAATGGTATTCTCTAGGTCAGGGAAAACCTAACTTGGAGTAATTTATGTCCACTTTCAGTACCTGGATAGTTTGTGGAAATGTATATGTATTCTCTGAGGAGTAAAGAAGGTAAGCAGCTTCTAAGTAGCTTTAATGTTTCTGTATAGAAATATGTTTATCACTGTAACATTGTAGAATTTTAATACAGTAGTTTTTTTATTGGGCTTTTTGAAAAGTTGATCTTTAACATAGCTGCTCAGGGATTAAATCAGATGTAAAAACCATTCTGACTACATATTACTACAGTGAAATAAGTGGTTATTTTATTGAGCTTCAGGGATAGTACACTTTAAATTTAAACTTTCTTAAAGAAGGTTAAATATTTCACAGTGATATTGCAGTACAATCTTGCTATTCTTTTTCAGTTGGTAAAATCTCTGATGATGTGATGTGTCTTTTCCGAACTCTGAAATCTCTATCTGTATCAATCACCAGCTCCCATGAGCAGCTTCCTGTGACTAGGTGCACCCCAAGCAGCTCTGCATGCCTGCTCTGGGTGTTTGTCTTTAGTGCCAGTAATTTTGGAGTGTGAGACACTTGGAGTAACACTCACTTCATTACAGGAGAGGGCTATGAGCACCAGGGCTTTGGTGAAAACCCTTAATGCTGCCACTCTGCTAGTTGAAGAGACACCAAATGGGAACATGTGTTTGCCCTGAGTGTAAAGCTGATTATACACTGTGATGTAAATCCAAGCCACCTGGAACTGTGGCCATGCACCTGAGATGTTGTTGCTTGGCTATATAAAGAAACGCTGCACTTGTGGGGAAACAAGAATTTTATTGTACTGTATTTGATAAGACTTTTAATTTGCAGAAAAAACGAGGCAGAAAAAGTTGATTTAGGCTTACGTTGTGTTTTGAGTCTGGTCTTAATTCAGACATAACTAAACAGCTCTTGTATGTAATGCTGAAATTTGCACTCACCTATCAAATCCATAAAAATGAATCTAGTACCCGATAATGTGTGGCTTCTTTGTTGGGTCTCCTTTCCATTACTCACAGAAAGCTGTTTAGGAACTATTAAGTACTGGTCTTATTGCTGTTAATATAATAAGCCATCCTTTCTTGGTACCTTATACTGTGTATCCTGGGAAGACAGTGAGACCAGGATAAACCCAAGAAACGCCATCTTGGCCTGTAGATAAACTCCCCTCATGCCCCTCCCCTTATAAAATAGATGTTTTTATAACTGCTTGTTCTGCTTCTGTAAATTTGCTTCATCGCTTCTTGGAAAGAGATAGTGCCCTTTACCGTAAATTGCCCTAATCTGACAAGACAGCAAGATAGCTAGTTGTGAATTAACCTACCCTTGAACTTGTCTTCTTAAAATAACACCTATAAAAGCTATGCTGCTATAACACCCTATATAAACTGTGCTGTTCCTGGACTCAGGGCTTCACTTAGCTTAGCGAGTGCAGTCGCGCGTGAATAAACTCCTTTCAGTTTAACTTTGTCGTTGGTCCCAGTGTTTGGTGACTTATCGGCTCGCTTGGCACAACAAACAATATGATTGTTTTGTTTTTTGTTTTTGAGACAGGGTCTAGCTATGTAGTTCAGGCTGGCCTTTAACTCACTGTGTTGCCCAGGCTGACCTGAAACTCGCGGAGATCCTCCTGTCTCAGCCTCCGGATTGCTGGGATTACAGGCGTGCACCACCATGCCCTCTGGATTGTTTATTCTTAACTCAAATCTGATGTAAGCCATAGTTTCTTGCCCCTAGGGAAAATGATGTTCATCAGAATTTGTATGCAAAATTGGAAGGTACGAAAAGAGGTCACCGAAACTAGTGACAGATCCTACCCTTCCGAATGTCACAATTTGACATTGGTGCAGGGAGGCTGCCAGGTAAACCAGCTGTGCCAAGGAGGCTTGTGCTGAAAGGAAATGAAGCGCGTTTGGATGCATACAAGCATGAATTCCTTTCCGGAGAAAGCTAGGTTGCAAGAAAGCCCTTTATGGGAAGTGACTCTGAAGTCTGGTCTGGGAAGAGTTGGAGGCGGCAAAGGCTCATTCCACGCAGTCAGAAAGCCTGGTTTTGAGAACAGTAGGTGGAAAACGGAAAGCAAGCCGCCAGAGGAGGGAATTAACAGACCGCGTCAGACACCGGACTCAACTCAGTAACCGGATTGGAGGCGACCGAGGGGCTGCACCGGAGGCTTCCAGCAGAGGGCGCGACTCTCCCCGCGGTGCCTTCGGTCTTGGGCGCACCGGAGCCGAAGCCCTTCCTGGGCAGGGCGGGGCTTCCGGCGTGTATTAAGTCACGGTGTGCCTGGGCCCAGGTCGTTCTTTGCACTCACACGTGTTCTTCGCTACCGCAGCCACCTTCACGATGTTTCCTCTGTTGCGCCGCATGCCCCGCGTCCTGGGCATCGCGGTCGCAGGCCTCCGCGTTGCTGCACCGGCCCCACCTCTCCGGCAGCTGCTGCAGCAGGCGCCCTGGCCGAGCCTCCGGCCCTTCGGGCTGCTGTCGGTGCACGCGGGGTCGCTGCGGCGGCCCGGCCTCCTGCAGCCTCCTGGGCCGTGCGCCTGCGGCTGCGGTCTCGGAGCGCTGCACACTGAAGGTGAGATTCGCGCCCTCGGGCCGAGCCCTGGCGTGGCGGAGGGCTGTGGTGAGGCGTGGACCAGGATAACCCGGAACAGATCCCAGCGTCCCGAACATTGGGCAACCGGCGGGTTGAACCCTTGCGATCGCATTCTGGCTTCTCCCCTGACCCAAGGGGTTCGGTTTATGGGTGGAGAGAGAAAATTAAGGACCAAGATGCACCTTTATTCCTAGTCTCTTGAAAATGGATCTTTGGGGAAGCTTAAAGTACGTAGTTGAATGCATGATGTCTGTTGGCAGATGGGAGAAAGTAATGGGGAATTTTCTTATCTCGTAGTGAAAAGTGGCAATGAGTTTATTGTTCGAAATAACTTTTCCAGAATCAAGCTTAGCTTTCTACTAATATATTTTTACAGAGAAAGAAACTGAGGCCTTATAATGTGGACTGGACCAAAGCTCCAGAGCAGCCATAATCAAGAGATCAGAAAAGAATTAAAGTGCAGATTTCTAATTGCAATTAACCTGTGCAATTGTTTTATGTTTTAAACTGATTGACTTTCTTTCTGAATGATCTGTGTGCTTTCTAGGAGACAAAGCTTTTGTTGAATTTCTTACTGATGAAATTAAAGAAGAAAAAAAAATCCAGAAGCATAAGTCCCTTCCCAAGATGTCTGGAGACTGGGAGCTGGAAGTGAATGGGACAGAAGCTAAATTAGTTCGGAAAGTTGCTGGGGAAAAGTAAGTACTAATCTTAGGACTGGGGTCTCCAGGGGACCAGATCCATGACCCTGTGGGACCTGTCCTGGGGCATATCCAGAACAGCCAGCCGGGGGTTAGACCCAATACTTTGATACATGGGTTTTGAGTAATGGTGTAGACAACCATTCAGTTATTGGTGAGGAAAGCCAAACCCTGCCTAAATTCAGCCATGATATTCTGGAATTTTTTTTAAGACAGGGTCTCCTTTATGTAGTTCAGGCCAGTCCTGAATTCACTATGTAGCCCAGGCTGGCTCCAATCCTCCTGCCTCAGCTTCCCAAGTGCTGGGATCGCAGGCATGTAGCGCCACACTGGCTAAAATTCACTTTTTATTAAAATGTACAATTCAGGGCCAGGGATTTAGCTCAGTGGTTCCACCGCCTGCCTCAACAGCACAAGGTCCTGAGTTTGAGCCCTCATACCCAAAATAAATAAAATAAAATGTACTGTTCAGTGATCATAAATATTCATAAAATTAGGCATCCATCAGGGTCTCACTATGAAGCAAACTGCCTGCCTCCGCCTCCTGAGTGCTGGGATTACAGGTATATGCCACCACGCCTAGCTGGAGAGTAATTCTTTTTTTTGTTTGTTTGTTTGGTTTTTGGTACTGCAGATCGAACTTGGGTCCTTGTGCTTGCGCGGCAAGCATTGGAACCACTGAGCTAAATCCCCGGCCCCAGAGAGAAATTCTTAAAAGGGCTCCTGTTCATCCCTCCAGCCTCTCAGTTGCTTACCTCCACTAATAGAGGGTTCCCTGAAAAGACCAGAGCAGCAGAGTCTGCCGGCTGTGGCCTGAAGATAACCAGTGAATGTGTGGCAGTGAGCTCTGGGATACTGACCTGGTGGACGAAGCCTAGGCCTAACTGAGATAAACCAGGGCCTTGTACATGCTAGGAAAAGTGCTTTACCACTGGGCTGTACCTGCAGGCAGGGCCTGTTAATTTAACTTCCATTAGCTGGCACATAGTAGGCTCACTGTAACCTACAGACTGAGTCCTCAGATTGATGTCAGTACTCGACCTGGTAGTTTTGTTTTGGTTTGGTTTTTTTGAGACAGCATCTCCCTCTGTAATTCAGACTGGCCCTGAACTCACTATATAGCCCAGGCTGGCCTCAAACTCATGGCAATCCTTTGGCTACAGCCTCCCAAGTGCTGGGATTATAGGCAAGTGCCACCAGGCCTGGCACTCAGACTGTTTTGAAGTTCTACAGATAATTCAGATACATGTAGCCAGCCAGGACAGAAGCATTGTTTCAACAAGCCTCTATACTTCTTTTATATTAATTAGTTGAAGCTATGCCTTGCCTATTTTTTTGTTTCTTTCTAGAATCTCTGTCACTTTCAACATTAACAATAGCATCCCACCAACATTAGATATTGAGGAGGAGCCCTCACAGGGGCAGAAAGGTGAAGAACAGGAGGTAAGCTTCTAGCCTGCCTTTGTCAGTTCTAGCAGGTGCAAAAGACCAATTCGTTTTTCTTTAATTCCTCCAGTGCTAGTACTGTGGAGAGAGAAGGCCAAGGACACTCATCCTTGGGACTTACGTAGAGCAATCTATGGTTTCTGGTGGGTTATGGCTCCCTCTTCTCTGGGGGCTGAATACTTTGCCACCATCGGGCTCCAGCTTTACAGTTGGGCCTGTAGTCTCGTAATAGAAAAGAACTGAAACTGTCCTTTCTATGACAGGGAGATGTTTGATACAGAGCCTATCATTTGAGTGTTTTCAGGGTAAAGAGTCTTCTTACCATGTCAAAAGCTAGCAATAAATACCAGTCATTTAACTAAGATTGTTATTGTGGGCCTCAGAGACTTTAATACTTGGCCTCATGAGAACTTTGCTAAGGTTGGTTGCTCTTTTGATGGTATCTTTAGGGTGCCGTCTTCAAATGTTTTAGGAAATAGTGGGCCTGGCCTGGAAAGCAGTCAGTATAAGGGACACAGGGTCCTTAGACCATCTGAGCAGCCACATTTCCTCATTAACTAGCATGAAGAAGAGCTTTCTGGTGTGCTTGTCTTGGGCACCCCTTATGGCATTTCCCTGACTTTAGACTCAGTTTGCTCCCGGGGTCACCACCAGAGAGAGAGCTGCTACCATTAGGATGGCTGCTTAGCCAGAGCTAGGTATGCCAGGCTTTGATTCTAGTCCATGATGGAATCCCAAATCAGGTCAAGCTGGAAAGAGGTCTTAGACATGTAGGCCACTTCTGCATTGTACGGATGGAGAAGCAGCCTCAGAAAAAAAAGGGCTGATCTAGATCTCAGTTAACTGGTAAAGCTGGGGCTGGAATTCAGACTTAATTCTAAACTCAGTATATTCTTTTTTAAAAATAGGGTACAAACAGAAGTGAGACACTGTTGAACAACCTGTTTAAAAATTCTTATTTGGGAGCACTGTAGCATAAGACCATGAAATGGCTAAATACTGTAATGTCCAAATAGTGGCCATCACACACTCTGACCTGAGTGAGACCTTTGATTCAGGCATGGACCAACAGTGGCCTGTAATTACTTGTTCTTGTTTCCCCAGCCTGAACTGACATCAACTCCCAATTTTGTGGTAGAAGTTACCAAGAGTGATGGCAAGAAGGCCCTTGTACTGGACTGTCATTATTCAGAGGATGAGGTATGTAGGAGAATGGAGCCCCTTGGCACCCCCAGGACAAGGTGTGTTTCCTAGGACCTCCCTGGTCCCTTGTAGCAGATACTTACAGACTCTCCAGCCCAGCAAAGCAGGGGAGATGATGGGGGTAGTGGTGGGTGGGTGGAGAAAACAGCTGTTTCTTCTTAGGTTGGAGAAGAGGAGGAGGCGGCTGAAAGTGACATTTTCTCTATCAAGGAAGTTAGCTTTCAGGCCACAGGCGAGTCTGAATGGAAGGACACTAACTACACACTTAACACAGATTCCCTGGACTGGGTGAGTGCTAAAGAAGATGGGGCTGCTCAGGCCTGGCAGGGAAGGGTCTTAGTTTAAGCAGAGGAAGAAACATTTTGATGAGTGTTACACATTGTCTTTAAGTAGTAACTAAGTGTTCTTCTTGGTAGGCCTTATATGATCACCTAATGGATTTCCTGGCTGACCGGGGAGTGGACAACACCTTTGCAGATGAGCTGGTGGAGCTCAGCACAGCCCTGGAGCATCAGGAATACATTACTTTTCTTGAAGACCTCAAAAGCTTTATCAAGAACCAATAGAGTAGTCAGAGACACTGAAGGCCTTAACTGTATGGCAGATTTTGGCCAGGGAATAAAACCTGACATGAGACACGTGTACTTTGCAATGGTTATCATCCTAACATCATGGAAGAAAAAATAGCAAATTTAAATTATTGCTGTTGTGCTCAAAGATTTTATTTCTAGGTGGGTTTTTTTTGTATAACATAATAATGGACATTAAAATTGTTTTATCTCCTCCAAAGTAGCTTGTCTTTTCTATTTCTTCAGTTTGGATCAAAACTCCAAGAGTAGAGGTGTTTTGAAAAAGTTTTAATACAAAATAAGTTATGAATAAAAGGTCTGTATGTACAAGGCCTCTCAGAGGGAATGAGTTGTTTTCAACCCAGCAAAACAGTATCAGGTTCAAGCTACAGGATCACAGACCAAGTGTCACAAGCCTGTATTGAAAACAAAGTTAGCATACATTGAAGTGTAGTCTTGAAACTAGTCTCAATAATGACATTTATACTACAATTAGAATTCCTACACATTGCATGTTGCCACACAAGTTCAGTTAGTTTGGAATTCAGTAGAATTGTTTGTTAAAGAGGCCACTGAAAAGCCCCACTCTTGACCTTGCAGTCTTCTGTCCTACACCTTCACACAACTGCCTATGAATGCCAAGTGTGGTGCATACCAGTATCCTAACACTGGAATGCTGAGGCAAATGAACTGCAAGTTCAACCCAGCATGGGCAATTGAGACCCTGTCTCAAAAAAGGGCTGGGGATATACCTCAGAAGAAAGAAAAAACTGCCTTTGAGGTGAGGCCGTCAAATAGCAATGTTGGCTTTAAGCTAAGATCAAGTCCTAGAGATGAAGTATCAAAGATCCTCAGCCTTGGGAACCAGTGACCAGAAAAACTAAAACTTGACAGCTTGGAGCTTTTACAGTCCCAAAACAGGTGACATAAGGCTGAAATGCATGGAGGTAAAACGTGGAGGCCCACTAATTCTACCAGATCTTTCTTGATCTACAGTATGATTAGTGGCATCTGAGCATAAAACACCTACTTCCTTGCTCAGCTACCACTAACTATGCTTAGGAATCCTGCCTGTCCTAACCTTGACTGCTTCCATAGGTAATATATTTGGCTTTCTTTGGAAGACACTAGGATCCTACACACAAGAAGCTTAGCACATTCCACCCTGGTGCCCAGCTTCAGACCACTGTAACATCTCATGTATTCCTAGTTCCTGTTACTACCACCTTCTGTAATCACACCTGTCGTCTTTGACCTCATTCTCCACATCTGAGATGAATTGTTCTATGGCCTGACTTAACTGGATCTTACCCAGTGGTTCTTAATTTCCTCAAGTGAAAACCAGAGGCCTAGTGGCATACTGGGATATAGAACATTCCAAATGTCTACTCAAAATGTTGAACTCACAAGGTACTGAATAATTTTTTCTTTTTCTCTCAGCTTCTCACATTTGCTGTGACACCCTTAGCCATGAAAGACTGGCCAATTTTATGTGAAAGGTCCAATTTTACTGATACCTGGCATACTGTAGTGTTCAATAATCCCAAAGTTCCCCTTACTCAAGATGTGGAAGCTATAACATGTCATTGATTATTATAAGAAATGGTTCCTATAGCAAGCTTAAGGCTCCTAAAACCGGTGGCTCCCATACCTGCTTGTGCAGTCCTGTCACACCCAAGTTGTCACTCAGAATCTAATCCTGGGCCTCAGTGAAGACTTGCTGAGAAAAAGCTGTGCTTTCTGTCCTGTATCCATCTGTAGAAGTGGTGCCAGGATGCCCATTTGGGTCTTAGGACCATGACCTGACCTGTGGAACCCAATACCACTGCTGCTGATCTAAGATCACGCACTGCAGCCAGACTCTCCAGCTCCCATACCAGTGCTTCTGATCCTAAGCTGCCTCATCCCTTTCTTTCCAGGAATGACTGGTGAAGTGATTTAGGATCTTTACTTTTCTATAAATTCCTCAGAATATACACTGCATTAAACATTTACCTGTTTCTAACCCATCATTTCCACTAGGATGGGAATAAAACCCAACCAATGAACCTATTCCTACCCTTGACAGGATCCCCTGGAAAGCTTACCAGACAGGTCATGAGAAGACTGGGCTTTTCTTCTGTTCCATCAGTGACTGAAAATTCAGGGGTATGGGGACAATGTGCACTGTGGTCATTTAAACTAGCCTCTAAACAGGCACGCAGCTTCTGTTCTGTCAGCTCTGCAGACTGAAAAAAAAATTTAACCACAAAGTAATCTTAGTTACTTGATAGTCATCAGGCTGAAAATCCTGATTCCTCATGGCCAACCACTACAATTGGCTCTCTGTGATGGCTTCACGCCTTGGAGCTTTAAAAACACTCTTGGGCCCACAACTGTGCCAAGATCTCTTAACCAGTCTCCATTTAACCACACCTCCAGATTAAGCAGTGCTCTCCATTCCTGCTACAGAACACACTGGCTGCTGCTCATGCAGGAAGAACATTCAAACCCAGCCAGTTTCCTTCTAACCTCCTTCAACTTCTGCTCCAGTGATCCTTACCAAGAACCAGCAGTGTCTGCTCTCAGGTCTCTTTGTACTAATTGAACTTAGGACTGCAACACTGTGATTTAATTACTTCTTACGTAAACTACAGATACTGTACAGGGGAATTAAAGTTTCATTTGTATGATAAGCAGAAAATTTAGGAAATATTAAAAAAGATGAGTTGCTTAAAAAAAAAAAAAGCTATAGAATTAGGTAAAAGATAAGAAAAATTCTAATGCACAATCAGCTTCTTGATCAAACATCCACTAAAGCACATGGTTCATCTACCCATAACTCTGGCCTATGCATTATAGGAATTGTTAAACTGCCACTTCAACCAACTGCTCAATGAACTGGCAAACTTGCAATCCCCATCATGTCAGAAAAGAGGACTTCTACATTTTAAGATCACTTATGCCTACATTTGAATATTGGTGTGTCTTCATAAACAGAAATTTTTTGTGGGAGACTGGATACAAGTGTTTCTAATCCTAAACTGGGATCTCTAAAGAGCTGAAGTAGTAGTGGCTCTCACAGGGTGTGGAGGAAAGCCCTGATTTGTGTTTGCCCATTTCCACGCTGAGTATTATTCTCACCATAGCTGATGGGAAGCGATCAATGTAATGTCACTGAACACAAAACTGGGAAAGAGATGTACACAACTGGCTACAGCCCACCACTGGGAGTTTTTCAGATAAGCAGATGTGTTTGGGAAGATGTAGCACAAAATCTCCGTGTGGAACACTTACATGAGATGGGATGTTTAGGCCACACTGACATACCACCACACCTCCTATTACTCTCAAGTTGTACCTAGAAGCAGAATTAGGATCCTAGATCATCATGGTTCCCCAGACCTGGCTCCCCAAACCTTTTTAGGCAACAAATTTTGGGAGAGCAGGGTTGTTCCACTCACCTTGGAGTGGGGGCTAGGAACCAATTATGCTGGAAAAGTTTTAAAAACTCTTACTTTGTACACACAGGACAGATGAAGGAGTTTGCTTCCCACTCAGCTAGCATGATGCTGAGACATTTTTCATCAAACTGCAAGCTCTTCTCATACTCGCTGATTATGGACTGTTCTGCAAGGCAAAAGACAGTGGGAGTGCCTTACCATGCTTCCTCAGAGTGCCCTGTACTCAAAGGCACAAGGGAAAGGTTTGGGCAAAACCACACTGGCAGTCATTGGTATTTACTGCTTTCTCGGGCTAGCTTCATCTTAGTAGATCCCTCCCCCTCATATCTGCTGCTTCCTCATAAGCAAAAGAGGTAAAGTAGGCTAAGGGACAAGGAAATAACTTTCACACATCTCTGGAGGTCACAGCAGCCAGAAATGTAGAGATGTCAAGCTTCAAAGGCAATGGAGAAAGCTGACACTTAACAGAGCATTTACTTTTATTACTATTACTACTACTACATGTGTGTGTGTGTGTGTGTGTGTGTATTGTACTGGGGATGAAACTCAGGACCTTGTACTTGCCAGGCAGGCCATGGCACCACTGAGCTACATCCCCGGCCCACTACTACTTTTTAAGATACAGGTCTTGCTATGTTCCCCATGTTGGCGTCAAACTCCTGGGCCATGCAATCCTCCCACCTTTGGCTCCTGACTAGCTGGGACTATAGGCACCAGCCATTGTCCCCAGCTTTACCTATTAATGTAGATGGCAAGATAGAATAAACATGGCAGCTGGATTCATAAAATCAGTTTTGCTCCCCAGATCCACCACCTACCTACTAGCTGTGTGATCTGTGTGAGAATACCACTTTCTGTTCTCTGTCTAGTACTATCTTACAGGGTAGTCACAAGGAGAAAACAGTAATATAAATAAGTTTTCAGCACAAAGTCTAGCATCTTGGAAATTCTTATCTTTAGGAAGACAGCCAAAAATTCAGAGTGAAAAATGAGACTTCTATATACACGTCTGAAAATGGAAGTAGAAGAATGAGAATTAAGAGCTAATCCTGATTCAAGGAAAAGTCAGCGTTAGAGTAGCTAAATATAGGTAGGAAGAACTATTCCCAGGATTACCTTCATCAATCAGCTCCTGTTGGATTTCCTCCAGCACAGCCAAGTCAATCGACAACCCCAACTGCAAGAGGAAGTAGAGTCATCTGAAGTTTGAGGTATTAATCTGCCACCATGCCCGATAACGTCTCATACTTGGAGGGTGGCATGAAGAATCCATACCCATCTGATAAAACTGGTCCATTTTTGCAGAATATGCTGACAATGGGGTACATGGTTATGCTAAGAGGTCATCAACAAATGATCAAACCACCCAGTGGCAAAATAACACTACCAAATTTTTTTTTTTTTTGGTACCGGGGATCGAACTCGCGTCCTTGTACTTGCGCAGCAGGTGTTGAAACCACTGAGCTAAATCCCTGGCCCTAACACTACCATATTTGGGAGAGACAGGTAGAAGACAGCAGTTAGGTATATGCTCTTCCAAGGCTATATGACCACAGGAAAGTTCCTAGTCTTTGCAAACCTCAGCTTCAGCCTCTGAACAGTGGGAATAAAAGCGACCTGCGAAAGCTATCAGGAGTACTATTTGTGGTTGAAGTAAGGTAAACATCTATCATACTGTAAGACACACAGATGTCACTGAATAATGCGTTATTCTTACACAATGCCTTGATAGTTTCAAAGCACTTTCCCATGTTTTGTTACATAGTCCTCAAAATGCTGACATTATCTTCTCCATTTTATAAATGTGAAAGCTAAAGTTCAGAGGTAGTGAAGAGTCAGTAGCAAAACCAGAATTAGAATTCTAGAACTCCTAACCTCCAATCCTGTGTTCTTTCTGACACACCATAAATGGTTTCCTATCCATACCCAGCTCCCAAATCTGGTTGAAATTGGAATCAAAATGTTCTTGGAGACTTCTTTTAAAAGAAAAATTCCTAGCCCATGCTTATTGAATCAAAATTTCTTAAAAGTGAAGGAAAGAAATGAAATTTCTTTTTTTTAAATTTCATAGTTGATTATCATGCAAGGATTCAGCAGGCCTATGGTTCAGTATTGAGAAATCATCAATATAAACTAATATTGACAGCAGAAGAGCCTGGATCAAAGGCTGTTAGAATTCTGCCTAGGGACTGGGAGGTAGGTGAGTTTAGAGGCAAGGGTAGACACACACAAGGAGAATTCTAGGAGTTTCTCAGGGTGAATCCCCCACTCTGAAAACATGTATCTCAGCCTGACCTGAGCCAACTCCTCTGGATAGTTCTGCATTGACTGGAAAGAGTTCCACTCTTCCACCATCACCTCTTGCACTAGAAGGGTACTTGGAGCTCTCCCTGGCATACTGCCTCCAGCCTGGCGGTACTTGTTCAGGAACCTGTCCCGGCTGTTTCTCATTCTTGCCAGGCATCCCTTGAGAGAAAAAGGAGAAGGATGGTGGGGCTGGGGTGTCCGTTAAAAAAAAGATTAGCTGGTAAACATTAAAGGCAACTTAGACACAAAATTTCAACTAAAATCCTAACTACTGTTACTTTTGCATATTCCTCTCAAGTCCTTATCCATACATATGGTAGATATGTAAAATTACATGCTTTGTTCAATTTATTTCATATTTTATTTTCTATGTCAGCTTCCTTAACGATTAGGTACATTCTATCTCAGCATCCAGCATTAGAAGACATTTCTATTGTTTCAAAATTCTTGCTACTATACATATGGCTGTGCTAATAGCCTTCCTGTACAACAGTGTTCCTCACTTCAGAGTGATTTTGTACCCCAGTGGGCACTGAGCAATGTTTGGAGTCATTTTTGTTGTCACAACTCTAGTTGTAGGAGTGCAGCATCTACTGGGTAAAGGCCAGCAATTCTGCACCTAAATATCTTACAATGTACAGAACAACCTCCGCAACAAAGAATCCCTGAACTATGTAGTGAGACCCTGTCTAAAAAAAAAAAAAAATTAAAAATAAATGTAGGTATATATGTATGTATAACAATACCCACGGTTCAGAAACCTTGCTACACACAACCTTTAGCAGCCAGTTATTTTCCTGGGATGTATCCACCACTTTAGCGATTTGTGGGGAGAGGCAATGTTACTAGGAACTATGCTTAGTTCATAAGGGACCAGAACTGAGGTGAGGTACAACTCTGCTAACACAAAATAACAGAGGCCATTCTGGTTCCTCTCTGGATACAGAAATAATTTTTATGTCACGTGTCACACCTACATAAAATGTCTCTCTCCATGCCCACTTACCCAACAACAGTAGGTGGTGGTGGTACTGTAGAGGTATGGCCACACTTCAAATGTGAAACAAACCTGAATCCAAAAACCAAGCCATCTGGTACTGTGCCTACAGAGGTAACCCCACACCCAGAGGCAAAGAAGTGCAGATGCCCCTCCAGTGGCCAGGCGCTTCCGGCATTTGCTTCAGAGCAGGGCTGAAGCGAAGGCTCGGAGAACAACAGTCCTTGGGATAAATTAGGGGAGTGACCAATGTTCCAAATCTCACACTCACCTGCCGGAAAGCCTCTTTCCAGTGCGGAGAGAACACCTGTTTGTATAGTGATCGGTGGTGAGAGCCAGCCTGCTCCGCCATCTCTTCTCCCGAACCGCCGTCAAAGCCCCGCCCCCAGGAGCGCACACAGAACTCTGGGAGTTGTAGTTTCGGGCCCAAACTCAGCTCGCAGGAAATTCTGGGAAGCTTTGTTTTCCCGTCCATCCCCACACAGAGGCAGATTTGCGGAAATCAAGGATGGGTGGCTGAAGTAGCGACATTTATGAAGTTAACCCGACCTTGATGGAAGGTGGGAAGTCTTGAAAGAATGTCCTGGATGGCTGGTTTTTTTCCAGAGTGAAGTGTCCAACAGTCTATTAGTACTCAGGTCCCAGTCTCTCCACCCAGGTACAGTACTGGACTTCTCGCAGCACCAACGTGGTCTCTGAACGCGCCTCGTTCAGTAGACCTCTTCGTCCCGCCCACTTTGACCTATGCAGGGCTGTCGATTGGCTTTCTTATTGTAATACCTTTCGCCCCGCCTCTTCGCTCCCCGTGCTTCCGGGCTACCTGTTTGATGACTGGCCGAAGCAGTAGACGGCTGGCCGCGGATTGGCTGCATTCAGCGGCGGGCTGAGCAACTAGAATGAGGAAAGCAGTTGGACCAAGATGGCGGCTGCCGAGGGACCTGTAGGCGACAATGATCTGTGGCAGACCTGGCTTCCCAATCACGTCGTGTTTTTGCGGCTCCGAGAGGGACTGAAACACCAGCGTCCTGCAGAAGCTGAGAAACCAGCTTCTTCATCATTGGCCTCGTCGCCTCCTCTGCCGCCGCAGTTGCTGACGAGAAACCTAGTCTTCGGCCTCGGCGGTGAGCTCTTCCTGTGGGACGGAGAAGGCAGCTGCTTTTTAGTGGTTCGCCTTCGCGGCCTCAGCAGTGGCGGCGAGGAGCCCTCCCTCTCCCGGTATCAGGTACGGCCAGGGCCTCTTGGAAGTGACCCGCAGCCGGGATCTGAACTCGTGTTGTTCATCTTCCAGTGGGTTCGCTATTCAGGCGTAAGCAGAAGTCTTTTCGGGAACATCCTACTTCGAGTGGAAAAGTCCGTCTTTCCTCGTATTCCTCTTGCTGTCCAACATGTTCATTAATTCTGACCCTGCCATTTACGGAAAGGAGCTCATGCTGTTGGCCATCCTCAGAGTTGTTTTTGATAAGCCATGACGTGTGAAAGTGTGATTAGAAAGTACTCTAGACCTGTTAAAATCAAACATTGCTTTATGGAAATATTTATCTGTAATAAATTATCTTTTAAAGATTAAAAATAAACATGGCAATGGGCCGGGCATTTAGCTCAGTGGTTTCGTCGCCTGCTGCGCAAGCGCAAGGACCTGAGTTTGATCCCCGGTACCAAAAAAAAAAAAAAAAAAATTTTACATCGAGCTGCGGATTTGGCTCAGTGGTTTCGCCGCCTGTTGTGCAAGCTCAGGGACCCGAGTTCGATCCCCAGTACCAAAAAAATAAAATAAAATAAAAATAAACATGGTAATCATTTAAATGTATGACATCTGTTGTGTGCCACAGATCAATTCTTATGCAGAAGTGACTTGATTTTAACAAGATGCTACTGTACCAGATATTGACAGATCTACTTACTGAAAATTTCAGCTAAGAATAATTAGCAAGTGTTCAGCAGACAGTATTTCTTTTCTAGTTTTTAAAGCTGTGTTTCCAGGCTGGCCTCAAGGACTCAAGCAATCCTCCTACCTCGACCTCCTTAGTACCTGACACTACAGGTGTGCCCTGTCATGCCCAGCCCCAGCACACAGTATTCTGATAGCATTCTGCATTGCCTCTCAGCCTTTCGGCTAAGATGAAGAAGTTCAATAGCATTCTACATTGCTGTGCAGCATTTGGCAGTAATAATTTAATAATTTTAAATTATTTATCTACTGTCTAACTTCTTTTGCTAGACCATAGGTATTAAGTCAGGTGTCTTACTCATTTTTGTATGGCCAGCACTTGACAGTGGGCCTGGAACATACAAGCTCTCAGTAAATATTAGTCACCAACTTCATAACCTTCAGTCCTCCAGAATCTCAAAAGTTCAGAAATTGGAAAGAAAATAATTATCAAACCTGAATGTTAAAAAGCATGATAGTGACTTTAACAACAAAAGTCTTAATACTATGATTATTGAAAATGAACTAGTGGGGCCAGGGATTTAGCTCAGTGGTGCTGCTGCCTGCCTCCCAAGTGCAAGGTCGAGTTCAATCCCTGGTACCAAAAAAAAAAAAAAACTAGTGTGATTGAATGTATATGTAAGAGAAGCAAGGTTTCAGAAGAAGCCTCTGTTTGGTTTATGTTAGACTCAAAATCAAGTAGAAAGAAGATGGGAGTTGAGTATAGGGAACAGAAGCAAAGAATCACAAGAGAAAAAAACGGTTTGATTAGAATCTGGAAAGACAACTAAAATATACGCGAGGTGACAGACATCAGCAGTTAGTAGAGATCTCATTCAGGACAGTCTGACATAAAAGGAGTTTGGCTCAGGGTTATTCTCTATATGTAAGGTAAACAATGCATTTATTATTGAAAGTAGAAAAAGTGGGAGTCAGATGGTCATAGGAGAAGGAATAGGAAGTATGAACAGAAAGTCAATTTTTTTGAGGACATATAATGGTGAGTCAGACAGCTGATATTGTCTGCATAGATAAAGCAGCATTCTGCTCAAGAGCAAAAGCTCTTGAAGCCAATTCTTTATCTTATTGTACTATTTATAATACTATTTATTAATATTTTTAGTTCACTTGTCTATTCACTAAGCATCTGTTGGGAGTCAGCAATGTGTCAGGTACTGTCAAGTATTTTATAGTGAGTTCTGTGGGATGGACAAGTAAAAATGACAGTGCAGGGTAAGAACTATGATAGATTTATCTAGAATGTCTTCAAAAATGTCTTCAAGAATGTCTTCAAAAAGACACATTTATCCCTGGCCACAAGGAGGGGGATATTTAGCCGAGGGGGAGTTCATAGAAGCTGCCTCTCCAAGAATGTTTAGATCTTGTTAGCCAACTGAAAAAGAAAAAAAATGAGGGCACTTCAGGAAGAGGAATAGTTTTGCAAGGATATAGAAGTATAGCAATCCATGATGATTTCCAAGAAATGCAAGTTAATCTGATTAGTGTTAAGTATGAGTACAGAATGGTAGACTGGAGTGGTAGGCTGAAACTTCATCTTAAAAATGAAAATTAGGTATAAGTAATCTTTAATCAAAGTGGAAAAGTGTGACGGATTTTACATAACATTTCAATCTAAAATGGCTCCAAATATTTCATCAGTTAGTGATCCGGGAGTTGATACTTGTCCATAATGCTTTGTTATTCTATCATTATGGAAAACTAGAGCATTACTGTGTTTTCAAGTAATTGCCACATGTATTTACATTACAATTAATTATTGTGACAATTTGCTTTAATTTTCAGAGATTGCTTTGCATAAACCCACCCCTTTTTGAAATTTATCAAGTTTTGTTAAGTCCGACACAACATCATGTAGCACTTATAGGAACTAAAGGACTTACGGTATTAGAATTACCTAAAAGGTGGGGGAAGAATTCTGAATTTGAAGGTGGAAAAGTAACAGTGAATTGTAGGTAAGTTGTATTTCCATTTCATGTTTATCTTTATAATTTCCAGTACATACAGAAAATTTTTCAAGACCAGGGTTTCTTAAAATGTGTTTAGTAAATACACTACTATTGAAACATTAGAGCTCTCCTAATGGTCTGTAGGCTGGTTTCCTGTGGTATTAATGCTTATAGTGTGTGTGTGATTATATATTTATTATGCCTGAATTATTACATTGCTATCTCATTGGAAGTCAGGCTGTTCTTTCAATTTGATAGAAATAACATGTTTTAAAGGCAGTTATTGTCCAAGAGCCAGATGTTTGCTTAGAAGTTTATCAAGGTTTTGTTTTTATATAATTTCTTTTTTAACAAATCCAGAAAAGGATCTGAAAAATCTACTAAAAAGGATATAAGAAAAAAAAAAGAATATAAGATAAAAACACCTTTAGCTCTACAGTATATAAGGAAAGACTTCTTGAGCTGGTTTTTTTTTTGGCAGGGGGTTGTTTTTTTTAAAAAAAACAGGGTCTCCCTGTATAGTTCATGTTGGCCTTGAACTCATTATGAAGCCTAGGCTGGCCTTGAACTGGTGTCGATCCTCCTGCTTCAGCCTCCCAAGTGCTGAGATTATAGGCATGCACCACCACACTAAGCTGAATTATTTTAAATATTTTGTAGATCTGTTTCTACTTTTTTGTTTTTTTGGATTTTTTTTAGATAGGGTCTTGCTGTGTAGCCCAGGCTGGCCTTGAACTCACTGTGTAGCCCAGGCTGGCCTCAAACTTGAGGCTATCCTCCTTCCTCAGCATCCCAAGTACTTGGATCACAGGTGTGCACCCCCCCACACTTGTTTCCTATTTTTCAAAATAACAATGATAGTACCTTTCCTTGTAGTTTCCTTACAAGTTTAGCTTTAATGAAAGAATAAAAAAAAATGCTGTATTTAAAAACACTTGTGAAACACTATAAAATGTTAGTTTAGACTGTATTTTCATTTTGTCTTCGATAATAAATAGATGATTTGAATGCTCTTTCAGCAAGATTGAGAGAAATTTAGAAATTTGAAGGAAGTATTAAAATAGATTTATCTTTAGAAGATTTCTTTTGTTTTGTTTTGTTTTTGGTACCGGGGATTGAACTCGGGACCTTGCGATTGCAAGGCAGGCGGCGGCACCACTGAGCTAAATCCCCGGCCCTAGAAGGTTTCTTATTTAAGTTCTACATAGTGTTTTGGGAAATTGTTATCTTTATTTTAGTACCACTCCAGTCGCTGAGAGATTTTTCACCAGTTCTACATCTCTGACTCTGAAGCATGCTGCATGGTATCCAAGTGAAATGCTGGATCCCCACATAGTGCTGTTAACATCAGACAATGTAATAAGGTAAATATTATTTTTACTTCTCACACCTTTGTGAGTGGGAAAGCTGTCTGTGTTGGCTGATTAACAGCTCAAGGAGGCACCAATGAGTCCTGTAATGGCCATTGTAAACCATTCTCAATCATAAGAATTGCCTAAGTGTCCTAACCCACATGCCTTAATTATTGATTTTTCCTTATCAACTAGTCATCTGCCTCTAACCTCGCCTTTCCTAGTTTGACCTGTCATTACTGTTAGAATGATCTTCTCCAGACTCTTCATCATGTCATCCTTTGGTGATAATGTAGCTAGCATAGAGGAATGAGAATATAATTGAAAACTGAGAGATATGAATTCTTGCTTCAAAGCCACTTTTATTATTTTTGAGATCTTGAACTTCTTTTGGAGAACAGAGTAGTTCAGTTTCCAATCTGTAAAAAGTACATATTTGATTTAATTATTTCTAAATCCCCTTCTAAGTTTTGTACTCTATAATTTTTTTTTATTCTATGATTAAATGCTCTCATCTTACTTAAAATTCTATTAGCAGTTAATTTTCTGGATTTCCCGTTTTTGAAAAGTTTACTGGGAGCTGGGCCTGGTGGTGCATGCCTGTAATCCCAGCATTCGGGAGGCTGAGGCAGGAGGATCACCTCCAGTTCAAGGCCAGCCTGGGCTACATAGTGAGTTCAGGGCCAGCCTGAGCTACAAAGGGAGACCTTGCCTCAAAAAACAAAAAAAATTTTTTTTAAATAAATAAAAAAAAAGTTTATTGGGAGGACTCAATGGAGGTACAGTTTTATTTTTCCTAATCACTGCTTTTACCTATTCTGTCTAATCTTCCTTCCCTGCTGATGATTGATCCCTTAATGGCATTTTACACAGATTCTATACCTTTCCTGTTACTGTTATTTTTTGGAACTTAGTTTGTCTAATTTAAAATTGACCTCAAGTCATTTTCTAAACTGTATCTTGGCCCTTTCATAGGTCAGAAATGAGTGGAGAAAATGTGTTTCTCTTTTCACTCTTTTTCTGTCCCAGAATTTTGGAGTACAGGGTGGAGGGTAAGGACTAGGACTGCCTCTTCCTTCCTCTGATTTTAAGTCCTTCAAAACAGGGGTAAGGAGGGTGGGTAGGTGAGGCAGAAATCTTACCTAAGTGGTTGCTGTTAGGGATAGGGAAGTATGCCTTATTAATCTAGTTCCATCTGCTGCTCGTGACCTCTGTGTGGTAGTTTCTGCACAGATGGTGTACATGTGTGTTTAAGGGGCACTATGTAACTTTCAGCTCACTCCATCACAGAAGAATTCTGTCACACATTGGTTCCTGTCAGCTGTCCATTCCTGGAACCCTCTCTCAAGATAAGAGTATTTCCAAACTTGGTATCTCTTGTGCCTTCTCACCTAACTATTGGGGTCTTTCACATGGAATCATGGCAACTGCTGAGATCCTCTTTGCTGTCCTCCAATAACTGCAGAGAACTAGACATCCTATACCATAGTCCTTTCTTACAGTGCTCTAACATGCCTCCTTTAGATATTTCCAGATAATATATACATGCCTTAAGATGCTCAACTAGGACATGTCAGATTTACCCAAGAATTCCCATGGTGACCTATAGATCTCTTCTTTTCTTTTCTTGTAGTGCTGGGAAATGAACCCAGGGCCTTTCACATGCTAGGCAAGCACTCTACCACTGAGCTATAACCCCAGCCCTAATGAATACTTTGTAAAGCACGTTAGATTTCTAATAATGACATTACTAGCCTTTTGAAAGTTGTTTCCCTTTTTAACATGGCCATATATAAGTTACTTTAAATTAAAATGATTTTGTTTAAAAAAAATTTATACTTCCACATGAGAAAATTTGATAACATGATATTGAGTCTTCATGTGACAAAAACATGTATAGATTGCAGGGAGTCTTTTTTTTTTTTTTTTTTTTTGGTACCAGGGATCGAACTCGGGTCCTTGTGCTTGTGTAGCAGGCGAAACCACTGAGCTAAATCCCCGGCCCCAGGGAGTCTTTATATGATAAAACATGTATAGATTGCAGGCTAAATGTAACTCACACTGCCTGGCATTTGTTATATAAAGAAGTCCTTTGGTTGGACTTAGTGTCTAGTAGACCAGCACACATGGGTATAGAGGAAGGGAAGGTGGCTTGCTTAGGGGTGATAGCAAGGTAATTAGATAAAGTATAGTTGAGGGCTCAGAATGGGAAAGGTGGAGGTGCAATGGTATGGAATAAGCTGCTAAAGAATTTTGACTAGAAAACATTTCTATGGGTCCCAAGGAGATTTCCATTTTACATTGAGAACAAAGAAGTAGGCCACTTTGTCAGTAACAGCAAGATCTTTGGCAAAGAAATAGTTTGATAACTGGTAGGAAAATTCTCTAGTAAGAACTGATTAGATGAAGAGAAAAATGCAGTTTTGGGAAATGAAAAAATTTTAAGTGCTAGTTTTCTTCTTTTTGATTACTAGAATTTATTCTCTACATGAACCGCAGACACCCACTAAGGTGATTTTACTTTCAGAAGCAGAAGAGGAAAGTCTAATACTCAATAAAGGGTAAGTTTTTATTTGTGTCACATAATGTTTGTTTAGTTTATTGAGATTGTAAGTAAAATTTTAACAGACTGCAAGGTTTTCTAGAGATGGCTTTAGCATGTTCTAGGTAATATGAGAAGTAAGCAAAACTAGGCAAAGTAAATAAGTAACAAGAAGGTACAAATCAGAGTGTCACTGTAATAGTTTGATCTCTTTTCAAGAGTGTCAGAAACTGATTCCCTGTTGTAACTTGGATAAGAGAATACATTAGAAAATTGCAAAATTGTAGGAAAGCTGAAAGGTAAGAGTGGTAGGCTGGAGGCCTACTGGTTATTCACTCAGTATGGGTAAGGCAGATTGCTGGACTCTCAGACCAGCTTCTTTCTAGTATCCCAGAACCTAGAGTGGAACATATGATTCTCTGGTGACCCTACCTTCTTTTATGTTTTCTTACCCACCACAGGGACAAGTTCCTGACTACTTGACCACTGAAAGAATCATCCTTTGAACTTACAAAACCCCATTCCTCTGGGTTCCTCATCAGTCTTTCCAGTGCACACATCATCCCACTAGTGTGTGCAAATGACGTGAAACTTTAGTAGGAATATTTCTGGAAGCTCCACTTAGTTCTTGTCCTCTTGTGGTTATCACATCTAATAGTTTTGAATAGTTTTTGTTATTTGGGCTTTTATTCCTTGAATATTTTATACATATTTATATTTGACAGTTTCAATATCTAGAGTCTCTGTAGTAGAGATACTTAAATCTGTATTTGTCTTTTCCTAACCTGAAATGTCAGTGCTTTCTTTATCATTGTTGATCTCTGTGAACTTTCATTTATTTGATCCTAATGTTTGGAAATACAGAAAAGCTGAATTGGGGGTATATTCCAGTAATGGTTTGTGTCTTCTGCTTGGAACCAGGGATTACTACTGATCTGGGACCATTTCAATTCTCTTTGATGGTCTCAGAACTGAAAGTTTCCGTTAAATGATGTGAATGTCTTATAGCACAAATTTAAGTTCCAATGCATTCATCTCCTGTAGGGAAGGAAAGGGAAATACCTGCCTCTGGGCTTAGTCCTGTTCCTAGGTCAGGGCATTTTCTCTCCTGCAACATGTTTCCAAAGCTGACTAACTTCTTCATAAGAGATACATTATCTATATAAGAAGTAATACATGAAATGCAGTTGTTCAGAGCTTTAGCTCTGATGTCAGCTCACTTAGGTTCTAATCTTGGCTCTCCTGCTTGCCCACTCTGGCATCTAGGCAAGTTTTCCAATAACAGTAAGACTCATTTCCATGACTTATTCCATGAATATAATAGATAAGATAATAGTGTTCATTTGTTAGGGTTATTGTACAGAATAAATGACATAATGCATAAAGAAAGCTTAGCGTGGGGCTTGGCACAAAGTAAGTACACGTTGATACCTACTGTTATTAAATATGTTATAGTATTAAGCTTCAGTTAGGTTTTAATAGCTTGGGAGTCATTTAAGTCTCATTAAATTAACTTCTGTGTTTGTTCTCGCTTATTATCTTGACATTTTAGCCTAATTCAGGTATTTGTTGATTACTGATTCTAGTATTTCAGATTTTTCATTTACCTTATACTATATATCTTTCTACAGGATAGAGAAACTAAGATGTGAAACTTAACAATGCCTTACAATGATGTTGAAGATGTAAACTATATGAAGTTGATTTTATTTTAACTGTATTCATTAACCTTCTATTGAGTTAGTCTTTTTGAATAACCAATTACACTAAATTTTAAAATGTAAAAGAGCATGGTTTTATAGTTTGTCCTTCCTGATTATACAGGTAATGTATGGATGTACCTATTATATAATATTGGAGAAAATATTTGGAAAAAAATGGAAATCATCTGTAACATATAGCTTGTCTTCAGTACAGCAGCCAAAGTGATTATTTTTGTTTAATCAGATCATTCTACTTCCCTGTTCTCTATACCTGTTGATTTCTCAGATCCTTTACCATGGTCTGCAAGGGCCTTCAGGTCTGCCACCTGACTCCCTCTCCAGGTTCATTCTTCCCACTGTGCCCTGGCTGTCTGGGTTCCAGCCACTTTGACCTCCTTCCCATTCCTTACCTTCCACCTTAGAGCCTTGGCATCTCTGGGAGGGACAGCAGTTGCGTTTGACTTTGGTAGCAGTCCCAAAGAATATATTTAGACAAAATGCCCAAACCACTGTACATATTGGCATGTATCCTTTCCTCCTTTTCAGCTGCTCCTTCCCCTGCTATCTTCAGACTTGGTGCCTTACTTTCTTCAGATCTTTGCTCAAATATCATCTATCAGAGTCCTTGCCATACCACCTCACCTAAAATAGCACCTGTCAGTACCCTTTTGCTCTATTCTATTTTTCTTCATAACATCATTTTCTGAATTTAGTTTGTTTCTTCTCTGTTTATTGCGTCTCTCTCACTACAAGCAGAACCTTTGTTTAATTTGTTAATATATTTCCAGAACCTAGTACATGGCACACAGTAGGTGGTTAGTAAATATTCGTGGAATGAACGAGTCCTGCTGCTTAGAGAAAACTGTTGATGTTTTTATGTATAATAGTTTTATCACCTACTTTTTTCACTTAATTTTATGAGAATTTTTCAGTGTTAATGTTCTTCATGATTATAATTTTTATCTTTTCACTCTTGAATGCAACTTCCATACCTACCCAACTCCAGTTACTAGAAGTTTTTTGTTTTCAACAAGTTGATTTTCAAATCTCTTTGCAGAAGGGCATATACTGCATCTCTGGGAGAGACAGCAGTTGCATTTGACTTTGGGCCGTTGGCAGCAATTCCAAAGAATATATTTGGACAGAAAGGCAAAGATGAAGTAGTGGCATACCCACTGTACATCTTATATGAGAATGGGGAAACTTTCCTTACATATGTTAGTCTGTTACAAAGGTAAGTTGAGATGTTAACCCATCTTTAATGGAAACTCAGCTGTGTTCCAGTGTAGATTTTCATGGTTGGATATGGGATCGACATTTCTGAGTTTATGGCTATAAGCAACCTTAGATATTTGTTTTGCACATTTTGGAGAAACAAATAGTACAGATCATTTGGCTTTTTATTTTCTCAAATTATTTGGGTAAGTTCTGTGATTTAAGATAGGACTGAATTTGTGTTCACAAAGCCTAACTGAAAAAGTGTTCATTACTTACATGAGCAAGGCATTTTGGGAATGATTAAATATAATCTGGTGTCATATGTCCCAACTGAGGAAGGAAAAGACATACAGACACAAAAGATAATCACCCATACCACATGATTGGGAAATAGAACCGCACAGAAAGGAGAAATCCTTCTGACTGAAGAAGCAGAGGAAATTTTTGTAGAGAAGGATTGATACCGTGTGGGACATAACAGTTTCATGTAGGATTAAGTGAACCATCAGTGAAGGGTAAGACTATTTCCAAGGGTAACATAAAGGAGAGTGTGAAAGTAAGCAAATGCAGAGTCTTTCAAGGATGAGTGTGATTAGACATCTTGGGCTAGAGCAGAAGATTCATGAAAAGATCATTAAATGAGGGTTGCAAATCCAAGCCTAGCTTGGGCAATTTAGCGAGACCCCCCCATCTCAAATTTTTAAAAAGCAAAAAAAAATCAAGTTTTTAAAAAGCACTGAGGATATAGCTCTATGCAGTGATAGAGTACTTGCCCAAAGTACAAGAGTCCTTAGGTTCACTCATCGCTACTACAAAGAAAAGAAAGACTTAATGGGGGGGGGGGGATATTATGTGACAATTACCGAGTACAAGTTCCCTGCTGAAAACAGAAAAACAAAACAAAGAAAAGAAAGAAATGTTCTCTACCTTTCATACATGTTCTCTTTTGGGATTTTCTGGTAACATTATTACCTTCTCTTCCCCTTCCTCCCCTTAATGCCTGACCCTCCCTTCCACATTGTGGTCTGCTTATGACATTACCCCCAAACCTGAAAGTATCTACATTCCCTTGTAGCCAATCAGTCCCAAATTTTTATTGGTTTTGTGATGAAAATTTCTCAAATATTTACATCTTTATTATCATTCCTTTGTCCCTGCTCCAGACTCTCATCTTTTGTTCGTATCATTCTTCTCTTAGTTACCCTGAATCCAATTTCAGATCCTTCCATGTTATCCTCCTCACTACTACTAGGTGGGTGTTTCTGTATATTTTTTTGAAATAGAATCTCACTATGCAGACCAGACTGTACCCAAACTCACATTCCTCCTACCTTAATCTTTTAGGTGCTGGGATTGCAGGCATGTGCTACCACATTCAGCTTATATGGATTTTTATAAAGTGAATGTGTGTCATTCTTGATTTAAACCCCTAGTAATACACTGTCACACAGCAGAGATTGAATACTTTATTATGGCATGCACAACAATGAATAGATAAAATGTGATATTTATACACAGTGGAGTACTACTATGCCATAAAGAGGGATAAATTCGAGTCATTTGTAGGAAAATGATTGCTCCTTGAGACCATAATGTTAAGTGAAATAAATCAGACACACTAGCTTAAATATTACATGATTTCTTTGATATGAGAAACCCAAAATACAAATAAATGAAAAAAGGAAAATAAAAGATAGATAATAGGAAACAGGAAGATAGAACTTTTGCAAAAAAGGAAGGAGACCAAGAGATGGAGGAAGTGGGGAGAGAAGGGGAAGGAGATAAAAAGAATTGAGATGTTATATACATGTACCAACTCCCCACAATGACCGTAATCTTATGTACTGCAAACATGTACTAATAAAATTAAGAAATAAAAGGGGGAGGTAGAATGATCCAAAAAGAAGAAAAAATAATGGCACACAGAACTTTGTCATAAGCCAGTCCTACATATCTGTCCAGCTTTAGACCTTGTACTTTTACTCCCATCATAGTGAGTTTCCTTCCTGTTAGTTCCTTGTCTTCATGCTTCTACGACTTTGCATAAGCTGTTTTCCTAGATTGGAACATTCCTTTGTTTGTTTTTGAGACAGGATCTCACTATGTAGTCAAGACTGGCCTTGAACTATGTAGTCTAGGCTAGCCTCAAACTTGCAGTGATCCTCCTGCCTCAGTCTCCTCGAGTGCTGGGATTATACGTGTGTGCCACCATCTCTCTGGCTCAATTTGGAACATTCAACCTTCCAACTGCTTTTCCAGAAAGCATTCATTCTCTATGTCTTTGGGGATTTGGGGTTGCTTTTTTTTTTTGATGCCTTTCTTACCTCATTTACTTTGTATCTTTTTGCTCCATTGTACCCTACACAGCTTTCTATTGTTACACCTATCACATGGTATAGTAATTCTGGTTAAATGTCTGCTTTCCCATCTAAACCATCAATTCATTCATTGGGAGTATCATGTAACACTCAAGAAATATATATTCATCTAATTAAATTAAACATGTAAGTCCAAAGACCTTAAGAGAAGTTACATTTCAGAAAAAAAGATTTGGGCATCATCAGAGTATTTATGGCAGTTAAAACCAGACATTTTTTTTTTCAGACAGGGTCTCCCTGTCCCTGTATAGTCCTGCCTGGTCTTGAACTCACATGTAGTCTAGGCTGGCCTCGAACTCCTGGCAGTCCTCCTGCCTCAGCCTCCCGAGTGCTGGGATTACAGGCATATGCCACCATGCCTGGCTTAAACCAGGTATACTTTAATATGTCACCAGGTATTTTGAATAAAAAGATGACTTACAACAGACTCCTGCAGACACCAATACTTGAGAGAAATTAGAGAAGGACATTAGATTTGTTTGTTCAGAGAAGCACGAAGAAAAACACTACAAGAAAAAATTGTTAGGTATGTTAAGAGTGTTAAGTAGCAGTAATTGTTAACCAGTGATAATGTAATAGGTCACTTGGATTTGTTAACTAAAATCATATGGTTGTCCTTTGCCAGAGCAGGTTCAATGGAATGGTGAAAACACAAACCATAGGAGATTCAGGGCAAGGCTTGCAACTTCTGTCTATTTTGGTCTGAATAATTCTTGGCTGTGGGGTAATATTTAGCAGCATCTCTGGCACCTACCCAGTAAGTGCCAGTAACCCCCTTTGCCCCAGTTGTGATAGCCCAGAATGTCTTCAGATGTTGCCAGTGTGCCCTCATGGGCAAAATTATCTGTGACTGAAATCTACCAGTGTTGCAAAGTGGGTGGGAAAGTGAAAATGGAGACACCGAGAATATGCTATATTTGTAATGAGGCTGTGATTACTAGAGAAAGCCAAAGTCAAAGAATGGTTTTAAAGCTAGGCATGGTATTTTCAATCAACATTTCGCAAGTTTGTTTTCATTCTTTTTAGCCCTGGGAATATTGGAAAGCTGTTGGGTCCGTTGCCCATGCATCCTGCGGCGGAAGATAACTATGGTTATGATGCTTGTGCTATACTCTGCTTACCCTGTGTCCCCAACATCTTAGTGATCGCCACCGAATCAGGAATGCTGTATCACTGTGTTGTGCTAGAGGGGGAAGAAGAAGATGACCACACAGTAAGTACAGGCTAGTGTTGGTATATTTCATATCTTTAACACCAAGTATAGTTTGTGGCCCAGTATAAATGTTTATTTGATGAATTTTACCTTACATCTGGCATTTCTGGTATTTTAAATACTGTATTAAACACTTAAAAATCTAAATGGAAAGAAGTTAGAGGAGGTTGCCGAACTTACTTGGTCTACCAACCTGCATGCTGCTGACCTCTATATTATTGTCCTTGGTAACAGATATACAGGTCCTTTGATTTTTCTCCAGACTTTCTTTTTCGTAAAGGAAGAGAAACATTTTTTTTTCTCTTTTAATAAATAACAGTGAACTGTAAGGATAGGGGATGGAATTAAGAAGAATCTAAAAGCACTATTTGATCTAGCTTCTTGCTTCTGTTTTTAATTATATAATTCTTCAAATGATCGTACAAGATCAAAATTACACTTTTTTTTTTTTTACAGCCAGAAAAGTCCTGGGATTCCAGGCCTGAACTCATTCCTTCTCTGTATGTGTTTGAATGTGTTGAGTTGGAGCTTGCCCTGAAACTGGCCTCTGGAGAGGATGATCCCTTTGATTGTGACTTTTCTTGTCCAATCAAACTTCATAGAGGTAAGGTACTCACTAAATGTAGTTCTTTTGTCCCATTATATTTATACTAAAACTATCACCCATTCTTCCCATGTAATTTATTTGTTCTGTGGTTCCAGCCTTTAAAAAAAAAAGTTGAGTGGGTTCTTTTTTTTTTTTTTTTTTTTTTGTTATTCTTTTATTGGTACATTGTAGGTATACAGCACAATTACATTTCTCATTGGGAATTGTACCTTTACATAATGCATCTTGGTTCTTATTTTTTCCCCATTCCTAGCCCTCCCTTCACGTCCTCCACCCTTCCCTATTTACAAAGACTTTATTTCCATTTTTTCCATTTCTCAGCATTTTTCCTTTCCCTTCTTTCCTTTCCCCTGCCCCTCCCACTACCCCTATCCCTTTGGACCTTTTCTTCCTATTTTGCATTATCGATTATTCATTCTAATCAATGGTACATTTTAGGTATACAATATAATGACATTCATCATTGGAAATTTGCACCTTTACATAATCTCTCTTGGTTCTTATTTTTCACCCTTGCCCAGCCCTCCCTTCAACCCCTCCATTCCTCCCTATTTACAAAGATTTTGTTCCTATTTTTCCATTTTCTCATATTAATCCCATTCCCTTCCATCCTTTCCCCTAGCCCTCCCACTTCCTTCCCCTTTGCCCCTTTTCTTCCTATTTCACATTACCTATTATACATTTAGTCCTTATTTACACTTTCAGTTTCTCACACCAGAGAAACTATTTGGTATTTATACATGTGTGTCCTATTTATTTCACTTAAGAGTATCGCCTCAATGTGCATCCACTTAGCTATAAATGTCTCTAATTTCTCATTTTTTATGGCTGAGTAGTACTCCATTTTATTAAAAAACCACATTTTCTTTATCCAGTCTCCAGTTGATGGGCATTTGGGCTGTTTCCAAGTTATAGCTATTACAAACTGTGCTGCTATGAACATGGGCGCACATATATCACTGTGGTATGATTCTTTTAATTCTTTGGGGAAGATCCCCAGCAGTGGAATAGTGGGGTCAAATGGGACTTCCAGTCCTAGTTCTTTGAGGTATCTCCATACTGATTTCCACAGTGGTTGCACCAGACTACACTCCCACCAGCAGTGGAGCAGGGTTCCTCTTTCCCCACAGCCCCGCCAGCATTTGTTATTGGTTGATTTCATGATAGCAGCCATTCTTTCTGGAGTGAAGTGGAATCTCAGCATTGTGTTCATTTGCATCTCTCAAATGACCAGTGATGTTGAACATTTTTTCATGTATTTATTTGCTGTTTCTACTTCTTTGTCTGAGAAATGTCTGTTCATTTCACATGCCCATTTTTGGATTGGGTCTTTAAATTTGGGAGGTCTGATCTTTTTAAGTTCTTTATAGATTCGAGAGAGTAGACTTTTGTCTGAGGAAGAGCAGGTGAAGATTTTTTCCCACATTGTGGGTTGTCTCTTCACACTGCTGGTGGTTTCTCTTGCTGTGCAGAAGCCTTTTAATAAGAAGAGATCCCACTTGTTGATTGTTTGTGCTAGTTCACGGGCAACTGAGGTTTTGTTCATAAAATCTTTTCCTACACCGATGTCTTCAAGGGTTGTGCCTAACCTCTGTTCCAACTGGTTCAGAGTTTGTATTTTAATATTTAGATCTTTAATCCATTTTGATTTTAGTTTAGTGCATGGTGAGAGATACAGGTCTAGTTGTAATCTTTGGCAAGTTGAAGCCCAGTTTTTCCAGCACCATTTATTAAAGAGGCTATCTTTCCTCCAGTGAGGGTGTTTGGCTCCTTTATCGAAGATGAGATGGCTGAGTGTGTCTGGCGTTGTTTCTGCATCTTCTAATCTGTTCCACTGGTCCTCAGGTCTGTTTCTTTGCCAGTACCATGCTGTTTTTATCACAGTAGCTTTGTAGTAGAATTGCAGGTTGGGTATTGTGATACCCCCTGCCCTGTCTGTGTTACCTAGAATTACTTTTGCTATTCTGGGTCTCTTCTTGTTCCAAATGATTTTTTGGATTGCTGTCTCAAGGTCTATGAAGTGTGCTGCTGGGATCTCAATTGGAATTGCATTAAATCTATATAGCAGTTTTGGAAGTATGGCCATTTTCACTATATTAATCCTTCCTACCCAGGAGCAGGGGACGTCTGTCCATTTTCTGATATCACCTTCAATCTCTCTTTTCAGAGTGCCATAGTTTTCAGAGAAGAGGTCTTTGATTTCTTTTGTTAGGTTGATTCCTAGGTATTTCAGTTTTTTGGATGCTATTGTGAAAGGAATTATTTGCCCTATTTCTCTCTCAGCAAGTCTGTCATTGGTGTAGAGGAAAGCTATTGATTTTTGTGTGTTGACCTTGTAACCAGCTACTTGACTGAATTTGGTTATTACGTCTAGAAGACTTTTGGTGGAGTTCTTGGGGTCTTCTATATAGAGTATCATGTCATCTGCAAATAGTGACAATTTGACTTCTTCATTTCCTATCTTTATTCCTTTTATTTCTTTCTCTTGTCTAATTGCCGTGGCTAATGTTTCCAGAACTATATTGAACAAGAGTGGTGATAGTGGACATCCTTGTCTTGTTCCTGATTTTAGTGAAGGATTTCAGTTTTTGACCATTTAGTATGATATTGGCTGTTGGTTTTTCATAGATGGCTTCTATCAGTTTGAGGTAGAGACCATCTATTCCAATTTTTTGTAGGGTTTTTATCATAAATGCATGTTAGATTTTGTCAAATGCTTTTTCTGCATCTATGGAGATAATCATATGGTTTTTGTCCTTGGCTCTATTGATATAGTGTATTACATTGATTGATTTGTGTATATTGAACCATCCCTGCATCCCTGGGATGAATCCCACTTGATCAGGGTATATGATCTTCTTGATGATCTTCTGCATTCTGTTTGCCATTATCTTATTAAGGATTTTTCCATCTATGTTCATTAGTGAGATTGGACTATAGTTCTCTTTTTCAGTTGGGTCTTTCTCTGCTTTGGGGATCAAGGTGATGCTTGCTTCCAGGAATGAATTTGGGAGTATTGCTTCCCTTTCAATTTCATTGAAGAGTCTAAACAGTAGTGGCAGCAGTTCCTCTCTAAATGTCTTGTAGAATTCAGGAGTGAAGCCATCAGGGCCCGGGCTTTTCTTAGTTGATAAGTTTTTAATTACATTTTCAATTTCATTGGTTGATATTGGGTTGTTCAGAATTTTTAGGTCTTCTTCGTTCAACTTTGGTAATTCATATGTATCTAGGAATCTGTCCATTTCTTCTGTGTTTTCCATCTTATTGGCGTATATGTTCTGGAAGTAGGTATTGATGATTCTCTGGATTTCTGCTGGGTCTGTTGTAATTTCACCCTTTTCATTTCTACTTGCATGGATTTGGGCCTTTTCTTTCCTTTTTCTGACAAGGTTGGCTAAAGGTTTGTCAATTTTGTTGATTCTTTCAAAGAACCAACTCTGGGCTTCATTGATTTTTTGTATCATTCTCTTAGTCTCCATTGCATTGATTTCTCCTCTGATCTTTATAATTTCCTCCCTTGTGTGAGCTCTGGGGTTGTCCTGTTCTTTTTCTAGAAGCTTGAGGTTCAGCAGCAGGTTGTTTAATTCGGCTCATTCTGTTTTCCTAATATGTGTATTCACTGCTATGAATTTCCCTCGTAAGACTGCTTTCATTGTGTCCCATAGATTCCGATACGTTGTACTGTCGTCATTTAATTGAAGGAACTGTCTGATTTTTTCTTTAATTTCCTCTGTGACCCATTGGTTATTCAGAAGTGTGTTGTTCAATTTCCACATGTTTATGAAATTTTTTTAGTTTCTTTTGCTATGGATCTCCAATTTCATCGAACTATAGTCTGATAATATACAGGGGATAACTTCAGTCCCTTTGCACTTACTTAAACATGTTCTGTGTGTGAGTATGTGGTCTGTTTTTGAGAATGACCCATGTGCAGCTGAGAAGAATGTGTATTCTGATTTTGTGGGGTGGAAGACTCTGTAAACATCTGTTAAGTTCATTTGTTCAAGAGTTCGATTGAGTTCTAGTATTTCATTACTTATTTTTAGTCTAGTTGATCTATCTATTGGTGACAGTGGGGTGTTGAGGTTTCCCACTACAATTGTATTAGTGCATATATGGCTTTTCATGTCCATTAGTATTTGTTTTATATTGTTGGGTGCACTAGTGTTTGGTGCATAGATATTTATGATTGTCATCTCTTCCTCTTGGATTGTGCCCTATACAAGGATGTAGTGTCCGTCTTCATCTCTCTTAATCAGTGTTGGTTTGAAATCTATTTCATCTGCAAAGAGGATACCTACTCCTGCTTTTTTTCGGGTTCTTGTTGCATGCAGTATTGTTTTCCACCCTTTAACTTTCAGTCTGTGAGTTTCCTTTTGAATTAAGTGTGTTTCTTGTATGCAGCATATTGTTGGATTTTGCTTCTTGACACATTCTGCCAGTCTGTTTCTTTTGATTGGTGACTTGAGACCATTAACATTGATGGTTATAACTGAAATGTATTGACTTGTCATTGCCATGACTTTTTCTTTTTGTTGGGTTCTCCCCCTTTACATTTAATTTCTTGTCATGCCAGATGGGTTCATTCTGCTTTGCTTCCTGGGGTTGTGATCCTCAATGTCTGTTCCTAGGATATTGTGTAAAATTCTTTGGAGTGCTGGTTTGGTATTCACGAAGTTCCTAAGGTGCACTTTGTCATGAAAATATCTTATTTCTCCATGAATTTTGAAAGATAGTTTTGCAGGGTACATCAGTCTAGTTTGGAGGCTGTTTTCTTTTAGGTCTTGGAATATGTCACTCCAAGCTCTTCTTGCCTTGATGGTTTGTGTTGAGAAGTCTGCTGTGATTCTGATGGGCTTTCCTTTGTATGTGATTTGTTTCTTTTCTCTGACTGCTTGTAGAACTTTGTTCTTCTGTTGTGTTTCTGGAATCTTAACAATTATATGCCTATGTGTAGATTCTTTTTGATCAAGGCTATTTGGAGTCCTATATGCCTCACTTATCTGTATGTCAAGCTCTTTTCCCCTGCTTGGGAAGTTTTCTGCCATTATTTCTTTGAAGAGATTTTTTTATGTCATCTCCATTCTCTCCTGTTTCTTCATTGAGCCCAGTCTTATGTTATTCTTCTTTGCATCATCTAGCAGCTGCTGGATTGATTTCTCGTGTTCCCTTATAATTTTGAAGCAACTTTTCTTTTCCTGGTCACTCATTGCAATCTTATCTTCTATATCTGAAATTCTGTCCTCACATTGGCTCATTCTGCTGTGTAGACTTTCAATGAAGTTTTTCATGTCCTGGAAATCTATTTGCATCTGTTTTATGGATTCCATTTGTTTCTTGTGTTGGGATTTCATCATGTTCCTGAGCTTCTCTCTAGATTTATTAATCATGTCTTGCACTAGGGGCACAATTTCTCCTGTTATCTGAGAAATTATTTCTGATTTCATTTTTTCCAGATCCCCTTTTGTTGCCAGTTCAGTGGGTCCAGGTGGTTGAGTATCAGAGTGTTCCATCTCATTTCCCTTTGGGGTTGCTGTAGGTGATCTGGAAGTCTGGTTTTGAGACTTATTTATGTGTTTTCTCATTTCAACTGGGCGAGGGCTCTTGGGGCTTGCACAGATTACCTCCTCTGAGCTGGGAGAGGTGGGACAGGGTCCGGGAGCAGCGGTAGGGATGGTCGTCCAAAAGCCCTTTCCTGTGGGCTGGGAGCCACGGGAGGGATGGTGGCCAGGAAGCCCCTTCCTCTGGACCAGGAGCAGTGGGATGGCGGCTCAGAAGCCCATACCTCTGGGCCGGGAGTGGTGGTAGGGATGGTGGCCCGGAAGCCCCTACCTCTGGGCCGGGAGCAGCAGGACTCAGTACCGTGGTCTGGTGGTCTGGTGTCCTCTGTGTCTTTTCAGTGGTAGAGAACTTATGTAGAGACCCTGGGTTTAACCTCAGTACTTTTCAAGCTTCTAGAGGCCACCTGCATTCAAAGACTGTTAGTCTCCTTCTCCATCTTCAAAGCCAGTCATTGAAGGTTCTCACATTAAATTAGCTCTCAGTTGAGTGGGTTCTTTTGGCCTTTTAGTCACTACACAGTACACTTAGCTATCTGAAGCAGATTGAGCAAATTTCTGAAGATTTAAAATAGAGATCTTGGGCCGGGGAGTTAGCTCAGTGGTTCTGCCACCTGGCTCGCCAGCACAAGGTCCGGAGTTTGATCCCCGGTACCAAAAAAAAAAAATAAGAGATCTCTAGTCTGGACCCATCCAGTTGTACATGGTCCTATCGAAAGTAGGTTTCATGATTCAAGTATTTAAATGTATGCTAGCTTTAAATTAGCTTTAAAAGTCAAATGGTACCATAGCCATGTGCCACATAACAGCATATTAGACAACATCAGACCGAATGTACAGTGGTGATCCTGTAAAGTTATATTGCCTAGTTACACCATGGCCATCTTCATTTGCTTATGGATACTCTTGTTTCCACAACAGTGGCCTAGGAATGCATTTCTTAGATGTTTCCTTGTTGTTAAGTGACATGACTCTGCTGATGTTAAGCAATTTTTAAAGTATCTTCATTACCTTTTGTACTAAAATGCAATTTGAATGTTACCTTAATCCACTTCTGCCGCCGCCGCCCCCCCCCCCCCCATGGTGCTGGGGACCAAATCCATGGCCTTCCACATGCTAGGCAAACACTTTATCACTGAGCTACAACTAACCTTTTTTTTCTGTTTTTAACTTGCCTGGGTTGGTATCAAATCCATCTAGGGTCTTAACACCATTCATCTAAGGAGATCTTGCTGAAAAAAAATCAAAGAACATGTTTTTCAGATACAGTGATTGAGTGGAAGGAGTTTGCTGAAGTATACTAGGCTTTAGTTCTAGCTCTACCATTAGAAGGCTTTATAGCCTTGGGCATTTAATAACCCGCTCTGGTCTTCAGTTTTCTCATCTGAAAACAGTAAGGGTCAATAATAGGTAATCTGTAAGATCTCTTCTAAAACAAAAATGCTGAAATCTATAGGCCCCTTCCAACATTTTTCAGTTTCTCCTTTAGGATCTTGTCTTTCTCTCTGAAGAAATGAGGAACAAGCAACACTTTACTGGGGCTGGGGATTTAGCTCAGTGGTTCCAGCACCTGCCTCACAAGCGCAAGGTCTCGAGTTAGATCCCCGGTACCAAAAAAAAAAAAAAAACTTTACTCAGGGCCAGGGATTTAGCTCAGTGGTTCTGCCACCTGCCTCGCCAAGTGCAAGGCCCTGAGTTCAATCCCCGGTACCAAAAAACCCCAAAAAACACTTTACTCATTCTGTGGAATAATTGAATATACCTTTTGGTAGTTTTCTTTTGTCCAGTGCAGAGACAAGGATTCCAGTCTTAATTTTCTTTTTCTTTTTGACTTTTTTGAGACAAAATCTCCTCATGTAGTTCACACTGGCCTTGAACTCACTATGTAGCCTAGGCTTGCCTCAGATTTGCAGAGATCCTGCTGCTTCAGCCTCCCAAGTGCCAAGATTACAAGTGTGTGCCACCACACCCAGCTCCAGGATTCCAGTCTTGTAGCAGATTGACTTAGTTGGCTTGCAGCTCTCTTTAGCTAGTTTGCCTCAGTTTAGTTAATAATGGCTCCAACTCTGTACTGAAGTAAAGCCAAAACATTTAAGGATGCATTATTTATTCTTTACATAATATATCACCAAAGAGACCACACTGGGCATATCTAAGGTGTTTCAAAAGATACAGTCTAAAATTAAGTCTAAGAACATCACAGATGAGGGAGTGCACTGAGACCTAGTGAGGCAAAGTGATGTAAAGGATATGTATTTCTTTGGAAAATCTTAAGTATAAATTGAGGGGGGGGTCTTCTAATGAAAGTAACATTTTTATTTGTGAAGCTAAATTTTAACTTGTTCATATCTGTGCTTAATGTATATCACAATCACTGAAATACACCCAGATTTAAGACAAAAGTAAAATGCCTGTCATATAACATGAGGGTACCTAGGAAATTCCTACTTCAGTAACTAAATGTTGGCTTTTTTTCATAATACATTTCTGTTACTTCCCAGTAGTAAGTTTTACCTGTCAACTTTAGTATCACAAATAAATTTTGAAGAGCTATCTTAAATAGTAGATCTAGTGAGATCATTTGAGCCTTAAGTCTTAAATTTGGGCAAGTGAAAGGACAGTTTTCAGTATTTTATTGTTTCAGCAGAGAAATGATTCCCTTTAACCAGAGATGTTTTAAAAGCTTTTTATAACAGAATGCTATTTTCAAGTATTAGGCAGAAACCAGGATATAAAACAGGTAAAAATAATATAATACCAATTTACTACATTAACTTAACTATAAAATCAACATAAAGAGAGAGTACTTGCCTAGCATGCCCAAAGCCTTAGGTTCAAGCCCCAGTAGCACCAAAGAAAAATATTCACTTAGCCAGGCATGGTAGTACACACCTGTAATTCTAGCTGAGGTGGGAGGACCCCAACTCTGAGGCAGCCTGGGCAGCTAAGCAACACCTTATCTCAGAATAGAAAATAAAAAGTGCTGGGAATATAGCTCAGTGGTAAAGTGTGCCCCTGGGTTTGATCCTCAGTAACACACACACACATACACACACACACAGAAAGTGAGGCTGTTTAAAAGAAAAATTTAGGTGTTTATGGATATTGTCATCAGTTTTATGATATACAAGGTGGGATCAAAAATATGGTTAATGGGCAGAAATTTGGCTCAGTGGCACGGAGCTATCCTTGTAAGTGCAAGGTCCTCAGTTTGATCCCCGGTACAAAAAAAAAATATATATATATATATATATGGTTAATGTTTAGATTTGGGGGGGGATTTCTTATAGTAAAAGACATATTGCCATTAATCCCCCTTAAAATAATCTCCCTTGCTTCACACAAACTTATCCCATCATCCTTGCCACTTTCTGAAGCCATTCTGGAAGTCCTGTCTCATAAGTGTCTTTAGTTGTGCTGTTGCAGTTATTTTAATGTGTTGAATTGATTGAAAACATTTACCTTTCCTGATAGTTTTAGAGAAGAGCCAGACATTGAATGGTGTTAGATCTGGTGGTAAGGTAGTTGAGGACACACCATATTTTTACAAGCCTACCTTTCTGTTGGATTTTACTTGACAGCAGCATTCACTGCCATTTTTTATTACACCTCATAAAGACACAGAAAAGGAGGTCCAGAACTGCTCTAGAAAGTGGCAAGAACAGTAGGCTAAAGGTGTTCAAAATGAGGGGGTGTGTTTTGAGGATTAATGGCAATGTTTTTTTTTTATTTTATTTTTTTTTTGGTACCGGGGATCGAACTTGGGTCTTTGTGCTTGCACAGCAGGTGGCGAAACCACTGAGCTAAATCCCCAGCCCAGCAATGTGTCTTTTTTTTTTTTTCCCCATTAACTTTTTTGGTACATTTTAGGTATAAAATACAGTTACATTCATCATCGGGATCTTGTACCATTACATGAGTCTCTTGGTTCTTATTTTTTTTCCCCTTCCCTTGCCCTCCCTTCACCCCCTCCACCCTTAACTATTTGCAAAGACCTTGTTTCCATTTTTTTCCTCTTCTCATATTTTTTTCCTTTCCCTTTTTTCCCTTCCCCTACCCCTCCCACTTCCCCTGCTCTTTTAGACCTTTTCTTCCTGTTACACAATATCAGTTATACATTTTTAAAATTACAATATTAAGATCTAGGAGACATTACCACAGATTTTACAGAATTTAAAAGGATATAGAAAGCATATTACAATAGTCTTTTTTGAAATAAATTTGACAATTTCTAAGAAGTAACTTAGAAGACAAATTAATGAAACTAACTCTGGAGGAAATATAAAATTTGAATAGCACCTATTAAAGAAAGTATATTCCTAGCTTGAAAACCTACCTATATGACAACAGCAGGCTCATAAACATTTTAACTGATAAATTATATCAAACAATTAAAGCAGGAAAAAGAAGGAACACTTCTCCCCTCATTTTAAGAACTCAACATTGTGCTAATCCTAAAATTGGATAAAGATAATAGAAGAAAAAAGTATGAACATAGATAGAAATTTGTGTAACAAAACAATGAGAAGTCAGATCTGGCAGTATGTAGAAAGTGGTTTTATTATAGGGATGGCAGTGTTGGTTCAGCATTGGAAGATCCACCCCCAAAAGTCATCCTTTTAACAGAGGAAAGGAAAAAGCCGTATGATCCTGTCACTAGTTGGAGAAAAAGTATTAGACCAAATTCTACAGCTGTTCATGGTAAAAGCTATCAGGAGACTAGAAGTAGAACAAAAACTTCTCAACAAATTAAAGACATGTACTCCATACTTCCAGCGAGAATGCCTTGTATGAATGGAGAAGATACAATGCTTTCTCCTCAAGGTGGGGAACAAGGGCAGATATGCTTACTCTTTATCTGTCCGTTAAACTTTGAAGCATAAGCTCAAACCAAAATAGTCTGGCAATAAAATGACACAACTAGGATAGGACTGGCACAACAGAAGCAAAATCTTTAGATGAAATGATCATCTACAAAGAAAATACTAAGAAATCTCTAGGAGCCTCTAGAACTTGTACTTGAATTTAGCAGGATTAGAAAACACAAGGTATTTATAAAAATTCAGGTCAGTGTACACTTGCTATAAATGAAGAACTAGATATTGAAATTTAAAAGTTACGTAGGAGTACAAAGGACCCAGAAAAGCCAAAAACAAAAACAAAAACAGTGTTGGAGGACGTTTAGCACCCAATTTTAAGACTTCTTCTAAAACTACAGTAATCAAGGCAGTGTTGGTGTAAGGAAAGACACATAGATCATTTGAATAAAACAGAGAATCTAGAAATAGAACCACACATATATAGTCCACTGAGTTTTGAAAGATTATTTAACATTAGCACTTTATAGAATATAAACTCAATTCAAGAGCCGAGGAAGAGATAGTGTCTTCAGCAAACAGCACTAGAACACCTGGTATCCATATATAAAAAATTAACCTCAACCTTTTTTTCCATATATGAAAATAACCTGAAGGGATCTATGAACCTAAATAAGAAAGCCTAAAAGTATAAAACTTTAAGAACAAATTATAAGGGAAAATATTTATGAATTCAGGGTAGACAAGAACTACCTAGGATACAAAAAACATGATGTATAAAAGAAAAAAATTGATAAATGAGATTCCATCAACATTTAAACTTTAAATGACATCATTAAAATGAAAAGTAGTCCTTAAACAGACCATATTTACAATGCATATAACCTATGACCAGAATCTATAAAGAATTTTTAGAGCTCATTAATAGACAACCCAATTAAAATGTAGACATAAGATGATAAATAGCCAGTATAGCACAAGGAAAGGTGTGCAACTCTAGAATCAGAAACATACTAATCAGTACAGTAATAAGATTGAATTATACACTCATTAGGGAGATGAAGTCAAAAGTTTTAAAAGCCTTGTCATGACTCTTTCTTTTTGTTGGATTCTTCCCCTTAGCATTTAATTTGTCAAGCCCAGTGGATTCATTCTGCTCGGTTTCCTGGGGTTGTGATCCTCATTGTCTTTTCCTAGGATATTGTCTAAAATATTTTGGAGTGCCAGTTTGGTATTCATGAAGTTCCTAAGGTGCTCTTTATCATCAAAGTATCTTATTTCTCCATCAATTTTGAAAGATAGTTTTGCAGGGTACATCAGTCTGGGTTGGAGGGTATTTTCCTTTAGGTCTTGAAATACATCACTCCAAGCTCTTCTTGCCTTGAGGGTTTGCATTGAGAAGTCTGCTGTGATTCTGATGGGCTTTCCTTTGTATGTGATTTGTTTCTTTTCTCTCACTGCTTGTAGAATTTTATTCTTCTGTTGGATTTCTGGAATCCTAACTATTATATGCCTATGTGTAGATTTTTTTTTGATTAAGGCTAGCTGGAGTCCTATATGCCTTACTTATCTGTATGTCAAGTTCTTTTCCCCTGCTTGGGAAGTTTTCTCCCATCACTTCTGTGAAGAGTTTTTTTATGTCATCTGTACACTCTCCCCTTTCTTCATTGACTCCAATCAGTCTTATGTTATTCTTCTTTGCATTGTCTAGCAGCTGCTGGATTGATTTCTTGTGTTCCCTTACAATTTTAAAGTAATTTTTCTTTTCCTCCTCACTAATTGCAATCTTATCTTCTATATGTAAAATTCTATCCTCACATTGGTTCATTCTGCTGCACAGACTTTCGATGGAGTTTTTAATCTCTTGGAAATCTGTTTGTATCTGTTTTATGGATTCCATTTGTTTCCTGTGTTGGGATTCCATCATGTTCCTCAGCTCCTCTATTTTTTTATCTTTGTCCTCTCTAGATTTATTAATCATGTCTTGCACCATGAGCACAATCTTTGCTGTTATCTGAGTAATTATTTCTGATTTCATTTTTCCCAGATCCTCTTTTGTTGCCAGTTCAGAGTCCAGGTGGTTGAGTATCAGAGTGTTCCATCTCGTTTCCCTTTGGGGTTGCTGTAGGTGATCCAGAAGTCTGTTTTTGAGGCTTGTTTATGTGTCTTCTCATTTCCACGGGGCGGTGGGGGGGGTGTGCTTCTGGTGCCCTCACGGTTCACCTTCTCTGCCCTAGGAGCTTGGGATAGCGGTGGGGGAGCTTCCTTCTGGGTGCTGGGACTAGCTGAGCTTCACTGCCCTAGGAGCCTGGGATGGCGGTGGGGGAGCTTCTTTCCGGGTGCTGGGACCAGCTGAATTTCACTGCCCTAGGAGCCTGGGATGGCGGTGGGGGAGCTTCCTTCCGGGTGCTGGGACCGGCTCACCCTCTCTGCCCTAGGAGCCTGGGATGGAGGGGGGGAGCTTCCTTCCGGGTGCTGGGACCCGATGCCCAGCAATATGTCTTTTACTGTAATACATTTTTAAAATTTAAACATCACTGTATATTTTATATCACATACATTATTTCTATAATATTTTTAACTTTTCAGCCACAAAGATAAATATTTATAAGTAATAATAGGTATTCAGGAGCTCGTATTCTAGTCTGAGTATTATTGACACTAGGACTCAAAAGAAGTACAGAAATTTTTGTTTCAAAGCCAGTTAATTAAAATTATTTAATAACTACTCACATTCTTTAGTATAAATATAAATGACTATCAACCAAAAGAGAATCTAAAACTGAAGATAAACTTTAGAACTGTCTGTAGGTCAACATTATGAAGACAGGTAAAACCTTCCTTATTATGAAAGGACTATTCACTGAGGGATTATGCTAGTGTCCTTTCAGTCCCTGAGTTGTAGGAGTGCACTTATTTCACCAGTTTCGTGTCAGGAGACTTATGCAAGCACAGGTTTTCTGCAGAGTGACCATGTCTAATGTGTTTTACTTTGAAGAACTATAAATAAATGCAAAAGACATAGATGAGTTACTTGACAGTAAGAGTTTATGTTTTGGTAAACTCTTATTTTTTAGAAAATAACATACTTAGGTTATACTTTTAAAAATATTTAAAATATATTTGAAAATTTAATTAAAAATTTAAAATATCAGAATCACAGGCCCAGTACCTTATAAAGTCCTTGTAAGCCTTTTATCACATTCATTAACAAATATGTTTGTAGGCTACTGGGATAAATTCTTTTCATATTCTAATGGGTACCTTTTATCTTACTAATGATTCCACTTGCAGATCCCAAGTGTCCTTCAAGGTATCACTGCACTCATGAAGCTGGTGTACATAGTGTTGGGCTAACTTGGATTCATAAACTTCACAAATTTCTTGGATCAGGTAAGCTTACTAACTTCCTGTATTTTTCAATAGGTTTCAAAGGCTCTATCAAAAAAGTAGTTCGGAGGACCGGGAATTTAGCTCAGTATCACCTCGCCTGCCTCGAAAGCGCAAGGTCATGAGTTCAATCTCTGGTACCAAAAAAAAAGTAGTTTGGAAAAGAAAAATAATAAGAAAAGTGAAACCAAAAGTTAGTTCTCTGTAAAGGTCAGCAAAGTTGACAAACTTTTACCTAGGTGGACCAAAAACTAGAAGAGAAAAGTCAGATTACAACAATCAGAAACAAGAGGTGATATTACTACCAAACTTAAAGAAATTGTAATGCTAGTTAGATGAAATGGACAAATTTCAAGAAATAAGCAACCAAAACTTACTCAAGAAGAAAAAAATATTTTTGACTGAACCTATAACAAAGACTGATTAGAGTTGGGTGTGGTAGTGCATACCTGTAATCCCAGCACTTAGGAGGCTGAGACTGGAAGATCGATGCAAGTTGGAGGCCACCCTGGGTTATATAATGAGTTCAAGGCCAGCCTGAACTACCATACATAACAAGACCCTGTCTTTTAAAAATAAAAAATAGGGGCCAGGGATGTAGTTCGGTGCACAGCACCTGCCTGGCAAATGCGAGTCCCTGAGTTCGATTCCTGGTACCAAAATCAATCAGTCTTTCACACTAATAAAGGACATCTGTGAAAAACCCACAGATGCTTTCTGGTGAAAGGCTAAATACTTTCTGCATTCGTTTTCTACTGCTGCTACCTGCTACAAATGTAGTGGCTTAAAACATCACTAATTTGTTATCTTCCTGTTCTGTGGAAGTCCTATATGGGTCTCACTGGGCTCAAGTTGGCAGAGCAGTTTTCCTTCTTTCCTGGAAACTCTAGAGGAGAATCTGCTCTACCCTTTTCTCTACCACATTCTTTGGTTTGTAGTTTCTTTCTTCAACTATAAGACCCAGCAACAATGGGATGGATTAAGTTCTTCTCAAGTTGTAAGTTGTATTCCTCTAACCTTTTTTTTTTTTTTTTTTGAGACAGGGTCTCACCATGTAGCCCAGGCTGGCCTCAAACTTGCGGCAATCCTCCTGCCTCAGCCTCCCAAGAGCTGGATTACAGGCATTCACTGCCATGCCCAGCTCACTCTAACCTTTCTTACTTCTTTCACAATTTTTGTTGGCTTTTTTGAGATAAGGCTCTATACTAGGCTCAAATTCACAATTCTGTCACCTCAGCCTCTTGAGTAGCTAGGATTACAGGTGTGGATATCATGCCTTATCCTGCCTTATCCTCTTCCACTTTTAAATTTGTGATGACAGGATAGTATCCCTATTTTAAAGTCATCTTCTGAGCAAATTTCATTTAGTTTCCAACTGATTCTCCTTTGTCATGTAGGCTAACATTTTCACCATTTCTGAGGATTGTGATGTGGAACGTCTTTGGAAAATCCATTATTCTGCCAATTGTATTCCACGCCTTTGATGCCCAAAGATTTAGATCAGACCCAAATGCAAGATACATTCACCTCATCTCAATATTCTCAAAATCTCAAACCATTATAGCATCAATAGAAGTTTAGCATCTCATTCTAAAGCTCTAACCTCAGATGTTCCGGATCTCTCATCTAAATCAAGTATGGATGTGACTGTGGGGCAACATTTTTCTCTATTTGTGAACCTATGAAATGTAAAAACAAGACACTCACTCCCAGAACAAGTGGTGAGAGAGACATAGGATACCAGTGATAGACATCCCCATTCAAAAGGAGAAAAAATGCAAGGGAAAAAAGAATCACAGCTCCAAGCATTTTCCAAATCCAAATCCAGTATATTTCAAAGTTTGGGAATAATCCTCAGGGTTTAGAAACTCTGCCTTCTGAGCCATCCTTAATTTTTTAAGAAAGGCAGCATTTGTCTGTAGTTACATAGTTTATTTATTTATTTAGTTTGGTGCTGGGGATTGAACTCAGGACCTTGCACTTGCAAGGCAGGCACAGTGCCACTGAGCTAAATCCCCAGCCCAGTAGTCACATAGTTTTATCAGCCTGTTTCTTGTAAAATTTTAAGGTCAGAACAGCCTTTTCTTATTCTATTTCTGACCCTTTTAGCATTCACTAACAGTTCTTAAGATTCGGGTTTCCCGTATACATCACATCACAGGTGTTAATTATAGACAACAGGTTCATCCACATACTTAATAATCTCATCTCTGCTTTTTTTTTTTTTTTTTTTTTTGGTACCGGGGATCGAACTCGGGTCCTTGCACTTGCGCAGCAGGCGGTGAAACCACTGAGCTAAATCCCCGGCCCTCATCTCTGCTTTTTAACTTCTGCTGAGAGGACTAAGATCTAAGTTACACTCTCAGTCTCTTCAAAAAGTCTTATGTGTGACTGGATATTCTTTTCTGATCTTTCGATCTTTCTAAGCTATGAGCCGAAAGTAGTAAACATGAGAAAAAAACTCATGTGTTTTTTTTGTGCAGTATGGTTTTTGCTCGTTTTTGTTCCTTTTGTTACCAGGGATCAAAGTCAGGATCTTGCACTTGCAAGTCAGGCGTGGTGCCACCGAGCTAAATCCCCAGCCCTCAATTTAAGAGCCAGCAAATGTTTTTACAGCAAATCTTCTATTTTTATAAACATTTGCCTTCCAGTTAGGCTGTGAATTTCCCAAATTGATTTTGTATTCCTTTTTGTTGAATAGTTCTTCTCTCAATTTTATCTTCCCTTGTATTTTACTGTAATCAACAGAAGAAACCAGGCCACATTGTCAAAGCTTTGCTCGGTAATCACTTCAACTCAGTTTCCAATTTTTTTTTTACATGTTCTCTTTCCACATTTTCCCCTTAAAGAGCAAAAGAAGGATGTCTCTTCATGCCACTTGCATTCAACCTTGTTATCTTCAGATAACATGATCTTTTATGTAGAAAATCTTAAAGAATACACCATAAAAACTGAGTGAACTAACAGTTTTAGTTCAACAAGTTTGTTGGTCTAAGATCAGTATACAAATATAGTGATTCCATTTCTTTGTGCTACCAATGAACAGAACAGAAACTTAAGAAAACATTTCCATATACACTAGCACTAAAATGAATAAAATAGGAATGAATTTAACAGAAGTGCAAAATTCTACAAAATGTCAAAAGAAAACAAACTTAAATGAAAAACATCCCATATTCATTGGTCACAAGCCTTAATATTATTAAAAGGCAATACTCCCCAAGTTGACCTAAAGAGTCAATGCAATCCCTAAAAAGTTCTAGATGGATTCTGCAGAAATTGACAAGATGATCCCAGAATTTAAATGGATATGCAAGTGACCAAGAGTAGCTGAAACATTCTTGAAGAACAAAGTTGGAGGATCCACACTTCCCAGTTTCTAAACTTAGCAGAAAGCTGTAGTAATCAAGATAGTGTGTTATCTGAGTAATTATTTCTGATTTCATTTTTCCCAGATCCTCTTTTGTTGCCAGTTCAGAGAGCCCAGGTGGTTGAGTATCAGATTGTTCCATCTCGTTTCCCTTTGGGGTTGCTGTAGGTGATCCGGAAGTCTGTTTTTGAGGCTTGTTTATGCAAGATAGTGTGATATTGGCATAATATACATACATATATTGTAGGTCAGTGGAATAGAACTGAGAGTCTAGGATTAAATTCTATAAACAGTCATTTGGTTTCATCAAGGGTGCTGAAATAATTCAGTGGGGGAAGAATAATCTTTTCAATAAAAGGTCCTGGCAGAAATGGATATCCACAATGCAAAAGAATGAATTTGGACCCCTACTTCATACTGTTCCCCAAAATGAACTCCAAATCAAAGACCAAAAGGAAGAACATAAACCATAAAATTATTAGAAAATCTGTGTAAATCTTTGTGACCTTGGATTAGACAATGATTTGTTAAGATATGAGAAGTACAGTAGGCAAGAGAAAAAAAGATACTTTACAGATCATCAAGATTAAAAACATCAAGAATACAATCAGAAACATGAGAACAAACCATGGAAGGGAAGGCGTTATTTGCAAATCATGTAATTGATAATGGAATTATATTTGGAACATATAAAGAACTCAGAATTTAATATAAAAAGATAAATAGCTCAATTTAAAAATGGACAGGATTTGCATAGACATTGGTACTTTGATAGTATATACATGGCACATAAAAAATATTTTGAACATCATTAGTCATTTTAGAAATGTGATACCACAAAACCACATTTAGATTTTATACTGTCTGGGATGGCTAAAATGAAAAAGATGGACAATAACAAGTGTTGATGAGTATGTGGAAGAATGGGGACCCTCATAGACTATTTATGGGAATGTAAAATGATACAACACTTTGAAAAATAGTCTAGAAGTACCTGAAATCATTAAATATACAGTTAACCATATATTGAGCAGTTCATCCCAGGTATATACCCAAGAGAAATGAAAACTTAGGTCCACATACACAAATGTTCATAACATTATTCATAATAGCCCAAAAGCCAAACAGCTAAGCATCCATTAACTAATGAATAAAAGGTGGTATATCCATCCATTGCAGTGAAATATTATTCAACTACAAGGAATGAAGTTTTCATACTTGCTCCAACATGGATGAACCTTGAAAACATCATAAGAAGCCAAATGACACACAACTGCATGTTGTGTGATTCCATTTACATGAAATGTTCAGAATAGATTAATCCACAGATACAAAAAGTAGATTAATGATTACATGGGTCTGGGAATGTTGGTGGCAACTGGCCAGTGACCACTAATGGTGGCAGTGATGGTGAAACGTTTAGAGCTTTCAGTGATACATACAGCCTTCTGTGACACGTGTGCCATAAGTTCACCACTGCTGTAGGGGTTTCTTTTCAGGAAATGAAAGTATTCTAAATTGTTGTATTGGCTGTACAATTCTACTATACTTAACGCATTGAATTGTACACTTTTAGGAGCATTAAATGGTACTGTGGGTTGTTTCAAAAGACTATTAGAAAAAAAACCGTGGGTAAGGAATAGTCTGTGGAAGGGAGTGATTTTTGGATTTTTCTCAGTGAAACATTTCTGCATTTTAGAAAGCTGACCAAGGAAAACCATTCCTAGAGCAGAAATCTAGATCCCTGGAGTAAGGATATATCTGTCAGAAGGGCATAATCCTTGAGAAGCAGAAAAAAATTTAATTATATTTAAATAACAACATCATTTTAATTTGGAGACTTTTCTAAACATTTAGTTTATATAATGTGTTCTTTTGTAGATGAAGAAGATAAAGATAGTTTACAAGAACTTGCTGCAGAACAGAAATGCTTTGTGGAGCACATCCTTTGTACGAAGCCACTGCCATGCAGGTAAGGCCTGTCTCCCCTTTACACACAGGTGACAATTGTTCATTTCAGTAATACATGATACTTCATCCCTAAGGGTATCCAGTCCATCAGATGTTCACTACAGACTTTCTCTTGCTTCAGGGCCACTCCACATACTATTTCATCTATCCCAGTCCCAATCCCAGTTTGCTGTCTTCTGTTGGCTCTTACTCATTTCCAATTGTAATGTCGCTTCTTTAGAGAAGACTCCCTTGATTCCCCTGTTCTTGTTCTTGGTAGTACATATTATAATTTTTTTTTTTTTTTGAGACATAGTCTTGCTATGTAATTCAGGCTGGCCTTGTACTCACTATGTAGCCGAGGCTGGCCTGGAACTCACGACAATCCTCCTGCCTCGGCCTCCCAAGTGCTGGGATTACAGGCATGTGCCACTATGCCAGGCTACATATTATAATTTATACTTGTTTGATGTCTGGCATCACTGTAACATACATGAAGACAGAGCTTGTGTTTCTTAGTGTACACTGCTGGCCTCCCTCTTGTCTGTCTACTCTGTAACATAGTAGCTACTCAGTAAATATATGAATAAGAAAAATTCCCTAGAAGGACTCCCAGGTTTCTTGAGATAAGTAGATGCAGTATTCAGAAAAATGGATATGAAAGAAAAAGCACATTTACCATGGGACATCTGAGTGGAAGAGCCTAGTAGATAGTTGAGTTTGTAGGTCTGGAGTTTAGAGTGATTCAGGTAAGACACTGAGAATGTGAGAATTGTCACCACCATGATTCTGGCAGAGGTCACCTACAAAGGGTCCTAGAATGAATAGAGGAGACTTGAGAAGAAAGAAGTACACAACACTTATTTTATGCATGAGCAGTGAGTGGAGCAGAGGAGCCCAGCCAAGGAAGAATACTTGAGAAAACGGCTGCCAGACAAACTCCAGAACTTGGAGGGAAAAATGTCAAGGAAGAGGTGTTTCTAAGAGGAGGTAATGGGCAATAATATCATGAAAGCATAGCAAGGCAGCGAGCGGAGCAACAGAGCTAGATTTAGAATACAAAGGACCACAGGGAAAATACTTGCAAGACAGCAAATAGCAAACCATACCAGGTTGAAAAGTGAACAGGGAAAAATACGTCAGTTTCTAAAAAATTAGTCCAGATCAGGAATGAAAACAGATAGGAAAACTGTAAAGCAAAACAAGGGCAGGACAGCATGGAATCTGGAGTAGTAATTACCTCTATTGAGGAAAGAAAGGCTGTGATCAAGGAGGGTGACATAGGAGGTCTTATGAGGCCGCTGCAGTGTAGTAATTCTTGACCTAGATACTTGTTATGTAGTGTATGTGGCTTTCACTCTGATAATATAAAATTCTAAAGCCTTTCTGATCTCCCCCAACCCCACAAAAAAAAAAATTGAATGGGAGATAATGTTAACTGCTGTTCTAAAGGTGAGAAAGGAGAATAGGTTATGGGGATCTAGACACAGACATAATGAAACTCCGCAGGGAGCCGTAATGGGGACTTTTTTTTTTTTTTTAATGGAAGGAACATTACTTTTATAAGCTGAGAGGAAATAGCAGTAGGGAAATTTTGAAATTACTCAGTTGACAGCACAATCTTCAGAAGATTTAAGAGGAGTGGCATCAACATTCAGAGACAGAAATGTATTACATTCAGAGACAGAAATGTATTATGGTCACAGGGTAAGATGACTTAAGTTCCCACCTAGGGCCACAGTTTCCAGATTTTATTATTTGTGGTAATGGGAACTGAATGCAGTTCCTATGCACTGTTTTTGTATTTTTTTGAGACAGAGTTTTGCTACGTAGTTCAGGCAGGCTTTGAACTCAACTATGTAGTCCAAGCTAGCCTCAAAACTCATGGGAGTCCTACCTCAGCCTCCCAAGTGCTGGGATTACAAGCATGCGCCATCATACTTGGCTGCAGCATTTAATGCCCAGCCTGCTCATTTTTTATATTGACATATGATCTTGCTAAGTTCCCTAGTCTGGGCTCTTGCAATCTTCCTGCCTCAGCCTCCTAGAATGCTTGGATTACAGACAGGTAATACCATACCCAGCTTCCAGTTTCTTTAGTCAAGTAGGAAGAAAATGAGAGGTAGATGTATGTTATACACACCAAATGAAGTCCTGTGACAGCTGTTTGGCTTCATTGAATGTGCAGTCTGAAATAAAAGTTTCAAGTACTGAATTTTTCAGGTACCAAACTAAGCACACAAAGATACTGTAACCTGGTTTACATCTGGGCTAGGGAGGACACAAATGGGGACTTCAGTGTAACATGTAAACTGCTCAAATGACAATGCATCCCAAGAGGCCGTGGTTTCTTGAGAAATTTGGTAAATGGCTTCTAGACAGCAGTGTGGTAGCTTGGTCCATATGGATGATCAGAGAGGTGTTACAGGTTTTCACCACTTTTGAAGTTACTGCACTGATAAGACATCATGTCCCAAGTGACCGCCAGCCCAGGCCTGAACAGGCCACAGAGCTCAGTCAAGTTTTTGCTTTTCGTATGATTATATTTGCTGCTTTGTAACTTACCTATGTTTCTCCAGGCAGCCAGCTCCCATTCAAGGATTCTGGATAGTTCCTGATATTCTTGGGCCCACGATGATCTGCATTACCAGTGCCTATGAATGCCTTATAAGGCCTTTACTGTATGTCCTGTTTTGTATTTTTCTACATATCTCTTTAATATTGCAAAATCTAAAGTGGGAAAATGCCTTCAGTAACTTGTTTGAAACTATCCCTATAGAGTTTATGCTTTAGCTTCTGACATGAGAACTAGAAGGGTGAATATTTGTTTTCCCTGCTATTTCTAAGTTTTATTTTAGACTTACTATCTGAAACCTCTGTCACATATCTGAAAATCAAGTGATTTTCTTTAAAGCATCATGGCGGGGCGGGGGGGGATTAAATGCATCATTCTATGAAGTAGGTTTAATGATTATCAAGCTCTGATCAGGCTGAGAAGCCAGCCATTTTCCTGCATTGCTCCTAGAATCACTAGGACAGCCCTTAAGAGCACTGTTACCCCATCCTAGCGGAAAGAAAGTGAGGCTTGAGAGTTTAGCATGTGCTGAAGTTATAGTTAACAGGTAGAATGCAGCTGTAGATCTGATTGATTGTCCAGAGTCCATATTCACACTTTTCCTTTTCGACAGCCTCACGGGGACCTCAGAGAGGATTATAAATTCTTGAAAAAAGTCAGTATAAAGCTACTCATGCTCCTCATTCCCCTTAGTGTTTTCCTTTCTAAGCACCCCTGGAAGGTCATTTTGAGTTTTATGAATGTAGGCGTAGAAGTACAAAGACCAAAAATCATCAGAGTATCAAACGCTAGACCCAAATGAGTTCAAAGCCTGTATTTCTATATACTGACTTACGCAAAATACAGCATTACTTCACTGTCCTTAGAAGGTCCTCTGCTCTTTATAAATATTGATCAGTTACAATATGTGGAAAAGAAACAATTCAAATATAAATTTTGTGTTTCTTATTCTGAAAGACACATAAAAACTAGCAAGGCTAAACGAAACAGGAACCACTCTAATAAAATCACAGGAAAGTATTTGCCAGTTGCCTTAGCATAGTATTCAAAATGCCATACTTAAAAAAAAAAAAACTATACTAGCCTTAGTTAATTAAGACCTAGTCACACTAGTTAGGTACAAAAGATATAAATCCTAAAGGGAAAAATCTCATCATCTGGATACCTTCAAATAATAGATTTTTGCCAGTTCCCTAAAATACAAGTTGTCTGTGTTACTATTCCAACATTTTTCCAACTTTGATTTGTTGACTTCAAAATAAGTTGCTTTACCATACTGCCAAAGTTTACAGTTTTATTTATAAATATAAAACCCTTTGCTAAAAGGGTCCATGATGGACTTCTGTTTTTGTACTTTTGTGGTCATTTGAAAAAGAATTTGGAGTGGTACATTCTAAAATGCTTTGACAAATGGCATCACTGGTAGACCAAGGATAATAATAAGGTAAGGTGACCTTTTTGCAGCAGAAAACATGGATTCTTAGACTTTTACAAAAGTGAAGGGTAAAAGTACCTTTTAGTTTCATAGGTCTTCTCCAGAGTTCTGGATAAATGTGGTTTCTGCTTCCCTATAATACAGTAGTAACTTCTTGATATACTTTTATTTATTTTACAGAAGTACAGTCCATCCAGCATCTCCTCCTTTGCTTTGCACCCAAGATGATGATGAAGTTGCAGAGTCTCCTCTCCGTATTCTGGCTGAAACCCCCGATTCCTTTGAAAAGCATATTAGGAGCATTTTGCAACGTAGTGCTGCCAATCCAGCATTTCTGAAGTATGGGATCTTGGGCATATAGGTTTTAAGAATGGGTTATCTTCTCTTCTCAAATTACTGTTCATCATTTATGTCCTCAGCTGTTTCATACACTTTTTACTGTGGTAGAGTTTGAAGAGACAGAGGGGATATCTAATAAATCAGTGAATAGAGAAAACTGGCACCTGAGAATGATAAAGTGCTAACAAGAAGAGGGAAAAGCAACTATGATTTGAGTCTGTTTTATTTTGCTTGGAAAATGATAGAAACTTTGTTTTTAAGGTCATCTGAAAAGGATTTGGCCCCTCCTCCTGAAGAGTGTCTCCAGCTCATCAGCAGAGCCACCCAGGTGTTCAGAGAACAGTACATTCTTAAGCAGGACCTGGCAAAGGAGGAGATTCAGCGGAGGTACGATGTCCTCTGTTCATAAACTGTTGGACCCTGGCTGCTAGCTTGTGCAGCGTAATAGTCTATACCTGGCTTCTAAATAAACTTTTTTTCTCCTTGAAGGGTCAAATTATTATGTGACCAAAAAAAGAAACAACTAGATGATCTCAATTATTGTCGAGAAGAGAGGTAAGTATCAAAATTGGGGCAAAACAGGTAAGAGTGGGAATGCATCTCACCCTAAGATGTTGCACTATATCATTTGGCTTTAACATTAAGGTGGATCCCAAGAGTCTCTTCTTTCTTATGCCATCAGAAAAAGTCTACGGGAAATGGCTGAGCGCTTAGCTGACAAATATGAGGAAGCCAAGGAAAAACAAGAAGATATCATGAACAGGTCAGTGGGCCAAATAACCTTGGGTTCCCTAAGGTAATAACAATGTTATAAGTATTTGGGTACTAACAGGGTTATTAAGAAAATGGACCTTAGCATGGCTGATCTAACTAGAGAACTGAATGGCCCTCCCAACCTCTCCTCTGAAATATGTGTCAGGGAAGATAGAATGGTGATCCCTAACCCAGCCTATGCATACCTCCTTCCCAGACACGAAAATCATGAATTAAAACCTTTATGATTTGTCCTAATTAAAGATCTTAAGCTGAGATGTCTGCTTACCTTTTCTAAAGGATGAAAAAAGTACTTCACAGTTTTCACTCTCAGCTCCCAGTTCTCTCTGATAGTGAGAGAGACATGAAGAAAGAATTACAGCTGATCCCTGATCAACTTCGACATTTGGGCAATGCTATCAAACAGGTAAGAATGAATATAAAAATCTGTCTTTGTTATCTTTTGTTTTTGAGACAGGGTCTCTCTATGTAGTTCAGGCTGGCCTTAAGCTCACTACATAGCCCAGGCTAGCCTCTAACTTGCGGTGATCCTCCTGCCTCAGCCTCCAAGTGCTGAGATTAAAAGCATGTGCCACCATGCTCAGCAAATCTGTCCTTCTTAAAAATGAAACATTTGTTCTGTAGAAAATAATCTTGGAAGATAATTTTAAAGACTAAAACTACTATCAAAATGTGTGGCAAACCATCGCTAAAATATCTATGTTCTCTCTGATACTTAAGGTTACTATGAAAAAAGACTATCAGCAGCAAAAGATGGAAAAGGTTCTGAGTCCTCAAAAACCCACCATTACTCTGAGTGCCTACCAGAGAAAGTGCATCCAGTCTGTCCTCAAGGAGGAGTAAGTACATGGTTCCAGTCACGCTACTGTTGCAAGATAAGTTGTTCTTTTGCAGTATGCCAAAATCAACCTCTCTCTGACCAGATAAACCTTGGTTTTGGCATTTGAGGGACACATAGGACTTTTGGTCAAAAGTATTTCCCAATGAATATGTTCAAAAATATTTCTTGGAGCTAGGAATGCAGCAGTGATAGAACACTTACCTACCATATATAAGGGCCTGAGTTCAATTCCTGCCACACACAAAAAGAAAAGTATAATAGCTGAGCTACTGTTAACTGAATACTGAACTATTGCTACCCATCAGAAACATTAAGCTGTTACAGTGGCACTTCAATTCAAAAACTTAATTCGTTCAACAGTTCTGGTTGCAACAAAATTGTAAGCATATACATACTATACAACTGCAACCAGAATCGTGAACCAAAGAACCACTGTAATTTTAGTAAAGCTGTTCTTAGATATTTCAACATTACCAGTTTAAATTCGTAAGACTTCCTATCAATGGCTTATTCATTTCTAAAAGTGAGTGACTTTGATTTTACAGAGGTGAACACATAAGGGAAATGGTGAAGCAAATCAATGATATACGAAATCATGTAAACTTCTGATACCACCAGGAACAGACTCACCTGAAGTTGAAACAACTAAAGATTTAAACCCATAGTGTAAAACAAACAGGTAGCACTGTCTAATTTATAAAGAGGCATTTTGGATGAACTTTGGTGTGTTGTTCATTTTTAATATATTTTATAATTACTGAATAAATGCTTTTATTTAAAAATTAGAATGTGTTTTATAATGAAAATCTACATGTAGTCAGCAAGGGCCCAGGATTTAAAAAAAAAATCCTAAGACACAAGGGTTTAGCTGCATACTCCCAGATCTCCGAGACCCTACTGTGTTTTCTCCATATTTGAGCAGTAAGAGCTATGTTTTAGAGAAGCAGTGTCAGAAATGTGACTGCAAAGGGGGTCAGAACCCTAGGATTCAAAGGAAAAGGCCACACAGTCTACTCAGCAGCAGCTTTTTTAATTTGAACATTTTCTTAAAGATATCCCATCCGTATAGTTAACAAATAGTTATACCTATGATCTGCTCAAATTGGAGCTCAAGAACAACAAAGGCAAAGGCTACTGCTGGCTCATGTCCTCATAGGCACTACCTTTCACAGCTGAGTGTGACCATGCTCTTTGTCTACTGAGTGGGTATGAAGTGCAAGTTTTAGCACCTTCAAGGGAGAAAGAAACAGCTTGGTATGCAGTATATGGTTTTGTCCTCAGCTTCAGGTTCTGAAAGGTAATACCATACTGCCTAGAAGTAGCTGAATGACTGCCAATTAAAAGCCACAGGTAAGGTACATTATAGGTAAGAGGTAAATCCGATTAGACATTTAAGAGAACAAGTATATACAGACTGAAGCACGGGAACATTTGTGAAACCCAACTATCTTTTGTCTAGAAGGGATAAATCCCACTGCTAAATTAGATCCCATTTATGCAAAAAACCCAGCTTATAGAACTGTGTCCTACCTGGATCGTATCACAGTAGTTGCATACCAGAAACACTGTTAAATAAAATCTAGAGTCTCAATTTGGGTTTTTCTAAGGTACTTTTCTCAACTGAGTGGAATCTAGCAGTTGGCATCTGCCACAGTACAGTTCGTAAACAGTTCCCTAATCATGATATATTTATTGCCCTAGTTCCCATCTGGAGAAAAGTATCTGTAAGGTATTCAGTCTTAGCAGAACAGGTCACTGGGAGTCACAGTACAGAAAAATTATAAACTACTCATGATTTATAGTGCTGATTTTAATAATGTGAAACAGACTGGCTTGGGGCCTACCTTAAGGGACTAGTCTTTAATTTGAATAATCACATTTTTAATTAATAAATTTCCCTCTAACTCAATGAGGATATGTTTCCTTTAAACCTAGTAGCCCTTTATACAAAGGGATTTTAAATATGGGATAAGGTGATGCAGTCCATATTTCTCCTGTGAAAAAAGTAGTGAATATTTTTAGGGCAACTTCACAATTACTTAGTTTATAACAAAGACATTTCACTTAAACTAAGCTAATAGTGGCTTCAAGTGAACAAAAAGAATCTACTTAGTTCACTAATTCCCGTAAGCTTCCTTCAGATACCCTGCTGTTATGCAACAGCAATTACCAAAATGTTATGTTATGCAATCACCAAAATGTTGAAAACATTTTTTGCTTTTGGATCATCTGTGTAATGGATTCAACAGTATAGCCTTCCCCTGGCTACTCTTGGGATAATACTGCAGACCACGAACACGAATCCATTCTCTGTGCTTCCTATGATACCTCATAAAGCTATGACAAAGATGACCTGTTCCACTGAGGCTTTCTGCATTCAGAAAGGAATCTCACATCTTGGAAAATGACAAAGCAAATTTCGAAACTGATCAATACAATAAATGGCTTTTCCCCAACTTTTTTGTACACATTGTTACTTACACTCCAGGTCTAAATTGTAAAAGAAAAACAAAGTATCTGTCAAACCCTGTTAACACTATTTCTGTAGCTGATACTTGAAACAAACAGTGCACAAGCCCACTGATTCATTCAAATTGAAAATAAGATTTATAAGTGTATACTAGGTGTTGTCAGACACAGCTTGTTTTATTAATTTTTTCACTGATTCAATAACTAAATTAAAACACCTCAAAAGAGTAGATGGTGCCAGTGCCAGTTCCACTTTATCCTGGTACCTGTGGGCCCATGACGATCATCCAGGTATGCAGAAAGAAAAGTGCTTCCAAACAGTTTCTTGTGCTTTTCCTTTAAATTCCACTTCCAATAATACCTAGCCTCAGCCAAGTTTTCAAGTCCTAATTCTGTTCTTGAGTTGATTTTGATTGCCACAGTCTCATGGTTCTTAGCAAAACTTTAGTAGCATTTAAGGTCCTCCAGTATTTGAAGATTCAATGGTGGAAAGAAGGAAAACGCACCAAGCGAAGGAAATACAGTCTTAGCCAATGGCCTGCTCTCACACTCCATATTTTAATATAAAATAGTCATACAGCATACTACACATGTCTGCTAGCCGGACACTGTTACTGATGAGCTCTAGACAACAGAAACACCTCTCTCCCAATATCTATAAACAAGAAATGTAATTCCAAACACTATTGGGAAGTTGCTCCAGGGTAGGGAAATGTGTTCCAAAAATCTATGTTGGAGAAAGCAAGCAAAGGAGACAGCTTTTTTTTTCCATCACCAAATCTGATCCCATACCTGTTGTAATTAAGTCTTGGAGTCTCATTAGTGTTCCTGTTTGAAAGGTCTATTGGCTGCAAATCATTCTGGCTACTGGCTGTTCCTGTACTGGAGTCTTCTCCCACTAGAAATAAACATTTCTCCAGTCTTCCTTCTGTTGTGACTTCTGCTTCTTCAGTTAAGAGTTAAATAATAATTAATGTTGCTCTAAAGATGAGTTAAAAACCCAAAGTGCAGGCTAGAATCCAGCTATCAAGAGTGTCATGTCTCGGGTAGCTGGTTAATGTCTGTCAGTTTGGTATCATTCAGAATTGCCCGGATTCTCTCCAAGGAGTCTGCTTGCCGAATTCGCTCTAACTGCACCTGGAGAAACAATGGTGAGATAAGTGCAGGTGGTTCCTGCCTAGATGTCCTCTACTTTGATTGGGTTAGCTGAGATGCAGCAGATAACTCAGCAGAGCAGTCACTTCAAAGAAAAGTCAGCAAGGATTAAATTAAAAAACAATTCCCGAAAGCTGCCACTTCAGACATTGTGAGGCATAGGTGCTGGGATCATGGAGACAAATGAGACCTTACTCCTATCCCTGAACAAGCCACAGTTCATTTGGGGGAAAAACAAGCCAATGGAAGTTTTAGCACAATCTCCTCAATTTCACTGTGGGCATTCACAGAGTGCCAAGGGAGTGAGGTACAGGGAAGAGGCACTTTAGGCCAGCTCAGGGACCTAGAAAGGGATTCCATGCAGGGAACAAACCTAAGCTGGGCCTTGAAGAACAAAAGTCAAGGGGAGGAAACAAGGATGCTTACCAGAGGGAACACCATGCTGTGCACAGGGAACCACAAGTACTTAACATTGTAACAGTAAATGTAAGTTTATACCTTTAAGGAGGCAAAATTGTCCAGGTATAAAGGAAAAGAGAAAGGGAGCCAAATCTGGAGAGCATACCAGGGTTCTAACCTAAATGATTGGCAGATTCTCCGGGTAGATGTAAGAGCAGCTACAGTAACTTACACCTCCAGCTACTTTAGTCAAATGAGGAATGGTGAGGTTTCCCTCAGAGTGCAACAGTGGTTCCCCAAATGCCTCACCTGTAGGGTCTGAGAAAGCTTTACAAAATCTCTCTGGACTTGTTCACTGACATCTAATTCTGTTTGTAACCTCTGAGCTTTGTTCTTCTCTTCAAACATCAGTTGTTCAACAGAAACCTGAAAAAACACACAAATATGTTTTGGGTGAGGATTAATACCAAAGAGCTAAAGGTCACAATTACTCAGGATCTCTTAGGAGCTTTAATTACCTGTTGAACAACACCAACACAGTGTTTTCACTGTGACCACACAGCTTACTAAGACCATTTCTAGGCAACATTTTGCCATAATAGCTACATCCACTTTTATTCTAACTGCACTAATCAAAATTTGGGCAATAAATCTAGTTCTGGGCAATCTTATGATTTCATGTATCAGTCCAATGGAATGACATTTTCAAAGCAGTGTTTCTAACTGGACTCATGCAAAGCTTGATTCAGTGGCCCTAACAGCCTACAACCTAAAGTCAGTAAAGGCCTATGACCCAGCCCTGTAGAGCTTGCAGAGTGAAGATTTAACCCAACTCTTAATGAAATGGTTTTCTTTTTGCAGGTTGTTACTCTTGCCAATTTTCAGAAGGTAACACTTCAAAACAGAAATGTTGGTTTTGTTTTTTAAGCATGTAAGATGTGATACAATCTTAGCCTCACTTTTTAAAATTAACCAACAAAAATATCACCTTAGCAGCAGTCTCTTTCTTTAACTGTTCTTCCAAAGTGATCTTTATTTCCTGAAGACTCTCAAGCTGCTGAGACTTCTCTCTTAATGTGGACTCCAACTGTGAAATTAAAAAAGAAACGCATGGAAACCCCTTGTGGGCTATATAGCATGGTGCTCAGAGAATCCTGCAGTCTAGAGAATTATGCTGACTTTAAAGTCTTCCTCCCAAGTCCTCTGAGGCCTTGCATTTGGCTATAGTTGGAAAGTTCCCCGTCCCCTATTAACATCTGTGGATTCTGTTTTTCCAGACCTATTCTTTCATTAATTAATCACTGGAGATGGAGAAGTAAGGAGAGAAAGACATGTAAGTAATTAGAGTATAGGAACAGGAAGGAAGTAGCATTTAATTCTGCCAGAAAAGTTGGGAAATGTTTCCTAGGAGAGATGATATTTGACTCTTGAAAGATGAAAATTTTTATAGGAAAAAGGACAGTGAGGGGGGAAAGGTAGAAACAAACGAGCAAGTAGATAGCATGCATAAGAATACATTCAGGAAAATGATAAGAGTTCTTGACTGTAGGTCTCAAGAGGCTGAGGCTAGAAAAAAGTGTGAGGCAAAAAGGATCTCTCTAGCTGGTTAAGAAATCCTGGCTTGCTCCTGTTGAAAAAGGATATCAATGGCAAGTTTTCAATCAGACAAGTTTATAATTTTTAAAGATCACTTTGGTTCCAATATGGAGATGAAGTGAAAGAGGCTAAATTTTGGAGACAGAAAACAGGTTAGGCTGTTACAGTAGGCTGAGTGAGACACGAAGTCTAAAGCCAAACGGCAACAGAGTGGAAGGTTAAGACATCTCTGCATATCTGAGCACTGCTCACTTTTTCTTTTTTGTGGTGCTGAGGATGGAATCTAGGGTGTTCACATACTAGGCAAGCACTGTACCACTAAGTCACATCCCATCCCTAAGCAGTGGGTCATCTCTGCAGTGCAATCTCTGTAGCAGAGTGGAGGCACAGGCAGATTTCAGTGGGTGAGAAATGCCTGGGTGACCCTGGGTTCAATCCCTAGCAGTGCAAAAACATAACTCTTGGCAGTACAGGGAATAAAACTTGGCTTGCAATCCAAAGAGAAACATTTTCCTCTTAATGGGAGACACCCAAACATGTTTGTGCATAATAGGAAAGATCAATGAAGAGGTAGAAGTTCAAAACCTGCAACTCAGAGAGAGTGGCTGGAAAATATGGAAGGGATAAGAAACATCATTATTTTTTCTCAAGAAGCAATAAAGAAGCCCAGGGATTTAGCTCAGTGTTGCCCCTGTATCGCAATCACAAGGTCCCAAGTTCGATCCCCAGTACCAAAAAAAAAACAAACAATAGAGAAGGCTAGAAATAAAAGTAGGAGCACATGTAACTGAGGAGGCTGCTGAAAGTGAGGAGGTTGAGGTGATGGTGACTAAATCAAACAGCCACCATGATGACAGGTGGAAGAGGCACATTTCCGGACAAATGAAAGGTTGATGGGGAAGCACTAGACACCTACTTGGCAACACAAGCATTCAATTCTGGTGGCATCAGCAGTTGCAGACACCAGACCTAATCCAAGGTTGGGGAGTAGTCAAGGGAGATGGCAGAAGAATGCAAAGTCAGGAGGAGACTAGTTGAAGTAGAAAGCTACATCAGATGCAGCTCAAAAAGAAAGAGCTCAATGCCAAAGTGGCTAAAAAACCAGGAGAAAAGGAGAATTTCAGGGAACTTAAGGTCTGAAGGAGATACTTAGATGGGCCTGCAGGAATAAGAGGTAGAAGGATGGAGACTGATCAAGGAATATGAAGCTGGAGTAAGATATCAAACGGGGGGAAGTGCAGCCAGGAGTTTGGGGAGAAAGGCAAAGTGGAAGTAAAGGTTTTAAGTCAAGGAATGATGAGGCCAGGAAGCTAAATAAAGTTGTCTACAGATGTTGTCTAGAAGAGGACACTGATCCACCTTAAAAAACCATGCCCCCCGGGCCAGGGATTTAGCTCAGTGGTTTCCCCGCCTGCTGCGCAAGCGCAAGGACCCAAGTTCGATCCCCAGTATCAAAAAAAAACAAACCATGCCCGTTTGTAAAAGTTTCTGTATGTATTTCTACTCTACCATTACCTATTTCCCACTACATTGGAAACTCCAGTCTACAGTTGCATCTTGGTTTTCCCCTAACCTCTTCCAGTCATATGGCCTGATACATAGCAGGCTCTAATAAATGTTATCCATCATCTCACTGTATTCCACCTACACAGAAGTTTCTTAAAGGAAGGACTGTGCCTCAGTTATCTTTCATTCTTTGGCTCTAGCACAGCAGGATTCAATAAGTAACCATTAATTACTGAAAGAATGAATTTTAAACTTGTGACTTACCTGTCCTTTTTCTACTTTTATTCTTTCTAATTCAGCTTTCAGACTAGAAATGGAAGCTAGGAAAAAAGGAGAAGTATTAGTGATCATTTATTACTTCACATTAAATATTTTTTTCTTAAATAACCCAAAGGATTCATATATATATATACTGAACATGGAAGGGAAAAGCCCTTTCTCAAAATTAACTCCAACCAGCATCATAATCATGCTCAGGGAAAGGCAGTGTCCACACAAACAGACACTGTGATAACTACCTCTACTTCTAATTCTGTCAGGGGAAAAGATTCTCCTGTCAACAGAGCAAAGTCCTGCAAAGATATTCGTGGTCTGGTCTGAGTTATTGAGTTTCCTATCTGTTAGTAACTGCTAAAGAGAAGCCTAACAGCTCCATAAGAGGACAATGAGGTTGCTTGTTTTTTTGGTTTTCTAAAATCCCAATTACTGGACATGTTAGAACATCAGGAAAATAAGCTGAGTCTTTACTTAATTCTTTCTTACACATTTTTGTTCTCCACATCCCATGACCATGTACTATTACTTCTCACAATCAGAACAGTTTTATTTAGTGACTCCAATTCTAAACTACATCGCTTATCTTCACCTATTTCCTCCTTGCAGTTTTCTATTTCTAGCTGCAGAGTTTCTTCAAGATTTTCTTTTAAACACTGTTCTGCTTGAATCTGTTCTTTTAGGAAAAGTATTTCAGCCTTTAGCTTCTCTTCCATGTGGTCTGCTGCTGTCCTCACATGAATGATGTTCTCACGGTATTTTAATATCAACTCCCGGAGCACCTGCATTCAAGAAAAAAATGGTCATTGGATTTGTGGATGTGGAAAGAAAGAAAAGAAAGTAAAGATTTTCTACAACTAAAATTTCATGTTGTTTTAAATAGTTCAAAATTAAGACTGAAAAAACAACGAAACAATTATAGACTTTTTTTTTTAATTAAGACTTTAAATTTTAACCCACATGGGTTTCAAAGGTACATGTCAAGTCATATTAACATTCAACTATGCTTCAGAAACAAGACAATTCCAAGCAAAAAATATGTACTGTGAACTACATATTTTCCCTCAGAACTGTTTCATAAAAAAGGGTTAAATGACTTATGACAAAGATTCACTATGAATAACAGCTTAACTGAAGATAAAGACAAACTTAGGAGCATATATGAACTTTTAAGAAAGTAAAATGTATATAGTTACTTATTCATTAAATGTTACTGAACATTTTTCACAGGCAAAGTACTATGTTAGGCCAGAGGTAAGTAAAAGTAAATGGCAGTAATATTAGATAGCTTTTTCTTTTTTTTTTTTTTTTTTGGTACCGGGGATCGAACTTGTGTCCTTGCGCTTGCGCAGCAGGCAGCGAAACTGCTGAGCTAAATCCCCGGCCCATTAGATAACTTTTTAAATCTAAGAATAAAAAGTCTCTAGAGAACATAGAACAGAAGAATCTTTTTTGCAAAAAAAAACTAATAGAGGCAGAAGGTGGTAGTACAGTGACTGTAAACTGACAGCAAAAGTATACAGATTCCCAATTCTTTCCTTTTGATTAAATAAAAAATAATAGTAATGTTAATATGTACACAAGAAAGAATGAGTCAAATTATAGAGGTTGAATGTGCAGGACAGGATTAGAGGAAACATTTACAAAACTATAAATTTATGTAAAGTTTGATTTTTTTAACTTTTTTGAAAAAAAGAACAAAAGACCTTACAAATAATACTTTTTCTATTTGGTTTCAAAAATTGCTCTAAGTGGGGCCAGGGATTTGGCTCAGTGGTTTCGTCGCCTGCTGCGCAAGTGCAAGGACCCAAGTTCGATCCCCGGTACCAAAAAAAAATTGCTCTAAGAAATCCCATCTTTAGCTATAATCAAAGATACTTGGGAGGCCAAGGCAGGAGGATTCCAAGTTCTAGGTTAGCCTAACTAGTTTACCAAGACTCTTGTCTCAAAATGAATTTAATTTTTAAAAGGGCTAGAGATGTAGCCCAGTGGTGGAGCACTTGCACAGCATGCAGGAGGCCGAGTTCAATCATCATTACTCTTCCTCCAAAAAAAAGAGGAGGAGGAAAAACTCATTTTTGCCTATATGGTTGACAGAGTTTATTTGGATTTAGCCAGGAGAAGGGAAGGCAGGGTCTCACTATATAGAGCAGGCTGGCTTTGAACTCACAATCTTCCTGCCTCAGCCTCCCAAGTGCTGAAATTACAGGCATGTGACATCATACCTTCTACAATATTTTTCTATGCTGAAAGATTCAGAAATACATGGGTATAATGTTTGGATAAAGGAGATGTTATGAATTTCTCAAGGAAATTGGTTTTAAAGCCTAGATTCACCCAATCACAAAAGAATATTGTGGGTTTTTTGGTGCCAGGGATCAAACTCTTGTGAACTTGCGCTTGGCAAGGCAGGTGCCAGAACCACTGAGCTAAATCCCCAGCTCCACAAAAGAATATAAAAAGCATCATCTTTATGGGCAGAAAGATGATAGGTGTGATGTAACTTTTTTTTTTTTTGGTACCCGGAATCGAACTCTGGTCCTTGCGCTTGTGAGACAGGCGGCAGAACCACTGAGCTAAATCCCCAGCCCCGATGTAACTCTTGATATAATTCTTAAGTGGTAGGCACAAAAACAAATACAGTACCACAAGGAGCCAACTTGGGTGTTCCTAACAAATACTTAATTTCTGGCATACTCTTCATTTGATCCTGCAGAGTAACACACAGAACTTGAACTTGGTAAAAATTCTTATTCATGACACCAAAAGCATAAGCAACAGAAGAAAAAATAAGTTAAGTGGGCTTCACAAAATTCAAAACTTATTCTTCAAAGGATACCATCAAGGAAATGAAATGAAAAAGACAATCCACAGAACGGGAAAAAAATATCTCCAATCATATCTGATATAGGATTTCTATTTAGCAAATATAAATACAACCATTTTAGCTCAATAATAAAAAGATAACCAGGGCTTGAGATGTAGTTCAGTGGCACCGTGCCTGCCTGGCAAGCACAAAGTCCTGAGTTTTATCCCCAGTACTGCAAAAAACAAAAAAAATTTTTTAAATAAATATAAAAAGATAACCCAATTTAAAAATAAGCAAGAGATCTGAATAAACATTTCTCCAGGAAAAATATACAGCCAATTAGCACTTTAAAAAAATGCACAATACCACTGGTCACTTAAGAAAATGCAAATCAAAACCACAAAGAGATACCACTTCAAACCTACTAGTATGGCTATAATCAAAAGTAAAATACCAACAAGTATTCGCAAGAATATGGATAAATTCAAGCCCTCACACGTTGCTGGTGGGAAGACAAAACATGCTACTGTTTTAGAAACAGTTTAGCCGTTCCATAACAATTTAAACAGTTCTCACATGACCCAAGAATTCCACTACTAGGTATATAACTCATTATAGCCCTAAAGTGGAAAAAAATATCCATTAATGGATGAATAAATAAAATATCTATATAATGGAGTATTTTCCATCTATAAGAAGGCACGAAGTGCTAATACTTGCTACAACATAAACATATCCCAAAAACATGCTAAATCAAAGAATCCAGTCATAAAAGACCACAAATTATATTTCATTCACATAAAAGTCCAGAACAGGAACTATAGAGATAGAAAGTAGATTAGTAGTTGGTTACCATTGGAGGTGAGGGGGAATAAGAGTGAGAGCTAAAGGGTAAAGGGTTTCTCTTTGAGGTTATGAAAATGTCCCAAAATTTACTGTGGTAGTGGATGCATTTATCTGTGCATATCCCGTCCTTCCATACCCAGAATTGAACTCGGGACTTTGTGGTTGCTGGGCAGGCATAGTGCCACTGAGCTAAATCCCCAGCACTTATGAATATTCTTCTTTAAAAAAAAAAAAAAGGTTACAGTGTTTAGTATTATAAATTGTATCTCAATAAAGTTTTAAAAAATAACTTACAACATTTTTGATTGTGTGGAAAACACATTACCTCTATAGTATCTGGGAGGATGAAGTCTTCTGCTTGCTGTAACGATATGTGCAAATTATGTTTTCCCTGGAGGCTATCATTGTCTTTCTGTAATCGCACCAGCTCTTCTGAAACCTGTTCCCGTGACTGCATCAGCACCGCCTGAAATAGAAATAGATACTAATCACAGCCAGAGAAGTAAATCTGGTCTTGTAATAGCTATACCAGAGAAAAGGCCAAACCAAATAAGGTTTGAGAATGGAAGGGTAAATAATAAAGCTCTGCAAAACTTATAAAAGCAGCTCAGAAATGTTTTGATTTGCAACCTTTACACATATCCAATAGGAGATAGGCCATGAGACAAGCATCTATGTTCATTCTCCACTGCTTCTATCATCAGCTAAAAATAATGAATCCCTCCACTCTGAACTACAGAAGCACCAGGATCTCTAATTCAGTGGAAGTGCCCAGCACAATCAAGACTTGTATCAAAACAGAGCATGTAATTCAAGACAACTCCCATGTCCTCATAGCATGCATTCAATGGGACGTAGGGAGAAACAAAGAGTAGTGTCCTCATCTTCCATTACATATTTTACTCTAGTAAGTTTGCTGTTAATAGAAATAATCACATAGCCATTCCAAAACTATCTTGTCTCTACCAAGTAATCACACTTAACGTCAAGAATAATGGAATCACCCATCATTATGTGTCTCATGATGTTATGAACTTCTCATTGAATCACTTCATCAACATAGTATTCTTGCCAAATGTCTGACCTGGATCAAATCATGAGGAAAAAATCAGACAAATACATCTGTAAGACAATTAATCTAAAACATTCTACAAGGCAACGGGCCTGGACTACAAAAATGTTAATGTCATGGGGGGCAAGAGTTGTACTAGATTAAAGGAAACTAATGTAGCATAATGACAAAATGCAATATGTGATCCTTGATTGGTTCCTGGATCAAAAATTTTTAAAAGCCTATACAACCATCACTAAGAAACAATCAATACATTTTTTGGATAATTGGTTAAATAATAAGGACATAGCAAGAGGATGTGGTCATGGAGAACAAGTCTTTTCTTCCTAGGAGATACATACTGAGATATTTAGGAGTAATATGATATCTACAACTTAATTCCAAATAGTTCAGCAGATACATAAACTAAAACATACAAATGTACAGATAATACACCTACATACAAAGAGCAAGAGATTTAACAAATGGAAGTGCACTAATGTAGCAAAATCCCAACAACTGGTCAATCAAAGTGAAGATCTTTCAAGAGCTGATTTCATAAACTTCCCTGCAAATGTGAAATTTTTCAAAATAAAATAGGGAAAATACTAAGATTCCCAACTTCTACTCTGCACTCTGCAGAAGCCTAAGAGATTTTTCTCTTTCTCAGCATATGAAACCTTCATGGTAATTTTGAGAAAATGATAAAAAGTATTTGAGTTCACAGGATCTTAACCTTAATCTCAACAATTCACCTATGCCACTGATAACACATTCATTGTGAATAAAATTACCCTGAGAAAGTTGTCTGCATGTGGGCTTTAAAAGACAACCAGAAGAAAAAAGAGGGGACACCACCATGAAACTTCACCAGCATTTAACTATTCTTATTTTGTATTTTCTAATTAGAGAAACAATTTGAACACTCTCATCAATGATTAGGTTGAGAAGCTTCCCAAAAGACTAGGTCTAGGATTCAGAGATCAGCTCATAAACCATTCAGACACTGGCTCATTAACAATAAAAAACAAACCATTACCATTCAACTCATGGCTACTTTTGTTTTTGTAAATTGTAATCCCTGAAAGAGCTGTACAGGAGGCAGTTTTGTATGGTCATCCCTGTAAAACAAACTCTTGCATAATTTATCCAGGCTCATTAGATGCAGGGCTCCAACTTTGAGGGAAAAAGAAGAATAAGACAAATGCAGCAAGAGTGATGAGAAGGGAGGCCTGACACTGGGAATAGGTACTCCTTTTTTTTTTTGGTACCGGCAATCGAACTTAGGTCCTTGTGCTTGCAAGGCAGGCACCAGAACCACTGAGCTAAATCCCCAGCCCAACTAGGTACTCTCCAAAAGCTCTAGCCAGCTCTTGTTCACAAAGCTGTCTCAATCCCTCTCAAAATTGGTGGCCTTCTTTAAGTTCCCCAAATCCACAACATCATACATCTTTGTTCATAACTCTTGTGAAATAACAAGGTTACTCTAAGAAGATTAGTTGTCCAGAAAAAAATAAAAAATTTTTAAAACCCACAGTGAGTGTTCAAGATACTAGCTCGTACTCTTGAGAGATTTTTAAGCTTTTTAGCTTGAGTTTGGAACTGAAAATTAAATGTTGGTCCAGAGTTTATTCTAGTTAGGTTTCCTACCACAAAAAAAATAAATCTGAGTTAAAGATAAGACTTTTCTTGGTGGACGAGGTATCAAAGAGGTCAGGCTTTTTCCTTTCCTCCCCCAACCCCTTTTTTTCTTTTCTTTTTTCTTTTTGGTGCCAGGGATTGAGTTTAGGATCTTGTGTTTGTGAGGCAGATGCGGTGCCACTGAGCCAAATCCCTGGCCCTCCCCGTTTTGAGGTCAGTTTCAAAAAGAGGTCTTCAGTGGCTCACACCTGTAATCCCAGCACTCAGGAGGCAGAGGCATGAGGACTGCTGTGAGTTCGAGGTCAGCCTGAGCTACATAGTTGAGTTCAGGGACAGTCTGAACTACAAAGTGAGACCCTGTCTCAAAAAAAAAAAAAAAAAAAAAGAAAGGTCTTTATAGTATTTTGAACCACTACCAACATTCCATGGGCTCTGGAGAATGTGACAGTAACTGCTTTGAGCAGGATGATAAAATCACATCAAAGACGACGTCAATGCAGAACAAAAAAGAATAAATATAACATAAACAGTATATATTTAAAATATTGACTTACCATCTGTTCCTGAACATCCCTCTTTGCTTGGGAAAAACTCTGTTGTAACTCTTCAAGTAAGATCTCGGAAGCCTGGGCTCTTACGACAAGTGCAGAGATCTTAACAAAAATGCATATATGGAAAATATAGTTAGAAAACTGGTTATCCCAAAACTGACTCTGCCATCTCCTCATTATTCCAATTACAGAATTGCTATTTTTACCTCTCATTCAACAGGTATATGTGCATATGCTGTGTGCCAAGTGTCCTTTCAGATAACCCAAGGCATCACAAAGGCCCAGAGCCACATGCTGCCACAAAAGGAACAAACAGCATAATATGAATCTCTATGCAGATGTTAACCCACATGGTCTAGTTATAATGCTTTTTAAAAGGCAAAAAAACAAAACAAAACAAAAAAACCCCACATACACAGTAACAAACTAGAATCTTACCCACAAAAATAAAAACTTAAAGGATAAATGAACCTGTTCTGACAAGCTGCTATTGAGAGAGGGGGCTTGGAGGATTAAACCAAGGGCTTTGTGAATGAGAGGCAAGCACTCTAACCACTAAATCTCCAGGACTCTCCTCCCTTTTATTTCTTTTTTTTTGGAGACAGGGTCTCACTTCAGTTACCCAGGCTTGCCTCAAACTTTCTTTCTTTCTTTTTGGTTTTTTAAGGCAGGGTCTCCTTTTGTAGTTCAGGCTGGCCCTGAACTCATTAGGTAGCCCAGGTTGGCATCGAACTCCCAGCGATCCTCCTGCCTCAACCTCCCAAGTGCTGGGATTACAGGCTTGTGCCACCATGCCTGGCTCTTTGAATTTTCAATCTTCCTGCCTCAGCCTCCTAAGTAGCTGGGACTATAGGTATGCACCACCATGCCTGGCTCTAGCTGGCGTGCTGAAGGGCTATACATACATGATTAATATCATTGAACTCTAAACTCCTCTGGATTAGTTTTAATGTTCAAAGGGGAGATAAATATTTGAAAATTGATGATTCATACATTAAAAACTTAAAACACATGGGAATAATTTTGTCTAGACATTTTAATAATTACAAATTCTGCTTCTAATAGTGCCAGATTAGGTAATATGAACCAAACTACTGAGAATTAGAAAAACTGTAAAAATATAAAATATGAGCCACTGCAGTACATTAAACTCCACAGAAACAGCACCATGGCAAGCAAGAGCCGGACAGGCACTGGGCAATTTTGTGCCTTCCTGAGGAAAACAAGTAAACCTGGGCAAAGGGGATCCTAGGAAGCCAAGAGACAAAATGTCATCATATGCATTCTTTGTGCAAACTTGCCGAGAGGAGCACAAGATGAAGCACTCAGATGTTTCCATTAACTTCTGAGAGTTTTCTAAGAAGTACTCAGAGGTGGAAGACCATGTCTGCTAAAGAGAAAGGAAAATTTGAAGACATGGCAAAGGCAGACAAGGTCTGTTATGAAAGAGAAATGAAAACCTATATCCCTCATAAAGGCAAAACGAAAAACAATGCACCCAAGAGGCCTTCTTCAGCCTTCTTGTTCTTTTCAGAGTATCACCCAAAAATCAAAGGAGCACATCCTGGCCTCGCCAAAGAAACTGGGGGAAATGTGGAATAAAACTGCTGCAGATGAGAAGCAGCCTTACAAGAAGGCTCCCAAGCTGAAGAAAAAGTATGAAAAGGACATCACTGCCTACTAAGACAAAGGAAAACATGATGTAGCAAAAAAGGGATTTGTCAAGGCTGAAAAAAGCAAGAAAAAGGAAGAAGAGTGTTATTGGTTTGTGTTTAGATGTCCCCTCAAAGCCCCATGCAGATGAAGTGGGACTTTGTTTTTCAGAGGTAGCTGAATCTGGAATGTGTGATGCTGGGGTTAAGGGCGTGTGATTGCTAAAGCACTATGTGTGAGTGATTAGTTTGGTACAGCCCTAATCCCGGTAGTCTGGATGGGATAAAAGGGGCAGGGAAATGATGTTAAGAATCAATCTTGTTAACCTGTGCTACCTTGCACACACCATGCTGTTTCTGCTCTGCCATGCCTGTTTGTCATCCCTGCCTTGGAGTCGGCCAATTATGGACCGAAACGTCTGCGAACTGCAAGCCAAATAAACCCCTTCCCCTCTAACTTTGGGCATTGGGTATTTTGTCTTGGCAATAAGAGAAGAGTAACTAACACAAGGAGGAAAATGAAGAGGATGAGGAGAAAGAAGAAGATGAAGATGATGATGAGTAAGTTGGTTCTAGCAGGGTTTTTTTTATATATAGACAATATTTAACCCCCCTATACACAACTCACTCCTTTTAAAGAAAAAAACTTAAATGTAAGGCTGTGTAAGATTTGTTTTTAGGGCCAGGGATTTAGCTCAGTGGTTCCGCCACCTGCCTCGAAAGTGCACAGTCCTAAATTTGATCCCCAGTACCAAAAGAAAAAAAAGATTTGTTTTTAAACTGTACAGTATCTTCTTTTGTACAGTTAACACACTACCTTTAGATAGTCCTGTCCTGGTGTTATTTCAATAGCTACTAACCTTGTCTGGTACATACGGGGGTTGTAAATTAGCACTGAAATTAAAGGAAGGTTCTTGTTGGTACACAGCACAAATTGGTTATATATGTGGAAGGTAGTTTTTCATCTTTAGTTGTCTCTGAAGCAGCTTATACGAAATAATTGTTGTTCTGTTAACTGAATACCATTCTGTAATTGCAAAAAAAAAAAGCTGCAGCTGTTGTGTTGACATTCTGAATGTTTCTAAGTAAACACAATTTTTTAATTTAAAAATATAAAAACTATATTTTTCTGGAAGGCAGTAGAAAACAAAGCAAAAAGGAATCACAGAGCCAAGGAAGAGGCTGAGAACACATAAACAGTGGAATGTAGCATCTAAATCAGTTCTCTAGAAGGATGTGCAGATTCCAAAGGAAACACATGACACTGAGAAGCTTAGCAGGGCACTTGACAGCCAAGGACAGAGTGGCAAAAGTGAAAAGTCCAGAATCCACCAAGCAAAGAGTAAACATCCTGCACTTTGAACTGAGTCCCCCATAGGGCCAACAGCGATGACGAACCCTCCAGAGCTTTCAATGATACAAACATTCTGCTATGCCATGCATGCCATAGGTTTGCCACCACTGCCCTAGGGTAAGGTAACAATTTTAAATAATCCAGCCTTCATAACTGTATATGAATTAAAGTGATCCAGGACTGTGAGTACTAAGTTACCTGCCTCTAGTGGTTAGACGCATCATCATAGGCTTTATATCATTTCAATAATTTTTTACATACAATGTGCAATACTGAAATACAAATACACAAAGAGATATGATTTTTAAAAACACAACAGAAAATGGATACAATGAATCCAAATATGTGAGTACTTACATATTTGACCTATTCAAAAATTTAAAAGGCAAAATTTGAAATTGTCAGTGAGCCAGAAATAATGAATAAACACATGTAACTAAAAAACTGAAAAACTCAATGACCTCAAAACCTCAAAGGATAAGTTTATAGATAAGATCCCTTTGAAGAACAAAATAGTGATTTGAAGAAAACAAAAACAAAATGATGGAAAATAAAAAAGAGAAGTTAAAAAGCATGTAGATTCAATGAAAAGGACTAACATGTATAAATATTTGAAAACATAATCGTCAATGGAAATATCTAGTAGATATGGAAATAAGCCTATGCAACAAGCTCATAATTTCACTCATAATTTCTACATGTACGCAAAGAGAAATGAGTCTACATGTCCACCAAAAGACTTTTTTAACATGAAAACTTACCACCGCAAAAAACAAGAAACCACTTAAATGTCCTTCAATTATAGTTTGGATAAATAATGATACATCCATGCAGAGGAATATTCAAAGCATTAAAAGTAACTTAATACAGAGAAAATAGATGTCTTTTAAATATGTGCTGATCAAACAGACTTGATACAAAAAGCTACCTACTATATAATTACATTTACATGAAGTTCAAGAACAAGCAGTAATAACACAGGGTTTAAAGTCATAATTGTGGCTATCTTTATGTACAGACTGGTGGGATATTTACTGACCAGGAAAGGACATGAGTCTATAAGAAATTATCTGAATGACCTTGGTTATGATTACCCTGGTAATATTTTTCATATGTTAAAATGAATCAAACTATATACTTGATCATCTGCTTTATTTTTTTTCAGTACTAAGGACTGAACCCAGGGCATCATACATACTTGGCAAGCACTCCACCACTGAGCTACATCCCCACCCCACCCCTTTTTTTTTGGTACCGAGGATCGAACTCGGGTCCTTGCGTTTGTGCAGCAGGTGGCGAAACCACTGAGCTAAATCCCTGGTCCCCCTTTTTATTTTGAGAAAGAATCTCACTAAGTTTACCAAGCTGGCACTGAAGTCACAAACCTCTTGCCTCAGTCTCCAGAGTAGCTGGAGTTACAGGTGTACACAACACTGGCCAGCTAAAAAGAAACTCTTATAGAAATATAATGGCTGAGGATTTTCCAATTGTGACTAAGACATCAACTCAGAGATTCAGAAAACTCTGTGAACTCAAAAGAAGAAATAATGAAATAATGAAGAACAATGTATGCTGGTGTAGCACAGTAAAACCACTAAAAACAAAAACACAAAAAGAATATCTTTAAAATTGCCACGCAAAAAAATAAAATAAAAATCCACAACATTTTATCTTGTTCAAAGGAGAAACAATAAGACTGGTAGGTGACTTCTCATTAGACACATGGAACCCAGAAGTAATGGAATAATAAACCTCAAAAGTGCTGAAAGGAAAAAACACATAAGTACTGAAAACTGTGTACCTACCAAAAGTGTCCTTTCTGAATTAAAGTGGAAAGAAAAAGATCTCATAAAAAGAGAGAAAGAGAGAGAGAGAGAGACAGAGACAGAGAGAGACAGAGAGGAAGGAAGAGAGAGAATTGAGAATTCTGGTGCTGTCCAAGATCAACTACTCTCACTGTGGCCTGTTTCCCATTGATCACAACTACAAATTCTAGGCAAAGTATAAAAAGCAACTAACTGAGGACTCTGAAAAATAAAGTAAAGCAGGTAGGTTGGGAGGAAAATCAAAACTAGAAGCAGCAATTCATACAGTAAGAGTTTTCTGGGGCCGGGGATGTAGCTCAGCAGCACAGTGCCCACTTGGCAAGTGCAAGGTCCTGAGTTTGATCCCCGGTATTCCCCCCAAGCCCCAATCAAAAAAAGAAAGCATTTCCTATTTATTTGCTCTTTGTTTTCCCCCTACTTTCATACCAAATTGATCTGAGGGCACCCCTAGCTGTGAAACTGCAGAAGTACAGGAGATAAAACTTTCTGGCCACAGTACCAGGAACAGCTCCCATGTGCCAATGTAATGTAAGAATAATCTCAGAGAGGTGAGAGCTAGAAAAAGAACCTCTTAATTTTGTGTCTAAACCAGCACAGATCCCACACTTGCCCCTCTTCTCTACATACAAAGCCAGCCCCTGAGCAGCATTGACAAAGGCTCTGGAAACTGAATAGTCATTAGAAGAATTACCACTCACAGAAGGCCAGAATATTTGGGCACTGAATCCAAGTCAGGGTGACTCCCTCCTAAAACAAAATTAAACCATCAAAATTCTCCAGAGGATTTTAACAGAACCCAGACTCTCACAATAAAATATTTATTACTTCCCAAGTTATGAGAAAGTACTGGACATAGAAAAAAATCAGAAAAATGTCACCAATTCTCAAGAGGAAAGAAAATTAACAGATCCCAAGCCCAAGATGACCCAAATTGGAATTATCAAAGTAGTTGTTATAACTATGTTTTATGGAAATGGTAAATGTTTTTGAAGTTGGATGGAAAAGATAACTCTCAGAGGAGAAATAAAAACAAACAAAAAAACAAGTAAGAACGTCATTATAAATCACAGTGTAGAACTTGACATAAAAATACACAAATAAACCACTGGAACAGAAAGTCCTGAAACTAACCCACACACATATATTCACTTGATAAATGACAAAGATGACCTTGTAGGGGCACCGTAGGAAGGGATGTTTTTATTAAATGGTACAAAAACCTGGCTATCTATATATATTTTGGGGGTGGGGTTAGGGATTCACATGTTGTTCCCACAGAGTCACATGTTAAGCACATGCTTCTTATCATGGAGCTGCACTCCTAGCTCCCCTGGCTAGCTATATGATAAAATAAAATTTTATCCTTATCTACATCAGACAGTCATCTGTATGTATAAATCAGTCCTACAAACATGAGCAACTATAAACAATGCAGCTTCTACAAAATATGAAAACATCTATACAACTCCAAGGTAAAAAAAGATTCTTTTAAGAAACATACGAAAAGATCAATAAATCTGAGTACATTAAAACTTGGAACCTCTATTCATCAAGACACCATTAAAAACAAGCTAGAGAGAGGGGCCGGGGATTTAGCTCAGTAGTTTCGCTGCTTGCTGCGCAAGCGCAAGGACCCGAGGTTTGATCCCCAGTACCAAAAAAAACCCCAAAAAAACCCCAATAAGCTAGAGTGGAACACATATGCAACACATAGAACCAAAAAGCTCTATATAAAGAATACCTAACAAATCAAGAAGAAATACAACCCCCAAAAGGAAAGTAAAACAATCCTAGGTAAGGACCATAGGAATGGAGTAGGAATCACACACACACACCCACACCCACACACACACAAATATTCCAATGGCAAATAAACATGAAAAATGCTAAATAACTTCAACAATCATCAGAGAAATGCACAATGAAATACCACTCATTACATACCCACTAAAATCACTATAATTAAATAACAAAATGAGGTTTTTCAAGACCTTGGATTCTTTTCATATATTGCTAGTAGCAGTACGAACTGGTAAACACACTTTCTAAAAAATTTTTATTAGTATATTATTGTGATACATAGTAAATACATTCAATGTTGGAGAACTGGCACATATACATATTGCATCTTGATTCTTTTTACTTCCCCTACCCCTCCCTCTTCCTTCCATCTCCACCACCCTAGATCCCTTTCTCATCCTTTCAAAGAATCAATTCTTTGATTCACTAATCTTTTGTATTGCTTTTTAGTCTTGGTTTCATTAATTTCTGCTCTAATCTTTATAATTTCTTTTCTTCTATCAGTTTCAGACTTGGATTATTCTTGTCTTTCTGGGTCTTTAAGATCCATTATTAGGTTATTTATTTGGGATTGCTCTATTCTTTTTATGTGTGCATTTATAGCTATAATCTTCCCTTTTAGAACTACTTTTATTGTGCTGCATGGGTCTTGGTATGTTATTGCTTCCACTGTCATTTGATTCCAGGAACTTTTTTATTTCTTTCCTGATTTCTTCTGTGATCCACTGATTATTCAGTAACACATTATTTAAATTCCATATGTTTGTGTAGTTTATGTGGCTTCTTTTGCTGATCTCAAGCTTCATTTCAACTATGATCCAATAGTATGCAATTTTTTTATTTAAGCATGGTCTACGATCTAACATATGGTCTATTTTGGAAAAAGTTCGATATGCTGTTAAGAAAAACATGCATTCTGCTGTTGGTGGATGAAACACTGTAGATATCCATTTGTTCAATGGTATGGCTTAACTGATGCTTTTTTTGTTGATTTTTTTTCCTCTGGTTGACCTGTCTAATTGTCCTCCATTCTGACCGTATTGGTGTCTATCCTTTTAAGTTGTTTGTTTTATGAAACTGAGTGTGCTGACATTTGGTACATAGATATTTACAATTGTTATCTCTTCCTGTTGAATTATTCCTTTTACTAGTATGTAATAGCCATCACTGTCTATTCTGATCAGTTTTGGCTTGAAGTCTGTGTCTGAAAATAAGACAGCTATTCTTGCTTGCTTTCAGGCTCCAGTTGAAAGGAGTATGATTTTTTATGCTTTCACTCTCAGTCTTACATACTTCCTCTTGGATGAGGTGTGTCTCTTGTAGGCAATTTTGATTCCTTTGTTTTAAATCCAATCTGTCTATCTTTTGACTGAGGAGTTGAAACAATTGCCCTGGTGTTATTATTGTAAGGTGTTTATTGCATCCTGCCATTACCTTATTTTTCCAGTACTGATTCCTTTATTTTTTCCTTTTGTTTATGTACACTTTCCCTTGGATTCTTTGGTGCTGCTGGCCTGTCTCTGTCTAGGACAGTGGTGGTGAACCTATAGCATGCGTGCCACAACCAGCTGTTTGTTATCACTGAAAGCTCCAAAAGTTTCACCATCATCAGTCTAGAACTCCATTAAGTATTTTCTGAAATGCTGGTTTAGTGGTCATGTATTTCTTTATGATTTCTTTGTCATGGAAGATCTTCTCTGTCAGTTTTGAAGGCTAATTTTTTAAGCTATAAAAGTATGCATTGACAATCGTTTTCTTTTATGAATCGAAAAACTTTGCTTTGGGCTCTCCTGGCCTTTAAGAATTGTGCTGAAAAACCTGCAGTTATTCTGATAGGCTTGCCACTATAGCTTACTTGCAGTTTTTCTGACAGTATTTAGTATTCTCTCCTTTGGCTGAATTTCTGGAATTTTGATTATGATGGACATATAATGGAGAGGTTTTATCCAGGTCATAGCTAATTGGGGTTCTTTCTATATGTCTCTTTATATACTACTTGAATATGAAATTTTTTCTCTAGATTTGGAAATTTTTCTGCTAGGATTTCAGTGAATACATTTTTATACATTTTGAGTCATCTTCTAATTTTTTCTTTATTCCTGTAATTCTGAGGTGGGTTTGGTTTTTTTGTTTGTTTTGTTTTTTTGTCATCTTGCAGCTGCAGGATCTAGCTTTCGCAATGCTCTGTCATTTTTAGGGTATCGTTGAGTTTATGATCTACTATATCCACCTTGTCTTTTACTTCTGACACTCTGTCCTCACATCGGTCAAGTCTGCTACCAATGCTTTCCATTGTATTTTTTGTATCATTGATCTCTGCTTGCTTTCTTCCCATACTTTCTCTTTTCCAATGTAGTCATTCATGTTTTGTATTGTCCTGTTTAATTCAATTAGCTTATTGCTTGTTTCTTCTTTAATCGTGGTGACCATTTTATTTAGTAAAAGCCTCTTTGAGCTCATCAAATATCTTAGGCATTTGCTTACATGTTTCTTCTCTTAACTCTTCAAATATTTTGACCATTTGGTTTTTGAGTTCTTTGCCTATGGCTTCCTCTACTTCAGTATCCATGAGACCAATTTTTTGGGAATTAGGGGTTGAGGGGCATCTTGTTGCCTTGTTTTCTCATGTTTCTATTGTTTTTGTGCTGTTGAAGATCAATTAGGGTAGAGAAACTCTTGACACTACTGTGCAGAGATCTCTTTAGTTAAGTTTGGTCTTCTTGTGATGTATCCTTGGATTTATGTTTTGGTGTTTATACCCCTCTTCAATGTATTCAGCATGATATTTGAGGGTCTTCTTAGTGTCCAACCTTCTGGGGGCTTGATCCCAGGCACCATTCTCATGTTCACAGAAACAGGACCTGGGCTTTGCATTCCAGCCTGCTTCCTTCTTTTCTCTGCATTATTCTCATTTTCTCAAATTTATCTATAGTTTTTGGTTTTCCTGACAGCTCTTTCTTGATTCCTGGAGCCCAATTTCTCTTTGCTAAAGTTGTTTTCTAAGTGACTCAGTTCCAGGTCTCAGAGTCTGTATTTTGCTGTCAGTCTTTACTCTGCCATTTTTAATAGTAGAACCACTTTGGAAAACTATCGGGCTGAACATACACTTTTGGAAGATTCTGACCCAGTCATTCTACTCCTAGATACACAGCTTGAAGAACCATGTTCCCTAAGCCTTATACAAAATTTCAAAGTAACATGATTCATAATATCACAGAACTAGAAACAACTATGACATCCATCAACATTAGGAGAGAAAAACAGGGCTGGGGATTTAGCTCAGTGTTTCCGCTGCATGCCTCGAAAGTGCAAGGTCCCAAGTTCAAGTCTCGGTATCAAAAAAAAAAAAAAAAGTCTGAGGACAGAAAAACAGTAGTATATCCATACAATGGTATAACCATACAGCAATCAAAAAGAACCAACATGTATGTGAATGAATAAGAATCTCACATATTACTAAATGAAGACAAACACAATATGTACAATGTGACTCTTTTTAAAATGAGAAACTGACAAAACTAATGGTGTTAGGTCAGTGATTACTTCTGAAAAGGAGGTAGTAAGTAGAGGGGTTAAGTGGCTCATGTTTTGGGATACTGGCTAATGTTGTAGTACTTGATCTTTTGGTTTGGTTTTTTTTTTTGATACCAGGGATCAAACTCTGGACCTTGGGCTTTTGAGGCAGGTGGCAGAACCACTGAGCTAAATCCCCGGCCCTGTAGTATTTGATCTTTTTTTTTTTTTTTTTTGTAGTACTTGATTTTGATGGTTACATGAATTGTCAGTACTGGTATGTTTGGTATATCTGTATATTTGGTTTTGTTCTATGCATTCAAAACTTAAGAAAATAATTCATATCTTTTTTGGGGGGAGGGGGCTAGTACTAGAGATTAAACATAGACCTTTACATTGAGTTATATGCACAGCCCAGTTTTTTTGTTTTGTTTTTAAATTTTTAGACAGCACGTCACTAAGTCACTCATTTGCCAGGAGTGGGCTCAAACTTGCAATTCTCCCACCTCAGGCTCCCAAAGTGCTGGGATACAGGTGTGCGCCATGATGCCTGGCTTGTTTTGTTTTGTTTCATTTTTGTTTTAACTCATCACATTCCACATTCTAAAACGCTCCATTTACCTGATGGCTGGAGTCCTCAGTGCTCTTCTTGATGAAGTCTTCTAGCTCCTGTTTATCTTTCATTGTCTTCTCTAGCTGATCATTAGCTTGCCTTAGCATCACCTGAAGTTTTTTTACCTATATAATTTTAAAGCTCAATTACAAGGAAGAACCATAATTTTTTTTCCTTTTCTTTTCTCTCAGTGCTGGGAATTAAACCTAGGACCTCACACATGCTACCCAAGTATCTACCACTGAGCTACACCCTCAGCCCATAGTTATTCTATAAATTAAAACAAAGAACAACTTGAGAGTCTGAGGCAGAAGGACTGCAAATTCAAGGCCAGTTTGAGCTACAGAGCAAGACTGCCCCAAAAAACAAAGAAACCATAAATAACAGAAACAAAATTAAAACAACAACAGAAAACACCAAACCCAACTCCAGAATCTTTTCTTTTTTTTTTTTTGGTACCGGAGATCGGAGATTAAACTCGGGACCTTGTGCTTGCTTGCGAGGCAAGCAGCAGAACCACTGAGCTAAATCCCCAGCCCTCCAGAATCTTTTTTAAATCTTTAATTTTTTTTGAGAATATGTCAATTCAGAAAGAAATGGAATGACCTCATGAGACAACTGTGCAGTGATTTACAGTTAACAAATCATTTTTCATACACATGATTTCGTTTGAAAACTGTTTTCCCTATGGACCCTTTCAGCTCTAGCACTGGACTCCTTGCTCTATTCTATCCTCTGCCTCCAATCTACAATCCATGGAAACACTAAATTTTATAAAAATGAAAAATAGTTATTATTTCTTACTTTAAAAGACCCCAGGGCTGGGGATTTAGCTCAGTGGTTCCGCCACCTGCTTTGCAAGCACAAAGTCCCGAGTATGATCCCTGGTACCAAAAAAAACCCCCAAAAAAACACAAACAAAAGGCCCCAAATGCCCTCCAGTGCCATCAAGGTTAAATCTAAATACTCCCTCAATCATCACACTGCCTCAATGATATCATCCTGGCTTTCCTTTGCAGCTTCTTCTAGCATTATTTTATAACATCCCTTTCCCAGCCTAAAAAACTACTCCTAATTTCTAAACTGCAAACTTTTCTTTCACAACTCTGTTCCTTTGTACATCTTTACTTTCCTTGAGCACTCTTTCTTTCTCTCCTTCCCTACCTTTCCCAAATAATTTTTAACCTAGGCTCTAAAACAAACAGCTCAAGTGTTGCCTTTCCTGAGCCTACAGCTAAGTTGTGTGCCCTCTTCTAATTCCAATTGTATGTCTCCAGGAACAAACAGTACTGAATTGATGTTTCAGATCACAACTCTTAAAGCTTACAGGAAATAACTGTCTTCTTGCTGTATTTGAAAGGCCAAGGCCCAGGAAAACACCAGACATAGAAGAGGCATCAGTAATGGTTACAGAGAGGACAAAGGGATCCAAGATGGCCTATTTTCATCCCACATTATCAGAGGCCAACTCTCTGAGTTTTGCAAATATTTTTAAAAATCTACCTTTGAAATATCCATGAAAAGAGAATATATGGGGCTGGGGATTTAGCTCAGTGGTGTCACCGCCTGCCTAGCAAGCGCAAGGTCCCAAGTTCGATCCCCGGTACCAAAAAACAACAACAAAAAAGAAAATATATGGAGGAACTCAGTGCCAATAATGTTTAAAAATATTAAACTAATCCTAATCTATTTTGAGTTCTTCAAAGATTAAAGGAACACTCTTCACATTAAAGAACAATTACATTTGCTTCCACAAGTCAACTTTTGAGACATTCTACATTATTTTCTAAATGTTATCAGGGTATCCATTATTCAATACTGTTATTTGTAAAAGTACTCAGGGCTTGTCAATCTGAGCATAGATAATCCATATGTCTGTAAATTAATTTTAATCAATTCAACAAATTTATGTCAAGAAGTAGCCAATTAGAAATGAATATTCCAAATTCTTATTCATATGATTCAATTAAGCTTTTATTGTATCAGATGCAGTAGTCAACTTCCTATCTCCCTCATCTCCATTTCATGAAGTATCTCCACGTGCATAAGATCATGCCAACATTACATCTGAGCACTAGATGGGAAAGAAAAGAGGAGAAAGGAGATGAGGTGGCATTTTTCTAAAAGCTGAAGGGACCCATGTGGTATTGACACATTAATGAAGCACAGATATACAAAGCAAAATCCTACTGGGCTCCTAATGGAAGTGTAACAGCCACTGAATCTGCCAGATTATTTCATAATTTATCAATATAGATATGCTTCATAAGCAAATGAGGGGAACAGACAATTCTACACCTCCAAATGAAAAACTACAACAGTTCACCAATTTGGCACATCCAAATGAAACTCACCTGGTCTCTTGTTTCAGCCTCCTGAATCTGAATTCCTTGTAATTGTTTTTCATAATTGGAACACATATCACAACGTCTCCCAAGTTTATTTCCAGCATTATGAACCTGAAGGGTATCAAACTTATCTCTTATCAGGCAGAACAAAGTAATTCTGTATCACATATCTTTAGGAACACAAGCACAGTCTTAGCACTATTACTCAAAAGTGTAGTATAGAGTAAGCTATTTCTCCAGGGTCTTATGGTTAGAAGTTATAATATGGTTAGAAGTCATAACCTCCAGTACAAATATGATAGGAAAACAAGGGCCACAAAACATCATATTTGAGGAATACAAGCAAAAAGTGCTACACTGTGGCACTAAGAATTTAAATCAATTGATACCCAACGAATGGGAAAGGGAAAAAAAGGAAAAACAATGCCAGTTCCCCATTTCACCAGCTCCAATTACAAAACAGGTATGAAACTATTAAGTAGCACCTTCACATATTTGTTTTGCATGAGACCAAGAAGAATAGCTTCTTTCAGGCTTAATAAGCTACTCTACTTCCTGATTAAGTGCTTCTTTAAAAAGAAGTAGCCTAAGTGAGGGAAACCACTACAAACCAGAACACCTGGATTCTAGCCCAGGCTTTGCTACTAGGTCAAGGGGAACATTTGAATAAGGCTTGAAATTTCTGAGCCAGTTGCTTCTTCTGTAAACCGAAGACAATCATGCTCTGATTGCTTCATTACAATCACAAAGCTTAGAGGAGGTATGTGAAAGGGCTCTGTAATCTGTAAAGCATTATGTAAATACATATTTAGGTTTTTATCTCCTAAACTTTTGAATTTGCACAGATTCTGAGGAAAATTGCCCTCATTAAAGGATGCCTTCTTTTCTCTCTATTTTTTGACCCTCTCCTAAAACCCACTTTCTGGTGATGAACATTTTCATTTCACACCTAAAGGAAAGAAGAATGAGTGTGAATTGTGAATACGGATTTTAGAAAAATGAAATTTGGGCTACTCTAATTTGATGATGCTCATAAAACATATTGCTCCAATTCTAACACCATTAGCTAGTTAGTTCCCTTCTCTGTCACAAACAACATGGAAGAGCTAAAGCAAAATATGACAAGGGAAAATGATATGGGTTAACATTTACTTGTAGGCAACACATGCCTGCTCTCACTCCAGGCGTTACTTAAAGAATAAATCTGAGAGCTACCTTGTATGCCTCAGAGTAAGTATAAGGGAAAAGAACAAAATAACTCACCTCTTTCTGCAGGAGATTCCACTCTGTCTCACTGACTAAGCGGTAACCACTGGGAGACACATAAGCACTCTCCATACCCTGGGTAACACTGGAGAGGAGGGATGCTGTCTCTTCTTGTTCTGGTGTCATCGCCTTGATTGCTCTTTCTTGATCTTTGGTTAACATAAACCCACTTGGCATTTGCAGTGACCCAAGTGATGCAGTATCAAAGTTCTCAGATACTGAATCTGCTCCTACCAGAGGTCCAAAATCCGACTCATCAAGGTTTCCAGCAGATTTTGCTTTGAAGTTATGGCCTAAAGCTTTGGACTGCAATGAGCCCGAGGTTCCCAAGCTGTCTGTAGACTGTGCTCTCCTGAGTCCATCTTTAAACATGTCATTATCCGATTTACTGAATGGATCTACAGACGGTAACAATAAATCTGCATCTAAGGAATGGACTGAACCATGGGTACTGTCTACATGCTCCTGAAATGTGAAAATATGTTATTTCCAAGTTAGACAATTCTCTGTATCTCTAAAGAGGAAAACTACCATATACTTAATGTATTTTGCCATGTTACAAATAACCATTAATGTGCTATTTTCATATATAGCATTAAACAAATATTTAGAGTGTCTTCTACATGACACTCTTTGGGCACTAAACCTGGTATTGAGAATATAAGAGGTGGATTAGCTATAAGTTATTTTTTATTTGTGTATTTCCTATACTTTTCAAATCTTCCGTAATATTTTTATATTACTTTTCCTATTACTTACTGAGAAAAGCATATTCTAAGCATCATGCTAAAAAAGAGGTCCTAAAAATTCTAAATGTTTTTAGCATAAGTCTAAATTTCCAAAGCATTCCATATTAACTTTAAACACAAAACAATAATATACAACACTCAAACTCCAAAATATCAGAACTTAAAGTCTAAAAGGTATTTCAAATGTTGGGAAATAATGTTATGCATAATGTCATCTAGATATGTTAAGATAGAAAACTTTACTGTGATCCTAACAATTTTCCCTTTCCTGTTTTCCTGCTTTTCAAACATTCCTGGATAGATGACTACATGATGCACAAATCATGTAATATTTGGTTGCACCCAGAAATTGAGACATTCTTCTGGAAATCTATCTTAAAAATGTACAGCAGAATTAGGTCAAGTGGTCCTCAGTGTATGCTCCAAAACAAAGAATGCACAAAAACAACTACATCATACTTTTCAGTGTCTACTAGGATTTAAAAAGAAATTTAACGTCCAATTGTTCCTACTACTCATAAAATGAAAATATAAGCCACCAGAAAGACTATACAAGGCTCAGAGTAAATCTACAAACTAAACAAATATGGTATCTCTGAAAATGAATAAAAGATTTTTAATCAATCTAAAACTTGTTCACTGAGCTAGCAAAAGAGGTGGGGGTTGAGAAAGTGTGTATGAATTTTTTTTTTCAGGGCTCAGAACCAAATCCAGAGCCTAAAACATGCTAAACAAGTAGTCTACTATTGAGCTACACCTCCATCCCCATGAGTACAAAACTCTACAAGGTATTTCAAAAGGCACAGAATAAATAAGTGTTATAAGCATGCATAGTAAGTAAGCAGACCAGTCTGGCTTTACTGAAGTAAGAGCACTGGATAGGCTAGAAAGGCCATTCAAATGGGAAGGCCCTTGCACACCCAGCTAAGGATCTCAGTTCTTATCTGAAGGCAACAAGAGAAGGATTTCATTCATTGAAAAGGAGGTATCAGCATGAACATTTCAATGCTCAGAAAGGCAGAGGGAGGCAAACATTCCAGGTCCAAACCCAATATGCAAGGTAGAGAGACAATGAACAATGTGGTTAAAATAAAACACTTAGGATGAAGGCCTCAACTGTCTGTGTGAAAAATTTATACTCAACAATACAGGTAATGGGAGGCTGTGATGGCTACTGAGTAGAAGAGTGGCCTGACTATAGCTGTACTTAAGAAAATGAATTTGAAAGTAACTCTAAGAGTACAATGGAGTGGACAGGCTGAAAGTAGCAAACCCAGTGATGAGGCCCTTGCCACAATGCAAGTGAGAGGTGATGAGACCAAAGGAACACTACCTTATCTTTTCCACCTCTAGGTCTCTCTACCCATTCCCAATAACTGCCTTGTTCCACAAGCCCTCACAGCAGTCTGCCAAACTTGACTCTCTGTTCTCAGAGCTGAAGACCTAACACTGGTTAAAACTGACACGTATGTTACAGGAAGCTAAATTTTTCTATACTTTAATCTTTTCTAAACAAAAAGTAAAAGTATTAGCAATATTTATTACATCAAAAAAGATTTTGCAGATATCATTTAAAGATTTATTCTAATGTATTAAATTCTTGAGCCAGACATAGTGGCACATGCCTGTAATACCAGAGCTCAGGAGGCTAATGCAGGAGGATTCCCAGAAGTTCAAGGCCAGCCTGAACTACATAGCAAGATCCTGTCCCAAAAAAACAAAAGGAAAGAAAGAAAAAAAAACTTGAATTATTGGTGAAAAGAACATCTAATTACTTCACATGGTAAATGAAACACCAATATATTTCAAGTAGCACTATCTTTAATGTCATAAAAACAAAAGAACACTAATAGAATAGAATAGAAACAATAGAATACTAATTTTCAGCTATCTACTTCCCAAACAATGTACCTGACTGACATATGAGCAGGCCAAAAATGGTGACAATGTGTACCTAATAATTTTTTTTTTGAGATACCTTCAATCGCGGGGGTCAAGAAATCCTCCTTCCTTAACCTTCTGAGTACCTGGGACTAACAGGCATGTGTTACTGCACCTAGCTTATAAAATAATTTTAATTATATACCTCTTCATTTGATAAGTGGACTGAAGATTCTTCTTGAGTTAAAGCACATACTACTGGTACTTTTAGTTCTTCTTCAATGTCTGTTTTTTTATGATCTTTTCTCTTATTAAGTTTCTGTTGTTCATCATCTTCCTAAAAAGAAGAAAAAAGCATACATATTACCCAGGTAACCTGTACTGACAAGTCATACAGTTCTTTAATCACACAAAACAATTTTTTAAAAAGAGCATACTTTATGTTTTTGTTTGTTTGTTTTTTGGGTTTTCTGAGACAAGGTCTCACTCAGGCCTGTCTCAAACTCATAGCAATCCAGCCTTTCAGCCTTCCAAGTGCTGGGATTACATGCGTGTATACCACCACGCCCAGGTCAGAGAGCTTAATGATAACAGAAAATTGAACAGTTAAGCTTATTTGTTTTGTGACCACATTTACAGGCCTGTGGTCATTACAAAATATTTTAATACTTTAATATTTTAATAACTTAATATTTTAATGTAAGCACAAATTAAGAACTCTGCTATAAAGAAAAAATAAGGAAGCAGCCTCCAAGAAAAGAACACTACGAAAGTAAGTCAAAACAAAAGAAAACTTCCAGGTGAAGTGGCACATGCCTGTAATCCCAGCACTTTGGAGGCTGAGGTAGGAGGATCACTGAGAGTTCAAGGCCAGCCTGGGCTACATATTGAGTTCAAAATCAGCCTGAAGTACATACTGAGACCCTGCCTCAAAAAAAAAAAAAGGCAAGAAAGAAAAAAAAAAGAAAGCTCTCCCCTTCAAATAATCTCAAAAAAGAAAATTTACATAGAACATTTCTTCTAATTATTGTAAAAATAGGAACGTTACTAGGACATTATACACCCATTAGAAATGTATATAAATTTACATAAAATACAACAGGAATTATCTAAATTGATGTAATAATTCACTCAAGAAGATGAATAAGATAATCTTCAATGCCCAAGACAGTCTAGTGAAGTAGAAAAAACACACAACTACAATATATGTTGAAAATTCTACAGGATGAGAAAAACAAAGACCTATTTCATCTGAGGGAAAGGAAAAGGGGGCCAAATAAGGTAACACTTCAGCTGATTCTTGAATGAACAGTAAAATGAGTTTGCCACTTGCATGTGAAGAGACAGAGGGTCCAAGGAGAAAGGAAGAAGCAAGCACAAAAGACAGAGGTCTAGAAGAGCAGGCTTGTGGGCCAATACTGAATAATTCACTGTGACTGAAAAGCACACGGGTGCATCAAAAATTAGGGACACAGAGAAAGGGACAGTGATTACATGCTTAGCCTCTGGACTCAGACACTGGCTCAAACCTCAGAGGTGCCACTGCTTTTCTCAGCCTGTTTCCTAGCCTGTAACAAAGGATTAATTCTGTAGTGCCCATTTCATATGGTGTTTTGTTGTTTTCTGAGAACTGACTGAGATAAGGTTTTATATATAAAACCTTAACACAATACTAGCAAGCACATAGTAAATGCTAATAAAAGCCTTAACAACCTCAGTAAGGCTTAGACTGTTTTTTTAAAGGGCAGCAAAAGATCCACAACAGATCTGTACTTTAGAATCTAAATTCTTAGGTTGACAATGTCTACCCACAAGATGAATGAATCTGAATTAAAAGACAAAAAAGAATTTTTTTTAAAAAGATAGGGTCTCACTATGCAGTTCAAGCTAGTCCTAAACTCACTATATAGCTCACACTGGCCTCGAACTCATGGCAATCCTCCTGCCTCAGCCTCCCAAGTGCTGGCATTACAGGCATGCACCACCATGGCCAGCTTCAAAAACAGAAACTTCTGTAGAAGAAAATCTAATTGAAGTCACATAAGGCAATTTAAAATATTTCTTTTTTTTTTTCTTTCATTTTTTTGGGGGGGTACCAGGCATCAAACTCAGGACCTTGCACTTGCGAGGCAGGCAGTGGCACCACTGGGCTAAATCCCTGGCCCTAAAATATTTCTTAAAATACCTCGAAAAGCAGTGAACACTTTTATGTAGCTATTCTAAGGATATATTGGCACACACGTACAACATGGAAAAGATACTAGCTGCAAAACTCCTTGAGATGACAAAAGAAAGGAGAAAGGATCTAGCTGCCCATATAAAGAAAGATTAAATCAACTATAATACATCCATGCTACCAAATAACAAGAATGGATAGAACTCTGATATGAAAATATATCCAGGATTATTATTATGGGGAAAATAAGTTATAGTATCAGTATTTATGGTATGATATAAATTGCATGGGGCAAAGGGAGCTACCCTAAATGTATGCCATAAATATATGGAACTTGAGGCAGGATCACTGCGAGTTTGAGGCCAGCCTGGGCTACAAAGTGAGTTCAAGCCTAGCCTGAACTGCATAGTGTCTCAAAAAGACCAAAAAAACAAAAAAAAGAAACAAATATATGGAACTAGTCTGGAAGACTCTCTAACTAGGAAATGCAGCTATTTCTGGGAAAGAGAAGTGTGGGAGATACCAAGGGGGATTTTCATTCAATCACTTTAAACTTAATTATTTCATTTTGTATTTAAAATAAGCCATAATTAACATGACAGTACATTTTTATGTTGATCATGTAATTTTAATTTTTTAAAAAATAAACAGGATATTGGGTATGAAGCATTCTGAACATCTATCCGTATCATTCAGCTTCTCCATCCCTATTCTGTCACCTTCTAAGCAAGCTTTTAGAGCAATGTGACCAAAAAATTTGTCCTGGATAGACAAACTCAGGAACCCGAGGAGAACTACACAGCACCATAGAGAAAGAGTTTCTCAGAAATATGCACTGTTGCATCCTTCAGTCTCTGATAAGGGTCATTTTTAAAGTTTTTTTTCCCCCTAGATAAAGCCATTTGTAAAGTTGAAAGACAAAATCCCTCAAATGTAGCTTTTAAGTTAAAGAAAATATTTTTTAAAAATCCAGGAGCAAGTGATACGGCTCAGTGGTGCAGCACTTGCCTAGAATGTACAAGACCCTTAGTTTGATCCCCAGCAAAGCAAATAATAAAAGCAGCAAACATTACCTTCTAGCTTAAGTCAATCTCTGAGATATGTAAGGTAATAAAATCACAGTGTGTGTGTGCGCTACTGTTAACAACATAAACAAGTCCCACAAAACTGCTATTCACCTGATCTTTCTTCTTCAGTTCTTCAACTTGTCGGAGCTGTTCTGAAGTTAGCACAATCTCCATTCGCTGCATGTCTCTCATCAGCAAACGCTGAGATTCCAGAAACTGGTCATTAGCCTTCTGCCATGTATGTTTTAACTGGTTGTGTTGCTGTCGCTCTTGCTCCAAGAGATGGCAAACTGTTTAAGAAACCCCGCCAATCAAAAGCAATGAATTTTAATGGAAGGAAATTTCTTTAGCATAGGGGTACTGGTTCAGGTCTGGCCAATGTTTCATTTTGTCTGGGACTTTGCCCTTGGCTGGCACCGAGGAGCAATCTATAGTTGAACAGGGCAGCTATCTCCAAACCATCTTTCTAATGCAGTCTCTCAAAATGTGCTCCTATCCTTAACCACATTTAGAAGTTCTAGATGATATATAATACAGCATTTCCCAAATTTATTTGACAAAAAAGCACTTTTCACAGTTCAACTCAAATGAACAAGTGTGCAGGAAATACTCTTTGGCAAATAACTACTCTAAAGACCAAAGTGTAATAACCACTTGTAATTGTGTTTAGCACATTTTGATACATCTGTCATCCAGGAATCCCTCCTGGGCCCATTGACTGTTGACCTCTCATGGTATGTCAAGGAATCTTTGTAAAATGCATCCATTGTTGACACCACCAGCTCAGCCATTTTATACTGCTGACATCTGCCTAGCCACTCAAGTCAGAAACCTGAGACACAACCATACTTCTCCTTACCCCAACACATTCAGCAAAGACTGAGACCTACTAGTTCTGCCTCCTTTGCAGAATGACACATCTGACTTCTGTCTTAGACCAACACTTTACAAGTCAATTGTGACAGCAGTCCCTTTTCTCATTCTTCCTGTCCTCAATCTTGCCCTCTTTTTCCTATCCTCCACACTGGTGTTAAATTGAACTTTCTAAAATACAAAATTAGTATTATTTCTCTCCAGTTTAAAAGCCTTGAGTGAAGCCAGATGTTAAAGGGCACATATTATAAAATCTCATTCATATTAAAGTCCAAAATAGGCAAATCCACAAAAACACAAAGTAGATTCATGATTGCTGCTGGCGTGGGCAAGGAAAGATAGGGAGTGACTGAAAATAGGGCACAAGATTTTCTTTTTGAGGTAATGAAAATGTTTTGAAATTAGACAGTGGTTGATAGTGCACAATTCTGTGAATATGTTTAAAAACATTAAATTGTATACTTTAAAAGATGCATGTGAATTATAACTCAATGAAACTATTCTTTTTAAAAAATACCTTCAGAGACTCCTTACTGCCCATTTGATAAAATTCAACATCCTTAGCTTAAGACCCTGGTGATCTGACTCATGTCCACTGCTCTAATCCATATTTTTTCCGTTGTCTCTTGCATCCTAATTGTACCAAAGCACTCTTCTTGTACTTCTTCAGTTAGCTATACTACATGCAAACAGCCTTGCCTGCCATGCTCCTCTTGGGCTACCTGACAAGTACCTAGCCATCTTTCAAACTCCACTTAATAGAAGAAAAAACAACAGAATAACAAAAAAAAAAGAATAAACTAAACTCCACTTAAGAGTAATTTTTTCGGGCCGGGGATTTAGCTCAGTGGTTCTGGTGCCTGCCTCACAAGCGCAATGTCCCGAATTTGATCCCCAGTACCAAAAAAAAGAGTAATTTTTTCCAGCCAAGCACAGTGGTACATGCCTATAGTATCAGCTACTTAGGAGGCTGAGGCAGGAGGATTGCTTGTGCTCAGTAGTTCAAGACTAGCCTCAGCAATACAGTGAGACTCTATGTCAATAAATAAAACCAACCAAACAAAAAGAATAACCTTTTTAATAAACCCATCTGTTCTTAGGACAAAAAGAACAGTCCATTCTTGGGCTGGGGATATAGCTCAGTGTTAGACCACTATGAAAGGCTCTGAATTCAATCCCAGCACAAGAAAAAAAAAAAGAAGGAAAAGAATTGGCCACTCTTTACCTCTTCACTGGTGGCACTACCATATCCGGACACACTTCCCAGCATAGCACTCATTTGACTGCATATCTATTTCCACCAATTTAGGCTGTAAATTACACTGCTGTTCAATTTTTATCTGTCTTCTCATTTAAAGACCCCAGTTTTCAGTGTTTTATAGTACAGAAAATACTCCATGCCCTTCCTCATTTTTATTAACTTTCTCAGACACTTCTTTCAGATAGATCAGGAAGCTCTGGTAGTCACAATGACTTACACTATTTCTGGAAGGGTTGGAATGCAAAATTTAGCCAGAAATTCTTTCTTTTGGATACCCTCTGACAGCATAGGTATCACCAACTACAACAGTGCATCTGAAAACTGTTTCCTAAAGACAAAGACCCATTCAATGTTTAGGTAATTTTCACAACATTTTATGAAATAATTCTGTAGACTGGTATCATTTTGGCTTTCCACTATTTGGGAAAAAACAAACTCATATGTAAACCTAAATTATTTTTAGCTCTATTTTCCATAGCATTTGAAATACTTAAAAGTTTTCATTGTAGAACTCTATCACCACAGTCCAAACCTTGCACATTAAAGTATGTTCCAGTACAGTATAACCCACAATTTAAAAGGACTTAAAGGAGTCCACAATTTGGATAAGAAAAAAAAAGTTAGACTTTTATTTTCACTATCTCCTAACTGAAACTCATCATTTCCCTAACTGTAAAATGTAGAAACAAATTACAGGATTAATAATATCTATGATTTGATCACTAATAGAAATTTTTATATTTTACTTGTTACAGCTATCTTAATATATCATTTATGCTCATCCTTATTACAAAATTACCAGTCATTAAACTTGTTGCTAGACCTTGCTATTTACTTATTTTTGTTTGTTTGGTTGGTTTTGGGGGTTTTTTGGTTTTTTGCTTTTTTTGGTTTTGTTTTTTAAGACAGGATCTCGCTATGTAGTTTAGCCTGGCCTTGAACTCATTATGTAACCTAGGCTGGCCTCGAACACTTGGCAATCTTCCTACCTCAGCCTCCCAAGTGCTAGGATTACAGATGTGCACTGCCATGCCGAGCTCTTAATCTTTGCTGTTTAAAATAGACATTTATTAATGATAGCTATATGATTAAGGGTTTTTTAAAATTCTTGATAGGGCCAGGGACTTAGCTCAGTGGTACAGCACCTGCCTGGCAAGTGCGAGGCCCTGGGCTCGATCCCTGGTATCAAAAAAAAAAAATTCTTGATAATCAGTTTGGAAAATACAGAGTTAATTTGTGCATCATTCTGATACAAGACTAGTAATATTAAAATTGTTGCTTAGAAACAGAAATGTTACATAAGGCCTCCAGAATGCACTGTCCAAACTCTCTATCCCACTATCATTTTTGCTAATTCAACCCCATCAAAATAAATGTTTAAACAAGTTTCCAGCCTTATGATCTTTCTGCTCAAAGCAAAGGCCTTGTGACATCTTTACTGGGGTTATGGAGGAAAGAGGAGCCATTAACACAATCCAACCCCCTTACTAGTCCTCACACCCTTAGCTTTTCATGAGAACATTCAAAGTGATCACAAAGCTTAAATTCAATCACAAATATGTTGCATGGGTGTTTTAGAATTTGTTATTGTTAGTCAATATCAATTTTATTTTACTTAGTTCTATCAGAGATTGAAATAAAAATATTTAGAACATTTATTTACCTTCATGTAATTCTTTCCGAAGTTTTTCAGCATCTTCCTGAAGAACAGATTTCTGAGTATTCAAAACAGCTACATACATCTCCAGATCAGTCCTACAAGATTTCTCAGCTTCCAGATAATGATTCAGTTCTTTAACCTAAAAGAAGATGCAATTCTATCAAACTGAAATTTACAATAGTGTCTATCTTAGGTGTATAATGGTAATCTGTAAAAAACAAAAAAAAAAAATGGTAAATTCTTTACAATTTTACATTTACATAAATCTACATTTATAAAAAAACTAATATTTATAATTTTAATCATAAAACACATATTACAGAAAACTCAGGAAAGCACAATAGTTATTCTCAATAATCCCATCATCTCAGTAAATATGCAATTGAGATGTTTGTGCCTTGCTTTACAAAAATGTAGCTCTAGTTTGCATGTCCAGAGCAATGTATGCATATGCCTCTTTAATCCTATACAATAATATAGTATATGCTTTGCTTTTTTGTTAAACAGTAATTTCTAAGGATAAAAATTGTACTGTGTCTTTTAGCTTTGCTTTTTAAAATTTCTGGTGAGGTAATTCCAAATGCCTTAAATTTATAATAAAGGACAAACTTTTCACTGACACATATATTCATGGAAGCTGAGAGAGGAAGTCACTATAACCACACAAACTTGAAGGCAAATGCAGAATATTTTTTCCCTTTTTTTCTTTTTTCTGGTACTGGGAACTGAACTTAGGATCTTGCACTTGCCAGGCAGGCACAGCACCGCTGAGCTACATCCCCAGCCCTGAATGTACAATATTTTTTAAAATCATATCTTTTCATAAAATCCTTTATTTCTGAAGGATTAACAATATTCAGAATATTAACAATACAGTCTAAATATGTGAAATACTTATAGCCAAAGTAAAATACAAAACTACCCCAGAAAATCTAGTACAAGTCACTTGTTTTACCTTATCATGTAAACTGTTCATCCTAAATTCTAATCATTGAGTTAACTTTCAGCTTTTTCAAGTGGTTATATCTAATTTCATATTCAAAGGTCATTTTCACACCTTTTATCTTCTTACTTCTTTAAACTTAAAACAGTTATCTTTATTCCTAGGCCATTATAGTCAGATACTAAAATGATTAAGCTGTGGTTTGATGCTTTGCTAGAAATTGTCAGGCAATGATAAGGCATTAAACATGCATGGCAAAGTGGTGACCATTGTAAGGCACTTTCTCTGCTATCAGCTGACAGTCACAGAAAACCAACATGGCAGTATAAAATGGTGGTATACCATTACACTTGATTCTAGCCAAAAGGCCAAGATAATGATATCTAAGTACTTTATTTTTTTTTTTTGGTATGGGGAATCAAACTCAGGACCTTGCTCTTGCAAGGCAGGCAGCAGCACCACTGAGCTAAATCCCCAGCCCCAAAGTACTGTATTTTTAATTCGGATTGTTAGGGGATAAGGAATTTATCAAATTCAAATACTAATGCTACTACTTCTACAATCTTCCCAAACTTATTCACAATAGCTTTCAAATATTTGAAATTAATTATTATTAATTGATTTGAATGTTTATTCTAAGAAGTTACAGCTGGTAGAATGAGTAGATGTATACCACCACACCAACTAGATTCTTGAGTTAAATATTCACATTACTCACTCTAAATATCTTATGTTTACTTTTTCCAAGAGCTGTTTTTCTTCTGTTTCTAGGCATTTTTAATTGTCATTTTATTATAAATAATCAAATAACCTGTGATCAGAGAATTGGGTCTGTACAATATCAGTTCCTTTAAATTTGTTGATCCTTCCTTTGTGACCTTATGAGAAGATACATGTTAAAATATATTATGTATCTAAATGTATGCTTTGCCGAATGTACCACCCTGTTTGTATTAATTGGAATGATCCCATAATACCCTTGAGGTAAATAACCTTATTTTACCTACTTTATGACTGAGAAAACTAAAAGCATAGTAAGATTAATTTGCCCAAGGTGATAACACTGAACTTTTAACTACTACACTCTACTACTACATAAAACATTGTCTCTTTCTTGGGTACAGGGTTTAGTGTGTCTATTAAATAAAATAATTATCCTAATTTTTCAGAACTCCTACAGCCCTATTGTTTTTTTCTGTTTGCCTTCCTTGTCTAATGATCAGTTCTCCTACTGTAATTTGTGAATATCAGTTTCTCCACATAACTGTCACCTTTTAATTCACACATATCAGAATTATACAGGGTAGCCAGGCATGGTGGAGCATGTTTATAATCCCAACACTCTGGGAGGCTGAGACAGGAGGATCCAAAGTTCAAGCTTAGCCTGGGAAAATCATCAAGACTATCTCAAAATTTTAAAAAAATGAAAAAGGCTAGATAGCTCAGTGCAAAAGCCCTGGGTTAGATCCCCAGTTTAAAAAGAAAAAAAAAAAGATTACAGAAGATTCATTCAAATTCATGATCTTACTAATGAATTATTAGATAGGGTCCTTTTTTGTCTCTATTAGTTCTTTCTACCCTTATCCTGTTTGATGTAACAGTTGTTTTACTATTTTCTTTTGGTTAAGATTTATATATCTGTATTTCTTTAATCTTACCTTGTGGTTTTATTCTAGGTACATCTCTTAAGCAATAAAAACTTAGATTTTAAAAAAATCTGATAATATTGTAGTATGTATCAGTTTACTTTTACCAGGCTTAATGATATTCTTACTCCCATTTTGTGTCAGGCAATTTTTTTTTTTTTTTTTTTTTTTTTTGGTACCGGGGATGAAACTCAGGACCTTGCACTTTCGAGGCAGGCAGTGGAACTACTTAGCTAAATCCCCAGCCCCTTATTCCTATTTTGTACTTTCATCTTTTTCCCAGTTTCTTTCTTTCCTATTTTCTTTTCAGTATTTACCTTTTTCTCCTCCTTTCCTTTAGTGTACCTAGGAGGTGAACCCAGGGGCTTCGTGCATACTAAGTATTACAGTTTGGATCTGAAACATCATCCAAAAGAATCATGTGTTGAAGGCTTGGTTCCAAATGCAACAATGTTTAGAGGTGGGGCTTTTGGGAAGTCACTGGATCACAATGGCTCTAACCTCATCAATGACCATTAACAGATTAATCCACTAAAGGATATATAATTTAATGGCCTACTGGGATCTCTCTCTCTCTCTCTCTCTCTCTCTCTCTCTCTCTCTCTCGCTGTGTCTTTCCTGCCTACCAAGATGTTCTGTCTCATCGGGGGACCAGAAGCAACAGACCCAAGTGATCATGGACTCAAACTTCTAAAAACGGTGTCCCAAAATAAACCTTTCCTACTTTCAACTTGATTTTCTCAGGTATTTTTCCATAATGATGGAAAGCTAACAAACACCCTCACTGAAGGGGAGCTAAATCATCAGCTTCCTACTTTCTTCTATTAAAAGGTTCAACACAACTCCCTTTGTGTTTCTTTACTGTCTTTATGGCAAACAAATTCAGCCATACTATAGCTATATCATCTCTAAAAGGTAAGTCTGAGGCTAGCATAGGAAAATAAAGTCAACTTTGAAGACTATTTTCCTCGATAAGAAAATTTAATGGGATTAAGTCTCATTTTGATAAGAAAAGGAACAATAGCTTTGAAATAAAGTAGCCACTGTGATAAGGCATCATTATTGTGATTATTTATTTATTGTTGTTTGTTTTTGGTACTGGGGATTGAACTCGGGACCTTGTGCTTTCGCGTGTGATTATTTATTTAAAATATCCATATGGGCAAATCATCTCAATGCAGTTTTTCTGTATTTTAAACCAAAGCAAGGTTCATAAAATACATAGTCTAAATTAGTTTATACCCCTTGGTGATTCTAATTTTGTTCATGGCATTAGGCCCCATGGATTACAATGTTTCACAACCTTTGAGGCCTCCAACTCTTTAATCTTGTCTTCAGCCTCTGTCAGCTTATCTTTCAAAGCTGCAATTTCCTTCTCCATGGGCATCACAACAGACCGAAGTTTTTCAGCATCTTCTTGGGCCTGTGGTTAAAAACAAGAATTAAATGTAACAACTTATTCATTTATTGCTTTTCAGAGAAATTCTGGCACATCCATTTGGTAAAAATTAATATAACAAATAACTATATTAAGCACTTTATTGAAGTTTCAAAACTGAAGTAAATCTAACTTTTCAATGGTACATTACTAGAATGTCAAATCATAATCAATTTTCCCAGATATTTCATTTAAAATTTGAAACAGAAAAATACATTCACTATGACAGATTTGACTTGGGGGGGGGGGGGTGCCGGGGATCAAACTCAGGACCTTGCACTTGTGAGGCAGGTAGCGGCACCACTGACCTAAATCCCTGGCCCCAGATTTGACTCTTTAATTGAGCAACTGAGTTAAAAAATATTTTATATGTAAAAGGAAATACACATAAGCAATTTTTTAGGTCCTAGTGACTAATTTAGTGGGATCATAACTAAAAATATTGAAAGCACTTTTTTTTTCCAGTTTTTTAAGACAGGGTCTATAGGCTGCCATTCCACCGCTCCTAGGGCAGAGGTCGTGAGCCAATCCCAGTGCCCAGGAGGAGGCTCCCCACCCTCATTCCACCGCCCCTAGGGCAGAGGGGGTGAGCCAATCCTGGTGCCCAGCAGGAGGCTCCCCTGCCGCCATTCCACTGTTCCTAGGGCAGAGGAGGTGAGGTAGGAAGGCAACAGCAGCACCCCCCTGTGCTCCCCCCCTGCAAATGAGAAGACATGTAAACAAGCCACAAAAACAGACTTCTAGATCACCTAAAGCAACCCCAAAGGGAAACAAGATAGAAAAATGATACTCAACCACCTGGACTCCCTGAACTGACAACAAAAGAGGATCTGGAAAAAATGAAATCAGAAATAATTTCTCAGCTAATAGCAAAGATTGTGCCCACAGTGCAAGACATGATTAATAAATCTAGAGAGGACACAGACAAAAAAACCAAGGATCTGAGGAACATGATGGAATCCCAACATAGGAAACAAATGGAATCCATAAAACAGATGGAAACAGATTTCCAGGAGATTAAAAACTCCATCAAAAGTCTACACAATAGAATGAACCAATGTGAGGACAGAATTTCAGACATATAAGATAAGATTGCAATTAGTGACCAGGAAAAGAAAAAAAAGAAAAATTGCTTTAAAATTGTAAGGGACCACAAGAAAGCAATCCAGCAGCTGCTAGATGATGCAAAGAAGAATAATATAAGACTGACTGGAGTCAATGAAGAAACAGGAGAGAGTGCAGATGACATAAAAAAAACTGTTCACAGAAGTGATGGCAGAATACTTCCCAAGCAGGGGAAAAGAACTTGACCTACAGATAAGTGAGGCATATAGGATTCCAACTAGCCTTGATCAAAAAAATATACACATAGGGATATAATAGTTAAGATTCCAGAAACCCAACAGAAGAACAAAGTTCTACAAGCAGAGAGAGAAAAGAAACAAGTCACATACAAAGGAAAGCCCAGCAGAATTACAGCAGACTTCTCAGTGCAAACCCTCAAGGCAAGAAGAGCTTGGAGTGATGTGTTTCAAGCCTTAATGGAAAACAGCCTGCAACCCAGACTGATGTACCCTGTAAAACTATCCTTCAAAATTGATGGAGAAATAAGATACTTTCATGATAAAGAGAACCTTAGGAACTTCATGAATACCAAACCAACACTCCAAAAAAGTTTAGATAATATCCTAGGAAAGACAATGAGGATCACAACCCCAGAAAGCCCAGCTGAAGGATCCGTTGGGTGTGACAAATTAAATGCAAAGGCGGAGAATCCAACAAAAAGAAAGTCATGACAAGATTTTTAAAACTTTTAACTTCATCTCCCTAATGAGTGTATAATTCAATCTTGTTACTGTACTGATTAGTATTTTTCTGATTCTAGTGTTGCACCCCTTTCCTTGTGCTGTACTGGCTATTTACCATCTCCTTGTGTCTACTTTTTAATTGGGTTGTCTATTAATGAGCTGTAAGAGTTCTTTATATATTCTGTTCATAGGTTATATGCATTATAAATATGGTCTGTTTAAGGACTACTTTTCATTTTAATGATGTCATTTAAAGTTCTAAATTTTGATGGAATCTCATTTATCAATTTTTTTCTTTTGTACATGTTTTTTGTATCCTAGGAAGTTCTTGCCTACTCTAAATTCATAAACATTTTCCCTTATAATTTCTTCTTAAAGTTTCATAGTTTTAGTCTTTTATATTTAAGTTCATAGATCCTTTCAAGTTATTTTTATATATGGAAATAAAGGGTTGAGGTTAATTTTTTATATACAAATACCAGGTGTTCTAGTGCCATTTGCTGAAAACACTATCTTTTCCTTGGCTCTTGAATTGAGTTTAGAGTCTATAAAATTTTTTTTTTTTTTGGTACCGGGGATCGAACTCGGGTCCTTGCGCTTGCGCAGCAGGCGGCGAAACCACTGAGCTAAATCCCTGGCCCTAGAGTCTATAAAATATTAATATTAAATAATCTTTCAAAACTCAGTGGACTATATATGTGTGGTTCTATTTCTAAATTCTGTTTTATTCCAATGATCTATATGTCTTTCCTTACACCAACACTGCCTTGATTATTGCAGATTTAAAGGAAATCTTAAAATTAGGTACTAAACATCTTCCAACACTGTTTTTTTGTTTCTTTTTCTTTTTACTTTTCTAGGTCCTTTGTACTCCTACATAACTTTTAAATTTCAATATCCAATTCTTCATTTATAGCAAGTATACATAGACCTGAATTTTTATATATACCCTGTGTTTTCTAACCCTGCTAAATTCAAATACAAGTTCTAGGGGCTCCTAGGGATTTCTTAGTATCTTCTCTGTAGATGATCATTTTATCTACATATAAAAATTTTGCTTCTACCTTGCCGATCCTATCCTAATTGTGTTATTTTATTGCCAGACTATTTTGGTTTGGGCCTATGTTTCAAAGTTTAATGGACAGATGAAGAGTAAGCATATCTGCCCTTGTTCCCCACCTTAGGGAGAAAGCATTGTATCTTCTCCATTCATATAAGGCATTTTTGCAGGAAGTATGGATTACATGTCTTTAATCTGTTGAGAAGGTTCTGTTCTATTTCTAGTCTCCTGATAGCTTTTACCATGAACAGCTGTAGGATTTAGTCCAATACTTTTTCTTCAACTGCTGACAGGATCACATGGATTTTTCCTTTCCTCTGTTAAAATGATGACTTCTAGGGATGGATATTCCAATTCTGAACCAACACTGCCAGATATGATTTCTAGGCAGGCAGCAGAACCACTGAGCTAAATCCCAGCCCAAAATATTTGGGGTCTGATCACTTTTTTTTTTTTTGGTACCAGGGATCGAACTCAGGACCTTGCACTTGCAAGGCAGGCGCCGGGACCACTGAGCTAAATCCCTGGCCCCCTAGATCTGATTTCTAATAGTTTGTTTTGTTAAACAAATTTCTATGTTCATACTTTTTTCTTCTATTATCTTTATCCAATTTTAGGATTAGCACAATGCTGATTCCCTAAAATGAGGGGAGAAGTGTTCCTTTTTTTTTTCTGCTTTAAATGTTTAATATAATTTATCAGTTAAAATGTATATGAGCCTGTTGTTGTCATATAGGTAGGTTTTCAAGCTAGGAATATACTTTCTTTAATAGGTGCTATTCAAATTTTATATTTCCTCCAGAGTTAGTTTCATTAATTTGTCTTCCAAGGTACTTCTTACAAGTTGTCAAATTTGTTCCAAAACAGATTTTTGTAATATGTTTTCTATATCCTTTTAAATTCCATGAAATCTGTGGTAATGTCTCCTAGATCTTGATATTGTTATTTTAAAAATGTATAATGGATATTGTGTAATAGGAAGTAGGGTCTAAAGGAGCAGGGGAAGTGGGAGGGGTAGGGGAAAGGAAAGATGGGAAAAGAAAAAATATGAGAAAAGGAAAAAAATGGAAACAAAGTCTTTGCAAATAGGGAAGGGTGGGCAGGGGAAGGGGAAAAAAGTAAGAACCAAGATACTCATGTAATGGTACAAGATCCCAATGATGTATGTAACTGCATTTTATACCTAAAATGTACCAATAAACTTAATGGGGGGGGGGGGAGACAGGGTCTATATAGTCCAATATAGCCTTGACCTCACTATCCCAGGCTGGCCTCCAACTCATGGTGATCTTCCTGCCTCAGCCTCTCAAGTGCTAGTGATGATATTTTAAAACACAAAACAGAACGTGTTTTCTAAAGTGTTAGATAATTAAGTTGTTATAAAAAGGCTTCCAAGTACATAAAAATACTTTAAATGTTATTTTACTTTTTAATATCTAAATGAAGCAAACTCAAAGAATGATCCCTAAAACCATCCAAATTCCATTCTTAAAAGTATGGATTAAAAGGAAACTACTTATTAAATTAGTAAAATGGTGAGGAACTAAATTTTCATTTTTTATATATTACATGCACATACCTACATGCACAGAGAAACAACAGTAGAGACAAAAAGCTGGAGCTCCTCCTACTAATGAAAATGAAACTTACACTTACACAGTGAATGAAAAGAACTGAAACTTATCCCAAATTGTTCAGAATTCAGAAAATCTACCCAAATGTGAATAGGATTTTAAGAAAAGAAATTCAGATTCACTTTCACTTTATTTTCAGATCCTTAAAAATCATTCATTTTGAACTAAGTACTGTTTGGAAAAATATGTTAGCTTAAAATATCTTCAAAGTCAAAGGTAGTTTGGAATTCTTATAAAGAAATCACTTGATTAAAAATCAAGAGGAAAAAATATCAAGAGGAAAAAATGGGAGGGAGAAAGTAAAGATTTTATCATACTTATTTATTCATGCAAATATGACCTCACCATTCCAAGTGTCGCATGTCATTGTAAACAAAGTTTTTAAATGCACTTAAAAATGAAAGCAAGGTCATTAGAAGCATGGAAAATCTGAGAGAAAATCTTATCACAGCTAAGAGAAGACTAAGATGATCTAAATTCAATGTGGTATCTTGAACAGGATCCTCTAAAAGAAAACAAGGACATTTGGTAAAAAGTAATGCAATCTGGGGGATGGGGATTTAGCTCAGTGGTTTCGCCACCTGCTGAGCAAGCGCAAAGACCCAAGTTCAGTTCCCGGTACCAAAAAAAAAAAGTAATGCAATCTGAATACAAAGAATGGACTTTGGTCGATATATACCATAATAATATAGGATATAATAAGAAAACTGGACATGGAGAAACTGTGTTACTATCTTCATAATTTTTATGTTAATCAAAAATGGCTCTAAAAATAAAGTTTATTTTTAAAATTAAAATTTTTAAATGACAAAATGTGGCAGACTACGGAAATTATTATGTAGATAGTAGATAGTAGAAGAATGGAACAAAGATTAGTAACCAAAGATCATTTTTAATCTAAATGGAAAGAAAATTCAAACTGTAATTACTTTATATAATATGTGATTTTACAAATGTGTATATAAATTAATATTTACATAATCAAACTGGCCAAAAAGCTTTTTAAATTTTCTCAGTGATGTTTCATCTTATATTTAGTTGCCCTGTGTTCATGCGTTATACTATGGTGAAACACAGTATGCAGAACATCTGTCACATAGGAAACAAAGTCTACTGAGGAAAGAAGGAAAACTAACATTTGTTCTAAAACTTGTTTACACACAATCATAAAACAACAACTCTCATTCAAAAAATACTTACTGAACATTTACGTGCTGGATACTATTTTAGGTATTTAGGATTCACAAATAAGACTCCTGCCTTCACAGGACTTACATTCTAGCAAACCGAAAAAGGCAACAACCAGTAAACACAAAAAAGGTGATTTCTATGTTTTATAAGGAAATAGGTGCTGTAGAAGGAGAAAAACTGGAACAGGATACAGGAAATCAGGAGAGTCACGATAGTTAGAAAACAAAGATGGGCACACACTGCAGAAAAGACAATCTCTTTAACAAATGGTGCTGGGAAACTAACTCTCCCTTTGTATCACAATCAAATCAAATGGATTAAAGACCTAGATATGAAACCAGAAATATTGGAACTGCTAGAAGACAACAACATGTGATACCATGGGCATAGGCAAAGACTTCCTGAATAGAACTCCAGTAGCAAAAGAAACACTACTGAGAATCAACAGATGGGATACCATCAAATTAAAAAGCTTCTGCACAGTCAAGGAAACAATCAACAAAATGAAGGGACAACCTATAGAATGAGAGTAACTTTTTTCTAGTTACTCTTCTGATAGATGACTAATATCTAGAATATATAAAGAACCAAAAAGAAAAAGCCTAACAAATAAATGACTCAATCAAAAATGGGCAGGGGCCAGGGATTTAGCTCAGTGGTTCCGGCGCCTGCCGCACATGTGCAAGGTCCCCAGTTCGATTGCCGGTACCAAAAAAAAAAAAAAAAAAAGGCAAATGAACTGAACAGATACTTCTCAAAAGAAGTACAAATGGCCGTTAAGTACATAAAAAATGTTCAACATCTTTAGCCATTAGGGAAATGCAAATTAAAGCTCTGAGATTCCACCTTATGCCCCCAATCCTTAGGAAGGCTATCATCAAGAGCACAAAAAAACGACAGCTAGCAAGAATGTAAAGAACTATGAAAATGAACATGGCGATTCCTCAAAAAATTAAAAATATCATTTAACCCAGCTATACCTTTCCCTGGTATGTTCCCAAAAGAATTAAAGATATCATACTAAAGCCTAGATGCTCCAATCTAGATGCTTATCAACATATGAATGGATAAAGAAAATGAGTTTTATATATACACAATGGAATAATATTCAGCCATAAAAATCATATCCTGCCAGGTGTGGTGCCGCATGCCTGCAATCCCAGCACTTGGGAGGCTGAGCCAGGAGAATGGCTGTGAGTTTGAGGTGAGCCTGGGCTACATAGTGAGTTCAATGCCAGCCTAAACTATTCAGCACAAGACCTTGTCTCAAAAAAAAAAAAAAAATCCTGTTGTTAGGGATGAACTCAAGACTACCATGCTAAGCAAAATAAGTCAGACTCACAAAGTTAAATATCACATGTTTTTTCTCATATGAGAAACCTAAAATATAAATGAATCAATGAATAAAATAAGGAGAGATGACAGGAAACTAAAAGTAGATTCTGGAGATGGAAACGAAGATTGGGCTAAGGAGGGAAGAAGGAGGAAAAAGAAAGGAAGATAAAGGAATTGAAAATGATGGAGAGGGCCAGGGATTTAGCTCAGTGGTTCCGCTGCCTGCCTCCCTGCCTGCCTCACAAGCACAAGGTCCTGGGTTCAATCCCCAGTACCAAAAAAAAAGAAAAAGAAAATGATGGAGATGTTATATGCAAGTACCAATTCCCCAAAACAAACATTGCTATTTTGTATAACCAACATGCATTAAAAACTCCTCAGAATAAAGTATACGTAACAATAGAGAAAAATAACATACAATAAAATAAAAATATTTTTTAAAAACAAAAAATTTTGAAGAAAATAAGGAAGACAGACATAGGTACGATCTAAGCCAGGAGGATCACATTATCTAGTGGTATATTTAGGTCTGTGTCCAAGTAATTCCACTAACAGAAAACATAAAAGTATACCTTCCAGTACCACAATATTTGCTAAAGCACTCTGCATTTATATTCAAATATTTCTATAGATAAACACAATGCTTCATACCTTTTTCATTTCATTTTCTAAATTTTCTTCCTCTTGGCCTTCAGACAGCATTCGTCTCAAATCAGCTATTTCTCTTTCCGAAGATTCTCGATATTGTGCCCACTGTGTTCGCTCCTGCTCCAGCCTGAGGTGAAACTGGTGCTCATAGTCACGAACTGTTTCTACAAAACATCACCATGTATTTCATGTGTCAGCATTAAGAAATAAAAATGTCTGGCACATTAATATTTTTAAAGTTATACAAAGAGCTTATGCCTAATTTCTGGAAAACCTAATTCACTAAAAAAAAGAATAAAAGAAACAACTCTTAGCAACACTTACCATGTGCACTATAAGGGATTTACTAAATCACCATCTCTAATATTCACAATAAACTGGTACCATATTACTATTTTACAGTGGGAAACCTTAGGAAGGGGTAAATAGTCTGGCCAATGTTTTATAATCAGAAAGAAGCAGAGCTTGAACTCAAGCTTAAGGCCAACTGCAAAATCTGTTTTTAGACACTACACTATGGCTGCAAGATAAATACATGTCACCCTACCCTACTACCTGAAAGTGAGATGAAAAGGATGTATTTCTGGAATATTTTACTATAACCCAAGATTCTAAATTGAGACAAATTTTATAAAGTCTTTATAAAATGGTCTGATCTTTAATATAATCTTAAAATATGTGACAGCTACTGCTGGTTGCTGGATAACTTCCACTGTTCCTTCTTTACTAAAAAAACCCCAATTTTGTTTAGGAAGTCAACATGCCCAACTTAGGATAGGAGAAAAAAATGGCACAGCAGTGAATGGCAACAATTTCCCCAAGATGAAGTGTCTAGAATCTAGAAAATAGCAGCTTGGCGAGAAACAAAGTGAGAGGAGATTACACGGGAACCAGGAAAAAACTGACAAAGGAGAAGAATAAAGTATTAAGTGATACAGAAGAAACAAGTCATATCACAGAGGAAAAAAAGACACCCACCACAGACCCTGCTGCCACAGGCAGTAGGTGGCCAGCCAGTGAGTGACAAAGTGAAACCAAAAACTGAGCTCACAGAGAACCAGAGAACCACACTGGGACCAAGATAATAAGCTGCAGTTGGAATCAACAAAGAAAACACTGCTTCCAGAGTGGCCTTCCAGTCAACAACTGATGAGTGACCTCAACACAGCACCCACAGCCACAATCAAAGGACAAGAGCTGGCAGGGACACCATTGTAGAGAAGGGCTGAGCATGTGAACCTGGGTCCCAGAGCAGCCCTTGGCTCCAAGCTACACTCCACACTGTCAAGTTTTCAAGTGATGAGGGAAGGACAACCACAGGACACAGACTGGTGGATGGAGAGCAAGCTGCAGGGAGTCCCACTGGGGAGTGGGGCTGGTGAACATGGACCTGGCTCCTGCAGTCAGAGGCCAGGTTCAACCTGAGTTACACAGGACTGGAAGCCCACATTGGCACCCTCTTCCTACTTTATCCAGAAGTCTGCACCCAGCACCATTCTGGGGGCAGACTGCCACCTTAGTCTTCCAGTGGAAACAAAGACACACCCTGGCTTGAGCTCCGCTCATTAATCCTACGCTGAGGAAAAGAGTCACATGTCCAAACAATAGAAAGCTTTCTTATATTATTATTTTATTGTGTTCTTTTTTTTTCCTTTTGATGTTTTCCTCCTCCTGTTCATTCCCCTCACTATTTTTATTCTATTACCCCCTTTTTCTTTTATGAGCATGTCTTTATGTGTGTATGTACTTCTCTTCTTGCCTTTTTCTTCCAATATAGTTTCTAGAGGGTAAAGGAATTCTCCCTTGATCCCCTATATCCTTCTACTTTTATCCATATCTTTTTGTCTGACTTCTTTCTCCTGGTTCTTATTCTTTCTCAATTTTTCTTTTCTTTCTTCTACCCCTTTCCATTTGTCTCCCCTTAACATTTTCTCTAAAATTTATCAGTCATAGAATCTCTCCCCATACCCATTTCGCACTATCAATTCTGTACCCAGCTTTCCCTCTTATTCTCACTTAAATATATAGCATAAATTTATCATCATTAAGATCCTTTGCCCCTTTCCTATTTCCTCCTTCCTATACCACAAAACAGAAGACTTTAAAATTTAAAAAAAAACTTTTTCTTTCTTCTCTTTCCCACCTGGCATTACTGGGTCCCCAACCCCCTGGGCCTTAGATAATTGATTCTATAAAATCAGCATTGACTGCTGTTTTTCACCATAGAGGAAACACAGGCAACACATTTAGTGCATATGAACTGTGGGTCAATACTTGGGCTGTTATGATGTTCATATTGTAATTGTGGATTTCTTCTCTAGGCTAAAGGGAGAGCCAAAACAGGGTCTCATGGTACGTTATTTCTCAACTAACCCTAATAGATACCACTGTAACAGATTAGTCTGTTATTACTGTAGCTGATTTGATTGCATAGGAATAATCTTGACTCAGTGGACAATTTTGTGCCAGTAAATCTGTCTGCTGATTCCACCATCACACCCAGGGAGAGGGACAGCAAGAGTTCCTAACCTAAGAACCTGGACTAGATCAGACTCTCTAAGGGGGGGAATGAAGTCCTGAGTATGAGTCAGCTTCAGCATTACAGTGGAAAGATCAGATGAGTTATTAGGGTGTGAGCACTCAGACTCTGACAAAGAAGCTACTTGGGAATCACATACGCAATGTCTCATTAGAATATTTAATCTGTGTTCCCGGACATATTATATGTTTAAATTTTTGTGTATTTCTTGATTTATTTAGTAAGGTGGGGTTATGTTATTTTTTTATGATTTCATGTGTTTATTAAATTGTTGCTTTTGTGTATCTGTTCTTTCACTGGCTCTGATTTAATAGGTATCTAGGTTCTCTAACTTGTCTCAGCTCCCTATCTAGTTTCTTCACCTCAAAGCCCCAAAACAATATTAACATATTTCTTTATTCTTTTTCCAAACAAATAAATTCCTCCTCCCAAGCCTTTAAATTTCCCATACTGAGCTCCCTCACAGTCATTCCTATCTTCTCTAGTATTAACTCTCAATCTTTCCCATCCTATGCCTTTGGCTCATCCACCATATCTTACTTCACTACCCCACAGCTTTCCTCAGTCATAAAGTAAATCTCCTTTCTCCCGTATCTCACCCTTGGCCCCACAAAATTCTTCTGAAAACTCTCAATACTAACCCTTCAACTCAACTAAAAATACTCCAATAGAATCAGACCCTATATCAACCTTTTCTTCTTATCTACCACTCTTCTCCCCTTTAAACCTCTCCCTTACCCTAACACTTGTCATCCAACCACCTCCTTTCTCATCACCCCACCTCACCTACCTCACTGCAGAACAACCACAAATAAATAGGCTGTCATAGTGTGCACAGAGGACAAAGGGAGGAAGTGTAACTGCAAGGACTTTCATATAGAAGTGTTGTAAGATTGAATCTGCTGATGGTGTTATAACCAGAAATAATTCTTTCAGAAAAATATAGGAACAGAGTCCAAACCATTTAAAGTAAATAACAGAAAGACTAAACACTAGCACTTCACATACAAAGCTGAAAATTATTCATGGGGAGAAAACATCAGACTAAAAATCTCCATATAATCCATAAACTTTCACTTCTCTAGTCCTCAACCTGCACTACCCCTCTAAAAAAAAGGGAAATAAGGTACACACACACACACACACACACACACACACACACACACACAAAACCAGCTACACATAAGAGCATGGGAAAGCAAAAAAACAGAAGATCGCTGAATTCTCCCAACATCCCAAGACAGAGCAAAGGGTGACAAAGGGAGAAGAAAACAAATACCAGTTAGCAGAAATCTATGAAAAGTTCATAGAAAGGATGAAGAAAATAGATGAGTTCAAAGAGGAAAAGAACCAAAAGTTCACAACAATTTCATTCAATATGTCCACAGTGGATCCAGGGAATAGGTAAAAAGCTGTATGAACTAACCAAAACAGTTCAAAATTTGAATGATAGATTCAACAAGGATTTGAATCCTCAAAAAGATGTCTGACAGAAACACCTGAAATAAAAACCTGTATAGAATTCATAAATTGCATAAGTGAATTATGATAAAGAACTCAAAGAAGCCAAAGAGAAAATAAGAGAGCAGGAGATTATCCAGAAGCTAGTAAATGAAAATGAGAAGACCAATCTAAGGCTAATTGGAGTTACAGAAAAAACTAGAAGATAGCACAGATGGACTTGCTGACATGTTTACAGAAATCATAGAAGGAAATTTCTCAAATATAAGAAAAGTCTAAAATACAAGTAACACTTACAGAACACCAAACAAATATGACCCCCCGCAAAAAAGAAGCTCACTAAGGCATATCTTTATTAAATTATCAGATATCCAACAAAAAACAGAATTTTAAAAGTAGCCAGAGCAAAACAAAAAAAATCACATATAAAGATAAATCAATTAAAATCACTGACTTTTCAACATATATCCTATAGCCCAGAAAAGCTTGGAGTGAAGTATTTCAAGCCCTAAGAACAAATAATGTCCAGCTCAAATTAACTTACTCAGCAAACTACTCTTCAAGATAGATGGAGAAATAAGGTACTTCCATAAAAAAATACCAGCTCAGAAGATAACATGAGTGCTAAACCAGCTCCGGAGAAAATACTCAAGAATATTAACAGAAACAATGAATCACAGTTTTTTAAAACCACAGAGGAAACAACTGAGGTCAATGTATAAACAGCAACAACAACAAAAAACAAAAAAAAAAAGGAAAAGAAAAAACAAAGGATTCATCAACAGAAGACAATAATAGTAAACAACCAACGCATCTCAGTAACATCTCAACATTAACAGCCTCAATTCTCCAATTAAAAGACACAGACTGGCAGACTACATAAAAAACCAGAATCTTGCCAGGGATGTAGCTCAGTGGCACCATGCCTGCCTGGCAAGCGCATCGTCCTGAGTTTGATCCCTGGTACCAAAAATAAAAATAAAAATAAAATAAAAACAAAAAACAGACCCTAACAGTCTGTGGCTTTCAAGAAACTCACCTAATCCAAAAAGGTATTCATAGACTAAAAATTAAAGGATGGAAAACAACATTTCATGTACCAGGACCCCCAAAACAAGCAGGGGTAGCAATTCTAAAACCACACACAGTAAACTTCAAGTTACAACTAATTAGAAGAGTCAAAGAAGGTCACTATATACTAGTTAAGGGAACAATCCAACAAGAGATAACACTGATAAAAAACATATGTACCCAATACCGAAGCACCTGTTTTCAAAAAAACAGAAACTGCTGAAATTAAATGATCAAATAAACATGAACACAATCATTATAGGGGTTTTTAACACTGCATTTTCACAAAGAGATAGATCAACTAAAAAAAAACCAGTAAAGAAATATCAAAGCTGAACCACACTGTTAAACATATGCACTTAATATATACAAAGTGTTCCACCCCTCTACAACAGAATATATATTCTTTTCAGCAGCACATGGTCCTTCTTCCATAATATGTAGATCATATACTAGTCCATAAACCCTATTTAAGTAAATATAAAAGAAATGAAATTACCCTGTACAGACTATTAGACTACTGTGCAATTAAAATACAAATCAACAACAGAAGAAATTTCAAAAAAGGCAAATCTCTAGGAAAATTAACAACATACTCCTAACAACTAATGAGTCACAGAAGGAATCAAAGAAGAAATTTAAAAATTCCCGGAAGTTAATGACATGATGATAGAACTCAACCAAACCTCTGGGACACTATGAAAACAGTTCTAAGAGGAAAATTCATCATAATCAATGCTCATAGTAGGAAAACAGAGCAAACTCAAATAAATAACTGTATAAGAAACATTAAGATACTTGAGAAACAACAACAAACTAGCCCCAAACCAAAATTAAGGAAGGAAATTATAAAGATGAGAGTAGAAATTAATGAAATTGAGACTAAAAAAAAAAAAAAATGAACAAATCAAAGAGCTGGTTCTTTGAAAAAATAAATAAAATAAAGTCAGACTTACCGAGAGAGAGAAAAAAGACTCACATCAAAGCAATTAGAAGTGAAAAAGGTGAACTCACAACAGACAGGGTCAAAATCCAGAAGATAGTAACTACTTCGAAAAATTACATTCCAACAAATTAGTAACTGTTAAAGAAATAAGACAGATTCCTAGACACAATACAAACTACCAAAACTAACTCAAGAAGACACTGATATACTTAACAACCCAATAACAAGCAATGAAACTGACACAGTCATAAAGAATCTACCAATTATAAAAAGCCCAAAACCTGATGGATTCACTGCTGAATTCTACAAAACCAATAAAGGATATTATATCACCAATACTCCTCAAGCTCTCAAAAAAGAAATTGAAAGGGATGGAGTGCTCCCAAACTCATTTACAGAAGCCAGTATCACCCTGATCCCAAAACTGGATAATAACTCAACTGAAAAAGAAAGCTATAGGCCAATCTCTTTAATGAACATAGAGGCAAAAATCCTCAACATGATATTAGCAAACAGAATGCAGCACATTATCAAAAAGATTATATATCATGATCAAGGTTTCATTCCAGAGATGCAAGGATGGTTCAACATACCTAAGTCAATAAATGTAATACATCACACATAAACAGAAGCAAGATTAAAAACCACATAATCATATAAAGCAGAAAAGGCTTTCAACAAAATTCAACACCTCTTAATGATAAAAACCCTGAGGAAAACAGGTATATAAGCACCATACCTGAATATGATAAAAGCTATGTATGACAAACCAATAACCAGCATCATACTAAAAAGGGAGAAACTATAAGCATTCCCCCTAAAACAGAAGAACAAGACAATTATATCCACTATCTCTTCTATTCAACATGGTATATGAAACATTATCCAGAGCAATTAGGCAAGAGAAGAGGGGAAGAGGGGAAGGGGGGGGAGGAGGGGGGAGGAGGGGGGAGGAGGGAGGAGGAGGGAGGGGAGAGGGAGAGGGGAGGGAGAGGGGAGGGAGAGGGGAGGGAGAGGGGAGGGAGAGGGGAGGGGGGAGGGGAGAGGAGAGGAGAGGAGAGATACATACATACATGAATGAAAGGAAGAACTCAAATTACCAATATTTGCAGAGGATAAGAGACTCTACATATAAGACTCAAGCTCTTAGAATAACCAACTTCATCAATGTAACAGGATACAAGATTGATGCAAAAAAAGATAGTCTTTGTATATACCAATAATGAACTGGATGAGAAGGAAATTGTGTAAATACCATTCACAGTATTTCAAGAAAAATAAATATAGTTAAGTCCCTGACTTGTGAACATTTAACTTGCAAACTTTCACATATACAAAAGGACCCCTCTTTTGGTTTTTTATGCTTTACATTGTATACTTGTATCAAAGGTATATAAGACTCACTTTGTTGGACTTAGGGACAAATCTCACTTATGAATATTCTACCAGAACAGAACTCGTTCATAAGTCAGGGACTTACTGTACCTAGGAATTAACCTAACCAAAGAAGTAAAAGACTTCTACAAAGAAAACTACAGTACTCTGAAAAAGGAGATTAAAGAAGATACTAGAAAATGTCTCCTGCTCCTGGATAGGCAAAACTAATATTGTCAAAATGGTCATACTTCCAAAACTGTTATACAGATTCAATACATTCCCAATCAAATACCAACAGCATACTTTACAGATCTAAAGAAAACAATCCTAAAACTCATATGAAGCCCAAAGAGACCCAGAATAACAAATGCAATTTTTGACAAGACCAAAGCAGGAGGCATAGCAATACCTGACTTTACACTACAAAGCAATAGTGATAAAAATGGCATGGTACTGGAACAAAAACAGGTATTGTATGTGTATCAGTGGAATAGAATTGAGGATACAGAAACTTCTCCAGCCATGTGCAGCTATTGCATCTTTGACAAAGGGGCCAAAAGCATATATTGGAGAAAAAATAGCCTATTCAATAAGTGGTGCTGGGAAAATTGGTTATCCATTTGCAGAAGATTGAAACTGGACCCTTATCTCTTACCATATACTAAATTAAAATCAAAATGGATCAAAGATCTAAACATTAAAACAGAAACATTAGCCGGGGATTTAGCTCAGTGGTTCCAGCAGTTGCCGCACAAGTGCAAGGTCCGGAGAAGTTCTATCCCCGGTACCAAAAAAAAAACCCCAAAACCAGAAACATTATACCCACTAGAAGATAAAATAAGTAAAACACTTGAAGACAAAGGTGTAGGAAAGAATTTTCCTAACAGAATCTCAACTGCACAAGAAATAACAGTAAGAATCAACAAATCAAATTATGTCAGACTAAAAAGCTTCTGTAAAGCAAAAGAATCAATCAGTAGTTTTGAGACAACCTACAGAATGGGAAAAAAATTTTGTCAGCTACTCCCCAGTCAGAGGACTAATACCTAAAATACACAAAGACCTCAAAAAAGTTAAACCACCTAAAATTAATGACCCAGTCAAAAAATGGACAAGAGAAATGCCGACACTTCACAGAGGAAGAAACACAAATGATCAACAAACATATGAAAAAATATTTAACATCTCTGGCCATTAGAGAAATGCAAATTAAAACAACACCAAGACTCCATCTTACTCCAGAAAGAATGGCAACCATCAAGAAATCAATCAATAACACATGCTGATGAAGCTGTGGTGAAAAAGGAACCCTCCTTCATTGTTGGCAGGAATGTAAGCTAGTACAATGGAAATCGATATGGAGATTTCTCAAAGAAGTGAAATTAGAAATTCCATGTAACGCAATTATCCCCCTGCTAGGTATCTTCCCCAAAGAGCTTAAGACATCATAGTACAGGAATACATGCATACCAGTGTTTACAGCAGCACAATTTATAATAGCTAAACCCTGGAAGCAGCCTATATACTCATCAACAAACAACTGGATAAAGAAAATGTGGTAAGGGCTGGGGATTTAGCTCAGTGGTTTCGCCGCCTGCTGCGCAAGTGCAAGGACCCGAGTTCGATCCCTGGTACCAAAAAAAAAAAAAAAAGAAAGAAAATGTGGTATCTATATATAATGGAATATTACTCAGAATAACCAATTTGAGACATATGTAGGAAAATGGATGCGCCTGGAAAATATGTTACTACACTTGATCTTAGCCAAAAGGAAATTTGGCTATGGAAAATACAATGCTAAGTGAAATAAACCAGACACACAAACTTAAATACTGTATGGTATTTCTCATTTGAGTGAGGCAAAGTACAAAGAGAATAATAAAGGATGGATAGAAGGGGATGAGGGGATGGATTTCTTGAAATAGGAAGTGCTCCAAAGGAACAGGGCAAGGGATGAGGAGGAAGGGAAGGAGAAGTAAGTAAAATAAAGACATGCCATGTACAGGAACCTAACGACCTCAATTAATATAAACATTATATGCCATAACATGAGCTATAATTAATAATAGCAACAAGAATGAAAAATGGGATGGGGAATTGGGGGTGGATTAAAAAAAAACAAGCTGTAGTATGTACATGTAACCACTCTCTTGAGATGATTGTAAACTGCATACAATGCGAAAACATACTAATAAAATAAACAAATAATTTATTTTTAAAATATGCCCAATTTGGCCAGGCATGGTGGCACATGCCTATAATCCCAGCACTCAGAAGGCTGAGGCAGGAGGATCACTGCAAGTTTGAGGCCAGCCTGCGCTACATATTGAGTTCAAGGCCAGTCTGAACTACATAGTGAGATCCTGTCTCAAAAAAACAAAAACAAACAAAAATGTCCAATTTAAAAACTACATTTTTAGGCTAGGGATGTAGCTCAGTGGTAGAGTGCTTGCCTGGCATGTGCAAGGTTTTGGGTTTAATCCTCAGCACCACAAAAAAAGAAATACATTTTCTAGTTTCCTTGTGGTTATGGATGACCACACACTTGATAAAGAGTGTGGAAAGATATATATAATGGAGATTTCTAAAAAACTTTTGCTTTCTTGATGCAGCCTAGAGGAGGAGCAGTTATTTTTCAGCCATGAGGCAAAGATGAAGTTGGAAAACATATGCTAAGGGTGAAAGAAGAGAGACTTCAGAAGCTTGGGACGCTGATAACATCAGGGAACCCCTATAATCAGCCCTAGATTACCTACAGCTGAGAAAAATAAACTCCTATTTGAGCAAACCACTACGGTATAGTCAGATTTGTTACATGAGGCCTAGAATAATCTTTAGGTGATAAATACAGACTCAGAAATAAGGCTAGCCTTACCTGCCTTCTCACAAAGAGCTCTAAGACAAAAAATAACATACAAACACAAAGATGGGGAGTCCATCATTATTTCACATTTATAATATTAACTAATTCTAGGATAACAAAGATCAAAGAGCAGCTTACTTCATTTGGTCATCATCTGCTCATAAATGTGGAAAATAATTAAGCTGTAGTGCCCAAAATGAGGTCAAGACTACACTACTATACAGTGGACCCTCAAGTTATGACCAGCCTGACACACAAACAAGTTGGGCTAATTAGGTTAATGGAAGATTCATCTGCCTCTTGTTATCTATAGCATGTACCCACATAAACATCCAGATCTCAGCTGTACTGACTTACAATAAACTTGAGTTACAACCAGCCCTCGAGAACCGATCAAGTTCCTAAGTCAAGGGTCCACTGTACTTCCTTCAGATCAAAGGTTATACATTGGCAGCCCATAAAGCCTGTTCTAATCCATAGGCCATTCCACTCCATCTGCTGCAGTGATTTCACATATAAATACAAATTTTCCTTAAAATTCTAAACAATATGGCAACACCAGATTGGAAGTACAATTGGCTAGAGCTATTATCCTTTAACTGGCAGCTCTCTCCAGTTTAGCACATTCCCTGTGCCCACACAGCTTTATTCATTAACATTATATGCCTGACTCCTGTAAGAAAATCCACCTTGAAGCCCTGCTTTAAACCTTACAATTAAGTCTAGTCTTTTTTTTTTTTAACTTTTTTGTTTGTTTGGGTTTTTTTGGTACCGGGGATCGAACTCAGGTCCTTGCACTTGCGCAGCAGGCAGTGAAACTACTGAGCTAAATCCCCGGCCTAAACATTTTTTGAGACAGGGGTCTCACCATGTAGTCCAGACTGGCCTTAAACTCACTGTGTAGCCCATCAATCCTCCTGCCTCGGCCTCCCACATACTAGAATCACAGATATAAACGACCACATGCTGCTCTATAGTTCTCATTAAATGCATTATCTCTAACACTCTCACTGTTAATTCTTCATTATTCAATTAGTTTAAGATACAGGTGATATACCCATTTACAATGTCCTTTTACCTGATAGCGCATCTTGAAGATGATAGTACATAAAGCCACAAATGAACTCAAGCGAATACAGGGCCTTGCACATGCTAGGCAAGCACTCTACCACTGAGCTACATCCCCAGCCCTTTTTGTGTTTTTCAGCCCTTTTTATTTTGAGACAAGGTCTCATTAAGTTGCCCACACTGGCCTTAAGCTTTACCATCCTTCTGCCTCACCCTCTTGAGTAGCTGGGATTATGGATGTGCCACCATGCCCAGCTATAAACTCTGGATATACTTTAAGATCATCTAAAACTGTTCTGAATTATCAGAACCTGGTTATCTTAGAAAGTCATAAAACTGATCTTTCCTTGTCTTTACCTTTCATAACAGCCTGAAGCGAAGCAACTTCTTCCCTCCACTGCCTTTTCACTTCATCTATGGCTTCTTGTTTGGTATTTTCAGAAACTGTGGCAATAGCCTTAATATTTTCCATTTCTGCTTGTGCTTCCCACAGCTGTGTTCGCAGGTGTCCCAAATCATCCTGCGCAGCTTGTAGTACTGCATTTTGCCTCTTCAGATCCTCTGGAAAACAGTAAAAGACTTTTCAATAATGAAGGGTTCACTTTATCAGGATAATGAGCTAATAAAGAAATTAGATTTCAAAATGTTAACATAGAAAGTGACATCATTTTAACAGAGTTGATATTTTCTCAAAAACTTTACCTCAGAGTTATTCACTTCACAATTAATAAGGTGTATGGTTAATGCTCTGTCCCAGTATTACCAGGCTTAGCTACTGGTGGCAATGGACTTTGAGAAAACCCACTTCATGGCACCCAAACATTAAATTATTTTTCAAAACATACTGAACTCCCAATACTTGCAAAAATATTACATGCACCTTTTCCCCACCATTCTTCTTGCATTATTAATCTACATCAGTAGGTGTTAAAATGAAGTCATTTTAACAAATTATGACTGTACAAATCAAAATACCACTATTTAATATTAGAATATCTTACAAACAGTGCATTATATATTACCTTGCAATCTGAAACATTACACTTCCTATCTGTGAATGTTTATTTTACATAACTGAAACTTCGCAGAATTTTGCAGCAAATAGTTTTAAAAGCTTAGTTCTATACATAAATTCTAACCATCTCTTTTATAATCTAAAAGGCTCAAGTCATAATTTAGTAGCAAAATCATCTATAAAACTTCCTAGCTCATCTTCTTATTCATCCCATATGACAGTTTTTATTTATTTTTTTTTTTAAGGTCAAAGTCTTTATAAATCCTACTTCAGATTGAAAAAAGGAATATTCCTTTTGCCTACATAAAAACTTGGGTTGTACTTCCTTATTTTCACTGAACAGACACAAAAACCACCACCACAACAAAACACATACAAAAATAAACAAATGAAAAAATAAACAATGGAAAAGAACTCTTCCAAAAGTTTTTCCAGTCTCCTGTTTCTGTTGTCCTTTTAGTTATTGTTTTGTGGATGGGTTTTTGTAGGGGTGTTTTGGGTTATGTTTTTGGTTTTAATTTTTTCAGACAGGACCTAATTCAGTCAGGCTGGCCTTGAACTCACTATGCAGCCCAGGCTGGCATCGAACTTATAGTGATCCTCCTACCTCAGCCTCCCAAGTACTGGGATTACAAGCATGCTCAGTTATCACTCTGTTGCTGTTTGTCTTTTAACTTTTTTTTTCCTAAGGGTCTTACTATGTAGTTCATACTGGCCTTGAATTCACTATGTAGCCCAGGTTGACCTTGAACTCACAGCAATCTTCCTGCCTCAGCCTCCCAAGTGCTGGGATTACAAGTATATGCCACCACAACTGGCCTATCTTTTAACTTTTTAGATATATTTTTAGGTATTTAAAAGTTCCAAGAGATTTATAATGAAGAATGGTTCATCTTTGCAATGTCATCCCTTGCTTCAAAGAGTATAACTAAGGCAAAAACTGGCCAAGGTGATTTTTAAAATCTAACTCTACTACTAGCCAGTTGTACGATGGTAAGGGATTCGCAAAACCTTTAAGCTTCAGTTTCATCACCAGGATAACAGCCATATTTTTTTACACAGATTTCTAACTACTTATAAAAATGAAACATATAATATCAATCAAAGAACATGAAAAGCTGTAAAGACATTTATGTTTATCAGAGACAGGAATTAGTGGCATGGTAGTTTAAGTCACAGGGTCCTACTAAGATGACACTTGAACTTGCAATCCTCCTGTTTCAGTCTTCTTCAATGCTGGGATTACAAGAATGAACCAAGCCCAGCTTTTTAAAAGAAATATAACATCACAAATGTCTGATGTAATGGGGGCATGCCTGTACTACTTGGGAGGCTGAGGTGAGAGGATCCCTTGAACCAAGGAGTTTAAGTCCAGTCTGGGCAACACAATGAGACTCGCCTTTAAAACAAAAGTTTAAAAAATAAAATTAATTAAAAATAGAAACAAAAACATCACAAATATACTACTTTCCTCTTGATAACTACTAGGAATCTGAATATCATTATCACATATATTTCAGGTTTATAAACCTTAATGTTCTCATAGCATATTATTCTCATGTAATTAACTCTCCCCACAATACTGTTCCTATATGTAACTATTTCACTCATTAATAGGAATAGCATATCAATGTATCATGCATTATGCTGACAGGTATGAACATAAATCTTTTTCTATACAAGACATCCTCACTGTTCTATAACCAATGTCTGTGTTTCCCCATTTTAATGCCATCTTTGTCATATCAAATTTCCACATATGTGTGGGTCTGATTCTATATAAAATGGTCTATTTGACTATAAACATCCCAGTAGTACTATACTAACACAACACTGCCTATATATATATATATATATATATATATATATATATATTTTTTTTTTTTTTTTTTTTTTTTTTTTTTTAGAGACAGGGTCTCACTATGTAGTAGTTCAGGCTAGACTTGAACTCACTATGTACCCCAGGCTGACCTTGATCTCACACCAATCCTCCTGCCTCAGCCTCCTGAGTGCTGGGATTACAGGTATCTGCCACTATGCCCAGCTACTGCTTATACTATTTTGCCTACTTCGTATATGTCTAAATTTTTATGCAATAAAAAGTTTAGTAACAAGGCCATCACAGTTTTGAATAAAGTAAGGGCATTTGTCCCACCAGGGATCAAAAGTTATAAGCCTCACGTCTCCACCAGCCAGCTTCATCAACCATACAGCGTGGCGAATCTTACTCAATCTACCCATGTCTCAGACATTTCTTTTTATTTGTTTTGTTTTTGAGACAAGGTCTCACTATGTGGTTCAGTCCTGCCTTCAACTCATTATGTAGCCCAGGATAACTTCGAACTCACAGCACGCACCACCACATCTGGCTTTTTTTTTTTTAGCACTGTTAGGTTCACAAGGAAACTGAATGAAAGTACAGAGATTTCCCACATACCCCATTCCCACAATCTTTCCTTCTCTAGACATACTTCACCACAGTGGTTATATCTTTTGCAATCAATAAATCTACAATGGCACATTATTATCACCTACTGTCCATAGTTTACACTAAGGTTCACTCTCTCCCCTTCCTCCCCACTACCCAGGATTGAACCCAGGGACTCTCTCCCACTATGCTACATTCCCAGCAGCCTTACCAAGATGCTGAGGTGGGACTCAAACTTACAGTACTCTACTATTGCCTCATCCTTCCAAGTGCTGGGATTCCAAGTGTGCATCACCACACCCAGCTAATGTTTACTCTTGGCATTGTATATTCCATGGGTTTCGCAAATGTTTAGTGACATGTATCTACCATTGCAGTATCATACAAATAGTTTTCTGCCCTAAAAGTCTTTGTGCTTTGCCTATTCATCCCTCCTCCTTCTCCCTATTCCTAGTAATCACTGATCATTTTATTGTCCCATTAATTTTGCATTTTCCAGAATTTCACATAGTTCAAATTATACAGTATGTGGCCTCTTCAATCTTCCCTTTCACTTTATGTATACATTTAAAATTTCTCTTTATTCGTGGCTTATGGTTCATTGCTTTTGAGCACTGAATAATATTCCATTGTCTGATTATAGCAGTTCATCTATTCACTGACCAAAGGACATCTTAGTAGAAATTGTGACAATTATGAATAGCTGTGTGCAGATTTTTATGCAGACATAGATTTTGAAGTCATCTGGATAAATCCCAAGGATCATGAGGGCTAAATCTAGTGGCAAGAGTAAGTTTAGTTTGTAATAAACCACTAAACTATCTTCCAAAGTGGCTGCAGCCAGGCGTGGCATCATATGCCTGCGATCCCAGCATTTGAGAGACTGAGGCGGGACGATCTCTACCAGTTGAAAGGCAGCCTGAACTACATAGTGAGACCCTGTCTCCAAAAACAAACAAAAAAAGAGCTCCACCATTTTGCATTTTCATCAGGCACAAATGAGTTTCTGATGTCCCATGTTCTTATTATTTGGCGGTGTTGGCATTTAGTACCTTGGCCATTCTAATAAGTGTGTTGTGTTATCTCGTTTTAATTTGCAATTTTCTAAGGACATATAATACTGAGCCTATTTTCATATGTTTACTTGTTCTTTTTTTTTTTTTTGGTACTGGGGGTCAAACTCAGGATATTGAGCTTTAGAGGCAGACTCAGTGTCACTGAGCTAAATCCCCCAGCCCTAAAAAAAAAAGTTTATGCAATTTCTTCTTTGATGAGATCTTTTGCCTGTTTTTTAACCAGGTTGCTCATTTTTCTATTGTTGTATTTTCAGACTTTTTTAAATTTTTGAATATTTCTTGTCTTTTTCAAATATTTTCTCCTAGTATATGGCTTGTCTTACTGTCTCAGCTTTCCACAGAACAGTTGTTTTTAAAATTTTAATGAAGTTCAATTTATCGTTTCTTTCATGGACTGCACCTTGCTTTTATATCTGAAAACTCATCGCCATAGTCAAGGTCAGGTAGGTTTTCTTCCACAGTATCTTCTAGGAAAATTGTAAGTTTCACTTAAGGATATGCTCCATAGCTGATCCTTAACATTCATTTTTGTGAAGGTATAAGGTCTCTATCTAAATTCACTCCTTTGCATGTGGATGTCCAGTTATTCCAGCACTGTTTGTGAAAAAGATTATCTTTCTCCAAACACAGCCTTTGCTCCTTAAAGATCCTATGTGGGTCTATTTCTGGGTCATCTTTTTATTGACCTATTTATCTATTTTTTACACTACCTTGATTACTGTGACTTTATTATATAAAGTCTGAAATTCAGATAATATCTGTTCTCAGACTTTGCTCTTCAATAATGAGTTGGCCAAGGCCAGGGATTTAGCTCAGTGGTTCCACCACCTGCCTCATAAGCTCAAGGACCCGAGTTCGATCCCCAGTACCAAAAAAAAAAAAGTGAGTTGGCCATTCTAGGTCTCTTGGTTTGCTACATAAACTTTAGAATCAGTCTGTCAATCTCTACAAGATAACTTGCTGGGATTTTTATTAGGATGACATTGAATCTACAGATCAAGTTGTAAAGAACTATTTTCTTGACTGTACGGAGTATTTATATACAGGAACACAGAATATTTCTCCATTTATTTGGCTTTTTCCTTATGGCTTTATAGTTTTCCTCAAATAGATCTTGTACATCTTAATAGATTATACCAAAGAATTTCAGTTTCTCCCAGTCTGTGTCTTATCATTCTCTTCAGTCTTTCACAAAGCATAAATTTTTAGTTTTAATGACATCCAGCTTATCATTTCTTTCATGGGTTGTACCTTTGATTTTGTACCTGAAAATCTATTGCCATATCCAAGGTCAGCTAGGTTTTCCTCCAATTTCAATGCTAATGTAAATGGTAATTATATTTTTAGTTTCAGATTCCATTTGTTCATTACTGGTATATAAGAAAGCAACTGATTTTTATACATTGACCTTCCTATACTTGATTAGCTACAGGAGTTTCTCAATTCTTAGATTTTCTAAATAGAAAAAATGGTATCTGTAAATAAAGACAATTTTATTCCTTTCATATCCTTTCATAACCTTTCATATCCATTTCTTCTCTTATTGCATTTGCTGGCACTATGTTGAAAATTGGTCGTGAGAAGGTACTTGTGCTCTTATTAGGAAATCTTCAAATCTGTCATCATTAAGGAAGATGTTACAAGTTTTCTGCAATTTTCTTTATAAAGTTGAGAAAATGATATTCTATTCTTCATTTCCTGAGTTTTTATCCAGGAGTAAGTGATGAATTCTGGCCAGTGCTTTTTCTGCATCTATTGACATGACTGCAAGACTTCTCATCTTCAGCATGACTCTGTGCTACATACATAGGGCCAAGTCTCCCTGGGCTGCAATGTGTATCTATTTTCATACATAGATTGGATCTACTGATTTCTTGTTGAGGATTTCTACATCTGTGTTCATGAAAGAGGTCTGTAGTTTGTTGGTAGTATTTTTTAAAATTTTACTTTATTGGTACATTTTAGGTATACAATATAATGACATTCATCATTGGAAATTTGCACCTTTACATAATCTCTCTTGGTTCTTATTTTTCCCCCTTCCCCTGAAGTTGGTAGTATTTTTCACTAGTCTGAACATAGGGTCATGCTGACCTCACAGAATGAGTAAGGAAGTATTCCTTCTCTTTCTGTCTTCTGAAAGTGATGGTAGAGAATTGGTATAATTTTCTCCATAAAATATTTGGTACAATTCACCAGTGAACCCAACTGGACATGGTGCTTTCATTTTTGGAAGGTTATCATTAACTTTAATACATACAGGCCTGTTCAGATTGTCTTTGGCGGGGGGGGGGGGGGGGTACTGGGCATCAAACTCAGGACCTTGCACTTACCAGGCATGGTGCCACGAAGCTATATCCCTGGCCCTAATTTAATAATTCTCATATTCTCATTCTCTCTCCCTCTCTCTCTGCCTGGGTAAAGGTTTACTATTTATATTGAACTTTTCAACATTTTTAATTTTTATTTTCTTTACTGATCCAGTTTTTACTTTCACTGACCTAACAAACTTTTTGCAGTGTCATTAGTGATATATAATTCACCTACCGAACAATTCACCTAGAGTGTACAACTGATCTTTTTAGTATATTTGCAGATGTGTGCATCATCACAATCAATTTTACAGAATTTTCATGACCCCAGAAAGCAATCCTGCATCCTTTATGACCTTCCAACTCCTTAGCCCACCAGCCCTAACCAGCCACTAATCTACTTTTATCTCTGTAGATGACCCATGCAGGATATTCATGTAAACTGAACCATACAATATGTTGTCTTTTGTAACTGGCTTTGTTTACTTTAGTATTGTTTTCAACGTTCATTCATGTTGTAGAGAGTACTTTTACTTTTTTACTTTTCATGCATGAGTAAGAGAAAATAACATTCGGTTTATTCAAACAGCAGCTGATGTAAGTTTGTTTCTGGGTTTTCAGTTCTATTCCACTGACCTGACCTGTATGTGTAATCTTATCCCAGTGCCACACTGTCTTTTTTTTTTTTGGTACCGGGGATCGAACTCAGTCCTTGCGCTTGCGCAGCAGGCAGCAAAACCAGAGCTAAATCCCCAGCCTACACTGTCTTGATTAGTGTTACTTTGCAGTACATTTTGAAAGTAAGAAGCCTGAGTTTTCTCCCTTTCTTCCTTTTTTGAGAATTGGGACTACTCTAGATCTCTAGAATTTCCATATACATTTCAGGATCAGCTTGTAAATTTCTACAAAGAATCCAGCTGGGATACTGAAAGGCACTGCACCAACTCTTCAGATCTGCAAAGTAATGCCTCATAATAGTATTAAGTCTTCTGATCCATGAACACACAATGTCTTCCCAATTACTTAATTTCCTTTAATCACTCCTCTCTTTCTCCCCAGTATTAGGGATTGAACCCAAGGCCTGGCACAGGTTATATCACTAAGCTACATCTCCAGAACTTTTAAAATTTTATTTTGAGGACCCAGGATTTAACTCAGTGGCACCGCGCCTGCCTTGCAAGCACAACGTCCTGAGTTTGATCCCTGGTACCAAAAAAAAAAAAAAAATTTTTTTTTTTATTTTGAGGTAGAGTCTCACTAAATTGCCCAAGCTGGGCTCAAACTTACCAACCTCTTGTAGCTGCCCCTTTAATTTCTTTTAAAAGTGTTCTAAAGTTTTCACGGCATAATTCCTGAACTTATTTTGTTAAACTTATTTATAAGTACATTATTTACTTTAATTCTATTATAAGTAGAACTGTTTTTAATTTCAGATTTTTCATCAGAAGTGCACAGAAATACAACTAATGCTTTTTTTTTTTGGAGACAAGGTCTAGCTATGTAGTTCAGGCTAGCCTTGAACTCACTGTGTAGCTCAGGCAGGACTTGAACTCAACGCAATCCTGCCTCAGCCTCCCAGGTGCGGCCCAACAGATTCTCGTATATTGCTCTTGTATCCTATACCTTGCTGAACTCATTCACTGTTTCAAATAAGTTTTTTAGTGGATTCCCTTGGACTTTTCATATAAATCTCATCTCATCTAAAAATAGTTAAGTAGGGCCAGGGATTTAGCTCAGTGGTTCCGGCGCCTACCTCAAAAGTGCAAAGTCCTGAGTTTGATCCCTGGTACCAAAAAAAAAAAAAAAAGTTAAGTAGCCAGGTGTGGTGGTGCATGCCTACAATCTCATCACTGGGGAGGGTGAGGCAGGAAAATCGCCACAAGTTCGAGGCCAGCCTGTGCTACATAATGAGTTCAAGGACAGCGTGAACTATAGAAAGGATCTGTCTCAAAAAAAAAAAAAATTAGTTAAGTAGTTTTACTTATTTCTTCCTTTCCCATCTGGTGTCTGTCTATGCTCATGCTTCCTCCCTCCCTCTCTTCTTTCTCCCCCATAACCTCCACCCTCAAATTAGCCTAGTGGCCCTGAATAGAACCTCTGATGTTGAATGTAAGTAATGAAAGTGGATATAATTTTCTTGTCCCAGAGTTTAAGGGGAAAGCATTCAGACTTTAAACATTTTTTAAAGCAAAACATTTATTGGTACATTTTAGATATACATAATAACATTCATCATATGGAATTTGTACCAGTACATGATATATCTTGCCTCTTTTTTTCTCCATTCCTTTCCCCCTTCCTTTATGTACAAAAGCTTTGTTTCCATTTTGTCCTTTTGACTTTCTTTTTCTTGTGCCTTCTTTCCCCCTCCCCCCTCCCTTGTTCCCCCTCTCATTTGAACATTTTCTTCCCATTTCCCAATGTCTACTGTACATTTCAGACCTTATTTCTACTTTCGGTTTCTTATATCAGAGAAACAATGCAGTATTTAAACATGTGTGTTATTTATTTCACATAAGAGTATGGTCTCAAAGTGCATCCATTTAGCTATAAAGGTCTCAAGCCCATCCTTCTTTATGGCAGAGTAGTACTCTTTTATTAAAAAACCTCACATCATCTTTATCCATTTCTCAGTTGATGGGCATTTGCACTGTTTCCAAGATTTAGTATTACGAATTGTGCTGCTATAAAAATGGGTGTGCATGTATTTCTGTAGTTCGATACTTTAATTCTTTCAGGAAGATAACAAGAAGGGGAAGAGCTGGGTCAAATGGAATTTCCAGTTTTAGTTTTTTGAGGTATCTCCATACTGATTTCCACAGTGTTTGCATCAGTCTACACTCCAACCAGCAGTGGAAAAGGGTTCCTTTTTCTCCACAGTCCCTCCAGCATTCATTATTGGTTAATTTCTTGCTAACAGCCATTCTTTCTGAAGTGAGCTGGAATCTCAGCATTGTTTTAATTTGCAACTCTCAAATGACCAGTGATGGTGAACATTTTTTCACATATATATTTGCTGTTTCTACTTCTTCATCTGAGAAATGTCTATTCATTCAGATGCCCATTTTTGTTTTGGGTCTTTAAATTTAGAAGTTCTTTTTTTTTTTTAGTTCTTTATATATTCTAGCTATTAGTCCTTTGTCTGAGGACATTTGGCAAAAATTTTTTCCCACAATGTGGGTTGGAAACAACCACTTCTTCACTGTTGGTGGTTTCTCTTGCTGTGCAAAAGCTTTTTAATAAGATGAGATCCCATCTGTTGATTCTTTGTGATAGTTCCTATTATGATCAGGGTTTTGTTCATTAAGTCTTTGCCAACACCAATGTCAGACTTTAAACATTAAAGGTGATGTTAGCTGTTTTTGTAGATGCCTTTACAAGGTTGACAAAGTTTCATTCATTTCCTAGTTTATCATGAAAGGATGTTAGATTTTACAAAAAATACTTTTGCTGTGTCTACTGATATGATCACATGTTTTTTGTATTTTATCCTAGTAATGCTGTGTATTACATTAATTGGTTTTCAAGTGTTGAACCAACCCTTCATTCCTTGAATAAATCTCCCTTGGTCACGCTCTGTCATTCTTTTTTCGTGTTACTGAATTTGATTTAACAGTACTTCATTGAGGATTTCTACATCTATAATCTTAAGGAATACTGGTCTAAGTTTCTTTGTTGTGATGTCTTTTTTGGTTTTGGTATTGGGATAATACTAGCCTCATAGAGTATCCCCTTCAATCTATTTTATTTTTACAAAAATTTAGGAAGCACTAATATTAATTCTTGTTAATTTTCCCTTACATTAAATTCCCTTACATTCCCGTACATTATATAATAAATTATATTTAATAATAATATACCACTATAATGAATTCAGTAATAATGCTGAATAACTCTTTAATCATATTACGAACCATAGGGGAGAAAAACTATCTTTAAATTCCAATTTTATAATCAATTTTTTTGTTTTATTGCACTGGCTAGGAGGACCTCTGATAAAATAATAACAGGCCTTCTTATCTGTTTCACTAAGCATGACATATGATATAGGTTTCTTTTTCTTTTTTTTTGGAGACAGGATCTCACTATGTAGCTCAGGCTGTCTGTGAACTCACTATGTAGCCAATGCTGGCCTTGAACTCCTGATAATCCTCCTACCTCAGCCTCCCAAGTGCTGGGATCACAGGCATGTGCCACCATGCCCAGCTTTACTACAGGTATCTAATACAAATATTTTCATAGGTCAGGCAAGTTCCCTTCAAATACTCATTTACTAACAGTTTATATTACTAAGGGGTGTTAAATTTTACTGTCTTTCCTGGGTTTTTTCAGTTAATGTAATGAGTACATCAAGAGATGTTCTAATGGTAAAAATATCTTTGTATTCCTAGTACATATTTCCAGTTGACCATGGAATGCTGATTTTTAATACTCTACTAAGGTCAACTTTAAGACTTTAAACTCAGATCATAAATGGCATTGATATATTGTTACACTAGTGTTAGTTCTTCTTGTTTAGATAGCAAGGTAATAAAAATCCCACTAAATAAATTGGACAGCCTTCTCTTACCTGGTTCTGACATAGTATATAAAAGATAGAGACTATCCACTCCTTGAAGATTAAACAAAATTTGTCATTAAAACTTACTAAACCTATGGCATCTTTTGTAAAGCAGAATTCTATTTTATTAATTCAGTTTCTTCTACGGTTATTAATTTATTCAGGTTTTCTATTTGGGGTAACTTGGATAACTCAAATTTCCTAGGAAATTACTCATTATATATATATAAATTTCCACATTTTCTTGGCACAGACACACACAGTACTCTTATACTTCTACATCTCTTTTATTTTTTAATTTCTTCCAGAAAACATGCTTTTGATTTTCAGTCTGTTACTTTCTATTTAATTAATTTCTATTGTTAATTATGTTCTACCTTTTGGGACTTCATTCTTTTCCTTTGTGTTGGAGTTGAATGTTTAGATCACTTATTTTTCAATCCTTTATGTCTTTTAACAATTTTAATAAAAATTTTAAAGTTGCAGCTGGGCATAGTGGCACGTGCCTGTAATTCCAACACTCAGGAGGTTAAAAGAGGATTGCCATGAGTTCGAGGCCAGCCTGGGCTACACAGTGAGTCCAAGGCCAGCCTGAACTACACAGTGAGACCCTGTCTCAAAAAAAATTTTTTTTTAAGTTATAGGCTTACTTTCAAAATATAATTTTAGCTATATCTTTTGTTGTTGTTGTTCATTACTGTATTTCTTTGGTAGAATATTTCATTATAAAGTAGTCTTCTATAGTCCTGCAATGATTTGTTGTTATCACTGTTATCCTGAAGATCAAACCCTAACTCCAACTACACCCCCAGCTCTCCCCTTTAATGATTTTTTTGCCGTAACCATTAATTTTACTGGTTATTTTGTGTGTGTGTTTTTTGGTACCAGGGATCGAACTCGGGACCTTGCGCTTGCGAGGCAGGCGCCGGAACCACTAAGCTAAATCCCCGGCCCTTTACTGGTTATTTTAATTTCTTCTTTTTTTGGTACTGGGGATCCAACTTGGAACCTTACGCTTGCGAGGCAGGTGGGGGAACCACTGAGCTAAATCCCCGGCCCTTAATTTCTTCTTTAAAAAAAGTGAACTGAAACTTTTTAGTATTTCTTAGTAGTCATAATTATCAATTTCTGTGCTCTGCATTATTATATTATATATTCCCAATTTGTTTACATTTCTTCTTGTGAATGTGTATCTCTATTAGTTATTTTAGTGATTAGGTAAATGATAAATTACCTTTGTTTTTATGTCTGAAATATGGTATTCAAATGATATTATCTGTCAGTATAATTGTTTCTTCTTTCATTCTTGATCCAGGTGCAATAATGTTTAAAATGTACCAGGTTTGAATTTAATGTTATTTACCCTTCATATCATTCAGTATTTAAGATGACTCACATTTTCTTTTCCTTTCTTTTTTTTTTTTGGTACCAGAGATCGATCACATTTTCTTTGATGCCTACAAAATCTGTTATTATCTCCTCAAATATTCTCTACAATAGCCTCCATTCTCTTTGGAACTCCTTAGATGTGTGCTGGAAGCTCTCAATCCTCTGTTTTTTAAATATGTTTCTTGTTATTTCCCTTTTTTGTCTCACTAGGATAGAGAACTCCTCACTATTGTTTTCTAATTTACTAAAAGCCTGTATCTTTTCTACAGTTTAAACCATTAACCTTATTTACAATTTCTGTATTTTGTTTCCAAGTTCTTTAATGATTTTTTAACTTTTTTCTTTATTCTTTTTATTTCTAATGTTTTTTAATTGTTATTTTTAAATATATTCTTTTATTTCCAGTCTAAGTGCATTGATGTCATGTTGGCCACATAGCTTCCTAAACCTAGCTTTCAACTATTAAAATCCTGGTTAGCATCTATATTAAAATTCTGGTGCGCATTTATATAGGTCTATATAAATTATGACTATGTAGAAAGTCCTTTTGAACACCACATAAAACTTCATTGTTTTTTGATGATTAACATGAGCTCCATTTCTTCTATTTTCCTTCAAGCTGAGAACTCCGTGGCCTTTTGTGTTTCACATAATGGGCTCTTGCTCACTGCCTAAGACTAAGAATTTCTAAAACACAAAACATAAACACTGCAGCAGTGCCAAGCTTTGTACTGAAGTTGGTTAAGTGAAGAAAGTTAATCAGAAAATACTTTTTTCAAGTTCAACAGAAAAGCAACAGAACTTAAAAAATGTAAAGCATTCCCAATTGAAGTCAGCTGAGGAAAAAATGGAAACAGTAAGAGAAATAAAAAGTCATCATTTCTCTTATGAACATTCCTCAGTACTGTGTGCATGTGTATCTCATCTATTCTCCAAATACAATAAATAGAAGCACAGCTCTTACAACATTAAAAGCTGTCCCTACTAGGGGAAAAAAAAGTGAACTCTCAGGGTTACCCTGACCTGGTTTGCTGAAAGATAAAAAAAAACTGCTGAGCATATCAATGACCATGGCTTATATTGTTAACACCTGTGACAAGCATTAAAGACTGAGTTCATACTTTAGAGTATGTGCAATAACATTCATTGCCATTTTAGATTTTACTGTGACACAAGCAAGGAGTCAAAACAGAAACTAAATTATCACCACTGACTTATATATTATTCATTGTATTTAGGAATGTCACCAAAATTCTCAAAAAGGATCATAGCACTCCTTTTCAAATTTTGTAAAAAGCTACTTTAACTGTTCTCTATGGCCAGCTTGAGTTTATTGAAAACTTCAGACAAAAAAGATTCATTAGTACACCAAAGATTGTTTATTGGGTCTAGTTGTCATCAAAGTATCTTTCACTTACAAAGTATGTTTTCTTAACTAACCTACATATAAACTGTGTAATTCAGAGATATAAAATGACAAATGATAATGCATATCAGAAATAAGAGGTTCTTAGTCATTTTCATTTTTTTCAGAATTTTACAGAAAAATCAATTTTATAATTTGGAAAAAAATGAGAAAATAGAAGAAACCTTAACAGCTTTACCTGGAGACAGAGAAAAACATAAAAGAAATCAAACAAGCTGTGTACAAGATTAACTTCAATTTACTGAATAAAGAAAAACTAAAAGAGAGAGCCATAGAAAGGATGACTGAGTGACAGAGGTATTGGTATGCAAGGTAAAGGAAAAAGTAAGGATGAGCTTAGCCAGTAACATATTGGGTTTGAACTGGTCACGAGAGCAAACATTGTCATGACCTTATACAAATGCATTAAATGTATTACAGGTCATCCTGATAAGATCATACCACTGTACAGAGTTTAAGGCAGTATCCTGTCAAATCAAGGTGGAAACAAATTTTAAAACGTTAAGAAAGGGCTAGGGTTGTAACTCAGTGGTAGAGCATTTGCCTAACATATGCAAACCCTTGGGTTTGAACTATAGCAGAACCAAAAAGGTAGCAGGGGAAGGTGCCTTAGTTACCTTTTCTCATCGCTGAGACAAAACACCCAAAGTTAAAGGAGGAAAGGTTTATTTGGAGCAGTTTGCAGAGGTTTCAGTCCATAGTTGGCTGGCTCCAAGGCAGGGTGGTATGGCAAAAGGGCATTGCAGAGTACAAAGAGTTCATGGCATGCACAAGGCAGAAGGCAGAAAGCACCAAGCTACAAGTGACAATAGCAGCTTCTTTCTGACCCTTTTATATTCTATCTAGGCTACCCTACTTAGGGTGGACAGCAAACCAATCAGTGGACTGATTTAGTAATCACACATTCTTAATCTCAGCATTACACCTTCTAGATCCAGCCACCTCTGAAAAAGCCCCACCTATGACTGCATAAGGCTTTGGGGGTACATCCAGACATAAGCCATAACAAAAGGGTAACAAACTTACACCAACATATGAAAGAATCCAACAGGACTTACTGCCCATGACATTTAACATAAACTCAACAATGATAACATTATGCAACATTATGATCTATCCCAGTAGTCTATACTTTCTTGAAGACAACAATCCTATCTCATTCATGCCAACCTCCACAGTGTCTTGCAGTGCCACCATGCCTACATGTGTAGATATGAACATCAGTTTTCCCACCTCCTTATCAGGCTATGAAGGAACAAAATAAAATAAACAGCCTTATCATAAGTCATGAGAACAAAGAACTCTACTCACCCCAACCCACAGCCAGTAAGCCTTTCCAACCCTGAGCTAAATTCTCTGATGTTTAAAAACTTTCCATCCTACAGGAAAATGGCTCTCAAACCTCTTTGAACACTATTTCAAACAAAAAATTATATATTTTTAATCATAACCCTGTAAACATATATGTAACTCAAAAATTTTGTGCAGCTAGACTTTACTCTAACCAAGTATAATGTGCTGTTATTTTGCACTTTCTTCCTTTTTTAACTGGCATGAGTAAGGTTAAATTTCATGACAAGGTGCATAAGGTATAATCTGGATGTATTTCACCCAACCTAACTCACACCTTAAAATTCAAAACCCACTCAACTTTGTTATCCATTAAGAGTTATAGTCCTGGGCCAGGGATTTAGCTCAGTGGTTGCGGCGCCTGCCTGGCATGTGCAAGGACCAGGGTTCAATCCCCGGTACCAAAAAAAAAAAAAAAGTTACAGTCTTAATAATAATATTCCAAAGCAATAATTTTTCAAAGTTAGGTACTATACCCCTGGGGAGGCAGAGGTTTTCCATGGGATTCATAGACACATGTTTTAAAAGAATCAACTTCTAGATCCTCAAATTCAATAAATACTCTTCTGAAATACAGGGATGTTTAATTAGAGATTCTTCTTCAACCTCCCTTTGTCCTACTTAACCAAAGGCTTTCCACCATCCTTGATTTTACTATGGTTCCCTGAAAATGTTGAGGAAAAATTCCTGTGATATCAAATAAGAGGGACAATTTAAAATAACATCAGTAGGCATGATAAGACATGTTATGCCTGGCCTGAATGAGATCCTCTGAGCAAACACGCACCCTCACCAAACAACAGGCTAATCTCAGTAAACAGAAGGTCATAAAGAAAATTTAGGACAAAATATATATCTCCTCAGCATCAGAGTCCAGTATTATATGTACACCTGCGCTGACTGTCCATGGACCCTCAATCATAAACATTCCACTCCAGATCACAGCCCCCCCTTCTAAAAACCTATATAAACCTGGTTTCTCTCCCAGATAGCTGCTGAAAATCATTCAGAATCTCAGCCTTTTCTCACATAAAGCTGCTGAAATCTGCCCGATTTTAGTTCCTGTTCACATTTGGAAAGGAATAAAGCTTTTTCTCACACAAAGCCTATGTCCAAGTGGCTTCTTGAGCACTGTTTGTAACAGGACTTGCCTTTAATCCTGGCAACATGGGAGGCTAAGGCTGAAGGATCACAAGTCCAAGGCCAACCTGGACAACTTAACAAGACCCTGTACCAAAGATTTTTTTAAATTTTAAGAGCTGGGAATGTAGCTCAGTGCTCCTCGGTTCTGTGGGTAAAAATTTGGGGACAAGCAGAGAAAGGTAAGGGCCTAAGTGAGGTTTAGGGCAAATCCTAACTAGAAAGAGGTACAACATTTGCTAGAGAGAGAGCAATTAAGAGAAGCAAGGACAGCTGATAAGCAGCTTGGCCCCACTTGGTGCCAAGGCCCCAGTTCACCACTCCTCTCCACCTCCAGTTAAGTACAAAAGAGACAAAATGAGTAGGGAGCTCTATTATAGAATACTCAGTATATAAAATAAATACTCACACCTTCACATCCACATACACGTATTTATATTCTCACCAGATTACTGCACTAAAATGTCCATGTATTCCTTTACTAATTGTTAAATCAGGCTTGTATGTAAGGCCCATCATAAATTTTAGAGATAGCACTTTGGCAGGACAAGGAAGCACTAAATGAGCTTGCCCAAGTATTTGCACATAGGTAATGGGGAGAGGCTCAGTGGCCAAATCAAGGGTCTCAGAGCCTGAAATAGCCATCAAGTTATAACAAATTTCAGAGGGAGGATCTTTTTTCGCCATGTAATAAAAAGGGTTAAGAACAGAGACCATCAAGCACCAGCTCCAGGCTCCCTACCTTACTCCAACAAGTCTGTCTCCTCATTTCTCTCCTCTTTCGAATAAAGTGATTATATTTCTCCTTTTAAACATAATTTTTTATTTATATAAATTTACAGTTCCCAGATAAAATTTACCCTCATGAAACCAAACAGTTCAATCCCCAGCACTGCAAAATAAATATCCATGCCATGCCAATAATTTTTTTTTTTAAAGTGAGTTATGAATAACGTGTAACAAATCTTTTAGCAGGCCAGGTGATACAAAGTCTGCTTTCAACAAAATAAAAGAAAGACCTAATTGAGTAGGTAGCTGCTAGAACAACAACAACAAAATTAACGCTACAGTACTATGTAATTTAGAAAGAGTTAAGAGAAATAAATAATTGCTGTAATAAAACTTTTGTTTCTATTTATTTAGGAGATCAACAGTTCTCAGTGCTTATATCTACTTAAAAATAAAAAACTGCAGGGCCAGGGATTTAGCTCAGCTTCGTCGTGCCTGCCTCATAAGTGCAAGGTCCTGAGTTCAATCCCAGGTACCAAAAAAAAAAAAAAAAAAAAACCTGCAATAGAACTGATGCTAAAGTCTATCTTTTTCTATCCATATACAATATTAATCTAAAGATTAAGGCTTAATTGGGAAACACAAGTATCTTATGAAGGCTGAATTTCCAATAATTTTTACATTCTAATAATTTTTAAATGTGTGAAAAAGTGTAATTGATTACATATTTCTAATAATTGGAATAACATCACAATACAGAAGAAATTTACATGCATATTTTCATTGCGGAGAACAGAACTCTGATCAAATTATTTTTTAGATATAACGTTAGGTCAGTGTTTCTCCAAGTGTAGTATCTGAACCAATAATATCAGCCTCACTTGGTTAATTTGCTTAAAATACAAATTCTGGGACTTAGTAACTCTGGGGGTAGGGCACAGCAACCTACCTTTGTTTTAATGAATCCCTGTTTTTTTTGTTTTTTTGTTTTTTGGAGACAGGATCTCACGATGCAGTTCAGGCTGACCTTGAACTTACTATGTAGCCCACACTGGCCTCGACTTTGCAGTAATCCTGCCTCAGCCTCTCAAGTGCTGAGATTACAGGCCTCCACCACCACACCTCACTTACCCATTTGTGTTTTAAGTGCATTCTTAACCCTAGCCTCTAAATAGCATTCTTTTGTTCTAAAATGTAAGAAAGTATAAAATCAAGAATTATTGGTGAAGCGGGCCGGGGATTTAGGTCAGTGGTTCCCCCGCCTGCCTAGCAAGCACAAGGACCCAAGTTCGATCCCCGGTACCCAAAAAAAAAGAATTATTGGTGGAGGTCAGAAGTAGTGATGGGGTATGCTTAGCTTTAATTTGGTTTGATTAAGTCATAGTAGTATAAAATGGCACAGCCTTATAAATGTGACCCTTTGACTAGTGTTTAACCTCTACCGGACCTCTGGCTGAACTTTTGGGTTGATTGGGATCAAAGCCATTTTGTTCTCCAAACTTGAATTCATTCTGATGATTGCCCTCTCACTCCTTGTCCAGTTGAACCCTGTTTCTAAAGGTCAATATGTTGTCTGCATGGCATCTCACTAACAATTAAGAGTAGCTGTAAAGGAAGATTATCAGTATTTCTTGTGGCAAGAAAAGTCATTTTTGTCTTTGCACTTTGGATGCTGAATTTTTTATGTGGAACATAGCCACAGCTAGATAAATGTGAGCATCTTCTGTTAGAATTATTTCCAATGTCTGTAAAAATGTTTTTCTAATATAGACTATTTCTGACTCAACCCTGTAAGACACTTATTTAGAATAATATTTGGGAAACAATAAAGAGCTTTTTCAAAATGAAAAAATAAAGAATTATTTAAGAATAAAATTAATACTGCACTACCAAAAGACTTAAAATTTTAAGGCAGTTTAGCATAGGGGTTAGAAGAAGACTTAGGAACTTACCCTCTTTGGCTAAATATAACTCCTTAAATTTTGCTCTCTTTTGATTAAATTCTTGCTCAAGCTGCTGCTGTGCACGTAAAAATTCTGCATTGATTTTTTCCAATTCTGCTACTCTTTGCTGAAGAGAAACTGTAAAAAAAAAATGTTAGTTAACAAGCAATAATTTTGTTTATAAATTAAGTTACAAGAATAAATTAGTATTTCACATTCCTATACATGAAACAAGTAGACAAGCTCTTCCCAAGATCCATTATAGTCTAGGAAATTCTAACTTGAAAAAGAGCAAGACACTTCTATTACACTTAATATATACAAACTGTGAATGAGTCATGTGTAGTGAAACAGCATATATACAGAGAATCACAGAAGGCCAATTTCCCAAATAAAAGAAAAAAAAAGTTTCTAAAATTATTTTGTACATTTGACAGAATAGTAATCCACTTTCAGAACTGTTAAATAATGAATTATTTAAACTACATATCAAATAGCTGAACCCATTGCCAATATTGCTATTTCCTGCATCTCTCAATTGGTATGAGCAAATCTAATAGGTTTCCTGATTAGGTCAACCATACCATCCAGAACTAGTCTTCCAATTTCAAAATGATCCATGACGATTATAATCAAATACAAAGAATATAAAACGGTATATTCTATCTGAACTCTCAAATACTGAGAGATTAGGTTGTTTTTTTGATTAACCACTTAATCACATTTAAGGGCCCTAAATGTGGCCCCAGCTCATGAAATGACAGCCTATTCTGGGCAAGCCCAGGGGTGGTTTTGGTTAAAGCATAAACCCTTAACCTCCCTGCTCCCTTAACAACCCAGCCTTAAGGCTATGACCATAATCTCTTTTTTTTCACTTTCATTAGTACATGTTTCCAGTATACAATGATTACAGTCATGGTAGGGAATTAGTACATGTACATAACCCATTTCAATTCCCTTCTTTTCCCCCCTTCTTCCTCCCCCTTTTATTTTTCCACCATCAGATTCATTTATTTATAAGATCTTATGAATTATCATACATACAGACTAAAAGCCAGACTAATAGATGAAAGAACATTTAAAACACATAAGACAACTGTACTAAGTCAAGGTACACTTTTAGATACACTGTCCACACTGGATTACAACACCATATCAGTACATTAATTACCTAAGCCAGCAGAGGTCACAGTTTCCTACTATAAACCACCCTCAATGACAATGATTTGCCTACAATTTTAACTGAGATTATCTGTGAAGGGCATCCTCTCCCCCAATCCACTCTCATTTAATTCAGAGCTGATTTGATTTTGTTTATTTTGGGGTTTTTTGAGGTGCTGGGCCTTTACACTAAGCTACATCCTGAGCCCTCCCTTTTTCTTTTGAGACAGGGTCTCCCTAAGACACTTAACTGTCCAGTCTGGGATTGAAGTTGTGATCCTCCTGCCTTAGTCTCCTGGGCACTGGGATTATAAGCATGTGCTACCATACCAAATCAGAGCTGATTTGATAATGCATAGAAAAAAAAGACTTAAAAAATGTACCAATTACTTATTTATAATAGATTCCTGGCTCATAAATTTCTTCCATATTTTTTCAAAGTTTTCTACAATGTGGATATAGTTTCCTCTGACAATAAATAATAAGCTAAAACCAGTATTTGTTCATTCCCATGACATCTCCAGACTAGCTTCATCACAGATTTAACAGTATTAGTGGAATTCATGGCAGAAAGGGGAAATGAGCACTGATTTGAGTCTCATATCATTAAAAGTAAAGAGTCATTTTGAGGGACAAGTTATCTATAGAGCCTTATGTAAAAGAAATGACATCTGCTAATTTGAAGAGGGATAGAAAAAAATGCTGGAAAGGGGATATGTGCAATTATCTCACTTTTCCATTTTAAATCATGAAGAAATTTTGTTCTCTGTGCTCTTTATTTCTGCCTGTATTTTCACTGTTAAGTAGCTTTTCCAAGTAACACCTTAATATTAGTTGTAGCTATTGATCACTGCAGGGGAGGGGAGGGCTCTGGAAGGAGACAATCATTCCATATGTATATGTACTTAATCATGTTCTACATTATAAAAATATTATCTGTCAATTTGAAATACATAAAAGGCTGGGAACGATGGCACACACCTAATCCCAGCACTTGGGAGGCTGAAACAGGATTGCTGTGAGTTTGAGACTAGCTTGGGTTACACAGTGAGTTCAAGGCCAGCCTGAACTGCATAGGGAGAATCTGTCTTAAAAAACCAAAAGAATGGCCAGGCACTGTGACACACACCTGTAATCCCAGCACTCCAGGCTGAGGGAGGAGGACCACTATGGGTTCAAGGTCAGCCTGAGCTACATTGTGAGTTCAAGGCCAGCCTGCATTACATAGGGAGACCCTATCTCAAAACACAAAACAAAACAAAACAAAAATACATAAATAAATTAAATTAAATGAGAGCTGGGGATGTAGCTTAGTGGTAGAATGCTTGCCTAGTATACACAAGGCCCTGGACTTAATCCTCAGTACTGTAAAAAGATAAATATATAACAAGATCCTTCTGTTCTTACTTTCTGCTAACTACATCTCCAGCCCATCCCTACCCAAACCACCTGCATGCACTTACAAAATGCTCATGCCATTCAACATTATATTTGTATTTAAATTAATGAGGCTCATGAATCAACAAAAACAAAAATGCAGCTAAACTTTAAAACTGCAGTCAAACATTAAGTGTATTTCCACTACTTCCAACCTCATCCTGGCTCTGATCCACAATTCAAATCGCATCTACACCCACATGTCTGACTGGCTCTCTCCAGACCCCAAGAAAGTTTTCAATTCCAGGAATCACGATCCTTCTCAGGGTGTACCAAGTTACTCTCTCTTCTCATTTTGGTTTTATTGTTAATTTTAAAAAGTAATAATCCAATTCAACTACTACTAAACACACTGCAATTCTACAAAAACGAAAGGTCAAATAACTGTTTCCTGTAAGAATGCTTCTATTATATTTAGAAAAATCAACTCATCATGAATAGAGAGCAGGAAAGTTTATAGATAAGTAGGCATATAGTAATACATTAGAGCAAACCACAAATCAAAGTAGCTCTCATCACACAAAATGCTGTATTATTTTTCTAACATGGTGATTAATAATTCACAATAATTAGCTAATAGTTCAAGTTAAAAATACTCAGCATGTACAGAAAAAACTTGATGCTACCTGTTATTATTAAACTAGTGGTATTTACTTCATGAATTAAAAAAAAAAGCAGACAGATCAAATGAATAAAAATAAATTTAAAAACCCAGACAGATCAAATGTCTCTGTATGTAGCCACAAATGACAAGTCACTCCCAGTCTCATGATTCCAACTCAGTTCCATGTTTAGATTTTCAAGTTCATACCCTTCCCTACTACCACATAGCCTCACAGCAAATTAACAAGTGTCAATGTCACCCTTCAACACTGACCAACCTTCTAAAAGTTAGCAACTGAGAGTTTTAGTACATCAGTCTTCATAAACCATTCCATACATTCCATACATATTTTTTTACATTCCATATATTGTTACCTTTATTTGAATAAGAACAAAGGAAAACTATTTAATGCAATGGTAACTTTTAATGCTTGACATCCAAAGGGAAAAATTACTACATCCCTTACTCAAAATGTCTGAACTAAGCAACAACAATACAAAAGGAAAAAAATAAGAATAGCATAAATGATTCAATAAGTCTTAGGTATTTTTCCCTAATTTTGACAAAAATGAGAGAACATGCAATAACTTAAAATATTTTTAAGCGTCAAGCTGTATCCTACTACTAGTACCCTACTACTACATTCCTCTAAGGAAAACACTGTACAGTGCTAAATTTTATAAGACATAAACCACAGGACAAGTAATAAAGCAGTCTAGGTCAAATTTTACTGCAACCAAAATAGTTTTATTTAAAGATGTTCAAAATCCAAGAAAAAACCTATTTCAATCTCTAGAACACTGATCCCAGTGGAGAAAAGAATCTGAACAGTTCCTGAAACCTAGATGGTGATCACTGGATTTAAAAATTATGCCAATCCCAGCCATTCAGGAGGCTGAGAGGATCACTTGGGTGCAGGAGTTTGAGGCCAGCATGGACAACACAGCAAGACTCCATCTCTTAGAAAAAGGGAAGGGGGAGGGTAGAGAAGTAGAAAGAGAAGAAGGAAGGAAGGAAACTATTAAATATGGTAGGTACATCCATTCAACAGAATAATATCAATGTCAGAAAAAAAAAGAATGAGACAAAATTACGTACAGCACGATGTGATCTATGAACAAATATGAAAAAAAGACTGAAACATATATACTAAAATGGTACTCTGATAATTAAGAAGATATGTCGGCTGGATTTTAATTAGAAGGCCTCTGCACTGACCAACATTCCCAGCCTTATTTATTTATTTAGAGACAGAGTCTTGCTAAGTCACTAAATTGTCCAGCCTGGGCTCAAACATGTGATCCTCTTGCTTTAGCCTCCCAGAGTGCTGGGATTACAGGATAGTGCTACCACAGCCAGCAATAACTGTAATTTTCTTATTGCTCTATTTCAATCTCGTTGCTCATAAAAAGGACACATAATAGGGGCTGGGGATTTAGTTCAGTGGTTTTGTCGCCTGCTGCACAAGTGCAAGGACCCAAGTTCGATCCCAGGTACCAAAAAAAAAAATGGACACATAATTTACTTCAATGATCTTAAAAATATTTCAACACAAAAAAATAATCATTTTTAAGCTACACTTAAATTTTCCCAGAATTAGCAATTTGTTTAAATAAACTTTCAAAAAGTCTCACCTAGTAAACTACAGTCTCTCTGTGCTCTAAAACTTATCACCCTCCAGCCTTTTCTTTTGATTTTTTTTTTTTTTTGGTACTGGGGATCGAACTCGGGACCTTGCACTTTCAAGGCAGGTGTGCCACCACTGAGCTAAATCCCTGGCCCCTTCCTCCAGCCTTTTCTAAGAATACTAAAAAAGACTACTATTTGCTATAAATCTACCCACTGAATTATACTTTGTATTCCTCAACGAGGAAGGGGGGACGTAACTAGAGAATACTAATCACAGACAAACAGTAGTCTAAATGCAGGTAACTGGGTTAACATTACCAATCATTTATAATATTAAATCAAACAGATATGGTATGCAGAAACCAAATGTTTTGTTTAGTCTTTCCATAGTACTAAAGATAGAGCAGGGAAGTTGCCACTCTTCGTCACAGAGCCCTGGGAAGTGCGAACATTTGAAGGGAGTTTGAGATGCCGCTGTTGCCCTGGTCCTGTGACCTCCAACTGGCCTGGGTTAAAATATAGAAAGACCCTAGGGTTGCTGCAGGTCAACAGTCCCCACTGGAGAAAAAGATCCTGAACCTAGGTGGGATGCATACAACAGCAGCAAGATACTTGATAACTTGGAAACATCAAGAGGAGTATGAAACACTGTAGGGACCAGGCTTGACCGAGTCCTACTATAATAAAAGAATAATGGGCATAATGGAAAAAGAGGCAACAGGCAATGAAATGAAGATGAAAACGGAGGAGGAAACAACCCAAAGCATAGAGGAACAAAAGCATTACTATGTAATACCCCAGAGAGAGGAAACAGAAAGGCACATACATCGAACAGGCCAGGCCAAAGGATTTAAGAACAGAACGTTTAGACAACCACAACCCCTCAGTGAAACGTTACCAAAAATTACACCAGAAAAGCATCCAGAAAGCACAGAGAAGAAAGCAGGTAAATGAAACAGAACAGATGTAAATTAAGGATCACCAGGAACACATGATTTGAGGGAGAGAATTTATAGAGCAAAGACTCAAGGAAAGAATCCTGAGAAAAAGCCAGAGCCAGCCATCTACATGTGAAAAGTGTGGGAGAGCACAGAAAGACATCGGGGAGCTTGAGAGAGTTACTGCATATCCACTTTTCCAGCCATGCAGTAGAAGTTGGGTGCAAGTGACTATCCTTACAGAAAAGTCTCAGATTAGAGAGGAAGTGGATACAATTCTAAAGCCAAGTGAAAGAAAACACTTGGCTCTACTCCCCTTTTTGGGACATCAAATAGGAAAATAAAACATTAATAAATGTCAAAAAAAAAAAAAAAGATAGGGCAGGTATTTAGCTCAGTGGTTCCGCTGCCGCCTGCCTTGCAAGCCCAAAGACCCGAGTTTGATCCCAGTACCAAAAAACAAATATAGTACTAAAGATAATCACAATTCTTTAGTATAAGAGAAATTGTTCCACTTTATTTGTTTTCTTTTTTTTTTTTTTTTGGTACTGGGGATCAAACTTGGGACCTTGCACTTGCAAGGCAGGCGCTGGAACCACTGCGCTAAATCCCCGGCCCTCCACTTTACATAATCCCATTTCACTTTTTATAATACCAAAGACACCTGACTTTAAAAGCCTTAAGACACTGTATCCTTTTACCTTGCTCACTCAGATAAACTTGTTCTAAGCCTTGAATAGCACTAAGTTTACACAGGACAACTTTTCAACCTTCCTTCTGTGAACCAAAGTGAAAAACCTTAAGTCTTTCCTTTTACAACTCTCTTAAGCAATTGTCACATTATTTCACATAGAAGATAACACTTAACATGTTGAATTTCAAGTAAGAAAGCCAATTCCTTCTAACCTAAAGATGACATGCTCATGTAAACTACCTGAAGTACTTAGGAATTCAGGAAAAAAATTAAGTGAAAGAACAAACTAGCATTAAATGTTAACTGGGGAGGGGGGATGAGATAAGAAAAAACTAAGATTCTTCAAAAGGGTAAAACAGGATTAAGGAAAAGAAGAAACGACGGTAAAGCCTGGTGGGGGAGATGACAGGGTTAGCAAAAATGCCAACAGGTTAAACACTCACACACACAAAATACTGTTCCATTTTCAACCCCTCTGTGGGCTGATAATCAAACATGTGCAGTGTGGAGCTCCCTGGGTCTAATTTTTAGCATTAGTAGTAGGAACAATCACAGGATCACAGTGTTGCAAGGATTTCAGGGATTCATTCTAGTCCACTGTATTTCAAACTGTATAAGTGAACTGTTTTCAATGACTTATCTTTTTAAAATAATGAGGTGCAACAGAAAACATTAGGACCACATTTAATGTTGGTGTGTTACTTCATATTTCTTTTTCAGCTATAAATACACTTAGACTGGTTTTCAAAAAAACTAAAATGTACTTCCTACTGTAGAAAACGGTTAAAATAGTTTGAAAGCCACCAAATCCTTATTCATGCAGAATCCATTCCTACAATATCACAGACAGGTGATCATGTGACTTTCATGAGAATGTAAATATGGTAACTGTGTTCACTACCTCACAGGACAGCCAATTGCACTGTTCAGATGATTTTAGATTATCTTCCCACCCTTTCCTTGTATGCTTAAACTGTTAGAAATACCTATTTTTAGTAACAATGCTAAATCTGCTTCTTTAGAGATTTTAGTTCTATCCTCTAGAGTCAGAGAGGAAAATTTCTGACATTTCACATATTCTCTCCTTTCTTCTCCAAATGAAATACCTCCTAACTCTTCAGGAATTTCTAAATTCTACAGAATTTTCTATTTTCTAAATGTTCTTCGGAATTCTAATTTGTAAATTCTAGTTGTTCTCTCCTCATGCTTACGTTAACTAAAATTCTACACAAAATATGATACTGATAAAACACAAGACCAGCACAGTCTAGTAGAAATCTCATCTTCCTTCTTAATATGTGGTATGATAAAAATAGTGAATATTTAAAAATGTTGTTACACTAAAGGACACATTGCCATTAAGTCCTATCAAAATATTCCATCTCACTTTGAACATGTCATATTGTTCTTGACAATTTTCTGAAGCAGTTCTCGAAGTCCTCACTTGTGTCTTTACAAGGTATGAAAAGAACTATGGTGAATGCTGCTGTTGAGTGCCATCCAACGAAAAGGCTCATAAAAAGTGTCTCTTCATCCACCTTACTCACCAGATGAGGCACTATGTGACTTTTGGTTCTTCACCAAACTCAAAATGACCATGAAAGATAAACGTTTTGAATCAATTCAGGACATTAAGGCATAACACCATAATTAAAGATACTCACAAAAGAGGACTTCCAGAATTGCTTCAGAAAGTGGCAAGAATGATAAATGTGTTGGAAGCAAGGAGTATTTTGAAGGGGATTAATAACAATGTCTTACGCTGTAATAGATTTGCTTTATTTAAACATAAACATTATTGTTCCATCACACCTCATAATGTACAGTAAGTTTATCCTATCTTTTGAATGGGCCACAACACCAGTTGTTAGCCCATAAGTCTAATGCAACCTAACACTGTCCTTAAGTCCTTTCCACTTTAACTGCAATTTGGCCAAGGCTCCCTCCAACCTAAACCTGGTACAGTTTTAACCATGTTGCAGGGCTGCTGTTGTCTACAAAATCATAAGTTAGGACTAAAGATATAACTCTTTGGTACATCATATGATATGTTAGTACATGTTGATACTAATATATTAGAAAGATTTTTTTAAATTAAGTTTATTGGTACATTTTAGGTATACAATATGATGACATTCATCGTTGGGAATTTGTGTTACATGATATATCTTGTTATTTTTTTTCCCCATTCCCCTGCCCTCCCTGCAACCCCCCCCGCCCCTCCCCATTTACAAAGACTTTGTTTCCATTTTTTTCTTATCTCATATTTATTCCTTTCCTTTCTTTCCTTTCCCCTACTCCTCCCACTTCCCCTTCCCCTTTGGACCTTTTCTTCCTATTTCACATTATCTATTATACATTCTAATCCTTATTTACACTTTCAGTTTCTCACACCAGAGAAACTATTCAGTATTTACACATGTGTCCTATTTATTTCACTTAAGAATATGGCCTCAATGTGCATCCATTTAGCTATAAATGTCTCTAGTTTCTCATTCTTCATGGCTAAGTAGTACTCCATTTTATGAAAAAAAAATCTTTATCCAGTCTCCCATTGATGGACTGTTTCCAAGTTTTAGCTATTACAAACTGTGCCACTATAAACATGGGTGCATATATGTATCGCTGTGGTATGATTAAATTGTCATTATTTGTAGATGACATGATACTCTACATAAAAGACCTGAAGAACTCCATCGAAAGTCTTCTGGACTTAATAACCAAATTCAGTAGGGTAGCTGGATACAAGGTCAACACACAAAAATCAATACCCTTCCTATACACGAACAGCAGATTAACTGAGAGAGGAAATAAAGAAACAACCCCTTTCACAAAAGCATCCAAAAAAATGAAATACCTAGGAATCAACCTAATGAAAGAAATCAAAGACCTTGCAGTGGATTGACTAATGGTCAATTTGTAATGCTCAGCTGACCTGAATCAGCATGGTCCGGGCATGAAAGATCCACCTGAAGATTGTTACCAATAGCCATAGAAAGAGAACTGGAGATGAAGATACTGGCCTGCTGATTTGCTAGGAGAAGCTTGCTGAGGATGCTTTTCCTGATGCAACTAGATGTTCTCATCGGAGGCGGAGCTCGGGGCCTCTCTGTTGCTGGGAATGGCTGCTGTTTTTGTCAGGGGATCTCTGATCTTTACCGTGAGCATCACTTCCTGGCTCCAATGAGGATCCCTCAGCTTGGTGGCACAAATCCTTCATCTCACCAGTGTAGATTTTCAGGCTTCCACCACTGGCCTTTGGGCCTTCCAGGTGCAGATCCTCAATACGGACAAGCATGAGACATTGCCATGGGGCTCTAGGCCACTGGCTGGACTTGAGGAGAGGATTGCCTTGGACTCTAAGCCTTTAGCTGGACTTGTGTGGGAAACTGCTGGGATCTAGGCCCTCAGCTGGATCCTTTGGGCTTCTAGTGTGCAGTTAATCTCTTGTACTCCTTTGCATTCAACTTTTTGGGTAATTATCATAAAATAATCTTATAAATTATGTGTCCTGTATTTAATATATTCCCTTGCCAAATCCTTCTGACTACAACAGACCTCTACTCTGAAAACTACAGCACTCTGAAGAGATCAAAGAGGATATCAGAAAATGGAAAGACATCCCTTGCTTCTGGGTAGGAAGAACCAATATAGTGAAAATGGCCATACTTCCAAAACTGCTATATAGATTCAACGCAATCCCAATTGAAATTCCAACAGCATACTTCATGGATCTTGAGAAAACAATCCAAAAATTCATCTGGAACAAGGAGAGACCTAGAATAGCAAAAGCAATTCTAGGCAACAAAGACAAGGTTGGGAGTATCACAATCCCCAAACTTGAAACTGTACTAGAAAAACTTTTATCCAAACATCTTTAATATCGAATCCCATTTTCTTCATCTTATCCATGATTTCATAACACTACAAATGCCTTACTAAAATTCAAAGGTAAACTAGGTACAATTTTGGAGTCAGAGAAACTTGGCTTTAACTCAAACCTTGGAAAGATTAACTATTTGCCTTAGGTTTCATTATTAAAATGAAGATGATAAGCCATTGTGCAGCGTATCATAGGCTACAAAGATTAATGATAGCATCACATAAAAAATAACTCGTATAGGGCCAGGAATTTAGCTCAGTGGTTCTGCTGCCTGCCTTACAAGTGCAAGGACCCGAGTTTGATCCCCAGTACAAAAAAAACCCTCACATACAATATGTACTCAAGTGACAGCTGCTATTACACAGGTTCAGGATTTAAGTTTCAGATAGATAATCCTGCTGAGAAAAAAATGAAGATATTAATTCGATACAACTTGTTCTAGAGAACCTTCCTACTGACAACTTTATTCTCTAAAAATGTTCTTAAACCACTTATTTAAAACTCCATTTTTTTAAAATTAATTTTCTTGCTACATTTTAGGTATACATTATAATGACATTCATCATTGGAAATTTGCACCTTTACATAATCTCTCTTGGTTCTTATTTTTCCCCATTCCCCTCCCCTCCCTTCAATCCCTCCCTATTTACAAAGACTTTGTTTCCATTTTCTCATATTAATTCCATTCCCTTTGTTCCTTTCCCCTACCCCTCCCATTTTCCCTTCCCCTTTCCCCCTTTTCTTTCTATTTCACATTATCCATTATACCTTTTAGTCCTTATTTACACTTTCAGTTTCTCACACTAGAGAAACTATTCAGTATTTACACATGTGTGTCCTATTTATTTCACTTAAGGGTATCGCCTCAATGTGCATCCATTTAGCTATAAATGTCTCTAATTTCTCATTTTTTATGGCTGAGTAGTACTCCATTTTATATTAAAAAACACATTTTCTTTATCCAGTCTCCAGTTGATGGGCAATTGGGCTGCTTCCAAGTTTTAGATATTACAAATTGTGCTGCTATGAACATGGGTGCACATATATCACTGTGGTATGAATCTTTTAATTCTTTGGGGAAGATACTCAGCAGGGGAATAGCTGGGTTAAATGGGACTTCCAGTCTGTCCTAGTTCTTTGAGCTATCTCCATACTGATTTCCACAGTGGTAAAACTCCATTATTTTTAAATGCTCCCAAAACTAAATTCAAGCAAGGTTATCAATAAGACAAGAAAGTAAACTAAACTTTAAGAAAAAGACAAATAGACTGAACAATAGTAACTGTGAACAACAACAACAACAACAAAATGCAGATTCCTGGTAGTACAATAAAAAAGAAGGAAATGGAAGTAGAGAAAAGTCAGTTGGCCCAGAAAGGGCAGAACTGGAAAGGACCAGGATAATAGGCATAGTACACCAAGGTAGAAGGGATATATTCAGGGAAGTATTTTCTAAGTCCCTGAATATCTGTGACTACTTAGTGCAGTACAAACTATATTTCAAGGCCTATTCTTGTATTATTACCACACTAATCAACTGTATTCCACCACTTATTTCCAAATGGAATGTATGTATGTAATCATGCTAAAAGCCTCAAATGAATGCCAAAAGGAATTCAGAAGCAACTATACAGTTGAAATAAACTATAGATATTTTTGAGTATTTGTCAATTTAAAAGACAATTTGGCTACCATTACATGAACTTTACCAGGTGGTTTTAGACTATCTTAATTTCTTATTTCCATTAAGTCCAATAATTGTATCTGTCAAAAAGCTGGTGTTCAACATTTACATGTGCATGGATAAAAATGAACTATTACCCATTCAATTAGTACAAACTGGTGTTATTCTACACTATTTCAAATACAATAAGTAAATGCTGCCAGGTGAAAAAGCATGAATTATCACTAGACTGAAGAACAGCTGTTTTCTAATTAATTTGGATATTTACGTATTTTAATTCTCCACTCAGACAAAGATACCTATTCAAAACTTAAATATCAGGCTTGTTTAAGACAACAAACCCAAACAATTCAGTTTTCTGCCTATAACTCTACTGGCATTCATAATAGAACTGTATCATGTCATTTCAAGACCTGATTTGGGACTCTTCAGTGAAGTTAAAACCTGCTATGACTTCTTTGACTTTCACTACTGAAAACTGTCATACAATTTATTATGCTATTAAATCAATTACATTTTCATAACTAAGCTGTCTAAAACATTTTTAGTATGCTGATATGTGACAATTACCCTAGACAAAATGTTAATACAAAAGTTACAAAATATAATTGTTATACAAAATAGAACTGTTTAAATAAATGGAAGTTCTTTCACTTTTAATTTAAAAATATAGTATAAAATATCTTTTTTGTCAACTGGAAAGACTCAATACTGTTAAAAGGTCAAGTCTCCAGAATGACACTCAATGTAACCCTAATCAAAACTCCAGCATGTACTTTTTGTAGAAACTGACAAGCTAATTTTAAAATTTATGCTACAATACAAATTTAAAATAGCTAAAACATTCTTCAAAAGTAAAGTTGGAGGACTAACATTAATCCAAGTTTAAAACTTACTAGAAAGCTAAGATAACCAAAAAAGAATATACATCTCCACAGAACAGATTATAATCCAGAAATTGAATGAAACAAGTATGTTTAACTGATTTTTGGTAATGAGCCTAGGTAATCCAAAGGAAAGAGGACAGCCTTTTCAACAAGAATGCTGGACACATGGATATCAAAAAGAAACAAAAAAAGAAAATGAAAAGAGGGTGGTAATAAACTCCCATCTTTACCTTACATCATATACAAAAATAAAAGTCAAAATGGATCTATGAATTGAAATTTAAGAGCTAAAACTTCTACAAAAATACTTGAAGCCAGGTGTGGTGGTACATCCCTGTAACCCTAGCACTTGGAAGGCTGAGGCAGGAAGATTGGCACAAGTTCGAGGCCAACCTGGGCTACATAGTAAGTCCAAGGCCAGTCTGAACGCAGAGACACCCTGTCTCAAAACAACCAAAAAAAAAAAAAAAAAAAACCAAAAACCTTGAAAAAAAAGTTTGTGAACTTGGGATAGGCAAAGATTTCATAAACAGGGTACATAAAGAATAAAACAGGGCCAGGGATCTAGCTCAGTGGTGCCGCTGCCTGCCTCACAAGTATAAGGTCCTGAATTCAATCCCCAGTACCAACAACAACAAAAAAGAATAAAACATAAAAGAAAAAAAAACAGATAAATTGGATTTCATCAAAATTAAGCCAAGCTTGGTGGTGCACACCTGTAATCCCAGCGCTGGGAAGGCTGAGGCAGGAAGATTGCTAGACCAGCCTGAACTACATAGCAAGACACCCATCTCAAAAAAATAGAGGGGGTGGGGGGTGGGCTGGGGATTTAGCTCAGTGGTGCCACCGCCTGCCTCACAAGTGCAAAGTCCCAAGTTCCAAAAAAAAAAAGTGTCAAAGGTTAGAGACTAGGAGAAAGTACTTACAAATATGTATGGGGGGGGGGGCGCAACAATTTCTTTTAATTGTGGCAGGGTTTTTTTGGTGCCGGGAATTGAACTCAGGACCTCGTGTTTGCCAGGCAGATGCTGTGCTGCTGAGCTACATCCCTGGCCCTTATGATTTAAAAACTTTTTAAAGTATTTTTTAATTTTCATTTTACTTTATTTTTTGAGACAGTGTCTCACTATGTCATCCAGGCTGACCTCGAACTCCTGAGCTTAACTGATCCTCCTGCCTCAGGATCCTGAGTAGCTGGGACCGCAAAGCAGACACCATCATACCAGACAAAAACTTACAACTTAGTAAGACAATCAATTAAAAGAAAGGGCAAAGGGCCAGGGACGTAGCTCAGTGGACTTAGCTACGCAGGCGCAAGGACCCAAGTTCGATCCCCAGTACCAAAAAAAATAAAAGGAAAGGAAAAATCTTTGAGCATTCACCAAAGAAGCATAGGGCAAATAAGCACATGAAAATATGTTCAACATTAACAGTCATTAAGAAAACAAATTAAGCCAGGTGTAGTGGCACATGCCTGTAATCCCAGCACTTGAGAGGCTGAAGCAGGAGGACTGCCACAAGTTCAAGGCCACCCTAGGCTACACAGTGAGTTCAAAGCCAGTCAGAACTACACATCAAGACCCCATCTAACAAATAAACAAATACTGTTCTTTACTAAAGAGTAGATGCTCTGTGAAAATGGAAACTTTATATAGCCTACTCATTGCTGTTTCCAACACTTAGAACTAGGCTTGGCCCATGGGAGGTATTCAACAAATATTTGTAAATTAAATAAGCGAACAAAAAGGTGAACTAGGATAACTAAAACCCACTGAAGAAACATGAATCAGAATTCTGTAAAACAAGCAAGGATTTGAAGAAATAAGAGAGAAGAGTATTTCATGAGAACAAAGACAAAGGTAAGAAAACATCTTCAAGTTGAGGAAAATTGGAAACAAACCACATAATCAGCTGTCTTCCTTGGTTCCTTCTTGAGTTGGGTCTTTCAATACAGTAGCCACATGAGGCTACTGAACACTTGAAATGTGGTTCTCTGAACTGACAGAGCAACGTGAAATAAATGTGGAATTTTGAAGACGTCAATTAAAAAATCTAGAATATACTATTAATTTTATATTGATTATATCTATAAACTTTAACTAGAATGTATTGAATAAAAATTAATTTCTACAAAAAAAGCTGTTATACACTAATGTTCATAACAGAATTATTCATAATAACAAGGAAACACAAATGTCCATCAAAGGGCCTGGGATTTAGCCCAGTAGTGCCAAGACTGCCTGGCAAGCGCAAGTCCTGAGTTTGATTCCCAGTACCAAAAAAAAAAAAAGTCCATCAACTGCTGAACTGACAAAATGTGGTATATCCATATGACAGAAGAGTATTCATCTATATGTACAAAGGAATAAAGTACTTATACACGGTTCAAGATGGGATGACCCTCATCTGGATGCTCTGGTGTATACCTGTAATGCCAGCTACTCAACAGACTGAGGCAGGAGAATCACAAGGCCAGCACAGGCAGCTTAATGAGACCCTGTCTCAAAATTAAAAATAAAATAGGGCCAGGGATGTGTCTCAGTGATAAGAGTTCCGTGAGTGTAATCCCCAGTACCACAAAAATAATTTATCATTAGGAAGCAGTACTAGATTTACAATCTGGTGCTCCTTATCCCCTCAGAGACCATTAAAAACAATCCGTGAACAGGTTTCTTTCAGTAATACTGTAATGCTATCACGGACAACGGTCAGATCCATGGCTGCCCATCATCTTTTGAACAGTCTTCCTACATACAAAGAAATTTCTATTTTATAAACAGTAGCTTCTCAAACTACAAGTCAAATACACAAATTTCCAATCTCCCTTGAAAACCAGAATACTGGCAGGTGACATAAGTTCCCTCCTCCATCCAAACATACCCAAATGTAACTTCCAATTCAGAAATGAGCAGTAAACAAATAAGGTTCCATTTTCACTGTTAATTAGGTTTTCAATAGTGTCCCAGTTCCTAAATCAGAAATGGCATCAATGTAACCAGGAGTGGCAACAGTAATCATGTTAACAGCATCAGATGCAACAGTTTTTTGGTTTTTTTGGTACCAGGGATCAAACTTGGGACCTTGTGCTTGCGAGGCAGGCAGCAGCACCACTGAGCTAAATCCCCAGCCCCAGATGAAACAATTTCTTATCAGACCTATTGTGTGGCAGCTTTTGGATGTTCTTAAAAGTTAGCCTAGAGCACTGATTCTCAAACTGTGGTTCTGAGACCACAGCACCATCATCACCTGAGAACTTAAGAGAAATACAAACTCTCAAATCCCCTTCCCAGACCTCCCTCAATCAGGAACTGTGGAGGTGAGGCCCAGTAAAGTGTTTCAACAAGTTAAAATTTTAGACACATGCTAAAGTTTGAAAACCAATGGTCTAGAATCAATCTCCCTCTCTCTCTTTGCTTCCCTCCCTCCCTCTCCCCGCAATGACTCTAAGCAACCTGATATCCTCTCAAAAATATCTTTTCTTGGTAAGCCAGACAGAATAAACTGCTCTGTTTGCAACAAAGAACCCTGAGTGAAACATGCTATAACGTCATTGTCACATACTATTCTTGTGAAGATTATCCATAGGATGCTAAGCACTGATTTTTTTTTTTTATCCACAAAGAAGAAATATTATCTAGAAGAAACAACCTGCTACAATCAACCTGGTTGAATTTGTTTCATAACACTATGTGGGGGTGGGGAACACATACTGTACTTTCTCCTAAAGAATAAAGTATGGAAAGCTGCCCCCTATAAACCTACAACCAGCATCAAAAAAAAGTTTATGATGGAGACACGTGACCAACACCACCTCAGCAGAGGTAGTCAAGGTTAAAATCAACAAAGACAAGCCATGTTGATAGCATGTACTCTTTTTTTTCTTTTGGTACCGGAGATCAAACTTGGGACCTTGCACTTGCGAGACTGGTGCTGGAACCACTGAGTTAAATCCCTGGCAATAGTATTTACTCTTAACATGATGCAGAGAAAAGCACACTTTACCTGCACTCTTTTCCTCCCCAAAACTACAACTCCAGTCTAATCATGAAAAAAACATCAGACAGATCCGAAGTGAGAAACAGTCTACAAAATACCTGGTCAGTATTTCTTATAACTGGCAAGATCATCAAAACAAAGTCAAAGACACATTCACAATCTAGAGCTGCCTCAGGAGACATGGCAACGAAGAGTAAGGCAGTATCTGCATAGGACCCAGGAATAGAAAAAGGAAATCAGGTCAAAACAAAGGAAATCTGAATCAACTACAGACTTCAGTAAGGAACAATGCATCAATATAAATGTCTTCATTTTGATAAATGTATCACACTAATATATTATTAATAGGGGACAATGGCTATGCATGATAAGAAAACTCCAAGCTACCTTACTTTTCTGAAGGTATACAAATGCTTTTCTAAAAAAAGATGGTATCTTTAAATGCTATTGTTTAAATTTTGTTTGTTTTTTTGGGTTTTGTTTCCCCAGTACCAAGGATCGAACTCAGGACCTTACACTTGCAAGGCAGGGGCCATGCCCCTGAGCTAAATCCTCTGCCTTATTGTTTAAATTCTGAATGGCCTTTACATCCAAACAAATGAACACAATTACTAAAGCTGAAAAAAGCAGTCTGGCAATGTTGCCCACCTAGGAACACCAATATCTCCCCACAAACTTCACGACCACACTGCCAAAACAAGTCTTCAAACTTAAGAGAAATGAAAAACACTTAAATGTTTAGCAGAGTAGACTTTCGTTCCCATCTGACTTTAATATTACATTCTATAAGATCTGATTATATCTTCTAATAACTTAGTTTTGCCTAGAGTCAGTCAAAGAATAAAGGACATAAAAAGGCAGAGCTTAGAGATGAGTGCAGACAGCAGGGGGAAAAGCCTTGCAAATGAGAAAACAGACCCCAGTAACAATAAAGAGGGCTGAGACACAGGGAGATAAAAATAAACAATGACCACAGATGAGTTAGAATCCCTTAATATAAGGCAGAGCAAACAAATATATTTGAAAAGAAATTTCAGTAGCACTGGGGAGTCACCACCTTACAGCTCAATACCAAAACTATGTTCATAATAATGACTGTTATCAATAAACAAATAAGGTGATTTAAGGACATGTGATTTATTTTAGAAAAACTGCTAAGAAAAATATATGCTATACTTGTAGCATCCTACTACTGGCCCCAGAAAGGAACAAGGGCTTCTTAAGGAAAATGACTATTCCAGGTCTGGGCAAAAGGTATGTAAGCCCAGAACATTTTGTTGTCTATTAGAATTATATCAAAGATTTTTGAGTCAGTATAAAGTGGCTACATTGGACAAAAGTAGAATAGTTTGGTTATCAGTGTGGGAGGCTAACTACCCTACCTCCATAAGTTATATTCATTCTTTATGCCAGCGATGGTGAACCTTTCAGTGCTTTCAACGATACAAGCAGCCCACTGTGGCACTGTGGCATTCGTCCCATAGGTTCGCCACTACTGCCCTATGCCCTGGAGCCTGTGAATATTATTTTAAATGGCAAGAGTCTAAAGTGATTTTTAAATTTTTGTCATTTCTGAGCTTGAGGGCTTAAGTCTAAACTAGCTGAAAAATAATATACCCATATAACATCATTTCTCTACCACTCCAGATAATGGGGCATTATACATACACACACATGCAATTTAAAATAGAAAACTATTTATTTTTAAAAATGAGACTAAGGCTATAGTTCAAGATAGAGTGCTTGCTTGGCATGCACAAGGCCCTGGATTCAATCCCCAGTATCAAAAAAAGAATATATGACATATATGTGTATATATATAATTGTATATATACAATTATCTCTTATATTATCAATTCTTTTAATACAAAAGGCAATTGTTTAGAATATAATAGATTTTTATCATTTATAGGGAAAAAAAGCCTAACACAACATAATCTATCTCTAGAACCATGAATGATTATTCTGGAAAATAAATCAAATTTCCCATGTACACATTACCCTTTACTGTAACACAGAAAATTTTAAGCGAAGGTGTAATCCTTCATCCCCCTAAAAAAGCTACACTATATCTACAAATTCTACACTACAGATTATCTGGCAGAAGAAAATACATCATAAATAATAAAAATACAAGGATATTTCATTTACAAGTAAAACTGCATGTAGAAATATAAAGGTAATAAACAGAGAGAGAAGATTAGAACTTTGATAGCTATGCTGCCCTCCATTCATGTGGATGAAGATTAACAGTATGTCTAAGGAAGGGAACGTGAGAACCCATAGATAAAAAGAAGTTTCACCAAGAGAATGCTAACACTAATACTTGAAAAGAGGGAAATCTCAAAGCTACAAAAAATGAAATGGGGTTCCAGGCTGCTGAACCACCCCGGCCAGCACAAAGGAGGTGAGCTGCACCCAGCGGACAACAAGAGGAGGCTTCCAGGCCACCGTACCAACCCCACCCCAGCACAGAGAAGGTGAGCCACCCGGCCCCCCACCCCCGGCCCCATTAAATGAGAAGACACATAAACAAGTTTCAAAACCAAACTTTCAGATCACCTAAAGCAACCCCAAAGGGAAACAAGATGGAACATTCTGAGACTCAACCACCTGGACTCCATGAACTGGCAACAAAAGAGGATCTGGAAAAAATGCAATCAGAAATAATTTCTTAGATAACAGCAGAGATTGTGCCCAGAGTGCAAGACATGATTAATAAATCTAGAGAGGACACAGATAAAAAACAGAGGAGCTGAGGAACATGATGGAATCCCAACATAGGAAGCAAATGGAATCCATAAAACAGACACAAACAGATTTCCGGGAGATTAAAAGCTCCACTGAAAGTCTATGTATCAGAATAAGCCAATGTGAGGACAGAATTTCAGGTATAGAGGATAAGATTGCAATTAGTGACCAGGAAAAGAAAAAACACTTTAAAATTGTAAGGGACCAAGAGAAATCAATCCAGCAGCTGCTAGATGATGCAAAGAAGAATAACCTAAGACTGACTGGAGTCAATGAAGAAAGAGGAGAGAGTGCAGATGACATAAAAAAAAACAAAAAACCTGTTCACAGAAGTGATGGCAGAAAACTTCCCAAGCAGGGGAAAAGAACTTGACATACAGATAAGTGAGGCATATAGGACTCGAAGTAGCCGTGATCAAAAAAAATCTACACATAGGCATATAATAGTTAAGATTCCAGAAACCCAACAGAAGAACAAAATTCTACAAGCAGTTAGAGAAAAGAAACAAATCACATACAAAGGAAAGCCCATCAGAATCACAGGAGACTTCTCAATGAAAACCCTCAAGGCAAGAAGAGCTTGGAGTGACGTATTTCAAGCCCTAAAGGAAAATAGCCTCCAACCCAGATTGATGTACTCTGCAAAACTATCTTTCAAAATCGATGGAGAAATAAGATACTTTCATGACAAAGAGCACCTTAGGAACTTCATGAATGCCAAACCAGCACTCCAAAAAATTTTAGACAATATCCTAGGAAAAGACAATGAGGATCACAACCCTAGGAAGCCCAGCAGAATGAATCCATCTGGCATGACAAGAAATTAAATGCAAGGGGGGAGAATCCAACAGAAAAAGTCATGACAATGATAAGTCAATATGTATAAGTTATAAACATTAATGTTAATGGTCTCAGTTCACCATTCAAAAGAAAGAGACTGGCAGAATGGGTCAAGAAGCAAGATCCAACAATATGCTGCATACAAGAAACACATTTAATTCAAAAAGAAACTCATAGACTGAAAGTGAAAGGGTGGAAAACAATACTCCATGAGACAGGAACCTCCAAAAAAGCAGGAGTAGCTATCCTCTTTGCAGATCAAGTGGATTTCAAACAAAAATCTGAAACACTCTGGTCCCAAGAATTTCAGATAAGGGATAGTCAACTTGTATGTACAAATCTATTGTGAACATGTGTTTTCATTCCTCTTAAGTAAAAACTTAAGAACAGAAGGGGTGGTAGGGCTGGGGATTTAGCTCAGTGGTTTCGCCACCTGCTGTGCAAGCGCAAGGACCTGAGTTCGATGCCCAGTACTAGAAAAAAAAAAAAAAAAAGAACAGAACAGTTGGTTCCTAACAGTAATACAAGAAAGTTCTATATGGTTTTCCAAAATGGTTTTATCATATTATATTCACATTAGCAATATTAGAAAGTTCTGACTGGTTCACACCTAAGCTGAATTTGTTCTTTTAAAACTTTTAACTTCATCTCCCTAATGAGTGTATAATTCAATCTTGTTATTGTACTGATTAGTATTTTTCTGATTCTAATGTTGCACACATTTCCTTGTGCTGTACTGGCTATTTATCATCTTCTTGTGTCTACTTTTTTATTTTTTTTGGTACTAGAGATTGAACTCGGGTCCTCGCGCTTGCGAGGCAGGCGCCAGAACCACTGAGCTAAATCCCCGGCTCCTTGTGTCTACTTTTTAATTGGGCTGTCTATTAATGAGCTGTAAGAATTCTTTATATATTCTGGTCATAGGTTATATGCATTATAAATATGGTCTGTTTAAGGACTACTTTTCATTTTCTTAATGATGTCATTTAAAGTTCTAAATTTTAATGGAATCTCATTTTTTTTTTCCATTTGCTGAAAACACTATCTTTTCCTCTGCTCTTGAATTGAGTTTATGTTCTATAAAATGTTAATGTTAAATAATCTTTCAAAACTCAGTGGACCACATATGTGTGGTTCTATTTCTAGATTCTGTTTTATTCCAATGATCTATATGTCTTTCCTTACACCAACACTGCCTTGATTACTGTAGCTTTAGACGAAGTCTTAAAATTAGGTACTAAATGTCTTCCAATACTGTTTTTTTTTTCTTTTTACTTTTCTAGGTCCTTTGTATTCCTACATAACTTTTAAATTTCAATATCCAATTCTTCATTTATAGCAAGTATGCATAGACCTGAATTTTTATATATACCTTGTGTTTTCTCATCCTGCTAAATTCAAATATAAGTTCTAGGGGCTCCTTGAGATTTCTTAGTATTTTCTCTGTAGATGATCATTTCATCTACATATAAAGGTTTTATTTCTACCTTGCCAATCCTATCCTAATTGTGTCATTTTATTGCCAGATTATTTTGGTTTGGGCCTATGTTTCAAAGTTTAATGGACAGATGAAGAGTAGGCATATCTGCCCTGTTCCCCACCTTAGGGAGAAAGCATTATATCTTCTCCATTCATATAAGGCATTTTTGCTGGAAGTATGGAGTACATGGCTTATCTGTTGAGAAGGTTCTGTTCTACTTCTAGTCTCCTGACAGCTTTTACCATGAACAGCTGTAGAATTTAATCCAATACTTTTTCTCCAACTAGTGACAGGATCATATGACTTTTTCCTTTCCTCTGTTAAAATGATGACTTTTAGGGGTGGATCTTCCAATGCTGAACTAACACTGCCATCCCTATAATAAAACCACTTTCTACATACTTCCAGATCTGACTTCTAATAGTCTGTTTTGTTAAACAAATTTTTATCTGTGTTCATACTTTTTTCTTCTATTACCTTTATCCAGTTTTAGTATTAGCACTTTGATTTCCTAAAATGAGAAGAGAACTGTTCCTTCTTTTTTCTGCTTTAAATGCTTGATATAATTTATCAGTTAAAATGTATATGAGCCTGTTGTTGTCATATAGATAAGTTTTCAAGCTAGGAATATACTTTCTTTAATAGGTGCTATTCAAATTTTATATTTCCTCCAGAGTCAGTTTCATTAATTTGTCTTCCAAGGTACTTCTTACAAGTTGTCAAACTTATTTCAAAAAAGATTTTTGTAATATGCTTTCTATATCCTTTTAAATTCTGTAAAATCTGTGGTAATGTCTCCTAGATCTTGGTATTGTAATTTTTAAAATGTATAATTGATATTGTGTAATAGGAAGAAAAGGTCTAAAGGAGTAGGGGAAGTGGGAGAGGTAGGGGAAAGGAAAGAAGGGAAAGAAATATGAGAAAAGGGAAAAAATGGAAACAAAGTCTTTGCAAATAGGGAAGGGTGGAGGGGGTGAAGGGAGGTCAGGAGAAGGGTAAAAAAATAAGAACAAAGATACTCATGGAAAGGTACAAGATCCCAATGATGAATGTAACTGTATTTTATACCTAAAATGTACCAATAAACTTAATGGAAAAAAAAATGAAATGGGTAATAATAGGAGCTAATAATTACATTTTGTCTATCAGGTGTTTTATGGGAAGCAGTGTAGCCCAACAGTTGAGAAAATAGATTCTGGAATTAAACTAGGATTTTAATCACGACTCTAACACTTATTTACAACAAACACCTACATCTACGGCCCAGTGGAAGAGGACTTGCCTAGCATGCACAAGGACCTAGGTTCAATCTTCAGTATCAACAAAAAAAAAAAAAAAAAAGAAAAAAAATTCGAAATAAACAAATAAGCCTATATCTAATTCCTAAGCCTGTGACAGCTCTCTTAAATGGTCATTTAGCATTTCCTTAAATATCTACTTAAGTACTTTTCAATATTCTCAACTTCATAAATACAAGGTTTAATTTAAATGTTAAAGAAATACAGAGTAGATATAGTAGTTCTGTGAAAACTATTCAAACACTGCATCTAAAATATTCATGGATGCTTTAGAGTCAAAGTTCTTTAGATATTCCTTTTTTTTTTTGGTACCGGGGATCGAACTCAGGACCTTGCTCTTGTGAGGTAGGCACAGTGCCACTGAGCTAAATCCCTGGCTAGTTTTTCTTTTTTAATGGAGAATAAAGAGAGAAATTTTATTTCTTAGTTGGGCTTGGTGGCTGTAATCCTAGCATTCTGGGAGGCTGAGGCAAGAGGATCACAAGTTTGAGCCCCGCCTGGGCATAAGCCAACAGAAACCAAAGAAATGCAAATCTGAACAATACTTTTTGTTCACCAAAACTGGTGAATTCTTTTCATGGATTTCTCTTTCTAATTAAAGATATCACTACCCTGTGTAGATATGCTCCCACGCTGCGGATGAGAGCAAAAACTGCTATAACTTCAAAGGATGATGTACTAATTATGTTTCTTATTTTTTATATTTTATAATGCTATGATATCTCAGCACTCTAGCTCATCAGGAAGACTCCCCCTCCCAGAGTTGGCTAATTCCTAGAAATAGGAAACAATTCCCCTTACCCAATAAAGTGCACCTTCTATATGCAAACCAACCAATCCAAACTACACATTCCCAACCAACTAACTGCTTTAGTTAACTCTCACATCCAAGCAACTATTTCCTATAGCCTAATCACCCCAAGGCTAGTTATCCAAACCAGTAGAGACCAACCCTACAGCTCAGAACTATCCAACTATAAACTTACTCAGAATTGCCTAATCTACCTTGCCCTATGCATTCCTTCCCACAAAAACCACAATAAAGACTCTAGGATTATTATATATTATAAATAAAGGTCTTGCTCTCCTATGATCTGTCTCCTGCTTCCCCACTGACCCTGTGTGCATGGCATGCTCCTTTCTCTTGGGATATGTAAGTAAAAAGCTCTTCTTTCAGAAGGGAAAGGAATAAATACGAGAAAAGGAAAAAATGGAAACAAAGTCTTTGTAAATAGGGAGGAGTGGAGGAGTTGAAGGGAGGGCAGGGGAATGGGGAAAAAAATAAGAACCAAGATATATCATGTATCCCCAAAGATATATTTCCAATGATGAATGTCATCATATTGTATACCTAAAATGTACCAATAAAATTAATGATTTTTTTTTTTTAAAACCTCTTCTTTCAAAGGCAGTTGTCTCCTTACCACATCAGACTAAAATAAATCCAGGATACATTTCAAGACAGATGGCTATGTGGTAATCAACAACAAAGGCCTTGAAATTTTGTGTGGTCTTTTTTGTTTTGTTTTTCATTCAATATTTTCTGACTGTTAACTAAAACCATGGGATGTGAAATCACAGATGAGGGGGTACAACTATATTAACTGCCAGAAATTTATCCTAAAGAAGTAATCAGGCATATAAAGATTCAACTGTGAGAATACTGACTGCAGTAGCAGTTCAAATTCCAAAACATTAGGGGGTGAAAAAAATGAATATATTGTAGTAGTCCCCCTTATCTCAAATTTCACTTTCCAGAAAATATTCACTTAACAGAAAATATTGAATGGGGCTGGGCATGGTGGTGCATACCTATAAGCACTTAGGAAGCTGAGGCAGGAGGATTGCCACAAGTTTGAGGCCAGCCCAGACTATACAGTGAATTCAAGACCAGCCTGGACTACACAGCAGGACCTTGTCTCAAAAAAAACTTAAAGAAAAAAAAAACTGAATGGAAAACTCCAGCAAGTTTTAAATTGTGCACTGTTTTAAGTAGCATGATGAAATCTCACGCTCTCTTGCTCTGACCTGCCTGGAATATGAATCATCTTTTTGTCCAGCATTTCCACACTGTATAGGCTACCCACCAGTTAGTCACTTAATAGCCAAGTTATCAAGATAGACTATCAAGGTATCACTATACTTTTGTTCAAGTAACCATTAAGTAACCATTAATTACTTAATAACTTGGTAATTTCATATGCCAAAGTGAAGCCATGAAGCGCTTCCTTTAGGCAAAAAGATTAAAGTACCCTAAAACATCTGAAGAATCAGAGACTACATTCACCTAACTTTAAATATAGTATACTGTTTTACAAAGTAATTGTTCTATTTATGATCAGCTTTTGTTTTGGATGGTTTTTTTCTGAGACAGTCTCACTATGTAGTTCAGGCTGACCTTGAACTCACTATGCAGCACAGACTGACCTCTAACTCTCAGGGATCCTCCTGTCCTAGCCTCACAAGTGCTAGAATTATAGGCATGCACCACCACACCTGGAAATATATTTAGTTATTACTATTAATCTTGTACTGCATCATTTTTTTTCAGATTGAACCCAGGGAATGCTGAGCTACATCCCCAGCATTTTTTATTTTGAGATAGGTCTTGTTAAGTTACCCAGGCTAGCACTGAATTTGCAATTCTCCTGTATATACGGACTACTACAACCAGCAGTGCTTAACAGTGCTTATTTTATAAACTGTGTTTTACCTGACTATGAACATATAGGAAAAAAACATAGCATAAAGTACTACCCACAGTTTCAGGCATCTGCTTAGGGTTTTAGAACATATCCACCCCAGGGGGTGGGGGTGTTACTGTATTTAACAACAGAAAATTCACCAATTATGAAGTATCAGTACAAATTTCAAGATAATAACTTTAAAAAACATATAACAATTATATTAAATTTACAAGGAATAAATATTTCCTATACTAAACTGTCCCCAGCACAGTAAAAGCTAAAATGTTTCCCTATTTATTTTACCATATTAATACAATCAAGATAATAAAACCCAAGGCAGTATCAAAATGGAAAAACTATAGGCCAATCTCACTGAAGGATATAACTACAATATTTTTCACACATTAGCAAATCAAATCTAGCTACATACCAAAACAATCTGTCACAACCAGGTTGAGTTTATCTCAAGTATAGAAAAACTGTCTAATATCAGGAATTCCATTAACATAATCCATTTTATTAAACAGTTCAAAAAGATCTGAGATCAGTGAATTACAAAGAAAAGTACAGTATAGCAATTAGAGTAAATACCTATGGGAAATAATACCAAATACAAAGATGATCTATGGGCTTGCAGAAGAGAACCCAACAAATATAACTAAGAAGACAGTGAAAGACTTAAAGGAATAAATATTTACAAAAGGAAATCAGAATTGGGTGTGCAAGTGTATGGGGGGACGCCTGCAGGAGAATGCAATATTGATTATGCCCACAGCGGGCTGTAAGCAATGCAGGCTGTTAAGAGTTAACCCCACAATTGGCTTGTTTATAGAAGTGTGTCTGGCCAAAGCCTATGTGTCAAGGTCAGAGTAACTCGCACCCAAATTCCATTCCCACAACTAAAACATTCTTAACTAGAAGGACAAGGTTCTAATTACAAACATATATTTTGTCTATTCTGTTCCTAATTTAAGAATGCTTGGTCTTTTTCCTTTACAAGCCTTGCTTAATTTCCACAGAAAATGCATGACTGCACATCCTCACATGTAGTTTCACCTTTGTGTGTAGCTCACCTTTACCCCAGGTGATTACCAATAAAAATCAGTGGCTTGGACTGGCCAGCACCTTTGTTGGTTGCACCAGCATTGGTTGTCCTTCCACCCCACTTTCTGTCTCTCTTAGTTCTGACTTTTAGTTTTGTTTTGGGGGTTTTTTTTGGTACCAGGGATCAAACTCAGGATCTTGTACTTGTGAGGCAGGCAGCGGAACCACTGAGCTAAACCCCAGCCCCTTGTCTTTTAGTTTTTATTTCCTCGGGCTTGCATCATACACTGAGCAGAAGACTGGTGCCTACTGCAGAGGTTTCCAGTAATATTTCAGGGGTCCCGGTAGATGTCAGCAAACAGGCTCAAAAGGGCTGAGGGTGTAGTTCAGTGATGGAGTACTTTGCCTAGAATGCACAGCCCCTAGGTTTAGTCCCCAGCACCGTGGCAGGAAAAAAACAAGGCCCACAAAGGAGGAAAGTAGAAAATAGAAGGAACTTATGAATCAGCTTTGGAATGCTCTATTTTCTGAGTGTGTTAAGAAAAAAATTAACTGAACCCTTTACTTTTTAAACCACTAGGGGGTGGCTTTCCAACTGCTCCCACACAGAGATATTCCTAATTTATATAAAAGAATACATCAAAATTTAAAAGTATCACAGGATATGGTGGCACATGCCTATAATCTCACTACTCAGGAGGCTAAGGCAGGAGAATCTGCCTTGAGTTTGAGGCCAGCCTGGGCTACATAGTGAGTTCAAAGCCAGCATGAACTACATAGCAAGAACCCATCTAAAAAACAATTTAATGTATCAAAAGTATCAAATTTTAAATATATAACCTTCAAAGGACTAACAGATTAGATGGCAGTATTTGGAAAAAATATTTAAATACATGTAGTAGGATGTTTACTATAGTATTATGTAAAACAGGAAAAAAATTTTCATTGACTTTCAAATATTTACCGATAAGAGAATTAAACATACTATACATTCCATTCACTGGAATACTACTGTTAAATATCAGTAAAAATAACTTTTTCTTTTTACAGTACTAGGGATTGAACCCAGTACCTCAAGTGCTCTACCACTGCACTACATCCTAGCCCCCACCCCTTTTTTCTTAACTTAGAAACAGGATCTCACTAAGCTGTCCACTCTGGCCTTAAACTTGCACCTGAGTAAAAGGTATGTACCACCATGCCTGGCTAAAAATAACATGAGTTTTTTTGGTACCAGGGATTGAACTCAGGACCTTGCACTTGTGAAGCAGGCAGCGGCAACACTGAGCTAAATCCCCGGCCTTACATGTTTGATTTAATAGTATACCATGTCATGATCTAAGTGGAAGGAAAACATACTATTATAATGCATTATTAAAAGAATTATAATGCCTGTCTGCACTATCTGTCTGCAATGGGCAATATAAATTTTATTTAAAATTATAAAATAATTATTTGCAGGAAAAAAAAAAAAACTTAAGTGCAAGATCCAGGCAACCAGCCAAGCATGGTGGTACATGACTGTAACAACAACACTCAGGAGGCTGAGGCCAGCCTAGGACACACAGTAAGTTCAAGGTCAACTGGCACTTCATAGCAAGACCCTGTGTCTCAAAAAAATTTATCATCTATCTTTTATTTTGCACTTTATTTAAAATTTGAGTCTCATATAAAATAAACTATACAACAAACTATACAATATCTAATTTCATTTAACATTATCTCAACCAGTCTCAAGAAATTTTTTTTTTAATTTTAAAAGGCATAGAAGACCTAACAGCTCTTACAGATACAACTTAGGAATTAAAATGGTATCGAAAATGAACTGGCCACTTTTTTAAAAATTTAAACACAAAAAGGAAAGTATGAGGAATGACTAATTGATTTTGAGATACAGTAGATCTTTCAAAGTATCAAAACATTATTATTGTTTGTTTAAATGAAAACTTAAATTTCCCTCTGCATGAAAATTACCCAAAATGCTAAATTAAGGACAGGACTAAGACTACAACTTAGTGATAAAGCATTTGCCTAACATGTACAAAACCCTGGGTTCAATATCCAGGACTATGATGGGGGGAAGTTAATATGTATTAAATAAAGGTTTTTCATAAATTAATTTTTTAAATGGCAAAGGACACAAAAAGACAATGCCCAAAGAAGTAAAAAATGGTGAATATATATTTTAAAGGCCAATCATACCAAAAATACAACTTGAAATACAAATAAGATACCCTTTTATGATAATCCTATTTGCAAGAAAATATTGGGTCTATAGTGCTGACAAGAGTAAGAGAAAGCCAATAAAATATAGCACTAGTGGTAGAAATGTAAAGTAGAACTAGCTTTCTGCAAAGAAAATTTTGCCAGTGTATATCAAAACACCAATACATTTTGATCCAGAACATTCTAGGAATTAAAAATGAAACCAAAGATTAATGCCAAAGGACATCTCCTATAAAATTATTAGAAGAATTTATAAATAATCAAAATAGAAACTTGGGCTTTGTTTCAATTTTGCCCATTTTTCAATGATGTAAAAATTTATTCAACTAAAACTGACCTGAGAATAAGAAGTGAGATGAAAATAATCATGGGAACCTGGATTCTAAGCAAGATACTGTATTTTCATTTCCTCAATTATGAAATTGGGATAACACCACCATTAAAGAATTGGATTACATTATCTAATGCATTTATATATTAACTTACTTTAATTGTAAAGATGTTTGTAAATATACATTCTCAGACCAGCCCATAATCCCAGCTAGTCAAAAGTCATTACAAATTTTAGGCCACCCTGGGCAACTTAGGCCCTGCCTCAAAAAATAAAAAATGGGGGTCGGGGAGTAGGGATGTAGCTCAGTGGTAAAACATTCCTGGGTTCAGTCCCTGCACTTAAAACAAACAAACAAAAAAATATATAGATATATGCTCTCTTTATTTTATCAACTAAATGAGACTTTCCAGAGGGATTGTTCACACCAACCAAATGCTCTAACACAAGCCTCTCAATGATATGTTTATATATATTTTTTTGACAAGAGGACCACAGTAGGCAGTCTTAATGTTCTCATTCTGAATTTCATCTGAATGAATAAATACTTAAGAATAGACAAGGAGGGCTGGAGATTTAGCTCAGTGGTTCCGCTGCCTGCCTCACAAGCTCAAGGTCCTGAGTTCAATCCCCAGTACTGAAGGAAAAAAAATAATAATAAAAGCATAGACAAGGAAAATCTAGAAAATGAGTAATGAAGGGTTGCTGGCTCTTACAAATATTAAGACATCAGGAAGCAGAAAGGAACAGTAATTATAGCTATGTAGTATAACAACAAAATAGAGGCCGGGGATTTAGTTCAGTGGTTCTGCCGCCTGCCTTGGAAGCACAAGGACCGGAGTTTGATCCCCAGTACCAAAAAAAAAAACAAAAACAAAACACCCACAAAATAAATCAACTGAACAAAATACTGTACAGGGCCAAGGATTTAGCTCAGTAGTTCTGCCTCCTGCCTTGAAAGCACAAGGACCCGAGTTCAATTGCCAGTACCAAAAAAATACAACAACAAAATACTGTACAGTATAGAATTCTACTTCTGAAAATTTAGCATGTAATATTTGCATTTCAAACCAATAAAAAATAATGGATTAATCACTACTTGCTGCAAAAAAAACCAAACAACTGGTCATTTAAAAACAATAAAAGCCATATTATTTCATTCCTTACATCAAAATAAAATTTCAAGGATAAAGATGACAAAAACACAGAACATAAACCTAAATTCCCTAAAGGAAAAAAACTGATAAATTAAATCACATAAAAATTAATATACTTCCATATGCTAAAATATCTCAAAGCTAAAAAACTAGAATATGCTACTATAACTGTTGCATACATGACAATAATCAATTTCTCTTCATGCAAACAATTTATTAAATTAAGGTACTATCAGCCCTGTTATGTGCTGGTGGGAAGCCTGTTAATTCCTAGACCTTTTTGAAAGAGAATTTAGTAGTAGCAGTTACTGTTTTAAATATGCACATGCTTTTTTGTTTGTTTGATCCTCCTACCTCTGCCTCCTGAGCTAGGATTAGAGGCGTGTGCCACCATGCTCAGCTTACTTTCACTTTGTTTTGTTTTTATTTTTAAATGTGCACATTCTTTAACTTAGTAATTATATTCATGGAATTCACCCCACATAAACATTCATACAAGTATGTTATGCAGTTTTATTATGATATAAATACTCATCAATAAATGTTTTTTAAATTACAGTACATCTCTCTTCACAAAAGTGAATGATTTATTTCAAAACTAATGACAGTGGCATGTGCCTATAGTTCCAGCACTCAGAAAGTTGAAGTGGGAGGATCACCTGAGCCCAGGAGTTCAAGACCAGCCTGGGCAACATAGCAAGAATCTGTCTCAAAGAAAGAAGGGGGAGAGGGAATAATCTATCAAAAACAAGGTTAAGGGCCGGGGATTCAGTTCAATGGCAACGCGCCCGCCTTGCAAGTGCAAAGTCCTGAGTTCAAACCCTGGTACCCAATCGGTACCAGTACCGATCCCTGGTAGCATGATTCCTTTTTTTTTTTTTTTTTTTTTTTTTTTCCTTTGGTACTGAGAATGGAACACAGGACTTTGCACTTGCCAGGCAGGCGAGGGCGCCGCTGAGGCATGATTCTACTTTAAAGGTCACCAGAATACACATTTTGTTTTGCAATGGAAAAATATACACAAGCCATTAGTGTTTTTCTCTGAGGGATAAGTCTATTAGCTTATATGTGGGCTTTCTTTCACATTATACATTTACAAATTGTTTTCCCAACAGTAAGTTATTTTGATGCAAAAAATTTAACTATAAAATTTAAACTACACATAGCATGAAAGGATAGACAAATATATCAATGGAACAGAACAGAGAGCCCAAAAATACAGTAATATACACAAATACAGTCAATTGGTCTTTGGCAAAGAACCAAAGCTAATATAATGGAGAAAAGAAAAACTTTTTTCAACAAATAGTGGCACAAGAACAACTGCATATCTATATGCAAAAAAAAAAAAAAATGAACCTAGATACAGGCCTTACATTCTTCACAAAAATAAACTCAAAATAGATCACACACCTAAATGCTTCATGGGTAACTTTGTTTGGTTTTTAGTTGTTTTGTTTTGTGGTGTTGGGGAATGAACCCAGAGTTTTCTTACTGAACTATATATCCCTACCCCTTTTTTCACTTTTTAACTCTTCAAGACAAGAGTTTCCCTAAGTGGCTAAAATGCCTAGGCTGGACTTGAACTTGCCATACTCCTACCTCAACCTCCCAAAGCCTGGGATTACAGGCATTTGCTACCAAACCCTGCAATGACTTTTTAGATATAACACCAAAAGCATACTCGAAATAACTGGTAAATTTGACTTCATTAAAATTCAAAACTTCTGCTACAACAGACACCATCAAAAATCAGAAAACAAGCAATAGATATGGAGTAAAAATATTTTCAAATGGTATATCTGAGAACACATTCTCCAGAATATACAAAAAACACTTAAATTCAAAAATAGGAAAATGAACACCCCAGTGAAAAATGGGCAAAAGGATCTTAATAGAAACCTCACCAAAGAAGATTCACAAATGGCAAGTACACATATGAAGAGGTTTAATATCATATGCCGTTAGGGAACTATTTTTATTATGAATATGATACAGCAAATTGAAACAAACTGAAGGAAAGTTAGCCTACATTAAAGAAAGTTAAGGGTCTTGATCAAAAGACAATGTTTTCACTGTTCTTTGCACAAGCCACATAGGTTCTATATGTTTGGAGTATTTTCATCAATTCTTGGTCCACAACTTTAAGAGCACTAGGAAACTACATGGTATTGGAACATTTGGCTAGCTTAGCTCAGGAACCCATACAAAATGGTGAAGGTAATACACTCTCATAACAAGAAATGCCACCGTGGAAGAAATCTCTTTAATCTCTGAAAAACTTTTGTGTAGAAGAGACAATAGCCCAATTCTGATTTGTTCAAAAGGCCAGAATCAAGGTGTAGAAGAGTAATTTGGGCCCAAGAAAACTGAGAACCCTAATACAGCTACCACAAAAAGTAAAAATATTCTGAAGAAACTAGATTTCCATCTGAAAAGAATAAATGTAGAACAATCCTTTGCAACAGACAGATCTAAGCTGACATGTTCTTTTATCACTTTCTATAGAGCCCACTAGGTTCATAGTAAAATAAAATATAACAGTAGTTTCCAAAAGATACTGTTCCCAGCTAAGAAAGCTGGGAAAATAAGATCTAGATGAGGCAAGGCAGCATTTTGTTTACAGACAATAAATGTAGCAAGAGTTTACATAAAGTAGATATCAACTGGGGATTAAATGCCGTCCCCAAAGTTTGTCTTGATTTTTGATAAACTTAACCAAAGGAATGACAACCATCCTCATGGTTGTTCCCCTAATCTACCAAATTTCCAACAATACAAACCTGACCATGTCCTGTACTTTTATTACTCTACCAGCCTTTCTCATTTTCGTGAGAGAATTAAGTCTTAATGCCCAGGGCATTGTGTTAATTCATGACATATACTGAAGAAAATAACTTATTTTCCCAGTTGTCCTACTGATGATATGTTATTTTCTATGTTGTTTCATTAAGATAATCTTGAAGGAACCCAAGAAAGAATAAACAATCAAATCTACTTGGCTGTAGATCTGGAGATCTTTATCTCAAAACTGTAACTTCCATGAGTACTACTATCTAGTCAGTTTGCTTTAAACAGATAGTCAAATCATGAATGGCTGAATAAAAGAGTGAAAGCCACATTTAATTTGTGAGTTTCTCTCTTCTACTTCAGAATTTTCTTTCTCATGCATCCTTTCCTTTCTCTCTTCAGTTTTTGAGAAGAGGTCCTGACACCCATGTTCTTAATCTACCTCATCTCTCCCAATACTCCTAAGACCTAGGCCCCCACCTACCAACTCCTGATATTTACATCTTCAAGCTCTCCCTTTCTGCTGGTAGTTCCCCCAGCATCCACAATTATTCAAATCTCTTTTCTTAAACATACACACACCTTGTCACAACCTTACTACTGCTTCCTCAAGTGACCCAAGTCTATATTTATTGCCATTATTTTTAGTTTTTTATTGTTGTTGTTGTTTGGTTGGTTGGTTTTTGGTACCAGGGATTGACCTCAGGACCTTGTGCTTGGGAGACAGGCATGGCACCACTGAAATCACCATAATTTTAAAATTCAGGCTAAACATGCTGCCTCTCTTTACCCCTTCCTTATTGAAACTCCTCTCTTAAAGAGGTCCTAATGATCACTTAATTGGTGATTTCAATAACCTCTCTGTCTTCATCTGACTTCTCTGCAGCATTTAATACTGGTGAACACCTCCCTCCCTCCTTCAAACTTTTTCTAATACTAATTTTTACTACTTACTCTTCCTAACTTTCCTTTTCCATAAGGTTCACTGGCTTTCTCATTCAACCAATTAATTTTACCTGTGCCTTCCACCATCCTCGCTCCTCTAGACCAGAGCAATAGTTTAATCCAACTCCTTAATCAACCATCTGCTTCCTGGCCAATCTACCTTCTATAATTTCCAGAACAACCCTGCTTTAACACAGTATTACTCAACCAAAACACACAAACAAGCCTAACCACATCTTCTAGAAAATCCAAACTCCTTGGGTGGATGGCTGCAAAGCTTCATTCAGGTTCAACTCCTTTTTTCAAACCTGTCTCTCACCAGATTATTCACATACCTCACCTCATGTACTCCATTCCAACTTTGCAAAGATTCTCCTTCTCCTTTAACATTTTTCTCCAAGGAACCATTTCCACCTGTCAAATATTCTTTATTTTTTAAAACTGACATAAAATTGTATATATTTATCATGTACAATATGATGTTCTAAGTATAAATCTGTATAGACACACACACACATATATATACACACACGTAAACTGTGAGATGGATAAACACAATCAACAAATCTACCACCTCACTCACATAGTTACCACTTTCATGGAAGGAATACTCAACACATACTCTCTTGGCATTTTTCAAGAATACAACAATAGGGCCAGGGATTTAGCTCAGTGGTAGCGGCGCCTGCCTCGCAAGCGCAAGGTCCCGAGTTCGATCCCCAGTACCACAAAAAAAGAATACAACTATAGTCATCATACCATACAGTAGATCTCTTGAAATTATTCCTATCCTAACTGCATAAGCCTTTGACCACCACCTTCCCAACTTCTCCTCCCCCCCAATAATCCCAGCCTCAGGTAACAACAATTCTACTCTCCCTTCTATAAATTCAACCTTTGTAGATTCCACATGAGTGAGATCATATAGTATTTTGGCTTATTTCATATACTGCTCTCCAGGTTCATCTATGTTGCTGCAAATGACAGGACTGACTTATTTTTTATGGCTCAGTAGTATTCCACTGTGTATGTACACATTTTCTTAATCCATTCATCCATCAATGAACACTTAAGATTGATTCCATATCTTGGCTACTGTGAATAAACAATAAACAAGGGTGTGCAAATATCTCTTCAACATACTGATTTCGTTTCCTTTAGATATATACCTAGTGGGACTGCTGAATCATACAGTACTTCTACTTTTAATTTTTTGAGCAACTCTGTATTACAGTTCGTAATAGCTGTACTAATTTACATTCTCACCTTATAAGGACTTCCTTTTCTCCACATCCACACCAGCACAGAGAATTTTGTCTTCTTTTTTGGTACTGGGGATTGAACTTGGTACCTTGTGCTTGCGAGGCAGGCAGTGGAACCACTGAGCTAAATCCCTGGCTTTTTGTCTTTTTTGATAATCTGTCATTCTAATTAGAATGAAGTGTTAACCCACTGTAGTTTCAATTTTCATTTCCCTGATGATTAGTGATACTAAGCACTTTTTCACAATATCTGTTGATGTCTTCAGAAAGGTCTATTTAGGTATTTTGCCCATTTTTAAGTTATTTTCTTTTTTGCTACTGAGTTCTTTATACATTTTGATTATTAACCTCTTATCAAATATATGGCTTCCTGATATTTTTTTCCCATTCTATAGCTTGTCTCTTCACTCTGTTGATCGTTCCCTTTGCTGTGCAAAAGCTTTTTAGTTTGATGTAATTTCACTTGTCTGTTCTTGCTTTTGTTGTCTGTTTTTGAGGTCATATCCAAAAACAAAATCACTGCCCAAACCAACGTAGAAATTTTCTCCATCTTTTTAAAAAATAATTTCATAATTTCAAGACTTACATTTAAATCCTTGATTAACTTTGACTTTTGTAGATGGTTAAGAGACAAGGGTCTAATTTTATCCTTCTCCATGTGGATATCCTTTTCCCAACATTATTTACGGCAGACACTGTCCACTCCTCACTGCATGTTCGTTGCACTTTTCTTAAAAATCAGTTGGATATAAATGCACAAATTTATTTTGGGACTTCCTAGTCTGCTCTCCATTGCTCTATGTGTCTTTTTTTATGTCAGTACCATGTTGTTTTGGTTACTATAGCTTTTAGTATATTTTTTATTAGTACACATTTGCAGTATATGGTTACGCTCATCGTGGAGAGTTAGAACATGTATATAACATATTTTAATTCTTTTACTACCCTTTCCCTTTCTCTCCCCCCAACCTCCCTATATTTCTTGGTCTCCTTCCCATTAAGAAAGATCTATCTTCCTACTTTCTATTATCTTTTATTTTGCTCTTTATGAATAATTTAGGTTTCTCATATGAGAAACCATGTGATATTTAACCTGTATGTCTGACTTATTTCACTTAGGATTATGGTCTCAAGGTGCATTAATTTTCCTACAAATGATTCAAATTTATCTCTCATTATGGCAGAATAGTACTCCGTTATGTATAAATACCATTTTTTTCTATTCATTCCTCTATTGATGGACATATAGGCTGCTCCAAGATTCAGCTATTATGAACTGTGCTGCTATAAACATGGGAATGCAATATGGACATTTCAACAATACTAATTCTTCCAATCCATAAACATGGGATATCTTTCCATTTATATGTACCTTCTTTCACCAATGCTGCACAATTTTTAGTGTCAAGATTTTTCACCTCCTTGGTTAAATTTATTCCTAAATCATTATTTTCTACAGCTACTATAACTGGGATTGTCATCTTTTTCAGATAGTCAGTTGTTAATACACAGAAATGCTACTGAGTTTTGTATACTGATTTTTTTTTTTTTTGGTACTGGAGATCAAACTTACAACCTTGCGCTTCTGAGGCAGGCACGGTGCCACTGAGCTAAATCCCTGGCCCTCGTATATTGATTTTGTGTTCTGTGACTCTACTAGATGCATTTTTTTGTTCAAACATTTTGTTTCATGGACTAAGATTTCCTAAATATAAGAATGTCACCAGGCACAGTGGTACACACATGTAAATCCTAGCACTCTGTAGGCTAAAGCAGGGGACTGCTAGTTTGAACCCAGCCTGGGCAATTTAACATCTCAATAAGACCCTGTCTCAAAATAAAATTTTTAAAAGGGCTGAGAATATAGCTCAGTGTAAAGGTCCTGGATTCAATGCCCAATACCACAAGAAAAAATATGTCAGTTGCAAACTGCGACAGTTTAACTTTTTTCTTTCCAATTTAGACACCCTATCTTTCTCCTGCCTACTTGCTCAGAGTCGGGCTTTCAGTTCTATTGAACATAAGTAGAAAAAGTGAGAAAAAAACCTTCAACTTTTCCCTATTCAATACGCCAACTGTGGTTTAATCATACATGATTTATATTGTGTTGATGTATGTTCCTTGTATACCTAATCTGTTCAGTTTTTATCGTGAACAGAGGTTGAATTTTGTCAAATGCTTTCCCTATATCTACAGAAAGAATCATATGATTTTTGTCCTTCCTTCTGTGGATATGGTCACTTTTACTGATTTGCAAATGTAGAACCATTTCTGAACTCTGGGATGACTTTATCACGGTGAACGATCATTTTAAAATGTGGCATTAAATGTGATTTGCTAATATTCTGTTGAGGATTTTTTACGTCTATCTTCATCAAGGATAAAGGCTTATGGTTTATTTTGTTTGTTGTTCCTTGTATCCTTGCTGATTTAGGTATCAGGGCAACACTGGCATCGTAGAATTGAGTCTGGTAAGATTCCCTCAACAATTTTTTTAAGTGTTTAAGAAAATTAGTATTAGTTCTTCATTAAATGTTTGGTAGAATTCAGCAGTGAAGCCATCAGATCATGAACTTTTATGGGAGACTTTTTATTACGGACTCAAATCTTATTTGGATAGTTCAGGTTTTCTATTTCTTCATGATTCAATTTTGATAGGTTGCACATGTCCAGGACTTTATCCATTTCTCTTTCATCTGTCAAAAATTCTATGCAACTCTCAAGGCTCTATTCAAATATCACTTTCTCCAGTATAAAATAGGATGCAGTGGGGAAGAAGTGGAGGGACAGCCCTTTGTTACCTAACTTTGAGTGACATGTCTGCTATGTGTTATCAAAATATTGTGAATAGGAAAGCACTATCACATTATTGTAACTGCATCTTTTCATTTGACTTTCCTTCTAACAAATACCTATTGTTCACATCTACTCTATGACAGTATTATGCGAGAGATACCACTATCAGTTAAAATGCCCTTTCTTCACAGTGTTTATATTCATTAGGAGATGAGCATTTCATTTTGCCACAATATCTCCCATAAATGGGTCAAATCCCTCAACTGCAGGCATTATAGCATTGGATACCTCTCACAGTTAAAAATCTTCGGAATTCTTTGACTCCTCTCTCTTGCATCCCATATCCAGTTATTCAGCAAACCCTACTGGCCATACTCTTAAACATGCTCCTTCAAAGTATTTCCAAAAATTGATCCCTCTGTAACACTCTTCCTCCTCCAGATATCCTTATGGCTTATCTCATTCAAAGATTTGCACAAATGTCATTTTCTTTACCTTTTTTTTTTTTTTTGGTACCAGGGATCAAACTCGGGACCTTGCGCTTGCAAGGCAGGCGCTGGAACCACTGAGCTAAATCCCTGGCCCTTTTTTAAAAAATTTTTTTTTAAATGTCATTTTCTTAATAAGGCTACCCTGAAATCAACCCCACCCCTTCCCTTTATCCTGTTCTACTTTTTTCTTTTCTCTATGTCACTTACAGACTAACAAGCCATTGCTATGTTTAGTATCTTTTTCTCCCATATTAAAGCAAGTTTGCTATCTTTATTGCAAGCTGACATAGTCTAACTACCTAGAATTGTGCCTTGCAAATAGTACACACTTGTGCTAGCAAAATAAATGAATATTTTTATACCTGTCAGTGGGGTCATTTAATTAATGACTAAATGATTCACTACCTAGGCTGGAACAGGTAAAGTCAAAGACTGTCAGTTTGATCCACAAGAATTGTACAATAGTTGTTGTTGCTTTTTTTTTAATCAACAGGGCTACAAAATTCAAGTATGCTTAAAACTAAAGTGCTCAACACGAGCTCAAAGAGAAAAATTAATTCCCCAATTCGAAGAGCAGATACCCAATGCAAAATACTCTGTCATGATCAGTAGCTGTAGCTGCCCATTATTACATTAACTTATAATAAATATTGCAATCTATGCAATCTAAATCTCATTCTACAGTCACAAGATTTGAAAAAGAGAAAATAAACCTGCAAGATTTCCCAAAACTAATGTTTTCTCTCTGAATTCTCTCCCTGTCATGACCAGTAGCTGTGGTTGCCCATTATTACATTAACTTATAATAAATACTGCAAGCTCTGCAATCTAAATCTCATTCTATAGTCAAAAGATCTGAAAAATAGGAAATAAACCTGCAAGATTTCCCAAAGCTAATATTTTCCTACCCTCTTTCAAGTGCTTAGTCACTTCTGCCTATTGACAAGGAAGACCATTTCACATCTTGAAAGAGGGAGGGAATTTAGATTCCAGACTCCTGTCACCTGAGCTGCCCTAGACATTTGTTTCCATGAAACTCAAGAGAAGGCAGCAGCCAGCTAGGCATACCTACCACCTCGGATCAGAACCAGAAGTCACTGAACTTTCTCTGCTGCCTCTGTCTGAGTAACAAAGAGAGTCTGTGAATAGCAAAGTTTATTTTTCCCTGACACCAAATTCAAAAGGTGAGAATTAAAATGTAGCCTGAAGGGCCAGGGATTTAGCTCATTGGCACCATGCCGCCTTGAAAGCACAAGGTCCTGAGTTCAATCCCCCGTACCAAAAAAAAAAAAAAATGTAGCCTGAAAACATCTCTGAGAGGCCACCAGAAATACCTTCCTTTTCTACTGTAATAGAAACAAACTGATTCTCAAAACAATTCAACACGCTGGGCATCTCCCTTGAAATAACTAACAAAACCCCAAACTAGATGCTAACAGGCTCTGCAGCACACTTCTCATAGAGCTGCAAGAGCCTTACAATCTGATAACATTGTTTCCAGATCCCCAGAGGTTAAGAATAAACAGGTTTTCAAAAAATATTTCAAGAGATTTTTCTCCGAAAAGGCAAATTTTTAAGTACCTTCTGTGCCAACGCCCTATCCCAACATTCCACTCACACTTAAAGATGCTAAGCACAAAAAGCTGACTACAGAAATATACCTGAAAGAACTCCCTCAAGTAGATACAGTAGGACCTTGCCAAAGACAAAGCACATTTTTTCCAAACATAACTCCGGATAGTGAATTCTGGAACAATGTGGCCAATCTCTGAAACAGAGCTTAGTCCACTTTCCAGAAAGTCATGAAGGACTCAAGACAACCTACTTGGATTATTTAGGACAGGACTTTTTCCCTTCCAAGAATATAAATGCTATAAAAAAAACAGGCACGCTCCTGTAGTCACTGTTTCTAGGGAGGCTGAGGCGGGAGGATCACTGGGGCCCAGTTGTTCCAGGCCAGCCTGGGCAAGAGTGAGACCTCCACCTCTTAAACGAAAAAAAAAAGAAGAAAGACATTTCCTCGATTTCGGCATTTTCCAAACACCATTCTCATTTCTTCTCACACTAAAGCTATCACTTTGTATACATGAGTGCTGCCATCTTTAAGGCTAAAAAAAGGCATGAATTATCCTGGGTGAAAATTCTGAGGCTAAGAACTGTGCCCATAGTGTTCAGTGAAAGATCTCCGGCCTCAACATTTACCATTAAGTAACACTGATACTGAAGGGAGGCCATTAAATCCACTTACTGATCCCAACTAGTTGCACGTTACAAAATTGGGTGCAAAGAGCGCTAGAACATTGACTGGGGAGGTGAGGACTGAGGGTGGGGTGAAAGGAAACATCATTGCCAAAGCTAAAGATTTTTTTTTTTTCTTTAACCAATATAGCACATGTTCCCAATTTCCATCCTCCCCACGGGCAGAACCCACGTGCCGGTCCCACCGCTGCCCACAGGAGCTCCCTCTGGGACCCTCTCCGCAGCCTCCCCACGCCCTTCCCTCTGCCCTCTGCCCTCCGCCGGCCGCCACTGCCTCCCGCCCCCTCCCCAAGGCGGCAGCCCAGGCCGGCTCGGGGCCCGAGCACGCTCCCGCCTCCGCCCTGCGGGGTCACCCCCAGGCCCTGCGCGTTCTCTTCCCGCCGCCCGTTCCGAGGTCCCCCGCGACGCCAGCGCCGGGCAGGCCGCGCCTGCTGCGCCTGCTATGGTGGGCGCCTCACCGTCAGGCTGGGGAGCCGGGCCCGGCTGCGCCATGGCCGGGCGGCCGGCCAAGGGGAGCGGAGTTCGGCTGCCGCGGGCTCAGCTGGCGGAAAAGGCGTCGACCAAGCCGCCGCCGCCGCCGCCGCCGCAGCCCAGGGAGGAACCGCTAAGGCAGGAGCCGCGGGCGCCGCCACAGCCGCAGGCAGAGACGGACCTGAGCGCCGACCTCCGCCTCCTCATCCTGACAGCGGGAAATAAGCAATGCGCAGGCGCGGGGGGGAGGGGGCGGCACGTGACATTAGCCTGAGGGGAGGGCGGGACTTCGCGAGGGTGGGGGCTGCGGGGCGGGAGGGGAGGTGCCCAGAGAAGGAGGCTGGCTGCCCGAGCGCGACAGAGAGGTTGAAAGGGTAGGGAGGGGAGGACGCGTCCCGGCCGCGGCGGAACGTTCAGGCCTCCCTGAGGATTTATCCCCGCACGGAGGCAAAAAAATAATAAATACGTAGAGACGAAATTGGAGACCGGATGATCTTGGGAGAGTCATTTAACCTCTTGGAACTTTCATGAGCATAATACCTAATGAAATTATATATTAGGCAATAAAGTAGAAAGAACTGTTCCGACAGAACTGACCCTGGACCCCTGATCTTCTGAAGTGTACACTAGGGTACTTGCCATGAAGCAAATATATCTGGTTTTTACAAGCCAGGCACAGTGACAGCTGCCGAGGATAAAGCAAGCTGCAGTGCCTGCACTTGTGGCTAGAGAGGAGAAATAATATGCGGGAAATACTGCCTTTATACCTGAGCAAGAGAGCCCTAGTTTTTTGGTTTGGTTTGGTTTTTTTGGTACCGGGGATCGAACTCGGATCCTTGCGCTTGCAAGGCAGGTGGCAGAACTACTGAGGTAAATCCCCGAGGGCCCTGTATTTTAAAGACTTTCTTCCACACACACACACACACACCACCGCCACCGACCCGCCACACCTCTACGCCAACAGAGCAAGGTGTCCACAGTCTAGCACTTAAGGACAAGTCCAGGGCACCAGTGACAACCGGAATGCCTTCCCTAGATGGCTGAAGCTGTGGCCTCTTTCCCAGGTTCATCCTGTCTAGGACAGTCTGGGCATTGCCCAAATGCCAAAGGACAGTTGTGTTTTGGAGCAGTGGCACGGCACTTGGGCATTTTAGCTGCCATGCCCACAGATCCTTGGTGGTGCCAGGACAGAGTTAAGAAAAGGAGGCAGGTGAGCTATGGGTCAGTACTCCCACCAGGGTATGTACTCCCCTCATCTCCTCACTCAAGTGCATAAATCCCAGAAGTTAAAGATTTTCTGAATTCAGATCTCTTCTTCAGGCTTATTAAGATGTCTATTTGTCAAAGAAGAATAGGCTATATTAAGATTAGCAGTTAGACCTTGTTGGTTTTGTTGCTTCCGCCGCCATGAGCTGTTGTTGCCCCTCTGCCACTCTGCCTTGGAGCCAGCAAACTATGGTCTGAAAACTCTGTGAACTACAGGGGCTCCCTGCTGGGCTGACACCTGTGTGTGCAGGCAGTGGACTGGGTCACAGGGCTGGAACCTAATGAGGAATGGGTGGCTCCAGTGTTCCTGCTTATTCGGAAAGGAACTTGAAAGCTTCTGCAGGACCAAGGGTGGTGGTGACCAGAAGTGCAACTTGTTAGGCTTGCTCCATGTCCCCTGTAGGGAAAGTGCAGGGCCGCTAGGCTGGGCCTCAGACTTGAAGCCCTGGAGGATGAGGAGAGACCCAGTGACTCCTGATCCTGGAGAAGCCCTGGCCCGCTCTGCACCCCACTTTTGACAGACACGGGGTCCTCCCCAAGGTGCTGGTTTTTTGTTTTTTGTTTTTGGTACTGGGAATTGAACTCAGGACCTTGCTCTTGCAAGGCAGACAAGGTGCCACTGAGCTAAATCCCGGCTCAAGGTGCTGTTTTCTGAAATACAACTCCTGTGCTGGGGAGAGGCGTTAGTTTTGTGTCTAGCGCAGCAGTTCTCAAACTTTTAGTTTCTCAGAACCCCTTCAGCCCTTAAAACTGAGGACCCCAAAGAGCTTTGGTATACATGCATTATATCAGTATTCACAGTTTTAGAATGAGAACTGAGAAGCTGTAAAAATATCGATTAACCCATTTTAAAATGACAACAAACTCATTACATATTAACATAATATACTTCTACAAAAATAAATGTTTTGTGATACTGATAAGCAAACCCAGACACTTCACAATGAACTACATCCCCAATCCTTTTTAAATTTTCTACTTAAACTGGGCATGGTGGCTTGGTATCTTCCTGAAAGAATTAAATACATCATACCACAGCAATATATGCACACCCATGTTTATAGCGGCACCATGTGTAATAGCTAAATCTTAGAAACAGCCCAAATGCCCATCAACAGACGAATGGATAAAGAAGATGTGGGTTTTTTATACAATGGAGTACTGCTCTGCCATAAAGAAGAATGAGCTTCAGGCGTTTATAGCTAAATGGATGGAACTTGAGACCATACACTTAAATGAAATAACTCAGACACACATGTTTAAATACTGCATTGTTTCTCTGGTATGAGAAACCAAAAGTGGAAATAAGGACTAAAATGTACAATAGACATTGGGAAATGGGAAGAAAATGTTCAAATGAGAAGGGGAACAAGGGAGGAGGGAGGAAGGAAAGAAGGGACAAGAAAAGAAGAGAAAATCGAAGGAAAAATGGAAACAAAGCTTTTGTACATGGGGGGATGGGGGAAAAAGAAAAATATATCATGTACAGGTACAAATTCCCTGTGATGAATGTATGGTATATCTAAAATGTACCAATAAATGTTTTGCTAAACATCATGCACTAAACTAAAATCAAACTGGATTAAAGATCTAAATATTAAAACAGACACACTAAACTTGCTGGAAGATAAGTTAGGTAGAACTCTCAAAGAACTTGGCATAAGAAAAGACTTTATGAACAAATCCTCAGTAGCACGGGAACTAGCCCAAAGAATCAACAACTGGGATCTCATCTTATTAAAAAGCTTCTGCACAGCAAGAGAAACCGCCAACAGAGCTAAGAGACAACCTACAATGTGGGAAAAAAAAATTTACCAGCTGTTCCTCAGACAAAGGTCTATTATCTAAAATATATAAAGAACTCAAAAATATCAGGCCTCCAAATATAAAGACCCAATTCAAAAATGGGCATCTGAAATAAACAGACATTTCTCAGACAAAGAAGTAAAAGCAGCAAATAAACATACAAAAAAATGTTCAACATCACTGGTCATTTGACAGATGCAGATGAAAACAACACTGAGGTTTCACCTCACCCCAGAAAGAGTGGCTGCTATCAAGAAATCAACCAATAACAAATGCTGGTGGGGGTGTGGGAAGAAAGGAACCTTTCTCCATTGTTGGTGGGAGTGCAGACTGGTGCAACCACTGTGGAAATCAGTATGGAGATACCTCAAATAATTAGGACTAGAGGTTCCATTTGACCCAGCTATTCCTCTGCTGGATATCTTCCCAAACGAATTAAAAGCATCATACCACAGCGATATATGCACACCCATGTTTATAGTGGCACAGTTTGTAATAGCTAAAACTTGGAAACAGCCCAATTGCCCATCAACTGGAGACTGGATAAAGAAGATGTGGTTTTTTTATAAAATGGAATACTACTCAGCCATAAAGAACAAGAAACTAGAGACATAGCTAAATGGATGCACACATACTCTTAAGTGAAATAAATAGGACAAACGTGTATATACCGAATAGCTTCTCTGGTGTGAAAAACTAAAAGTGCAAATAAGGATCAAAATGCATAATTGATAATTGAAATAGGCAGAAAAGGGCTAAAGAAGTAGGGGAAGTGGGAGGGGGAGGGGAAGGAAAGAAGGGAAAAGAAAAAACATGAGAAAAGGAAAAAATGCAGTTTTTATAAAGAGGGAATGGTGGAGGGGCTGAAGGGAGGGTAGGGGAATGGAGAAAATATAAGAACCAAGATACATCATGTAAAGGTACAAGGTCCCAATAATGAATGTAACTGTAATGAATACCTAAAATGTACCAATAAACTTAATTTTAAAAATGTTTTGCTAAAAATAAATAAATAAGCAAACAAAAAAAAGAGATTAGCAGTTAATTGGAGTGGTTTATAATTTTCAGTAATTCAGGCAAACATATGACATCTGTTTATACTTTTGACCCAGGTCCTCCAAACATTAGGGGAAAGGTTATATTTAGACTTGGGTTTTGAGCATTTAATATTACCAAATAGCTCATGTGCCTGTGAGAGAATGAGCACACATGACTTTGCTGAATGACCAAATCCATACTCAGCAAGGAGACCTTTGGCCAGGATAGGGTCACCCGGTCTGTCTCATTGTGATGACTAACAGGAGGCAGGGGCCATAAACATAGCAGAAGCTGATGTCCTCCACAGCAGGGGCTCCCCTCAGTGAATGAGTGGCATATTTGTTGCCCTTGAAAATGGGACCTGAAGTCAGGTCCTCAAGACGAAGGTCACTCAGAAATGATCAGGCATCTGTTTAGAACACCCAGAGCTTCCCATCCCAAGGGTTGAAAAGGCAATTTGGGAGTCAGGAACATCAAGAGTTACGCACATTTTCGTAGTTTTAGGTAGACCTTAAGACTCAGACATTCCACTTCTATGTATATATTCTAGAGAAAGCTATTCAAAGCCTTTATTAAGTGTAAAAGATGTGATTTTTGCGTTCTGAAGGAAATTGAGAGATAATTGATATAGATCAATTATATTGCACATTGTACCTGAGGAGACACATACAAGAACATTCATAGCAGCATGGTTCATAATACAATAAATAAATGACCCAAAGGTTCAATAACAAAATGCATTTAAGCTTTCTTAAATACTCATACAGTTGAAAACAGTATAGCAATGAAAACTACAACTAAATCTCACAAACATAATTTTGAGAGAAAGAAGACAGTTATAAAATTATATATCAGTAGCGTGATTCCACTTTTACAAAGTTCCAAAATAGGCAAAAGTAAACATTATTAATAAAGAGCTAGAACTGGAAGGATATAAAGAAAACCAGCAGCACAGAATAAGCACAGTTACAACAGTGGTTGCAGAAGATAGTAACATGTTATTAAGAAGAGTACCTTAAAGCCTACCTTCCACAGTGCTAGCAATGTGACATTTATTTTTTTGTTTTTCTTGGGGGGGGGGGTTGGGTTTTTTTTGTACCGGGGATGGAACTCAGGACCCGGAACTTGCAAGACAGGTGGAGGAACCACTGAGCTAAATCTCCGGCCCTCTTGTTTTTTTTAATATTCCTTAATTTGGGTTCTTTTCAACTGTATAGTCAAATTTCTATAGCCTTGGATTCTGCATCTATGGATTCAACCAACTGCATATCAAAAAATATTTGAACAAAACTGCCTCTTGGGCTGGGGATTCAGCTCAGTGGTTTCGTCGCCTGATGCGCAAGCGCAAGGACCCGAGTTTGATCCCCGGTACCCAAAAAAAAAAAAAAAAATTGCGTCTATACTGAACATGTGCCTACTTTTTCTCTTCATTATTCCAAAAACAATATAGAACAACTGTTTATATACATTTACATTGTATTACACTGTAAATAATCAAAAGATGATTTAATGTATAGGGAGAATGTGCATAGGTTCTATACCATTACTATAATTTGTATTAGAGACTTTATCATCTGAAGATTTTGTTATGTGCCCTGCAACTGATTTCCATGGAGAGAGTTGACTGTAAATCTCAGAAGCACAAATATTGACATAGTTTAGGTGAGAAAGACTTAGGGATATTTGCAAATTATAAATTTAAAATAAGAGGTGTTGATGGAACTGCTGGAAAGCATTCACTTTGGCCTTCATTAATAGAATCACACAGTGTAGATGACAGGTCATGATGCCTTTCCTACAGTTTGCCATATTCTAGTCCCATTATTAGTGCTGGTTGGGTTTGTTCAGGGCACCATTATTGTTTGTTTGTTTGTTTTTGGTACGGGGGATCAGGGATCAAACTCTGGATCTTGTGCTTTCGAGGCAGGGAGCGGAACCACTGAGCTAAATCCCCAGCCCTCAGGGCACCATTATTAGCAAAGTCACACTGACCAGCTGCAAATGAGTGAAGCCTACTCCAGAGAATGAAAAATCTAAAAAGCATTTAATGCAAAATATATGAAGATATCAAAGAAAGGTACACTTGTTGGAGTTGGCTGAGAAGCTCATGAGATGTGTCTTCAAATCCCTGGAGCATTGTGAGTACAAACGCCCAGAATTTGCAGCGACATAGACTTCAATTTAACCTAAAGAAGAATGTTGTCTCCTACAGCTGACCAGAGAGAAAAAGGGCCATCTTTCAAGGAGCTCCTTGTCACTGTAGAGCTGGCTGATAATTGGTCAAATGTGCTAGAGAAAGGCTTCCTGCCACAAATGGCTTATTAAAGCATTTTAATCCTTTCCAGCTCTAAGACCCATATAATAATGATAACAATGTTTGCTACATTTTTAGCTGCATTTAAATTTACTAGGTCCTTTCCCATAAGTATCACTTCGCTCTACTCCTCACCATGACCCAAAAGATAAACAAAGAGTAGATAACCCAAATTCTTCTGGATAAATTCTACTTCAAAAATTCTACCCTTTGTTTTCTGTTAACTATAAACATGACTGTCAGACAAGAGGCCCAACTCAGGGCTCAGCTGATAGGACTTACCACTGTTGTTTTTTCCCCTCCCTTTTGGACAAGAGTCTTAATGTACGAAGGGACCAGGGAAAGTGACCAAGGTACCATACATCCCTGATCTTCACTATAGGACAGTTTCAGGGCAGGTTAGTGGGGAATGATCAGGATCAGACTGTTCCCTAGGGTGCTTATCTGCTCCCAGGCAGGTGGAGTCTCTTGGAAAGTCAGTAACTGAGCACTGGCTTCCTCATTAAGGCTTCTCAGAAAGAACCCACCCAGAGGACCGGGGATTTAGTTCAGTGGTGCTGCTGCCTGCCTCGAAAGCACAAGGTCCCGAGTTTGATACCTGGTACAAAAAAAAAAAAACCCACCCAGAATAAACCCTCAATCTACTCAGCCAAGGTGATTCCCTGTCCTAGTCTTCTCTCTAATAATCTTCTAGTCCATTTGACCATGAGAATCTACTTTGCCCTTCTGTAACCTAGAGAAGGAAGATGGCACTCAGCAATCATTGCTCCAATACACCCTTGCCCCCATTCCTCTCTGGAGCAAAGAATCTGTGGGAAAGGGCTCCAAACAGAAGGCTGACTTCCTCTTACACTCTCCCAAGATACAGGTTGCTATGCAGAGAAGACTTCCAGGCTTTGGGTCAGAAGACCTGGAAATTCTGACACAGATTAATCAATTATCGGAAATATGTTTTTTAACTCCTATGAGTCCCTGGTCACTTATCTGAAATGAGAATAACAGACTGAATAGTGCAACAGGAAGCTAAAAACATCAAATACCTAACTCCCAATACGTGGTAGTTGCTCTATAAATATTTCCTCTCTCCCCTTCTTTCTCTTCTTTCCTTCCTCACAGAGTAATTTTCATCCTGGGGAATAGAGATCTGAGCAAAGAGGTCAATTTATGAAGGTATTCCTAGGATCCAGGGCAGAAATTGTCAATATTTATAAGAATCTATCAGAACTGTCTCATTTACACTAGATAAGGTCCCAAGGCTAAAATGTCAAGTTTCTTTGCTTTGGATAGAAATAATATCACATTGCTTATCTCATGATGATTAGAAGTTTTTATACCAGTTCTGTATTAGATACTGATTAATAATACAAAAAGGGACCCATTGTTACTCCATATATATGATTTGCTAGGTAATAGACAATTATTTTCAGAGCTTGTGAGTGTTCCTTTCTCTTGGAACTCTCCCTGCTCCTTTAATTGGTGGAACTGGGGATTGAACTCAGGGAGTGCTGAACTACACACCAGCCTTTTTCTTTTTTCTTCTCCTTCTCCTCCTCCCCCTCCTCTTCTCCTTCTCCTTCTCCTCCTCCTCCTCCTCCTCCTCCTCCTCCTCCTCCTCCTCCTCCTCCTCCTCCTCTTCTTCCTTCTTCACAGAGTTTCACTAAATTGCCTAGGCTAGTCTCACACTTATGATCCTCCTACCTCACCCTCCCAAGTAGTTGAGATTAGAGGCATGACTATGCTCAGCTAGAATTCTCCTTTTATAACATCAACCACATAGTGGTAAAATTCCTTAGAAATAAAAATAACTGACATTTGCTAGTGTATATCATGTGCTAGGCACTACTCAAAGTGCTTTACTCTTATCTTTTTGGGGTGAGGGCTACCGGGGATCAAACTCTGGTCCTTGTGCTTCCGCAGCAGGCAGCAAAACCACTGAGCTAAATCCCCAGCCCTCTTTACTTTTATCTTGATTTATTTGATCTCCTTAAAAACCTAATATGAGAAGGGGGGGGGCTGTTGTCTACCTACTATTTTGTGTATGATGGGACCAAAGAGGGTAAATAACTTGTCCAAAGTCACAAAGCTGCTAAGTGATAGACTCATGTTGTCTGGACCCAATATCTATATGCTAAAGCACCATGCTACACTGTTGGTAGCTATGTGTCACTTTCTCCTTCTGGGGAAAGATGTCAAGTTCCAGAAAATAGGAATGGAGTTATTTATTTTTAACATTGTATGTCTATTGTTCAGTATAATAGGTGCACAATAAATACTTACTGAACAAATGACTAAACAGACAAGTAACACTAACAGTATGCAAAGCAAATAGTAAGACATTCTTGGTGGTAAGAACTACATTCTGTAGACTAAATCTGTGCAATTCAAATTTATTTGGTCACCATGGTCTGCTTCTCACTTATTGAGTTACAGGCCATATTCAACACTTACTAAGTGCCTATTGTCCACTCAAGATTTTTTTATCCCCTTGGTTCTTAAAACAGCAATGGGAAGTAGGCCTCATTATTATACAAGAGCTCAAAAGAAAGGTTAAAGAACTTGCCCAAGTCACACAGTGAATGGAAGAACCAGAGCTCAAATCTAAGTCCATGTGACTCCAAAATGTATGCTTTTTTGTTGTTGGTACTTGCTAGCTATGTCTATCAGAAGATTTTTTAGAAATAGCCCTACACTTCTATCAACTGAATTCACTTCTGGAACTTTCACGTACCTACAAAAGTTGTCTGCCTTAATATTTCTTGTTCATTTAAATTACTCTGTAAAACTCTAGTTCTAACTTTAAAAAAAAAAATACATATTTTAGGTAGGCATGGAAGCACAGGCCTATAATCCCAGTTCTCTGGGAGGCTGAGGCAGGAGGATCACAAATTTGAGCCTAGGGTGGGTAATGTAGCCAACTACCAAAACCCTATATAAAAATAAAAATAAAAAAGAGCCAGGGATGTAGCTTAGTGCAAAGGCCCTGGGTTCAAACCCTAGTACTGGAAAAAAAAACCAAACAGACTTTTTAAAAGTATTTCAACACTTTCATACCTCTCCCTAATGTGAACTACTATTGTCAGTTTTATTTTATTTTATTTATTTTTTGGTACCGGCAATCAAACTCGGGACTTGGTGCTTGTGAGGCAGGCAGCAGAATCACTGAGCTAAATCCCCAGCCAAATGTACTGGTAGCATCCATCAGAGCACTTGTGTTTTTTGTTTGTTTGTTTGTTTGTTTGTTTGTGGTACCAGGGATCAAGCTCGGGACCTTGTGCTTGTGAAGCAGGTGCCGGCACCACTGAGCTAAATCCCCAGCCTCCTATTGTCAGTTTTCTATGAATTTTTCAGACATATTTCTATATCTCTATGAACATACAGATACAAAAGTTTTTATGAACATACAGAAACCAAAGTTTTATGTCCCTCATGTAAGATTATGTTGTAGATATTTTTTTGCCAATTTAGATATATTTTATTGGTACATTTTAGATATACATAATGATAACATTCATCATAGGGAATTTGTACCTGTAAATGATATATATTGCTTTTTCTTCCCATTCCCAACCCGTCCCTTTGACCCTTCTTCCCCTCCTTATTTACAAAAGCTGTTTCCTTTTTCCTTCTATTCTTTTTTCTTTCTTGTCCCTTCTTTCCTTTGCCTCTCCCCCCTCCCTTGTTATCCTTCTCATTTGAACATTTTCTTCCAATTTCCCAGTATCTATTATACATTTTGTTCCTTATTTACACTTTTGGTTTCTCAAACCAGAGAAAAAAATTGGTGTCTGATTGATCTCACTTAAGATTATGGTCTCAAGGTGCATCCATTTAGACAGGAATGTCTCAAGCTTATCCTTCTTTGATGGCAGAGTAGTACTCCATTGTATATTAAAAAACACATTTTCTTTTTTTTTTTTTTTTTTTTGGTACCGGGGATTGAACTCATGTCCTTGTGCTTGCAAGGCAAAAAACACATTTTCTGTATCCATTCACCAGTTGATGGGCATTTGGGCTGTTTCCCAAGCTTTGTACTCAGCAATAAAGAATGAGAAACTAGAGACACTTATAGCTAAATGGATGCACACTGAGGCCATACTCTTAAGTGAAATAAATAGGACAAATGTGTAAATACTGAATAGTTTCTCTAGTGTGAGAAACTGAAAGTGTAAATAAGGATTAACATGAATAACTGATTATGTGAAATAGGAAGAAAAGGTCCAAAGGGTTAGGGGAAGTGGGAGGGGTAGGGAAAAGGAAAGAAGGGTAAGGAAAAAATATGAGAAAAGGAAAAAATGGAAACAAAGTCTTTGTAAATAGGGAAGGGTGGGCAGGGAAATGGGGAAAAAATAAGAACCAAGATATATCATGTAAAGTTACAAGTTCCCAATGATAAATGTTAATGTATTGTATACCTAAAATGTACCAATAAAAGAATTTTTAAAGAAAGAATTTAAGGGAAAAAAAAGATTTAGCTATTATAAACTGTGCTGCTATAAACATGAGTGTGCATATATTGCTGTGGTGTGATACTTTTAATTCTTTTGGGAAGATACCAAGAAGAGGAATAGCTGGGTAAAATGGAACCTCTAGTTTTAGCTTTTTGAGGACTCTCCACTGATTTCCATAGTGGTTGCACCAGTCTACACTTCCACCAACAATGAAGAAGGGTTCCTTTTTCCCCACAGCCCTGCCAGCATTTGTTATTGGTTGATTTCTTGATAGCAGCCATTCTTTCTGGAGTGAGATGGATCTCAGAGTCATTGTAATGTTCATCTATTGAATGACCAGTGATGTTGAATTTTTTTTCATATATTTATTTGTTGTTTCTATTTCTTCATCTGAGAAGTCTGTATTCATTTCAGATGCTCATTTTTGTATTGGATCTTTAAATTTGGGGGGATCTGAGTTTTTTGAGTTTCCCTTTTTTATATTTTAGATGTTACTCCTTTGAGGAGCAGCTGACAAAAAGTTTTTCCCACACCGTGGGTTGTCTCTTCACTCTGTTGGTGGTTTCTTTTGCTGTGCAAAAGCTTTTTAATAAGATGAGATTCCAGTTGTTGATTCTTTGTGATAGTTTCTGTGTGATCAGGATTTTGTTCATAAAGGCTTTGCCTACACCAATGTCTTCAAGAGTTCTATGTATTCTACCTTCCAGTAGATTTACTGTTACTGTTTTGATATTTAGATCTTTAATCCATTTTGATTTTAGTTTAGTGCATAGTGAAAGAGGTGGGTCTATTTTTTTTTGACATGGGTCTATTTTTAATTTTCTGCATGTGGAAAGACAGTTTTTCCAGCACCATTTATTAAAAAAGGCTTTCTTCCAGTGAAAGTGTTTGGCACCTTTGTCAAAGATAAGATGGCTGAGTATGTTTAGGGTTGTTTCTCGATCTTCTAATTTGTTTCATTAATCCTTGGGTCTGGGTTTTTTTTGTTTTTTTTTTTTGCCAGTACCATGCTGTTTTTATCACATTAGTTTTGTAGTATAATTTCAAGTCAGGGATTGTGACGTCCCCTGCCTTGCCTTTGTTGCCCAGAATTGCCTTTTCTATTCTAAGACTCTTCTAGATCCAAATGAATTTTAGGATTATTTACTCTAATTCTGTGATATATGCTATTGATATATTGATCGGGATTGCATTTAATCTGTATAGCAATTATGTAAGTATAGCCATTTTCATTATATTGGTTCTTCCTACCCAAGAGTAAGGGATATGTTTCCATTTTCTGATATCCTCTTCAATCTCCTTTTTCAGAGTATTGTAGTTTTCCATGTAAAGGTCTTTTACTTCCTTCATTAGATTGATTCCTAAGTATTTCATTTTTCTGGATGCTATTATGAAAGGTATTATTTCCCTAATTTCTCTCTTAGTGAGTTTGTTATTTGTGTACAGGAATGCTATTGATTTTTGAGTGTTGACTTTGTATTCAGCTGAATTGGTTATTAAATCTAGAAGTCTTTTAGTGGAGTTTTTGGGGTCTTCTATGTAGAGTATATGTGATCTGCAAATAATGGTAATTTAACTTCTTCCTTTCCTATCCATATTCCTTTTATTTCTTTCTCTTGTCTAATTGCTCTGGTTAGTGTTTCCAGAACTATATTGAAAATGGACATTCTTGTCTTGTTCCTGATTTTAGAGTGAAAGCTTTCAGTTTTTGTCCATTTAGTATGATGTTTCCTGTTGGTTTGTCATAAATGGCTTTTATCAGATTGAGATAAACACCATCTAATATTCCAATTTTCTACAGGGTTTTTTTTTTATCATAAATGGGTGTTGTACTTTGTCAAATGCTTTTTCTGCATCTATTGAGAGGATAATTTGGATCTTGTCCTTGGCTCTGTTAATATGGTGTATTACATTTATTGACTTGTATATGTTGAACCATCCCTGTATCCCTGGGGTGAATCCTACTTGGACACGTATAATCTTCTTGATGATTTGCTGTATTCTGTTTGCCAATATTCTATTGAGGATTTTTGCATCTATGTTCATTAGAGAGATTGGTCTGTAGTTCTCTTTTTTGGTTGGATCCTTCTTTGGCTTTAGTATCAGGGTAATGCTTGTTTCCAGAAATGAATTCAGGAGTATTGCTTCCCTTCCAATTTCATTAAAGAGTTTGAGAAGCAGCAGCATTAGGTCTGCTCTAAATTTCTTGTAGAATTCAGCAGTGAATCCATCAGGGCCTGGGCTTTTTGTTTTTGGTAGGTTTTCAGTTGCATTTTCAATTTCATTGGCTGATATTGGTTTATTTAGAATTTTTATATCTTCCTGATTCAGCTTTGGTAATTCATATGTATCTAGGAATCTGTCCATTTCTTCTGCATTTTCCATCTTATTAATATACAAGTTCTTGAAGTACTGATGATATTCTAGATTTCTGCTGGATCTGTTGTGATTTCACCCTTTTCATTTCTAATTGCATGGATTTGAGTCTTTTGTTTCCTTTTTTTTTTTATAAGGTCAGCTAGGGCTTTGTCAATTTTATTTAATCTTTTAAAGAACCAACTTTTCAATTCATTGATTCTTTTTTTTGGTACCAGGGATCGAACTCGGGCCCTTGTGCTTGCAGAGCAGGCGGCGGAACCACTGAGCTAAATCCCGGCAAACTATAATCTTTTCAATATCTTTTTTTTTTTTGGCACCGGGGATCAAACTTGGGACCTTGTGCTTGCAAGGCAGGCAGCAGAACCACTGAGCTAAATTCCCCAGTTCAATTCACTGATTCTTTGTATTTTTCTTTTTAGTCGCCATTGCATTAATTTTTGCTCTGATTTTCATACTTTTGTCCCTCATATGAGCTTTGGGCTGGACTTGCTCTTCTTTTTCTAGACATTTGAGGCTCAATATTAGGTTATTTATTTGAGCTCACTCTGTTTTTCTGGTAAGGGAATTTGCTGTGATAAATTTCCCACATAGAACTGCTTTCATTGCGTCCCATAGCTTCCGGTATGTTGTATTGGTATTATCATTTAATTGTATATACTGTTTAATTTCTTCTTTAATTTCATCTGTGACCCACTGATTTTCAGAAAGGTATTACTTAATTTCCATGTGTTCATGAAGTTCTTGTGGTTTCTTTTGCCACTGATTTACAATTTCATTCCACTATGGTCTGATACTATGCATGGGATAATTTCAATTCAATTGCATTTACTTAAGCATGTTCTATGAGCTAATATGTGTTCTAATTTGGAAAATGTGCAGCTGAAAAGAATATGTATTCTGATGTTGTGGGGTGGAACACTCTGTAGACATCTAGTAAGTCCATTTCTTCAAAAGTTTGGTTTAGTTCTGATATATTTTTGTTAATTATTTTGTCTAGTAGATCTATTTGTGATAGTGGGTTATTGAGGACTCCTATTACAATTGTATTAGTGCCTATTAGATTTTTCATGTCCATTAATATTTGTTTTATACAGTTGGGCATGCTGGTATTTGGTGCATATATATTTATCCCTTCCTCTTGGATTGTTCCCTTTACAAGGATGTAGTAATCTTCTTTGTCTCTTCTGATCAGTCTTGGCTTGAAATCCAATTTGTCTGAAAATAGAATAGCTACCCCTGCTTTGTGCCAGGTACCTGTCACATGGAGTATTGTTTTCCATCCTTTGACTTTTAGTCTATGAATTTTTTAAAATTAAATGTGTTTCTTGTATCCAGTATATTGTTGGATCTTGGTTCTTGATCCATTCTACCAGTCTGTTTCTTTTGATTGGTGAATTGAGACCATTTACATTGATGATTATAACTGATTATGTTTTTTTTTTTCTGGTACTGGGGATTGAACTAAGTACCTTGCACTTGCAACACAGCTAGGGGACCGCTGAGCTAAATCTCTGGCCCTATAATTGATATGTATTGACTTATCTTTCTCATGTTATTTTCCTGTTGTTGGTTAGCTTTTTTTCCCCTGTTTAATTTCTTGCCTTGCCTGGTGGATGCATTCTGTTGGGGTTCATGGAGTTTTAGTCCTTGTTATCTCTTTCTCGAATGTCCTTTAGAACATTTTGTAGTACTGGTTTGGTGTTCATGAATTGCTTCAGGTGTTCTTTGTCATGGAAGTATCTTATTTCTCCATCAATTTTGAAAGATAGTTTTACGGGGTACAACAATCTGGATTGGAGGTTGTTTTCATTTAGGACTTGAAATACTTCACTCCAAGCTCTCTTTGACTTGAGGGTTTGTGTTCAGAAGGCTGCTGTGATTCTGCTGGGCTTTCCTTTATAGGTGATTTGTTTCTTATCTCTAACAGCTTTTAATATTCTGTTCTTGTGTTGAATTTCTGGAATTTTGACTATTTAATGCCCTGGTGTAGATTTTTTTGATCATGGGTAATTGAAGTTCTACATATCTTGCTTATCTGTATGTCAAATTCTCTTTCCTACTTGGGAAGTTTACTGCCATTATTTCTGTGAATATGTTTTTTGTGTTATTTGCACTATCCCCTGCTTTTTCATGGATTCCAATCAATCTTCTGTTATTCTTCTTTACATCATCTAGCAGTTGTTGGATTGATTTTTTTTTTGTGGTGCCTTGCTATTTTTTCTTTCCATAGTATTATTTGGATATTCAATCTACCCCATTCTTGCTTCATCCCTACTGCCTTTTTTTCCCTATTTTAATTTTACTGGTACAATTTTAATTTACATAATGATAACATTCATCATAGGAAATTTGTACCTGTACATGATGGGTTTTTTTTTTGTACCGGGGATCAAACTTGGGTCCTTGTGCTTGCAGGGCAGGCAGCAGCACCACTAAATCCCTGGCCCTACATGATGTATCTTGATTCCTCTTTTTTTCCCATTCGCCTCTCCTCTCTGCTACCCTTCTTCTCCTCCTTATATATAAAAGTTTGTTTCCATTTTTTCCTTCTTCTCTCATTTTTTTCTTTTTCTTTCCCTCCTTCCTTATCTATATGTCAAATTCTTTTTTCCTATTTGGAAAGTTTTCTGTCATTACTTCTGTGAACAGGTTTTTTCATGTTATTTGTGCTATCTCCTTCTTTTTCATTGACTCCAATCAATCTTCTTTGCATCTAGCAGCTGCTGATGGATTTCTCATGGTTCTTTGCTATTTTTAAGAAATCTTTCTTTTCATGGTCACTAATCACAATGCTGCCTTCTATATCTGATATTCTGTCCTCACATTGGCTCATTCTGTGTGTATACTTTCAGTGGAATTTTTAATCTCCTGGATATCTGTTTAAATCTGTTTCATGGATTCCATTTCTTTCCTATGCTGGGCATTCATGATTTCCATCATTTTCCTGACCACCTCTTTTTTTTTTTATCTCTATCTGCTGTAGAGGCACTAAAAATGTCTTTCACTATGGTTAGCATCTCTGTAGTTACCTGAGAAATTATTTCTGCTTTGATTTTTTTTTTTTTTTTGGTAGGGGGCATCAAACTCGGGACCTTTCACTTTCGAGGCAGGTGGCAGAATCACTGAGCTAAATCCCAGGCCCCTCTTTGATTTTTTTTTTCCTAGAGCCTCATTCATCTGCTTTGTTAGTTCTGCTGCTACCACTTCAGAGAGTCCAGGTGGGTGGCTTTCAGATTGTTCCACCTCATTTCCCCCTGGATTTGCCTTTGGTGAGCTGAAAGTCTGGGCTTGCATCTTGTTTAAGTGTCTTCTCATTTTTTTTTTTTTTAGTTTAATTCCCAGGTTGATGCTTGTAAATTACTTATGTGAGTAGCTTTATTGCCAGTATTCAGAACCCTTCGGAAATGACTGTTTCTTGAGGTGTTTTCCAGGTGTAGCTGGATTTTGGGTTTTGAGACTGCTGCAAGATCCTACCTCTTCAATTTATTGGGGATGAGAAGTTGCTGCCTACTTGGCCCATCCCCTAGTTCTTTGTCATTGGCCTATAGTATCTTTTAAGACTCTTAGGTACTCTCAGTCTTGGCATACCAGGAAAAATACCTGATCAGCACAATTATGTCACCTTGGCTAAAGTGGTACTATCAACAATAGCAACAGCATCAAACACAACCTAGAAAATGACAAACTGTGGTAACTATTAATTTGCCACCTTTAACCATATGAACTACATTTGTGGTTATATAACAAAATCTAAAATGAGCTAGAAAATTGTATACAGTAAGTAAGCCTTCAATGTGGTGATTTTACCCATAAAGGAGAAGATTTAAAAGGAGTTAGGGGGAAAAATAGAGAAGAAGGAGAAGAAGAAGGAGGAGGAGGAGGGGAAGAGGAGGGGAAGGAGGATAGGAAGGGGGGAGGGGAGGAGGAAGAGGGGGAGAAGAAGGAGGGGGGATTAGAAGCAAGGCTGGAGGACAAACTTTGGGAAACTAGTGAAGAAGACAGGAGGGAAAGAGTGAAGGAAGAAATAAAAACAAGAACAGAACAACAACAAAAACTAGAAACTGTGTTCACACTCCTAGAAAAACAAGAACAATTAAGAAAAATCAAAACAAGACCAAAAACCAGAAAAGAGAAAAAAAGAAAGAAAGAAAAGAAAAAAACATGTCCAATTCAAACCATGTCTCTGCTGTCACTGATAGACAACATGGGCAGACAGAGTCCAGATCCAAGTTGATTAATCCCAGCAAGCCAGCTGAAGCTTTACAGAATGATAGTGGATAATTCCAGCAAGCCTGCAGCTTTAGTTCCATTGAAGTGCAGGCTGGTTTCTGGCTGTGAGGCTGGAACTGGATTTGTTAAACCTGCAAGAGTCTGTGTGTCTCCTGCCAGCTTGAACTCAGCTCCCTGACTTATTGCTGACTTGAACTCAACATCCTCACTACAACACCAGGAGCCACTAGATGGAGCCGGCCCACAGCTGTTCTGAGTTCTGAGCTCAGTTGGCCTCTATCCAAGATGGGTACTGGCCAATTGCCCTCTCCTGGATTACATCTGAACTCGAATAACTCACCAGCCACTGCAGTCTGCTACGTCCACTGCTCCATTCCACTGGTGCATTTTACTATGTATCTGCAGGTTCAAGCCGCCCTTCCCATGCCATGAGTCCGGGTTCAGGGAAAAAAGCCACCTGCTACCTCTCTCCTCTGTTGCAGTCTTTCTCTCTGCTCCCCCTGTGGGCTTCAATTCTCTCTTCAGATCCTTCCTGGGTCCCAGGGACCTACTTCATTCCTTCTTCTCCTCCTCACAACACTATATTCCAGTGTTAGGACACTAAATCTCAGAGAGACTCTTTTTCTGCTGCTCACCACTGTCATCTTCCTGGAAGCCAGGAGTATTATTTGTTGAGATGAGCATTTGCGGAGAAGAAAATATAGTTCTGCTTTTGCTTTAGATCTAACATAGCTATCTGGTATCTAAGTGCAAATATCAAGTAGATAGTTAGATATAAACTTTTGAAGTTCAGATATGGGAATATGAATTTGGAATTTAGTAGTATTCAGAAGATATAAATAGTGAATGGCTCAGAATATATAAGGTGCCAAATGAAATTTAAAAAACTTACTAGAATGGCTAAACAGAAGATTTCAACTGGCAGAAGAAGGAATCAGGAAACTTGAAGATACATCATTTGAGATTATCCAGTCTGGGAAACAAACAGAAAAGAAGAGTAAAGAATAATGAACAAATACTAAGAGATCTGTGGGACACCATCAAGCATACCAGTATATGAATAATGAGAGTCCTAGAAGGAGAGGATCAAGTGAGAAAGGGGCAGAAAGAATACTGAAAGAAATAATAGCAGAAAACTTCCAAAATTTTATGGAAAACATTAATTTGCTATTCTAAGAAACTCAACCAATTATTACAAACTCAAGTAAAGCACACCTACATACATTACAAACAGTCCAAAGCTAAGTACAAAGAGCAAATCTTGACAACAGCAAGAACAGGGACTTTCTTCACGAAGAAGAAACCCTCTTTAACAGCTGACCTTTAATAAAAAAAAAAAAACATAGCAGTTAGGAGACAGAAGATGACATATTCAGCACTGAAGGAAAAAGATTAGCAACCAAGAATGAAATATCTAGTAAAATGATCCTTCAAAAATGAAAGGGAAATTAAATAATGTCACATTATTGTGACAGCAGCAACCCACCCCACCCCCACCCCCATCCTCACCCCACCCTCCATTGAAAGGAGAAGACACATAAACAAGTTTCAAAACCAGACATCCAGATCACCGAAAACAACCCCAAAAGGAAACGAGATGGAACACTCTGATACTCAAGCACCTGGACTCCATGAACTGGCAAAAAAACAGGATCCGGAAAAAATGAAATCAGAAATAATTTCTCAGATAATAGCAGAGATTGTGCCCATAGTGCAAGACATGATTAATTAATCTAGAGAGGACACAGATAAAAAAATAGAGGAGCTGAGGAACATGATAGAATCCCAACATAGGAAACAAATGGAATCCCTAAAACAGATGCAAACAGATTTCCAGGAGATTAAAAACTCCATTGAAAATTTATGCAGCAGAATGAGCCCATGTGAGGACAGAATTTCAGATATAGAAGTTAAGACTGCAATTAGTGACCAGGAAAAGAAAAATTGCTTTAAAATACTGAGAGATCATGAGACATCAATCCAGCCAGCAGCTGCTAGATGATGCAAAGAAGAATAACATAAGATGATCAGAGTCAATGAAGAAACAGGAGAGAGTGCAGATGACTTAAAAAAAACTGTTCACAGAAGTGATGGCAGAAAACATCCCAAGCAGGGGAAAAGAACTTAACATACAGGTAAGGGAGGCATATAGGACTCCAAGTAGCCGTGATCAAAAAAAATCTACACATAGGCATATAATAGTTAAGATTCCAGAAACCTAACAGAAGAACAAAATTCTACAAGCAGTTAGAGAAAAGAAACAATCACATACAAAGGAAAGCCCATCAGAATCACAGGAGACTTCTCAACGAAAACTCTCAAGGCAAGAAGAGCTTGGAGTGACATATTTCAAGCCCTAAAGGAAAACAGCCTCCAACCCGGATTGATGTACCCTGCAAACCTATCTTTCAAAATGGATGGAGAAATAAGATATTTTCATGACAAAGAGAACTTTGAGAACTTCATGAATATCAAACCAGCACTCCAAAAACTTTTAGACAATATCCTAGGAAAAGACAATGAGGATCACAACCCTAGGAAGCCCAGCAGAATGACTCCATCTGGCACGACAAGAAATTAAACCCAAAGGGGGAGAATCCAACAAAAAGAAAAAGTCATGACAATGACAAGTCAATATGTTTCAGTTATACCATCAATGTTAATGGTCTCAATTCACCAATCAAAAGAAATAGACTAGCAGAATGGGTCAAGAAGCAAGATCCAACAATATGCTGCATACAAGAAACACACTTAATTCAAAAAGAAACTCATAGACTGAAAGTGAAAGGGTGGAAAACTACTCCATGCAACAGGAACCTGAAAAAAAGCAGGAGTAGCTATCCTCTTTGCAGATCAAGTGGATTTCAAACCAACACTGATTAAGAGAGACAAAGAAAGACACTAGATCCTTGTAAAGGGAAGAATCCAAGAAGAAGAGATGACAATCATAAACATTTATGCACCAGGGCCAGGGATTTAGCTCAGTGGTTTCGCCACCTACTGTGCAGGCACAAGGACCTGCGTTCGATCCCCGGTACCCCCCCCCCAATGTAGGCACCAACTAGTGCACCAACTATATAAAATAAATACTAAAGGATATGAAAAAACAAATAAGCACTAATACAATAGCAGTGGGGGACCTCAGTACCCCACTGTCACAAATAGATAGAACAACTAGACAAAAAAACAAGCAACAAAATACTAGAACTCAATCAAACTCTTGAACATATGAACTTAACAGATGTTTACAGAGTGTTCCACTCACAAAATAAGAATACACATTCTTTTCAGCTGCATGAGTCGTTCTCCAAAATAGACCACATACTCGCTCATAGAACATGTTTAAGTAAGTGCAAAGGAATTGAAATTATCCCCTGTATATTATCAGACCACAGTGAGATGAAATTGGAGATAAATAGCAAAAGAAACTGCAAGAATTTCATAAACACATGGAAACTGAACAACACACTTCTGAATAACCAATGGGTCACAGAGGAAATTAAAGAAGAAATCAGACAGTTTCTACAATTAAATGACAATGACAATACAACATATTGGAATCTATGGGACACAACGAAAGCAGTCTTACAAGAGAAATTCATAGCAGTGAATACTCATATTAGGAAAACGGAGCGAGCCCAATTAAACATGATGCTGAACCTCAAGCCTCTAGAAAAAGAAGAGCAGGACAAACCCAAAGCTCATACAATGAAGGAGATTATAAAGATCAGAGCAGAAATCAATTCAATAGAGACAAAGAGAACAATACAAAAAAATCAATGAAGCCAAGAGTTCATTCTTCAAAAGAATAAATAAAATTGACAAACCCTTAGCCAACCTTATCAGAAAAAGGAAAGAAAAGGCCCAAATCCATGCAATTAGGAATGAAAAGGATGAAATTACAATGGGGCCGGCAGAAATCCAGAGGCTCATCAATACCTACTTCAAGAATCTATACATCAATAAGATGGAAAACACAGAAGAAATGGACAGATTCCTAGATAAATATGAATTACTAAAGTTGAATGAAGAAGACCTAAAAATTCTAAACAACCCAATAGAGATCAATGAAATTGAAAATGTAATTAAAATCTTACCAACGAAGAAAACCCTGGGTCCTGATGGCTTCGCTGCTGAATTCCACAAGACATTTAGAGGGGAACTACTGCCACTACTGTTTAAACTCTTCAATGTAATTGAAAGGGAAGCAATACTCCCAAATTCGTTCCTGGAAGCATCATCTTGATCCCCAAAGCAGAGACCCAACTGAAAAAGAGAACTATAGCCCAATCTCACTAATGAACATAGATGCAAAAATCCTTAGTAAGATACTGGCAAATAGAATGCAGAAGATCATCAAGAAGATCATACACCCTGACCAAGTGGGATTCATCCCAGGATGCAGGGATGGTTCAACGTACGCAAATCAATAAATGTAATGCATTATATCAATAGAGCCAAGGACAAAAACCAGATGATCATCGCAATAGATGCAGAAAAAGCATTTGACAAAATCCAACATGCATTTATGATTAAAAAAACCTGACGAAAAATTGGAATAGACATATTCTACCTTAATCTGATAAAAGCCATCTATGAAAAACCAACAGCCAATATCATACTAAATGGTCAAAAACTGAAATCCTTCACACTAAAATCAGGAACAAGACAAGGGTATCCACTATCATCACTCCTGTTCAATGTGGTCTTGGAAACATTAGTCACAGCAATTGGACAAGAGAAAGAAATAAAATGAATAAAGATAGGAAATGAAGAAGTCAAATTGTCATTATTTGCAGATGACATGATACTCTATATAGAAGACCCCAAGAACTCCACTGAAAGTCTTCTACACTTAATAACCAAATTCAGTAAAGTAGCTGGATACAAGGTCAACACACAAAAATCAATAGCTTTCCTGTATATGAACAGCATACTCCCTGAGAAAGAAATGGGGCAGACAATTTCTTTCACAATAGCATCCAAGAAACTGAAATACCTAGCAATCAACCTAACAAAAGAAATCAAAGACCTTTTCTCTGAAAACTATAGCACTCTGAAAAGAGAGATTGAAGATGATATCAGAAAATGGAAAGACATCACTTGCTCCTGGGTAGGAAGAATCAACATAGTAAAAATGGGCATACTTCCAAAACTGCTATATAGATTCAATGCAATCCTAGGTGAAATTCCAGCAACATACTTCACAGACCTTGAGAAAACAATCCAAAAATTCATTTGGAACAAGAAGAGACCTAGAATAGCAAAAGCAATTCTAAGCAACAGAGACATGGCAGGGGTTATCAGAACCCCCAACTTGAAACTATACTATAAAGCTACTGTGATAAAAACAGCATGGTACTAGCAAAGAGACTGGAGGACAAGTGAACAGATTAGAAGATGCAGAAACAACTCTAGACACACTCAGCCACCTCATCTTCAACAAAGGAGCCAAACACCCTCACTGGAGAAAAGATAGCCTCTTTAATAAATGGTGCTGGAAAAATTGGGTTTCAACTTGCCAAAGATTAAAACTAGACCTATATCTCTCACCATGCACTAAACTAAAATAAAAATGGATTAAAGATCTAAATATTAAAACAGAAATGCTGAACCGGCTGGAACTGAGGTTAGGTAGAACTCTTGAAGACATTGGTGTAGGAAAAGATTTCATGAACAAAACCTCAGGTGCCCATGAACTAGCACAAACAATCAACAAGTGGGATCTCTTCTTATTAAAAAGCTTCTGCACAGCAAGAGAAACCACCAGCAGTGTGAAGAGACAACCCACAATGTGGGAAAAAATCTTCACCTACTGTTCCTCAGACAAAGGTTTACTATCTAGAATCTATAAAGAACTTTAAAAAAATCAGACCTCCCAAATTTAAAGGTCCAATCCAAAAATGGGCATCTGATATGAACAGACATTTCTCAGACAAAGAAGTAGAAATAGCAAATAAACATATGAAAAAATGTTCAACATCAAGAGATGCAAATGAAAACAACTCTGAGATTCCACCTCACCCCAGAAAGAATGGCTGCTATCATGAAATCAACCAATAACAAATGCTGGCAGGGCTGTGGGGAAAGAGGAACACTGCTCCATTGCTGGTGGTAGTGTAGACTGGTGCAACCACTGGGGAAATCACCATGGAGATACCTCAAAGAACTAGGACTGGAAGTCCCATTTGACCCCACTGTTCCCCTGCTGGGTATCTTCCCCAAAGAATTGTGGTTCCAGTGCCTGCCTTGCAAGCGCAAGGTCCCAAGTTCAATCCCCGGTACCAGAAAAAAAAAAACAAAACAAAAGAATCATACCACAGTGACATATGTGCACCCATGTTCATAGCTGCACAATTTGTAGTAGCTAAAACTTGGAAGCAGCCCAATTGCCCATCAACTGGAGACTGGATAAAGAAAATGTGGGGATTTTAAATAAAATGGAGTACTACTCAGCCATAAAAAATGAGAAATTAGAGACATTTATAGCTAAATGGATGCACATTGAGGTGATACTCTAAAGTGTAATAAATAGGACACATGTGTAACTACCAAATAGTTTCTCTTGTGTAAGAAACTGAAAGTGTAAAGAAGGACTAAAAGGTATAATAGATAATGTGAAATAGGAAGAAAAGGGGCAAAGGAGAAGGGAAGTGGGAGGGTTAGGGGAAAGGAAAGAAGGGAATGGAATTAATATGAAAAAAGGAAACAAAGTCTTTGTAAATAGGGAGGGATGGAGGGGTTGAAGGGAGGGCAGGCAATGGGGAAAAAATAAGAACCAAGAGAGATTATGTAAAGGTGCAAATTTCCAATGATGAATGTCATTATATTGTATACCTAAAATGTACCAATAAAATTAATTTTAAAAAATAGAAATACATTGATTTTTGTAGAGGACCAGGATTGTTACAAGTTGGGGTGGGGAATACAAATATACAAGAATAAAAGTGGAAAAGTATTTTTTTGGATTTGAATTGGTGGTATTGGCATTGAGTTTTTGGTTTTTGTACTGAAAACTGAACCCAGGACCTCTTCCGGACTAGGCAAGCGCTCTACCACTGAGCTATATCCCCAGCCCTTTTTATTTTAATTTTGAGACAGAGTTCATCTAAGTTGTCCAGGATGGCCTTGAACTTGCAATCCTTCTGCCACATTTTCCTGAGTAGCTGGGATAATGCATGTTCTACTATGCCTAGTTTGATTTTTTTTAAATGTATGTAATTTTCTAAGAATCTGTGGCTTTTTTTCTATCTACTGAAAAGGCCTGGAGATAATTATGTCCTAGTGGAAATGAACATACCTAGCACTCAGTTCTGTTTCTAAATATGAAGAGAAACGTGAAACATTTGGAGAAATGAATGATTCTAGGTTGGGGCAAGAAAAAGTAGAAGGTAAGCCTTGGATATATTTTTGTGTCAGAAAGCAAATAACTGCTCAAAGACTCTTGGGAAATGTCAAAAGGATACAGAAGCAAGCCTGAAGTGGCTCTAATGGCCAAATTAGTGGCAATTTGAGCACGAGATGAATAATTATGGTAATGGATTATTATAATATATTGAATAGAAAATTACCATTGGTATTAGTCCACAGTAATACTAAAGTGGCAAGAAGAAAAATAAATGAAACTTTCTCTTTACAGAAGGATACCTGCTAATAATCACAGAGAGAATGATATATTAAAAGAATAAAATAACCATTCTACGATACCCAGTGTCATAGTTCATTCAGGCAAGGATCATTTATTGATGCTAAGGTATTCCAAAAAATATTTTTCAGTAATAGAGCACCACAAGATCTCCAAGTATCATCACACAGATTACTTATTAATTCCAAAGGGGGAAGAGGTAGCTTTACAATGGGGAGGTCCAGCAGTCTCTGCTTAACTAAGTGATCAGACCTGGGGACCACCAAGAGGGACAACCTGAGAGGAAGGGCCTCCTGATGGGATTTCACTAAAAACCACACTACCATCAGGCATGTACACAGACCTATAATCCCACTATTTGGAAAGCTGAGGAAGGAGGATCTCAAATGCAAGCCCAACCTGGACAATTTAGAGAGACCTGATCTCAACAAACAAACAAACTTAATATCACTTGTAGTTTTCCCTGTAAAAAATAATGAACATGAATTTAATGAATAAACAATCAGAAATATCTAGACTAGGGTTCCTTAACCTTGGCACTACTAACTTTTTTGTTTCATTTTGTTTTTTCAGACAGGATCTTGTTATATGGTTTAGGTTGATCTTGAACTCACTGTGTAGCCCAGGCTGCTCTTGAACTCACAGAGATCCTCCTGCTTTAGTGTCCCAAATGCCGAGACTACAGGTGTGTACCACAATGCCCAGCCTGACTTAAAAAAAAAACTTAAGTAGCTTTATTTTCAATTCTATAATCAAATAACACTTCATTCCATAAAACAGCGTAAGTGTTCAGGTGGGCTGAGTAGAAAAGTTTGGTTTTATAAGCAAAGAAAGACTGAAGAAAGTAGAAACGAACAAAAAGTAGATTGGTCATTTCAAACTTATTTTCCTTGTTAGTATGGAAACAAGGAGACAGAATAGAGAAATAAGTGATTGGCTAACATCAGATTATTTCAGGTTACTTCTTTTGGGTAAGATTAAAGTAGAGGGAACTTCATTCTCCTGCCAACTGAAACTAGTCTGTTTCAGAAATATGGCTGTTATCTCTATAACCCTGATTTCAAGGAGGGTCAGGTAAACAGTTTAATTTCATTTTGGAAATTTAGTGTCAGTAACCCCATTTTGGTTTTTAACCTCATCTACTGGAGCCTAGTGTAGGAGTTTAGTGCAAAACAAGAGCCCTTATAATTTTTACTTAACAATTACCCTCTTTGGCATAAAAGCAAATTTAGGGCATTAGTGCTACTCTCAGTTACCATCCATCAATTTGGGTTTCTGTCTCAATGCATGATTCAAAGGTAACAGTGTCTTCATGAAGAGACATTTCTTTGAGTTATTATTCCAGCCAAAGAGACACCATTTGATGTTCACTAATGACATTTTGGGCTAGGTAATTCTTTGTTGTGGGGACTGTCCTGTGCCTGGTAAAATGTTTAGCAGCGTCCCACTAGATGCCAGTAGCACCTTCCTAACTGTGACAACCAAAAAAGAAAAAAAGTCTTCAGACATTGCCAAATGTCCCCTAGGGGGCAAAAGCACTGTGGTTGAGAGTGCTGTAGTTTTTAGAGGAGAGGCCTTTGACTTCTTTCCTTAGGTTGATTCCTAGGTATTTCATTTTTTTGGATGCTATTGTGAAAGGAGTTGTTCCTCCACTTCCTCAAGGAGTCTGTTGTTCCTGTACAGGAAAGCCATTGATTTTTGTGTGTTCACCTTGATCCAGCTACTGTACTGAATTTGGATATTAAGTCTAGAAGACTTGGTGGAGTTCATGGGGTCTACTATATAGAGTATCACGTCATCTGCAAATAATGACAATTTAACTTCTTCGTTTCAAAATGTATAATAAATAATGTAAAATAGAAAGAAAAGGTCCAAAGGGGAAGGGGAAGTGGGAGGGACAGGGGAAAGGAAAGAAGGGAAAGGAATAAATATGAGTAAAGAAAAAACAGAAACAAAGTCTTTATAAATAGGGAGAGGTGGATGGGGTTGAAGAGAGGGCAAGGGAATGGGGAAAAAAATAAGAACCAAGATATATCATGTAAAGGTACAAATTCCCAATGATGAATGTCATCATATTGTATACCTAAAATGTACCAATAAACTTAATTTTTTAAAAAAAGCACTGTGGTTGAGAGCCACTGGTCTACAATGCATTTAACAAGAGTAGATGCTTCAAAAAAGTTAATGTTATGAAGGGGAAAAAACCAAAAGAAGTGGGTGAGGAGGTGGTTCATTCTTCAATAAAAGGATAGAGATACAAATTCCCTATAATAAATGTTATCATTACGTATATCTAAAATGTACCAATAAAAAAAGGGAAAAGAGGACGTAGAGACCCCCCCCCCCAAAAAGGTGAAAAAAATAGAGGCAGTGATCAAATGTATTTTGGGGGAGAGGTGGTTCGTGTTTTAATTTTTTTGTTTGTTTTAGACAGAATCTCGCTATGTAATTCAGACTGTCCTTGAACTCACTATGTAGCCTAGGCTAGCCTGGAACTCACAGTAATCCTCCTGTCTCAGCCCCGCTAGTGCTGGGATTATAGGCAGGTGCTACCACGCCCACCAGAGGGCTCTAAGCCTCAAACTCTGGGCTTCATACAGGCTTTATCACTGAGCTACATGTCTAGGCTTATTGTTAATATTCTTAGATGCAATGATAGTATTATAGTTATTTAGGAAAATCTTTAATCTTGAAGTGCACATGCTAAAGTATTCAAGGAGGGATGTATCATGTTGACTGAAACTTGCTTTCCAATGGTCCAGCAAAAAATAAAGTAAGTAGGGCAGTGGGGGATGGTACCAAAGTGTTAGCAATTGGTATGGATGTTCACAGTAAGACTGACATTTTTCAAAATAAGAAGTTGAAGGAATGTTTGGTAAAATATATGGAGAAAAAAATTAAGTTAAGGGCCTCAAAAATCACTTAGAGAGGGAATGAAAATAAAGGAAAGAAGATGACAAAGGACAGAGTCCTGAGGAAGCCAAGAAGATTGAGAAGGAGGTGGAAGAAAAGGGAGAATGAACCATGGAATCTCCAAAAGAACCTGTTTGAAAAAGGGCTTAGGGTTCAACAGTCTGAGCTGCTGCTAAGTTCAATAAGATCCCCACAGAAAAACCAAACCAATATGGGCTGTGGCAAGACATGTGTGGGTCATTAGTGACCTTGACTAGTGAGGACAAGAGCCCAATTTTACTAGTTTAAGGACAAGCTGGAGATGATCGAAAGTGAGAATAAGAATAAATAATTCAAATGATGAGCTTCATTGGGAAAGAGAATAGGAAGTCAGGAGTTGGAAGAGGGAATGTGTTTGAAGCAAGCTTTTATTTTGTTTTGTCTATGTTTTTGAAGATGAGTAATGTTTTTTTCCATTTAGTTTATTGGTACATTTTAGGTATATAATACAGTTACATTCATCATTGGTATCTTGTACCTTTACACAATGTATCTTTGTTCTTATTTTTTTCCCCATTCCCCTGCCCGCCCTTCAACCCCTCCACCCTTCCCTATTTACAAAGACTTTGTTTCTATGTTTTTCCTTTTCTCATATTTTTCCCCTTCTTTCCTTTACCCTCCCCCTCCCACTTCCCCTACTCCTTTAGACATTTTCTTCCTATTTCACAATAGAAGATGAGTAATATTAAGACATGTGCCTATACTAATGGAATGATCCAGTAGAATATGGAAGAGAAGATTACAGGAGCAAAGTCTCTCAGTAGGTGAGAGAGGGTGGGATACAGAGAACAAGTAGAAGGACTGCATTGATGAAGAGAGAAGATCAATAGATCCCCTCTGATCCCATTGGCTTTTTTCTAGAGATCCCTTACAAAGACACCACTGGGATAGGGGAGGATGCTAGAGATTCGATGAGAGAAAACTAAGAATTACTATCTTAAAAATAAAAAATGTTGATCATTTTAAATTATTAGCAATAAAGAATATAAAAAAGCAATAAAAAAAGAAAGTAAAAAAAATTTACTAGGAAAGTGCATAGAATAGTCCGGCAGTGTTGCCGACTCCTTTGAGACCTGTGTCTAAAGACTGAGAGTGAGTTCAATCAATATGGTGGGGTGACTTTCTCATACAACAGTTACTTATTTGGGCACAGGTGCAAAGTAAGAGGATGGCTTGAATTAACCAGATATAATAGACTTTTACCATTTTAGTGGCTTCTCAGACTCTGAACCCTTTTTAAAAATGTATCCGAACCTCTTTTCTATAGTCCCTATATTTGAACTCCTTTTCCCATCCTAACAACATTGGTGAATGGCATAGTCCTCCTCCCCATATAGAAGCTAAAAATGCCAGATACTTACTTTGCCAGTCTTCTTTGCAGATAGGACTGAGCACATAAGTGCAGCCAATTAGAGGTAGTGTCCTGAATTTTAAATCCAGAGGTGAGAAATAAACAGAGGCAATGGAGCGTCCTCACTGGCAATGGTGAAGATGGTGGCAGTACTGGCAACAGGGCATCTGGTGGCCTCCCATTCCCAGGACTGTGGCGCCTGCCTATGCCTTTGGAATGGCAACAGAGGTGTCCTCATCAGATGATGTGGAGAGCGAAGGGTTGAAACAACCCTGAAAGACTCCTAAGCCCCTTGAGATTCTTGAGTCAGATAAGAACATAATGAGCCAGGATATGAAACTGGTACAAAAACAAGGATGTTGACTTTTAAAGAAAACAACAAATATAGAAAGGATTTGAATGTCTGCTGGACAAGAAAGTAACATTCCCGGAATTGTAAAGATATATTTGACCTTTTCTCTGTAAAAATAATTAGTCACGAGATCATGAGGGGAGGAAGGGAGGGAGGCTATGGGAAATGAAGGAGGATATATAAAAGGCTCAATAAAATGGGAAGGAGAAGGCCCTCGCTCTCTCCTCCTTTTCTTTTGTCTCGAGTTTGTGTTGTTTTTCTTAATCCTCACCCCTCTCCTCAGGTACTGTTCGTCTAGTGACGGCTGGCTCCGTCAAGATGACCAAGTCTAGGACATGGTGTTAGTTGTTGTTCTTACCCTGAAATCTCCAACTTAGTTCTCCAGATCTCCCAGCAATTCTTTGATTGCCTACGCAATGTAAATACTTCATTATAAAATGGTATGTGAATTATTATAAAACCATGGTATTCATTTCAAATTAAATGGGAAAATTCAATTTCTTACAATGGGCATATCTTGTAGCCTAAATGAAAAAATATTGGTTCTAATAAATATATTTTACAAGTTTTATGAATATCTCAAACTTGTGGTTAAAGGTTACATTCCTATGAGATTAAATAACAATAAAAAAGCCTCTTGTGCTCTAACAGAAGGATATCTCATGGAATCAATTTACTTCCTTCTCCTTGAATACCAGTAAACACAGGTTGAGAGGAACACTCATCACAATGACAGGGAAGCAAGCATGTAAAGCTTAATCATGAATGAGATCTTTGGTGACACCTGGCTAGTCTCCCGCAGCGTTAACTTTTTCTTCCTTCTTGCTAAGATAATTATGACTAGAACAATACTTGCATTCTCAAATAATTTTGGCAAAAGTATGTTTTTTCTCCAGGCTTCTCATCAAATACTGTCGTGACTAACTTTTTTTTTTCTTTCAGTGCTACAGATTGAACCCAAGGGCTTGGGCATACTGGGCAAGCACACTATCAGTGCCCTGGTTTTTTTGTTTTTTGTTTTTAAATCAAGGCTAGATTACTTTTTGAGTCATTTATTTAGAGCCTACATTGCTACATTGAAAATTGCAATTGTACTTCTTTTTTTTTTCTCATCTCACTGCATTGACTAGGACCCTCCGATGATTATTAAATTAGTAGAGGCAAGATGACTGTAGTTACTCTTAATTATGCAACTTGCCTCTTCCTTCAGTGACCAGTGTAAATCTGTTCTCCAGTAAAGCTCTAAAAGTGGACTATCAGAGAGGGTAAAGTAAGTGGAATCCAACATGCATATATAGTCTACTCTCTCGTTTTACTTATTTTGGCCCACTGTTCTTCCCTCTGTTCTCAGTAATACCACCTTTGCTTCTCAGACCTTTTATTTTTAGTTTTTGTTGTTGTGGTTGGTTGGTTGGTTGGTTGGCTGGCTTTTTGAGACAGGGTCTTTCTATGTTGCCCAAGCTGGTCTTGAACTCATGGGCTCCAGCAATCCTCTTTCCTCACCTCCCAAGTAGCTGACACAGGTGTGTACTCCCTCAACAGAAAGGCATTAAATTTCATTATTGTTGTTGTTAATCTCCATCTTCCAAATGAAGGATTAGAGTCTCCAATGTTGGACCTAAAGTTACATAACTAATTAGTGACTGCCTCAGAATTTTGTGTCAAGTCTATCCCTATTATTTTTTTTTTTTTTGAGACAGGGTCTCACTGTGTAGTTCAGGCTGGCCTTGAACTCACTATGTAGCCCAGGTTGGCCTCAAACTCCCTGTGATCCTCCTGCCTCAGCCTCCTGAACGCTGGTATTACAGGTGTGCACCACCACACCCGTCCCATTCTTTTTTTTTTTTTTTTTTTTGGTACGGGGGATCGAACTCAGGTCCTTGCGCTTGTGCAGCAGGTGGGGAAACCGCTGAGCTAAATCCCCAGCCCCCAGTCCCATTCTTAATTTAATAATCATCTGAAGCTCCCAGTCAATGCAGTGAGAGGAAAGAAACAACAAGCACAATTGCAATTTTTAGCCCAGCAATGTCAACTCAAAATTATACCCTTTTCAGGATATTCCACAGCTGCTGCCTTCTGTGAGTTTGGTTTTTGTTCTAACTTAAGATTCTACCAGGCAGCAATGAAATTTTTCTGTTTATATAATGAAAGGCATTTAGTCAGTAAGGACAGACCTTGAATTAAATTCAATGATAAATTATAAGAAAAAAATTTATTTAGTTTTTTAAACCCAAAGCTTTTAAAAATGACTATGTTATACAAAAATGCTTTATTTTGGAAGGTTCAAATATCATGAAAATTAATGATTAAATCAGGCCTGGTGGCACATACTTGTAATTCCAGCACTCTAGGAGCTGAGACAGGAGGTTCACAAGTTTGGGCCCAGCCTGGACAGCTTAGCAGTTTAACAAGACCTGGTCTCAAAAACAAAAAATAAAAAAAAGAGCTCAGGATATAGCTCAGCATGAAGGCCCTGGGTTCAACCCTAAGTACTGGAGGGGCGGGGCGGGGTATTTGAGTTTGGACAATTAATTATGTCGTTGCCCTATTTGAGTCCCCCAGTAAGGGATTAGACTTTTCTCAATGCAATAAGTGGCCATTGGGTTATTTTAGGCAGAAAACCAAGGATTCCATACTAGATGCTTCTTGTGGGCTACATCGGATCTTTCTCCACTCTAGAAATAAGAAGAGACAGATGCCAGGGCCCTGTATCCAGAGATCCACAAAATGAACCATGGACTTCTGATTTTGTTTTATGTCACAAAAGCCTGAAATACTGTACATCAAATGTGGCTCCCATACATTACACAGATTGGCACTGGCATCCTGGTGTGCAGATCAAATCATTTCATGTAGGGCAGGGTACCCACAGGGTCCCGACAGAAGAGGAAGAGGCCCACCTGCAGATCAGGGTGGGGACGTGCAGAGGCAGCCATGATCTTTGATCTCACCATATTGTGACATATTGCAGCTTAAATGGGCCCAATTAAACCGACTTTCTGATTAGATTATCAAGCTACCACTAAACCAGCTCTTAGACGTGGACATGTGGCCCACAAGAATATGTAGATTAAAGATAAACTAAGAGAGCCAGCACTTGCCTCAAACAAAGAAATGGTAGATTCTGATGCTTCTACCACTAGTAGAAATCCTTTCTTGCCACATTATGAGGCAGAAACAATGATAAACTAATCAGATCTGACCAAAATCTGGTGAGGGAGAGAGACAGAGACAGAGAATAAAAAAAAGAAGTTTGAAATATATATTTACATCCACTGTTATTAATTATGTGTCTCACCCAGATGTATAGACTGTTTTGAAAAAAAATAATAGTGTGAGCAATTGTAAACAAATAATTGTAATAATTGGTAAAATGTCATTAGCAAAGTATTGCTGGGGCCAGATGCTTAGCATGAAGCCCTGGGTTATATCCCCAGCAGCAACAACCACCACAACAAAAAGTGTCACTGTTGATAATAGAATCTCCTAAATCTAGAGATTATTCCAGTGTTCCAATTACTGCAAATTTCTTAATGAATCTAGGACTATTCTTAATCCCTTAGCACCATGTCTGACCCAGTGTAGGTACTCAATAAATATATGTTAAAAATATATATGTGTGTGTTTGGCAAGTTAGTGAGTGAATGAATGAGTGAATGAATGAAGGCCTTCTGGATAGGGAAGCAGCCAACCTGCCCAGCCTTGCCTTACCCCATCCCAGCACCCAATATCTATCTAACCCTAAGTGCCTAATATCGAAACCTCTTAGGGCTCTTGAAGGTCCTTCTAGCCCATTAGCCCCACTCTGGCATGCCCCTCTCAGCTTATCCCAGTCAATCCTTCAGGTGTTGAGTCCAAATTCAGTCTCTTCCAGAAAATCTTCCTTGAGCCATCTTCTCCCAGATCAGGGCTGAATATGCCCTTAGAGCCCTTATTATGTTATCTGTAACGTTTGTATGTCTTTGTGTTTTCATCTCCTGAAGGCAGGATGTAGGCTTGCAATGAGGATTCAGTGAATATTTGTTTGTATGAATGAACAAAAGCATGAAGAAATGAAACATTTGGGGAGAGTGCGAGAGAAGGGAAAGGGAGTGAAAAAAATTAAGATGTGTTAGGATGAATACAATCATTATGTACTACAAATATGTACAAATAAAAATAAAAATTAAAGAAAAAAATGATCATTTGGATTGAGCAGGGTATTCAAGCACCAGTTTACTACTATGCCAATAAAAGGCTCACTCCAGATTCCTCATTGAGTAAAGTAAAGGAATATGGGCCAGGGATTTAGCTCAGTGGTTCCACCGCCTGCCTTGAAAGCACAAGGTCCCGAATTCAATACCCGGTACCCCCAAAAAAGGAATCTTACAAAGCTTTTTTTTGGAGCTGGGGATTGAATCCAGGGTCTTCACAATGAATTATAACCCTAGTCCTTTTTTCTTTTTGAGAAAGTAGTTGTCAATGCTGAGCTTGAACTTGTGATCCTCCTGCCTTAGCTTCCCAGGGTAGGGGGCTCACAAGTATGTGCCACCAGGCCTGGCTCTGAAAAGCTCTTAATTTTGTTTTGTTTTTGGTTAGGGTTTGACCCCTAGCTTTCTCTGGATAAAGTCTCTCTCTGTCTCTCTCTCTGTCTCTTTCTCTGCCTCTCTCTGCCTCTCTCTCTCTCCCTCTCCCTCTCTCTCATCAGATTGTCAACTTGCACTCTGAAGGCTCCCCCAGGCAGTAAGGATCTAGATCTACAAACATGGTGAAGGTACAAGTCTTGGTCTCTTGCCCTGAGCACACAGGAAGTCAGCCAGCCACTGCAAATATAGTTTGCAGTTATATTTAGAGTTCTGTCACCTGAGGGGGTCATCCATTAATTAGGGCACAGTGGCAGCTGCAGCATTTTGGGAGTAAACTGAGGTGGAACAAGGAGAAGTGATGAAGTGGGGTAGAAAGCCAGGTATTGACCCCAGGCTCATTTAAGAAAGCCACAGGGCAGGATGAAAATGCATGGCTTACATTACCCCTAGAGTTGGAAGGCAGACAGGAGGAATTTGACTTTAGAGAGAAACCAGTTCCTGGCCTGTTCAGGGCAAAACCAAAGGCCCTGACATCAGCAGGAAGAGCCCTCGGCCCCTTGGGGCCCCTTGCTGCCTTGCAGGCAGGTGGGTACAGGGTCAGGCTCTCAGGCTCTTTGCTGCTGGGTGAGCTTAAACTGAGGGAGTGACTCCTAAACAGGCAGTCAGCTTCGGTCAGCACAAAGAGCTGAGATCATACGACACCATTCGAAGGGGAGAAATCAGAGAGAAGCTGACATGGCAGGACTTTTTTTTTCTTCAAGCCCCCAAGGACCTTCTTTGCCTCAGATTTGCTTTATCACATGACTGCCTTGGGAGCTAGAGGATGGGCCTTAGATAATTCTGGGTCCAGTTGCTTCTCCTTTTTAGATCTAGAATCTATGCTCATCTTTCTGGTGGGATCCTTGAAAAGACCTCCCAACTACAACTCCTTGTTTTACCCCTCTGATCTATTCCAGATCTTGGCCAACTGTGCTGGCTTCCTACAACCAAATCCTGTCTGGAATGTGTAGATACTTATCTCTCACTTTGGAATCATCTGGATCCCACCTCGGACTCACCTTTCCTTTTGACATGAAATAAACTGTGTATATTTAGAGTCTATAACTTGAAAAGCTTGGACATATGTCTATATCCATAAAATCATCACAACAATCACAATAATGAACACATCTTTCATCTCCAAAAGACTTCTCACACCTTTTGTAATCATCCCATTTCTCCTCATAACCCTCCAACCCACCTCCTATAACAACCACTGCTTTCTGTCACTATAAACTAGCATGCATTTTTTTGACTTTTATACCTAAATAGAATCATACTGTATTTATTCCTTTTTGTCTGGCTTCTTTCTCTCAGCATTAATTATTCTGAGATTCATCCATGCTGCTATGTGTACTAATAGCTTATTTTTTCATTGCTGAGTAGCAGTCCTTTGTATGGCTATATTATATTTATATATTTACTTGTTGATAAACATTTAGAAGGGGTTGGGTTGTATGTTTGTTTGTTTTGTTTATTTTTTGAGACAGCATCTCACTCAAGTGCTTAAGCTATTCTTGAACTTGGGATCCTCCTCCCTCAGCTTCCCAAGTACCTGGATTATAGGTGTGCACCACTATGCCAGGCTTGTTTCCAGTTTTTGATTCTTTGGTGAAGTATCTATTCAAATATTTCCCCATTTTTAATTGCATTGCTATTTATTTAATCTATTTTTTTTCAGACAGGATCTTGCTGTATAGCCCAGACTGTCCTTGAACTCATGATCCTCCTGCTTCTATCTCCTGAGTGCTGGGATCCCACCACACAGGGGTATAGGCAAGCTGTGGACCATCTTCCCCGCTCCCCTACACCTCCAGAGCCATGTGCATGCGAGGCAACCATTGTGCCACTGAGCCACATCCCTAGCCCTTCTTTCTTATCATTACATTTTCAGAGTCCTTTTCTGCACAAAGCAAAAAAAGAAAAAAGAAAACTAAAATGTATATACTCTGCACAAGACTTTATCGGATTTACTATTTGCAAGTATTGTTTCCTAGGCCAGGGTTTGTCTTTTCATTCTCTTAACAGTGTCTGCCAAAGAAAAGTTTCTAATTTAAACTAGGTGTGGCGGTACACGCCTGTAATTCCAGCACTCCAGAGGCTGAGGCAGGAGGATCACCATGAGTTTGAGGCCAGCTTGGATTACATAGTTGATTTTTTTTTCCTTTTACTGATAGTGCTTTTGATAAAGTATCTACAAAACCTTTGCTAAACCGACAGTCATGAGAATTTTCTTTTAGAGTTTTAGTTTTAAGTTTTACAGTTAGCATTGAGTTCTATCATTCATTTTCAGTTTTTTAAAATTTTGTTTTGTTTCTTGAAATGAATTTTTTGTGGTTTCAACACAATTTGTTGAAAAGACTCTTCTTTTTTGACTGAGTTGCCTTTGTAATTTGGTAGAAAATCAATTGACCATATATGTGTAGGTCTATTTCTGGATTCTCTGCTCTGTTCCATTGACCTATTTAAAGAATGGAAAAACTATCCTTTCTGCAGTAAATTGCCTTTACACATTTGTTGAAAATTAATTGACCATACATGTGCAGATCTGTTTCTTGACCCTGTTCCTTCCATTGATATTGGTGTTTATTCACACCAATTAACACATAGCTTTTTATTACTGAAGTTTAATAGTATCTTAAATAAAGTAGTTTGAAGACCTCCAGCACTGTTGTCTTCCATGTTATTTGGCTTCTCTAGCTCCTTTGTATTTCCATATGAATTTTAAAATCAATTCACTCCACTAAATAAAAATCCACTGGGGTTTTGATTTGACTCAAGTTGATTTTGTAGACCAGTTTGGGGAGAATCAACATCTTACCATCTTCTGATCTGTGGCAGTAAAAACAAAGTATCTTTTTGCCCTCTAGTCTTACACCACAATCAGCACAGAAGACTTCTGACAACAGATGTGAATTTCTTCCCCCCAACAAGTGAACAATTCTGCAGCATTGGGCACTAGACATGTGTCCTCTAATTGAATTCAGTTATACACTCTCTACCTGAGATAGCATCAGATCCCACAGGTTGGAGGCTGAGTCCCAAGACTGACTACTGACTGATTACTGACTACTGACTCTCTCTTTCTCTCCCTCTCTCTCTCTGCGCCTCTGTCTCCTTTAGAAGCCAATCACGAGTTTCATGTTGTTTTACTTGTCTTTCTGACTGACCAATTATAAATTGGGATTCCATGACCCTTTCCTCAGCTTCAATTACTCTGCTCATGGACCTCAGGGGAACACATAACTATGTATACTGGTTTATTATAAAGGGTCCTACTAAGAATATAAATGGAGGGATGCATAGGGCAAGTTATAAGAAAGGGCTGCAGAATGTCCAACATGCCACTCTCCAGGAACCTCCAAGTGTTCAGCTATGTAGAAGCTCTGTGAAACCTCTTGGGTTTTTATGGAGACATCATTGCAAAGGCATGATTGAGGCACAGACAATCTGTCAAAATGTGATCAGATAAAAAGGGTATGATCAAACACTAAACTGAGTGGGGAAGCTCAGCAAGGCCTGTTTACTTCAGCATTCTTTGCTAATCTGTGCAGCATTCTTCCCCCAAGGTATGGGAGGACCCCTCTGGAATGAGAAGTCTTATGACCTACTATTAAACAAGAGTAGGTCACAGAATTTAATAATGGCCAACTCCAGTACAGAAGGGTATGGAAAGATTAGTCTATAACCTGCCCAAGGGAAGAAAATTCTAGTTTTTATGGCCTGCCTTAGGAAAGGAGTTAGGAGCCAAGAACTGTGGATAAAAACTAAAAAATATAATATCACATATTTGGAACATACTGTAGCTCTCCACTTATTTAGATTTTCTATAATTTTTTTCATAAATGTACAAGTCTTATACATCTTTTGTTAGATGTCAGGAAAGTCCTGAGCACTTAAATTTTTGATGGTGCTGTAAATAATATTTTTAAGTTTCAATATCTGATGGATCTTTGCTTGTATATAGAAATACAATCTACTTTTGTATTGTATGCTGCAACAACATTAAACTTACCCATTAGTTGTTGGATCTTTTCTATAGATTCTATAGAATGTCCCACAGACAGTCATATCTTCTCTAAATATAGTTTTGCTTTTTCTTTCCAATCTGGGTTCCTTTTATTCCCTTTCTCTGCTTTATTGTCCTTCTTAGTACTTCCAGTACAATGTTGAATACAAACAAGGAAAGCAGACATCCTGCGTTGACACTGATCATAGGGCTAAAGCCTTAAGTATTTCAGCATTAAGTATGATGTTGGCTATAGGTTGTTTTTGTTTGTTTGTTTTGAAGAGGTCTGGACAGGGTCTCACCATGTAGTTCAGGCTGGCCTTGAATTCACTATTTATCCCAGGATGGCCTCAAACTCATATGGATCCTCCTGCCTCAGCCTCCGAAGTGCTGGGATTACAGGTGTGCACCACCATGCCCAACTATAGGTTTTTCATAGATGCCTCCTTTTGATTAAAAAAAAATTTTTTTAATAATTTTGAAACTATTTTATATTTATCTATATTTACCATTTCCAGTCTCTATTCCTTTGTACAGATTCAAATTTCATTTGATACTATTTTTCTTTGAAAGACTTCTTTTAACATTTCTTTTAATTCAGGTCGTCTAATAATGTTTTTCTAACTGGAAACACTTTTATTTTCCTACTTTATTTTTGCAAGATAATCCCACTGGGTATAGAATTCTAGATTAATAGGTCTTTTTCTTTTTTAGTGCTTTAAAATATGGCTCTACTATCTTCTGGATCTTATTTGACTCCAAGAAAAAAAATTGCTGTTATTTTTATATTTGCTCTTTATATACAACCTGTGTTTTTTTCTCTAGCTGCTTTTAGATTTCTCTTTAGTGCTGGTCTAAAATAATCTGATTATGATGTGCCTTGGTGTGATTTTCTTTATATTTTTTGTACATTGGATTTATTGAGTTTCTGGATCTATGGGGGTATTGTTTTCATCAGGTTTGGAAAATTTTTGTCCATTTTTTCAATACCTTCCTCCTTCTGGAACTAGAGACCCAGTTTTGTTGTTTTTTTGAGACCCAGTTATTTGAGACCCCAGTTACATGTATGTTAGGCTTCTTGTAGTTCATTGTTATTTATTTATTTATTTATTTATTTATTTATTTATTTATTTATTGGTACTGGGGACCAAACTCGGGACCTTAAGCTTGTGAGGCAGGCGCCAGAGCCACTGAGCTAAATTCCTGGCCCCTACTGTTAATTTATTTTCAGTCTTTGTCTTTCTCTGCCTTTCATTTTGGATCACTTTTATTACTGTATCAAGTTAACTAATCTAATCTGCCATATCTAATCTTCTGTAGACTTCATTTAGTATACTTTTTGCCTCTAGAAGTGTGATTTGAAATACATATTTATATACCTGCTATGTCTCTTAACATGTTCTTGTCCACTAATCCAATCATCACGGTCATTTCTGGATCTGTTTTGATCAATTGATTTTTCTATCCATTATGAGTTGTATTTTTCTGATTCATTGGATGCTTAGTAACTTTTCATTGAAAGATGTTATTCTAGATAAAGTCAAACCCTCTCTGAGGAAGTAACAAACATCAGATTGGAAACTGAGATTGAAATGTGACAAGTAGCCTTTTTATTTTTGACTAATATTTATAAGAAGAAAGTGATGTCTCATTTTAATTTGTATTTTTCCTGATTGCCAATGAGGCTAAGTATCTTTCCAACTTTAATGGCCACTTGAATTTCAAAAAGAAAAAATTTCATATGCCTCTTGCCAATTTTTTCCTATTGGTTTGTGCATCTTTTACGTGTTGATTTATAATCTTTGGGGGGGGGTACTGGGGATTGAACTTGGGACCCTGCACTTGCAAGGCAGGCAGCAAAACTACTGAGCTAAACCCTGCTATAATCATTTTTTAAAATAGGAGGGAAAACAATTCTTTTCTTGTCAGATAGTGTAGATATTTTTCACAATTTGTCTTTTGTCTTTCAGATTTGTACTTACTACCCCTATACCTATATTGTAGTTCACTCTTGCTCTTTGTGAATCAATTTCCCTTACCCTGCTGCATTTTTCTCCAAAATTCTTTGCACTAGAAATATATACTTTCTTGTGTCTTTTAACCAGAAGTTAAACTTTAGAAGAAGAGACATATCTGTTTTACTTACTGCCTTATTCCCCAAGCATCAAAAACAGCACATAATTCATACTCCTCAAATATAATTATGGCAGGGAGGTATTAATCTGTTTCAGTGTTTTTTGTTTTCATTGAAATGATAACCTCTTTGGTCGGGGATTTAGCTCAGTGGTTTTGCTGCCTGCTGTGCAAGAGCAAGGACCCGAGTTCGATCCCCGGTACCAAAAAAAAAAAAGATAACCTCTTCAATTATGGTTTCTGACCTCACAATGTATTTAGAAAGCTTTCATCATACTTCAAGAATATTTGTTTTTTGCCGAACACTTGTGTTGATGTAAGATATTTTACCCAGAGCCAGAAGCAAACAGGCAGTCTATGAATGGTTTAGCATCAGTTCCTCAGGAACATGCAGTTGCTGGATGAATGTAGGGGTGGTCTTGTTTCAGACCTCACCCTGTTTTCTAGGAGGAAGGGTTTCTATATCTACCTGGTTCTGGTGCATGCAAGTCATGTTGTGTGGAATTAATTTTGTTATGTGAGATATGATTCCAGTTTTACCAATTAATTTTCCTCTTATTCTATTCCTTGGCAACCACCATTCTACTTTGTGTTTTTATGAATTTGACTGCTCTAAGTACTTCATCAAGGGATTGTAGCTCAAGGGTCAAAGCAATTGCTTAGCTTGTGTGAGGTTCTGGGTTCCCAGTACTACAGTGGAAGAGCGAAAGCTGTATGTACTTCAATTTGAGTGAAATAATAAAATACTTGGGTTTTTTTGTGTGTGTGACTTACATATTCTACTTAGCAGAATGTCTTCATAGTCCTTCTATGTTGTAGCATGAGTCAGTATTTCCTTCTTTTTAAGGCTAATATTCTGTCCTATGTATATGCCATATGCTGTTTATCCTTTTATCCAATGGTGAACATTTTGGTTGTTTCTACATTTAGGATACTGTGAATAATGCTGATATGAACTTGGGTGTACAAATATCTCTGTACCATTTTAAATACATATCAACAGTGCATAAAGGTTCCAGTTTCTCCATATTCTTGCCAACATTTGTTATTCTCTCTGTGTCTGTCTGTCTGTCTCTCTCTCTCTCTCTTTCTGTGTTATAAGTAGCCATTTGTAAGATTATATCTCATTGAGGTTTTGATTGTCATTCTCAGCAGTGATGTTGTGTCTTTCCATGTGCTAGTTGACCAATTCTATATCTTCTTTGGAGAAATGTCTATTCAATTTCTTTGCCATTTTTAATTGTAATGGTTTTATTGTTGTTGAACTAACAATAACTTTTAACATTTTTGTTTAATATTTTAAGAGATAGGGTCTCCCTATGTTGCCCAAGCTGAGCCCAAACTCTTAGGCTCAAGCCACCTTCCTGTCTCAGTCTCCCAAGTAGCTGGGACTATAGGCACATGCCACTTCACACAGCTTATTAATGAATTTTCAGTGATTTGAATGTCAAATCTTTATACAAATTAAATAAAACAATAAAAAAAATAAGTGTAGCATTTAGGGAGAGTTGGAGAGAGAATCTCTGGTTAGGATCTCCTTTCCCTGTCTGGGCTCTCAGTTTTCATAACTGCTTTCTTATGCTCCTCCCCTCAACCTGGAGACTTGAATCTCCCATGGTTTCTGCACATATCCTGAGCCAGCAGGGTGATTGGGTTCTCTGGGGCTCCTTTTTATGTGTGATGGCTTATTATATAATTTAACAATTAGTCACTGATGGGATGATGGGCATCATTTGGTGGTAGAAGTGAGTCTGTCATGCTCAGCCACCTCATCTTTGACAAAGGAGCCAACTACCATCACTGGAGGAAAGATAGCCTATTTAATAAATGGTGTTGGAAAAACTGGATTTCAACCTGCCAAAGATTGAAACTAGACCCATACCTATCACCATGCACTAAACTAAGATGAAAGTGGATTAAAGATATAAATATTAAGACAGAAACACTAAACTTGCTGGAAGATAAGTTAGGTAGAACTCTTGAAGACATTGGCATAGGAAAAGACCTCATGAACAAAACCTCAGCAGCACGGGAACCAGCAGCAAGAATGAACAACTGGGATCTCATCTTATTTAAAAGCTTCTGCACTGCAAAAGAAGCCACCAACAGAGCTAACAGACAACCTACAATATGGGAAAAAAATTTTACCAGCTGTACCTCAGACAAAGGACTACTATCTAGAATATATAAAGAATGGAAAAAAATCAGACACCCCTCAAATTCAAAGACCCAGTTCAAAAATGTGCATCTGAAATGAACAGACATTTCTCAGGCAAGGAAGTAAAAGCAGCAAACAAATATATGAAAAAATGTTCAACATCACTCATCATTTGAGAGATGCAGATGAAAACAAGACTGAGATTCCACCTCACCCCAGAAAGAATGGCTGCTATTAAGAAATCAACCAATAACAAATGCTGGTGGGGGTGTGGGGAGAAAGGAACCCTTCTCCATTGCTGGTGGGAGTGCAGACTGGTGCAACCACTGTGGAAATCAGTACGGAGATACCTCACAGAACTAGGACTAGAGGTCCCATTTGACCCAGCTATTCCCCTGCTGGGTATCTTCCCAAAAGAATTAAAAGAATCATACCACAGTGATATATGTGCACCCATATTCACAGCAGCACAGTTTGTAATAGCTAAAGCTTGGAAACAGCCCAAGTGCCCATCAACTGGAAACTAGATAAAGAAAATGTGTTTTTTTTTATAAAATGGAGTACTACTCAGCCATAAAGAACAAAAAACTAGAGTCATTTATAGCTAAATGGATGCATATCAAGGCCATACTCTTAAGTGAAATAAATAGGACACACATGTGTAAATACCGAATAGTTTCTCTAGTGTGAAAAACTGATAGTGTAAACAAGGGTTAAAATGATTAAAATGAATAATTGATAATTTGAAATAGGAAAAAAGGTCCAAAGATGAAAGAGTGAAGGGAGGGGAAGGGGAAAGGAAAAGAGGGAAAGGAAAAACTATGAGAAAAGAAAAGAAATGGAAATGAAATCTATGTAAATAGGGAAGGGTGGAGGGGTGAAGGGTGCACAGGTAATGGGGGAAAAAAAAAAGAACCAAGATATATCATGTACAGGTACAAACACCCAACAATAAATGTAAACGAACTGTATACCTAAAATGTACCAATAAAAGAACTAAAAAAAAAAAAAGAAGTGAGTCTGTTTCCAAACTTTTGGCGATTTATAATTTTCACTGAAAATTCCACCAAGAGGCAGGGTTTACTGACACTTGCCAGGCTGTAAGGTTTGAGAATTTTTTCAGCTTAACAGATGCTGAAATGAATTCTTACCACTCAGCTTTGGTAGTTGCCAGGGCAGACACCATGGGGAGAACTCTCCAGGGCTGTGCTCTTAAAGGCTCCGAGATGCCTTCAGCCAGAGGACTTCCCTCCCTGGATCTACAAATCTCTCCTCCAGAGAATCCCTGAGGCTCCTTTGGGGTAACCCTGTTCTTTCTGGCTCCAGTTCTCCATCCATCCACTCAGGCCAGGCCCTTGAGGCCTCCGTGGTATGGTGAATACTCAAGGCTGCCCCAGCCCTAAGGGGTCCAGCTTTAACCAGGCAGCCTTAGTGGCCCAATTGCCCCTCCCCTATTGCTTTGCCTCCATCTGGTGGGCCCCTGTTTCCAAAGGATCTGGAATCTACCCTAGCTTTGTAATGCCCCCCCTTTCTGGCTGTCCCTCAAAGAAGCCCTCAGATCTTTCACAGCAAAGAGTTTCATTGCAGAGTGCAGCAGGAATTCCTGTAGTGGGTAAAGATTTAACAATTAAAGCTCTGGTTTGCCAAGAAATGTGAGAGCTTTGATTCTTGGTCTACAAAGAGCTCCTGATTCTCTTCCTCTCTCAACTTCTGTTAATTTGCTCTTCTTTCTAGTTCCTTAGCCTTAAGCACACACTTCCTATCTCTGGTACTATTAACTTCATTAAAATTATTATCAACAGGTAGAGAGAAAAAAATGCATTTCATCATAAAGCAAGCACTGTCTAAATTCTAGAAGACATCCTTTCAAGTTATAAGATGCCAATTCTCTGTTAAGAATAGATAACTGGGGCCAGGGATCTAGCTCAATGGTGCCACCACCTGCCTCGAAAGCACAAAGTCCTGAGTTTGATTCCCGGTACCAAAAAAAAATAGATAACTGATAGCACTCAAAAATAATTCTTGTCTATAGATATGGAAATTCTATTCTATCTCATAGAAATGGAATTTTCTTTCCTATCTGTTAGTCATCTTTGGGTTATTATATTTATCACTTTCCTGTCATTGGGACAAAATATCCAGCATGTGCAGCTTAAAGGAAAGGAGATTTACTTTGACTCAGTTTTCAGAGATTCAGACCCTAATGAGTTGGGTCTAAAGCAGAAACAGCATGGCAGAGGAAAACTCCTCACCTCCTAGCAACCAGGAAGCAGACAAAGAGAATAGAGGAGGCAGGGACAAAAATTATAACCTTCTAGGTCACATCCCAGTGACCTGCCTCGGCTAACTAGGTCCCACCTTTGAACACAAGACTTTGGGGGACATTTTAGACTTAAACCATGACAGAATACCAGAGACCACCCACTTTTAATAAGAAAGGTTTGTTTTAGCCTGGTTTCAGAGGTTTCAGCTTTGCTAGGCCTTGCTGTCTTTGGGCCTATGGTAAAGCAGTACTTCGTGGTGGGAGCATATAGTAGAGGAAGCTGCTCACCTCGTGGCAGTTGGGAAGCAAATGTAGAAAAAGAGGAAGCAAAGTGCAAGGACCCGAGTTCGATCCCCAGTACCAAAAGAAAAAGAGGAAGCGCCAGTGCCAATATCCCCTTCAAGGGCATGCCCCAGTGACCTAACTTCTTTTCATGAGGCCCCGCCTCCTAGAGGTTCCACTACCTCCTAATAGCTCATGGGTAGGAGACAAACCCTTCAACATATGGGCCTTTGAGGGACATTCAAGATCCAAACTAGAGCAACATCCCATTCCCTTTGTGAAAAAACTAGTTTCACTTACATTTATGCACGCAATATTCCTCATCTATAAATGTTGTCTGGCCTTTGGGTTTCCTTTTAAACCTATTATGTCATATGCCTCATTCCCTCTTTGATTACTGACTAAAACAATATATTTTACAGGTGTTAATTTTTATATTAGCATGAGACAGATGATTTCACTTTTTATTGAAAATTAACCTTTAACACTAACTGGGTAGGCCTCTACACCTATAAAAATCCAACTCTCCAGCATTGAGACCCAAAGGAGCCCTAATCAACCACAACAACAGGCGTGACCTGGTTCCACTTCACATGTCCTCTGGCCTACAGTGGAGATGCATCCTGGTTCACACAGGAAACCCCATGTGTGGTTGGTGAACATGGCATGAAGTCAAAGTTGTGACTTTTCTTGATGGTTAGGGGAAGGCTTGCTTTGAAAGTTTGATTTTACTTTGTTTAGTAACAGTTCAAGATAGCTTGGGAGCCTGGCTATGTTTGCCTTTGCCAGAAAGTAAAATGGTTGGCTTTTGAAATTTTAAGAAATAGTATATCCTCTTTCAGGAAAGAGTTGCTACCAGGGTCAGGAAGGAGGGGACAACGGAGAGTTAGAGTCCAGTAGATTTCAGTTTAGAAAGATGAGAAATTCTGGAGATGGATGGTAGAGATAGCTATACAGCAACATAAATGTACTTACTGCCACAGAACTATGTACTGAAGACGTTGAAATGATCAGTCTTATGATATATACAGTTTACCACAGTAAAGAAGAAAAAAAATTTGTTAATTTGAATTCTTTTCTGGGTAGGACTGAAATTAGATAAATGTTCACAGGCACTCAGAGTGTGAACCTTTTTAAAAATTGTGATATAAAAAAACCCCATCATCCTCACACACTGTCCCCTCAGTTCTCAGTCAACAGTGACTGTGACCAACCATTAATGGGGCTCTGTGGCCCAGAATGGAAGAGATAGAAAGGATATTGCATAAAATGATGTAGTATTTGCATATAACTTTCACACATCCTCCCTCATACTTTAGACCATCTCTAGATTATTTAAACATCTAGTACAATGAAAATGTTATTAAATAGTTATTATACTGTTTGCTTAGGAAATAACAAGGAAAAACCTTTTATACATTCAGAACAGTTGTAATTAAAAAATTTTTTTTCAAATCCACTGTTGGTTAAATCCACGGACATGGAAGTAGTGGATAAGGAGGGCTAACTATGGGTATTGTTTTGAGAGAATTGTTTTAGTATATGTGCTCCTGAAGGGAGCACTAAAAGCACCGTTTTGGTAGCAAATTACAGCAATATTCCTTGAGCTAGTTTAGACACAAACAAGAAGGTATCAGAAGGAGCCAGGAAGTGTTGAGGATACATTAGTTTCCTGTTTCTTCTGTATCACCTATTTCATGGCTCAAAACACAAATGAGACTAGGGATATAACAGTATTTGCCTTGCATCCTCAAGACCCTGTATTCAATCTTTAGCACCACAAAACAAACAAACAAACACAAATATATTCTTTTACAAATCCCCCAAACTGCAAAAACAAACAAACAAAAAACATAAATGTATTGTCTTACAGTTCTAGAGGTGCCAAAGTTCAGCAAGATAAAATGTGTTGGCAGGCTGGTTCCTTCTGGTTCCTTCTTATTTCCTTGCCTTTTCAGCTCCTAGAGGTACCTGCATTCCTATATAGGTGTGGGAAGCAGCAAATAGGAGCACAGCAGCTCTGGCTGGAAAAATATAGTTGGCAAGGAGGATGGGAATAGTGGAAACATTTTCTCAAACGAAAGAATTGCTATTTACTCCAAAGAAGGAATAAAGGCTTATGAAGACAAAAGAACAGGTATCCACTCTAACTGTGGTAAACAGGTACACCAGGTACAACATTTGCATGGAGCTGAGATATTCTTTGTCCCTGGAGGCATAGTACCTATAGTAGGCTTAGAGGTAGACAAAAGGTTATTCTAGTCACTAGGATTGTGTAAGTTACTCAAAACTCTGGTGACTTAAAAACCATTTAGTTTGCTCACAACTGTTTGGGTCAGGGCCTTGGGAAGGGAGCAGTTCTCACTGTCTCTTGAGCAGTTGCTCAGAATTCACCTGAAGGCCAGGCAGGACTGGATGTCTGAGATGGCTGTCTTGTCATCTGGCTTCTGAAGCTTGCTATTGCCTGATGGCTTAGCTAGGGCTGTAAATAAAGTACCTATGTGGTCTCTCCAGCAAGTTAGGGATCTCAGAGTTGTTGGGCTTCCTATGTGGTAGCTGGCTTCCCCTTGGACAAGCATCTCAAGATGATGAGTCAGAAGCTGCATAACCTTTTCTGATCTAGTGTTCTAAGTTAAGCAGCCTTACTTTCACTACATTCTATGAGTCACTAAGATCAAAGAATTTCTGAGCATGTTTTATTTATTTTTCAGTTTGATTGATTGATTGATTGATTGATTTTGAGACAGGGTCTTGCTATGTAGTTCAGGCTGGCCCTGAACTGGCAATCCTTTTGCCTCAGCCCCATGAGTGTGGAGATTACAGATGTGCACCACCACACCCAGCTTGAGCATGTTTTTAAAACACTGCAATGTAAGTCTAAAGGAAGATGCCAAAGGAATGATGACTAGGCTGGGTTAAACTGACAGGCCACAGACTGTGGGAGACCAGACGGGAAGAATGAGGCCTAACTGGCCTCCTCCTCGGCGAGCACTAAGAAGAAAGAGGGCATGCAAGTGTGCTGACACAATGAATGCAAAATTAAAAACACCTGAGATCCTGTTGTTTCCCCAGACAAATACCATGGAGGGAGGGAGACAGATGAATCCTGTGTAACTCTAATTGCTTGTGCCCCTGTCTGAGTGAATAAAGCCAAGGTGTGCCAGTCACTTGGGGGTCTATGTTGAAGGGAGACATGAGGCTCCTGGCCCTCCACATTTTAACCTGATCCTGTGTCTCTTTATTTTTCATTCTTGTCACCACTTGGTCAGGTTCGAGCTCTTAGCTGGTTCCTATAACAGACATCTTCTAGGTTCTATTGACAGGTAAAAAATAAATAGAATATGATCAAATCGGCCCCCAGTCAGAGATGGTTAGGGATGGAGCTAGTGAATCTGCATTTGGGAATGAAGAAGTTTCAAGAATGAGAAATGAAAATCACTAGTGTCTTTACATCCCCATTTCAGGGTGAATCCATAGCCTCACTTTTACCAGCTCCTAGAAGCTGCCTCCCTTTCTTGGCTCACAGCTCCTTCTTTCCATCCCTCCCCTCTCTTGCTTCTATCATCCTATCTCCTACCACTCACTCTGAGTTTTCTACATCCTTCTTAGGAGGATCTATATGATTACATAGGGCCCACCTGGATAACCCAGGACAATCTCTCTACCAAAAAAATTTTCAATCACACTGCAAGGTCCCTTTTACCATCTAAGGTAACATATCCACAGGTTCTGGAGGATATGCCACAGGTGGCCTCCTGCCCACCCCAAATACTACACACCTCACAGTCAGGCAGGAAAGATACCACTTCAATGACATGGGAGCAGGGAGGGGAGGGAGAGGAGCTGCAACACCTGCTTTACTACTATTTTTTTTTTTTTGGTACCGGGGATCGAACTCAGGTCCTTGCGCTTGCACAGCAGGCAGTGAAACCACTGAGCTAAATCCCTGCCCCTGCTTTACTACTGTTGTAGGTTGGTTAGTGACAGCTTAGTAATGACTTCCATTTCCACCCAAGGGCTCTGGCCTCCCATACTCTCTCATTTATAAAGAGCTCAGCTGGGCATGGTGGCACACGCCTGTAATCCTAGCACTCAGGTGGCTAAGGCAGCAAGATCACCATGAGCTCAAGGGAAGCCTAAATTACCTTATAAGACAAGACCCCCCACATGTACATCAAAAAGATGAGCTCTTACCTGGGTGTGGTGTTGCATGCCTGTAATCCCAGCTAGTTGGGAGGCTGAGACAAGAGGATCAAAAATTTGAGGCCAGGGGCCAGGGATTTAGCTCAGTGGCACTGTGCCTGCCTCACAAGCACAAGGTCCTGAGTTCGATCCCTGGTACCGCAAAAAAAAAAAAAAAAAAATTGAGGCCAGGCTCAGTAACTTAGTGAGGCACTGTCTCAAAATAAATAAAAAGGGTTGGAGATGTAGTTCAAGACTCCCTGAGTTCAAGTCCTAGTTCTGCTAAATAAATAAATAAATAAATGCGACAAGTTCTTGTATTTGTAATTCATAAACATATCCAAACATCCTCAAACAATAAAAAGAAAAAATTTAAGTCTCCCAAAACTCCACCAATTCATAGGTAACAACAGATCACATATTAATATACAACTTTTGTACATGGATTTAAACATATAAATTTACAAAATTGTCATGTCTGTTGTCTTATAACGGACTTCATTCTTGCAATAATGTATTGTAATCACTTTTCTATGGCAATATATACAGAATTACATTGCTGATTTCATTGGTTTCATAGATTATATATAATAATATTTTAACTGGTACACAACTGACAGTAAGTTACTTCTAATTTTTCACTATTAGGTTTATCCTAAACCTCTCTGCCATTTGACCAGGTATTATTTTAGGGAAAATTTCTAACCCTGGGCTTGCTGAGTCAAAGACATGCTCATTTAATACTTAGATATCTTCTGGGTTAAATTGTGTCTTCAAAAAGTCATGCTGAAGTCCTAACATCTAGTACCTGGGCATATAACCTTATGTGGGCCTTTGCAGATTAGGTCAGGATAAGGTCATTAGGTGGGTCCTAATCTGTTATGACTAGCATCCTCACATAAAGGAAAAAATTTGAACACAGACAGAGCATAGAGAGGAGGCCACATAGAGACAGACATGTAACAGCTGAGGTAGAGAGGAGACTGGCAAAGCTGCAAGTCCAGGAATGCCGACGGTGGCCAGCTATCCCCAGAAGCTACGAAGAGGGAGGGAAGGATTCTATTAGTCTCATGTGTGTTCTGCTGACACCTCGATCTCATATTCCTAGCCTGAAGAACTTTTGAGACCATAATTGTATTTGTTTTAAACCACCTAGTTTGTGGTACTTTGTTAAAGCAGTTGCAGCTAACCAAAACAGTTGCATAATGCCAACTGCCTTCCAGAAATGCTGCATCAGTTTAAATTCGCACTATAATAAACTGTCTTTTTAACAGAAAGAAAGAATAACCAAGGAAACAAAACAAAAATTTAAAAATAATCTGTCTTTACCTGGGCATAGTGGCACATGCCTGTAATCCCAGCACTGAGAGGCAGAGGTAGGAGGATGGTAAGTTTGAGCCAAGCCTGGGCAATTTAGCAAGACCCTGTCTCAAAATAAAAACTTTTCAAAAGAGGACTGGAGATATATCTCAGTGCAAAGTCTCTGGGTTTAATCCCCAATACTGAAAAAAAAATCCATCTTTATACAGTATATGTTTCTTTAACATAGGTGACATGTAATAACTTCACATATTTGCTAGTGATGGCATTTCTGCTAGGGAATGCCTATATATAGTTTTTCCTGTTCTGGGGGTTGAACTCAGGGCCTTCACACTGAAATGCATTCCCAGCCCCTTTAAAAATTTTTTTACATTTTGAGACAGGATCTTGCTAAGTTGCTAAGTTGCCCAGGATGGGCTCAAACTTGTGATCCTCCTGTCTCAGCCTCCAAGAGCATTGAGATTACAGGTATAGATCACCACCTGCAGCCTATAAATACTTTTTGCCCATTTTTCTTTGGGGATGTTCATCTTCTTTCTTTTTAGCTTATGAGATGTTTTCAAATTAGGAACATTAGCACTTTACCATTTTTGTGCCAAATATTTATCCCCATTCAGACATCTATCTTTCACAAATGCAAATGGTTATGACTTCTGATTTTATCAGAATATTTTTCCCTACTTGTGATTACTTTTAAAAGAAAATTACTCACATTTTCTTCTAGTACTTTTCTACTTTCATATTTTGAAGTTAAATCTTTGATTTGTCTGGAATAAGTTTTCCTGCAAGAAGTTGCCCACCTGTGTCCTATGATTCCAGGTATCAGACTACATTATTACTAAGCTTCCAAGCCTCTAGTCTCCAGTGACGATTCCTACCAATGTACCAGTTGCCACTACAAGGGCTTTCTTCCATATGGGGTGCTTCCACCCTTTTGTTCTGGTTCTACTTTTTTTTTTTTTTTTTTTTTTTTTTGGTACCAGGGATCAAACTCGGGACCTTGCACTTGTGAGGCAGGTGGCAGAGCCACTGAGCTAAATCCCTGGCTGGTTCTACATTTTGATGCCACATAATATAAGCAGACCTTCCGTGTCAGCAGTTTCATGATTAGAAGCCATAAAGCATGATCCCCTGAAATATTATTTCTGTCCATACAGCTCTTTCTTCCATTGTTTCACATGGATTAAAGGACACTTGTGAAGCACCACAAGAAGTAAGATCTTAATTTTATAAATGATTTGGATTCTTTAATGGGCAGAAACAAATGGGAGAAGCTGGGTACTACCTAGTAGGATGTTGACAAGTTCATTAAATCATGGGGTGAAGGGTGGACTGGAATTCCTCCTGGATATCCTCTGGTCTGACAATCTTCAGCTCTATGGCTTCCAGAGGTGACCTTTTTGCCGGTCAAGCCATTCCCCTTGAGAGGTCAGGTCTGGCTCAGAGGTCTAAGAAGAGGAAAGCCCCACAGACGACCACCAGAGGGCAAACTCCATTCTCCTTGCCCTTCTCTGGTCAGACAGCTAATCTAGGCCTTTAGGGCCACACAGATGACATTTCAGTTGTGCAGAAAGAAGGTCAAACGTGACAACCCCAATTTCCTGCCCTCCTTTTGTGTTAATACAAGTGATGGAGTCAGGGGAAGAGTGAGGTGGCAAGGAAATGAGCAGGTCCAGATCCCCTGGTGTAGGTCCCTAAACTTTGCTTTCAGACCACCACCTGCCTAATATATTAATTCCTCGTCAGCTGTGCAGCTGTCTGCTGTTCTCCAAACCTCTGGCTTTGTCTGTCTATATTCTCTCCACTTGATGAGCTCCTACATGTCCTTCAAAGCCCAGTTCAAATGCACCACCCAGACCCTCTCAGCATTCTCACTTCTGTGCTTCTACAGCACTAGCTTTGGTTAGTAATTATTTATGTGCTCTTCTGTCCTGTATAACAAGGGCTCCACCCATGACCTGGTCAGCTTTAAGTCTGTATCTACATAGGTCCTGAACTTCACCTGCATTACATGTCTTCACCTTCTCCTACCATAAGGAACTTTTTTTTCATTCTTGGAGTGTGAGGGATCAAATTCAGAACGTCACACATGTTAGGCAAGAGCTCTATTACTGAGCCATATCCCCTACCCTTTTCATTTATTTTATTTTATTTATTTTTATTTTTTGGTACCAGGGATCGAACTCGGGACCTTGCACTTGCAAGGCAGGCGCTGGAACCACTGAGCTAAATCCCTGGCCCAATTTTTTATTTTTGAGACAAGTCTCTCCAAACTTCCCAGGCTAGCCTCAAACTTGTGATTCTCCTCCCACAGCCTCCCTAGGAGCTAGGATTACAAGTGTGTGCCACTACATGCAACTGAGCCCCAAGGGACTTTCTTGAGGGCAAATGCTGTGTCTGATTATCTACTCTAATCTTTGCATGGTCCAGTCCAATGCCTGGAAAGTAGACCTTCAAGTTTCATAGACTCCTTTTGTTGCCTCCTTTTGTGCATGTAACTCGCTTCTCTCTGTGGATGAGTCAGCTTCTTTATTTAGTCAACAAGTAATTATGAGGGATTTTCTGTTGTTCTCAGTGTTGTGGTTGGGGAGGGTGGTCCAGAAAGTGTCCTTTTATCCAGGAGTTTACCATTTGGGGATAGCAGACAATAACAAAAGAGAGCAAGAAAGCAGAGCGAGTGAGATAGCTGAATAGGTATTTTCTGCTGTTACACACACACACACACACACACACACACACACACACACACACACACAGAGTGCACTGGTTCTGACAACCATTCATGGACTAGAGTCCCTAGAGTAAGTTTGTGGGAATCCAGGAGTCCAGGAAAGTTCTAACATACAATTAGAGAAGAAAGTCTAAAAACAGACACATTGAAGAAAGGAAAAAGAAGTTTCACTTTACCTGCATCATCCTTCTCCATGGTGGCACAGCTCAGTGCCATGAGAAACCCCCTCAGCCCATGGTTCCTTCCGCAGCAGAAAATAAGAGTGTAGTTAATGAGTGTCCAGCTTCCCCAGCTTTGCAGAACAGCTTTAGGTCAAATAAGAAAGAGCACAGCCTTTGCAAACAGAAAGATTTGGGTTCAGTCATCTCCCCGGCTGTGCCAAGTTGACTCAATGATCTGACCTCTGGTGCTCTCATCTATAAAACGGAGATGATAACCTTCCAGATAAGGGAAGATCAGGTGACATAAGGAATGTAAATCACTAGTTCCAAGCCCTTGTCCCCAGCAGGTGCTCGATAATGGGATTTATCAATTTGGTGGTGTGCTGGAGCTGGCCTAAAAAGCCCCAGCAGAGCAACTTGTTTCACACATTTCCTCGCAATTCCAAGTCTAATGATAACATGTTGGTATCTTGGAACTGGCCACAGCAGGAATATTTACACCATGGAAATTAGCAAATACTATAAATACTACACATCAGGAATATTCTGAGCAGGTTGCTAAACTTTTACCAGATATTCCAGGTTATCACCATCATGGCTGAGAGTTAAAATAACTCATTCATTCCCAACAGCCCCAGTGGTATTAGTACTATACTAATGTAACTGCTCATTTTCATCAGAAGCAGGAGATTATGAGCCTTGCTGGGAATTCTGTCTCACAGTGTTGTAGGAAGTGACCCTACTCAGTCACAACAGTCCACTGGTCACATTTCTTCATGTGGCCCATGACACACCCTTAGAAACAGAAAGTCTTCCCCTTTCCCCCTCCAGGCAGAAGCTCAGGCAGCAATTCCAGGATTCCCAAAGGTTGCAAGAGCTGCTTTCACAAGATGATGTGTTTGTCACACCTGAGTGGGTCTCTTCCCCAGACATGTCTCTGAGTAGACTCAGGGTCCTGTCTTTATTCTTGAGCTCCAAGTTGCCATGTCCAGGAATACTCAGAGCAGATCTCTCTGTGGGGACACCTCACCCAGCCACTGCCAAGTCACCACTCTGGAGCCTGCCCCTCCCAGAGTCCCACCTCACACCCTAATGGTCCTCAGGTGGGCTTTGTAGGAGCACTAACAGGTAGTAAGGAGATCCTAGCTTCTTGGAAGCCCAGGGCTGTCATCTTCCCCTTAAAGAGGAATTGTTGCCTGGTGATGGCACCTGAATGCCTCCTACCCACCCACATACACAGGCTGACAAGGAAGGGGAAGTGTGGTCAGACTCTCGCTCACTGCCTCTAGGGTTGGGTGAAGTCCCCTGGGTGAATACCTCTTCTGAGCATGGCACTCAGACCACTGCTGTCTCCTCAGCCGTTCACATCTGAACACTGTGGCAGTTCTGGTAAGTACCTTGGCTTTCCCAGAGATAATTTTCTGCTTTCTCCACCTGAACATCTGCCAGTGTTGGCATCAGGCCATGTGTCCGTGAGAGCAACTGCATGTACTGGGCCAGAGGATTGTAGCTTGAGACGGTGCAACCACTGAGTGGGGTTGGAGAAACACTGGCCTTAAAAGATTTTGCTCTGCCAGTCACTGGCTGGGTGACCTGAGGCAACATTTTAACCTCTCTGGGCTTCTGTTTTCTGGTATGTATATGGAGATGATGACATCTGACAGGTTGAAAAGAAGTAATGGTTGGGAGTGAGATAAGTAAACTGTAGGGAGGTTATTATCATTCCCTGGATTCTGATGGTGAGATTTGGTACTTGATACATGAGAAGACTTTTACGGTACTGTGCTAGAGGTAGGGGTGGGGGTCAAGGCCTTGACTAAGAGAATTTAAGCTGTATCTTGGTGTTCTTGGGTGAAAGAACTGGAGCACCACCAGTCTTAGCATCTTTGTCACTTCACCCTGCCTTTCAGAGACATCAGGATCAAAGTGTGTCAGGCTGGGGTGACGTCATGATTGAACCATCTGCTCCTGCCCCTTGGAAAATTAATTTTCGAGGTGACCTGGGTTTTTCTATTTCCACTTCCACTGTCTTATGTACTTGTTCCTAAAGAGACTCCCTTCCCTGGCCCCCTTGCACACCTGGACTTCTAAAGGCATCAAAAGTGGGCATTGCTGCTAATCATGGTGATGGGAATCTGTAGTCCCAGCAATCAGGAGGCTGGGGTGAGAGGGTTGCTTGAGTCCAGCTTGAGTAACACCTGTTGGAAAAAAATAAAGTGAGCATTGCTGCACCTGTAGAACACAAGCTGGGAGGTTGTTTGTTTTTAAGATTTTTTTTTCCCTATGAAAATTTGAAAACTGCAGAAAAAATAGGGAAAACAGTGACTCCAAATTCTACCACCTTGTCAGAACTACTGTGAAACATTTAACATACTGCTTTCTAGTCCTTTTTCTCCTGGGTATAGATTGTTTTAAGATTTGTGCATTCTGTTTTGATGTAAACACATTCAACAAATGGGACTATAAATGACACCTCTGTAATCTCAGTTCAGATGTTACCTGGTTCACTCCACCAGCCAGAGAGCCATCGTGTGGCAGAGTTTTAAGTTTTCCTCCACTTTTTTAGAACCAACTAAACAAGAAAAAGAGGCAATTTTGTTGGACCCCAGGAAAAAGTTTCAAGTGGTAGAAATCCTGGGACAAGCTTACCAGGAAGCCGAACAATCTGCAGCTGTGGAAAGCTCTGCTGAGGGAAAACATCACACAGAAACATTTTGGAAACATTAGAAAACTGGTTTGTTAGGGAATAGGGACTAGAAGTTTCTTAAAGAAATGATACCCAGGGCCAGGGATTTAACTCAGTGGCCCCACGCCTGTCTCAAAACCGCAAGGTCCTGAGTTTGATCCCCGGTACCAAAAAGAAAAAAGAAAAAAAAAAAAAAGAAATGATACCCAAATTTTTGAAAAAGTGTTTATTTTATACTTAAGAGCAAGGCTAGGTAGTAGGGAAAGATGAAACCTGCTCTCTCACATTAAAATATCCAAATCATATTGCCATGTTTTCTTCCTGTCCAACCACATAATCGGGTAATGTTATGTGAACATGGCATAGACACAATTTTGAATTCTGCTGTTTTGTGTTTTGTTTTGGTTTGGTTTTTGGTTTTTGGACAGAAGGTCTCACTATGTAGTTCAGGCTATTTTTGAACTCACTATGTAACCCAGGCTGGCCTCCAACTTGTGGCAATCCTCCTGCCTCAGCCTCCCCAGTGTTGGGATTACAGGCATGTGCCACCACGCCCAGCTTTTGTTTTGTTTTAAATTATCTCCCAATAATTATCTCATGATGTTTTCTTCCTAAGTATCACTCTATTGCTGTACCCTATCCCATCAAGTAATTCTGAAATGTACTTGCAGTCTACCACTATTTGACTTGCAAGTAACTCAATGCTATTTATACATTTATGCATTCAGATCTTTCTTGAGTGGCTTCTTGGGCTAGATTTCTACAAGTATTATTGAATCAATGGATTTAGCAATTTTTAAATGTATTATCATTTGCTTTCCCCAAAATTTTTTAACCCATGTGCACTGGCCATGTGGGAGGATCAGTTTCACCTCAATTTTGTCAGAATAGGATTTTATCATCATTTTTCATTTTTTGCTATCAAATAGATGTAGTTTCTTACTCTGGGCAGACAAATATGCCAAATAAGAAACAGGCTATGATGAGTGAGCAGGTGTAGACAAAGTTGAGTCCTGTAATGAAATAAATCAGACTCAAGATTAATCTGAGAGCTGACATGGTGTGATAAGCTATTGCACTGAGAGAACCATGTTCAACAGCATGACTAGGCTCAACCACCTCCTTCATTTTGTAGGGTTTATGATCAGATGTAATGTCTTTTTTATGGAACAATAAGCACATTGTCATCATTATGGCATGATACATAATAACAGAACACAGAATAAGGATATCGTCAGAGAATACTCTATTGAAATGATGTTATATTCTGTCCATTCCTTCAGTATAGAGAAATATGAGCTTATTCACATTTTATATTAAAAAAACAACGTATAATTCTATGTTTAAAACAATGTTTGTAAATAAATTCACAAGCATTTCATTTATGCCCTGTGTTTACTTTAATAAGACATTGCATGTATAGAAGGATGTGCTTGGGGGCAGCAATCTGGCTATCATGAAACTGCATTTACATGTTATTTTTAAAACAGGCTAGCAATGTTGCCTAATGGTACAGAACTTGCCTAACATACATGAGGCCCTGGGTTCAATCCCCAGCACCACCACCACCACCACCACCACAGCAAAACCCTCACAAATTCACCAATAAAATTTCCACAAGGTGACACAAAAGAAAGATATAAATTTGTAAATATGTTTACATATTTTCTTTAGCAACAGATACAATGGATATAATTTATGTTTAAACAATATATACACATCAATGTACTAAAAAAAAAGACCCAAAATACTTTTTTGCGTCAACATGTGTACATATTATAATCATCTCATAATAAATTTAATTGGCAAAGAGGCTAAACTCATCATAATATATAATTAAAAATCAACAATCAGGCTGGTGATGCAGCTCAGTGGCACCATGCTTGCCTGGCAAGTGCAAGGTCCTGAGTTCAATCCCTGGTACAAAAAAAAAAAAAATCAACAATCAACAACAGCCTTTTTTCACCATGCACGTCCTCCCCTGAAACCTTCCTTAGCCTGTATCTCCTCCTTTCCCCCAGAAGCCCAAGGCCCAGCCCTCTATTAAGCTCTGTATAAAGTTCAGCCCTCTTGTTCTTCTTTGAGTTCACACTCCCCTGAATATTATTTATAAATTGGTATGTTCTTCTTTTTTAAAAAAAATCAAGAGTCAGGGCCAGGGATTTAGCTCAGTGGCATGGAGCCTGCCTCAAAAGCACAAGGTCCTGAGTTTGATCCCTGATACCAAAAAAAAAAAAAAAAAAAATCAAGAGTCACAATAGCAGAACACCATGACTCACTCAAGACTGCATCCATAAAGACCAGTAGTTTTTCCTTGAATTGCAGGAATGTTTTCAGGAGTTGCACAGTGGCTCGACTTTCTGGCAGAATGTTATCTGACATCCTCAGCAAACTCTAGGAGCTTGCTAATTTTAAAGAACATCAAGTTTTAGTAGTTGTTAATAATTTAAGAAATTTACTGGTAACTTCTCCCTAATTTCTTCATGAAAATGAAAGTATATAGAATTACATGCCATTTGACAAGAGAGTTGAAGAACTGATTGGCTTTTCTGGATGTATTTAAGGCCCATACAGAAGACCCTGTGGTGCTGGCAGAATCAAGCAGTAGGTGGGAGGGAAGGCTAGAGGAGAGAAGAGATATTCTTCAACACCCTACTTCATTTGTCTCCATGCCCCTCCTCCAAGCTATGAGAGTACAAGGATTTATGGTCTTTGATGTTTCTTCTCAATTTTATTTCAAGTATGAATCTGTTAATTATGCAAGTATGGAAATTTTTGCCATTTTTATCGATTTTTACATAATACCTAAATAAAAACAGAACGTTTACTATGCAAATGCAGTTTCATGACAGCCAGATTGCTGCCCCCAAGCACATCTTGTGTACAAAGCACGGAGCTTCCTTGGCCTTGAGCCTCACTGATGGGTCAGTTCCACACCCTGAACATTCCAGTTCTTAGCTGAGGACTGAGTCCAGGCAAGGAGGAGAGAGAGGGCACAGGGAGTCCTTGCAACTGCAGGTTGCAGAGAGGGCCAGCAGGGCACACAGGGGTGGGAGAGTGCTGAGGGATGAAGTTGCTGATGAGGTGGGCAGGGTCCCATTGGACAACAGCCTTGGCCATGCTAAGTGGTGAGGACCTTACACTCCACTCTGCTTCAGTTATAGAGAGCTACCAGAAGGTTTACAACACAGCAGGGACAGGTTTCTTTTTTGGCAGCCAGTAGTGGAACAGATAGGTGTTAAGGGCCTGCAAAAACACACTGGTCCAGGCACAGAGACAATGAAGATTTGGACTAAATTAAGGAAAGTGGGGGCAGAGAGGAAAGAATGGATTTGAAAGCCAAGGTGGAGTTGAAATATAAAGGCTGACTGGATGAGGGGCATGGACATGGGGCCATGGGAGGAAGAGGAATGAAGCTGAGGTGTACAGCCCTTCACAAAAATGGAGGGATAGGGCTGGGGATTTAGCTCAGTGGTTCTGCCACCTGCCTTGAAAGCACAAGGACCTGAGTTTGATCCCTGGTACCAAAAAACGAACAAACAAAAAAATGCACAAAAATGGAAGGATAGAGAAGAAAGACCCTGGACTCCTTTCAGTTACCCTCTGCTCTACCCATGCACACTCAGATTCAAGTTGCCATCAACTATACACATGCCCATTTCTGGCACTGACATCAGCAAAGTCCAAAGGGAGCATGCCTCCTGATCATTATCAGCGACCATCTGGACACTGGAAGGAATTGGCAAGAATCTGCTAATGGGCCGCTGGGTGGAGCCTAGAGTCGTTGCCAAGGCGGACACAGAGACGGGGGAGCCAGCCGGGGCCACCGCCACCCCTCCCCTCTGGGGGCCACTCCTGGGAGTCTGGACTGAGCTGTTGCCACGGGTCATGTTAACTCCACCCACAGTAACAGCTGTGGCCTTACCCAGGATCCTGGGGGAGTTGCAGCTGTATAAAATATTGAGAAAAACCAGTCTGCCTTTTTTTTTTTTTTTTTTTTTTTGAGACAGGGTCTCACAATGTAGTTAAGGCTGGTCTTGAGCTCACTATGTAGCCCGGGCTGGCCTTAAACTCCAGCCTCAGTTCCCCCAATGGTGAATTATAGGTGTGCACCACCATGCCCAGCTTCAATCTGCTTTCTTATTTTAATGCTTTACCTAACAAGGTGATGATGACCTCCAGCAACTCTGAAACTGAAGAAGAGGAAGTTTTGGAAATCATGCCACTGGCGGGCATGGCTTGCAAGCCCCTTCATGTTAGAAGGCTACAGTAGGCTTTGAGAGATTGGGTTACAAACCCTGGCCTTTTCCATCAGCCATTGACTTCCCTTCCGGTCAGTAGCATGCCTATCTATAAATTACCAGAGGGATCATCTACATGGCTGGGAATATCCTGCAGCAGTTACGAAAGGACTAGCAATGCCCATGAACCTCATTTTAAAATCCCCAAATGTGCTGCTACCACCTGTGTGCAGACCTTGGGACAGAGGAAGTCAGACCTGGCAAGGAGTTTAGCGTAGCAGAGTATGGGCAAGTCCAACACAGCAACCCCCCCCCCCCGCCCCGCTACGGGGGATCGAACTCAGGACCTTGAGGTTGCGAGGCAGCCGCCCGCGCCACTGAGCTAAATCTCAGACTCTGGCAAGACCACCAGGCTACAGAAGGCGAGCAAGCTCAGTCTCTCCCCAGCAGCGCTTGGCTCCCCAGGTCTCCGAAGGAGAGCAGCGAGGCCCCGAAGCTGCTGCCGCGCTCTCTGTGGCTGTGTGGAGCGCATGGCACCCACCCTGCCGAAAAGTGATTTGAATGAAGTGAAAGAGCTGCTAAAAACCAACAAAAAATGGCTAAAATGATTGGTCACATCTTTGAGATGAGCCATGATGATCCACACAAAGAGGAAGAAATTTAAAAACACAGTGAAGTATATGGCAGATTTGACTCCAAGAGAAAGGATGGAAAACATCTCACACTTCGTGAACGTACTGTTAATGAACCAGCTGCTCAATTCTGTGTGAAGGATAAGCCCTACTGACACGAAGAGGTGAACTTTTTTGCCCTGGCTAGGCACATTTCTCAAGAAGTCACCTGTAAGTATACTCACAGAACCAAGACAAAATGCAGTGAAAGAGATGAATTATCCTCAAAGAGAGTGAAAATGGAGGATGGGTCTCCAGACTTCCAGGATTCTGTGCAAACATTGTTGCAACAGGCTAGAACTAAGAGTGAAGAACTCGAAGCTATTAGTTCACACCAGCTGGAAAAGGGGATGGCAAAGCAGATGGAGTTCCTGTGTACCCATGCTGGCTATGAGAGGCTGCAGTATGCGGGGAGAAGGCTGTCTGGAGGGAGCTCCGACCCACAGGGGAAATCTCCAAATGCATAATTTACCAGACAACCTCATCATTTTGTGGTGGACGGAGAACTGAGTAGATCTTACTCTGGGGAGGCAAAGTCCCACTCTTCTGAGAGCTTTGGGGTTTTAAAAGACTACCTTCACTCAGTTTTTACCTTGGAAAGGAAAGTCATCAAAACAGAGCCTCAAGATTCAAGATAGCGATTCTCTCACTGTTCTCTGGAAATGGCATCAGATTTAAGGCTAATGCTCCATCATAGAAATAAGCCTTAATAACCAATGTTGCCTCATTCAGCACAGATTTCATAGCCAAAGCATAAAGACTCACTCAGTAGTCTGTGGAAACCAGGAAGACAAAACAACAGCAGGAAAGAGAAAACTGAGTGTTGCAATCTGTAACAAATACTGATCCATTCACATTCCTGTAAGTTGCTTTATGTGGAAAGGCTTACAATGACTAGAAAAAGAGAAAACAAATACTCTAAAAATTTAAGCTAAGGAAAATATTGTGTATTTAATATTTGATAAAACTGATTTTATTTAATAGGATTTTATTTAATGATGTCATTTTCACTGGTTTAATCAGTACACAATAAATATTGAAGGAATGCTAAAATGAAAAGAGTAGAAAATACATCTTACTAATTAACTCAGATTGGATTATATAATAGCTACTTAAGGTGAAACCGAAAGAGGAAGCTACTACTTGGACAGAGAACTTGAAACAAACAGACAACTGTGTGAAAGCACTGATATTTCAGAAGTTGCTAAATAAATTAAGACATAGTAAGTTAACCTTAAATGTGACACCTATGGCGACTTAACAAAGCTATAAGAGATTCTGTGTTTTATATCCAGAAATTCTTCTCCCAGTGCAGGAGTCAAAGAGACACAGTGGCTCTCATGGGAATGTCTGCCCACCAAGGGCTCACAAGAGTGTACAGTTTCTGCATCCACATTTGCAGACATAGTTCTATGGAAGTTTAGGTAACAGCTGTAACTCAATTTATTTTACACTTTCATTTTTTATACCTTCCAAGTCTTTAAATGCAGGGTTTTTTGTAAAATTTATTCAACTTGAAAGTATGTTTTCAATTTCTCTGTTCAATTAATGGACTATGAATATATATATATATATTATATATATGGGGATATACTTGTGTTAATAATGTCCTGGCATAATTATGAGAATTACACATTTGAATCCATAGCAGTACAAAAAAATACAAATCTAACATCTGCAAATATACATTTTTTTTCCTGCTGCTTTAAGAAAAGATATTTGACAGTTTATCTGTTTCCTACAGATTTATCTAACCCAGTTATTGCCTAGAAGGGTGTAGTGGCATAAGCATGTGTCTGGTTTTAGTTCTGCTTTAGATTATAACTGTGTAATAAATATTAAGTCATAATCTCTAACACTAAAATTTGTCAGCCAAATGTCTTCACTGTACTCTCTGATCACTGTCATATATATAATTGCTTTTTCATTTTGATATCTAGAAGAGCTTTACAGTAGAAACACTGGTAAACAACTTTTATATTATTAAAAGGCTTTTCTCCTTCCCTTAATGTTTTAATTGTACACTAGTATCTTCCCCACTGCAGAAGCTTCTAATGGACCTTGTAACTTTGTGCTAGCTTGAGGGTTGATTATTGTGGTTGCATTGTTCGTTCACTGTGTATAAAATATAGTATGAGTATAATTTAAATAGAACATTCAGTTTTTAATATTAGCCATAGCATTGGTTAGTGTCTCACTAGTTTCATGAGACATTTCCTGTATTTTAATCTATTTTGATAAATTTTGTGGTCTTTTTAAAAAAATTGTGTCTTATAGTTCAAGCTTGTAGGTTTTAATAAGCAAGTTTTTAAAGATGCAATAAACTTCCAACTGATATTTATCCATCTTTCATGGATCCACAAACTGCATCTTTACATCATAAATAAGTTTCCTTAAGTGTCATAATTTTCTGGTCTTTCAAGTTTAGTGACAAGGAAGCACAAGAAAAATTTCAGTAGAATAGTTTTTATTTTGTAAACATGAATGTATTAAACTTGGTATACATTAAAGCAAATTATATATATATATATATATATATATATATAATCTGCTAATGCTAATGAGCCTTAATAGTATCTGCAGTCTCCCAGACCCTTGAGATCTAGGTAGGGATCAGCTCAAACTCTCATACCACACTGTTTTAGGGCCTTGCAAAGCCCTCCCTGGGATGTCTATGATTTCCTCAGGAGGCTACCTCCTTCCCCTGGTCAGCAGCAGCTCACAGCTTCTGTGAGGAAGACTCAGTACTTTATTCACCTAGAGCTGAAGTGACCCCTTTTCCGAGTTCCCCACACCACCAAAACAAACCTGCTCATGAAATCATTGCCAGATGCAGAAACTACTAACGACTGGGCAGGAGACCACCAGAGCATAGAACAGCACGCAAACAACTGCACACTGAATATAATACATTTCTGTTCTGAAAATGTCTTTGCCACCCCATCTCTGAGTACGTTCTATCTGTTACTTCTCTCACCTGTGTGTCAGGGTTCGCTCCCCTTCTTCACTTTCTTCCATCCTTTTCATCTCCTTTTCCCCAGGAACTCCAAATTTTTCCTTTCTGTGCCCCAAAGGAATTCAACATTCCTCAGTTCCTAACAGCAGACTTTATTGCTGGCCCAGCCAGGTCAGTAGGTACACTGCAGTATTCCCTTGACAGCAGCTTCCCTTTTCAGAAGGTACTTGTATTGTCAATAGAACTTTTTTGGTTTACTCTTAGTGATGCCCCATGTCTGATGATCTCGGAGCTCTAATGCATGCATCATCTCTTAGAAGCATTTAGAAGATGCAGATGAGACCTTAAGGATCTTATTCCAGGTATAGAAGCTAGTGCCCAGTAAACTGAAGATAAGGATCAGTTCGCTTGACGCCCAGCCCATGATTCTTCGGTATTTCATACTTATGTGAATTTATGCATAACTTTTACATTATAAACTGTATTTTGTACCCAGGATCTTGGTTGGAAAAAAGACAAATACCGAAAAAGCCTACAGTCTCAGGAATTCCTGGTGAAGGATGATGTAGTTCTGACACTGACTCCCCAGAAATGCCTTTTGTTTGTTTGTTTGTTTGTTTTTGGTACCGGGGATCAAACTCAGGACCTTGCACTTGCACGGCAGGCGCTGGAACCACTGAGCTAAATCCCCGGCCCCTAGAAATCCCTTTTGGAGAAGTAAGAGTTGGGGCCGAGATGGTAGTTGCTCTCCCACCCCATCCTCCTTGTGGATGTCTTAATCATTTCCTCTGAAACTACTCAGGATTGCAAAAGTCTCAGTGATGTTCCTTGAAAATGTCTTAGGCAATTAGAGGATTGGGGAAAAACCAGGGCGAGGCTGACAACCTACCAACCCCAACACTTGTATGGTCTCTGCTTCTCCATCAGCTTCTTGACCCCAGTGACTGATGGCAGATGGAAGGCAGGGGGCTCAGTTGAGGTCATGTGTCCTGGTGAAGTGGCTTTGAAATTATACAGTACGGTGCAGAAATGCCAGACACTGGATCCAGACTGTCGACTGTTACTGAATCCAAGTCAAGCCAACTTGGGACACTTGGGACAAGAGATGGTGGGAAGGAAATCAGTTTTATTCAAAGACCAGAGGGCCGGGGATTTAGCTCAGTGGTTCTGGTGCCTGCCTTGCAAGTGCAAGGTCCCAAGTTCAATCCCTGGTACCAAAAAAAAAAAAGACCAGAGTCCTGGAAGGTGGACAGGGAATATATCATCTTCAAACCTCCATCTTAGGGAACTCGGGTACACAAAAGGGATTTTATAGAGAAGAAAAGGAGGTGCATGGGAAAGTGGATAAGAAGGGTATTCATCATCCAGGATGTGTGTCTCTCTTTTTTTTTCTCCTCTTTGGCTAGAACACTGCAGTGACCTTGACCTCCAGGGGCTAGTTCCTGTTATTTACAGATATTAGTTTTCTGAAAGTTAAACCCCATAGCAATTTACATGCTTATGTTAGTTAGTGCACAAAACTAAAGAATAAGGAAGGGCGTTACACATTGTAATGTAATCCAAAGGTCACCAGCTGTTCTGAGTTCTATAAATCCAAAGAAAGTTTAGCAGCTAACATCTTAATCATTAGCTACAACTTCTCTTTAGAATTTAGAATTCCAGGGAAAAAGGAAAGGAAGTAACCTTGCAAAGTGCAAAAGGAGAGGAAATAAATTTGCAAAGGACAACTCATAAGCCAGGCATAGTGGTGGCACAGTGCTATAATCTTGGTACTCTGGAGGCTGAAGCAGAAGTATTACAAGTTTGAGCCCAGCCTAGGCAACTTAGCAACTTTGCAAGACCCTGTCTCAAAATAAAAATATTTTTAAAAAGGGCTTAGGATGTAGCTCAGTGTGAAGGCCTTGAATTCAATCCCTAGTACTGCCAAAAGAATAAGAAAGACAACTCACAAAGGCATGGCCACTATTACACTGCCACCCTGCATCATAAGAGAAGTCCATTCGGAGCAGAAAAAGAGACTGTAGCATCTTTCATTCATGTATACACAGATATGTGTGGTGCATCCACAAGTCCCAGGTGATATTCTAGATCTTACAAACATAGTGGTAAAGGGAAGCAAGGCACCTGCTTGCAGGGTGTGGGAAACAATGAACAAATACAACAAGAGACAACTGACACTGAAACGGACTCAGTAGGAGGAAAAATGCATCTTACCAGTTGATCATAACATACTGTGGGGCTGGTGATGGCCCTTTGTGAGGCTGAGGAGCACTCATCAGGAGGGCCAGGTGAGGAGGAAGGAAGTGCCACTAGTATGTGTATCATGCGGCAGCTGGCCTGGAAAGTAGAAGAGGAGCTTGTTGCTCACTGTTGGACCACTGTCCTGAAGCCATTCTGTCTCCTGCCCTGACCCACTCAGCCTGCAGGCCATTGACTTTGTCTCCTACTTTGGACAAAATAGATACTTTTGGGTGTGAACTCTCAATCTCTCAATTTCCTGTCCTCACGTCCAAGTCTTCTCTCTGGTTCTATTCAGCATCATTTCTCTCTCTCTCCCCTTTGCTTCCTTTTAAAGGCTCATTCTTCTCCCTGGGAAGTGAAGGTATCTCCTCTGCTCTTCTTGGATCTTGCTTCTATTCTCTCTCTAGTCCTCCATTTCGTTTTTGTCTTGTCTCCTGGAAAATTCAGTTTGTAAACACAGTGAAGTCTCTCATGTTATAAACAAACAACCTTACTCAGCCTCAATTCCCTCTCTTCTTGGAGTCCAGACTTCTTTTGCCTGCTGGGACACTCCTCTCTCCTGTCTCTGTCCTTCTCTGATTGCTCCTTCTCACCCTCCTTTGTACGTTCTTCTTTTCCCTTCTGTCTTAGTTACTTTTCTCGTTGCTGAGACAAAATACCCAACACTCAAAGTTAAAGGAAGAAAGGTGTATTTTGGCTCACAGTTTGTAGCGGTTTTGGTCCATAATTGGCTAGCTCCAAGGCAGGGTGGCATGGCAGAGGAGAAACAGTTCATGGCTGGCAGAAGGTAGGAAAGCAGCAACATGGTGAAGAAAGAGCAGCAAGCGATGGCAGCAGCCCGCTTTCTGTCCCATATATTCTATCCAGGCTATACACTCTAAGGGTGAGTAGTGCTCACACACAGGGTGGGCCTTCCCATTATCCATACCCAGAACTATGCCAATCAGTGGAATAATTTAATAATCACACACCTTTAATCCCAGCATCACACACTCTAGATCTAGCCCCCTTTGAAAAGCCCCACCTATGACCACATGAGGGTTTGGGGAGGCATCTAGGCACAAGCCACAACAGTTTCCTTCTATTGTGATGTGTGAATTCTCCAGAATTCCATCTCTCCCTCTGGTCTTCTCAGTAAATGAGATTCAGAGACTTTGCTAAGGACAGAATGATTAAGGAGAAAAGAGGCATCAACAGGAGTTCTAGGCCGCTGAGCAGATAGGGAGGGTACACCAAGCAGGGAGGACACAGGAGCTTCTTGCATCTTCTAGGTCCCATAGGAAGTGCATTTCTATATCCCCATCATATTTAGCTGTAACTATCCTCCGAGGACCGAGGACAAAGATTCTAAGATGTCCCTGCTCCTGCCAGTACCCTAGGGAAGGAAAAGCAAAGAGCCAATGAATTAGTTTCTCTTTCTTGGTATCTGCACATTCAAGCAAGGGAGTTTAAGGGAAGGGAAGTTGGGAAGAGAAGGAAGCACAGAGCCTGGCCCTGGAGAGACGTGACTGGTTCATTGACGGTGGGCTTCCAGGCATTGTGCACGAGCAAACAGGGAAGGTATTTGGGTTCAAGGAATCTTTTTTGATGCCTTCATTTCACCCAGGTCCTGCTGTTGCCACCTCCTACTGTTCCAGGGAATAAGCTTCCAGTTTCCTCATTAATTCCAACCAGGAGCTCCACAGACCAGCTGAATGTACCTGTCCTCACTGAGGCTCAGAGACACCTGGGGTGCTTCTTGAAAACACTGATGCTCAAGTCCCACATTAGACTTACAAATCAGAATGGGAAATGGAGTGAGGACATAAAACCCTGTATTAAAACATATTTTGAAACATTTCCCAGGCAATTCAAATGTAACTTTTGAGAGGCTCAGGTTTAGTGGTGTAAAGTTAAGGTCCTAGATTCAGACAGACTTGGATTTGGTTTCTGATTTTTTCATTTACTGTCTCTGCAATTTTGGACAAGTAGATAAGCCCTGATAAAGACTCTGTGTCCTCATCTATAAAACAGAATAATAATAATAACAATAACAACAACATTATAGAACTGCTGAGAGGAGTACATGAGCTGGAGCATGTACAGTAGTTAGAACTCATAGCAAGTCAGTACATAATGCATGTTAGTTTTCTAAAGTGCATTTTCATACTGAGGTTCTCATTGTGCACAAGAAGTCACGGTGATAAGCCCTGCCAATATAGGAAATTTTTGAGCCACAGTTTGCTTTCGGTTCTGTTATGAAAATATAGAATTTATCAACTTCATGTCAGGTGGCAGAGTAAACTCGTGAAAGATTGGACTGAGCTGGAATCTCAATGAGTCAATTAGCCTGGGTTACTTTCCTAACTTCTCTGAGTGCTATTTCCTCATCTGTCAAATGGTAGTACAACCAGCCCTTAATATTTACAGGTTCCAAATTGAAGGATCTAACAGATCCAAGGATGCAAACAATGCAGGATCAAAAGTATTTGAAAAAAATAATGAGTCTATACTGAATAGGTACAGACTTTTCTCCTTGTCATTATTCCCTAATGAATACAGTATAACAACTATTTGCATAGTATTTACCTTGTGTTGGGTAATTATAAGTAATCAAGAAATTATTTAAAGTACAATATATAGGGCCAGGGATTTAGCTCAGTGGTTTGGCCGCCTGCTGTGCAAGTGCAAGGACCTGAGTTCAACCCCCGGTACCAAAACAATAAATAAATAAATTTAAAAAATAAAAAAATAAAAATAAAAAATAAAGTACAATATATGGGTAGATGTGTGTAGGTTATATGCAAATACTACACTTCATATAAGGGACTTGAGCACCCACAGATTTTGGTATCCAAGAGAGGGATGAAGCCTACTCCAGCTCTGGACACCTTGCCTTAGGAAGTTACAATGAAACATTAAGCAATGACATGTATGCCTGTGGTTCTCAACCTTGGCCTCAGGCTGGGATTATCTGGAGGGCTTTATAAAAACAAATAAAATCCAATGGCCAGGCCCTACCTCAGGTGAATCACATCAGAATCTTTGATGTTATGTATGTGCAAGCAATTTTTAAAGTTCCCTAGGTAATTCTAATATGCAAGCACAGGAAACACCTCCCCCCTTTTGGCAATACTGGGGATTGAACCCAGGGCCTTCACACGGAGAGACATCCCCAGCACCAACACCACTAACCCCTTAATTAATTAATTTTTTTGTTGTTGTTGTTAGATTGGAGTCTCACTAAAATGCCCAGGCTGGGCTCAAACTTGCAATCCTCCTGCCTCAGTCTCCCAAAATGCTAGGATTACAGGGCACATACCACCATACCTGGCTAGGGATAGCAGTTTCTGACAGTCCTCAAGTACTTAGCCCCCAAGTCTGTCAGGCCCTGACAGCTTCCTGACCTCCTCCCAGCACCTGGGACTTCAACACCTATACCTACAGACTCAGTGCCTTCCCGTGGCCTGGGACTTGCACTGATCTATCATTCAGAGAGTGGACCAGCCCTAGTTGAACATCAGGTTCCAATGATCTGATCTAAATTGGGTCTTGGGCCTTTGCTTCAGCTCCCAGGATATGTATCTAATTCATACCTTGAGAATTCTTCTATCTCCTCTACCTCCATGAAAACAAAATGGTTTTCCATTTGATAGCTGCTGCCACTCCACCATGTCTGCCTTGTAGCAGGACTCTGCTGCTTCATGGCTGGGTCTGCAATATCTGGCACCATGTGGGGGACTTCTGGTCATAGAAAGCAGAACCATCACTCACTTTCTCCCCCTCACCTTCTTGAGATATTGTTAAAATAACAAAAAATAAAATGTTTAAATGGAATAGCTTAACCCAATCCAATATTTTAACCAAAGAATGTCATCTCACTGAGGTCTGAGCATGAACTCATTTGTGTCATGACCCCTTCCTTCTTAAGATGTCCATATCTTAATCCCCATGACCTGTGACTGTGCCAGATTTCATGGTAAAGGGGAATTAAGTTTGCTAATCAGCCACATTGGAAATGGGGAAGTTATTCTTGATTTCTGGAGTGGGCCAAGTGCCTCATCCAGGGGAAGGAGGCAGTAGAGGAGAACTGGGGAGATGTGACTATAAAGGAACAGAGACTCAGCACTGCTGGCTTAAAGATGAGGGAAAGGGGTCGGGGATTTAGCTCAGTGGTGCTGAACCTGCCTCACAAGCGCAAGGTCCTGAATTCAATTCCTGGGGGGAGGGAGGAAGATGGCCAAAAGGTGATGAGCCTATAGAACCCTCAAAGACAAGGAAATTGATTCTCCCATGGCGCATCCAGAAGGGATACAGTCTTGCCAAAACTTTAATTTTAGCCTTATAGGTAAGAGTTACATGGACTTCTAACATCCAGAACTATAAAATGATATATTTTAAAGAGATAGGGTCTTTCTATGTTGCTCAGGCTGATTTCAAACTCCTGGGTCCAAGTGAGCCTCCTGCCTCAGCCTCCCAGGTAGCTGAAACTACAGACATGTGCATCATGCCCAACTTGGATGATAAACTTGTATTGCTTTACATCATTGCATCATTAGAGCACCCCTAGGAAATCCATAGTTTGATTCTGACAACTGATGCTGCCTGGGCGCCCTCTTGTTGCCACAGAGGATGGCCTTCCCCAAAGACATTGCAGTCCAACTTCAAAAAAACTTAGTTACTTTTGATTATCAAGCAGATTCATTTTAGTTTTTAAATTTTAGCTATGCCCATTATGAAACTTCAACCTTATATTGAATGCGGAGTTCTCCCCATTGTCCTAGAGAGAGGAGTACAAGGAGGGATGGAGGCTTTTCCGCTCTCTTAACATCTTGTCCCCTACACTCATTTCTCCAGTGTCAGAATGAGAGGAAAAAGGAGGACAAAAAATTTTCTGTGGAAAGTCTCCCATCATTGCTGTTGATCTAGTTTGTGGTGGTGGCATGAGGTCTTCTAGCCAGCTTATTGATGAAGGCATCAGCCCCTGGCCCTTGAGAAGTCTCTTGTGGTTGCCCTGAGAGATGTGACTACATCCTTCCACTGATTCTCAGCATCCTCTCAAGAAAGCACTTCTTTGTCCCATGCTGGAGTAGCGCACAGCAGCCCCACATTCCACAATCTTACCTACTTTGTGCCCCCAACTCCAGGGCTATGGCAAGAATAGGCTCCAGCTTTTACTCCTTTCCCAGGTTTGAGCCTGATCATGTGTCCATTACCCACCTCCCATTCCCAGCACTCCCTACCATCTCTCCCCAGAGCTCCTCTTCCCTTCCTGGAAGCACCTTAGCCCTTCAACTAGCAAGTGTCCTAAAGGGTAACTAACTGGAAATGGAATGGGTTTCTCTTGGGCTCCCTCTTCTCAACTTCACTCTCCCAAAAAGACATGCTCTCCTCAGTCCTCTGGAAAAGGCCTCTCTCAGCAGCCCATGGAGAAGGAGGTGGCAGAAAGGCAGTTTCTCTGGTCTTAGAATGTGGGGAACTTGGGACGTGGGTGTGTGTTCGTGCATGTGTGTGTGTGCATGTGTGTGTTACTGGAGATTGAACCCAGGGCCTTCACACTGAGCTATATATATATACACATATCTAGACTTGAATTTTTTTTTTGTTTTGGTACGAGGGATCGAACTTGAGGCAGGCGGTGGAACCACTGAGCTAAATCCCTGGCCCTTACATATCTTATCTCTAATCCTTCCAAACGCCTGTGAACTTGTAGACAGTGTCATTTCCACCTTACAGATGGAGACATTGAGGCTCAGAGAAAGTTCAGCGACTTGCCTGAGGTCCCCTAGCTGCTAATCCATAGGGTTTGACTATGAACCGGACGGAGCCTGATTGATTCATAAGCAGATGCCCATATCTCTACACAACATTATAGATAATAGGCCCTATCACCACTCCAGATATGTTTCATTCATACCTCATTTTTCTGTTTCCATTCTTTAGGATTCCAGTGCAATGAGTTGGTGGAGGAATTATTTCTGGATCATCTTAGCTGTGGCCATTGTTGTTGTCTCCTTGGTCCTAGGCTTCCTCTTGTACTGTGTCTATAGATGGCAGTTTAAACAAGGTAATGGCCATCTCACCTGGGCAGGGAGAGGTAGGGGTGGGTGCTTGTCAATGCATTAGAGCTTCTTTAGGGCAAGATTAGCTCTGGACCTGTAGGAACTTAACTTTGGATTAAGTATCACCCATTCTGGATTTGAATCCTAGCCCTGCCACTAATTTATGTCCCTGGGCCTCAGTTTCCCCACATGCTTAATGAAGGGAGGTTTACTAATCTCCAAGAACCCTTCTAGCCCAGAGAGTTTGAATGAAAGCACAGTCTGTTTCAAGGCACGATACGCTTAAGTGCTTTCTCTTTCTCATGTGGCTACTGATGACAACATCTTGTCTCTGGGGCTTGAAAGAGAATACACATTTATAGAATTATTTTACTCCTCAAGACAATTTTCTTGAGGAGTGAAATATGGACTCGATCCATGATCACCATGTTTGGCCACCATGATTGACTTCTCCAAGAACATACTCTGCATTTTCTGGTATTATCCCACCTGTATTAGAGGTGTTTGGCATCCTCAGACATAAGTAAGTGGTGACTACCTGGAAATTGACACTAACGTCAGGCTATCTACAGGTGGATTTTCCACTTTGCTTTTCCTCTCCAAAAACATGAAATCCTGATTCAGTAGTGTGTTGTCTTGAGATCCTATCCCTTTAAGTAACAACCTAAACCAGGAGTAGACTGGTGATGGAAAATGGACTGAGATGCAGCCATCTTCCCCCAGGGCACTCTGGGCAGGCATCCCTCAGTGATCAGGGCACTGTCCTCCTGGGCATCTGGACACAGCCTCAAAATCCTGTTCAAGCAAGAGCTAAAAGGCCATGGTTGCATAAGAAGTGAAGTCTTTTTGTCATTCTTCTCAATATTTTTTAGAAATAAGAAAAGTAAAGTTCAGAGGGAGACAGAGTCTTAACAGAGTTGCCATAGGAGTTGGTAGCAGAGTTGGGACTGGAACTCAGGTGTGCTGGGTACCCAATTCAATGCTCTTTCCCCTTTACCCCGTAATGGAACTAATTTTTAAAATACAAAAAGTATATTCTTGGCCCCTATAGCCCTCTATCCATGGGCTTTCTTAAAATTTTTGTTCTGAGATACGGACAAAAGTATGACCCCAAACAAAAATCTTATTTATCCTTTTTTATCATAAGTCTCCCATAAAAACAAGCAGATTATAATTAATAATAATGATTATGTCCAAAACATCACAGTTTACAAACTGCTCTTCTGAATCTTTATCTCATTTTCCCCCAATCACTTTTAGTTATTCATATGACCTACATTTTTGAGGGCCAACCAAGTGCCAGGCATAGTAGTAGGCAATGAAGAAACACCACCCACATGGTTGCTACTCTCAGTGAGTTAATGCCCACACCCTGTGGTCAGATGGCCTGGGTTCAGATGCCAGCTCTATCATCTGTGAGCTCTGTGTTCCCAAGTACATTCCCTTTGGGCATTCTTATTCCAAATGTCCTGGACTACTGGGTCTCTGAGGACTTCTAAACTCTACAATCATGATTTTTCCTAACTCATCCTAAATGAATATGGTTTTTTCTCTCCCAGGCAAGAAATGGGAAATTGCCAAGCCCTTGAAACAAAACCAAAGAGAAGAAGAAAAGATGTATGAGTAAGTGGGGGAAATTTTTCTACTACTTAATTTTAAGAACTGCCTATGCATTTCTACCCCCACCTTTCCACCACTGTTCCTGTGTAATTGAGATGCCCACATTTCCTGTAGAGCTGGAAAAATATATCTATCAATCCTTCCTACTTAAGGACAGAGGTCTTGGGGTGTTGTGGGTGCAGGGCACCATCTGGACCGCTCTTCTCGACAATGCCTCTCATCACTTTTGACAGACATCACAGGCCAAGCTCTGTATTCTGGGCCCACCGTCAGTCTATGTCTCTTTTCTTTCAAGTTTTTTACAAGTATGGTCCTCTGAAAGCTATTGTGCTGAAAGAAAATATTAGCATTTGCTTTACTTTTTTGTGATATATTTAGGGCTTTATGATTGCTACTTGTGTTGAGGATCCCCAAGGCTAAACTTAGGCTTGATAACTCACTAGAAAAACTCAGGGGACCCAGAAGTTATTACATTCATGGTTACAACTTAATATGACCAAAGGATACAGATTGAAATCAACAAAGAATAAAAAGCACACAGTGTGAAGTCTTGCCAAAACCAGGCACAAACCTCCAGTTGTCCTCTCTCATGGTCCCACAGATACCAATAATTCTCTCAGCAACAGTGTGTGATGACACATGTGAAGCACTGCCAACCAGAGAAGCTCACCTGGCCCTTGGAATCAAGAGTTCACTGAGGGTTTCTCTTGTGGCCCTAGAATGTCTATGTGACTGACCTTCAGCTATTCAGTCTTTAGCCCCTCCAAGGGGAAAATGGATACAGAATGACCCAAGGTCTCAGACAAACAAAAAAAGGCATTCACACTATGATTCTGATTTGTCTTATATTCATCATTTCTTAAACTCTTGTATATGTTTTTTTAATAAAAAATAAAAGTAAGCCATGCAAAAAAAAATAAAAGCATTCATCACAAACCATATCACAAGCACTAACTATAGCATGGCTCAAGGGCCCAGGTATGTATTCTCATCAGGCAGCATATTCCAAGAACTTAGCAATGATCTCCCAGGAGCCAGTCAAGAGCCAGTCCTTTCTTTGGATTATATGCACTATCTAAAAACAAAAATCTGTCCTTTCCTAAAATACCTTTTATTGAGACTTGAGTCCAGCAAATAAAACCCCTTCCCTATCCATTTTGATGTGCTGGAGAAATAAGACAAATGTATCAAGTAGCTAGGTAAACAAAATATCACCTTTATTAAGAACAAACCTGATACTGCAGTTAAGGCTTCTTACTAAAGTACAATGTGAATATAGAGAATCACACATAGTAAATGCACAACTCAGTGAATTTCCATGAACTGAGCAGAACCAGGTAGCAAGCACAGGATCATGACAAAAGATATTACCAATATCCTTAATCATTCACCTTCAACTGCCTTTCAGTCATGACACCCCAAAGTATCCACTATCTGGAATAGTAGCAGCCAGATTTTTCTTGGTTTTGTGCTTTATCTGAATGGTATCATACAGTGTGTATTACTTAGTACTTGGCGTCTTTTGCTCACCATTATTTTTGTGAGATTCATTTTGTGTATTTGTACATTGTTCATTCTCATTGCTATAGCATATTCCACTGTGGGAGTAGGTCATGATTAACTTATCTGCTGTACTGCTGATGAGCATTTAGGTAGTATAATGGTTACTTGTATGTGATTCTGTTTCTCTGGAGAACACAGGCTAATGTAAGTCATGCCACTTGGGGCTTGTATTAGTCAGCTTCTGTTACTGTAACAAATACCTGAGAATCAGCTCATAAAGATAAAAGAATTATTTTGACTCACAGCTTCGGAAGTTCTAGTCCATGATGGGTTGGCCCAGTTGCTTTTGGGCCTGTAGTGAGGCAGTACATCATGGTGGAGAATGTACAGCAAAGCAAAAGTGCTCACCTCCTGGCCAGAGAGAAACAAAAGGAAAGAACAGGAGAGCAGGGTCCATGATCCCTTTGGAGGATGTGCTCCCAGTGACCTGAAGACTTCCCACCAGGCCCCATCCCCTAAAGTTTCTAATAGCTCCCAAGCTGGAGACTAATCCTTTAATACATAGCCCTTTGGGAGAAGCCAACATCCGTATAGCAGGGCTGTTATGAATAGTGCTGCTGTGAACATTTTAGTACATGTCTTTTGGTGAACATACATAAACATTTCAGGAAGGTATAGACCCATTAGGGGATTGCTGTCTTGAGTGTGTTTATGTTCCGCTTCAGGGCTACATCTATTTTGCAACCTGAAAAATAAACCTGATGCACAGCTCCTAATCCAGCTCAGGTGAACACAGAGGGTGTGTTCCATGCTCTGAATTAGAATGCTTCAATTTCCTGCCCTCATTTTCAGCCATTCCCTGAGCAAGAGGAAATGGTTTCTTTAGGGTGGCAGTTACAAATGTGATTGATGCAGGATTTAGATAGGAAAATGCTTCCAACTGGTAGGGACTAAGATTTGAATATTCAACCCATTCACTTTCCTTGATGTTTTCTTGTAAATAATACTGTCTCTCTCTCTCTCTCTCTCTCTCTCTCTCTCTCTCTCTCTCTCTCTCTCTCTCTCTCTCTCTCCAGGAATGTTCAGTCACCAGATCCATTACCCCCTCTGCCACCCAGAGGCTCATTTTCTCAAGGCAATTTTGGTAAGTACATTTTGCTGATAATAGTTTCATTCAGGATAGGATAACAAAAATTATCTAAGTGCTTTGGCCAGCTTAGGCTACAATAACAAAAATATCATAGGCTGGGTGTCTTAAACAATAGAAAAACTATTTTCTTATAGTTCTGGGGGCTAGAAGTCTGAGATCAGGGTGCTGGCCAATTTGGTTTGTGGTAAGGGCTCTCTTCCTGGCTTGTTTTCTTCTTGCAATGTCCTCACATGGTCTTTCCTCAGTGCATTTGAGCTGGGAAAGAAAGCAAGCAAGCTAGCTTTCTGGTGTCTCTTCTTCAAGGACACTGTTCTCAGTAATCCTGGTATATCAGGGCCCTACCCTAAAATATGGCCAAACTGGAGTTAAGATTTCAACATTAGAATTTTTTTGTAATGTCTTTATCTGTTTTTTAAAAATTATTTTATTAGTACTTGTTTGCAGTACATAAGGATTACATTTATCATGGTTCATCCATCTAACACATCTTAATTCTTTTTAAGGCCCCTTTCTCCTCTCTCCCCCTTTCTTCATCTCTTGATTCCCTTCCTGTTTGCAAATATACAAATTTTGGAGTGACACAAACCTTTAGCCCATCACATTAAGATTTGTAGATGCAACATTCCGCTTAAAAGAGGCCAACATGATGGGCACAGTGGCTCATACGTGTAATCCCAGCACTCTGGGAGGCTGAGAGAGCAGGATCACAAGTTGGCGTCCAGCCTGGGCAACTCAGTGACTTAGAGAGACTCTGTCTCAAAATTTAAAAAAAAAATTGTAAAGGGTTGGAAATGTAGCTCTGTGGAAAGATCCTGGGTTCTATCCCCAGTACTGCAAAAGCAAAAACAAAAAGCAGAGAGCAGAATAAATGCCATATGTTCCTGATATCCTGGTGTGAATGTGTAAGTTCATGTTCAAATTCCAGCTTGGAACAAAAGTAAAAAGGAATTTGGGTTGTCTCTCTTCCTGTCAGGAAAACCTCCCTGGTTCCCTGGACTGGAATGTTCCTCCTTAAGCTCTCTGCATAGTTGGCTTTGCCTCTTACTTATCACCACCCTAGAGAGGCCCTCCTTGACTCTCCCCCGCCTAAAATAGTTCTGCTACTTTCCTTTATGAAACTTATAGCAGTGATCTAAACTTGTCTCAATTAGTTATTGTTAATCTGTTATTGATTTCCTCCACTAGAATATAAATTTCAGGAAAACAGGAGCCTTCTTTATCTTTTCTGTGAGCCTTCTTTATCTTGTTCACCACTGTTTACTCACTACCTACAACAGTGCCTGGAGCTCAGTAGATACTTAATAAAAATGTCTTGATTGAAAAGGTCAATAATAATATTAGCTAACATTTATTGTGTGTACAGTGTATGTCAGGTCCCCAAATAGGCATTATCTCATTTAATCCTCATAACAAATCTATGAGGCCTATACATCAGTATTCTCATTTGACAGATGAGGACACTGAGGGACAGAGACACACAAGGGACACACTGAGGGACAGTAACTTCACCAGGTCACAAAGCCAGTGAACTCAGAGCTGTCAAACCACAGGAAATGAAAGGGCAGTGATCTTTCATGTTCTCTTGGGAAAAAAAAAGATGAGACTGACCCTGTGGGAGGCGATTCCCATCTCCATCATAGGTGGAGCTGAATTGTTGTATCGGTCTGTTTTTTTATTATTCTAACAAAATACCTCAGGCTGGGTAACTTATAAAAAGAAAGAAGTTTATTTAGCTCATTGTTTCCGAGGCTGAAAATCCAACAGCATGGCACTGAGAAGCATGAAGGCTCCTAGGCTACATCACATTATGCAGATGGCATCATGGCAGAAGCCCATGTGACACAGAGATCACATGGTGACACATGGATCTAAGTGTGAGGGGAGTGGCCAGCAACAATCTCCCACTAGGCCCCTACTCTTAAAGGTCCCACCAATTTTTAACACTGTCACACTGAGGACTGACCCTCCAACACCTTTAGGGGCCACACTCAAATAATATTCAAACCATAGCAACATCCTTCCTTTGGCTATGGACCCATTCTGCATTAATTCTACCTTTGAAAATACCACATTTCTTTTCTTCTTAGCAGAGAAATTTGTACATGAGCAATTAGGGACAGTCCTGGGAAATAGCCTAAGTCATTGGGAGGGATATGCCAACAAGGAAATATAGTTAGTATCACTTCCTTGTAAGAAGCAGCATCTGTAGACACAACAGTACTCATCTGGCTCTGGTCTCCTTCTTTTCCAAGCATTGGCTTCATGGTTTCCATGAGGCAGACATGTGGGAGTCAAGATATCTGACCAATATTTGTCACTCAATTCCTTGGGTGATCCTGAGACCCATGGCCTGTCTGTGTCTGAGTTTCCTCTGTAAAATGGGGATCTGGCCCACCAGGAAGTAAAACAATCCTCAAAATCCATAAAAATTGAGCCAAACCACTTGATCAAAAGTATATCATCACACAAAAGCTTTGAATGTAAGGAGGATTTTTTGTGTCTTCTAGCCCCACAGGAAATCCCAGCTACATACTCTTTGGTGAATAAAGCTACAAACAAGAAAACTGTTCCCACCTTGAGCTACATTGATCCTGAAAATGACTATGATGATGTTGAAATCCCTGGAAATACTCAAAACCATAATTCTAAAACAAGCATTTCTTCTTTTTGGCATGCTGAAGAGAGTTCACACAACTTATATTAGAAGTATCAAGAATGGTTGGCCTTCAGAAAGTGTCAGCTCCTGAAAGCCAGTGGTCATTTTTTGAAGCTTTGTGAGATAGGACTTCCTGAACCTTGATGAAGACGTCTCAGTGATCAGATGATTGCAGCAGAGGAAAGGCACCAATGCTCAGCCCTTGTGATTTTTCAGTTGGTGTAGTTTCCATGGGGTGGACCTCATGGACACCCATGAGAAACAACTCATTTCTCAACACTCCCCTTTTGTTCACTTGGTTTGTGGGGTTGTAAATGATAGTTAATCTTCGTATTTCATTGTGCAGAGCCTCCCAGCTCCCATCCCCAGCTAAGCCCTCACCAGTCTGACTCTCTTTTGTCCCACCCACCCCTATATGGAAAGGCTGAGCAGCAGTTACAGCTGAGCATTCTTGTGCACAAGTCACCACTTGTCAGTTGGTGAATTTGTAAGGGTGGGGAATGCTTTTTATTCTTATTAATCCTCTACATCTACACACACCCCAAACTCCAGTGCCCTTATATTAAATGGACTACAGAGAATCAAGTTCTTATCTAGGTTTTTCCCTGTGCTTGCAGGTGGCACTATATGAATCAACAATGAACAAAATTATCCTCTGGTTTATGCCATCTGACCACCCCACAGCACCCTCAAATTCAACATATTCCATAAGAACCTGATTATCTACTCCCCACCCACACTCTTTATTTCCAGAGCTCCCCACTACCTGTTGATTGTGCCTCCCAAGCAGCTCCCCAATCAACTCCCATGTCTCCCTCACCATTCTGAAGTCAGGCCATTGCCAGCCATTGCCAGGAGAATATGAACAGCCTCCTAACTGGACTCCTGCCTACTGCATCTCGCCCTCCACATCACTTACCACATGGCAGCCAGTGATTTTCTGAAGTGAACTTTGGAGCACTTCATTTTCTTGATGAAATCTGCTCTTTGCCTATGAACCTCAGAAAAAGTTGAAACTCCTTAACATGGTTTATAAGATTTGTCAGGCTCTGGTTACTGGTTATCATTTGTCAACTCCTTCTTCCTTCACCCTATACAACCTAATTTTCTGCCAAGTTTTTGGCTCTGGCCATTTGAAATAACTTCACAATGGCCTCTCTTGCTCCTGTGCTCACTGTCCCTGATGTACAAAATATTCTTCCCTACCTTTTCACCTTCTCATCTCATCTTGGGTACCCTTTTCTTTCCATCCCAAATTTGGGTCAGCTGCCCTCTTAGGTGCCCTCCTGTGATAAAATTAGCACCTATAACCATCTGCTCAGCTATTTTTCTCTTCCACTTGATAGAAAGCAACACAAACCTAGAGACTGTGTCATTTCCTCCATTGTTTTCCCTGTTCCTAGCACATTATAGATGCTCAATAAATATATTCAATAATAATTTAATTGGATAAATGAACTCCCCTGGGCTTTCACAGATCTCTGTACATGAACCCTATAAAGAGGTTTTTCCCTTTGCATTTCAATTGCTTAGTTATTTTTTATCCTCTTTTCTAATCTGGGAGCTTCTTTGAGGCAGAACTTGTCTGGCTTATTGCTATATTCCCAGTATCCAGCACAAATTGGCACATAGTAGGAAGTCAATAAATATTTATTGGATATTAAACAAAAAAACTGAAAAATTTACCAACTGGTTTGACCACTATGACTATCATTCCCCAATGTTTTTCTCTCTGGGCATTTGCAATTTAAGACATTGCCCTGGGAACACATCATGAAGCTATGTGTTCTGCCAAGTAAGTTGTTACCAGATTGGATGATAGACTTACATATATCAAGATTTCACAGAACTTTTGTGTGTATCTTAACTCTCTAGGTGACCGCCCGCAATTAGCTATATACACACTAGTTTTTAAAAAGCTAAAAATAGCCAGGCATGATGGCCCACACCTCTAATCCCAGCACTCTAGAGGCTGAGGCAGGAGGATCACCAGGATTTAGAGGCCAGCCTGAACTGCACAGTGAGACCCTTTCTCCCAAAAAAGCTAAAAATAAAACAATTTCCTTCCTAAGTTATATTGAGCCTGAAAATAACAGTGATGATTCTGAAAACCTATAGATACTAAAAATCATTACTTTGAAATAACTCCTATTTTGCCACTTTAACAGTTTTGAAAACTGTTGCCACCAATCAGAGGACTCTGAGGTTTTGGTGTGTGTGTGTGTAGGTGTGCGTGCACGCATCATATCCAGGGCCTCACACATGCTAGATAAGCACTCTACCACTGAATTACAGTCCAAGCCCTTTTTATTTTAAGACAGGGTCTTGCCAAGTTACCGTGGCTGGCCCCAAACTTGCAGTCCTTCTGCCTCAGTCTCCCTGAGTAGCTGAGATTACAGGTATGCACCAATGTGTTTCACTTTCAGTTTTCTTTATAATAGTTACAGTTTGATCTTCTTTGAAAAGCAAACAAGATTGTTTTCAGGAAATGCACTGGTTATTACCAGTAATAAATTTTATAAATTGGGTATATGGATTAGAGTATTTTAGGCGGCCAGGAAGGAGGGAAAAAGAGAGGGAGGGAGGAATGATAGGTTCCAAGTAATCCAAAACTCAACAGGACAAAAATGTTAAATCTTAGGCTAAGGAGTAATCTTTGACTTGATGTCCTGCCTTCCAGACCTGCTTGGGTGGAGTTCAGGCCCTCAGGGCTCTAGAAACACTGCCTTTCCTGGGTGCATTCCATGCTGCATCTCTTACAGGTTGGAGTCTTAAGTCTGCAGATCTCCTAGGCTGGAATTTCTCAATGGTGGCTGTAGCATTCTGGAGTCATAGAGGTGGCCCTGTCCCAATGGTGGTGGTGGGCATTGCCCTGGTAAGGGCTCTCTGTGGGGGCTCTTACCCTGAGGCAGTTGTCTGCGTGGACCTGGAGTCTGTCTGAGGCATCCTTTGAAACTGAGGTGTAGGTAGCCATACTCCTACAGCCTATGCACTTTGCACATCTTTGGAGATGGCAGTGTGCAGGTCTCACCATGTTTTACTATCTGTATCTTCTAGAAGGGCAACCTGAGGTACATTTAGGACCAACTGAACCATCGCGGAAGTGCCCAAGGAGTGCCGTACCAGAATTCAAGGAGCAGGGCCTTGCCCCCAAAGCCTGTGATGGTCAGGGCAGCCCCAAAGATTTCTGAAATGTATTCAGGGTCCTTCTTCCATGTTGAGTAGTATGTAGCTCCCACATATCCACTAATCTCTTTATTAAATGTTCACTTGGTCACACTTTTAGTGTTTTCTGTTAAACATACTTTTTCATTCTTTTTTTTGTTTTCTTGGTACCAGGGATCGAACTCGGGTCCTTGTGCTTGCAAGGCAGGTGGAGGAACCACTGAGCTAAATCCCTGGCCCACTTTTTCATTCTTTACAATATGGCTAGGCTGAGGATTTTCCAAATTTTCAAGTTCTTCTTCCTGTTTTTATTATAAATTCCATATCTGATTCATTTATCTCTTCTTACAAGTAGTCAAAAGAAGCCATGTGTTATGGTTTATATATAGATGTCCTCCCAAAGCCTGATGTGCTCATAGGTAGGGGTTTGGAGAGGTGATTGGATCTTGGGGGTGTTGTGTTCATCAGTGGATTAGTTCACCAATGAGCTTATAGCTAAATGTGCCATCAGGAGGTGGGGCACGGTTGGGAGAAACAGGTCATTGGTAGCTTGGCCCGGCAAGGTATATCTCCTTCTCTGACTCCTCCCTTTGCTCTCAGCTTCCTGTGAGAAGCTTTTCCTTTGCTGTGTCCCTCTGCCATGCCATCCTACTTTGGAGCCAGCTGACTATGGACTGAAACATGAGCCAAAATAAATTACTCTTTTAAGTTGTGAGTGTTGGGTATTGTGTCCCAGTGACAAGAAAGTAACTAAGATACCATATCTTAACCTTGACACTTTGCTTAGATATTTCTTCCACCAGATATCCTATTCATCATTAAGTTCATCCTTTCATAAAATGCTATGACACAAACTCAATTCAGCCAAATTCTTTTCCACTCAGTAGCAATGACCCCCCTTCTCTTATTTCCAATAACATGTTCCTTGTCCTTCTGGTACCTCATCAGAATGGCCTTTCTGTCCATAGGTCTACTGACATCCTGTTCATGACATCTTAGATAATGTCCAAGATGTTTGAGGCTTGCTCTGTAGCTCCCTTGTTCCTTTGAGCCCTTACCAGAATCACCCTTCATGGTCTATTTTCAGAAATATAGGCTTCTGCAGTATGTATTTCCAAACTCTTCCAGCTGCTACTCATCACCCAGTTCCAAAGCCACTTCCACATCTTCAGGTACTTGTTAAAAGTAACACCACCACTTCTTGGTACCAATTTCTGCCTCAGCCCATTTGGGCTGCTGTAACAAACTACCTTAGGCTGGGTGTGTTACTCAGCTCTCTGTCACTATAATAAAATACCTGAGGTCATCAACTTATAAAGGGAAAAGGCTCATTTTGGCTCACAGTTTTGGATGTTTCTGCCTATGATCAGTTTGGTCCTATTGCTTTGGACCTGTGATGATGCAGTACATCATATCAGGAGGGTGTGGCATTGCAAAACCACTCATTTCATGGCCAGGAAACAAAGGAAAAGTGGAAGGAGCCAGAGTCCCACCAGTTTCTAAGTGACTCAAAGACTTAAGACACACACACACACACACACACACACACACACACACCGCATCAAGTTCTGTCTCTTAAAGGGTCTACCCCTCTCTATAGCACTACTCTGGAGACTAAGCCTTTAACACATAGATCGTTGGGGGATGGTCAAGATCCAGACTATAGCACTGGTTAACTTATAAACAGAAATCTATTGTTTACGATTCTGGAGGCTGGGGAATCCATGATCAAGGTACCAGCAGATTCAGTGTTTGCTAAAGGCCTTCTATCTGCTTGAAAGAAAGCACCTCCTTGCTGTGTCTTCACATGGTGGAAGGGGAAAGCAGCTTTCTGGAGCCTCTTTCAAAGGGCATTAATTTGATTCATGGGGTATAACTTTCATGATTTAATTTTCTCTCAAAAGCTCCACCTCCTTGTTACCATCACCTTGAGGAAAAGCCTTCAATATATGAATTCTGGGAATATAAACATTCAGATAATACACAGCTATAAGACAGATGGGAAAATGAAAACTGGACAATTTCTACCTTTCTGGATGGAAGTAGGTTTTGGCATCAAAGAAGGAGAGAAGAGCTACTGGATAGGCAACCTGCCATCTCCCTGGGTTGGTTCACTTTCATGAATACACTCTGCATTATTTTCTCTTTTTTCAGTTAAAGTTTCAGTTTCAGAAATGTTAGAGCATTCAGCTTACGTGTGGTGCCTAGATTCTACCATTCACCCTTTTTCTCTTACAGAGTCCTGACTGATAAAAATAGATAAAGGATTGCCAATCAGCTGAAGATACTAAAAGTAATAGCTATAGCAATAATATCAGGAGCTAATACTGGATGAGTACTTCCTCTCTGTACAGGGATTCACTGTACAAAGTAATCATAACATTGAATAGGCAGGGATGGTGGCATGTAGACCCTTTTATCCTTCCCTCTCCTTTCCAGTCCCTCTCCTCTGCTGGTTTTTTTTGTTGTTGTTGTTTGTTTATTTGTTTGTTTGTTTTTGGTACCGGAGATTGAACTCAGGTCCTTGCGCTTGCAAGGCAGGTGGCAGAACCACTGAGCCAAATCCCTGGCACCCCTCTGCTGTTTTTTGAAACTCACTCTAATGAACTACTCTTTCCTACTGTCTTAGATAAAATCTCAGGCAAGTGTTATTGACTTCCATGGTCTCTCTCAGATAATAAGTCTTCCAGATGTGAGTTACACTGCTGTATGCATTTGTCAAAACTCAGTGTATACATGTGTAAGAGTTCTGCATTTCTTTTTTTTAATTTCAAAAACATTTATTAACTACATTAACACCTTATCCTAATACCCATGTTTCTCTAGGAAGCCTTCCATCTATTTCAAGCTCTTGATACTTCATATGTGTGTATCATATCCAATGCATTTAGGTTACTCCCAAATACCCATTGGTTCATATAGGAAATCTGTAAAAACAGGATAAGCTGAACATATCTTCTATAATGTTCTTCCTTTTTTGTTAAAAAAATTTTAAATTGAGAAATAAAAAAATAATGAAACACGGGCTGTCCTTTGTTGAATATAAAATACTAAACTGGGCCGGGGATTTAGCTCATTGGTTTCGCTGCCTGCTGCGCAAGCACAAGGACCTGAGTTTGATCCCCGGTACCAAAAAAATAAATAAATAAATAAACTAATTATTGCCCCCAGTGATTAGTTTGCTACATCTTTAGTTGGCAGTCACTTAAAAATAAATTAATAATAATAATAATAATAAATGTAGTTTTTCAGAAAGATCTAGTTGAAGTTCTAATCTCTTTTTCAAAATATGTTAATTATAATTCTTTAATACTACTGACCATTCATTGTGTCATAAATATACAAGAGTAAAAGTATCAAATATTATAAAATTTTCCCTGTATAGGAAATACTCTGGAAACAGAAAGAAAATTCAGGAAAACGCACAGACATCATGGGCTGGGGATTTAGCTCAGTGGTTCTGCCACCTGCCTTGCAAGTGCAAGGTCCTGAGTTTGATCCCTGGTACAAAAAAAAAAAGCCTGGGAAGAGGGAATTCTTTAAAATTAAAAGATAAATGTAACACACACCAAAAAAAACAATTTTAACACCTAGAGTTACATTAATTTGCTGTATTCCAACAAGAATGTATTTTAGATTACATTTTTTTCATAAAATGATTTGCTAATGATGGTAGTGATTCTGGATCAACAGGAGCATGAGCAGCAGGGACTTGGAGAATTCCTAAAACCCAAGAAAGTAAATGTATCTCAGCTTGGCAGTAAAGACCAATTTCCCAAATTCCTTGAAAGTCACAGTGTAATCGCAGAAAATCTGAAAATTCTGAAGCACCATTAATTATGGTCTTGTCAGTATAATAAACTAGAGGCTGATTGTTGCATTCATCGAAACATATAGCTATTTTGTCCAAATAAAGGGAACCAGCCTGATGCACCAATCACTGAAGTCATTTCACTGAAGTTTATTTAAACATTTTTTGCAGAGAACTCACACATATCTGTGCAATAATTAAGATGTTTTCCTACTTTTGATTTCTATTTTCAGTGGGAAAATCCAGTCTCGTCTCAGGTTTTCATTTTCATTCACTGAGTCATAAATACATATTTTCTCCAAAAGAGAACTCAACTCATTAGATGCCCAGACATTTCTAGGACTCAAAGATAGTATCCCCACAGAGGTCCAACCCATCCAGACCTTTTTCTGACAAGTGGAGTTCTGCATTTCAATCTAAGTAAATTTTACTTCAAAAGAAAAAAGTAGAAACAAATACTGAAATCTGGTTAATGATATGAACACTGAAGTATTTAGGAGGAAATGTACTAATATTTGCAACTTGCTTTGAAACACATTCAAAGATAAGATGGGCCTAGAACCTGCATTTTTAGGCCTAAGGTAAAAATGGGCCTCCCTGATATTACCCTAAATGCAGGCGCCTCTTGGAGGACCAGGTCCTCCCACTTGCTAACCTATTTCCTGGGAAGAGAAAATGGAAGAGCAATTGCACATGGGTCATTGGCAGGGGCTGGAGCCTGTTTTCCCCTTCAAGGCAAAATAGCTCTGTGCATATTTGTAGCAAATATCTTAAGTGCAACTCAGTCAAGTTAGTTCCCCCTCTCCTCATATGAACATGGGGATTCTTCCTTTTTCCTCTTCAGAAACTGAGGGAAAGAGGGTAAGACTCCTCCTGGCTAAGGGATTACCTTTCCTAACCTTGTTCTATGGATCTCTCCAGAACTTCCAAGGGATAGAGGCCAGAACAGTGTACTGGAGGTCATCCCAGCTCTGCCTTCATGGTAGATAATTGTTCTTCACCTCCCTAGTGTATTCCAAAATTCCGGCTTCTCTTGTTGAATCTGCTTTCTGTTTTTTCAATCTGTGTAATTTGTGTAATGTCTCATTCCCAATTCAGACGTAGAGTATATGATCCTAGACTGGCCTATCGGAGACTCTAGTTCCCTTGGCCATACTAATTGGTCAATTGATGCTTTGGAAACAGGTCAGGCATTCTTTCCCACTGAATTTGGAGTAAAGTAGATATAAATTCTCAAGTTAAAATCTATTATAGGAAACACTGAGCTAAGAAGACAGTCCAGATCCTAATGGTTTTATTTGAATGCTATCCAGCCCTTCTTGCTATAGGCATAACTTCTGGATGTTTTAGCAGCATGACCAATTTCCTTAAATGCTTTCAGTTCTACCCCTAAGTCCCATGCCCACCATCACTACCTAATCTCGATCTTGCCATCTTTCATCTGACTGAATACAAAAGACTCTTTATTAGTCTCTTCTCCAATCCATTTCTCACTTCTGTCAGAAGAAAACTTTCTAAAACATACACTTGACTAGATCATGGTCCTTTTTTTTCTTTTTTTTCATGGTCCTTCTTAAAATCCTCCAGTGGACCCTTGTACCTACCAGGATAAAATATAAACTCCCTAGTATACCATGCGAAGCCTGCTAACCTGGGACCTCTGGCCTGGTTTTAACACCTTTTTTCCTCCCACCAAACCCTGACTGTGGGAAACTACCTGTAGCTTCCCCAAGGCATCAAATCAGTGCTCAGGTCCTGTGTATTCTCTTACTTCTACTGGGAACATCTTTTCCCTCCTCCTTCACCAATAAACTACAACTCTCCCCCTCAGCACCCAGATGGACCATTATTTTCTTGAGAGATCTTTCCTCACTGGCTCAGGTTCACCCCTTCCCAGCATTTCTCTTGCAGCTATAATGCATAATTATCAGCATCTTGTGATCACATGCTCTCAATCCCATTTGATACTGGGCTTCTTGAGTTAGGATTATGTATTAGTCATAGGGTAACTTTGCATTCAGCTTTGCTTCAGATAGTTGCAGCTTTTGTTTGATATCTCAGTATCATTATTAATAACATCCTTTTCACTTCAAAAGTATTCTACTTTGATAACATATATGTTAACCCTACTTACTTGAGATCAGGTGAGTGTGCAGAACAAATGTTTAAAAAAAAGTTGTCCAGGGCTGGGGATTTAGCTCAGTGGTTCCACTGCCTGCCTCAGAAGCACAAGGTCCCAAGTTCGATCCCTGGTACCAAAAAAAAAAAAAAAAAAAAAAGGTTGTCTGATGAGTGCATGAATAATTGATCCTCCCTCAGTCTCTCTCCCTCAGACCATCTGTCTGAATGGGTCACAGTCAAAACAGATGAACTAAAAATATTGCATAAAATTACCTTCATATCTATGTGTATAAGGTTTAAATTAAAGACAAATGAAGTTCATGTTTAGACTTGGTTCACATCCCCAAGATATTTTATTATGTGTATGTAAATATTCCAAAATCCGAAAAACTCCCAAATCCAAAACACCTCTAGTCCCAAGTATTCAGGTAAGGGATACTCAACATATAGCTGAATGAGAAAGTTTTGAAGTTCTTGACTCCCTGAAACAATTCAAATAAAGTCAGTAATCCAAAAGGCATAGGTCAGCAATTTTTGTTTATCTTTCCTTCAAAGAACCTTCCATATAGAATTCCACGTTCAAACACATTCATACCTGGACCAGCAACTGTAGAACCAAATACCTGGCAGCAGTCTGGCTATTAGTATAAATGAACGCACAGTGATCATCTCTCCTACTGAGGTCAGTTCCCTTGTTTAGCCCCATTGGCTGGATAATCTCCTAAGAACAGAAACAAAACAATTTTTACTTGCACTTGTGATGTACTATATATTGTATCAACAATATTACTACTGCTGTAGACATGTCTCCTGGGCTGGGGTGAGATTCATTTATAATCTATCCCATCTGCTCTTCCTGGGTACATATGTGTGTGTTCTGCCTTGGCTAAGGGGCAGATTAAAATTTCACTTAAATTCACACTTGGTTGCCAAAAGCCATCCACCATAAATAGGTAAAAACCCACTGAGGTCACTTTTCATTTTACTAGAGCATAGTGAACAAATCACTATGTGCAAAACCATTGTAAGAAACAGCCTATTAATATTGCTGCACCTTGGCCCTTCAAATGAAAAATTCAGTCTTTCACATTTATCACATATTTCATTGCCAAAATTTAACATCATTAAAGTTTTAAATCAGCTACACTTAAAACAAGTAAGTATTCTACAATTTTTTTAAAAAACCCTAAATTGCTTACAATACATTCTCACTATGAAGTGATCTATCTACAAACAGACTTTAAATTTTTTTTAAAAATTAGATGCCTCAGTATATTTTTTTCCAAATCAGGTGCTAGTAGAACATACTTTTAACAAAAAATACAGCAGGTATTTTCTTTAAAAAAACCAATGAAATTCCCCTAATGTGTTTTTTAAAAGAGCTTATTTGCATAACTAGTATACTTCTACCTCCCATGAGCCACCAAACAAAAATAAATTTTCCGATACATTTCATCTTGATACTCTACAAAGCTATTCTCAGTAAGCAAAAAAACCTTCTGAGTACATTAAAAATAAATACTGGGGTGGGGTGTAGTTCACTGGTAAAGTGAGTGTTTAGCATGCACAAGGCCCTGGGTTCAATCCTCAGCACCATAGCTTTAAAAACTCACCTTGCATTTCTGTTGATTAAGGAAGATATTCAGTCAATATTGCCACAGACAAAATCACTGTTATATTACTAGCCTGGCTTAATAATAATCCTATAATTCTTCACAGCTTGAGATTTAAGAAAAAACCACTAAGATATTTAAAAATGTTTAAAGGTTAGCATTAGACACCTTGGAGAGCAATTTAGCACATTTAATAAAGCTGAATTTGTGGCTGCCCTAAGAGCCAGCAACTCCACTTTGAGATATACACCCTAAGGGCTGGGGATTTAGCATAGTGGTTCCGCCGCCTGCCTTGAAAACACAAGGTCCCGAGTTTGATCCCCAGTACCAAAAAAAAAGAAGAGAGAGAGAGATACATCCTAGAAGAGTGGGTCTCAAATCATTTGGTACCAGATCTCCATTAAACTCTTAAAATGACCAAAAAGACCCTCTTGTGGTTCATAAGCATAATTGGGCTTTCATGTCATTCTATGAAATGTGCCTTGCTCAAATCTTGTTTTGCTATCAGCTCATTACCTGACTGATATGAAAAAAAAAAGATTGAGCACATCAAAGAAATTTTGTTTATGCAGAAGATATCTATTGATAACTACCTTAATAAACATTAAAACTAAGAAAGTTTAAAAGCATTTAATTCATTTAAAATAACAATAAACTCATTACATGTTAATATAAGTCATTTTTATTAGAATAACTGTATTTTCCCAAACAAAAAAATTATGGTGAAGAATGTCCATTAAGTATGTTATTTTTCTGCAAATTTCTTTCATATGTGGCTTAATATAAATATTTGGATTCTTACACCTGTTTTTACAGTCAATTTGTTACAATATCACTTGTGTAGAGGAAAGCACCATTATATGTTCACAAGAAAGTGAGCATGAAGAAGGCCAAATAACAAACATTTTAGTATTATTATGAAAACAGTTTGAGTCTCATGGCTGAGACCACACTTTGAGAACCACTGCCCTCAAGAAACTCAAGCACACATGTAAGATGTTCTTTGTAGTATTGTTTCTTATAAGGAGAAAGTGGAACCAACTTATCTGTTCATCAGTAAAGGACTATCATCAGATCCATGGAGCTACATTGGTGTCACTTTGCTCGCCACACAATTTTTAGTAACTTACCACATGGTGGCACATGCTAAGTGCTCAATAAGCCTTTGTAGAAGGAGGAAAGAAAGGGAGAGAGGCAGCATGGGACAAAGAGAGGAGGTACAAATATTATTCTACAACATGCTATTTTAACTTTATTTTATGGACATCATCAATGTAGATTTTTTAGTTCAAAGGGTAGCAAGAGACAAAGCCCATGTGACCCTTGCATAAGTAGGAGGTTTATTTTTTTATTATCTAAAAATAAAGGTGGCCCAGCATGGTGGCCATGACTGTAGTCCTAGCACATGGAAGCCTGAGGCAGGAGTATAACTGTGAGTTCAAGGCCAGCTTGGGACCCTGTTTCAAAAAAAAAAAAGTATATTTTAATGTCTTAATCTGTGGAACCACAGGTTGCAAATCACTGCCACCTAGTGGTGCACTAAAAAGTTAATACATTATGGGCAAAATGGTCTTTGCTATTAAGAAAAAAAGAAAAGAAAAGAAAAAAGAAAGAAAAGAAAAGCAGAACTCAGTGGCTGAGCATTTACCTAATATATGCCAAGCCCTCAATTCAATCCCCAGCACTACAAAAAAATAGAAATAATAGTTAAGATTATTTTAAGCAAAGATAACCTAAAATTATTGCACTGGCAAATGAAGGGATTCAAGTCTCCTTCTCAAAAGGAGGCTTCTTTTATCACCATCAAAACAGCCCTGCCTAAGTATGATTGGAGGGGCTCGTTTTTCAAATATTTATTATCTAAATCTCTATGGTTAAGAGTTTGGCTAGGGATTTAAGTTTCAAGAAAGTGCCTTGGGTTTTGCTCAAGGGACACTGTATTACCTCACAGAGTGGACACTCCATACATATTTGTAGAAAGAATGAATTACATAATGAGTCCATGCTGCTGACAAGGGTGGTATGTTAAGCATAAAAGAAGATTCAAAAAGAAATGTTCTTTTGCTTTGTTTAAAAATTACTAAAAAGCCTATATATTTCTCAACAAAAATGAAGATACTGTCTTTCCCCAGAGCCCCTCTTACCCATATTTTCATTCTTTGTTCTTAAGTAATCTTAGCTCTTAAAATAAAAACAAAAACAAGACCTTTATTTTGATATTTTAAAAGTAATATAAGATCTGGGTGTGGTGGTGCAGGCCTGTAATTCCAGCTCTTGGGAGGCTGAGGCAGGAGGATCACCATGAATGCAAGGCCAGTCTGAACTACATAATAAGACCCTGACTCAAAAAAAAAAATATATATATATATAGGGCCTGGGATTTAGGTCAGTAGTTCCGGCGCCTGCCTCACAAACACAAGGCCCCACATTCAATTCCTGGTACCAAAAAAACCCCATATATATATATATATATATATATATATATATATATATATATATATGAAATGTATAAAAACATTCATGTGTAGTTAAAATTTGTCTGAAAAATGAAGAGTAAATGGAGAGACCTAGCCCTACCAGATTGTAAAACATATTTAAAATGTCACAAAAACTAAAACACTTCATTATCAGAAAGAAGACACATAGATCAGAGGGCAGAAGTATACACTAAATACATGGCCCAGCACATATGTAAACTTAATTTATGATAAAAGCAGCACTTTATTTGTTTTATTTGTTGGGTTTTTTTTTTGGTACCAGGGATCAAACTCAGGACCTTGTGCTTGCAAGTCAGGCGCCGGAACCACTGAGCTAAATCTCCGGCCCTAAAAGCAACACTTTAAATCATCAAGAAAACCTGTAATATTAAAAATAAAAATAAAAATTCTATGCCACTCCTGCCTTGCAAGTGCAAGATCCTAAGTTCGATACCTGATACCGCAAAAAAAGGGCCGGGGATTTAGCTCCATGGTTCTGCTGCCTGCCTCACAAGCGCAAGATCCTGATTTCAATACCTGGTACCAAAAAAAAGAAAAAAAATCTAAAAAACACTAAGATTCCATATTACCCCAGAAAGAATGGCCATCATCAAGAAATCAAATAATAACAAATGCTGACAAGGCTGTAGGGAAAAAGAACCCTTGTACGTTGTTGGTGAGGGTATAAACTAGTACAACCACTAAGAAAATCAGTATGGAAATTCCTCAAAAAACTAAAAACAGAAATTTATTTCTACCCTGCTATCCGTCTTCTAGGTATCTTCCTGAAACAGTTAAAGACATCACATTACAGTGATACATATATACCCATGTTTATAGCAGCACAATTCATAATAGCTAAATCTTGGAATGTGTCTATCAATAGATGAATAAAGAAAATGTGGTATTACACACAATGGAATACTAGTCTGCATCAAGAATAAACTTGAGGTGACAGTGTAGCAATGGCATCTCCTCTGGAGTCATTGGTGGAGGATCTGGTAGAGGATCCACTTCAGATCTTTGTGAGAGTCTTTGAGAAATGGGAGACCACAGTGCTACAACTGCAGGCGTATGGCTCACACAGCTTGGGGTGTGCTTCATGGGAGTCTGCCATTTTCCTTTCCAAATACCTGAAAATGACTGTGTTTTGGAGTGATAGGATCCACTCACTAAGCCTGCGGTTGGTGCTGGAGCTGGGCTCAGGCACTGGGGCTGTAGGGGTCATGGCCACTCACTTGAGGCAGATGTTGTAGTCCTTAGTCTTGAGGAATTGCAAGACTTGCTGAAGATGGATATTAATATGAACAAACATCTCGCCACTGGTTCTGTTCAAGTCAATGGATCAGAAATAGAAGACTTTCCTTCTCCACCAGACTGATGGCTGACTGTATGTATCAGTTAGGGGTCACAAGAGGAATAGATTTAATATAAAATATTATATATTATTATAAATATATAAATATAATAATATATAATAATATATATTATATAATATATATGGATTACAATATATAATATATATTATATTATATATAATATATATATGTATTTACAAGGTAGGCTTACAATGGCTGCCTGCAGAGTCAAGTGTAGAAGAATGCAAAAGGGCCATCTGCACATTGGAGTTCTGAAAGATCCAGTCAAAGGACTGGAGCTCACTGCAGAGTTCCATGCAAGTTCATATCAGGATGCCAAAGGGTCTGCCCTGGATGACTGGAGTCTGCACTGGAAGGCTGAAGAGTCTGTGATGGGAGCCTGGAGATTGACATCCAAAGCCAATGGCAAAGACTGGAGATCCTCCAAAGAAGCAGAAGCAAGACTTTCTTCTTTCCCTTTTTATTTCATCCAGGCTACAAGCCTACTGGTTGGTGCAACCCACACCCAGCACTGGTCTTCTGTCTTCAGTAAGTCTATCATCTACACACACCCAGAACCATGTGGAACCAATCTGCTAGGCATTTATTACTTAAGTTGACACCACAATTAACTCTCACAATCTACCCTTTGTCAACTTGACAACCAGGCACATTTCCTTAAACCATACTTACTCTCCAGATACAATATAAGTTCATAATTATGCCTAACAGGTACAACTATCCTACATACAAACAGAAACACATTAACTCCCTCCCCGGAATAGAAGGAAATTTTCTTTTGGTAATGCTTATCCCTAACATTTCATAACTTAAACATTATAATATAGGTTTAACAATACTTAAGAAGAGGCCCTGGGGATTTAGTTCCATAGCACAGCATCTGCCTGGTAAGTGCAAGGTCCTGAGTTTGATCCTCGATACCAAAAAAACCCACCAATATTGTCTATCAGCATTATGTTACAAAGGAAGAAAATAAAGATATCTGATTAATATATGTGTGCATCAGTTTGTAATAGCTAAAGCTTGGAAGCACCCCAAGTGCCCATCAACTGGAAACTGGATAATGATGTGGGTTTTTTTATAAAATGGAGTACTACTCAGCCATAAAGAATGAAAAACTAGAGTCATTTATGGCTAAATGGATGCATATCAAGGCCATACTCTTAAGTGAAATAAATAGGACACACGTGTAAATACCAAATAATTTCTCTAGTGTGAGAAACTGATAGTGTAAACAAGGGTTAAAATGAATAACTGATAATTTGAAATAGGAAAAAAGGTCCAAAGATGAAGGAGTGAAAGGAGGGGAAGGGGAAAGGAAAGGAGGGAAAGGAAAAACTATGAGAAAAGAAAAAAAAATGGAAATGATGTCTATGTAAATAGGGAATGGTGGAGGGGGTGAAGGGTGCACAGGTAATGGGGAAAAAATAAGAATCAAGAAACATCATGTACAGGTACAAACACCCAATGATAAATGTAAATGAATTGTATACCTAAAATGTACCAATAAAAGAACTAAAAATTAAAAATTAAAAAAATGTGTGGATATATGCATAAGCATAATAAAGTAGGAGAGAGCAATTATAATTACAATCCTCATTTCTGTAACTGGTCACACATTTATAACTGGTATTTATAAATACCTTCTTCTACTACCCATTCTGTATTTCCTTGACTTTCAGCAAGCACCTCAGGTGGTCTCAGTTCTTTTCCTGAAGGTTCTGGGTCACTTGTCATCCTGCCTGGATTGGGTTGTAATTTCCCACTGATCTTAATAACGGGGCATGACAATACTAGGAGGCATCCTAAGGGATCTCCTACACTCTAAGTATAGTCTTCCTTTCCTCCACTGTGAAGTAATTGTCCAATTTCCCCGATAGTCCAGATTAATCACTGATCCAACACAGTAACTCCCTTTTGAGCTTGTTTACTCAGAGGCATGAGGAGCCCAAAATGACCAGGGGGAAGTCTTAGCATCCAGTTCAATGGAATCATTGTGATAGAATTATTGCAATCATTACAATGGAATCATTATAAAAGTCTTTCCCCCTATGGAACTAAGACTTCTATGCCAGCATAGCATAAGGCCATGGGAACAGGAAGCAAAAAGTTTTGCTAGTGGATCACTAGAGGTAATGGTGGGTGATAGATACTATTTCCATTTCCACCCCATGAATCCTGGCTGTGGGAGACAGAGTATCATATAGTGCATGCTGATTCAAAGCATATAAAACCTTCTGAAGAACCTTACCTCAGCCCTGCAAGGAAATGCCACCTAGCTGGTGCTAAACTGCATCTTCAAAAGGCCATTCTACCTTTCTATCAACCCAGCTGCTTCTGGATGATGAGGAATATGATCAGACCATTGAATTCCACAGGCCTGAGCTTATTGGCTCACTTCCTTAGCTATAAAGTTTGTTCCTTGGTCAGAAGCAATGCTGTGTAGGATACCATGAGAGTGGATAAGGCATTCTGTAAGTCCATGGAAGGTAGTTTTGCCAGAAGCATTACATGCAGGGAAAGCAAACCCATACTTGAAATATGTGTCTATGCCAGTAAAGACAAAGCACTGCCTTTTCCATGATGGAAGTGCTCCAATATAATCAACCTACCACCAGGTTTCAGGCTGATCACTCATTCATTCCCAGGGAATTGCGCCATATTAGGGACTCAGTGTTGGGCTCTCTGCTAGCATGTTGGGCATTCAGCAGTGCCTGTAGTCATATCAGCCTTGGTGAGTGGAAGTCCATATTACTGAGCCAATGCATAGCCGCTATCCCTGCTACCACGGCCCCTTTGTTCATGAGCCCACTGGGCAATAACAGACGGCTAAAGAAAAAGATTGACTGCCATCCACAGAATAGCTCATCCTATCCACTTGATTATTAAAGTCCTAATCTTCTGAGGTCACTTTTTGGTGAGCATTTACATGAGACACAAATATCTTTACATCCTGCACCCATATAGAGAGGTCTATCACTTACCTCTTCCCCAAATATCTTTGTCACCAATTCCCCAGTCATGCTCCTTCCAAGTCCCTGATCATCCACCCAGACCAATGGCTACATACAACCTACGAATTAGTATACAATTGCACATCTGGCCATTTTTTTTCTTCCAGGCAAAATGTATGGTCAAGTGCACTACACAAAGTTCTGCCCATTGTGAAAGTTTTCCTTCATCACTATCCTTCATGGTTGTTCTGGAAAGAAGCTGTAGTGCTGCAGTTGTCCACTTTTGGGTGGTGCCTGCATAACATGCAGAACCATCTGTAAACCAGGCCCTAATTTTCTCTTCCTCTGTCAGCTGGTCATATGGTACACACCATGAGGCCATAGGTATGTGCCAAGGGGCAGAAGGCAGTATAGCAGTAGGAATTTGGGCAACTTCTTTATGTAACTTACTTATGTCCTCCATAACTGCTCAGGCTCAATCATGTACATATTATTTCCATTTAATAATGGACTGTTGCTGTGTACATCTGACTCTAAAACTTGGTGGATCAAGTAATACCCATCTCATGATGGGCAGCTCAAGTTATATGGTAACCTGGTGTCCTATGATCAAGGGTTCAGTTTTCACTAAGGCTCACTAGCAGGCCAAGAGCTGCTCTTCAAAGGAAGAATAGTTGTCTGTAGATGATGATAGGGCCTTGCTCAAAAATTCTAAAGGCCGGGCCAGGGATTTAGTTCAGTGGTTCCACCACCTGCCTCGCAAGCACAAGGTCCCGAGTTTGATCCCCAGTACCCAAAAAAAGAGAAAAGGGAAAGACAGTGGCCAAACACAACATGCCTCATTAATGTAAATTTGTTGTAGTTTAACCATTCACTTCTTGCAGAGCCTGTGTGCTTTTGCCCCACAGCTTAACCATTCACTCTTTGGCCAAGTCTCCCACAAAATCCTATAGATCCATGTCCAGCACCCAGGGCGATGTGTGGAAAGATGTGAACTCCAAAGGGATAGTGTGGCCCCACCCCTATGGCACTGATGGTGGTTGTAGCCCTCATGACCTTTCTCTGGGCAGGCTTTGCTCATTCTTTGTGGCTTTCCTCAGATGATCCACGTTCCTGGCTTCTGTAACCATCTACAGTCTCCACAGCACTCTCAGCTTCACACTCACAGATTCATACATGCCCTCTCAAGGCCACACTGCTTGGCCTCCCAGGCCTTCTGAAATCTGGGTGAAAGCCTTCTTGACCCTAAAACTCTTGGATTCTGCATGTGCTAAAACCAGCACCATGTGAATGATGCCAAGGTTTGCTGCAAGCTGGAGCATTTCAAAGCTTCTTTCTCTCTTAGCTGTAGGGGTGGAGTGCCTGGATAACTGAGTGCTATGAACCCAATCCCAAAGAACAAATTACCCAGGTCACCACCCTTCTGGAACATGCTACCCTGGGGCTCTCCTCTCAAAGCAAAGTCTCACACATTTGCAATTTTGAGGTGGGGCAAAGTATGGAGTCCTGCTGGTTCTAGTGATGTCCTTAGGCCATCTTTTCTAAAAGTACTTGGTTTTTTGTTTGGTTTTTTTTTGGTACTGGGGATCAAACTCTGGTCCTTGCACTTGCGCAGCAGGTGGCAAAACCATTGAGCTAAATCCCCCGCCCAGTACTTGGTTTTTTAATGCTAATCTTTTCAGTAACCAATTCCTCCTCTGCTCCATCTTTGCAGGCTATAACTTTACTGGAGTTTCCTTTCTGGCCAAACTCAAAACTTAAAATCATTCCTTTGGGCCATTTGGTCTTGATTCTCAAGGTACATTTGCCTGAAAGCCCCTAACAGTAGTCATATTACCACCTCTATATAAGAATGCTTTGAGCTGGGGATTTAGTTCAGTGGTTCTGGCACCTGCCTTGAAAGCACAAGGTCCAGAGTTTGATCCCCAGTTCCAAAAACAAAAAGCAAAAAACAAAAACCCCAGCTGTGAAAAGCTGCTTGTATCACTGAAAGCTCTCTTATTGGAAAAAAATAAAAAAGAATGCTTTGAAATTTCTTCTGCCAGATTAATCTGCTGCACCTTAATCCCACCAAGATCTCTAGACATGAGCAAAATGCAAACAAATTTTCTGCCAGAGCATAACACACATGGCCTAGAGTCCAAATGCAGTGTGGTCCTTTTTCCCTACTGAAACCTCCTGAGCCTAGTCTTTACTGGCTGAATTTTTATCAGCATTACCATCTTCTGAGCTTTGGTCAGAATCTCCAATGAAGCTCAGCTCAATGCATTCTAGGGCTGCTTCTTCAGCTGGTATCTCCAAACCCTTCCACACTCTTCCCACAAGCCAGTTCCAAGGCTTGTGACCCACATGGTCAAGTACAGTCACAACAATGACCCCACTCTTAGTACCAAATCTATCTTAGCTACTTTCTCATTTCTGAGACAAAATACCCAATACCCACAAATGAAAGGAGTAAAGTTTATTTTATCTTAGAGTTTTTGGAGGTTTCTGTTATAAAGAATCCACTTGTCAAAAATAGGCTTTTGGAATGTACCAGCATGGGCTGAATGGTCCCAGGATGATGGGAGCCCCACTCCATCAGGCTCGCCACACCCACCTGTGACCAGGAGACTATGAGGACCCCCCCCCGGGCGTGCCCACCAGCCACCAGCATAGCCACGTGGGTGTCTGCAACCCCCCCCCCCACACACACCCGCCTCTGGCCTCTTGGCTGTGCAGCTACCTGGTTCCACACTACAGAGGCACAGGGGGATATAAAGGCCATTGTCCTGAGCTACAGAAGTGAACAGAGAGAGGGCCTCTCTCAGGCTCCCTGATGAAAACTGAAGCCCACTAGAAAAATGAAGAGATTCTCTGCAATAAAGGCACACCAGACCACTGTACTTGGTAAGTTGGAGGGATTATCACCTCCCATCGGAATCTGGACTATCTTCAGGGGAAAGGCAGCTATAACCTGCAATAGAACCTTGCAGAGTTCAACCCACAGGAGGACAGGGAGCTCAGCTTGGGACTTACAGCCAGAAATCTGCCTGAATCTCACGGGTCTGTGACTGGCTTGCTGAGACTCATTGACTTATATATGCACACTACTGCCCACATTGTCTATTGTGACAGCAGAGACATACCCTGAAGGAGGCCCTTCATTTTTATCTTTTATTTGTTATTTTCAAAATTACCACTATTTTTTTGGTCTTATTTTTAATTTTTTTCTTCTCTTTCTACTCCTTAAAATATTTTATTTTTCTCTTTTTTCTTTCTTTTCTCTTTTCATTCTATCTCCCTCTCCCTCACTCCCTTGCTGTCCCACATTGGTCTTCATCTCCCTTTGTGTTCCTGTTCTGGCCCTAATTCATATTTCTTCTTCATTTTTCTTTTCTTCTCTTTCCTTCTCTCGTCTGTGTCTCCTGGCCTCAGTGGAACCTCCCCCTATCCTTCTACCTACTTATCCCTCCCTCCCCAACTCCTTCTAACTCCCCATCCCAAAGGGTAAAGTTGCTATATTGAAGAGTTTATTCACTATAAACATATGTTGGGTTGGTCCTTCATTTTGATTTAATTCACACAGTTAAAGGTGTTAGATTAATAACTACCACAAATTATCATTTTCTAAGAGGTACTTGATGCTATTGTGTTGCTGATTGTATCACTTGGGCTAAGGTGTTGTGATTGATCTAATCAGTTGTTCTCCAGGTATAATGAAAATAAGATAGCCTCAGACTGATTAGAGACTCAAAACCTAAAGACCAACTATATCTGGAAGACACCTCTGAGAAGCAATCATTCCATAAGGGTTATAAATACATCAACAAAGATCCAATAAGCAACTTCAAAGTATCAACCCAGGAATTAAACCAAGGACAGTACCAAAAACAAAAATGAGAAGACATTGAAGCAAGGCACAAACTCAGACTTCCACCCCACAAAAGGCAAATTCTGGGGGAAATGAGATGGAAAAGTCTGATAATCAACCTCCTGGACACCCTGAACTGATAGCACAGGAAGTAACAAAACAGATGAATAAGGCTCTAGAAAAATTCAAAGCAGAATTAATCTTCCAGATAACTACAGAGATGGTGAGCAGAGTGAAAGACATGATTAGAGGCTCTAGAACAGAAACAGATAAAAAATAGATGAGCTCAGAAACATGCTGGAAGCCATGAATGCCCAGCATAAGAAAGAAATGGAAAGCATGATTGCCCAAAATACAAAAGAAATGGAATCCATGAAACAGATTCAAACAGATATTCAGGAGATTAAAAACTCCATTGAAAGTATGCACTGCAGATTAAGGAAATCTGAAGATAGAATATCAGATATAGAAGACAGGATCGTGGTTAAGGACCATGAAAACAGAGATTTCTTAAAAATAGTAAGGGACCACAGAAATCAATCCATCAGCTGCTAGATGATGCAAAGAAGAATAATATAAGACCGATAGGAGTCCACGAAAAAACAGGAGAAAGTACAATTGACATTAAAAAAACAGTTCACAGAAGTAATAGTAGAAAACTTCCCAGACAGAGGTGGAGAATGGGACATACAGATAAGTGAGGCATATAGAACTCCAACTACCCATGATCAAAAAAATGTACAGCTAGACATATAATAATCAAGATCCCAGAAACACAATAGAAGAACAAAATCCTACAGGCAGTTAAAGAAAAGAAACAAATCACCTACAAAGGAAAGCCATCAGAATCACAGCAGACTTCTCACCACAAACCCTCAAATCAAGGAGAGCCTGGGGTGAAGTATTTCAAGCCCTAAAAGAAAATAACTTCCAACCTAGACTATTGTATCCTGCAAAACTGATGGGGAAATTAGATACTTCCATGACAAAGAATACCTGAGAAATTTCATGAACACCAAACCAGCACTCCAAACAATTCTAAGCAATATCCTAGAAAAAGACAATGAAGGTCACAACCTCATGAGGCCCAACAGAGGGAAGCCACCAGGGAAGGTAAGAAACTAAAGGGAAAGGGGGGAAAAAATAAGAAATAAAAGAGCCAACAAGAGTAAAACATCACGACAAGGATGAGTCAATATCTCGCAATTATAACCATCAATGTTAATGGCCACAATTCACCAATCAAAAGAAACAGACTGGCAGAATGGATTAAGAAGCAAAATCCATAAATAGGGAGGGATGGAGGGGTTGAAGGAGGGCAGGGGAAGGAGGAAAAATAAGAACCAAGAGAGATTATGTAAAGGTGCAAATTTCCAATGAAGAATGCAATTATATTGTATACCTAAAATGTACCAATAAAATAAAAATTAAAAAGAAGCAAAATCCAGCAATATGCTGTATACAAGAAACACACCTAACTCAAAAAGAAATTCAAAGACTGAAAGTAAAAGGATGGAAAACAGTTCTCCACGCAACAGGAACCCCCCAAAAAAGCAGGAGTAGCAATCTTATTTGCAGACAAAGTAGATTTCAAACCAAAATTAATCAAGGGAGACAAAGATGGTCACTACATCCTTGTGAAGGGAACAATCCAAGAGGAAGAGATTACAACCATAAATACATATGCACCAAACATGAATGCCCCCAACTATACAAAACAAATATTAATGGACATGAAAAACCAAATGAGCACTAATACAGTGGGGAACTTCAATACCCCACTATAACAAATAGACAGATCACCTAGACAAAAAATTAACAATGAAATTCTAGAACTGAACCAAGCTATTGAACAAATGGACTTAATAGATGTTTACAGAGCGTTCCACCCCACAAAATCAGAATACACATTCTTTTTGGTTGCACACGGGTCATTCTCCAAAAGAGACCCCCTGCTAGCTCATAGGACATGTCTAAGTAAATGTAAAAGAACTGAAGTTACCCCCTGTATATTATCAGAACATAGTGCAATGAAATTGGAGATCAATAACATAAGAAACCACAAAACTCCCACAAACACATGGAAATTGAATAACACCCTCCTGAACAACCAATGGATCACAGAGGAAATTAAAGAAGAAATTAGACAGTTTCTACAAGTAAATGATAATGCCAGTACAACATACAGGAATATATGGGACACAATGAAAGCAGTACTACACTGGAAATTCATAGCAGTGAATGCCCATATTAGGAAAACAGAGAGAACTCAAATAAATAACCTAATGCAGAACCTCAAGCTCCCAGAAAAAGAAGAGCAAACAAACCCAAAGCTCATACAAGAGAGGAAATTATAAAGATCAGAGCAGAAATCAATGCAATGGAGACTAAGAGAACGATACAAAAAAAATCAATGAATCAAAGAGTTGGTTTTTCGAAAGAATAAATAAAATCGATAAACCTTTAGCCAACCTTATCAAGAAAAGGAAAGAAAAGGCTCAAATCCATACAATTAAGAAGAAAAAAAGTGAAGTCACAACAGACCCAGCAGAAATCCAGAGGATCATCAATACTTCGAGAACCTGTACTCTAATAAAATGGAAAACACAGAAGAAATGGACAGATTCCTAGATACATACAAATTGCCAAAGTTAAATAAAGAAGATAAAGAAATTCTAAACACCCCAATTACAATGAGTGAAATTGAAAATGTAATTAAAAATTTACCAACAAAGAAAAGCCCAGGTCCTGATGGCTTCACTGCTGAATTCTAGAAGAACTATCACCATTACTCTTTAAACTCATCAAGGAAATTGAAAAGGAAGAAGGCTTCCAAATTCATTCCTGGAAGCAAGTGTTACTTTGATTCCAATACCAGGGAAAGACCCAACCCAAAAAGAGAACTACAGGCCAATCCCCCTAATGAACATAGATGCAAAAATCCTCAGCAAGATACTGGCAAACAGAATACAGAGGGCCATCAAAAAGATCATACACCCTGACCAAGTCAGATTTATCCCAGGGATGCAAGGATGGTTCCACATATGTAAATCAACAAATGTAATACTCTATATTACCAGAGTCAAGGACAAAAACCATATGATCTTCTCAATAGATGGAGAAAAGGCATTTGACAACATCCAACACCCACCCATGATTTAAAAAAACCCTACAGAAATTTGGAATAGAAGGTCTTTATCTCAACCTGATTAAGGCTATCTATGAAAAACCAACAGCTAACAGCATATCATACTAAATGGTCAAAAACTGACAACTTTCACGCTAAAATCAGGAACAAAACAAGGATGTCCACTATCACCACTCCTGTTCAATATAGTTCTGGAAACATTAGCCACAGCCATTAGAAAAGAGAAAGAAATAAAAGGAATAAAGATAGGAAAGGAAGAAGTTAAACTGTCATTATTTGCTGATGATATGATACTTTATATAGAAGACCCAAAAAACTCGGCCAAAAAACTTCTGGACTTAATTGACAGAGTCAGTAGAGTAGCTGGATGTAAGGTCAACACTCAAAAAACAATAGTCTTCTTATACACAAATAACAGAGAGAAAATCACTGAGAGAGAAATTAGGGAAACAATTCCTTTTACAATAGCATCCAAAAAAATGAAATATTTAGGAATCAACCTAACAAAGGAAGCAAAAGACCTTTACACAGAAAAGTAAAGCACTCTGAAAAAGGAGATCGGGGAGGATATAAGAAAATGGAAAGACATCCCTTGTTCCTGGGTAGGAAGAACCAATATAGTGAAAATGGCCATACTTCCAAAACTACTATATAGATTTAATGCAATGCCAATTGAAATTCCAACAATATACTTCACAGAACTAGAGAAAACAATCCAAAAATTCATTTGGAACCAGAAGAGACCTAGAATAGCAAAAGCAATTCTAGGCAACAGAGACATGGCTGGGGGTATCACAATCCCCAACTTAAAACTATACTACAAAGCTACTGTGATAAAAACAGCATGGTACTGGCAAATAAATAAACTCAAGGTTCAGTGGAATAGATTTGAAGATGCAGAAACAACTCCAGACATACTCAGCCACCTCATCTTTGACAAAGGAGCCAACCACCCTCATTGGAGGAAAGATAGCCTATTTAATAAAAGGTGTTGGAAAAACTGGATTTCAACCTGCCAAAGATTAAACCCATACCAAAAAAGTTAAACAAACAAACAAAAATACCCTGCAAGAACAAAAATTTTCACCAGGGATTTAGCTCAGTGGTTCTGCCGCCTGCCTTGCAAGTGCAAGGTCTCGAGTTTGATCCCTGGTACCAAAAAAAAAGTAAAACAAACAAAAATTAAACCCATACCTATCACCACGCACTGAACTAAGATCGAAGTGGATTAAAGATCTAAATATTAAAACAGAAACACTAAACTTGCTGGAAGAGAAGTTAGGTAGAGGGGCCGGGGATTTAGCTCAGTGGTTTCACTGCCTACTGAGCAAGCACAAGGACCTGAGTTTGAGCCCCAGTACCAAAAAAAAAAAGAAGTTAGGTAGAACTCTTGAAGACATTGGCACAGGAAAAGACTTTATGAACAAAACCTCAGTAGAACGGGATCTAGCAAAAAGAATCAACAACTAGGACTTCATCTTATTAAAAAGCTTCTGCACTGCAAGAGAAACCACCAACAGAGCTAAGAGACAACCTACAATGTGGGAAAAAAATTTTAGCGCTGTACCTTACACAAAGGACTACTATCTATAATATATAAAGAAGTGAAAAAAATCAGACCCCTCAAATTCAAAGACCCAATTCAAAAATGGGCATCTGAAATGAACAGACATTTCTCAGACAAAGAATTAAAAACAGCAAATAAATATATGAAAAAATGTTCAACATCACTGGTCATTCAAGAGATGCAGATGAAAACAACACTAAGATTCCACCTCACCCCAGAGAAAATGGCTGCTATCAAATCAACAAATAACAAATGCTGGCGGGGGTGTGGGGAGAAAGGAATCCTTCTCCATTGTTGGTGGGAGTGCAGACTGGTGTAACCACTGTGGAAATCAGTATGAAGATACCTCAAAGAACTAGGGCTAGAGGTCCCATTTGACCCAGCTATTCCCCTGCTGGGTGTCTTCCCAAAAGAATTAAAAGAATCATACCACACCGATATATGTGTACCCATGTTTATAGCAGCACAGTTTGTAATAGCTAAAGCTTGGAAACAGCCCAAGTGCCCATCAACTGGAAACTGGATAAAGAAGATGTGGTTTTTCCATAAAATGGAGTACTACTCAGCCATAAAGAACAAGAAACTAGAGACACTAATAGCTAAATGGATGCATATTGAGGCCATACTCTTAAGTGAAATAAATAGGACACATATGTGTAAATACTGATTAGTTTCTCTAGTGTGAGAAACTGAAAGTGTAAATAAGGATTAAAATAATTAAAATGAATAATTGATAATTGAAATAGGAAGAAACGGTCCAAAGGGGTAAGGGTGGTGGGAGGGGAAAGGGAAAGGAAAGAAGGCAAAGGAAAAATTATGAGAAAAGAAAAAAAATGGAAACAAAGTCTATGTAAATAGGGAAGGGTGGAGGGGGTGAAGGGCGCATAGGTAATGGGGAAAAAATACGAGCCAAGATGCATCATGTACAGGTACAAGCACCCAATGATACATGTAAACATATTGTATACCTAAAGTGTACCAATAAAAGAATTTAAGGAAAACAATAGGCTTTTGAAAGGAAAGTTTATTCCAATGAACAAGGACTAAAATCAGGAGATTCTAGCAGCTAGCTAGGAAAAGCCGATTTTATCACATCCATGTGTAGATGGGCTGACATTGGGAGAGAAAAATAGCAGGTAGCTGGGAGAGATTTCATCTGTGAGTGGATGGGCTAACACCAGGGGAGAGATATATTAACAACTAACTGGGAAAGGAAGTAGGCTTATATAGGTAATGAAGGGCTAAGTAATCTGGGGTGAAATGTTTCTGACTTGGATGCCCAAGGACGGTCTGCTCATGTGTGTAGACAAATCACTGGACTTCTCAGGACCAGGGAGGTTGTATACTTCATTTTGGGTCCATCTGCCCTATTTACTGCGAAGCTGCTGTTGTTTGCTGAAAGCTACCTGTTTGCTTTGTCCCATTTGTTTAGGCCGGGCCTAACAGTTTCTACCCATGATTGGCTGGCTTCAAAGCAAGGCAGCAGGGGAGAGAGAGGAGCTTGACAGTAGAAGTTGGCAGGAAAATCTGGTTTAAAGACACTGTTATTAAATTAACTTGTTCACAGGAAACAGTGAAAGATTGCTGAATAAGTGCAAATATAGTTCCTTATACATTTACCAAATGATTTTTATTCTATGTTGTTACCATAATCACCTATCCAGATAGAATAATCTTCAAAGACTGTTGATCACACCAGTTCCAAAGAGTAGTAACCAGAAGGAATCCTGGTAATTAGAGCCAATTTGTGCTTGATAGCCCTTTTTTTGTTTTTGTTGTTGTTGTTTGTTTGTTTGTTTTTTAGTATGCTTACAAAATATAATTGTTTGGAGGTGTTTTTTTGGTACCGGGGATCAAACTCGGGTCCTTGCACTTTTGAGTCAGGTGGCAGAACCACTGAGCTAAATCCCTGGCCCAGAATATAATTGTTTATTAAAAATTCACAACTATAAACTTTCCTCTTAGGACTGCTTTCTTTGTGTCCCATAAGTTCTGCTTTGTTAATTTTTTAATTTTTAATTTTATTAGTATATGTTTGGAGTTCATACAGCTTACTATCATCTTGGGGAGTGATTCCATGTACATACTACAGCTTGTTTCTTTTTTTTAAATCTCTTTCCCTTTCCCTTCCTCTCCCTCCCTTCTCTTCCAATTCCCCTATCTCATGATTCATTCTTGGTGATATTATTAATCATAGCTAATGTTATGACATATAATGTTTAAATTCATTAAGGTTATTAGGTTTCTGTACATGGCATATCTTTAGTCTACTTATTTTCCCTTCCCCTCCTCTTCAACCCTCACCCTCGTTCCCTTAAATGTGTCCCATAAATTTTGGTATGCTGTACTAGCATTATCATTTGTTCTAGAAACTGTCTTATTCTTTCCTTGATTTCTTCTATAATCCATTGCTTAAGAGTGTATTGTCACTGGGGATTAGCTCAGTGGTTCCTCCACCTGCCTTGAAAGCGCAAGGTCCCGAGTTCAATCCCCAGTACAAAAAACAAACAAAAAGAGTGTATTGTTTCCAGGTATGGTGGTGCATGCTTGTAATCTCACCACTTGGGAGGCTGAAGCAGGAGGTTTGCCAAGAGTTCCAGGTCAGCCTGAGCCACATAGTGAGTTCAGGGCCTGCCTGAACTACAAAGCAAGACCTTGTCTCAAAAAAAGAGTGTATTGTTTAGTTTCCATGCATTTGCATAATTTCGGTAAAGAAAACAATTTCCAACCCAGACTGGTATATCTTACAAAATTTTTTTTAAAATGATGGATTAAATAAAATATTTTCATGATAAAGAACATCTAAAGAAATTCATTGACTTCTAGCTTCACTGCACTATGATCTGTTAATATGCACAATATAATTCAAATCTTTAAAATTTCTTAAGCTTGCTTTATTGACTAGTATGTATGGTCTACTTTGGAGAAAGTTCCATGTGAGTCTGTGAAGAATGTGTATTCTGTTGTTGGATGGAACGCTACAGATATTAAGTCCATTTGTTCAAAGGTTCTATTCGATGCTGGTATTTCTTTGTTGATTTTTTTCTAAAATCTATCTATTTGTGACAGTAGGGTATTGAGGTCCCCACTATAATTGTGTTTATGTTTCTTGTCTTTTATGTTCAATAGTACTTGTTCTATGATGTTAGGTGTATCATTGTTCAGTGTATATATGTTAAGAATGTTCTTTCTTCCTGTTAGATTGTTCTCTAACCAATATATAGTGACCTTCTTTGCCTCTTTTGATTAGGTTTAGCTTGAGTTCACTTTGTGTGAATATAGGACAGCTACACCTGCTTTGGGGGAGGGGGTTCCATTCCATGGAATATTGTTTCCTATCCTTTGATTTTTAGTCTCTAAATTTATTTTTTGGGTTAAATATGTTTCTTATATACATCATACCATTGGACTTTGTGTCTTGCCCCATTCTGCCAGTCTGTGTCTTTTGACTGGAGAATTGAAACCATTCACATTGAGAGTTATTACTGATAGGTATTGACTTATTCTTGTCATTGCATTATTTTCCTGTTGTTGATCATCTGTCTTTCCCTTCTACTTAACTGCTCAACCTGCATGGTGTATTCATTCTATTAGGCCTATTGTCATTGTTATCTTTATTACCTGTTTCTAGGATATCCTTGAGAACTTTTTTTTTTTTGGAGTGCTAGTTTTGTGGTCATGATTTTCTCTAGGTGCTCTTTAACATGAAAATATCTTAATTATTCATCAAATTTGCAAGATAATTTTTCAGGATATGTCAGTCTGGGTTGGAAATTGTTTTCCTTTAGGGCTTGACACCCTTCACTCCAAGCCCCCCTGGCCTTTAAGATTTGTGTTGAGAAGTCTGCTCTAATTCTAATGGGTTTACCTTTATAAGTGATTCATTGCTTTTCTCTAACAGTTTTAAGATTCTGCACTTTTGATTTTGATTATGTGTCATGGAGAGGTTCTTTTCTATCATGGCTATTTGGAGTTCTATATGTCTCACTTGTTTTCACATTAAATTATTTTCCCTTGTTTGGAAAGTTTTCTGCTATTATCCTAGTACACATGTTTTTTATGCTATTTGTCTTATTTTTCATCAATTCCAATTAATCTGTTAGTCTTCCTTGTGCCATCTATGAACTGTTGAGCCAATTGTTCATTTTCTCTTTTTGTTTTTAAGGTATCTCTCATTAAATGGTCATTGAGAACAGCGCTGCCTTCTAGTTCTGACACTCTGTCTTCATACTGATCACTTCTGTGACCCATACTTTTGATAGAATTTTTAATCTCCTAAATTTGGAACCTTTTATGGACTCTTAATTCCTTCCTATGCTGCTCATTCATATTTTGCATCATTTTGTTTAGCTCTGCTAGCTCTTTAGGAGTGTTCTCTGTAGACTTGCTGATTATTTTGTTTATTTGGCCCAATATCTATTTACTTAGGGTTAGGCTTGCCAACTGCCCTATTGATCTGTTTTATTAACTCCCCTTGATAATTCGGGTGTATAGTTTTTGGTTTCCTCCTGTTTGATGCCCCATGTATTAGCTTTACAGGAGTTTGGAGTTTTCCAAGGCATTTTGTTGGCTTTTCTTCTCATGTTTCTATTTTTTGTTTGTTTTTGTGTTGAAGCTTGCAGTGGAAAGCTTTGTAGTGGAAACTGTAGTGGGAAGCTTTGTTTCTCGTATGAAGACCTCTTAGTTAAATGTCTACTTTTGGTGTTGTTCTCTGAGTGTGACTGTTAGCTTTGCCCAACCACCACTGTTTACTTGGGATGGGAGGGTCCAGCATATTTGGCCCAGTATCCAGTTCTCCAAGAATGGACCACAGTATTGCTAATGACCCCAGAGCAATCCAGATATTGGCATCCCAAGAAAATCAACTGTTTGCTTTTCTTGCCTTTCTAAATATAAAATAAGCTGTATATACTGTAGGGAAAAAAAACTCAGGTTAAACTATGTTTTTCTTGGGCAAAGTATCCATTTATTTCAAATTAACTTAGTGGTTAGTTTCTAGTTGAACATTTTAAAGATTTGCATTTAGAAATGTTGTTTTCCTGAAAATAGTGCCTCAAGTAATATCTCAATTCTCTATCACTTTCTTGAGCTCTTCTACCTCTGAATCGGGGTTGTTTTATAAACATTTAGCTAATACACACAATTTTAGTAATTTATTTTACTAGAAAACCAATCATTTAATCTAGGTTCTTAAATATGCTATACTAAAGCTAAATGTAAGTCTCTAATTTTAAAAATTTCTCCTATTCTATGGTTACACTTTATCTCTCATTTCTATTGTCAATTTTTAATTTGCTTTTCCTTTATCAGGCTCCAAGAAATTTAATGCTCTTTTCAAATGAATGAGCATTTGAATTTACCCATTTTAAATTTTCTATTTCATTAATTCATTTTTTATCTGTATTAATCACTTCACCTTGTTTCTTTTGCCTTATTTTAGTATGCTTTAAAAATGTATAGGATTGGGGATGCAGCTCAGTGGTAAAGCACTTGCTTAGAGTGCATAAAGCCTTGGGTTCAATCTCCAGCACAGTAACTAAATAAAGTGTACTAAGTTTTCTTAAGATGAATTTTTAATTCTTTTATAACTTTATTCCTTAATAAAAGAAATAATGACGGTATTTTCAAGTGTAGGTGTTACTAGGCACCATAGATTTTTACCAGACATATTCTTTTTATTGCCTTCTATGGTAGGTGGTTTGTAACTCTGCATTTGATCTCTTTTGCTGGTTTGCTCAAATTCTAGCACAGTCATTTTTTTCCTTTGTCAATTTGAATGATCGACTATACTTTTCTGTTCTCATAATGGTTCTTTCCTACAACTCAAAATCAGATGCATCTTTCTCAAGAAAGCAGTAATTTCCCCTATCAACAAGTCCTATCTCTCCCTAGACAATAAAATGGGAGCTTTACCTTTTTCTTTCTTCTCCCCGTCCCCTATATCCCAGGAACTGCTTATTGGGAAGGCAAATGGTTGATTTTCGCCTTGAGAGGATTTCTTCCCTGGTTGTGATTCTCTGGTAAGGTCTGGGAAGACGTACCTAGAAAACAACACAAGTGTTGCAACGGGCCATGCCCAAGACTCGAGTTTCCCAGGCATTTCTCTTGGCCTAGGGGCCACTGGAGGGTGCAACTCACAGAGAGACCAGCCAAGCTTGGTCCAGCAGGCAGTCACTGCCTCTGCTTCCTCCAAGAACTGCAACCCCCAGAGGCCTCCACGGTACCCGGCCGCTGCAGCCCAGGCACGAGGGTGTTGCGTCCGCTTCCTCCCTCGCTAGAAGGAGTCCTCAGAGAGCCGTGGACGGCGCGGAGGCTTCTGGGAAATAGAGTCGTGTTGCGGCTGCGCAGGCGCGAACCTGTACCCGAGGCTGGGGGAAGGAGCGCGCTGTGTGGCGCTACTGTTGGGTGAGTCTTGGCGGCGGCCACCTGGAGGTCCATCTCAGTGGCCCTGCTACTTTTGTTGGTCACCGCATGCAGCTGCAGTTCTGCTGCGAGCAGGCCTCGCAGGCAGCTCCGCGGATTTGTGCCGACAAGGGTTTGGGTCCCCAAGAACCCGCGATCCAGTGCCTGCGCTGCGTCACGTGCGGTGGAGGGCGCTGGGGAGATCTCCTGTCCTTTTCTTTTCGTTATGGCCCAAGGGGCAAGAGTGAAAGGTGAGAATGGGGTGTTGCTAGGGTCCGCACCACAGATCCTCCCCTGGGCTTTTCGGTAGTTACTTGGCAAGGCCGGGCGCAGAAGTTCAGCTGGGCTCTGGCTCTGCCAGAGCATCTCCCTGAAACAGCCGGCTGGGCGTTTGTCCTTGCGCCTCCTTTGTCCTTAGCCAGAAGTACCTCTGTATGCTGCTTTAATGGCCTTAGGATAGGTCTGCCTCATGCCCCGTTAGATACCCCTGACTCTGTACTCTGCCCCAGAGCAAGCCTCTTGCTGATAACCACCCTATAACAAGGTTCTGCTTCAAATCCTGGGGGATTTGCATTTTTCTTTTGCTGTAGCACTACTACAGAATTTGAGGAAAGGTGGAGGAGTCATCTGGAAGAAGTCTGCCTTTCCTGCACCACACACTAAAAGCTAATCAGCCCTGGGCTTGAAATCTGTGCATGTGGGTTTTGCTTCCTACTTACTTCTTCACTGTGGTCACATCTGTCTTCACCAGACTGCAAGTTTCTTAAAAGGAGAAAGTTTAATGGAGCAGCGTCCAAGGGAGGACTGGAAGAGAAAGAAGGAGTGAAAGGTATTGTACAGGGTTTGGCCCCTTACAGCTACCAAGTATGTGTTTAATGAATGGGGGGAAAATGACAAAAAGATCTTTTCTTATTACAGGGTGGCCCTAAAAGATTGCACCTGATGTGGACCTTCTGCAAACCTAGTCGCTGACAGCAACTAAAACTGATGCTTCAGGGTACACAGGAACAAGAGATGATGATGTTGGAGCCAAAGGAAGAGGAGCAATCTTGGGAACATGAAACCAAGCTATCAGGGAACCACTCCACCAGTCAAGAGATCTTCCGCCAGCGCTTTAGACAGCTCTGCTACCAGGAGGTTCCTGGTCCCCGGGAAGCCCTGAGCCAACTACGGTTACTCTGTTGTGAGTGGCTAAGGCCAGAGAGACATACCAAGGAGCAGATCCTGGAGTTACTGGTGCTGGAGCAATTCCTGACCATCCTGCCTGAGGAGCTCCAGTCCTGGGTGCGGGGACATCACCCTAAAAGTGGAGAGGAGGCCGTGACTGTGCTGGAAGACTTAGAGAAAGGACTTGAACCAGGACCTCAGGTGGGAAGGGGGATTTGATCTGTTGTGGGAGCCAGATCAGTGACCTTCAGGCTGGACAGAGGGGCAGCAGTAGGGGAAGTTGCCAAGGTAGAACAGTTAGTATATGTTTCTGTCTCTGTCTTTTCTGCCTTCAAGCTTTGAATGAGAAAGAGACTCTAACTCCTCTTCTTCCCCTGTGCTGACTCTAAGGAGGCTCTCTCAAGTCTCCTTGGAAGCGTTGGTCCCGAATAAACCGAGTGGTGCCTGATCACCTGCAGGTTCCAGGCCCTGCACATGGACCTGCACAGGAAGACCCATGGGAGAAGAAGGCACCCCTGGGACCAGAACAGGAGGCAGCAGGCATCCAGCTCCAACCTAAGGAGACGCAGCTCAAGTGTGAATTTCAGGAGAACCAGCCATTCCCAGAGAGTGGTAAGGAGTAGAATTCTGGGGAGGAAAAGGAGAAAAAGAGTAAAAGATACTGTCTAGTACCTTATAAAGGCCATGTATTAGGTGCTTATATTTGCTGTAATCATTATGGTGTTTTCATACCTCTTAACGGAGTTAGCCTGTCTCATCACCCTAAAATTAGGAATAAGAATAATCTACCTTGGGGATTGGAAGTATAGCTCAGTAGTTTAGCACTTGCCTAGCATGTAAGAGCTCCTAGGTTCAGTCCCCAACACCACTCCTCACCAGAAAAGAAAAAGAATAACTTACCTCATAAAATAGTTCTGTGGAAATCTAACTTATGTCTGGCTATAAAGATTGACTAGCATTTCTTAGTTTTAGGGAAACCTAAAGCAGGCCACAAAATGTTCATTCACTTGGTGCTTCTTCATCTCTGTTGCTCTTGACACCTAGTTCATAAAAGCTCTGCCCTGAGCTAGAGACCAGTCTTGAAATATTTTCCTTTTAGCTTCCTTGTGCTCCCCAAAACACACTTTTTTAAATTTATGAGGTCCTCTTATTAGAAATACAACCTGTTATCTTTACCACCATCCCCCATTCCCATCTAAAACTTATTTGAAATTCTTTTATGTCTGCATTTAACCTTCTACCCTTCAGATTAACTGTGGAAACGTTCTCCTTAGCCTACACACACCCCCCAAACATCCTCTCTCCACAAGGCTGGGTTCAATCCCTAGGCCCTAGCGGGAACAAAAGGAAGAGCTCTTTTTTCTTGCTTTTTAAAGGAATTGATCAAAGGGAAAGGCAAAGAGCATTGACAGATAGAAGGCAGGCCGCTGAGTTCTCCCTTTTAAGGAGCTATTATATGACAATCCTCTTCAGCGTTTGGAGATTTACAGGGAAGGGATATAAATGGGAAGGGTGAAGATTACAGAGCCAGGAAAGGCACTCTTTTTGCCTTTAGGACATCCTTTTTCATCACCCTAATGATTCTTCTGCCTTGTTTTTCCCATCTTTTCCAACATCAGTTGACCACTCCCCAATTGCTTGAAAATACTTTTTCTCTTATTTTTTAAGAGTGAATTCTAAAGACACTGCTTTGAAACTTACTTTATCTTTTAAGTGCACCTTTTAAGTATTCCACTGTGGAATACTTAAAAAACCTATATAAGCATGAGGATAGGAAAAAAAAAAAGAAAGACACCCTCTCCCCTGTACAATCCCATCACCAAGAGAATAACCATTGATAATATCTAAGTAAATATCCTTCCAGTCTTTGTCATATATAGAGAGAGAATATTTTTTAAGTTTTTATTTTCATCTCAGATGTGTAAATCCTAACCTATCATTTTTCTATACATCCAGAACAGGTACATGTACATTTTCCATCAGTTGCTGCAGAAGATGTTCCAAAACTCAAGGACAAAGGATCACTGCCACAGCCACCCATTACTAAAGTGGAATCACACATGTTCTTGGAAAACCTCACCACTGACACCTCTATGTTTGAAGCTACTTCAAAAGTTAAGAGCATCTTAGAACAGCAGCAGAGAAATCCCAAAGTGGAAAGACGAAGGCCATCCCCTGCTCAGGAAAAAAGTTTCAGACAGATGGTTGGCACCCATAAGAAAACTCCCACAGGGAAGAAAGATCATGAATGTAGTGAATGTGGGAAAGCCTTCATTTATAATTCACATCTTGTGATCCACCAGAGAATTCATTCTGGAGAGAAACCCTTTAAGTGTAGTGACTGTGGAAAAACTTTCAATCAGAGCTCAAACCTCATTCAGCATCAGAGAATTCATACAGGAGAGAAACCCTACGAATGCAATGAATGTGGGAAGGCCTTCAGGTGGGGTGCTCATCTTGTTCAACATCGGAGGATTCATTCAGGAGAAAAACCCTATGAATGTAACGAGTGTGGGAAGGCCTTCAGTCAAAGCTCGTATCTAAGTCAGCATCTAAGAATTCACAGTGGAGAGAAACCTTTTATATGTAAAGGATGTGGGAAAGCTTACAGATGGAGTTCAGAGCTTATTAGACATCAGAGAGTTCATGATAGCAAAGATCCTTCCCAGTGTACTGAAGGTGAGAAAGTCTCCAGACAAACTTGTACTTTTGTCTAATCTACTTAGAACTAGCGCCCATAAAAGTTATAAGCACCTTAAGGTTTTTTCTTTGTCTTTCTTGATTTAGGAAAAACTTTTCATAGTGTTACTTGCAGATTTTATTACTTTATATCTTTTGATTAAGATACCTTTGGCTACAAACAATAGCCAAATCGTGCCGCTTCTCCTTTGTGGCATAAATTTGAACAACTTCCTGAGCTGCCCCACTAATAAAGTAAGGATACTAATGCCTACTTCAGAAGAGTTCTATTCCTGGCACAGAACAGCTGGTCAAGCAGTGATCATTATATTCAAATTTTCTTGTGAAATTTTTGATCCTGTCTCTTTCAGACCTATATTAGTCTGTGTCCTTGAACAGAGTCACCTGCAGATGTCCAGACAGGAGTTAAAAACCACACTAGTAAATTAAACAGGGAAAGCTTAAAATAAAAAAAATATTAAGTAGTAAAAGGGGGTTATATAATAAAGGAATTAATGAGATCTCTAAAGAACATGAGAATAGTGGGACAGGATACAGCTACTACCTGAGGGAGAATACTGAAGAAAGAAGTGCTTAGAAGCCCCCATCCACCCACTCCTGCCCTAGACTGAAATTCAGATCTCATTGGACAGGGTATGGCTCTCCCAGAGGTGTGCTAGAACCAGTCTTGCATATCTCTTCCCAAATCTCCATTGAAATTAGTTGTGGTGAGAATATTCACACCATGGGAATCAGCAAATCCAACAAAGCAGAGAAATTTGTTTTTGAGCCACTTTAACTATTTGCTAACACGATACTGGCTGTAGCCCACTTGGTGATAATATTCACTGACGTGTAAAGGCCAAGACTGATGAGCAGGAAGCTGATAGTTTAGCTGCAGGTCCAACTCCCAGGTGAGTGGGTGCTGCTAGATCTCCTGCACACCAGTAATAGCTGTGCTGTAAGAGCAAGACAGAAAAAAACAGGAGCAGCCCCTTTCTCTTTGCCTTGTCCCTTTAGTACCCCTTACTGACAAAGCCTAACATTATGCCACCTGGAAAAAGGAAAATCTTTCACTTTGTTTTGCTTTATCATAAGCAAAACAGACTTGGAGCTAGGAGAAAATAGATTGATCATTGGCCCACATTTCAAGCTCCTTTCCACTTATGTAGTAACATAAGTCACTCTTTATCTAGATCTCTGTTTCAGTGTTAGCAAACTTCCCTAACTAACAAGTTTATTTCTCTCTCACATAAACTTCCAGGGGCAGCAGGTGATCAGTAAGCTACAGCTTAAGGGTCAAGTCATATCCACCTGATTGTGTATGGTGCACAATGAATGCTAAGAATGGTTTTTACATTTTTGGGTATTTTTTAAAAAGATGTAACAGACTAGTCCAGAAAGCCTAAAATATTTACCATATGACCCTTTACAGAAAAGTGCCATGCTCTGGTCTAGTGGGCAGCTCAGTTTGGTTTCACCAAATAATTCAGGGACCATATACTTTCTGCCTTGCTCTTCATTCCCCTAGGCTAAGCTAGCTACCCCTACCCCCCGCCAAGCCCCTAGAACTAGGGATTGAACCCAGAGGCCTTTGCGCTGAGCTACATCCCCAACTTTTTAAATTTTTAGATAGTCTCACTAAGTTGCCCAGGCTGGGCTCAAACTTGCATTCCTCCTGCCTCGGCCTTCCAGAGTGCTAGCAGTACAGGTGTGCGTCAGTGCACCCAGCTTGGGTTAGTATGTTTTTGTCTGTGTGGTTGAAGCTGGGTCATTACCATGTCCATATTCCAGGTTACAGTAAAATTGAAGTCATAGTCACAAGAGGTGATTTCCCTTCCAGTAAGCATCATGGAATGGGACCGAGTCCTTTGGTGAGAACTCAATTGCACGGCCACATCTATCTTCCAAGGAGGTTAGAAAACATTTCTAGCAGGATGGCCATTTGCCCAATTAAAACTATGACTTCAAGCCAGTGGTGGTACATGCCTGTAATCCCATCACTTGAGAAACGGCAGGAGGATGCCATGAGTTTGAGGCTAGCCTAGGCTACATGGTGAGTTCAAAGCCAACCTAAACTACATAGTGAAACCCTGTCTCCAAAACAAAACAACTATTACTATGGGGAAGAAGAAAACAATTTGGGGAGACAGTGAGGAGCCTTCCATTCCATGAGACATCTTCACACTTCTGCAACCCAGTTGTGCTGATTGATGAGCGAAAGAATGCTGGTCTCAGAAGACAAAGCTGGATGCTGAGAAGCAGGATGGAGATAAAAGGTCAAAACTATGGATTAGAGTGCTGGCCTTCTTGGCCACTCCAGAAATAATTCTGACTGCAGAACCCTGTATTCAGCATTCTGAAGAAGCAAAAACCAGAAAAAGTTTTAGACTACCCTGGGCAACTTCGCGAGACTCTTTTGTCAAAAATTTTTTAAAAGGTTGGGGATATAGCTCAGTGCAAAGGCCCTGGGTTCAATCTCTAGTTCTAGGGCAGAATATACTGACCTGAAACCATCTCTTGCCTTTGTAAAGTGCAAAACAAGCTATTGCAGAAAATGTCTTATGTGATTAGTTTGATTGTTTCAGGAGCTACTACTTATCCTTGAGGGAGTCTTGGGAGTTAAAGGTACCATACTTGTATAATAATTGGTTCCTGTTTCTGTGTCTGTAAGTGCCTTGTGCACATGCGCACGTTGGAGGTTCCCAGCTCTGCAGCTGAACAAGTAAACTAATCTGCCAAAATTATGGTCTTTTGTCCACAGCAGGAGACAGAGACTGTTGTTTATCTTGGGAAGTTAATCAGGAATCTATGTATGCCTTATAAAGACCCTAAGTAGAGATTTTAGAACAAATACACTAGTAAATATTGGTGACCTAGTCTGGAGGAAATGGATACTCAGTGCTTTATGGGCAGAGACACTGGGATTGGTGAGAAATATGCACTTATCCTCTGCCTAATACATATAGAGCTTCTTGTTTATACAGCCACATATCTGGGAAAAGCTCTCTCATCAAAGAGAAATGCAAAGTACACAGGAGTGAAGCACTTTTATACCCACAAGGAGAGAAAAATATGTTTATGAGAGTTTTAGTCAATTCCTGGTCCCATCTTCAGGGATCATAAGCAAAGTCTCTTAACAATGAAACTAAAGTTGTGGAATAAGTGCCATTAGAACAATTTCATTTACATCTTAGTTTTATCTGAGTATTATACGTATTTCTTTGACTCCCCAGAAAAATCTCGTAAATGGAAACAGGCAAGGGCCCTGCCTAGATAATGAAGATGTCTGTTGAAGGAAGCCACTGGCAAAGCAACTAACAGACTGAACACAGAAGTTTGAGCATTTGATTTAGCAGGATCCTTTCACTAGTCCATCTTCCTGCTGCAGGTTTTCCTTGTACCATGGCTTCCTTGGATGTGGCCACTGAGTAGGGTGGCTCCTTCAGAAGTCACCCTATGAGGACAGACTAGCAGAGGGGTTGAAAAGGGTAGAGAGAGCTCAACAATTCTTTCTTAAATATCTTAAGAGGGCTGAAGCATTTTTTTCTTTTGTTTAGCAGATACTGGTTGAGCTGCAGTCTACATTGTATAAACACCACCTAATGAGCACACTGCTATGTATTTGGTAGAACCCATCTTAATAGCAGTAATCACATTAGTGATGGTGTGTGGATTCTTGAGGCAAGCAGCCAGTACAAATCCCAAGTCCAGCACCAACTAGCTGTTCATAAGAATGTCAAGAACCTGGCAATAGGGGTTTTTTTTTTGAGGGAGGGGATCGTGTTTGATAAACACCTCCTGTGTACCAGGTCTTTCAAATTTCTGGTCACATATATGAACATAGATGGTCTCTCCACCTGCCTTCATCAGGAAGTTTTAATCAGTGTAGTGGATGTAGCTGTGTGTGTGCCGCCAAGATTCACCCAGCTGTCATCAGTGCTGCCTGCTGACACCTGACCTCGCCCAGGAATTGTCCTTTGCCAAAGGAAGAAGTCTCCGCCTAGCTTATGTTCCATTCCAGGGGCAGCCTGCATCTAATCCATGGGAGTGGGGAGGTGACAGCACTGGTAAGCATCACTGACAGGTCTTCCCAGACTTCTCTAAAGTTGATGGACCCTCTTGCAACTGCATCACTATTTAACTTCTCCCTCTGCCTATCTGATGGCCCTTTTCTCAGGTGTTCCCAAGAGCTTTCTCCAATGATTAGCTCCCACGCACTTCATCTCAAAGTCTTTTTCCCAGGAATGTCCACTTATGAAAATTAGGAAGCATCAAATAAGCAAAATAAAAAAATGTGAATGAAGGGGAGACACAGATGGAATTGCCTGCACTTTTAAATTACTGATTTTCAAGAAAAGCCACAAATCCCTACCTAACCTCCTGCTTGTCTGTCAATGTATTCACGGATATCTGTCCATCAAGCAAGTTCACAGTGAAAAAGACACAGTCTTTCCTGAAAGACATTTACTACCAAGTGAGTGGTAGGAGGTAAGGGAAGAAGTAACAGGGACTTAAACATTTTGGCGTCTGTGTCTTGACAAGAGCCTGCTGTGAGAACAGATCTGAAAGAAGGGGCAATTCAAACTCAGCGCTTAAGGATGTGGAGGGTTAAGAAAGAAGAAGGGGGTGGGGAAGAAGAAGAGGGGCTCCAGGGCAGGAGGTGAGGGGAACTTTTTGGTAAACCTGTTGTATTCAGTGCAAGGAACAGAACCATTAAATGAGGCCAGAGTGATGAACTGAAATTTAGCCGACGTTATGGGCTTGTAGACCATGGAGAGGATTTTGGACTTTGAAGAGCATGAGCGGTTAATGGGGAGTGACACCATCAGTTGTGGCCTTAAAAATATCACTTAAGGTGCAGTGTGGAAAACTGAAAACAGTATTAAGAGGCTGTTGCAATAACTCCCAAGTAATAAGAGTTTTCTGAACAGGGAGTGGCCATGGGGAAGAAGAAGAAAGAAAAAATTAAAAGATATGAAGGGGACAAGATCGGTAGGCTCAGGTGGCTAGATCTGACTTTGCCAGGCAGAAACCAGTCCCCTCCCTCTCTAGACTCAGTCTCTTTATGTTCCAGGCCAAATAGTAAAGTGGCTCCAACTTTCCCTCCCAGGAGCCTTGGGCTCTGACCAAGGCCTCATTCTGCAGGCCCTTCCCAGGCACTTGCCTCTATACCCACCAGAGGGGACCATAAGAAATGGCTTGAACCTGGGCTCTTGGATCCTGGAAGGCCACAGTTGGCAGAGTGGCTGCCATGGGAGTGGCAGAGGAGAACTGCCAATCAGGGAGCCCCTGGTCAGGAAGACTTCAGGTTGTGGTAGACAATTGGGCTTAGGGTTAAAGGAATCAGTCTGCCTGGGAGCCTTGTTTCTCTTCTTCCAGGCACCTGAAAATTACTGAAAGCTGTGCTTCATTAGCACTACCAACATCAACAAGTAGGCTTTAAAGCCAGGAATGGTGCCACATACATTTAATCCCAGCACTCTGGGAGGCTGAGGCAAGAGGATCTAAAGTTTGAGCCCAACCTAAGCGACGTAGCACCTTAGCGAGAACATGTCTCCAGATTTAAAAAAAAAAAAAAAAAAAAAAGCTGGAATGTAGCTCAGTGTGAAGGCCCTGGATGCAATATTGAGTACCACCAAAAAAAAGAAGAAAGGGACCGGGGATTTAGCTCAGTGGCTTCGCCGCCTGCTGCACAAGCACAAGGACCTGAGTTCGATCCCTAGTACCAAAAAAAAAAGAAGAAAAAGTAGGCTTTATAGTATGTAACAGATAAAAAAACACACTAAGACATTAACCATTTCCCTAATGCCACATAATTTTTAAGTATCAGAGCCAAGATCTGAACCTAAGTATGATTTTGAAGCTTGTATACATAGTATTCTTTGTTTACTCAACAAAACTGCAAGGAAGAGGAAGAAAAAGTAGACTCTTTTTCACATTTATAACTTGATACAGGGTGAACCAAACACTGTTCAGGTCAACAATGCTTCCCAGACAGGTGAGAGCTGGGTCCAAATGACCTAACTACATTCTGCTGCCCAGGGACCAAAGTAAAATTAAATAGTTCTGATTTGAAAATTATTTCCTCTTAATTTCACAAATGAACAATGATAAATTAAAGTCTTTATTTCAGAAATAAAAGCCTTGGGCCGGGGATTTAGCTCAGTGGTTCCGGCACCTGCCTTGCAAGCACAAGGTCCCAAGTTCGATCCCCGGTACCAAAAAAAAAACAAACAAAAGCCTTGAAAGAGGCCTGTCACCCCCAAAATGAGCATAAACAAAAACCTTATAGATCAAATGAACAAATCTAAATACAAGGAGAGACTAGCCATGATGGAGTAACAAGGACTGGATTTACCATCTCACCTTAAACAATTAAAAAGCCAGACAAAATGTATGAGACAATGGTTTTTCAGACATTAGGCAGTTGGTCATTCAGGACAGTGAGCCCCAAGAGAAGGAAACAAATGAAATGAGTCCAAGCACTGGCCCAGCTGACTAGCGAGTTTCCAGACTATGGTGCAGGCAGGGAGGGGAACCCAAACAGCAGCCAACTCCATGAATTGAGAAACAGAACTGAGAATTCAGAGGCCGAGGAAGAACAGGCACCAGAGAGGAGAGAGTTGAACAGAAATCTGCAGAAGCTTCCTCAGTCCTTTAGTGAGGATTGATCATCACCTTTGTGGGCAGGAACAACATGAGGCCAATAAAAGAATGACTGGAGAGCAACCATTCCCGATGGCTCCTCTCCCAGGAACTATTCCTATTCCCCAGTAAATTTTCTTTTCAAAGAAAGAAAGAAAGAAAGAGAAAGGGAAAGAAAGGAAAGAGAAAGAAGAAAGACAGAAAAAAGAAAGGAAGGAAAGAAAAGAAAAAGAAAGGAAGAAAGAGAAAGGAAAGAGAGAAAGAGGAAAGAAAGGAAAAAGAAAGAAAAGAAACAAAGAAAAGAAAGAAAGAGCAAGCCACTAGAAAGGACTAGTGAGATTACTGGTGCACACATAGGCTGGGAATAATTTGTGCTCTAAAGAACCAGAGTCGAGGGGGCTTGTGATACATGAGCTATCAGGTACTCAGAAGGATGTTGCTTCAGTGAAGGGGCCAAGTAGCACAATACTAAAGGCTGCTCTCTTCCTACTTAGCAAAGCTTAAAATCAAACTAAACTGAGCACTCACCCATAGTCCCAGCTACTTGGAAGGATGAGGGAGTAGGTCACTGGAGCCCTGAAGTTCAGGGTCAGCACAAGCAACAGACCAAGACCCTGTCTCAGAAAAAACAAACAAAACCCAAATTGTCTCCAAATAACTGCATTCCAGGACAAACCTCAAAACTATTTAAAGGAATTAAGAGGAAAAAACCCCCAATAAACAAGATTTATAATCCCTAGCATACAATTAGAAATTAAAAGCATGCAAAAACTCTCCAGGAAAATAGGACCCATAATGAGAAAATATTATTAGCAGAAGCATCCAGAAATGGCACAGCTCATAAAATTAGTAGACAAAGACATTTAAAAAGCTATTGTATCCCACATGTTCAAGAAGTTAAAGGAAAATATGAGCATATAAAGAGAGATATAGATTTTTATAAAATGGAGTACTACTCAGCCATAAAGAATGAGAAACTAGAGACATTTATAGCTAAATGGATGCACATTGAGGTCATACTCTTAAGTGAAATAAATAGGACACACGTGTAAATACCAAATAGTTTCTCTGATGTGAGAAACTAAAAGTGTAAATAAGGATCAAAATATATAATTGATAATGTGAAATAGGAAGAAAAGGTTCAAAAGGGTAGGGGAAGTGGGAGGGGTAGGGGAAAGGAAAGAAGGGAAAGGAAAAAATATGAAAAAAGGAAAAAAATGGAAACAAATTCTTTGTAAATAAGGAGGGGTGGAGGGATTGAAGGGAGGGCAGGGGAATGGGGAAAAAATAAGAACCAAGATATTATCATGTAAAGGTACAATTCCCAATGATTAATGTAACTGTATTGTATACCTAAAATGTACCAATAAACTTAATGAAAAAGAGAGATATAGAATATATATATATATATATATATATTTTTTTTTTTTTTTGAGACAGTGTCTCACTCTGTAGTTCAGGCTGGCTTTGAATTTACTGTGTAGCCCAAGCTGGCCTTGAACTCATGGCGATCCTCCTGCCTCAGACTCCTGAGTGCTGGGATTACAGGCATGTGCCACTGTGTCTAGCTAGAATATATATATTTTGTTTGTTTGTGTTTTTGGTACCAGGGATCAAACTTGGGACCTTGCACTTGTGAGGCAGGCAGCAGAACCACTGAGCTAAATCCCGGCCCAAGCTAGAATATATCTTAAAAGACTCTAATTGTGATGAAAAATACAATGACAGATAAAAAATACACTGAATAGAAACTATCCAAAATAAAATAGATTTTAAAATACTTGAAAAAAAAAAAAAAGAAGACCAGAGCATCTGTGAGTCATGGGACAACTTCAGTTGGTCTAATGAACCAAGCCAGGGGTGAGGGGAGAGAGAAGCAGAAAATACATAAAAGGCTAGAAAATTTTCCAAATTTGATGGAAATTATAAGCCCACAGGTCCAAGAGGCTCAACAAACACCAAGAAACATGAAAAAAAAATCCCAAGGCACAATCATAATCAAATTGCTTAAAACCAATACTAATTACATAGGTGAGATGATTGGCCCAATTGTGGATTCCTATTTTATAAACAAGAGACAAAATGTGTAAGAAACAAGCCAGGCATGATAGCTCATGAATATAGTAATCTCAGCACTCAGGAAGCAGAAGCAGGAGGATTGCTGCAAGTTTGAGGCCAGCCTAGGCTACATAGTGAGTTCAAGGCCAGCCTGAACAACATAAGTGAGAGTCTTTTTAAAAAATGTATGGGGCCAGGGATGTAGCTCAGCGGTGCCACGCCTGCTCGGCAAGCACAAAGTCCTGAGTTCAGTCCCTGGCACAGGAAAAAAAAGATTTTCTTAAAATAAATTTTTAAAAATGTATAAGAACTAGGGCCAGGGATTTAGCTCAGTGGTGCTGCCGCCTGTCTCCCAAGCATAAGGTCCTGAGTTTAATCCCTGGTACCAAAAAAAAAATGTATAAGAACTGGAATAAAGTACTGACTTTTTAGGAAGCCCAAAGATTGTAGCTACTTCACAATAGAATTTCCAGTTGTAAAGGAAGAAGCCTGTGGAGTCTAACATGTTACATTTAGAATTTTATTGTAAATCCAGTGGTTAGACTTGACCAAGCATTATAAAAGGTAATGAGGTTCCCATGTTAACTCATAAAGGCCACTTAGTATCCTTAGGGTAGACAAAATAGTATACATTTAAAATTAAACACAACAGAAAGTTAAAAAATAGTGCAATGTAGTGGCTAAGATGTAATTTTTATTCATCTTAAATTTTAATGCTGTGACAAAGCATTTTTGTTTGTTTGTTTGTTTTTTGGTACAGGGGATTGAACTCAGGTCCTTGCGCCTGCAAAGCAGGCGACCAAACCACTGAGCTAAATCCCCGGCCAACAAAGCATTTTTAACTTGGAGTAAATCAGAGGAGAAGGAAAGTGTGTAAAAGAGAAATTGAAATTATATTTATTGGCTCACAATATATACCAGGGACTGGGCTTTCAGCCGCATTATTATATACATACTCCCACTACCTTGAAGAGTAGGTATCTTCCCCACTTCATGGATAAGGAAACAAACTCAGGGAATAACCAAGATAATATGATTCATATCGAATTCTGAGGAGATTTCTGGTTCTGTCTACGCTGGTCCACTGTTTATTTGGTCCACTGTGTCTAAAAAACAAATGGCTTTTTCCTTGATTCACTCTCCTCTCCTGTATTATTACTCTATTTTCTTGCTTGATTGGAGCTTATTTCTAAATTACAAATGGGTCCAAATGATAAAGAAAAAAAGGATAGAAGTTTTTTGAGCAAAATATTCTAGTAAAATGTCTGGATAAGAAAAAGGGAGTGAGACTTAGTTCGATCCCCAGTACCAAAACAAAAACAGAAAAAGGGAGAAAGAGGGCTGGAGATTTAGCCCAGTGGTTCCGCTGCCTGCCTCACAAGCACAAGATCCCAAATTCGATCCCCGGTACCCAAAAAAAAAGGGAGAAAGAAACAAAGTTAAAGAAATTATGCTCATGTCAGGTGTAGTAGTGCACTGCCCATGATCTCAGTAATCTGGGAGGCTAATGCAGGAATGCAAGTTTGAGCCCAGTCTGGGCAATTTAGCAAGACTTTGTTTTAAAATAAAATTAAAGGGCTGGAGATGAACTCAGCAGTGCATGGGTTCAAGCCCCAGTACTGAAAAACAGACAAAACTCACTTCGGGGAAAAAACTATATCCAAAAAGATAGACATAATGTGTAAAATTCATACATGAGATCAAGAAGTAAACAAAAGCTCTTATGAAATAAAAATGATCAAGGAAAAGACCTGATTTTTTTTTTTCTAACACAGGGTCTCACTCTATAGTCCAGGGTATCCTGGAACTCCCTACGTAGCCCAGGCTGGGCTTAAATTCACAATCTTCCTGCCTCAGCCTCCCCAGGTAAGTGCCACCAAATGGGCTTATTTAATTTTTTTTTTTTTTTTTGGGTACTGCGGATAGAACTTGGGTCCTTAAGCTTGCAATGCAGGTGGCAGAACCACTGAGCTAAATCCCTGGCCCTATTTATTAATTTTTGAGTGGCAACCCCAAGCTGAATGTGTTTCCTCAACAACAGTTAGCCCTATCCTCAAGCAGGACAACAAAATGATCCCATTGAAAAAGAGGAAATATCAGGATAAGGGAGTGTGAACATGATCAGAGCACAATATATGCACTATAGAAATGTCAACGTGAAACCCATTAATTTGTACAATTATTATGCATTAACAACTATGATTTTTAAATTAATATTAATTTACCAAGGAGGGGGACAATAGAAGAGGAAAGATCAAAACAAAGTTTCAAGTGACCTACAGTCAGTAAATCCCCAGACTGGTGAGCACTGTGGATACCCTGACAGCTCTGACCAGAATTTTTTCCACATTGGTATTCAAAGCGCGTCTCCAGTGTCAGTTTTCTGATGAACTCCACGGTAGGAATTCCATCTCATGGTCTTCCCACGCTCGCTGCATTAGTAGGGTTTCTTACCCGTATGAACTCTGATACAGAGAAATCTCTGATCTCCGCCTGAAGTTTTCTCCATTTGAAGGCACGAGGATCCCAGCCCCCCCCCCGCCCCGCCCCGCCCCGCCCCACACTCCTGGGATCCCCTTCTTCAGTCAGTGAAATAGACCGTAGATCACAGCGCCTACTTTGACAACGTCCCTGCTCATTCCCAGTTCAGCTTAGCCAACATAAGCAACCGGCCGAGGCCATACAAGCATTTTTCTCCTTTCTTAGTAATTCTCTGGATAATCCACCCAGGAGCTGTCCAAGACCTCTACCCATTTCCAACATATCATCTCCTTCTCTCATCAAAAGGTCTCAGATTATCCAAAACACACAGCTGACTCACACTCATTAGCTCACACCTATCTTCTTGTCCCTCCAACAGTCTCAAAGGACAATGTCTTCTTTCTTTCTAATGCCAACCCTGTCTTCCGTACTTTGACGCCACCCTTTCCCACCACAACTAAATTAAAACGTAATGATTAGTTATTAATTATTTAACAGTCCTGCTGGCACTCCAAAAGAGTCTATGCTGTAAAGTCTCTATAAATATCTGTGGCATGGCCGAATGAATACTACTCATCAACTGCAAATCCCAGTAAACGAGTGTGGTCAGCCAGGACGCAGATGGGGGAAATCCCCCGGGGTCCCGCAGTCGCCTCGCGCATCAGAGAACCCGCCCTCGCCGGATCTCAACTAATCAGTACGCGGCGCGCCACCTCTCAGCCCTCGGGCCCCGCCCCCAGATTCGAGCGTTGGGGGATGGTGTCACTGAGGCACAGAGGCGGAGTCCTCCCGGCTCCTAGAGAGGCCTCCGCTAGAGACACTGTCACACCCGCTTTGGAACTGCTGCCTTTCTCAGGCTCCTGCTTGTTCCCGGGCCAGGCTGGCGACTAAGCGCTTTTGGAGACTTGCAGGTCACCGACAAAGTTGAGTGTACCAAAGTTGAGTCTACCAAATGAAAGTGGTCTGCAAAACGTGTTATACTGTACAAGTAAAAAATGTGTTGTCCCCGATACTATAGGACAGACTGAGTCACAGCCCACTCTTTGCACAAAGCCCCAGGCTGGGAGACAAGGACCTGACATAGGACGCCCAGGGGCCTGGAGAGGGGCGAGCTCGGCCTCTCCCTTCAGGCCGCCTTCTCCCTTCCCTCCATCCATCAATCCCAGCTTTGGGAGCTTCGGGAAGAGGTGAGCGAGGTAGGATTGCCCCGCAGACTGAACACCAGAGTCCTTCCTGCGTCGCGGTGCTGAGTGCCGCCTCTGTTCGAGTCCCCTCGAGTCTTTTAGATCCTATCCCCGCCCCTAGCATAATGCTGCATCGCAGCAAGTGGACCTGCCCCAGTAGGGATCCCTACCTCAGGTTATCACCAGAAGCGTCCCGCCCCTGTCCACAGGCTTTTACGGAAACTCCAGCTCCCGCCCATTTCCAGGGGTTCACTCTGGCGGGTCGTTTTAACACGACTTCATCCGCAAAGCTGAGCGATGCATAAAAGAAGTTATTGTAGACGTTACTTGGAAATTTTTTGGTCAGAAGTTCACTTTTAGGAACCTATAAAGGACTACAGGGATGGGTTTAAGGAGGTCCATGGATTCCCTGATCCTGTATGTACATTTTTCTCAGCAGAGCTTTCCTGATTCTCAAAGATTCTTAATTTAACAACTTAGGAATCTGCCTTAGAGGTCACTAAGGCACTAAAATTTTTTAAAATTGGCCATCCAGATACATTGCTCATAATGAAGGAAAATGTGCATACATACAGACAGGCACACGCAATAGCTCTGTTTTCTGTTATGAAAGATAAAGGAAGGGCCAGGGATTTAGCTCAGTGGTTCTGCCGCTTGTGTAGCAAGCCCAAGGTCCCGAGGTCGACCCCCGGTACCAAAAAAGAAAAAAAAAAAAAAAAGATAAAGGATCTCACCAAGCAAAGCAGATGAAGGAGAGCGTGAACAGTGTACTAAAACCCAGAAGCTAACAGAGCAACAGGTTGGGGTATTTGGGTAAGGCTGAAACTTACATAGTGGAGGTGAAACTGGTACAAGGTCATATTAAGACCATAATGAAATATAGTGGCAGCTTGGCACAGTAAACATTATAAAGTCATCATACGAGGTAAATTGTAAAGACATATTTTATTTACCTAAAATATTAGTTAAGGAAGGAATAAAATGTACATTGACATAGTTTCAAAAAATTCTGAGGGATATTTCTGGGTATTTAGGTAGGACTCTGAGATTGTGAGGCCTGTTTTAATGGGTCTGAAATTAAGACAATTCATGACTTTTCCTTGATGTAAATCTACTCGCACAAAATTATGACTACCAGTCCAAATTATGACCAGATAGTTGACTCCAAAGTAGGTTGAAGAGGAAGGAAGCCAAACAGCTTCCTGACTCTTCCTGAGATAAATGAAGAGGAGAGGGAATGCGGTTACAAGACGTGTACAGTGTACTTAGGAAGATGGGAATAATTTCCTTCACCAGAATTCTTCTTAGGAAAGCACCATATTTTGGAAAATTCTCTTAAGAATGACATAAGAGGGCCAGAGATTTAGCTCAGTGGTTTCACCACCTGCTGTGCAAACACAAGGACCCGAGTTCGATCCCCGGTACCAAAAAAAAAGAATGACATAAGACCTTCCCCTTAAGAACATGCTCAGGTACAACAAAAGTTGGCTACTAATATTCAAATAAGGGGATTGTTAACTGAAGGGCCTTTACTTGGTGGGCAGTGATAGATTTAAGGTAACTGAGTTAAGTACAGAGAGTTTGGGTTGGATATTGGACAAGAAGGAAAAAGGAGCTAAGGTGGCTGAGCCCTGAGAGGGGAAGGCAGAGAAAAACCCGTTTGGCCAAGAAGGGACTTCTGAGATCAAAATGCCTAATAGGATATACAATATGAACACTTCAATTTTTACACATCTTCAATGATGTGCTTATTATTCATAGATGTTTCTGTAGGTAGATTTTTTGGAGAGAGCTTGAAGAGGTGCTGAGTTTTATATCAGGGATAGGAAGAAGTGAATGTAGAAATAAAATATGTGAACAAAAAAACCCAGAAGTTAAAGAGAGAGGTGACATGCAGATTTCATATGAGAAAGATGGTCTAGGCCAGTGATGGCAAATCTTTTAGAGCTTTCAATGATAGTCAGCCCACTGCAGCACACGTGCCCTAAGTTCACCACCACTGATCTAGGCTTGAGCAACAAAGGAATGAGAAAGCACACTGCACTTGTAATCACCTTAACAGAGATAAGTCAAAGAGCTTCTCCTGTCAAGAGTCTTGACACTTAAGAGGCAGAGATACCTGGAAGGATACAAAAACTGTGCAATCAACTATTCATTTACACAGCCCTACAAGCCAAACATATGAAACTGGAGAGAAACATGTTGCGATACAAAATAAACCTACTTTGTGGATTTGGGCTGTGACCAGTTACGTCCCCAAGGATGTGATTTAAACTCATTATATATTCAAATCTATGCCGTAATTAGTAATGAAAAATGTGCAAAATTTTTCAAATAAGGCAGTAATGAATCAGCCTACCTGCAGCACAGAATAGTGGTTAAGAGGACGGAACAGGGTTGGAGACTTGCCTCTAGCATGTACTAGCTGTGTGATTATGTTCCCACTTTGTCGCACATTTTTTTTTTTTTTGGTACCAGGGATCAAAATCGGGACCTTGCGCTTGTGAAGCAGGTGGCATCCACCTCATTTTTTAAGCTGGGGAAAGAATACCCATATCATTGATGTTTGCACAACTTTGTACATTAACTAAAAATCATTCAACTAAATGCTTAAAACAGGTAATTTTGTGGTATGTAAATTATATTTCAATAAAGCTGTTTTTTTAAATAGTAGCCACAGCATAGACACTGTGAACATAAAAATGTAAACTATCAAGCACATAGCCTGATAATAAATAATAAATACTAGCAGTATTAGTGTTAATACTGAATATTAAAAAATAGAAAAGTGAAGATATGTAAAGTTTGATTTTTTAAAAAAGAAAGAACTATTTGGCTGGTTGAAACTTCAGAGATCATAGTTCAACTCCTCTCATTTGACAAATAAGAAAATTATAGACCAGCAGTTGAAGGGCCTTATTCAAGGTCCAGCTCAGAACAGACCCCAGGCCTGCTGCTGAATAATTAGTGCAATTCCCATTACATCCACTGCCTAAAAACATGGACAAATGAAAAATGGAAGATGTTTCCTTAAATAACAGATACACGTAGAACACTAAAAAGACATATGTAGAGATGTTGTAGAAAGAAAATCCAAGACCATCAAGCAAACCAAGAAGAGACTGTCACATCTGGGCCTAGCAGCAAAGACCCGCACCAACGGGGTCCAGGTTATGAGAGATGAAGTGCTTTGGCAAGGTCAGGCCCCTATTTAGTCAGATGAATTGGCTCATCCCTCTGGCCAGATGTCTGGTAGAGGTGAAACTGCAACAATCCTGCTATTTCTTGAAACACCAGGACATGGGACCAAAGTGAATGCAGAATTCTTGGGCACAGTCGCTCTGAGCAGCCTGAAGTAGGTATCTCCCCAGGAGCCCTTTCTGCAATGCTGAATAGGCTGGCCTCAACTGTTTACACCTTGACATTGCCTAATCAGCCCCTCTGGATTCTGAGGCCTTCACTTACAATCTTGTACATTGCCTGTCAGTTGCCTCCTTCATGGCATCCTCTCAGAGGAATGAAGAAGCCTACCAAGAGATGTGAAAATAACCATGCTTCCTACTGTTTCATTAATCCTGCCATCTTCTAAAGGAACTTCACAGCATGGTTAGACTTTGAAGCTAATAAAATCTTACTAAATCATTCCAAAACTAAATAGTGGACAAAAGAATGAAGTATATCTTCTAGGTCATGACTTTCTAAGACTTCAGGGTATAATGTTCAATGAGTCAACTCTGTAATTCTTACAAGGTGGTGAATCCTATTCTTCCATTTTCATGAAGAGGAACAATTTAGGTTAGATGGTAGGTGCAGACCCCTAATGTTATGTGATCCACTGGGGGAGGAGGAAGAAAGGGAAGGAAAGAGGGACAGAGGAGAATTAAGGCCTGAAACAGCTTTTATGATTTAACTCAGTACAATGAAATTTCTCAATGAATAGTTCATAAAAGTGCCTCATCCTTTTAAAACAACTGTTGGAACAAAAATCAGTAGAACAGAGGAGGTTCTGTCCATTCATTTATCTGAGAACATGGAGTGCAGATTATAAACAAATTAGTAAGTCTGACTTCAGCCTTTCTCCAAAAGGCTTTCCTATTTTGCAGATCATTCCATACAGTGAACACTCTGATGTCGGAGGAGGTGAGAGCTCCGACTAAAGGTCTTCTGACACTCTTGGCATTCGTAAGGTTTCTCTCCAGTGTGAATTCTCTGATGTATGATAAGTTGGGAGTGCTGGCTGAATGTTTTTTCACACTCATTACATTCATAAGGTTTCTCTCCAATATGAATTTTCTGGTGAAGCAGCAGCTCAGAGTTATCCCAAAAGGTTCTTGCACACTCATTACATTGATGAGGTTTCTCTCCAGTATGGATCCTCTGGTGGACAATGAGGTGAGAAGTCCGCCTGAAAGCCTTCCCACACTCAAAACATTCATAGGGTTTCTCTCCAGTGTGAATTCTCTCATGTCTAAGAAGTTCTGAATTCCCCCTAAAGGCCTTTCCACATTCTTTACATACATAGGGCTTCTCACCAGTATGAATTCTAATATGTCTAATAATCTCTGAGTTCTGGCCAAAAGTTTTACCACATTCATTACATTCATAGGGTTTGTCCCCCGTGTGAATTCTTTGATGCCGGATAAGCTCAGAACTCTGACCAAAGCCTTTCCCACATTCGTTACACAAATAGGGTTTTTCTCCAGTATGGATTTTCTGGTGTCTAATAAGGCCTGAGCTATGTTTGAAGGCTTTGCCACACTCATTGCACTCGTGATATCTTTCTTCAGTATGAATTCTCTGATGCTGAATCAGCTGTGAGCTGACCCTAAAGGTCTTCCCACATTCGTTACATTCATAAGGTTTCTCTCCAGTGTGGATTCTCTGGTGTAAAATAAGGGCTGAATTCTGACTGAAAGCTTTACCACATTCTTCACATTTGTAGGGTCTCTCCCCTGTATGAATTCTATGATGGTGGATCAGATGGGAACTTTGGATGAAAGCCTTTCCACATTCATTACAAGCAAAGGGCTTCTCTCCAGCATGAATTCTCAGATGCCTTCGAAGGCTTGAGTTAGTTCCAAATGTCTTTCCACATTCTTTGCATTCAAAGGGTTTTTCTCCACTGTGAACTCGCATGTGCTGGATGAGATGTGAATTCTGATTAAAGGCTTTCCCACATTCTTTACATGTGTGGGGCTTTTCTCCCACAGATGTCCTTTGTGTTTTGTTAAGTTCTAAATTCTCTATGAAGTTTCTGCCAGAGATAGCAAATGTACTAACCCTCTGTGCTGTAGCATCTCCCTGATACGTCACCAGATTTGGGCTGGGACTGCAACCTCTCTCACTCTCACTATTCTCCTGGTCTTTCTCACTTGAAGGTGACTTCTTAAAGATAATCAACCCTGATGTGAAGTCCCTCCCCTCAAGAGACTGCTCTACAATCTCTTCTGCTTCACATGCTGCTCCAAACTCATGAGCTTGGTAAACCACTCTTGGAAGTTTTTCTAATGTTGGTCCATATGGCTGAGATTCTTCAGAAATTTCTTCCTTGGGAATCACCTCCTTATTCTCAGTCCCCATCTCACAATCTGAAATGAAAGAGAATAAATATATGAAGTAGTTGTATCCAATTAAAGTTAATGCAAGAGGAGTACAGAGCTTTGGTACAGTGCTAATAACACTCAAAAACAGTCTTGCCATCTGGTACAATAACAAGATGCGACTGGTGGAGACAGATTTATGATTATTGTGGACAATCTAAAGAGCAAATGCAGACTAAAAAAGAGCAAAACATGATTGGAGGAAGAGATTTGAGGGCAGAAACAGAAAATGGAATGTAAAGAGATGCTGATAAAAGTCCCATGACAATGAGTTAAAGTGGAAGCTAAGGTTAGTAACAAAAACATTCAAGGAAAATGACAGCCATATTAATAGATGGATATATGGGAAAGGTTGAAATAGATAAATTAATAGAAATCATATTTGGATTTATAGACAAAATAACCACAAAATGAGTCAAAATGTTAGTGTGATTTAGTACAGAAGTAACCACCTTTAGCTCCTTTTACTTGGATGAAGTAAGGGTCTAGCTTTAATTTTTCCAGATGGCTAGTAAATTGTATCAATACTATTACTAAATAATTCTTTTTCCTACTGATTTAACACACCACCTATACCATAGCCTAAATACACATATAATATTTCTGGATTCCATTCAGTTTTGCTTATCTAGTTTTTCTCTCATACTAAATTGTTCAACCTGCTGAAATTTTATTAAAATTTTTAATTTTAATATGTTAGAGAAAGATATCCATCATTAGTGTTCTTTTTTATATATTTGTTTATTCTCATACTTTCCCAAATAAATTTTAGTGTTTTTATAAAATTTCCAAATTTAGCCTGATTTTGTTTTTATGTTCACCTTGTCTCTGTCATTTAGCCAGTTTTTATTATAATTTCTAACTTGTCACTTTTATATATAGCAATGCTGTTGATCTTTACATATTAATTTTGTAATTGGCCCTTTTATAGAATTTTCTTAATACTTTTATAGTTTTGTTTTGTTTTTTGTACTGGTAATTGAACTCAGGGCTTTTGCACTGAGCTACATCCCCAACTTTGTTTGTTTGTTTGACAAAATTTCACTAAGTTGCTAAGTTGCCTAGGTTAAGATGGAACTTGTAATCCTCCTGTCTCAGCCTCCAAGAGTGATGGGATTATAGGTGTGTGCCACCACATCCAGCTCTTTCATAGCTCTTAAAGAGTAAATGCTTTAAAACTTTCTAAAGAGCTATGGAAAAAAATTTTAGTGGCCAATCCCAATATCTATGCTTCCCCATCTCCTTATAACAGAATAATAATTTATTTAGAGTGGCAATGAGCCTAGCTCATGAAATACATTCATCAGCTTTCTCTGAGTTGGATTTGGTCATATGGCCACGTTCTGGTCAATGGATAGTGAGATGCAAATGAAAACACAGAGGAAATCTCCTTAAAGTTGCAGATAAATATTTCCTTACTTTCTTCTTCCCTGCTATTTCTGGAGCATGATGTGATAGTTGAAGCACTATCTTGGACCACAAGTACACCAGCATACCAATATACCTGGGATCCGAGATGGATGGAACCAATGGTCCCTGATGACTCCTAGAGTTGCCATATGGATCCTGGAATGCTTACTTCTGAGATTCTTTTATCCAAGAAAAGAAAAAATGGGAGGGGGGTGCAGGCAGAAAGTAGAAAAGACAGAGGAAGGGAAAGAGAAGGAGCTTTTGCTTAAGCCATTGTGAGTTTTTAAATATTATTATATGAAACCAAACCTATTCCTAAATAATACAATTGTCCTGGGAATTTAGCTAACCTTATTACAGAAGCTGAGTCCCAACTGTCACAATGGGAAGCATGACAGCATAGAGAATGAAAGATTACTTGGAGACAGGACTTAGTTCAGTCACCAAGAGGGCCAGAGGTGGTACTCAATCAAAAGCACCCACAGTTAGAGACTGCTAATGTAACACTAAAGCCAAGAACTCTCAGGTTTTTATTTTTAAAATCAGTGTAAGAGAGAAAAGCAGTTTGAGCAAGGAACTGTCTCAAAGCTAGGCAGTTTCCTTGGGGGAAAGGGGAAGGACAGTGGCCAGATACAACATGCCTCACTAATCTAAACTTCTTGTTGTTTAACCTTTCACTTCTCACAGAGCCTGGGTGTTTTACCCCATAGTTTAACCATTCACTCCTTGGCCAAGTCCTCCACACCAATGATGGGGGAATAAGCCTGACTTTTGCTCAGGTACTAAGCAACCTGGGCTAATATTAAGGTGATCCTTTGCATCTGGCAGTGTATTTGTGCATCACAACAAATTTGGGGAACATAATCCTCCCATTAGTAAAAGTGTTAACTAAATTTCTCTCAAGATACCCAAGCAAGAACAGGTTCCACAAGCTCGTACTTCTATGTAACTTAGTAAGATCACGTTTCAAAATAAAATAAAAACTACTCAGTGGTACAGCACTTACTTATCAGTATGCACAAGGCCCTATGTTCAATCCCCAGTACCCACCAAAAATTTTTTTTCAAAAAGTCTTAGAACCACAGGCCAGGGATTTAGCTCAGTGGTTCTGCTGCTTGCCTCGCAAGCATAAGGTCCCAAGTTCAATTCCAGGTACCAAAAAAAAAAAAGAGAGAAAAAAGTCTTAGAACCGATTCTGATCATTCTTTTACTTTGAATTCTGCCAGTGACACAATACTGGTGTCATTTGTTAAATACTGCTTTGAGAGTATCCTCTCATATACAAATCAAAGTCAACTTCCATTGATTAATTTTCCCACAGGCAAAGCTATATATTAGACCTCATCTTCACATGGAAAAACTCTCTCCTAGCCTAAATTCATATTTCGAAACACAATTTCCTATATTTCTTTCTCTTCTTTACTTTTCTAAATCTAAAATGAGCTGTTTCTGAAGATAGAGGTATCCCATGAGCGTGGAGGTTGACCACTCTTGCCTCTGTTTTGGAGATGACGTACACACCTCGACTGGTGTCCATAGTTTAGAATAGGATCCTCAGCTCTGTGAACCTGAATTGTTTTTTAAATGCACCTACCAGACCAGTCTCAGAAAAACACATTCACAAAGGACTGATGTATATACCAGATGCCTCTTGACACTGAGAAATAACACTTTAAAAGCATCACACTGCCTAGATGAAAATCTACATGGAAAACCACCAAAAACCACAAACAAAGCTTGAAAAATTGTTCAGTAGGCTTGAAATCAAAATAGAAATACTTCTTAAATAACAATTCTTGGCCTGGAACTAGGTTAGCTGCCCAAGAATCAACTGGGAAATTTGTTAAAAATACTGACTTCTAGGTGCAGTGGTGCACATTGGAGGCCACCCTAGGCAATTTGGTAAGGCCCTGTCTCAAAATAAAAAATAATACAGAGGTATCAAGAAATCATCTAGAATACTGTCCAATTGTTTTAGTTTATCCCTGGGTGTGAGATGCTAAACACATTTTTTTCCTTTTGTTTAAGAGTATTTTTGACTTAGAATAAGTCAAAATAGAATAATAGAATAACAGAATAGAATATTATAAAATGTTTCTAAGTGGAGGAAATTAAAATTTGCTGTATGTGAAGTGATGAATGTTAATTCCTTGATTGTCATAATTATTTTACAATGTGTATGTATCTCAGAACACAATGTTGTATACTTTATATGATTTTACCTGTCAATTATACTCAATTAAAAAAAAACAACTAGGGATATAGCTCCATGTGAGGCCCTGGGTTCAATCCCTGATACACCAGAAAACAAAAGCAAAACAAATCAACAACAACAACAACAAAAAACTTGATTTCTAGGTCATACCTTAGCCCTCTCAATCAACATCTCTAGGGAGACACTGGGGGATCTGTATTTTTAATAACTGCCACTGAGTGATTCTCATGCACAGCTGGGTTTGGAAGCTACTATTAATCTTAATGCCTGGAGTTATCCTACTCTGAATCTGGTATATCCATCTCTACCCAAGGTCTGGTCTATATAAGTAGCAAAATTATAGTTCTTACTCTGACTTCTTTTTATTTTCCTCTTGATTGCCTCCCCCCTATGCTAAGTTCCTGACAGCAGACACGACAGGTATAAGAGATTGGATATTCTTTTCTGAGTTTTAAAAAAATCACATTTCTAGAAAAAAGAAATTTGAAAAACGACATTTCTATTATGGGTATCAGATTGACACTGGTAACTGTGACTGGACTTGATGTTACAAAACTGTCTTAATCAGTTTATAGCAATCTCATGTAATAGCAACATTACTTAATTCTTTGAACTCATGTACCAAAAGCAGCATTTTGATTTGTAGTAAAATATTATTAAACCAACTATCAGCTGACATCCCGAGTAGATCTTTTAAAATTTTTGTTGGAAGCAAAGATTGGAACTTGTTACAAAAGTCCAAGAGTCATTCACTCCCTAACAAACTGCACCTTTGTGTGCCACTCCAGAAGTTTTCTGAGGGAATTGGGTAGGAGGTATGCCCTCCTTTTATCAAGGAGGAAAAGAACAGTTGCAAAAGAAAAAATAAGAAAGAGAAACCTAGAGGCCAAAACCCCATATTCATGCACATCAGTCATAGGCAAGGACACAACTGAAGTGAAGGATCTAGAAATTGATGTCCATTCAACAATCCATATGCCCACAGAGAGACAGCATTCATATACTCCCTTCATGTATTTCAGTTTGAAAATTACTGCACTACAGTACTCTGAGAAGATGGGCAAGCAAAGCCTCAGAGCCCAGGACATATAAGTGGAATAAGAAAAATAGAATGATCTGCAAGGTTTGCCAGATATGGAAGGAGAGGAGATACATGAAGATGCACCGACAGTGTATGGTGTGCAAATGGATGATAAGCACTTACTATGGGCTATGTGCTAAGCAATTTGCAGACATAATTTAGTTTAAACCTCGCAACCTCCTGATGAAACTACAGAGTGCATCAGTGTAAGGAGGGGCCACCTGGAAACTGAGGAGACACGTGCAAGAGAGTGAGGAACTTGGGAATGTTAGCCAGGACATACTTGAGATAACTGAGACAGAGAGGCAAATGAAGGGGTAGGAGTGGTATGTTAATAGGTTACTGAGAGGATGAAGAATGTGGGAAGCACTTGAAACCATGGTTATGGGTCTTGGAAATTGGGAAAAAGTTTTATTTTGAAATGTCAAAAAAAAAAATTTTTTTTTTGGTTCTGGGGATGGAACTCGGGTCCTTGTGCTTTTGAGGCAGGTGGCAGAACCACTGAGCTAAATCCCCCAGCCCCTGAAATGTCAAATCTTATAATCCACCAAAAATAATATCCTTTACAACTATTCAAATTTATGATAAAAATGGAATCCAGGCCAGGGATTTAGCTCAGAGGTGCCGCCACCTGCCTCACAAGCACAAGGTCCTTAGTTCAATCCTGGGTACCAAAAAAAAAAAAAAAATGGAGCCCAGGCATAGTGGAGCATACCTGTAATCCCAGAACTTGGGCTGCTGAGGCAGGAGAGTTGCTTCAAGTTTGAAGCCAGGCTGAGCTACATAATGAATTCAAGGCCAGCCTGAACTACATAGTGAGACCGTGTCAAAGGAAAGAAAGAAAGGAAGAAAAGAAGGAAGAGAGAGAGAGAGAGAGAGAGAGAGAGAGAGAGAGAGAGAGAGAGAGAGAGATTCAAATCTTAGAAATTACTTTGTGGGATCCTGGAGCAAAGATGTTTCCAGTAGCTTTATTATCTTATTTCATTCAAGACTTCTAGGAGTGAACCTCAATTGGACTAACCCAATCAAATAAGTACCATCCCCCTTGCAAGGACTGGTTCAGAAACAGTAGGTTTTCAGGAATTCCTGGTTCATCTGAGCCAATGATTGTTATTTTCAGTACTGTGGATCAAATCCAGAGGCACTGTGCTACATTCTAGCTTTTTTTTTTCCCTTTGAGATAAGGTCTCTCAAAATTGTCAAGGCTGGCCTCAAACTTGCAATTGCAATCCTAAATTCCTGGGATTACAGGTTCGCCAATGTATCCAGAATCAATATTTTAACGAAGTTTGCTAGGAGGTTCTGGGAAATTTCCACAGGAAGAGACTTCTATATATTGTTGGCTGGACATGCTGCTGCCATCACCAGCCTGGGGATAAAGGCAGGTAGAGCCTTTAAAAAATCAAGGGGAAATGTAGCCAAGGCTACTGGATTAATTCAGTCCTAAAACTGCTATACCTCTTGACTTCCAATCTATGATAATTTTTTGTTTTGTTTTTTAAGACAGGGTCTCACTATGTAGTTCAAGCTGGCCTTAAACTATGTAGCCCAAGATGGCCTCTAATTCAAGGCAATCCTCCTGCCCCAGCCTCCCAAGTAATGGAATTACAGGTGTGCGCCAACATGCATAGCTGAGAATTTATATTCTTGAATATTTTTAAGCTAGCTTGAGTTAGACTGTTACTTATAAACAATAATATTAACTTATACAAATACTTTCCCTTCTGAAAGGCCAAGTCACCAAATACTCAATATCCAGTACAAGGATCACCTCCTCCCAAAATTTTCAGTAACATCCTCAGGAAGGAGGTTCTCTCTTGGTCTTCTGAATCAGGATTTTACTGGCCCTTTTCTCACCTCTTTCTTTGTATTATAGTTTTCATGTCATTTCCTGTTTACTGCTCCCCAAAGCCTCCAGAATAAAACTTCCTACATGGCTCATAATGCCCTTGTGATCAGGTCTGTGTCCCTTCCCCATCTCCTATAACACACAATTCAATACAGCTGGAAGCTGCAGTCATGCTCAGTGTAACCTCAATGTTCAAACACTTATTTTTTAAAGGTGCTTTGCTTTTGAGAACAAATTATTCCCACATCCTGGTATTATTGTTCACCCTGTGCACCTAACCATCTTCAAGACTCAGCTGAGGCATGTACAGTTCTCTCCATTTTCTTCCTGACACTCAATCCCCAAGATAGATACACCTTCATCTTGTGGCAGTTACCTCAATGTATTGTTACTTTCATGTCTATTTTCTTCTCTAGACTATGGGCAAAAATGACGTTCTGTTCATCTTGGCTTTCCCAGTACTTGGCACATTCCAGATAGATACCTGGTAAATGTTTGTTAAGTGAATTTGTGTAAGAATCTTATCTACTTTTGAGGGCTAACTGCAGATTTCTTTCATCTTTGGGACAGCAGCGAACACATACCTGTATGTAAAGTAGGTCCCTTCTCCCAATCTGCACATTTAATTTAAGGCACTATTGTCCTCCTCTCTGTCCTGCCTCTGGTACCCATACTCAAGAGAGCTCTATTAAAACTGCTCAATCTCGTTTCCTTTCCATAACTGACCCTTGTAAACCAATATCCTGTTTGCCAGCACAGGGCACAATCTGCCACAGCGGCCTTAATTTTTGCCCACCTTCTCATCCCAGCGATCTACCTGAGGATGAACTGTCTGAGAAATATACACCTCCCATGGTTCCCCATGTTGGATCCTACTTCTCCTGTTCCTGAGGCTGACAGGCATTTTCAGAACTGAGACAAACCCTGGCAGTGTCCGAGACCCACCCTCTCGGTGTGCAAGTGGGAAAACGGAGACCCTGGGATAGCCATAAAGTCCAAGGTCACACAGCAAGCCCGCGTCAGGAACGGGCCTAGACCTAGGGCTCCCGCTCCGCTCGCAGGCTAGGGAATGGGGAGCCCAGTGCCGTTCTCCTCCCAGCCATGACAGAACGAGATCTCACCGCTGGCCGCTACGGCCCAAAGCTCACGCAGCTCGGTGGGCCCCCACTGCTGCTCCGCCGCTCTCACAGAACCCCAGCTGTTGTCTGGGTGTCACAGGCCACCAGCATCGGCCACTTCCGGTACCCGGGCGGCACTCCAGCCAATCAGCGCGAGCCGCACTTGCTGGACGAACAGGTGGTCAGCTGGCCAAGCCTCCTGGTCTTTTTCCGCTTTGCTTTCCGCGAGTTCTCTCCCTAACTCAAGCCTCATTTCGCCACTGCCTTCCAGTTGGCTTCCTGGAATATCTGTGCACAAGGAGATATTCACTTCTGCCAAAGGATCACTGACTAGCTGAGTCCTCCGGATTTCCTAGAACGGCTCGGGGGATGCACTTCCGCCCATAAGTAGCCGCTCTGCGCGCTGTTGTCACTCCCAGAAGCGTTTCTGTGGGCTGAACAAGTTAGGAATCGCTTCACCTTCCCGCGACCCTTTAATGCCTGCATCCTGCTTTTCGCTTATCCCATCACTTCCTTTTTTGAGTTCTGTAAGTCTGGTACGCAGAGATCTCTAGACTATAGGAACAGACTAGTCGTCTGGAAGCGAAGGGAAACCTGCTCTTTGGTCAGGGAGGGCTTGAAGGAATGATGTTTAGACAGAAATCTGAAGGTTACATGTGCATTACCTAATTTTAAGAGTTGCGAGAAGAGCTGTTCAGGCATTGGAATTGCATTCTACGCAGACTTTCAAACTCCCTTGAACATATTTGGCCCATTCTTGCCACAGAACTTTTATATTTGTTACTTCCTCTGCTCTGTATAACTGCACAACAAGCGTCTCGGTTTTCAGGTTGCAGTTTAAAGATCACTAGGTTGAAGAAGTCTTCCATCCTGATTAATACTGCCTCAAACTGTAGCACCCCTTCCAAGTGTAAAATCCAGGGAAAGACCATCTGATTGATCCTGTTTGGGTGTGGTCCTCACCCCAGGACCACCAGAAGAGAAGAGATGGTGTGATTAGCCAAGTCTGGGTCACCTGTCTGCCCCAATGGTGAGGGCCAGCTTCTATGTTTGCTTCACCATAATTCTGTGAATACCCTTCAGAGAGAAATGTGTTGTAGATCCAGTACACAACTTAGCAGAAAGGAAAACTTTGCCTTGAGGTCATTAGACTACAGGGTACCTCACTTTAACTATGCTCACACAAATATCCTTAACTCTCTTGCTCACCTGTCTACCACTGGCTAGGAAGTTTGTTAAACCTGATTCAGTCAAAATATCTATCTTGTCCGGCTGGGAACGAGTGAGAAAATTACATTTTAGAGAAGAACCCTAAGATAATTTCAAGGTCTCTCCTTTCCAAAGATCTTTGATTTATGCCCGGGAATCATTTCCTCTTTCCCTACCAACTTATCTACCATTTTCCATGGTTGCTATTTTAACCTTCATTCTACTCAAACCTTTCTCTAGGCCATGAGCCAAGAGGAGTCAATTTCTATTATAATCATCGTCAGCTGTATTCATCCCAATGAAAGAGGTGTAGGCTACGAAGGTATTCTGCCTCAGAACTAAGAATGAAAGACATTTGGGTCTGGCTTATCTAGTACACCTGCATTAATGAGCATCTGCTACAAGAGCCTAAATCATCGATTCCCAACTATGGCTGTTGTGCATTGGAATCACCTGGGAATCTTTAAAAATACTAAGGTCTGGTGACTCCAGCATAGATTCTGTTGAGAATGATCTGAGATTAAATCTGGACATAGGTTGGCTTTTCGTTTTGTTTTGTTTTGTTTGTGGTGCTGGGAACCTCATTTGTTTTTAACTGTCCAGACAATTTCTAACATCCAACCAGGTTTGAAAATCAATAGCATAAGTCAGTAGTTCTGGAAGTGTGGTCCCTGAACCAAGGGCATTAGTGTTGCCGAGGAACTTGTTAGAAATGTATTTGCTTTTGTTTTGTTTTGCCTGAGACAAGGTCTTGCTATGTAGTTCAGGCTGGCCTTGAACTCACTATGGGCCTCAAACTCACGTGATCCTCCTGCCTCCCAAGTGCTGGGATTACAGGTATGTGCCATCATGACCAGCTATTGCTAGAAATGTAGATTCTCACTCAGGCATGGTGGCATATATCTGTAATCCTAGCACTCCAGAAGGCTGAGAGAGGATTGCAAATTTGAGCCCAGTCTGGGCAACTTAGTGATTTAATGAGCCCCTGTCTCAAAATAAAAAATAAAAAGGGCTGAAGATGTAGCTCAGTGTGAAGACCCTGTGTTTAGTTCCAATACCACAAAAGAAAAATGCAAATTCTTGGGCAATATTCACAAATCTCCTTGAACTGAAACTCTGGGTTAGAGCCTTGCAATACTAGGGAATGAATTCAGAGCCTCACACATGCTAGACCAGCACTGTACCACTGAGCTACACTTCCAGCCCTATGTATTTTTTAGAGACAGGGTCTTGATAATTTGCCCACACTGGTCTTGGCCTTGTGGTCTTCTTCCCTCAACCCTTTGAATAGGTGGGAATACAGGTGTGTGCCACTATGTCTGGCCTATTTTTTGTCTTTCTTTTCTTTTTTATTTTTATTTTTATTTTTTTTTACGTGAGTGCCTTGCTATGTTGCCCAAACTGATCTCAAACTCCTGGGCTCAAGGGAGCCTTCTGCCTCAGCCTCCTGAGTAGGTAGGACTACAAACCCATGCTACCACACTAAGGGCAATTCCTGTTTTAACAAGCTGTTCAGGGTTCTCATAGAAACTAAAGTTTGGGAAGCATTAGCCCAGACATTGACAGTGCTTCACTGGCCCAGCCCTTTATGTAAATTTGAAAGGGAAATGATATGTTGTTTCATCCTGGCTAGTCCCCTACACACCATCTGCTTTATTACACTAGCCAGTTTAAAAGCCATCTGGAGCAATATGAGTCCACCGAGGGAAAGAGATCAGGGTATTTGGTCCACAAGTGCTAGTCCCATTTCCAGTGTGTATGGGGATGTGTATATGAGCAGGCAGGGACTGATGTTTCTCAGCCTACTCAGGTTTGAGTTTATTAGTAAGTATGAGTAGTTTTGTTTCTCTTGAAAAAAAATTATGGGTAGACCCCACCACCACCACCACTTCCAAAGTCACGGAGGGAGGCTGAGGATATAGATTAGTGACGCTGCACCTGCCTGGCAAGCACAAAGTCCTAAGTTCCATCCCTGGTACTGAAAAAAACACACACACAAAGTCACAGAGGGACAATTACATGGGAAATAAGAAACATTCTGCTTTGACTCTTATCTGTGCAAAGTGTGGGAAAGACAGCTACAATCACTGACTGCACTCCTTCCTTATACTGTAAAATCACATCATGTCTCAGATTAGTTTGCAACTCTGATTTGGACCTTATACTCTTCATAATTATATTTTCAGCTATTTATGGGCCACATTCCAAGAGTTACAGAACTATTAGTATCTGCACTCAGTGTCCTCTTGTACTTAATAGCATTGTAAGTGTAAACCACTGTAAGGATTCTGGAAGAAGTCACCAAACATTTGCACCCACATTAGGATCCTTTGGGTCTTTTAAAATCCCTTCTTCCACAGACACATAATCTGAGACTGGTGGTGACCTACTGTGAGGGCACTGGCTTGGAGAGCTTTCTTTTCCTGTTAACTGATTTCTTCTTCTCATCTACTCACACCCACTTCTTTGTCATTGTCACTTCTCTCCATCTCCTCCCTTCCTTCTTTCACTAGGCCAACTTAACAGAACAGTCTCCACCACCACAACAAAGTCTCAATGTGACACAATTATGTCTTGCCTTATATGACAATCACATCCTAAAAGCAAACAGCTTTCCTTGAAGGCCAGGATTGCATTACATGTCTCCCAGAATCCTCCGGGAGACATAGACAGCACTGGGCCCCTATTCATTGGAAACTTGCTGAACTGAAACACCCATATCTCACCTCCACACACTAAAGCTACTCACCAAAGCTAAATCAAGCACTTGGCTAAAGCTGAATCAAGGCTCAGTTGAGTCCTTGGTGTCACCTCCTACACCCATACCCACACACTTCCAGCTATGAAGATGCAAAGAAGTAGAAGGGAAAAAGCAACTTCCTACTTCAGAGCTAACAATTACACCACAAGGGCCAGAGAGATCAATTCTGAGCCTGACTTAGCAATGTTAGAAATGTAGCCTATTTTCACTGTAGTTGGATGGTGCATCCTTCTTGGGCAAGTTCTCTAAGATTCACACCTTTCTTTGGTGAACCACTATCCTTTCATATGGGATAAAAGGCAACAACATAGAGGAGCTACAGAAAATGAAGTTCCAGTGTCTCCCACATCACAGAGACATATAAGCTCCCAGTGTGACTGAAGAAGCTTAAGGCTCTCAGAAGGACTCCTGTTAGGGCCAGGTGGTGGCTGACAGGGTATTTTCACAGGTGAGATCCTCAGGGTAAAGAAAGCACATGGAGGGGCTGGGGATTTAGCTCAGTGGTTTCGCCACCTGCTGCACAAGCACAAGGACCTGAGTTCGACCCAGTACCAAAAAAAAAAAAAAAAAATGTCTTTGGGCCGGGGATTTAGCTCAGTGGTTCCCGTGCCTACCTCTCAAGCACAGGGTCCTGAGTTTGATCCCTGGTACCAAAAAAAAAGAAAGAAAAAAGAAAGCACATGGGGCTGATATCAACAACAACACCAAGAGCAATATGTCTTTATTCCTCAGCCCTTATATTGGCCATGATCAAGCATTACAGCATTGTGTCCTGGCATGACCATGTTGCACATGTGTGATTGCCTATTCTAAGTCATTCTTACATAAATGAGCCGTGCCATGTGCCTGCACTGAATGGTAGGGTCATGTCCTCATGGGTCCTTAAATGCCCCAGGCTTTGAAACATGCCACAGTGGCTCCCTACAACTCCTAACTAAACTTTAAACGATAGGGCCAGGGATTTATCTCAGTGGTTCTGCTGCCTGCCTCAAAAGCTCAAGGTCCTGAGTTCTATCCCTGGTACCCAAAAAAAATTAAAAATAATAAACTTTAAACAATTAATTTGCTTTTAAAAGTAGGATTTTGTTATGTAGCCCTGACCTCAAATTCTTGGGGCTCAAATGATCCTTCTGCTTCAGCCTCTGGAGTAGCTAGGACTATACAGGCACCTACCACCAGGCCCAGCTAAGTAGTGAATTTCACAACACAGTGGACATTTCAGCCCCTTCCAGAGAACAAAAAACTTTTCTTCCCCTTTGGTCACTACTCAGAACAATAACACACAACAATCAGCTTCTACTATGTTTATTTCAGTCCTCAGCTTGTGACTGGCCATCTGCCCTAAAATAACCTAACACATGAACTCTTTTTCAAATCCTAAGATCTAGAACTTTCACCTTGTTGGAGAAAAGACCCAAAGGGTTTTGCCTAAGCCAGGCAACTGTTTCAAAAGGGAAAATATTCTGACTTCTTTGGATAAGATCAGTGGAAATGATAACCAATCAAAACTCTGCAACCTAGTTCGATGTAGGTTGACTGGGCAGGTGCTTTTCTGGTTTTTGATAACAACATTAAACAAGATGGCACAATTTTAGGAGGGAAATAAACAAGACTTCTTTCTAGACCAAACATTTGAATTTTTTTGAAGGCAAAACCAGGTGATTCCAGTACACTTCAAGGTTGAGTACTTCTGATTAGACTATTGAGGAGCCACCAGGAGCTGGGACCAAGACAGCTTCTCTGGAGTTCAAGTGCTCCAAACAAGTCATGGAGTAGATACTTGAGTAAAGTGGAGTTCTGATAGAAGGAGGAATATGGGGTGGCATACCCTTTAAAGGCTAGTACCAGCTCTAAGGTTTATAACAAGGCCTAAAGTTATAGAGCAATGGAAATGGCATTGGATTAAGCATTTTTAAACCTGGATTTTATTCCTTCCTCTACCATTCTACTATTGCTGGGCCCCTATTAAAGTTGCTTAACCTCTGATCTGAAAATGGGGACAATAGGGTGTGCCACATCAGCCCATGATGTGAAAACCACCAAGTACAAAGTTGTAAGTTTTATGTAACAAATTAATTACAAGCCAGGCACATACCTGTAGTCCCAGCATTCTACGAGGCCGAGGCAAGAAGATCAGAAGTTCAAGCACAGCCTGGGCAACTTAACAAGACCCTGTCTCAAAAACAAAAGAATGAAAGAGGGCTGGGGGCATAGCTCAGTGTGAAAGCCGTAGGTTCAATTCCCAGTATTGCAAAAAACAAAACAAAACATATTTTTGAAGATATCACACAGTTTAAGATGATTTCCCCCAATAGTAATAAAGATCAAGTAGAGTGATGCCATTGGGGTTGAAAAATGAGGCCCAACTCTTCTCTTTTCCCTCTGAGACCCAGAGAGAATGTGATTTCACTGATAGCCATCATGCTTCTTCCTCTCACCTTCCTAAAGGTGATCTGGGGTGAGTAGCTCCAGGATCTTTCTGCCACCTGTGTGCTTGCCTCTGTAACTGTCCTCTAGGCTGCCACTAGTTCTGCACCCCTGACAGGAGCCGTGGCTCAACAATTACAATGCCCTTCCCTTGCCTGGGCCTCTCAGGTGCTGCTGCTGCCTCTCTGAGAAGCAACTGGAGGACTGCACCTTATAATATAAAGATCACAAACTGGCTAGGGTCTACTGCTGCTCTCTCCCAAACCCCCAAACTCTAATATGCCATGATCAACACTGCCACCCTCTTGGAACTCCTTAAAATTGAGATAGTTATGACCAACTCCACCATTTTCACAGAAGTGTCAGGAGCTGTCAATCAGGCAGCTGCTTCTCCCACAGTCTTGACTGGACTGTCATTGACAGTTAAGGCTGTCCTAAATGGCCCAAAACCACTCTTGGAGACATTTCCCTTGGCTGCAGCAGGCTTCAGACATGGACCTTTCCTAGGCAACTTTACCCTGCAGCCACTCCGCATGGCTCCTCACTGCAAACTCTAGATGACTCTGCCCTCTCTGCCACTACTTTGAAAATCCCAAAATAGGTCCACTAAATAGAGGACATGTGCCAGCCAACTTTTCTCTGTATAGGCAGCATTTCCTCCTATTCCTCACATCATTCCAGGTGGACTTTGTCTTGTGCACTATCCCCCTGTGCTGCACCACATGTCCCAATAAAGCCTTGCTTGGATGATCTTACTGCCTACTCATGATTTTTATCTTGGGTAGAGTGGATTGAGTAGGTTTCACTAAGAAGGAGCTGGTAACACTGTGAGCTATTAGGTCTGAATGTGACTGACAGTGAGAGAACTGCTGAAGAGCTCAGAGAATGACAGAGCAGTGAAGATCCAAGAGCTGTGGATACTTGCAAGGACGTGAGGAGACTTGTGAAGGTCTGTAGGTACCTACAGAGACCAGAAAAGACCTATGGAAGGGTCCCAGAGAGGGAGTGCTGGAAGAGTTTCAGAAAGCTGCCAAAGGCAGCTATGAGCTTAGTACTGTAACACTAAGACCTTCAACACAAAGAGCTAGGAGGCACTGGCACTCAAAGCTCAGAACCATAATTCTAAGGGCCAAGAGCCACTGGCACCCAAGGCCCAGAGCCATGAACATCAAGGGAGTTGCACTTTGCCAATTCATGGCTTCTGTCTGAATTGAACAAAAGAACCCCCAACCAATTGGTGACGCTATCAAACAGATCATAAACCTACAACATACTCATATTGCTTTAAGACTACGTTCATTGTCTCTAAGATTTGACAGGGTTCTCTGCCTTAAACTTATGTACCAGGTGTCACAGCAGTTGTTGAAATGTATTCATGGAGTTTATTACATCTTCCACTTTAAAAAAAAAAAAGATCTATATGTGCATATGTATGTGTAAGTGTGTGTGTGTGTGTCTGTGTGTGGTGCTGGGGAGTTGAAGCCAAGGCCTTGTGCATGGTAGGCATACACTGTACTGCTGAATCATTCACATGTATTTCTCAATGCTAACATTAACACTATTACTTAGTAAACACAATAGTGATGTTATAGAATATAAAAACACTCAGGCTGGGGATTTAACTCAGTGGTTCCAGTGCCTGCCTTGCGAGCGCAAGGTCCCGAGTTCGATCCCCCATACCAAAAAAAAAAAGAATATAAAAACATTTAAATTTTAACAGTACACTTTCACTATCTTTGTCACCCTTTATTTTAAATAAACTTTTAAATTTAGAACAATTTTAGATTTTCTGAAAATTTGCAAAGGTAATAACAGAGGGTCCCATACACCACACACTCAAGTTCCCCGTGGTATCTTAGTCCCTTCTGTGTTGCTAATAACACAATGCCACAGACTGAGTAACTTATATTTTTTAAAAAGAGATTTATTTTGACTCATGGTTCTGGTCAAGGGCAAGGGGCTGCCTATGGTGATAGACTTCTAGCTGGTAGCATCCAGAGGAGTACAGAAAATCATATGTCAGGAAAGGAAAAGTTAGAAAAAGAGAGTAGAAGGAAAAATGGAAACAAAGCTTTTGTAAATAAAGAGGGAAAGAAGGGTTGAAGAGAGGGAAGAGGAATGGGGAAAAAAGAAGATTCAAGATATATTATTTACAGGTACAAATTCCCTATGATGAGTGTGATCGCTATGTATATCAAAAGTGTACCAATAAAATTAATTTTTTAAAATCATATAAAAAGAGACATAGTACTGAGCCAAAGTAGCTTTTATAGCAGACCCACTCTCAGGATGACTCATAAATCCATTAATCTTATAAATGAAAGACATCTCATTCAATTCCAATTCATACCATTCTAATTCTATTCCACTCTCATGAGTGAGAGGTCTGAAGCCATCATGAGAGCAGGTTCATAGTTACTTCTTAAAGGTCTTATCTGGTCCCACCTCTCGTTTTGGTTTTTTTGTTTTGTTTTGTTTTGCTTTGTTTTGTTGAGACAGGATCTCACAACCTAACCCAGGCTGACCTCAAACTCGTAATCTTCCTGCCTCAGTATCTCAAGTGCTGAAATTACAGGTATATGCCATTGCACTCACCGGGTCCTACCTCTTAATATCTCATAATGGGGATTACTTTTTTTTTTTTTTGAGACTCACTATGCAGTTCAGGCTGGCCTCAAACTCATGGAGCTCCTCCTGCCTCAGCCTCTTGAGTGCTGGGATTATAGGCATGGACCACCATGCCTCGCTCTTGGGATTACATTTCTACATGAGTTTGGGAAAGGAGAACAGACTATATTCAAACCGTAGCAACATCTTATGTGGGTATGGTACATTTGTTACAATAAATGAACCAATATTGATATGCTGCTACTAACTAAAGTCCACACCTCTTTCAGATTTCCTTAGTTTTCACTTTCCCATCTAGAATACAGTATTACATTTAAAATGTCTCTTTAGCTTCCTCTTGGCTGGGACATGCCAGTATATTTAAAAATGACAGTAGAATCCACAGCATCACCACAGAAGGCTCAGAAGCAGATCAAAAAAACTGTTATGTTCAGGCAAGTGTTCTCTCACTGAACTACACCACCAGCCCCCAAATTTCAGTTTTAAATTGGTCATTTGAAAAGTAATATACATTTATTTACCCTTGAAATATTGTTATGAATGTTGGGTTACAACCCACAAAAATGTATTTATCCAGTAGTGCATGAAATAGCAATGCCCTTGCAAGGAGCAATATAAAACAATGTTCTGAGCTGAGCATGGTGCCTCTGTCTATAATTCTAGCAGCTGGAAGGGTGGGGCAGAAGTATTGCATCTTTGAGCCCAGCCTGAGCGATTTTGCAACCTAGCAAGACACTGTCTTAAAATTAAAAAGTAAGTAACTTTAAAAAGTGCTGAGGTTGTAACTCAAAATAAAGGAGTGGGTTCAGTCTTCAATACCCCTAAGAAAATGTTCTGGCAATATTAGATATAAAGCAAAACAAAGGAAAATGAGTAAGAAATATTTTATTTATCTTGAGTACTGAGTTTAGTAAATAAAATGGAGATAAAAGAAAATGAGGGAGCAGATAAAGTTGTCGAGAGGATCTTCTGCATTCTTTCAAAAGTTATAAAAGTTGCTAGGCCCTTTTTAGCCCAGAAGCTAAGGCTGCCTTTTCTCTTAGGGTAATCTCTTTGCATCACCATCAAATTTAGCAGTACAGCTTTTATATGCCCTTATTCTCATTCCAGGCACATCCAAGAATTATTTAGGGAACTTAAAATTTAAAAAGGGTGTCTATATGTGTTAGAGCTACTATAGCAAATTACCACAGAATAAGTAACTTCAATAACGGAACACTCATTTTCTCACAGTTCTGGAAGTGGAGAGTCCAAGACCAAGGACTCCACAGGTTTGATCTCTCCTAAGGTCTCTCTCATTGGTTAGTAAAGGGTGCCTTTTCACTGTATCCTCACAAGCCCTTTTCTCTGTGTGTGCACATTTCTGATGTCTCTTCCTCTTCCTATAAGGACATCTGCCATATTGGATTGGGGCCCCACCCTTATGATTCACAATCTTTATCTCCTGACAGGTTCTATCTCCAAATACAGTCACACCAGGGATTAGGGCCTCAATATATAGATTTTAGAGGGACATGATTCCATCCATACCTCACTTTAGGTTAATTAAATTAAAATTTGGAGACAGGGACAAGTACTGATAATTTTAAAGAGCTTTCCAAATCGAGCACTGTGGTACATGGCAGTAGTCTCAGTTATGTAGCCCCCAGGGCATGATGCCATTTATGTGTTAAAAGAGCATTGTGGTGGGTGTATAATACCCACGTTTATTCTTTAGAATATTTGTTTGTTTTTTTTTTGGTACCAGTGATTGAACTCAGGTCCTTGCACTTGTGAAGCAGGTGGCAGAACCACTGAGCTAAATCCCCGGCCCTCTTTAGAATATTTCTAATGATAAATTATTAATCTTAATTTTGAGTTTTATTATATTAAAAATGAGTTTAATATAATAACAGGAAAATATTAAAAAATGAAGTATTGAATTTTTAAAATTTATTAAGTGTTGGGCTGGGGATTTAGCTCAGTGGTTTCACCCCCTGCTGCACAAGCACAAGGACCCGAGTTTGATCCCCAGTACCAAAAAAAAAAAAAATTTATTAAGTGTTTATAAAAAAGCATCAAAATTTTCAACATTGACTGTTTTTTGGTGTACAAAGTCTGAAAAAGTAACAACAGAAATAAATTCCTAAAAAGAAATTCCTGTATGAACTACAAAGAAAATACCAATAGAACTCTACAACAAAAATAATCTTTACTTCAATTGTCACACCGAAAGCAGTCTTCATGCATGACAACTGCATGTTCCATGCACAGATCTTGCTTATACTTAGAGCACATATGTTTAGCTTTCCTTTCCTGTGTGGCAAGCAAGTGCAACATCACCAAGACCTATTAGGATATTTGGAAAATGAAAAAGATACCAACTGTGCCCTACCAGAAAGGACAGGAAAACAAAACATCCATGCTATCAGTGTAAATGATACTTGTGCATGGAACATGTGGTGTCATGAATATGCACTTGCCTGTTCACCATAAGCTCAACAGTGTGCTCCACAACTGTTTTGCATAGTTCTCTGTGAAGAAGCATTTTGTTCTTCCTCTGTTATAAATGATCTCTTATGAGTTCCAGGCCCAATCCTCAAAGAAAATTTCTCTGTGCTGTTTTGCACTTGTTATTTTCTTTGTAAACTATCAAACTATTTATGCCACACATGTTTAGGATCAAGTAAAACACAACCATTGGCCAACACTTTGTGTTTCAAGTGACATCATAGTTGCTGCATAACTCATCAGCATCTACTCTGCCTTTGGTTTTGTTGTAAAAAGTTACCATCTCAGGGTTCAGTTTTGTTGGGTTTTCCCTGTTAGCTTTTCCATCATGGCGCAATGTTGACATCAGCAGTACCAGTTTGTTTTTCTTTGCTATATACAAGGTCAATGTTATATCTTTCTGAAATCCAAAGATTGTACTATACAGTTCTGTTTTGAAATTGCAACATCTCATTGGGAATTTCTGCTTTGTTCTTGCATACAGTTCCTATGCTTGTCAACTTGTTCTCTGTTTGAAAATGTAACATCAAACAGAAACTGGTCAATTAGTTAGGGAGATGGGAGCAACAAGCCTGTTCACAACATCATTTGGTTTATTACTATACAAATAAAGACCTGGTGCGTGAGCTTCAGGATACATTTCTAAATTGAAAGTATAATGTGTCTTTGCATCTACCAGGGCATATATTTTTATAACTTTTTTTTTGTACCAGGGATCAAACTCAGGACCTTGCACTTGCAAGGCGGGCACACCACCACTGAGCTAAATCCCCAGCCCTTTATTACATATTTTGAAGGCTTTGTGGGCATATACTACCTAAGGCTGCAGTGACCACAAAATGTGCAAGATGTTCATCATAATCATATATTCAGATTGTAGATTCCTTGGTAATTGGACACAAAACTCAAACAAAGAGCAGAGAGCAGCCAGATTATCAGTTCTTTTTCTTTCTTGCCGGGTGGTTTTGTCATCAGACCTCAGGCAATTTTATTTATTTGTTTGAGATAGGGTCTTGTTTTATAGTTCAAGGTGCCCTTAAATTCACTGTGTAGCCCAGGTGGGTCTTGAACTGGTGGCAATCCTCCTGCCTCAGCCTCCCAAGTGCTGATATTATGGGCATGTGCCACCATGCCCCAGCTAACCTCAAGAAATTTTGGGTTTTTTTTTTTTTTGGTACCGGGCATCAAACTCAGGACCTTGCACTTGTGAGGCAGGCAGCAGAACAACTGAGCTAAATCCCCAGCCCTCCTCAAGGAATTTTGAAGGAAACCAAATCTCCTCAATTTCATTGTTATTCAAGCCTCAAGCCCACACTCATTGCTTCTCCATCCCTCTTTTACATTCCTGTAATTACCATGAGAAACTCCTATGAAGTACAGCAGACCTATGAATGCTTTCAGTTCAGCTAGTGAGATGTTATAATAAACACATTTTTTAGTATGGCTATCAGTGCATACAGAGCATTTTATTTGTATCTCATCATTTGTGTATTTCACAACATCATGTAGCATTTTGTCTATTATAATTTCTAATATTGAATGGCAGTGCTGAAGCAGGAGGATCACTTGACCCCAGAGATTTGCAGCCATCCTAGGAAACACATAGAGAGACTATATCTTAAAAAGGAGGAAGAGAAAGCTTTCCAAGGCTAAGCAGCACTGGTAAAGCACAGGCTTTGGGGACATTACTGCACTATCCATGGTGTTTTACCTCTTTTGTGTACGTGGAAAATGAACTGAGCTCTAGCCCTTAGTTTTTTCTCCTGTATGATGAGAACAACATTAGTACCTAGGGCTGTTGTGAGAATTAAGCGAGATGTTCCTTGATACTCACGACCTACCAGGTACTAGGATGAATGTAATAGCAGTTACTACTGCAGCAGTTGCTGCTGTAAGCAAGGAGACACAGATTTCCTGGAGGTAGCAAGCAATAATTGCAAGAAAAAAAGTAGAAGGAAAGGATGTTCGTGTGACAAAGATTATCTAAAGTGGAATTAAATAAAAGAGAGAGGTACTGGGGCCCAGGATTTAGCTCAGTGGTTTCACCACCTGCTGCACAAGTGCAAAGATCTGAGTTCGATTCCTGGTACCAAAAAAAAGAGAGAGAGAGATCTTTATATGTTTAGTTATCCTCTCCCTGAGCAAGAAACATTTTTTTTTCCAGTGGGCATCAGGGGGTGCCAGCAGCCTACAAATGAGTTAGACTGTGGCTGGGAAATGGATGAAAAGAAAGTGGAATTATAGGGCACTTGTCAACCTGATGCAGCTGCCTACTGGTATAGATGAAGTGTCTTAAATCAGGTGCTTACATTTCAACGAACCCGTAAAATTTGACATAAAGCCAAAAACCAGGCATGAGGGGTACACTCTGCAGGCTGAGACAGTGGGATCACATGTTGGAGGCCGACTTGGGATATGTACATGTTTAAGACCATCCTGGACTACATAGTGAGACCTTATTTCAAACAAAATAAACTGTGTGTGTGTGTGTGTGTGTGTGTATTTACGTATAAGCAGGTGCCATGCCCCTGTAGTCTCAGTTATTCAGTAGTCTGAAGCAACTCTTGAGCCCAGGAGCTGGGGACGAGCCTCAGCATAGCAAGACCTCCTAGTCAAAACCACACTAATAAGGCCTGGTGTGGTGGCGCATGCCTGTAATCCCAGCACTCAGGAGGCAGAGGCAGGAGGATCGCTGTGAGTTCAATGTGAGTTCAAAGCCAGCCTGGGCTACATAGTAGAGTTCAAGGCCAGCCTGAACTATATAGTAAGACCCTGTCTCCAAAACAAACAACAAACAAAGAAAACACTAATAAATTCAATATACAAATTAATTCATCTACTTTTTTGGGGCAGGGGATGCTGAGGATTGAACCCAGGGCCTCATACATGCTAGGCAAGTGCCCTAGCACTGAGTTATAATCTCATCCCTCTAGATTTTTTTCTAATAATTGCTATATGAAAGGACATGTTAAAATATTCATGCAGGGCTGGGACTATAGCTTGGTGGCAGAGCACTTGCCTGACATACACAAAGCCCTGAGTTTAATCCCTAGCACCACAAAAACAAAAACAAAAAATGCATATAGTATGTTTTAATAGTTTCTAAGTATATATTGCCTATAATAAATAGTATCATAATTAACATCCCAAATCAGATAGGCCATTTCTTTCCGCAAATATGCCAGTAGTATATGGGCCATAGTGGAGACGGGAAAGCGAAAAATATGGCAAAGACTGATAATCAATTGCTCAACTCTCCGAATCTTAGAGCTTAGCTGGTCATAGGGCTGCCAGCAGTAAAGACCACAATTCTCAGCCTTCTTACACCTGAAGGTCCCCATGTGGCTCAGCTTTGACCTGTGGGACATGAATGGCGGCAGCAGCTTGTGGAGAATTTCCTGGACAGCCAGAGGCAAAGACCTTTCTGCATTTCCTGCCTAGAACAAGGTTCCAAAGGTAGGAGCTCCATCTCAGACCTGAAGGCTAGGGCTGCATGTTAGGGATCTCAGTGGCAAGCTAGAAGCAGCCTGATTCCCAAGTCACTTATGGTAAAGGCTCCCTGAAAACCCTGAATCCTCTACTTCTGGCCTTTGATTTGAGGAAAAAATCAATTTAAATAATGTGTAGAGCCGGGGATTTAGCCCAGTGGTTGCACCGCCTGCCTCGCAAGCACAAGGTCCCAAGTTCCATCCCTGGTACCACAATAATAATAATAATAATAATAATAGTAATAATAATAATAATGTGTAAGCCATTGTTATATGGGGTCTCTACTTCTCACTGCAAAAAAAATCTAGTACAGCACCGGAGATGGTGGCACACACTTGTAATCTCAGCACTAGGGAGGCTGAGACAGGAGGATTGCCACGAGTTCAAGGCCAGTCTCAGCTACATAGTGACTTCAAGGCTGGTCTGAACTACATGGCAAGACCCTGTCTCAAAAAAAAAAAATCCAGTACAGCATACTAAGAACCCCATTTTTGTTGATTTTTTTGTTTGTTTTATTTTTTTTCCAATACTAGGATTGAACTCATAGCTTCAACATGCTGGTCAAGAACCCTACCACTGAACTATATCCCTAGCCATTTGTTCATGCATTCATTCATTCGTCCATTCTTTTTTTTTTGGGGAACCGAAAATCAAACTCGGGACCTTGTGCTTGCGAGGCAGGTGGCAGAACCACTGAGCTAAATCCTTGGCCTCTGTCCATTCATTTTTGAGATAGGGTCTCACTAAGTGGCTGAAATGACCAGGCTGGGCTTGAATTTGTGATCCTCCTGCCTCAGCCCCCAGAGAGCTGAGTTTTTCTTTTTATTTTGAGACAGGGTCTCACGAAGTTCCCAGGTTGGCTTCCAACTTGCCATCCTCCTACTTCAGCCCTCCAAGGAGCTGGAAATACAGGTATACACTACTGCACCCAGTTCCCCATTTTGTTGGGGTTTTTAAATTTTGGTAGAAAAAATATTAATGGAAAGAATGAAAGATCAAATAGAGAAGACAGTGACAGATACAGAAGACAATTCTTAAACATTAAAGACTGGGTAATATTACAAGTAGATTAAGAAGGGATAAATTCTGACAATGGTACAGTAAAAATCCTGTGGATTTCATTCTTCTTCCATGGCTGAAAAGGAAAAGTCTCAGGTGAGAGGAGTAAGGTGAAGACCTGGAAGTTCCTGCCACTGAAGTCCTTTGAGCTGCTGTGGTTGCAAAAGAACCTGAAGTCTGCCTGTTCAGCATTTCCCAGGTTCCTTGCATGATTACCTGTGCTGGGTGGTCCCCAAGATCCTCTGCTTCAGTGGTTCACCGGAAGGACTCACTAAATTCAGAAAGCTCACAGTTTTACTCATGGTTGCAGTTTATGACAGTAACAATATACAGATTAAATCAGCAAAGGAAAAAGGGATATAAGGTGGAGTTCAGGAGACAATATGTGCCAGCTAATGGTTATCCTCTCCCAGTAGACCACACAGACAGCATTTTATCCTCCCAGGAGTAATGTGTGGCAACATGCACAAAATGTTGCCAACTCGGAACATTCACCAAAGACTTAGAGTTCAGGATTCTTATTCAGGGATAGTCACATAATCATGGCATATCCATAAAAATGACCTTAACTTCTCAAATCTCTAAATCTCTAAATGACTTTAGCTTTTCAAATCTCCAAAACTCAACTGATACTACATGGCCCAAGACCCCTACTTGTACTAAAACAGGTATTTGTGATACATCATAACGTTTAAACTACCTTTGTCAGGCATACAAAGACACTCTTTGAAGCAAAATGAATATTCCAAGGGCTTAGCGCTTGTCTCCAGGGAACCAACAAAGGCTAGCACAGAAGACTCATTGGAACATAGTTTGGGAAGTCCAGGCCCAAAGAGGTAACCCTTTACTATAAACTGCCTTTTTAATACAGACTTTCCATTCCTACCATAAAAATAGTCCAACCAAAACATATTGCTAACAGCTAGCAATATGTTTAACATCACTTGTGAATGAATACAATGAGTAAGCAAATGAATACAGAGAGTCCCTTTACTGGATGTGTGTCTCAGAGTTACCCAGCTTTTACATGGCACTCTGTGACTGAGCCCTTCCCTACAGCTCTTTCCCCTGGCTAGCTGCTTCTCAAGCATTTCTCATGTTTCCTCCTTTCATCCTTATTAGAGTTTAGATCTAAAATGTTCCCCCAAAGTCTCATGTATTCAGACGTGGGCCTTTTGGAAGGTGACTGGGTCATGAAGACATGACCTGGAAAGGTGTATTCTAGTTACTGGCTCCTTCCTTCTCTCTCTTTACTTCCTGGCCCCCATGAAATGAGCAGCTTTCCTCTACCATACACTTTCACCCTGTTGTTTCTGCCTGGGAACCAGCCAGCCATGGACTGAACCTGCTGAAATTGTGAGCCACAACAAACCTCTCCTTTAAGTTGCTGTGCTGGTATTTTGTCCCAGAAATGGGAAAGATGACTAATACAATCCCTTCTCTTTGCTCCAGCTTGTCCAAGAGTCCCAAGAATAGCTCAGTGACGCTGTGCCTGCCTGGCAAGTGCTAGGTCCTGAGTTTGATCCCTGGTTCTGAAAAAAAAAAAGCACTACAGGAGGCTTGTCCTGGGAAATGGTTGAACTCAGGTGTGCAATAATGTGTCTTCACAAACTCCATTTTAAAGTGCACCATCCTAAAGGTTAGTTCAATACCCTGGAAATAAATACACCAGCCCATGGTCAACACTCACTTCCTATATTTGTACCAGGGCTCCTTCCCCTTTAGAGGCATGAAGGTTCTTTTCCCACAACATTCTAGAACTCTTTCTTTATTTATAAACCATGTCTTAGTAGTAGGAAACTTACCAGTAGTCTTTATGAAGTTTAAAAAATTTCAGAGTTACTTTGCACTGCCCTAATTCTGGGTAGGAAATGACTTATTTAAGAAATATTAAGAGCCAGGCATTGTGGTACATTGCTATATTCCTAACACTCTGGGAGGCTGAGGCAGGAGAATCACAAGTTTGAGCACAACCTAGGTAACTGGGTGTAGCAAGACCATGTCTCAAAATAAAAAAAAAGTTTAAAGGAGGGCCAGGGAATTAGCTCAGTGGCACTGCCTCTGTCTCGCAAGCACAAGGTCCTGAGTTTGATCCCTGGTACAAAAAAAAATTTTTTTAAGGGCTGGGACTGTAGCTCAGTGTGAAGGCCCTGGGTTCAATCTCTAGTACCAAAGAGAGAGAGAGAGGCATTTCAGATCCTTATAGACAAAGACAATTGAACTGCTTGAGTAAGATTATATGATTACATAAATTTCTCTTGGCATTATTGGAGCCATCTTGAATCATAACCATCTTTATTGCCCCAGAGTAACCCTAGTTGGTTTTTCCTGCATACTTTTTCAGAAAACTATAATAGAAAAAAATTTGAGTTGTACGTGAAATTTTACATTTTCTCCAAGAATGTGCCTGACTCTTTGATATTATCTTAAGATAAACTAGATATATTCCAGCAGGAGGAAGTCACTTTTGTCCTAACCCATAAATATGCCTTTCTTTCTGACCCAAACTGTGGCGATCCAACTGGTCTTGTTCCTATCAGGACTATACTTCAGTCAGTAAGTCACCCAACAAGTTGCACTGGTGAAACTCTGGATCTATCTGCCTCTCTTTCTGTGGTCTCACAACACTTTGGGGCTGGCCCTCGAATACTAGCACTGGGTTGTTTCAGAACAGAGGTGCAAGAATTATACTAACTGCTTTTCCATCTTGTCTAGCAGGTGTGTGTGCATGTGTGTGTGTGTGTGGCACTTCTAATGATGTGTAAAATGAAGGACAGAAGACAAACTTCCTTCAAGTTTATTATTTGATCAATGACTCATAGAAGAAATGTGTGAGTATTCAGCATTTAAAATGGAACAATTGAATGAGGGTGTTACTTAGTTGTAGAGCATTTGTGCAGTATGTGTGAGATCCTGGTTGATCCACAGCACTGCAAACAAAGAAAGGAGGGACAGAAAGCAAGAATATTCTGACACATGCTACAATATGGATGAATCTTGAAAATATTATGCTAAGGGGCCAGGGATTTAGTGCAGTGGTGCTGCTGCCTGCCTCATAAGGGCAAGAACCGGAGTTCGATCCCTGGTACCAAAAAAAAAGAAAATATTATGCTAAGTAAAGTCAGTCATAAAAGGACAGATTATATATGATTCCTCTTTCATGAGGTTCTTAGAAGAATCAAAATTATAAAGACAAAAAAGAGAATGATAGTTACTATGTCCTGAGGATGAGTGTAGGAAATTAGTGTTGAAATTATTATTATTTTTTGGTACTGGGGATCGAACTCAGGTCCTTGCGCTTGTGCAGCAGGTGGCGAAACCACTGAGCTAAATCCCCGGCCCAGTGTTGAAATTATTGCAGAGCTTTCTTTTGGGTAGATGAAAAGGTTCAGAAGATGAAGGGTGCACTTAATATCCCAGAACTATGCACTTAGAAATGGTTAAGATAGTAAGTTTTATATTGTGTATATTCTACCACAATAAAAAGAACAAAAAATAAATATCTGTAAGGAAGTGGTGGGGCCAGGGATTTAGCCCAGTGGCACTGTGCCTGCCTTGCAAGCGCAAGGTCCTGAGTTCAATCCCTGGTACCAAAAAAAAAAAGAAAAAAGAAAAGAAAGGAAGTGGTGCATACACAGTTCAGCCAGCAACTCTACATTATGAAATAAATCCATTAATACATTTAAGATGCTCAAATTGACATCATCTTGTTTTGCAAACTAGATTCTCAGATAGGAGTCTGGCTAAAGGTAACCTCATTTCCATTCTTTCTGAAATGAATTTTTTGATGTTGTCATAGAAATTGACCTAGGCCAAATAGCATTTCCACATTTACAACATTCAGTTTCTTACCAGCATGAATTCTCTGGGGTGGCAGAAGGTATGAACTATAATTTATTGAAGGACTTCCAACACTTATGACATTCACAGGGTTTCTCTTCAGAGTTAATTCTTTGATATGAAATGAGATTTGAGATTCTGATTAAAGGTTTCACCACATTCAATAATTTATGGGGTTCTCTCCTGAGTGAGTTCAGTGATGTGTAATAAGATGTGGGTGTGAAGAAAGGCTTTCCAATAATCACTACAGTAAAAGGAATTCTCTTCCTACCTGAAGTCTCCAGACTGGTAAGGCACAATGATGTCTAAATGTTTCCCCACACTCCTTACATTCGTAGGGATTTTCCCCAGTATGAAATCTCTGGTGCTTAATAACACCTTAGCTGTAAAGACTCGCCCACATTTGATGTGCTCACAGGGCCTTCTCCCAAATGAATACTATGATGTTGAACAATGTATAATCCCCCTAGAAAGTTACTCACGTTCATCTTTTCCCATGTTGCTTCTCTACTGTGAGTTCTCTGATATTGAACAAGTTAAGATCAACACCTAAAAAGTGTTTTCATGTTCCTTACATTCACAAGGGTTCTTTCCATTATAAATTCAACAATTCCTAATGAACTCCAAACACTCTTTGAAAATGCTATATTTACTACTGGGTTTTTTTTTCTTTTGCAGTAGTAAAGATTGAACCCAGGGCCTTTGCACTAAACTAAATCCCCAGCCTTTTTTATTTTTTGAGGCAGGATCCTCTGAATCACTGTATGGCCCAGAGAAGGCTCCACCTACCTCAGCTTCTCAGAGTGCTGGAATGACCGGGCACTACCACACTGAGTACACATTTACTTCATGTATATGATTCATCTCCAGTATGAAATCTCTGATGTAGAGTATGGTATTACCAATTGAATGTATGTGTCCCACAAATTCATATGTTGAAGGCCCAATCCCCAAATAGCCTGTATTTGGAGTGATTCATTGGAAATAATTAAGGTTAAACAAGATCGTAAGGGTGGAGGACCAATCCAGTAGGATTAGTGTTCTTATAAGAACTGACACCAGAGAACTAGAAAAGACACCAGCACGCTCTCTCTCTCTTTCTGTCTCTCTCTCTCTGTCTCGCTCTCGCTCTCTAACACACTAAGGCCATCTGAGGACACAGAGAGAAGACAGGAAAGAGACCCCCTACTAGAAACCAAATTGACTGGGAATTTGATGTTGGACCTCCCAGCTTCCAGAACTGTGAGAAAATTAATTTCTATTGTGTAAGCCACCCTTTCTATGGCATTTTGTTATGGCAACCTGAGCAGACTGATACATATGGCATGAGCAGTACATGTGTCACATTTTCATTTACCTCACAGGTAAAGATTTTTAAAAACTGAGTAAGACCTTGGTAGTGAGTGGGTGGGGAAATGAGCACTTTTTCATTATTGGAGGAGTGAAAATTGGCCTGAATTCCATGGAGAACAAATCTTTCCAAAGGAAAAATGTATTCACCCTTTGAGCAATTCTGCTTCTAATGATGTATTCTACAGATAGACTTCGTTGTTTGTGAAATTACCTGAGTACAAAGTTGTGCAGTGATGGTGCCAGGGATTTAGCTCAGTGGTTCTGCCGCCTGCCTCGAAAGCTCAAGGATCCAAGTTCAATCCCCAGTACCAAAACAAAACAAAACAAAACAAAAAAAAACCACCAAAGTTGTGCAGTGAAATTTTTTTCCTAACACTAAATAGTTCAAAGCAGTCTAAACATATCCATAAAATAGGTTAAGATTCATTTAGAATGAGGAGGTTCAAGGTAGGGACATAGCTCAGCAGCAGAGTGCATTGTAAGGTCCCAACTTCAATCAATCCCCCCAAAAAACACAATGAGGAATTTCTTTACATACCAGTGTGGAACTATCTTTAAAATAAACACAAGTTTCAGAATAGTAAGCCAGGTGTGGTGGTGCACATCTGTTATCCCAGTACTGGGAGGCTGAGGCAGGAGTTCAAGGTCAGCCTGAACTACATAGCAAGACCCTGTCTCAAAAAAGAAAACTCCAAAAACAAAACAATAGTGGCCAGGTGTGGTGGCATAGGCCTGTAGTCTCAGCACTCAGGAGGCTGAGGCAGTAGGATCGCTGCAAGTTCAAGACCAGTCTCAACTACATAGTGAGACCTTGTCTCCAAAAAAAAAAAAAAAAAAAGAATAGTGTTAGTATAATACTACTAACAGTGGTGAGAGAGAAACTGCACATGTTTGCTTGAATATGAACAGACTGTCTCTGGAAGGATTCAGGGATCCTTCCTTACAAGGAAGATTGAGTGCTGATACCCTTTGTTCTAAATTCTATGCTGTAAAAAATTTTATCAATTATTTTTAAAACCCTGAAATCTGGAAGGGAAAAAGATAAAGACATGAACAAGACAGGCAAGACAGGCAAGATGGCTACAATAGCACACAGAAGTTTCATAGAAAACATTATTTGAAATCATCATCTCCCCCACAGTTTCCCCTAGCCTCTTTTCTTGCCCTCTCCTACTTTTCTCCATAGGATATTTCACCATCTGGCATATTAAATATTTTACTTATGTGTTTAGTTCATTGCTTTTTTTCCCTTGCATTCATTGAGGGTAAAGATTTTTGTCTGTATTGGTGTTTTGTTTCATTTTGTTGTTTCCAGTACTAGGGATTGAACCCAAGGCTTTCACACTGAACTACATCCCCAGCCCTTTTTTATATTTTATTTTATTTTATCTTATATTATCTTATTTTATTTTTGGAGACAGGATCTCGTTATATAGTCCAGGCTGACTTTGAACTTGTGGCAATCCTCCTGCCTCAGCCTCCCAAGTCCTGGGATTACAGGTGTGTGCCACTATGCCCTGCTTTCACTGCTATGCCTTTAGAGTTTAGAAAAGAGCCTGGTACAGAAGTGCTCCATAAATATTTGATGACTGATATATAGTTAGGATATACTTAATTGATATACTTGTTCTCTGTCTTCAGAGGAAATCTTAACTTCTCACTTGTTTTCAGCCACTCTCTGCTCACTGGTTACAATCTCAGCAGCATTCCTCTTCCGGTGACCTCTATTAAAAATGTAGTTTCCAGCCAGAGTGGTGGTGCACACCTGTAATTCAGCACTGTGGCAGGCAGAACCAGGAGGATCAGCACAAGAACCTGAGTTCGATCCCCAGTACCAAAAAAAAAAGAACCAGGAGGATCACAAGTTCAAGACCAGCCTAGGCAACTTAGTGACATAATGAGACCTTGTCTCAACATTTGAAAATTTATGGCTGGGGATTTAGCTCAGTGGTTCTGCCACCTGCCTTGCAAGCACAAGGATCCGAGTTCGATCCCTAATTGGTCCCAGGATCCCCAAATCTGAGGGTACACAAGCCGTTTATATAAAATGGTAGAGTATTTGCATATATTCTATGCATATCTTGCAGTATATGATCTCTCAATTACTTATCATAGATATAATCTATGTAAATAGTTGTTACATTATGTATATTATATATATATATATATTTTTTTGTACTGGGGATCGAACTCGGGACCTTGCGCTTGTGAGGCAGGTGGCAAAACCACTGAGTTAAATTCTCGGCCCTGTTACGTTATATTGTTGCGAGAATAATGAAAAGAAAAGCATCTGTATATGTTCAGTACTGACACAATTTTTTTCAAATATTTTTTTAATCTACATCTAGTCAAATCCAAGTATGTGGAGCCCACAAATATAGAAGACCAGGAGGAATGGTGGCACAGACCTAAAGTCCGAGCTACTTGGGAGGCTGAGGCAGGAGGACTGCAAGTTCAAATCCAGCCTGAGCAACTTTGAAGACTCTGTGTCAATATAAAATTCAATTATAAATGGCCAGGGATATAGCTCAGTAATAGTGTTTGCCTAGTACATGTGAGTCTGCTGTTAAATTCCCAGTACTGAGGAGAGAGGGAGGGACAGAAGAAGGCAGAGAAGAAAAGAGGGTGAGAGAGGAGAGAAGAGGGAGGGATACAAGAACTGTATATGCCCTCGTATCTAAGACTATTCTTTAGTATTTATGGGCTTTATGTTGCTATCATGAATGCAAATTCTTTTTCCACTTACTATTTAGCTCTGATTTGTTCATTTATTGAGATGGGGTCTCACTAAGTTCAGGCTGGCCTTGAATTCACTATGTAACCCGGGCTGGCCTTGAACTCAAGGTGATCTTCCTGCCTCAGCTTTCCGAGTGCCGGGATTACAGGCATGTGCCACCATGCCAGGCTTCTGGTTTGTTATTGATAAATATTTGTTCATATTTCCACCTTTTTCCAGTTTATTTTCAGGGGGTATTGAACTCAGAGAATCTATAAAGAAACATCCTGTCTCCCTTTTCATAGTTATGCAATTTTTATCTCCAGTCTTAATGCACTGGCTAGAACTTCGGACACATTAAATACAAATGGTAACGGCAGACCATCCTGACGCCAAGAGAAAATCAAAGGAAAGACAACAATGCACCACGGTTAGAAAAGGATTTATTTTTTAAAAAATTATAAGAAACAAATTCGTGAACCTGAACAGGAAAAGGTCAAAATGACAACAGTAAAAGACACACAGAGAAAAGAAAAAAAATGTGACTGAAATAAATTACTATCAAATCGAATGATGCCTTTCAAAGTGGAGGACAGAAGGCACCTGAACAGGAGCCAGAGGCAGAGCCAAGGGAAGGGGGAACTTCAAATCCCCTTGCACACTGAGAGACACGACTAACTGTGGGGCACCGTAGAGGCACCCCCTCCTCCTAGGGGGCACTCTGGGCATGGAGGAAGAATGCGGATTAGCTCCCAGCAAAGCAGAGCCCTGCTGGTTTCCGGGGAGATGAGTAGCCAGCCAGAAGTGCAATAAGAGATTGAGGGTGGTGTGGGATGAGACAGTAGCTGCCCAGGGTAGGCCCATGTCTCAGTGAGGCATTCCTGAAGGCTTGAACTCATTAATTTTTAAATGTACGGTGAAAATTTAGCCAATCTTTTTATTCCCAAATGGCATAAGACATACCCCTGCCTTGGGGCATTTGCATATCCTATTCTCTCTTCCACCAGAGGCCACATGGAAAACACTTTAACCTCCTTTATGTTCTACTCAAAAGTATGAACAGCCTGTCCAATATTTCAACATCCTACCTCTCACTATTCATACACCTTATATCCTCCTTTCCTGCTTTTTCTTAACAACTATCAATATTTAACATACAATATATTTCATTTATTTACCTTATTGTTTTGTTTCCTCCCCTAGAATGTAAGATCTGTGAAGGCAGAGATTATTGTCTGCTTTTCTTCACTGCTTTATTCCCCACCCATACTATCCAGGTACATACATGTATTGAGAATACAAAGGGTATATCGGTAATACACAGGGTTGTAAAATAGGTATTAGGGACCATACAAAGAGTAGTGAGGTGGTGTCCTTCACCAGGAGGAGCTACACAGTAGTTAAATCAAGACACTTAGGAACACCCGCATCAAATGAACAGTGCCATCAAAGTTTAAGACAAATGTACTAACAGAAATTGCTGAAAGGAGAAAGAAATCAGTGCGGGCTGAGTGAGTAGGAACTCGAGAACATCTGTTTAATTAATAAGCTGTGAGGGTGGCTGTCACCATACTAACAAAAGAGGAAAGGAGTTAAAATGACACTGAGGTTGGAGCCCGAGTGACTGGGAGGTCAGTGGTGCAACTAGTGGGTGACTAAGGTACACTGGACAAGGTGAGTTAGATTTGGAGCATGTTGACATAACTCATGTGTCCCTGGCTCTTGCTCTACCTGTTACTGTAGGCCCATAAACCAGGCAAACTTGTCCCCAGGTATTTGTATAAGTCCCCAAAGGTGTCTCACACGTACCAGTGAACAAGTCTAGTTACCCATGGACTTCATTCTGATGAGGACTTCTGCCACAGGGTAGCAACGCGTCCTGGAGACAAATTCCTCTGTTGAGTGCTCCAAAGCTTCTAAAGCTGTAAAGAAGCTGTTTAAATAAAGAGTTGTAAAATCATAATGCTATGGGCTGAGGGCGTAGCTCAGTGGAAGTGCTCAGAATGCATGAGCTCCCAGGTTCAATGCCCAGCACCGCCCTAAAAAATAGTATCATAGAGACCTTAAAAATCAGTCTGTGTTTAGCAGTTGTACTCAATGAGGCACAGAAAGCTGCAAATATTGTCATGGCTCAGTTGAGTGTCCAAGCCGAGACCTGAACTCACAACCAGGACTACACTCCTCACCCACTCTGACTCTGACATACCCTGCAGAGTTTGCTCAAAAAATATCTGGAGTCCTATTGTACTTTGTTCACTTGGCTCACAGATAGCTATGTTTTGAATGCCAGCTCAGGCACATGCCTGCAACGCCAATTGTTGTCTGGGAAAGAACTTTGGCAGTCTGACATAGCCATGTCTATACCTTTCACACAGTAATTCCATTTCTGGAAATTTATCCAGATAAAACAAGAGCAAAATCAGAACACTTCGTAATGAACCCTTCTTTTTACCTACCCAGTGTCTCCCTTCCTCTTCTGGTATCATACCCTCTCTCATCAATTATACTAGCAGGGTTGCAGACTCACTGAATTTTTTTTTTTGGTACCGGAGATCGAACTCGGGTCCTTGCGCTTGCGAGGCAGGCAGTGGAACCACTGAGCTAAATCCCCAGCCCTGACTCACTGAATTTTAACCAGATAAAATATTTGTTAGAATAATTTTTTCTTTTTGTAGTTGACAGAAAGTATCATACTGATGCTTTGATTTGCCTTTTTTATTATATAGTCAGAAGAGCATTTTTCTTCTATGCTTATTGGGCACTTACACTGTATTTCTTTTGTTTTTATTCTTAAGTCTTTTGTTGGTACATTTTAGGTATACATTTACATTTATCATTGGGTGCTTGGACCTGTACATGATGTATCTTGGTTCTTATTTTTTCCCCATTACCTGTGCACCCTTCACCCCCTCCACTCTTCCCTACGTACATAGACATCATTTCCATTTTTTTTCTCTTTTCTCATAGTTTTTCCTTTCCCTTCTTTCCTTTCCCCTCACTTACACTGTATTTCTGTTAGGTTTGACCATGTTGAAATATGACCTTTATCATTTTTGCACTTCTAGGCTATGTCTCTGAGCTGTATATTTTTCCTTTTCATCTTATGTATGCTACTAGAGAGGTATTCTTGGCTGAGCTCGGACATGTAAAATTTCCAACAAAAGAGCAGGGAGAGTGCAGCACATCTTGTGCATAGGAACTGCATGAACATGGTGTTTTGAGGATGAGAGCCCATATGTGATAACATGGGTGTTCCCAATGTTTTTGTTCTTAATTTTACTACATGTGAAATCCATATCTTGGAGACCAAGATTTAATCTTAATTCTTCCAGTTCAAATATTTACTCTTTTAATTTTTTCACTACAGACATTTTAGGAGGAAACTTCTGTCAACATCACAAGAAAGAAAAGAAGAAAGAGAAAGGAGGGAGGGAAGGAAGGAAGGATGGAATGGAAAGAAGGAAAAGAGAGTGAGAAGGCAAGGAGAGGGAGCAAGAGAGGGATCAAGGGGAAGATCTCTACTATGGAGCCTTCATGGGAGCCTGACTCGGAGCCAGAACTGAAGCTGGGGCTGGAGCTGCAGCCAGAGCAGGAGCCTTGGCCTTGACTTTTCCTTGACAGAACCTCAGAGCCAGTGGAGCACGATGCACTTCCTGAGCTTGGGTTGGGCAATGTGGGCAAGTGATTGCGCTTGCGGTTGACACCCTTTGGGACCTGGGGTTTGACCTCTTTGGGCTTTTCAGGGGCCTTCACAGTCTTGGTACCTGCACTCACTGTATGCCTGCATCTTCCTCAGGCCTTTCTTGTTTGTGCTACTTGGTAAAACACATGTTCCTCAGAACTTGGGCTTTATCTCCTAAAGAGAGTTGTAACTTTATGATGGAGCTTTCTTTTTTAAAGTTTTCCCTTCCTTCCTTTTTTGTTCTCTTTCTTTCTTTTCTATATTTCTTTGTCTGTCTTTTTTTTCTTTGCAGTACTAAAGAGCAAACCCAGGGCCTCAGGCATGCTAGGAAATCACTCTACCACTGAGCTACACCCCCTAGCCTCTGTAATGGGGGTTTCTTGATATCATCTCTGTACCACTTTCAAGGCTGGTTGAGTAGGGTGTGGTTCTTGGACTTGGCCTTATCTACACTGTAAACTTTGGCTCCCAGAACACCTGGAACCTAGAAGAGGAAATTTTACTGTATAATTCTCAAAGTAATTGTTTTATTATCTTTGTTTTAGCACAAAAATATAGAGAAAATTTATACACCTTCATTTTCTTGTCTTTTTATTTGGTTTGATTGGGGTTTTTTTTTTTTGGTTTTTTGAGATGGAATCTCACTATGTAGCCCAGGCTGGCCTCAAACTCATAGCAATCTTCCTGCCTCAGCCTCCTAAGTCTGGGATTGATTATAGGCATGTACCACCACATCCAGCTGCTGCTAAATTTTTTTAATCTATAAAATACTACTTGATCCAGCATGGTGATGCACATCTGTAGTTCCAGTGACTTGGGAGGCTAAGTCAGGAAGATCACAAGTTCAAGGCCATCTCAGGCAACTCAGTGAGAACTTGTCTCAAAATAAAATTTTTTAAATGGCTGGGGAAAAATAAATAAATAAATAAATGGCTGGGGATATAGTTCAGTGGTAGAGCGAGCATTTACCTAGCATGAGTTCAATCCTCAGTACTGGAAAAAAAAAAACTACTTGGATAAGGAAATATTAGTGAGAATGTAAATGTCCAGCTCTGGACATTGTACACTTCTATGTATCAGTTGACCTGATTCTGAATGCCCCAAATCAGAGCAGCTGTCTTTTGTGTCCTACAGACTTGTGGTAATCCTTCTTCCAGGTCCTATCTGTGAGTTTGTTTCAAATTTTGCCATCATCCATTTTCTGTCCTTCCACTTCTCATGGTATTTTTAGGTAGTTCGTGTGTTTTTTCATTTTTAAAACTTCACTTAGCTTGGTATTATGGAAATTTTCAAACATACGAAACAGAGAGAATAGTGTAACAAAGTCCTAAGTACATATTACACATATTCAAAAACCAAAAAACTCAAAATCAATCATTTCAGTGGGGATGTTTTCCTCTTTGGCCACATGTAGAGTAGGAACTGCTTTGTTTTCAGGAGAAGGAAGTTCTTTTTATTTAATAGCTTTTTAGAGGTAGAATATGCATACCATAAATTAGAATTCAGTGGTTTTACAAAGTTATCATTACCATAATCTAATTGCAGAACATTTTAGTCATTCCAAAAAGAAAAAATTTGTACTCATTAACAGTCACTCTGCATTTTTGTCCATGGAACTTTGTCTCTTCTAGGTATTTCATTAAAATGGGATATAAGGCCAGGGATGTAGCTCAACAGCACAGTGCCTGCCTGGCAAGCACGGGGCCCTGAGTTCAATTCCTGGTATCAAAAAATAAATAAATAAAAATAAAATGGGATATACAATATGTTGGAATTGCTTCTTTGGGTGTCTTTTCAATTGTTTAGTCCACTTTCAGAAGCTCAAACACAATCTAAATTTCATGTTGTTTGTCTTCTTCACATCTGGACTCAGCATCCTGCACCAAAAGGCTACTTTCTGAGGGTAAAATGCAATCTTCATCCTATTTCTATGGTTATCGTTCTGGACTCACTTTCAGTCATAAAGTAGTGCTGTGTGGGGGAAGGTAAAGTGCAATATTCATTTAAGCGAAATACAAAACCAGCTCAAGGATGCACATGGTAAGCTTTCTAAGTCTGTTTTCCCCTTCTCCTCTCCCCTTACAAAGCTGTACAGAAGGCAGGAATATGCCCCCCCACCCCACTGCACTTCCTCTGATTGTCCAGTCCTTTGTGGAAAACATTATTTACAGGTCAGAACAAAAACAAAATAAATGCCCTTAAAAGGAGAGAAGCAGTGGTCTGAGGAGCCAGAGCTTGCCCAGGCAGCCTCCCTCCCTGCCCCTCCCTGGCCCACGGGGAAGGGAAGATAAGCTCTGTGGCCTGTGCCTGGGAAGGCACCAGAGATGGATGCCTGTGGCTTTTCCTCCCTTTGAAAGAAACTATGGTTTGGGGAGGCTCTCTTTCTCTGCAGCCTCCATCTGGTGCTAGATGTAAGTACTGTGAGAAGATGTGCAGCTATAGGTTGTAACTTTAAAATAGGAAAAGTTAGTCAAAAAAATTATTGGTGATAGAAACAATAACACAGACTTTCTGCATTTAGTTTCAAAGTTTCATCATGGTTAATGCCAATCACAGTAACCTGCTTTTTTACTCCTGTTGGCTGTGATCCCCCCTTCTACCTTATTATTTACTTGATCTCACCTCTTCTCATGTCAGCCCTTCCAGCTGTTTCACCTAAAGCAAATTCATTTCATCTTGTGGAATTTTTTAAAACCTATGAAGCCAACACCTTGGATGTAGAATGAAAAAATGCTTGCAAAATGTAATGGTCCCATTAGTGCTAGCCTTTGTTTTTCAGGATAAAAAATAAGGTGGGGGCTAGGATGGTGGTGCATGTTTGTAATCCTAGTTACCTGAGAGGCTGAAGCAAAAAAGATCACAAGTTCAAGACCAGCCTGGGCAATTTAGCAAGACCCTGTCTCAAAACAAAATAAAAAGGGCTGGAGGTTGTAGCTCGACATAATTGCCTTGTATGTGTAAGGCCTTAGGCTAAAACACAGTACCACCAGGGCTGGGGATTTAGCTCAGTGGTTCTGCTGCCTGCCTCACAAGCACAAGGACCAGAGTTCAATCCCCAGTACCAAAAAAACCCACCAAACTAAAACCCAGTACCACCAAAACAAAACCAAAAAAACCTCTTTTATTTATTTATTTTGCAGTACTTGGGATTGAACCCAGAGCCTCACACTGAGCTACATCCCTGTCTTGATACTTTTCTCTCATTGCTGAGACAAAATACTCAACACCCAAAGTTAAATGGGGAAAGGTTTATTTAGCTCACAGTTTGTAGAGGTTTCAGTTCATAGTTGGCTGGTGGCAAGGCAGAGGGGCATTGAAAAAGAGAAACAGTTCATGGTAGGCAAAAGATAGCAAAAGCAAGCAAGCAACCAGCAATGAACTATAAGGAACTAGCAGCAAGACTCTTTCTGTCCCTTATATCTTATCCAGGGTACTTGCCATAGCACTCACACTATTAATCCTAGTGCCCTTAATCCTAGCATTGCACCATGAGTCAATGCCAGCATCATTCTAGAACCAGCCACCTCTGAAAAGTCCCTCCTATGACCACATGATGCTGTGGTGGGACAACTAGACACAAGCCATAACATTCCACCCCTGGCCCCCCAAAGACTCATGCACATCCCTTTACGCAAAAGATGTTTAGTCCATCTCTAAGAGTTGCCAAAGTCTTAATAGTTTCAGCATTACTGAAAAGTCCAAGTCCAAACTCTCCTCTGAGATTAAAGGCAAACTCTTAGTTGTGAGTCCCTGTACAAATAAAAGTTAATCCAGCGTAGTGCCTACCATATCTGAGAGGGTTTAGTCAGGAGTCATTTTGGGGTGAAGTTAATTGTTTAAGACTGAACCACAGAACAACTATACTTCAGGGTTTCCATCATCACCCTACCACAGTAACTGGGTGAGAGATGGCCACAAGAGACATCTGCGGAGAGGGCACAGGCTGGACACAGACATAGACTTCCTTGAGAAGTTTAAGCCCAAGCCTTGAAAGACATGGAGGTCCCATCCTCTGTGGTGAGAAGCCAAGACAGTCATGTATGGCTTTCAGAGAGGACAGGATCTGAAAGTACTAGTATTAAGTCCAGCAGACTGCTTGAACCCCAGCCCCACTGCCTACAGTCAGCACAAACCTCAGTGATCTGTTTGTTTGCCCCATCTACCAACATAAGCAAGGACATGGCTCAGTATGGGCAGTTGCCACAGCCTGGAGTGTACAGACAGAGGGGCCTGTGGAGCAAGGGAGCCTATCACAAACCCACAGCCCATAAAGAAGGCAAAAAAAAAAAAAAAAAAAAAAAAAGCAGGGATTTAAGGTGCACAGAGTGACACAGAAAGTGGGAGCTGCCAGAGAAACTGCAGCCTTAGGGCAGAAACCAATGATGGACCACACCCACTGGGAAGGTGAGACATGATTCAGTATTTAGGCATAAACAGAATAAGTCTTAGCAGTGATTCACTATCCTCCCCTCCCTTTGGTAGATTCCAACATTGAAGACCCTGGAAAGAAACCATTCATTCAAAAACACAGAGGAATTTTTTGGGGGGTGCGGGGGAATACCAGGGATCGAACTCAGGAACTTGCGCTTGCGAGGCAGGTTGCAGAACCACTGAGCTAAATCCCCAGCCCTTTTTAAAAAAAATTCTTATTATTTTCCTTATTCTTTTTCTTTTTTAAATTTTGCTCTTTTTTTCTTTCTTCTTGTTTGTCCTTTTCTGTCACTGTTATCTAATTTTATTAATTTTCTTTCATTCCTTTAGAGAATCTTTCATCTCATTTTTCTGTTCCTTCTCATCTCACTTTTCTTTATTTTTCAAATTTTACTTCTTTCATTTTCCCATTCCTCCATCCATCTTTACTAGTATGATGATTAAACTTTATTAATCCGTGCATATTTAATTCAGTTCTATTATTGTTGAATTCTTTTGTTGTTAATGGTGGTATTGTTGTATCTAGCAGGTATTTACTGTATGTCAATATTTGGTTTGTCTTTATATCTATAATTACAGATCTCTTTCCTATAGTTAAGGGTGATACAGTGGTAGCTTTTATTGGTCCTTATGGTATATCAATATCCAATTTGTCTTTCACTCTATTGTTGCTGATTTCATTGCTCTTATCAGGGTGGTATAGTTATTGCTATTAATTGGCTTTTTCTGTATGCCAATATCTGGTTTGTCCTCATGTCATCAACAATACTATGGTCCATTCCTGAAAACTGGTTGCTGGGCCAATTGCACTGCACCCTCCCCTCCCAAATTAGCAAAAGTAGGTAGATATGGGCACAGAAGTAAAGGGCCTATAGTTAGCCATGTGTACAGTTCATCACTGAAAAGCAGACACTAACTAAAGAGATGTCCACATTAGCAACAAAGTCTTTCCATTATAATTGACCTGCAAAGCTCAACATGTGCACATGCACACACACACACACACACACACACACACACACACACATACACACAATACAAACATGAGAAGAAAAGGAAACAAAGTGCCTCCAAAAACTCCCATTCCCCTAAAGCTGATCCATGGAGCAATGATGGGGAAGAAATCAAAAGCCATACTGGGCCAGGGATTTAGTTCAGTGGCAGCATACCTGCCTCGCAAGGGCAAGGTCCTGAGTTTGATCCCCAGTACCGTTGAAGAAAAAAAGGTCATACTGCTGAATCATACAAAATGATAAAAGGAGATAAAAATTAATAAGGTCCTTGGTGAGCTCAAAGAAGATATAACTAAAGAGATAGTAGAGTCAATCAGTGAGTTTACAGAACACTAATAAAGAGCTGAAAGAAATGAAAGTATACCAAACATGAATAACCAGTTTAGCAAAAAATTAGAGTCAATGAAAAGGTACTAAACAGAAATCCAGGAGATTAAAACTTTTATTGAAAGTGGGCCAGGGATTTAGCTCAGTGGTTCCACCACCTGCCTCGCAAGTGCAAGGACCTGAGTTCCATCCCCAGTACCAAAAAAAAAAAAAAAAAATTATTGAAAGTATGGGTAACAGAAGTACCAATGGAAGGACAGAGTGTCAAAACTAGAAGAAAATGGGACTGATGGAAGTGACCATATATCAAAGATACCACTTTATGGTATAGCAGAGATACCATATAAACAAAACAACATGAAAAATTGATCCAACATTTGATAGACAATGCAAGAAGACTAATTTAAGATTCATTTGAATTAGTGAAAAATCAGAAGTCACCACAAAAAACTGTTTACAAGCCAAGAAGCTGAGGCAGGAAGTTTGAGGCCAGCCTGGGTGACACAGTGAGATCAAGATCAGCCTGAATTGTGGGGCAAGACCCTACCTCAAAAAACAAAAATCAAAACAAACAAACAAACCCTGCTTATAGAAATAATAACAGAAAATCTTCCAAGTATGGAGAAAGAATTTAACACAGAGATAAGTGAGACATACAGAACTCCAAAGAGCCACAACCAGAAGAGAAATTTCTCACAACACATCACAGTCAAAATCCCAGAAGTCCAATACAAGGACAGAATCTGAAAAGCTCTGAGAGAAAAGCAACAAATCACTTATAAAGGCAAACCCAGAGCACAGAGGAGGTGAGCCACTCCCAGCACATAGGAGGAGACTTCCGGGCCACTGTACCATCCCCACCAGCACAGAGGAGGTGAGCCGCGGGGTCGCCAGCAGTACCCCACCCCCACCCCATCTCCATCCCACCCTCCCTTGAAAGGAGAAGACACATAAACAAGTTTCAAAACCAGACTTCCAGATCACCTAAAACAACCTCAAAAGGAAATGAGATGGAACACTTCGATACTCAACCACCTGGACTCCATGAACTGGCAACGAAAGAGGATCTGGAAAAAATGAAATCAGAAATAATTTCTCAGATAACAGCAGAGATTGTGCCCATAGTGCAAGATATGATTAATAGATCTAGAGAGGACACAGATTAAAAAAAACAGAGGAGCTGAGGAATATGATGGAATCCCAACATAGGAAGCAAATGGAATCCATAAAACAGATACAAACAGATTTCCAGGATATTAAAAACTCCATTCAAAGTTTATGCAGCAGAATGAACCAATGTGAGGACAGAATTTCAGATATAGAAGATAGGATTGCAATTAGTGACCAGGAAAAGAAAAATTTCTTTAAAATTGTAAGAGACCACAAGAAATCAATCCAGCAGCTGCTACATGATGCAAAGAAGAATAACATAAGACTGATTGGAGTCAATGAAGAAAGAGGAGAGAGTGCAGATGACATAAAAAAAACTGTTCACAGAAGTGATGGCAGAAAACTTCCCAAGCAGGAGGAAAGAATCTGACATACAGATAAGTGAGGCATATAGGACTCCAAATAGCCTTGATCAAAAAAAATCTACACATAGACATATAGCCATCAGTATTATAAAGTATCCACCCTTATGTATTTTGTTTGTCTGTTTGGTACCGGGGATCGAATTCGTGTCCTTGCATTTGCGCAGCAGGTGGCAAAACCACTGAGCTAAATCCCTGGCCACACATAGACATATAATTGTTAAGATTCCAGAACCCACAGAAGAACAAAATTCTACAAGCAGTTAGAGAAAAGAAAAAAAATCACATACAAAGGAAAGCCCATCAGAATCTCAGCAGACTTCTCAATACAAACCATCAAGGCAAGAAGAGCTTGGAGTGACGTATTTCAAGCCCTAAAGGAAAACAGCCTCCAACCCAGACTGATGTACCCTGCAAAACTATCTTTCAAAATTGATGGAGAAATAAGATACTTTCATGACAAAGAGCACCTTAGGAACTTCATGAATATCAAACCAGCACTCCAAAAAATTTTAGACAATATCCTAGGAAAAGACAATGAGGATCACAACCCCAGGAAGCCCAGCAGAATGAATCTGTCAGGCGCAACAAGAAATTAAACACAAGGAGGGAGAATCCAACAAAAAGAAAAACTCATGACAATGATAAGTCAATATGTATCAGTTATAACCATCAATGTTAATGGTCTCAATTCACCAATCAAAAGAAATAGACTGGCAGAATGGGTAAAGAAGCAAGATCTAACAATATGCTGCATACAAGAAACACATTTAATTCAAAAAGAAACTCATAGACTGAAAGTGAAAGGGTGGAAAACAATACTCCATGCGACAGGAACCCCCCAAAAAGCAGGAGCAGCTATCCTCTTTGCAGATCAAGTGAATTTCAAACAAAAATCTGAAACACTCTGGTCCCAAGAATTTCTGATAAGGGACAGTCAACTTGTATATACAAATCTATTGTGAACATGTGTTTTCATTCCTCTTAGGTAAAAACTTAAGAACAGAACTGTTGGTTCTTAACAGTAATACAAGACAGAAAAGTTCTATATTGCTTTCCAAAATGGTTATATCATTTTAGATTCACAGTAGCAGTATTAGAAAGTTCTAACTGGTTCACACCTAAGCTGACATTTGTTCTTTTAAAACTTTTAACTTCGGGCCGGGGATTTAGCTCAGTGGTTTCACCGCCTGCTGCACAAGTGCAAGGACCTGAGTTTGATCCAGGGTACCAAAAAAAACCCCAAAACTTTTAACTTCATCTCCCTAATGAGTGTATAATTTAATCTTGCTATTGTACTGATTATTTTTCTGATTCTAGTGTTGCACACCTTTCCTTGTGCTATACGGGCTATTTATCATATTCTTGTATCTACTTTTTAATTGGGTTGTCTATTAATGAGCTGTAAGAGTTCTTTATATATTCTGGTCTTAGGTTATATGAATTATAAATATGGTCTGTTTAAGGACTACTTTTCATTTTCTTAACCATGTCATTTAAAGTTCTAAATTTTGATGGAATCTCATTTATCAGTTTTTTTCTATACATCATGTTTTTTATGCCCTAGGAAATTCTTGCCTACCCTAAATTCATAAACATTGTCCCTTATAATTTCTTCTTAAAGTTTTATAGTTTTAGTCTTTCATATTTAGGTTCATAGATCCTTTCAAGTTAGTTCTATGTTTGGAAATAAAGGGTTGAGGTTAATTTTTTACATACAGATACCAGGTATTCTAGTGCCATTTGCTGAAAACACTATCTTTTCCTCTGCTCTTGAATTGGGTTTATGTTCTATAAAATGTTAATGTTAAATAATCTTTCAAAACTCAGTGGACCATATATGTATGGTTCTATTTCTAGATTCTGTTTTGGGGTTTTTTTGGGTACCAGGGATCAAACTTGGGTCCTTGTGCTTGCCAGGCAGGCAGCGGAACCACTGAGCTAAATCGCTGGTCCTAGATTCTCTGTTTTATTCCAATGATCTATATTTCTTTTCTTATGCCAACATTGCCTTGATTACTGTAGCTTTAGAGGAAGTCCTAAAATTAGGTACTAAATGTCTCCCAACACTGTTTTCCTTTTCTTTTTACTTTTCTAGGTCCTTTGTACTCCAACATAATTCTTAAATTTCAATATCCAATTCTTCATTTATAGCACGTATACATAGACCTGAATTTTTATATATACCTTTTGTTTTCTAATCCATCTAAATTCAAATACAAGTTCTAGGGGCTCCTAGACATTTTTTAGTATTTTCTCTGTAGATGATCATTTCATCTACATATAAAAATTTTACTTCTACCTTGCCAATCCTATCCTAATTGTGTCATTTTATTGCCAGACTATTTTGGTTTGGGCCTATGTTTCTAAGTTTAATGGACAGATGAAGAGTAGGCATATCTGTCCTTGTTCCCCACCTTAGGGAGAAAGCATTGTATCTTCTCCATTCATATAAGGCATTTTTGCTGGAAGTATGGAGTACATGGCTTATCTGTTGAGAAGGTTCTGTTCTACTTCTAGTCTCCTGATAGCTTTTACCATGAACAGCTGTAGAATTTAGACCAATACTTTTTCTCCAACTACTGACAGGATCATATGGATTTTTCCTTTCCTCTGTTAAAATGATGACTTTTGGGGGTGGACCTTCCAATGCTGAACCAACACTGACATCCCTACAATAAAACCACTTTCTAAATACTGCCAGATCTGACTTCTAACAGTTTGTTTTGTTAAACAAATTTCTATCTATGTTCATACTTTTTTTCTTCTATTACCTTTATCCAGTTTTAGTATTAGCACAATGTTGATTTTCTAAAATGAGGGGAAAAAGTGTTCCTTTTTTCTGCTTTAAATGTTTGATATAATTTATCAGTTAAAATGTATATGAGCCTGTTGTTGTCATATAAGTAGGTTTTCAAACTAGGAATATACTTTCTTTAATAGGTGCTATTCAAATTTTATATTTCTTCCAGAGTCAGTTTCATTAATTTGTCTTCCAAGGTACTTCTTAGAAGTTGTCAAATTTATTTCAAAAAAGATTTTTGTAATTTCTATATCCTTTTAAATTCTGTAAAATCTGTGGTAATGTCTTCTAGATCTTGATATTGTAATTTTAAAAATGTATAATTGATATTGTATAATTGGAAGAAAAGATCTAAAGGAGCAGAGGAAGTGGGAGGGGTGGGGAAGAGAAAAGAAAAAATATGAGAAAAGGAAAAAAATGGAAACAAAGTCTTTGCAAATAGGGAAGGGTGGAGGGGGTGAAGGGAGGGCAGGGGAAGGGAAAAAAATAAGAACTAAGATACTCATGTAATGGTACAAGATCCCAATGATGAATGTAACTGTATTTTATACCTAAAATGTACCAATAAACTTAATGGGAAAAAAAAAAAGGCAAACCCATTAGAATTGCAGTAGACTTCTCAACATAAACCTTAAAAGGCCAGGAGAGCTGGGAGTGAAACGTTTCAATCCCTAGAAGAAAACTTCCAACCCAGACTGATATATTCTGCAAAATTACCTTTCAAAATTGATGGACAAATAAGGTCTTTCCATGACAAAGAACACCTAAAGAAATTCATGACCATCTAAACAGCACTCCAAAAAAAAATTCTTAAGGATATCCTAGAAAGAGATAATGAAACTAACAATGGCAAAAGGGCCAGTAGAATGAATACACCAAGCAGGGTGAGCAGTTGAGCAGGAGGAAAAAGGGGACTGGAAACAGAAAAATTACCCAATGACAGGAATAAGTAAATATCTTTCAGTGATAAGTCTCAATGCAAATTGCCTCAATTCCCCAATCAAAAGATACAGATTGACAGAATGGATCAAGAAACAAATCCAAGAGTATTCTATATACAAGAAACACATTAACCCAAAAAGAAATTCATAGATTAAAAAATCAAAGGATGGAGGGCCAGGGGTTTGGCTCAATGACGCCCGCACCTGCCTTGCAAGCACAAGGTCCTGAGTTTGATGCCCAGTACAAAAAAAAAAATCAAAGGGTGGAAAACAATATTCCATGCAAAGAGAACCCAAAAACAAGCAGAACTAGCTATCCTATTTTCAAACAAAGTGAACTTCAACCTGAAACTGATCAGAAAAGGCAAAGAAGTCACTACATATTGGTTAAGGAAACAATTCAACACGAAAAGATAACAATTATAAATATATATGCACCAAACATGGGCACACCCAACTTCATAAAACAAACACAACTAGAAACAAAAGATCAGATAAACATTAACACAATTATAGTGGGAGACCTCAATACCCCCCACTGTCAGAAATAGATCAACTAGACAAAAAGTCAATAAAGAAATGTCAGAGTGGAACCACACCTTTGAACAAATGAACTTAATAGATATCTACAGTGTTCCACCCAGCAACAAGAGAATACACATTCTCAGTAGCACATGGAACTTTCTCCACATATTAGCCCATAAAGTATGCATAAGTATAAAAGAAGTGAAATTATTCCATGTGTATTATCAGATCATAATGTAATGAAACTAGAAATCAATGGCAAAAGAATCCACAGAAGTTATATGAACATATGGAAATTAAATAATACACTTTCGAATAATCAGTGGGTCACAGAAAAATTAAACAGCTCAAACAATAATGCCTGTATAACATACCCGACCTAAAACACAATGAAAGCAGTCCTAAAAGGGAAGTTTATAGCTGTGAATGCCCACATCAGAAAAAGAGTGACCCTAAGTAAATAACCTAATGATATGCTCAAGATTCTAGAAAAACAAGAATTATCAAAATGCAAAGCTAGTACAAGAAAGGAAATCACACACACACACACACACACACACACACACACACACATTTTTTAAAATTTCTATTTGAGGATTTTTTAATTAAGTAAGTTCACTGACATATTTTAGATATTCATAATGAGCTGGGTGTCGTAGTACATCACTGTAATCCCAGCACTTGAGAGGCAGAGGCAGGAGGATCACTGCAAGTTCAAGGCCAGCCTGGGCTACACAGTAAGTTCAAGCCCAGCCTGAACTACACAGCGAGACCCTATCTTAAAAAAACAAAAAAGATATACATAATGATCACATTCATCATAGGGAATTTGTACCCTGTACATGATATATCTTGATTCTTCTTTTTCCCATTCCCCTCCCCTCTGTTCAGCCCTTCTCCCCCTCCTTATTTAAAAAAGCTTTGTTTCTATTTTTTCCTTGTCCCTTCCTTCTTTTCCTCCTCCCCCTCCCTAATTTCCCTTCCCATTTGAACACTGTCTTCCTATTTCATAATATCTATTATACATTTTGGTCCTTATTTACACTTTCAGTTTCTCACACCAGAGAAATAATGTGATACTTACACATGTGTCCAATTTATTTCACTTAAGAGTATGGTCTCAAGGTACATCCATTTACCTAGAAATGTCTCAAGTTTATCCTTCTTTATGGCTGAGTAGTACTCCATTGTATAAAAAAACCCACATCTTTATCCATTCATTAGTTGACAAGCATTTGGGCTGTTTCCAAAATTTAGCTATTACAAACTGTGCCTCTATAAACATGGTTGTGCACACATCACTGTGCTACGATGCTTTTAATTCTTTTGGGAAGATACCAAGAAGGAGAATAGCTGGGTCAAATGGAACCTCTAGTTTTAGTCTTTTGAGAAATCTCCACACTGTCTCAAAATAAAAAAGGGGGTAGGGTTGAAGATATAGCTTAGCATGAAGGCCTCAGTTTCATTGCCCAGTACAGAGAGAGAGACAGACAGACAGAGACAGAGATTCTGATATGCACTCATTCGCAGATTTTTTAAAATCCTGTTTCCCAATCATCATTCCTCCCCCTGTTGTTCCCTCACAACCTAACAGTCCTAAACCCTTAACCTAAGTTGATGTTCAATAAATGTTGAACAGGGCCGGGGATTTAGCTCAATGGTTTCGCTGCCTGCTGCGCAGATGCAAGGATCTGAGTTTGATCCCCGGTACCAAAAACTAAAAATAAAATAAAATAAATAAATAAATGTTGAACAAACGGTTTAGGATCCATTTTCGGGAGAGTGAAATGGATACTTTGGGGGGATAGAAATATGGATTACTTTGGTTTTCTTCCTTCTACAGTGGTACCTTGACACTTGTTCATTAATTTCAGGAGGTACAATGCGTACCAAAGCAATTACTTTGGAGGCAAAGGGTAGCAAGTCACAAGGGAATGGACTCCGACAAGTCCTGCTTGCATGTTCAGTACAAACAAACCATGAATACTGGGACAAAATTTTCGAGTCAATATGCATCATGTACCAAATTCAACAAGTTTCAAAGCAGTTGAGTACCGAGATATGACTATAGTTTTGCTTGTTTTTGCCATACTAGGGACTGCACTCAGTGCCTTTGCCATGAGCTATATCCCTAGCCCTTTTTAAATTTTTTTATTATGACTCAGGACCTCTTTAAATCACTAAACTGCCCAGGATGGGCTAGAACTGTTGATCCTCCTGCCTCAACCTCTCTGCGCTGGGATTACAGACATGTGTCACTGTGCCCAGCTCCTTCTTGTCTCTATTTATTAAATTTCAAACAAAGTAAACACCAATCCAGAATTTCCTCTACTAAGTGGGCATCATTTTTCTTATGATCCCCTCCCCTTTCAGAGTTCCCATGGCAGGAAATGTTTAATGAATGTCCTTTCTCTTCCCTTTCTCTGGTGCTCAAAAGCATCCACAAAGGGGAAGAAATGCTAATTATGAAGGTAGTCAGGTCCTCTCTTCTAGAAAACAAAGATGACAGTCCAGGAAGAAAAAAAATCTCTGCAGGCCCCCTGTCCCTCTCCTCCTAGCTCAGTTCCCGCAGCCACAGGGAAAACAGAAAACCCATCCTAGCAACACAAAATGCCTGTCCTTCTGAATATGTGCTTCCACCCAATCCCAGGAAGACTCAAAGGTACACAGGTCCAAGAAGCCCCACTTGGCCTGAACTAAGGTTCTGTGAATACACAAGCAAAGGACTTCGAGGGAACCTGCCCCTTTTCTCCCCCTGGTGAAGAACAATGGGACCTGGGAAGAAGTTCTGGGGTATAGGGGAATCCAGATCATTGAGAAGGGCAGAGCTGGAGAGGTGCTTTGATATCCTTTGGGGCCTGGGGTCATTTTGCAGCACCTCCCTTCTTTCCCAAGGCTTCTGTTCCAGTTCAGAGCAAGGAAAAGGGGAGGGCATCAACCTTAAGCTCTTAACATATGCCAGGCCCTTTATACATATTATCTTATTTATTTTCCCAACAGCTCCATTGTTAAAATCATTGGACAGAGAAGGAAACTGAGGCACAAAGAAGATGATTTACCCAGTGTAGCACAGATAATAAGTGAGAAAGCTGGAGCCCTGGCCTCTGTGTTCCAAAGGTTCTGCTTACAGCCAAGTCTGCAGGGGATAGAGCCCTGGACTTGGAAAAAAGAGCTGCTTCATTCTAGCTGAGAAGGCTCTGCAAGAATCAGGAGCAGTTTTTGTGGTCATTTGTAAAGAAGCTTTAATGGGTTGTAGAGGAGACACTGTAGCTCATCAGCTATAGGGTCACTCTAACATTACAGTTTGTTGCCATGAGAACTTTTCTGACCAGTTTCTGTCTGGAGTATCAAACAAAAACTCAGCTATGGCCTAGAAGCTATAGGAGCTCAGGGCAAGACTTTTACAGGTATCTGAAAACATATTCCTCCTCCAGGGATTAAAGGGCAATGAGGAGGATCAAGATGAGGAAAGAACTTCTGTTCAGGTGGAAATCCTCATTAGTGAGGCTATCTGGGACTCTACAGATTAATGTCAGTGCCTACAACTGTGCAATTGTTTAAGGATGAGAGAAGCAGTTTCTACAAATCACATCTGGTGACCAGACCTTTAGATGAGATGTCCTATCTACATTATGCCAGTCTTCCCTTGTCTTTCATAAGAGATCAGAGCACACAGGAGTGTGTAAAATAAATGCATATAATAAGATTGAGACTGATGGCCTTTGCCCTGGAGAGGTGAACACTAAGCCATCCTTAACAGTAGCCAGACAGATGTCGAGAGAGACTGTGATCCGAATTAGCTTAGGTAGGACACTTAAAATCTTGAGTATAGATTCTACTGGCACAGGAAGCAGGACCCCAGTGACAGGGAGGGTTCCAAAGACCCTGTGTGAAGGAATAAGTTGGTGTAAGCAGAGGTGGTCATTTGCCCAGTGTGGTGAATCGTCGGAGATAAGTAGAAACTATTTGTAGCATACCTGATACAAAATGGCATCAGGTAGCTGCTGACACTGAATCTTTAAAATAATGAAGGAAAAAAAGTATCAAGATCCTCAAATGTATTCCAAGACACAAAAATCTCAGTTCACAGAACAAAAAGTCTACATGAATCACCAAAGGAAAGAAGCCTCCAAAGAAAGAAATGAAGAAAAGCAAACTAAATTTCCAAGGAAACCAAGGATGAAACTGTAGAAATGCCAAAACTTCGTGAGCTAGAAAACAGGCAGATTGTTTTGGTGACTTCTCATGATTCAAAAGGAAACTCACAAAATAGAACCTCTCATTTCACAGGGAAAATACAGACAGACCAGAAAGTAGAGGCTGCTCATGACATACCCAAGAGGACCTAATATGAGAAGGCAACATGGTTTCTAGAAGGAAAGGGGCTAACTGATGTCCTGGAGGAGTGAGACGGAGTCTGGGCTTTAGTCAGGTTGACAAGGACTAGAATCCTAACTTTGCCATGTAAGAACTGTATACATTTGGGCAACTCTTTAATCTTATCTCAAACCCCAGTCTTCCCATCTGAGAAATGGAAACAGAAGACTTACCTTAGAGGATTAAGGACTGAATGAAATTTGGACACAATGTTACCACATATGCATGAATAGATACTTCTCTGAATAAAATCTAAACAAAGATCATCCACATTATTAAAGGCTAGAGAAATGGATTTTTTAAAAAAGGATTGTATGGGGCCAGGGATTTAGCTCAGTGGTTTCACCGCCTGCTGCACAAGCGCAAGGACCTGAGTTCAATCCCCGGTACCAAAAGAAAAAAAAAACAAATAAAAAAGGATTGTAATACATATTTGCATAAGGCAGAGACTTTAAGGAAGAAGAATCCAACTGTATTTTAAGCTAGCAAGCTATCTTTCCTGCCCTGACTCCTACAGCACTCTTCACTACTACACCACTCTGACCCACAGAGAACTTTGTATTCTATCATTTTCTTGCTCAGTTAGCCAGATTATAAACTGCTCAAGTAAACACTCCTGCCAACTACCTATTACAGTCCACATCTTAGCTCCTGGTCAACAGATCCCCGAAGGCCTGGCAGTCAAAGGTGTCAAAATAAAGGTAGCCAGCATCTGGATGCAGAAAGCAACCACAAACTTAATCCTACCCTTGCACAGAGCCCTGGCTTGGCTACAGTTGAAATACCTCTGGTTTGGCTGCTTGTACATCAAGACTGATCTCAGAAGCTGTAGAGAAGCAGCTCAAATCTCCCAGTGAGTTTGAAGTGTTTTCCTGAGAACAAAATAAAAACACAGGGATTCCTGAGTTAAGCAAGCCGAGGGCAAACCTTTACCTGCATTGCCATGAGTTTACTGCTCCACATGGGTGAAAGCAGGCAGCATTGTTCTTGAAAACAGTTCTTAAGACAAATGAAATACCATTTGGAATGCTAAAAACACCCTGCCAGAGGGCAGGTAATAAGACCAGAATAAAAATAACCCAGGTAAATGCAATGCACCTTAACAGAATGATCACTTCCCCAGGGAAACCGGGGCTATTTGGGAGACCTTCACACAAGTTAAAGACGATTTAGTGAAACTCCAGCCCTCTGGATCCCCCAAATCCTTCCCCATCTATTAACAATACCCAGCTGGAGACTGACAGGCTGGCAGCACCTCTGCCTTCCCTTGCATCCCTCCCTTTTTGTCAGCAACACTGACAATGGTGTGAATCAGAGGAGATGGAAACACTTGAGTAAGCAAAAATAAAAGAAGGAAAAGAAAGAATGGGCATCCTGAAGAAAAGAGATATGAGCTTGTCTTTTTTCTTAAGTTTTTTGAGACAGGGTCTTACTATGTAATTCAGGCTGGCCTTGGACTCATTATGTAGCCCAGGATGGCCTTGGTGATTCTCCTGCCTCGGCCTCCCAAGTGCTGCCATTACCATGCCACCATTGCCGGCCATTCTTGTATCTTTTGGTTTTTTGGTACTGGGGATTGAACTCGGGTCTTTGCACTTGTGCAGCAGGCAGTGAAACCACTGAGATAAATCCCCAGCCCCATTATTGTATCTGTTTTTTTTTTTTTTTTGGTACTGGGGATCGAACTCAGGACCTTGCACTTGCAAGGCAGGCGCCAGAATCACTGAGCTAAATCCCCAGCCCCTTCCATTCTTGTATCTTGATCAGGGTGTTGATGGCATGGAAGCATCACATGTCAAAATTCACAGGCACTTAAGAGCTGTTTTTCACTCCTAAGACACATATCTCCATTAAAACAGTGAGCCACAAGCTGTTTGCTATCCTTTATTAAGACACCCCATATCCTCATGGGACTCCAGCCAAACCAGACAGGTCCCCCAAATATAGCAGGAGGCCTGGAAGGGGAGGGGAATGACATGATCCCACCACACTTCCCTGGAAACAAACCCACCACAGACAGAAAGACAGACAGGGGCCAGGGAGAAGAACTGGCCTCTCAGTTCTCCCCTCTTTATACCCACTCAAAAAGAAATTCAAACACTGACTACGCAGCCCGCAGCCCCCCACCCCACCCATAGCAGCGTTTGTGGGACCACCCCCCTCTGCAAGGGGTGGCCCCAAGGCAGCTTCCTATCGCTCACTTTGGTTTGCTCCTGGCAACTCTGCCCTCTTCCTTCACTCAGCCTCCGGCTTAGTCACCACCACATCTTCTGTCACCTACTCAGACCTTCTCTCTCCTCTCTGGGCCTCCCCGCCCCAGGGCTTCTGGGAAAGCATCCCTGGCATCCTTGTTCCTCCCAGCAAGGGCTTCGCCAGGCCCTCTGCCCAGGACATGGGACTCACACTGCTGCCCCACTCTCCTTGAGGTCAGGGGCTGAGCGCTGCCGTCTCATCCGTGGCGGAGTAGTGTATGGGGGGTAGCGGGGCCCTGGGGGGCGCTGGGCTGGGTAAGGTTGAGGCTGCTGGGGATAATAGTTGTGCTTTTTGGACTGGAAGTTCTGGGGTTCTGGCTGTGTGGAACCCCCTCCCCGGGATCGGCCTCCTCCATCCAGGGAGTTTCTTCGGGGACGGTGGGACCTACGGGGACTCGGAGGCCTACGCGCAGGAGTGGCAGGAGGTGGAGTGACTTCCTCAGGAGGTGGAGGTGGAGGTGGAGCTGGGGCCTCCCCGCTCCCCATTCCTGGCCAGGACTCCCGGTGCTGGGGGTTGCTCTTGAAGGGGAATCGCAGCTTACAGTCGTGAGGGGGCACAAAGCGCGCCGGGGGCCTGCGCAGACCCCCGCCCCGGCCCCCCGAGCCCTGCAGTCCCTGCAGCCGCAGCTGCTCCTGCTTGAGCCAACGAAGGCGGCCTCGGCGGAAGGCAGGGTCCTCCTCCATCAGCCTCGACACTCGCTCCCAGCTGGACAGGGGTGGGGAGGGGGGCCGGACTGAGGGTGAATGGTCACTGGACACTGCCTCCTCTACCGCCTCTGACCCTTCAGGTGGGGACCAGGTGACCTCACTGGCTTCTTCATGCTCATCCTCATGATCCTGAAAGGGAAGAGGGTGAAAGAAAAGAAGGAACATGAGGATAGCTGAGTCCTGAGGACGTGTGGCTTTAAGAGAGTAAGTCAGGACTGGAGTAACTGAATGTGAAGGAGTTCAGAAAAGGGCTTGAGATATAGAAACTGGACTGGTAATGGTTAAGGAGTGCAGGCCTGAGGGCAAGACGGTCTGGGCTCAACACTGGGTCTGACACTTTCTAGCTGTATGGTCAGATTTTTGTGACCTCTCTGTGTCTGTTTCCTCATCTGTACAATGATATCCAGCAATACGGTCATTATAAGAATTAAATGAGTTATATTTCAGATGGAAAAGAGCAGAGCAGGGAAGGAGGCTACAAAGCTATTATAGGGATGGCCACAGAGGTGAACAAGAAGGGATTCACTGAGAAGTCATCATTTTAGTCAAGGCCTGAAGGAAATGAGGAGGAAGCTACGTGGCTGTCTGGGGGAAAAGCATCTAGGCAGAGGGAACAGCAGATACAAAGGAGAATGGGGCATTCCGAGCAAGTTCAAGGAAGCTGGAGTGGAGCAAGCGAGGAGAGAGGACCAGCAGCTACGCTGGAGAGGGAAGCTTTAGTAACCTCAAGCCATGATTATGACTGTGGTTCCATCCCCAAGAAAACTAGAATGGAGCAGAATCTCAGTCTGTCGTTTTAAATAACCCCCAGTGGTTCGCACAATACCTGCCCTACAGTGGGCATTCAAATACCCATTTGTTGTGAAAAAATGCAGAGCAGGGTTAGGTAACAGCACTACCACTCACAGAGCTATTGTGAAGATTAAGGAGAAGGCACAAAAAGCACTAGGCACTGTGACCACCTCAGAGTAAACAGTCAACCAGGGAGAGTACACACAGCTTCCTCAAGCTGCAACTTAATAATTACGTACTTTGTATCAGTGGTTCTCAAGCTGTATTCTACTTCAGAAACACCTGGGGAACTCATTATAGATGCAAGTTCATCCCCAAAGATGTGGGTTCAGTAGGCTGGGGTAGAACCCAGGAATCTGCATTTTTAATTAGCAGCCTGGTGACCGGGAGACGTGTTATTCATAAACGCTTTTAAGAAAAACTATGTAAACTTCAATAAGCTTTTATCAGAGAGGAAGGAGATAGGGACTTGAGGGGAGATACAGGTTCCTCAGGGAGGAAGGAGCTGAAAGAGGTTTAGAAAGGAGAGAGGTAACTGGGCCAGGCCTCCCTACCTGAGTCAGGGGGATGACCCTCTCCATGCGGAGCATTCGGTCCCGCAGGGCCTGCAGCTCTCGGTCCTTGCTGCTATTCTGCAGCTTCACCTCCTGTAGAATCCCTGTCAGCTTATCGATGTGAGCACGGAGATCCTCCACCTCTGCTCCTCGGGCTCCCTCCTCCCCGCCTCCACTGCCACCTCCGCCGCCGCCTTCTTCCTCTCCCACTGTATCCCAGACATCCCGGGCCACAGCCCTCCAGGCATCTCCAGGACCCTCAGGCTTGCCGTAGGTGCGACACAGCTCCCTCATCTTGAGAGCAGCCAGGGCCTCGATCTCAGCCCGCCCATGGCGGAAGTCAGCCAGGGCGACCTCATAGCAGATCTCCTTGACTGCTTGCATCTTCAGGTCAGCCATGGTAGCCCAGCGGGGGTCTTTGCCCTGTAGGCGCCTCCTCTGGGGGATCTGATAAACCCTCCTAGGGGCCCTACGCTTGCCACTGCTGGGAAGGCCACAGCGCTTGACGATGGTCTGAACCGTGGTGGGCGGCAGCTGCTCCCGTAGGGAGGAGATCAGCCGCCAGCTCTCCTCACAGGAGCGCTTGTCAGAGTCGTCCCCACTGTCAGAGTCTGCATACTGGGGTCAGAGAGAGTGGAGACAGGGAGAGAGTTAAGGACATCCCAGAGCCCAGCCTTGTTCAGATACCTGGGAAACACCCTATCAGCACACCTGGGTTCAGGTCCTGCTCTACCTCTTATGAGAATAAGAATGTTTAATCTCTGCTGGTCTGGACAATGGAAATGATGACAGTTATCTACTTCACAGATACGTTTGAAGGATTAAATATTTATAACAAGGACTGGCACACAGAAAGTGATCATAAATATTAGGTGTAGCAAATCAAGTCTAAAATTTTGTGTCCATACAGTCATGTATTGCTTAATCACAGAGATACGTTCTGAGAAATGTTTCCTCAGGTGATTTCATCATTGTGTGAATGTCACAGAATGTACTGACACAAACTAAGGTGGTTACATGTTACTAGTAATATAATCTTATGGAATCACCATACTATATGAAGTCCATCATTGACAGAAATCTCACCCAGGACATGAAGGCCTATTATTGCAAGTCCATCAAAGACCAATCTTATGGCTAGGTGTGGTGGCACAACTTGTAATTGCAGCACTCTAGAGGCTGAGATAGAGGGATTGCCATGAGTTCAAGGCCAACCTGGGCTACATAATCAGTTCAAGGGCAGCCTGAACTATAAGACTCTATCTCAAAAGAATAAAAAACCCAAAAATCAATCTAAAGTAACTGATAACACTTGGATGTAGTCAAAATCACTAAGGTAGCAATGGATCAACTGGAGTCTGGGGATCCCTGGTCAACTGGAAGGAACTTTAGTGTCCCGTCCCACCCCCCACTGTCACATCATATCTCTCTCCTCATTTCTTCCTCTTAGACGCTGCCCTGACACCTCAGCCCACCCCACCTTCCCACTTGGGCTCAGAGAGCAGCACACTGAATGCAGAGTCAGGCTGAAGTGTTGCCAGCTTTGCTGCTCATCTGCTTGCCAGCCTGTCCCCAGGTTCTGCCTGTCCTACAGCACCCTGTTGCCCTCACCAGTCGCTGCTGCTCCAGCAGAAGGTCAGCCTCTTCCTTTTCTTTCCGGTACTGATTCTCCAGATCCTGAAGCCTAGAATCAAATCGGGCAGAGGAAAGGAAGAGCTGGGAGAGGGGAGGCCTGTCTGGTGCCACTTCAGTGGGGTATTTGGTGACAAGAGGACACTGGGTCCCTAGGGCCTGCAGGGGCACAAGGGGAACCCCCCTCATACCTCTTCTCCATTTCCAGCTTTATGTCGATGCCCTGCTGTTCCAGAAGTTCCTTCTGGGCAAAGTTCCAGTCAACAGGCTCAGAGGGCGGTCCTGGGGGTGGGGGGACCCCTCGTTCCCGTTCCAGCCGTGCCTGCTCCGGGTGATTGAAGCGGAAAACGTGGTTTTTGCCCATCACAATCCTATTCCCTGGAAATGGAAAAAAGGGGAAAGTAGAGTTTCTCCCCTATAATTGCAAATCCATCTCTACAAGCAAGGCATACAGGAGCTTGCTCTTGAATCCCAGGAGCCTTAGGCTCCCATAACCCCAAGCAGAGGGCCAGTCACAGTTGACACTGCCCTGGTTGATTCACTTGATCTCTATCAGCAAAGGGACTTTGAGGAGCTGGGAATCCTTGTCCTGGTTCCCTGGGACCATAAGAGAAACCAAGAACTGACTCCTCAATTTTCACATCCCAGCTCCTCCTATATAACCCCATGCTACTTCTGATTTATTTTAGGGTCCTACCATAGGATGTACCTAGAAAGTCCTGCCCTGTGATTGCTATGTGTGCCCATGTCCCAGACCTTCAGTTTGTGACACATTTTCTACCTGACTTCAGCACCAGCGGCTCTGTCACCAGCTTCCCATTGACATACGTCTCAGCTCCTTCACAAGGCTCCAGAGTGACCACCACTGTGAGGAAGGAGAGGGGAAGGAAAAATCAGACCTGGGAAAGGCAGTTATGGTCACAGATTCCCACCTTGCCTGGCCCCCAAAACCACACATGCACCACCAGTCCCACCCCCAGTACCTGTGGGGGGTGCCAAGTCCCCTCTGGTGGCAGGCAGCACAGGAAAGGAAGAGCAGAAGGAGGGTTAGAGCCCAACTACAATTCCCAGAAGCTTCTGAGGTGGCCCTACTCCCCACTACCATCCTCCCCAGCAGCAGCAAGAAAACCCGTAATTCTCAGAATGCTTCATTTCTCATATTCAACTGGCCAGAGCCCTTCCAGACCTTCCTACCTTTTCGAAAACATCCCTGGCCAGGCCTGGATTCCTCCAGTAGGTTCCTAGCCCACCTCTGTGTCTGATACATCTTGCAAACTTCCACCTGACTAATCTCCTCTCGACACAGATGACATATGACAAGATAGAGTCAATGCAACACAAACATCTATCAAAGTACTCCTCAGTACAAATCGCTGAGCCTGCTGCTTGCTTGAGACATGAAGATACATGAAGGAGCTCTCCTACCCTCAAGGAGCATTGCCTTGTTGTCACCAAGTGACCCCAATATCCCAAAGACCCAGGCCCTACGACTCCTTCACCAAAGACACTGAGCAACATCTAATTTCTGTGGTAACTTATAAAATGTGATAATGAAACCTTATTTACAGAGTGGTTGAAAGATTCAAATAAATAAACCATAAAGTAATAAGCAAACATGACTTTTATTATTATTTACACTGAAAGTAAAAAAGAAACATGGAAACTGGAATGAATGAGGAGGCTGAGATGAGGACTATGAATCACAGAGGACAAAGAGACCAAAGAACCTTGCTTAAGGATCATGCCTAAGGAACCCTAGAAAGGATTATGTGAAAGTAGCAACTTTCGACCTGATGCTCAAAGGCAGACTCAGATTTCAAGGGGCATAAATGATAAAAAGAGAGAAGTCCTGGGAGAGACAGCTAAAGGACATCACCGCACAGGTTTATCTCACCTTTACTCCCTTATTTCCCACCACGCCCCGGGCATTCACTGATTGCACAAATATATTATGACCCTACTATACGCCAGACACTATTTTATTAGATTTTGGAGCCTAATAAAAGAGACAAAAATTTAAAAATCCTGCTTTTACAGAGCTTACTGCTGGCTGGTAAGACAGATGATAAACAACATAACTTAAGTCATTTAATTCTAATAATTCTTAAAAGCAGACAATTGAAAGTTCCCTCTAAAGGATGGGATAGGGGTTATGGACAGAAAATATAGCTAGGGGAAATGACCGCTCCAGCCTAGCCAGGCAGCCTCCTCTCTGTCCTTGAACTTTCGACAATCTGGCAGCACAGGGCAAAGCCTACTGTCCTGTATTCCTTCAACTCCACCATTTTCTAGCTGTGTAGTCTTGGGGCAGATTACCCAACTAGTAGTTTCAGTTTTGTCACCTGTGAGCTGCATCAGAAAATGCAAGGAGATGAACACAAGTAGATGGACAGTAATTACTATGTCCATGCTGCCCACCTTCTCTGCCTGCATGTAGTCAAGTGCTGAATATGTGGTAAGGATGGACTAAATCTCTAGGGCCCCACTCTTTGGGGTACAGAAACATAGGCTGTTTTTACTGACTTTTTTTTCTTGCAGTGCTGGGGATTGAACCCAGGGCCTTGTGCATGCTAAGCAAGCACTCTACCACTAAGCTACATCTCCAGTCCTTTTTATTTATTTATTTTATTTTTATTTATCTATTTATTTATTTTTGGATTGAAGGATTAAACTCAGGACCTTGTGCTTGCAAGGCAAGCGCGGCACCACTGAGCTAAAATCCCCGGCCCTGAGCGCTTTTTATTTTAAGACAGGGTCTCACCAAGTTGCCCAGGATGGACTTGAACTTACAATCCTCCCTTCTTCAGCCTCCTGAGTAGCTGGAATTACAAACATGTACCATCGCACTTGGCCTTCCTGTGATTTATTTAGCATTCTTGCACATGTTTGTCCTCTCCCTAAACACACTGTGAGCTGCCCTGTGTTGCTTTGATAATGAGCTTGCCCTCTGGGTCTCATATGGCTTTGATATTTCCCCCAGCACAGCGCTTGAGGAAACCACAGAACAGGAACTCAGTAGAAACTCACTGAACTGAACTGATTCAACAGCTCTCAGTATGAAATGCTTGAAGCATTTGCTGCCACTGGAGACTCAAACCAGGCCAGAATGTTAATCCGCTGATCCTAAACCAAACTAAAATTCAACAGGCACATCTTAACTCTGAGCTGTAAGATATGTGATAGTGTCTTCTCCTTTTCGGAGGGGCTAAGGGACTGGATATGCTGCCCTGGTGAGCCCTGAACACCTGGGATCAAGCAATCCTCCTCTCTCAGCCTCCAAAATAGCTGGTATTTCAGCAAGCACCACCATACCCAGCCATTTCTTATTTTTTTTAAATGTGGTGGGGATGAGAATATGGCTTAGTGTTAGAGCGCTTGCCTAGCATAGCATGCATGTAACCTTGGATTCAATTTCCACAACAGCAAAAAAACAAAAAACATGACCAAATATACACACCGAACTGCATAAGTATTGTTTTGTTGATACGTCACACAAACTACTACAGTCACCCTCAAAGCCTGTGATTCCTAAAGATCTTAAAAGCATTATGTCTATCTTAGGCAGGACATGGTGATGCACACCTGTAACCCTCAGGAAACTGAGGCAAGAGGATCACACTGAGTTCAAGACCAACCTATACTACATAGTGAGTTTAGGATCAGCCTAAACTTCATAACAAGACCCTGTCTCCAAAAAAAGTTTTATGGGGCTGGGGATTTAGCTCAGTGGTTCCACCGCCTGCCTCGAAAGCACAAGGTCCCGAGTTCAATCCCCGGTACCAAAAAGAGTTTTATGGCTCTCTTAAGGGCTAAATCAGCTTGGTGTGGTGAGGCATACCTGTAATCTAGTATTCTAGGAAGCTGAGGCATGAGAATCACAAATTTAAGCCCAGCTTAGGCAACTTATCGAGACCCTCAAAAAAAGGGGGGGGGGAGTGTGATGGTCTGAAGACTCCAAAGCATTTGTAATCACAGACACATGAACCTTTAATTCTCAGAAACCTGTGTCAACACAGGTGGACTAATAGAGGTTTTCCAGAGATAAATTCAGATAATTCACTGAAATGAATACAGGCTTTTGGATACAATGACCAGAGTGCTATCTGAGGCAAAAAAAAAAAACGGGAGGGGGCAGCATTTTCTTTTCACCAGAATCCCACCCTCAGACTTGACTTGACTCAGTGTCCTGTTTCTACCTCAGGCTCCTTGGAGTCCCCTGACCACACAGATGAGCAGACCCTTAGTACTCCCTCACTGCTCACCCAGGAGCTGGGAGCCCCACTGAGGGTGAGGATGCCCTCCCCTCAACTTGGCTTCTCTTCCCACTGCCCGATCCAGGCCTCTGGGTGGGGTGGAACATGGGACCTGTCTCTCCCTCTGTCTGGCCACCCCACTCACCTCCCGCTGGCCATTACCTTCTCCATCTGGCTGAGGGATGCTCCGGAACAGACAGTGTTGCTCCCGGATAAACTGTCCAGTCAGCTTGATGTCTACATCTACCTGGCCAACCCTGGAGAAGCAACAGTGAACATTCTGGGTGTGTTCCAGAGCACCCTCTGAACATCAATTCATCCAACTCAGTGAGGCAAGCATAATTATCTCCATTTCACAGAAAAGCAGACGAAGGCTCAGGAAGAAGAAATAACCTACCTAAGGTCACACAGCTGCCCAGTGGTGAAGGTGGGATTTAAGCCCATGTCCTTAGTCACATGATACAGCAAAGGGGAAAAGTGAGCCTGGGACTGGTGGGCATTCTCAGCCACACATCTGCTACCCAGCCTTAGGGCTGATCACCCTAAGAATTCTCTAACCATGATGATCACCCAGGACAGGTTCAAATGCCTATGGTAGGAGGGGAGAGGGCATCCTCACCCCCTGAACTCCAGGAGACACTGAGCCCCAGGGGTTCATTAGTATCAGCTGGAAAAGCCTCAGCCACAAAGTCTGCCACATGGGAATTATCCTTGACAATACAGGGCCAGGCAATATTCCTCTTTCCCCTCCTCCAAGAGGGTCCCACCACAGGACCACAAAGCAGTGGTATCTGGGGCTAAGAATGAGGTGGTCAAAGTTTCCCACCAACTCTTCTACACCAATAAATTAGGAGCCATCTCCGTATAAGTGCTGGGTCGCTCTGGTCCCAGGAAGCATCTTGCTCTCACCAAAGTAGGGGACAGAGGACAGCAAGCCACTGACCAGCATGACTCAGCAACTTTCCAAGACGCTGGGAGAGGGCTGGGGCTGTGTATCATTAGTAAAGTGCTTGCTTAGCATGTGCAAAGCCCTGGGTAAGGAAGAGAAGGAGAAGGAGGAGGGAAGGGAAGGTGAGAAGAGGAAAAGGATGAGGAAGAGGAGGAGGAAGAGGAGGAGGAGGAAGAGGAGCAGAAAGAGGGAGAGGAAGCAGCGGAAGCAGAAGCAGCAGCAGCAGCAGCAGCAGGGAAAGCAACAATCAGGGCTGTGGCAGCAGCTATCCAGAGATCTGGGATGCTGCAATGTACACAAGACAAAGAGTCACCAATGTCACCATCCCTCTTCAACCACACTCCTAAAAAAGAGACTGCCCCCTCCCAGGCCCCTGAGTACATGCTACCTGGTGATGCCATCTTTGATGTGGTAGAGCAGACATTCAGACATCAGGGGGTCTTCGTTCAGGTTCACCAGGTGGGGAGTCTAACAGTGGAAAGGTGAGTGGTCAGGGGAAAGCCCCAGAGAGCTGGCCAGGGTAGTCACAAAGAGGAAGAGAGCAAAGGAGTGTGAGTAGACATCCCTGCCCTAGCACTTGGGGAGCTTTCCTGCCCTGAAGAGCATCACTGATTTTTTCGTTTCTACCTCTCACAATCACCACCTTTTCCTCAAACAATAATGCCTACAAAAAACCACCACCACTCACCCCTCCCAAGTCAGCAATCCTTTCCAAGTCCCTGTCTCTTTGGAGACAGAGATTCCCAGCCAGAAGCTGTGGAATCTAGCTGCACTGTCCTCTTCTTCCCTTTATTCCCTCTGTCCCCCAAATCCATCATGCCCTCCCTCCAAACCTACCTTCCAACTCCTGGACAGTAAGTGAAGGAACTGAGTGAGGACACTGGTACCTCCCACCTTTCATTACACCTTGAATTTCTCATAAGCATGGATTACTTTATAATTTTTAAATTTTAAAAAAGTGTCACTTCAATTTAAAAACTGAACAAGCAAATCTGTTTCTCGAAGTAGACAATTGATTCTTCCTCGGTCTCTGCCAACCCAAACCTGGTCCTGCTTACCTCAGACCACTGCAGCAGCTGCCTGGTGCTGTGCCTGCCCAAGGCCTCCCGACCATCCCAAATACCTGCCTGATCATGATGCTGCTCTCTGCTGAAAGCCCAGCCCATTCCCCTACCCAACAGCATGTTTTCTGACTTCTGTTTTGTTTTTTATCAGTATGCTTGTGATACATAATAAACATTCATCATGCGAAATTGCTACATATACATATTGTATCTTGATCCTATTTACGTTCCTTTTCCCTTCCCTCCTTCCCACTTCCCTTCATTTCTAGATCTCCATCCATCTTTTCCCAGGCATGTAACTCTGGGAAGCACACAGCCTTGTTCCCTCCATCCCTCATACCACTGGCTGCCACACTGACAGAACTCCCCCTCCCTACAGTCGCTGCTTCAGCTCATACCTGTCCACCCCTCTGCATCATTCTGCCTCAGGCCTGCCTGACTTCCTGCCCTCTCTACAGGTTTCCAACTTTCTGCTTATACCACACTGTGGCCATGTCACTGTGTTTCCACAGGGCCTTCTCCAGCTGGCACCCCATGCCCACCTGACTTGAGACCTGTTTACCCTGCTCTACTTCATGTCATGGCTGAGCCCACCTGTCTAAGCCCTTTTCTGGGGCCCTCTCCCCAACACTGAGCTTCCCCAGTGGATTGCTGAGCTCTCACTCCAGAAGCAGGCCTTCCACAATCCTGGCCACTTTGTGAGCTGCTCACCCTGCCATGTTCCCATGCCTGGAACAGCCTTCCTGATCCCTGCCCCACTCCCACCTGTTCAAATCATTCACTTTATGTCCCTCCACGCCTATCTCAAATGCCACTTTTGTGAAGCTTTTCCAACCCTTCCAACCAAACACAAGATCCCCTGCCTCTGCTCTACAATGATTCACAATGGGTTTTTTATCTGACCTCCCTGAGGTGTAGGATGGGACACAGATGAGTCAAACCCTGACTCACTGTCCTGTCAGGAAGGAAATCAGAGCCAAGTTGGGGAGGTGAGACTTGGTGTGGACACACTGCTTGTTACAAGTGGGAAAAAAGGATGCCTCATAGAAGAGTTTTCTGGCCTTCTCCCAGCTCTTCCAGTTCATTCGTTTGTTCATTTATTCCCAGGTAGTTGAGCACTCCTGTATTCTGGGAGGGACTCACATGCAAAGAGGAACAAAGTGCAGAACTACAGGAGCTCAGGGTCACTGGAGGACTTCATGAGAAAGGCAACATGGGACCTGGTCTTTGGGGAGAAAGAGGGTGTGGACACACCAAAGGAAGAGGAGTTAGAAAGAACCTTGGAGTCAGAAAAGTCCGGAGTATAGAGGCAAAAGAGACAAGAATGGAGGCTCTGGATTTCTCTGAGACCCACTCTGCACACCAGGGGCCCATGGATGTGTCCACAGTCCACATGATGGGGATCTGTATCTGCCTTTCCCCAGACACCCCAGGATCACTGCGGCTACACTCTGCCTGAGGGATGTTCATGTCCCTCCTTACACCACAGTGTCAAGCCTTTTCTGGGACTGACAGACACTGATGAGCTCTGGAAGCAGAAAGCAATCTATCTCTGGGGAGACTGAACATGATTTGGGGCAGTGCTTCTCAGTTTCTGTTCAGCCCTGGAACTCTTTGTTAAAATGAAATCTAACTAGATACATAGGGTGTTAAGCAGACAAGCAGAGAGCCAACCAGGCCCAGGATGGGGTAGGAAACCTAGAGTCTGGTCCTCTCCCCTGATTTCTGCCCCTGAGAAGGAAGCTCTCAGCCAGGTTTGAGAATCACTGATTTAAGAAAGAACTCCTTAGGCCTGGGAGTAGAGGGAGTCCCAGAAAAAAAGGGCTTTCTCTAAGGATCTTGGCTCTTTTCAAAACGAACTGCAGCTTTTTCCCTAGGAGCCAATCTTCCACTTGACCATTCTCAGGTTGGAGGCACCCCTGACCCCAAACCCATCTCCCCAGTAAGCCTAACCCACCTCTCCCTTCTGAAACACATGAGGAAAGGGCACACGGTGTAGCTCAGTGGTAGTGAATTAGTCTAGAATGAATGAGGCCCTTGATTTGATTCCTAGCAACACGAGAGACAGAGACAGACAGAGACAGACAGAGATACAGAGACAGAGAGACAGAGAGACAGAGAGACAGAGAGAGAGAGAGGAAGGAAGGAAACATGTTCATCCCCACCACCTTCAGAAAAATACAAATGTGAACTATTCCAAGATGCCTTTTCACCAATCACACTGCTAAAGATCAAAAAGTCTGATTAACCCAGGATACTAAAAAAGGTAAGGGAAAATAGGCCCCCTTGTACATCATTCTTGGGACTATAAATTGGCATAGTTATAATCTTCAGAAAGTATTTCAGCAACATAAATCAAAATTTTAAATGGCTACCACTTGACTTCAAATCTCCACTTCTAGGAATGTTCTTATACGTCTTATACCTTATACCTACTTATAAGACTGTTATAAAACTGTTTATAGTGACAAAGAATGGGAAAACCCTAAATGCCCGCAGTAAGAAGCTGTCAAATGAATTATTCTGTATCTGTACCATGGAATATTCTGACATCTTGAAAAAAAGCAAAGCCAAGCATAATGGTGCATGCTGTAATCCCAACACTCAGAAGGCTGAAGCAGCAGGATCATCGTGAGTCTGAGATCCATCTGGACTATAAAGTGAGTTCAAAGCCAGCCTGAACTATACAGCAAGACCTTGTTTCAAAAAAAAGAATAAAATAAAAGTGACCTTTAAAAATAAGGTATGCAACCACTATTAAAGAGAAGCCGTGTGTGTATGTGTGTATAATTATATATATGACACATGCCTCCAAAAGAACTCATTATGAACTGATAATGGAGACTGCTACTGATAAGGAACCTGAGGGTAGAAATGAAGGAGACTTATTGAGTCCTATCTGAATGTCCTCTCTGGAGGTATACATTATCTTTACCAGGATAATTAAAAACCAGAACCCCTTCCTCTGGCATCTGGGTTTTAGGAAGTAGCATCCCTGAGCAGTGTCCAGCCTGAGAAGAAACTCCACCCCATCAGTTGCTCCATTCCTTTCTGCCTTTTCTCCATCCCTGCAATGGGGTATCAGTGCCCCAGGCACAGGCACCCAAAGATGGTTAGAAGCCATGCTACAAGCCATTTATAGACTCGCCCACCAAGAAGTAGCTGGATCCCTCTGAAGGACCCAACAGCCCTGGATACCCAGCCCTGGACCAGCCCTTCAGCCTGGCCTAACACCCTTAATTATCCACCTACAGCTCTTACTCCCTCGTTGCTACTGGGTCCAGGAAAGTCAAAGCTCTGTTCTTTTTTTTTTTTTTTGGTACCGGGGATCGAACTTGGGTCCTTGCACTTGCCGGGCAGGCATCGGAACCACTTAGAACAAGGTTTCAATGATCCCTGTTTGTTCTGTTTTCCAGATGGACCTGACCTTACAAAATAAAGCAAGCCCTCCTTCCAGCAATCTACCTCTTCTCAGCCACCCCCAAGGAACTGTCTGGCCCCAGGACAGTGTGCCTGACTTAAGGCCTGCTCCTTGTCTGCTTTGCACCATGGACCAGACAAGCTTGGCTTGTTCCCTTGTGGGACTGGAAGTTCCTGCTCTACTCAACTCGGCTTCCAGAACATCCCTTCATCAAGATGCACCAGCACAGCTGTGCTGGCTGTCTGGGGTGAGCAACCATTCTGACCAGTTAGCCTTGTGCCAGCTGGCTAAGTATTTTGAGTATCATTCCTGCCCTCAACTGAGCCTGACCACTCCCACCCTGCTTCTTTCTTTCTTCTCAGCAAAGATTTACCAAGAACCTACTACCTACAGCAGCAGACCTATGGCAGGCAACAGCCCATCCCACTCAATCCAACACGTACCCTGAGTTTGCTTAGCATCATGTTGTCCCTACTACTCTCTATCCCCAAATTCTGTCAATCTTTCAGGCTTCGTTTTTCAATCTAGCTTGTCCGAGAATCCAGCTGTTAAATCTCCAGGCCATGTTAATGCTTCCATCTAAACCTGCTTCCATCCTGTTGCACACTTACAATCACTACTGCACAGAATAGTGCTCACCCCTCCTCTACCACCCTTACAGACATGCCTTCCCAAAGTTAGCCTTTGTAAAAAATGTATTTTTAGTTAATTTTCTGAGTGGAAGGAAATGCATGGGGTACTGAACTCAAATGATACAAAAGCATATATAGCATCTAAGTTCCTACCTGAATCAAACTCTAGTTTCCCACTTCCTTACCTTTCTCTTCGAGCAAAGTACTACTGAGCAATTTCGCACGAATCCCAAGATAAACTGTGCGCATGATCTCATAGACACACACATAAAGACCTAGACTCTAAGCAGTTCCCACAACCTCTTAAGGGAAGACAGACTATCATCCTGCAGCCAGGTCCTTGGCCACAAACTCTGGCTGGCTGACAGGTGGAAGGAAGAGGTAGAAAGCAGAACACAAACGAGGTGGCAGAGGAGGGGACAGAGATGACAGAGGGACAAGTTAGAGACCTCAGATGGAAAGATCAAGGTTAAAACTCCCACCCTGGCACCCTTAACTCTCTTTTCTAGGCCCCCAGAGAGCTTTTGCACCCCATCTCACACACACCTTCTTTGGAGAGAAGACGCCCACAGTTCCCCCGTCCTCCCGGACAGCCACCCCCATCTCAGCCAGCAATGCTTCTCTGTGGGAAAAAGAAAGGCAAATTTCAGTCCTGTCATCATTCCCATAACCTTCCCTAAAAGGCCTGACCTCTTCCCCAACCTCCCAGAGCTCTGTGGTAGGCCCAGCCCCTCACACCTCTCCATCCTCAGGGCTTCTGTCTTTCGCAGCTTTTCCTCCCATGTCTCGTTCAGTTCAGCTATAATCTTCTCTGTCTCCTGGGGGCACAAATACAGGCAGCGATCAAGACAGTCCGTGACCTAAACCTACTCCTGAGGTCCCTTCTTCTTGCTCATCCCTAGTTTTAGAGAAGTAAATTCCCAGAAGCTCCCAAACCCCCACCCCTTGCTAGCTCCAGCTCTGCACCTGCAGCCTCTCCATGGCCTCCTCAGGCCCAATCTGAGGCTCAGTGTTGGAGAATGATGGCTCCAGCTCCCCATTATGTGCAGGGGGGGATGAGGGTGAAGCTGGGGCAGGGGGAGATGATACAGCTGGTACAGTACCTCCAGGACTCCCCTCTTCCACCTTTAGGCCTGGGAGGGAAAAAGGTAAAAGAGTATGAGATCTGTAGTACTAGCTACCTGGGAGGTTGAGGCAGGAGGATCCCTTGAACCCATGAATTCAAGACTAGCCTGGGCAACATAAAGAAATTCCATCTCAAAAAAGCAAAAAGGATTTAAAAAAAAAAAAAAAAAAAGATGGAACCAAACACTAGAGAAAGCCAAGAGCTTTTTTTTTTTTGGTACCAGGGATCGAACTGGGGACCTTGCACTTTCGAGGCAGGTGCTGGAACCACTAAGCTAAATCCCCGGCCCAGAAAGCCAAGAGCTTTTCAGATAATTTTGGAAGACTTTTGGGCAATCTCTTAGCAGACAGGGAGCCCTCGCAGACAACCCTGACAAATAAGCATCCTGTCTTTGCCTATACATCATGGATGGAGAACTTGTTACTGAAGGAGATACCCAGTTCCTTCTGCCAACAGTTTCTACTGTCAAAAGTTCATAGCAATGTTGAGCTGAAATCTGCCCTGTGTCTTGTGTACCTATTGCTTCTAGTTCTGTTTCTTCTTCCAGGCACTCTTGCAAATGTTGGAAGGCGAACATCACATCCTCTTTATCTTTCTCTTCCCAAAAACACCTTTGTTCCCCTCACTGTGTCCCTCAGCACCCTATCCTCCATGAGACTGATCTCAAGATTGAACAGAGAATTCATACCTGACCCAGTTAACATGGATCATACATTCTCTAACAGGAGACTGCTTTCTTATCCATGAGGATGAGCACTGCATCTTAGAAACCATTCTGTTGTTGACCATTAAGCTTAGGTTCAACTAAAACTCTGATATTTTATAAGAACTGCTGCAAGGCAGGTGACCCAGCAGCCTCTTTACCATCCACTGTGTGAACCATAAATATACAACTTGCCACTTCTTCCTGTACCTGTCATTTTAGTAGTTCCAGAAGCCTATCAAAGTCCCTCTGAATCCTCACTCTCCCCACAGTCCCTCGCTCTGTAACATCTGAAGACACAAGTGCCCTCTCCACATGTGTTCAAGTCACTGAACAAGTGAAGGCCTTCATGACAGATGGTCCCTCTCAGACCCCAAGACTGGTCAAAAGCAAGTGAGGAAGGGCAGGGTGGGCCAAGAGGTATCCCTGGGCTGTTCCTACCTCCCAGAGCAGAGGCTGAAAGCCCCTGAGCCATAAGCAGTTCCCGCAGCCGTGCCACCTCCTCCTGCAGCTCTCGGATCAGCCGGGCGTTAGGGTCCTCATTGATGACAGCATTGCATCGAATCTGCTTGGTGCGGTCAGCATACCTGGGAAAGGAAGGGGATCAGGACTGGTAAGGGCAGGCACAAAAGCCCTTGCTGTGCTGCCTATTTCCTGCTCTCCTTCCCAGGACTCAAGACAGGCAGGGTTTACCCTGCCTCACCAAAGGATTCTTCAGTAAACAGCCTCTGAGCTCCTGGCACTTTGTATATGCTGCCCCATCCCTGCCAGAACTAGAAGCCCCACCTGAGGGTGCTGAGAGTCTCCTCATAATTGATGTCAGCAGGGCTCAGGGCTGCAATCATTGCTGTGCGTGAGTTCCCACCTACCAACAAAGAGGATGGAAAAGCTTTAGCTTAGCGAAATCCTAAGAAAAATGAGACTGGGTCATGGGGGAGGGGGGTGCTCAGTGTCCAGACAGGACTCTGTGGGGTCACTGGGGCAAAGTGAAACTAAAAGTTGAGAAGCGTTAATGGGGAGAGGCAGGGGCAGAGAGACAGCAGATAACTACAGGACAATCACAGGTATGTGGGCGGGGGATGGAGTCAGTAATCATGTGAGGTTGGGGAGGCACCTGGCCTTGGCAGAAAGGGTATGGCCTTGATCTCATCATAGAAAGTCTCAAAAAAGTCAGGTGTGGTGGTGCACACCTATAATCCCAGCACATGAGAGCTGAGGCAGGAGGATCACCACAAATTCAAGACCAGCCTGGGCTACACAGTGAGTTCAAGGCCAGCCTGAACAGCATAGTGAGACCCTATCTCAAAAAACCAAAAAATACAACAAAAGACACTCTTCAAAAAGATACTCCCTAAGTTAGGGGAGAACATGGGACAACATTGACTGGATTTTGGATTCTGGGAGTGGCAATGATTCTGATAAGTGTTAGATTCATCAAAGGGGGCCAGTGGCAGGGTCAACAGAGACAGGAGGAATCCCTCACCTAAATTCTCCTTGAGCAGCCAGGTGAGCACAGAGTCCCTGTAAGGGATAAAATCTGACTTCCGCTTCTTTGATTGCTGGGAGATGGAAAGAGAAGGTGGTCAGAGTGAGCCCACTCCCTGTGCCCCCTTTCCTGAGCTCCTTCTCCTCCCAACTTGCAGGGCTCACCATATCTGCAAGGGCTGAGATCACCTTCCCGAGAGTAGTCAAGGACTTATTGATGTTGGCACCCTCCTGGAAAAGGATAAAATATAGGGATGAGACCCTCTCCCCATCCTCACTCAGATCCATTTCACCCTCCCCTCATCACCAGGGAGAGTCTTAGGTTACGATCAGTGACTTCCCCACCCAGCCCCCAATACTGTCCTTGTGTGTCCCTCCAAGGTGCCCTCACCTTCAAACGCATGCCCCGGGCCCCTGAGGAGTCAGCCCGCTCGCTCCCAGCAAGGTCCACCAAACTGATCTTACTGACCTGGGGTCAGAGGAAAGAGGCAGGAGGTGACTGGGGTGGGGGAGATGAGGAAGATAAATCAAGGGAGCAGCTGGCAGGAATCTGGGTAGTCAGCAAGGGCTGGAGAAAGCCAGGAAGGGGAAAAGGAAAAGGATAGGAGGAAAAGGGATATGGAAAGAAAACAGTGAGGAGCTGGTTACTCATTCATTTGTTCATTTAGTCACTTACAAATACCTAAAGACCCACTGTGTACCAGGGCTGGAATCCCAGCCCTGCCCTGAAAAGTCTGGTAAGGACAAACAAGCAAACGAGAGGTTGTAGTGTGCTGATCTGACTCTGCTGGGGAGACAGACAGAGCTGACACAAACTAGCAGAGGCGGATCCCCACCTTCTCTGAGTCCAGCCCAGTGAGCTGGTCGTGACAGCGCTGTGTGAAGACAATGGTGAAGACAGCATGGGAACGGCTGCTGGTCTCATTCATGTTGGTGGCGGCTACCGTCCTAAGGAGAGAGAGCAGTCACAGGGTCCTGCCCTCAACTTCCCAACTCTAGGTCCCTTAATCTGCTTGATCAGCCTGCCTTACCTCGCCTTATTTCCACAGTCCATGAGGTCAGCAATGTCTGCATAGGAGGTCACAGCCAATTTAGACAAATCCTGTACGTAGGGGCCCAGGATAGGGTGCTCCCGGACCCGCAGAGATCCCCGACTCTTGGGGTTCAAAAGGTCTCGTACCCGCTCACAATAGATTTCCATATAGCTCACCTGGGAAAAGCAAATGAGAAGTAAGGATGCTAGTAATGACACTGTCAGTACAACTTAAACTAAATTTTACCACACAGGACACAGGTAACTGCAGTACACACACACACACACACACACACACACACACACACACGCAACACCAGGTAAAGTGCTAAAATTCTCCATATGCTAGTTCGATCCTCCCATCAAACCCTGGGAAATGAGTCTAACCATTAGCACTTCAGATGAATATACTTGGGAGCTAAAGGCTGAAATCATTGCCCAATGTGACAGTAATGAGCAGAGCCAGCATTAGTTCCCGGGCTGACTCCAACACTAACACTGCCCTCAGTCTTAATCACGCTGATTTCCTGCCTCCCTGCCCCGCACTGAGACTGAGGCTTACCTCTACAGAATAGGAGAGCTGAGCACTCTGGTTCTCACTGACACGAGAAAACAGGTCCTCACAGAGCTGGAGAGAGACACAGAGAAGCACAGAGAAGCTCCATTCATAGCACACTTGCAGTGCCCAGCCCCAGCCAGGCCCTGTCCCAGGTGACTCAATTTAACCCTTGCCACAGGCCTGAGGGAGGGGTCATTACCACTTTACAGGTAGGAAAGCAATCTCTGAGAGGTTCACACTTGCCCAGGGTCACAAGCTGGTATTCAGCAGGGCAGGTGTCCCGCTCCCAAGCCTATATGTAAGGTTGCTATGCTACACAGCTAGGTAAAATCAAGGTCAGCTCTCAGTTATCCACAACTAGATCTTTCTACAGTCCACATCTTGTTTATGGTATGGAAGCCTGTTAGCAAATTATGAAACAAAGTAAACCAGCAGAAAGTGGTAAAACCAGAGTCTCGACCAAGGCTCTCTGATGCTAAAGGCTTAGCTCTTCTCATTCAGCTTCCCTGTCTCTTCCAGGGACAAAGCCTTCTCCCCTGAAAGGAAGCTGGGCATCCAGACTGCAGCCTACCCCATGACATTCCTTATAACTAAGGGTCTCAGAACCAGATCTCTGCTCCATAAATCCTAGACCCCCATCCTTTCTCCCCTGGGGGGCAGCTGAAGATGCTCCTGCCCTGGCTGCCCAGTCAGGTCCCAAGTATGTACCTGAGGCACAATCCCCTGCTGCCCTGGCTCCTGCCGTCCCATCATGGTATAGGACTTCCCAGCTCCAGTCTGCCCATAGGCAAAGATGCACACATTGTAACCTTCAAAGGCATGGAGCAGCATCTCTTCCCCAATGTCTCGATACACCTGCTGTTGAGATGCAAACTGGGGGTCCTCAGCCTAGGTGAAAGAGGGGCAGAAAAAGACAACAGGAGCACTGGATGACTTTGTTCTTCATGTCTATGGTCCCCACAACCTTGCCTCCTTCCCACTATCATCAATCTAATCAACCGTGAGCATTATATCCAGCCCTTGCTTGTCCTAATTATCCTGAGTGAGTCTACCTTCCCCACTCCTGGTCCCAATCACAACCTAAGAGTCCTACCCATCCCACTTCAGGGGTCCCTCTCCTTCTCCAGTCCCAACTAATCCCAGGAAGGTCTTATTTCCCAGCATTGCCTCCTCCCCAGGACTTAAATCCCCTTCCCCCTATGGCTTAGTTTCCCCAGGCCAACAACCTCACCGAAGTGTGTGACCAGTAGGAATAGTCGAAAGTGAAGCTTTTGGGGACATCCTTGATCTGTTTGGGATTGAAGATGGCTGAGGAGGCAAGAGAGGGCAAAAGAAAACCCAGGTCAGATACTCCCAGTCTCTGCCCACTCTCCCACAAGCCTCTGGACTCCAGACATCCCACTCCCCACCTCTGTCCTAGTTCATCTCTCCCCTTTAATACTCCCCACCCCCTCCTGCCACCAAAGCTAAATTTGGCTTCCTAGGGCCCGCCCCTTATGAGCTGCCTCCCTGGATTGGGCAATCCAAGGGCTCCCAGCCAACATTCCCCCTCCCAGGGACAGGAACATGGAAAGGCCAGCCTGCCCCAGCCCCTGCCCTTAAACCTAGCACCTGCTCTGTGCCCAGCACAGTCCTCTGATTTGGCCCAACAGGACTGCCTACATGGTGGGGCTGCCCTTCCCCTCTTGTGTCCAGCCAGGCCCCTGGGACTCACTCACAGGTGGTGTTGCCCTGCATGCTGACCACACACTTGGCATCCTGACTGGTCTCACGGGCATTGAAGGGCCGAACCCTCACTGCCACTTTCACTGAGGCACCAGCCATAGCTCCAGACGCTGCTGCCCTCCTCAGCTGGAGGACAGAGAAAGAGGGGTGATTAGACCCACCGGGAAGACTCAAACATTGCTTTCCAGCTTCTCTCTGAAACCATCTCTCTACTCCCCTTCCCCAGCTAACCAGCCCCTCAAGAACCCAGTTCCTGTTCCTCTGCCTTCCTCCTCAGTGTCACTAGTTTAAGGGGCTCCAAAAATATTCCTGCCTCTCTCCCCAGCCATACCCCAGAGTTACCTGGTGTCCTGGCCCCAGACCAGGGGAGCTGTATCAGTTCTGGCTGCCACCGGCCCTCGTAGGGGGAGCCCCATCCTATACTTGGGGCCTGGCCACACCAGCAGGGGCTGTAGGGGAAACCCTGGTTGTGGGGGAAGAGTGGTTAGGAGGCACCTGTGGCTCCAGAGTCTGTCTGGGATTTCTGCATTTAGAGGGGAAGGGATGGGGGAATGTTAGGAAAGGTGGGAATAGCTGCCTCTCTGGAGTGGCTGAATGCAATGTGAATCCAAGGGCAGGAATGGTGATATTTTTATTCCTCGTCACTCACAAGTGTACCGAACGTTCAGACAGAGGAGAGAGAGAGAGAATGAAGCTGGACAGAGAGCAATTCTGAGAGAGACAAATGGGCAGAGACACTGAGGGTGGCAGGCAAGAGGAGAGGAGGGACAGAAAGTCACAGACACCAAGAAAATGAAAGAAATAAGCCAAAAGACAAGACGGAGGTCGTGCTATGAAGATAGAATAAGAAAAGGAAAGGGGAGACAGAGAATATCAAACCTGAAGATTTTTGAATAGGCAGCGAGAGGGCTCTGGGGCCAAAGCACAAATTGGGAGCCCAGAAAATGAGAGGAGAGAAAATCCCAAACATAAAACCTAACCTATAATTCCCTTACAGGACCAACAAGGGAGCAGTAGAAACCAGTTCCCACCTGGGTTACTGGTGGGAAAAGTTCAAGAGCTGCAGGCACACAAGACCTGCCTTTTGGGTCTCAAGCCCCTTTCCCAGCCCTCAGCACTTCCTCCTCAGGATCCAGGACAATGGGCAGGGGAGGGTGGGGTCATCCTGTATCCACCGTACCAACCCCCAGGGCTCCACTGCTGGGGTAATACCTTGGGAGGGATAGGGGGAGAGGTTTGACAGCTCCTTCAAAGAGGAGAGAAAGGAAAGGAAGCAGACTGGTCCCAGCCCCAGCCTAGGGCCAACGCTATGGTGTCCACAGCCCTGGGGAAGGTGCCAGGCTAGAACCCAAGAATGTAGGTGATCGAGTGCCCACACCCTGGGAGGAGAGACTGAGTAGCCCACACCCACGAACAGCAAGGTAAAGACTGTAGAAAGGGTTCAGGGATGCCAGTCCACCCACCTGTGGCCCCAAAGGACCTCAAACCTCTGTTGTGCTGGGCCTCACCTCACCAGCCATCCTGGGTAGAGCATAGACTGGTCCGTCCCAGAACAGGAAGGGAGTAGCCAAAATCAGAAGCTAGCTCAGGAAGAATGGCCCTGACCCCCAGACCCTGACCAGAGGAGGGAAAGACACTGGTGGGACACACAATCGTGACTCTAGTGCAATTAAGAGAACAGGGAAAAGGGTGGCAGGCTAAAAGATAGCGGGGTAAGGGAATAGGGGCTAGATCAAGGGTCTGCCAATGCACCTTTAAGGGTGCAGTGGGGTACAAGGAGGACCCCGTGGCTGGGATTGGGCCGACCTACCCAACAAGGGGTCTCAGGCCACCTGCACCTCACCCACCCAGCAATTCTCCAACAGGCCCCTGCCCGGCCTCTCTGGACAGCAGTGCGGACCCTGGCCCCTAGTCCAGCCAAACGACCGCTGCCCTGGGCCTGGCACCTCTCTGCGCCTCCGCGGGACAAACAGCACATGATCCCAGCTCTCTCGCCTAGCCGATGCAAACGGGACCCCGACTCCCCGCCTCCTAGCCCAGCACATTCCTCTGCGGGCGTCCCCTCCCTTCCCCCTCCGAAGCTCTCACCTCGTCGCGGCGGGGCTCCCGGAGTGGCTCCGCGAAGTGCAAAGGGACAAACTTTTCGGGAAGCGTGAGACTGGAGTGGCGATCTAGGGTCGGTTCGGGGCTGCCCCCGCCCCTCGCCGGGTCCCCGGGCGACGGGCGGCTCACTCGCGGCCCGGGGGCGGCTGCAGTAGCGGCGCCAGCGGCCGGCGCCCGCCCGGGCAGCGCGAGCTGGGACGGGAGCGAGGGGCGGGGGACGAGCGGGCGCGCGCGCCCGGGCCGAAGAGCGGGAGCGCGCTGCCCAAAGAAGAGACCTGGAGCCACCCGGGCTACTCTTGTTAAAGGGACAATGCTTCTTGACTGTAGGGCCCACAGTGGGGAGGCACCTGGGAACCCGTCTATAGACACAAGAGCGAGTAGCCGCCGCGACTTGGGAATGCAACCACAGCCTGAGAAGCCAGGGTGGGGACGGACACTGGAAGGGGACCCACGCCTCGGACCCGCGCACGTCGCCGCCATCGGAGGCGTGCTCGAGAGGCGGAGCCTCCGTCGGCCCCGCCCAGGAGGCGGCCCCGCCCCCAGGAGCGCGAACGCCGGCCGGCTCCTCTAGCTGCACGGGCCGTTCCAGTCGCCTCCTCCCCGCCGGCCCACCAGTGGTTTTAGAGTTCGAAGCGCAGCTGCCTCAGGTGCTGGAGCCAAGGGCAGCCACCGGCGGCATAGCCACTCGGGTGCTGTGTCTCCGCCTGGCCCTCAAGTTCCTCAGTCCCAGATATCCCAGCCGCCGCTTCAGGCCCAGACGACCCACCCCACCCCCACCCCAGCCTGGCCCTTCAGAACCCAGACTGCACCTCGGGTGGGCCTGAGCCCACCAGCTCAGGGCCCAAGGGACTCCCTAGGTCCCAGTTGTGCCCCTAGGCCTGGCTGCTCCCCAGTCCACCTGCCAAGGGTCTCCATAGCCCTTCAGGCCCTAGCCACATCCTCAGGCCTGGCCCTTCCCTCCACCAGCTGGGGGCTCCTTGCCGTTCCTCAGGCCCAGCCTGACCTCTCAGGTCCTCATGGACCATCTCTCAGGTTTTAGTTGCCCTCCAAGGTCTTGGCTACCCCCGGATTAACTGTTGAGGATCCTGTCTGGCTCCCTTCTGTGCTACCCTGCCCCTAGATCTAGGCCACCCTCAGGCTTAACTATCTGAGGTCTGAATTCCCTGCAGCTCCCAAATGCTCCTAATTCTGGGTCCCTACTGGCCCAGGACTTTTCTTTAGATCCCACTTACCTTTATGCCCCACATATCTCCCATCGGCCACTTCAGCCCTAAATATTCCTCTCTCCATTTCTCTTTTCCTTATGTAACTTTTCTCAGCCCATACCTAGTTACCCTTCGATATATATTTGTTCACTTTTAACAGTTTTGAATTCACATTCTTTTATCCTTTGTGCAGCCTACATGAACTTTCCTAACTTTTCTAGTATTCTTTTTGTTTTCTGGTTTTTTGGTTTCAGCAGTTGGGGATTAAACGAGGGCCTCTCATGCTAGGCAAGTGCTGTATCACTAAGGCACACCCCCAGCTTTTAACTAGTATTCTTTTTTTTTAACTAGTATTCTTACCTACCTTTTCTACCCACCCTAACTAGCTCTCAAGTTATCTTTGGCTGCCCCTTATACTGAGCTCTCTGCTTTTTTTTTTTAAGGGTCTGTGTAGTTCAGGCTGGCCTCAAACTCAGTCCTCCTGCCGCAGCCTCCTGCATGCACCGCCACATCTGGCTCTGCTCACCATATTGTAGACATTCTTTTTTTTTTTTTTTGGTACTGGGGATCGAACTTGGGTCCTTGCACTTGCTCAGCAGGTGGCAAAACCACTGAGCTAAATCCCCAGCCATACTGTAGACATTCTTGGCCACCTTCTCTTTCCCTATCACTAACTGACGACTCCATCCACTTTATTCTCACTAACCACTTATTCTTGATTCATTTACCAACTCTCAATTTTTTTTTGGTATGGTTAAAAGAAAATATTAACAAAAGCCAGTTTAATTCTTGTAAGTTCATTTTTATATTGAATAGGATAAGATGCTTAATAGCTGTAATTCAACACTTTATTCCACTTTAGTCCTTTTCGATGAACTTGCTATAAACTTGTTTATATTTTAATAGAAGCCATGAATCAAGTATTTAGATAGATGTAGCTAACTACACTGGAAAATGAAAAGTTATAAATGTTTACCAACTCTCAATTCTGTCACCTCTAACTATCCCAGTTCTGGGCCAATTATCACCAAATGCCTCTGCCCTGCCCAGTCTCCACCTATCATTCTTTTTCATTTCACCATCCCATATTTAAGTCCCTTAATTGAAATCTGTAAATTTTATTTACTATATATATTTATCCCCAGAAAATTGGCTTTCTCCATTACCTCTTACTACACTCGCCTCTCCAGTGGTTACCATCTTGGCCATCTTCAACCTTTGTGTTAGGTTAATAGTCCAATACTAACTGGGTGGTGGCATAGTCCTGTAATCTATCCTAGCACTTGGGAGGCTAAGGCAGGAGGACCACTTTGAGTTCAAGACTAGCCCGAACTATATAATGAGACTATTTCTCACAACAAAGAAATAGTCCAACGCTAAAAATACTTTTTTTTTTTTTTTAGTATGGGGGATCAAACCCATGACTTTGCACATTCTAGCCAGGTGCTCTACCACTGAGCTATACCCTCAGGCTTAGGATACCTTTTAAACTCTCTTTTTTCAGGATCTACACATACTTTTTCCAATGTCTAGTCTGTTCTGGTCTCATCCCTACAGCCATTACATGAGTGAATGATTTTCTATTATCCCCCCAGCACGAAGGAGAAGTCTCAGTCCAGGTACCCAGCCCAGTCTAGTCATGCAGGTACAGGAAGATGAAGCCAACCTCCTACCCTTTGCCAAGTGAGTCCTTCCTAGTGGGTGGAGAGGATGGCGAAGGGATGGAGGGAAGATTGCATGCTTATACCCAGTGTTAGGCACTGGAGATTTAACAGTTAGATGAGGGTTTGCTCTTATAGAGCTTATATTCAGAGAGGCAACAGAATGTATAAACAAATATAATTTCAACTAATGATGAGTACCATGAAGTATAATATAAGGGAAAATAGTGAGTTTAGGGAGATACAAAGTTAAATAGAGTGATTGTGGAAGATTATTCTGGAAGGCAAATTTGAGTTGAAATGTGAAAAGTAAGAAGGAGCTAGTCTAATGGAGGAAATAAGTTTAGTATGTTCTAGAACAGGAAGCAGGCCAACGTAACTGAAAGTCAGTAGTCAAGAGGAAAATTGAGAGTAAAGTCAGAGAGTTACACAGAGGCCAGATCATATAGGACCTTTATAGGCCATAGAGAAGAGTTTGGATTTTATCCTATTTTTATATGTATTGTTGGTTTTCTTTTTGGACAGGGTCCTTCTATGTAGTTCAGATTGGCCTTGAGCCCAGGATGGCCTCAAAGTCAGTGATCCTCCTGTCTCAGCCTCCTGAGTGCCAGGCTTACAAGCGTACACCACCACACACAGCCTATATTATTGACTTTAATTTTAGACATCATATCACAGTGACAACCTAGTACGATGAAATCCACCTGCTTTTAGATGAATATATTCAGACTTCTAACATCCAATTATTTTCATTTCTACCATGTCAACTCCACACTACATTTTCATTTCTATCCAAAATAGACCAGATTTGGGCCAGGGATTTAGCTCAGTGGTTCTGCCGCCTGCCTCGCAAGCACAAGGTCCTGAGTTCGATCCCTGGTACCAAAAAAAAGTCCTTGCAAAATAGACCAGATTTCCAACTGTTGGGGGCTTGCAGATCAAACTTCTTATGTGGTAAGAATTACTGTCTAGATCATGACCACAAGAAACCAAATTTATATTTTCTGTACTAAATAGGAACAAGAAGTTGTTCAGTATATAACAATATATGGTGGTGTTCAAGAGCAATTCAAACAGTAGCTAAATAGGGGAGTTTGGATTTTATTCTAAAGACAGTGGAAGTAAAAAAAAGAGTGGCATAAGTAGACTTTTTTCTTCAAGTTTTTTATGATGGAAAATTTCCAACAAATACAGAAGTAGAGAAAATAGTATCAAAAACTGGATGTGGGCCAGGCGTGGTGGCACATGCCTGTAATCCCAGCACTCTGGAGGCTGATGAGGGAGGATTGCCACAACTTTGAGACCAGCCTGGGCTACATAGTAAGACTCTGTCTCAAACCAAACCAACCAACCAACTAGATATGTCCATTTTGGTCATTTCAATAATTATTATATGGAGAGCCGGGGATTTAGCTCAGTGGTTTCGCTGCCTGCTGCGCAAGCGCAAGGACCCGAGTTTGGTCTCTGGTACCAAAAAATAATAATAATTTTTATTATATGGATAATCTTTTCATGTCTACACTCAACAAGTCCCCTACTTCCCAAATTATTTTGAAGTACACCTCAAACCTTGTATTATTTCACATGATCACATTTTTTAAAAGATTACTGTCACTGCTCTATGAAGAATAGATTGTACAGAGATGAAAATGGGACCGGGAAGAGGAGGACAGTCCATTGCAATAGTCCAGGAAGGAGAAGATGATCTAGAATAAGGTGATGGGAATAGAAATGGTGAGTGAGAAGTGCTCAAACTCAGATATATTACAGATGTAGAATTTATAGGATCTGTGATGAATTGGATTTGGGAAGCAATGAAAAGTGAGGCAAACCAGGCTTTTGGGGCTAGCAGCTGGGTATTTGCAGTGCCTTTCAGTAAGATGGGGAAGGCTGACGGAAGAGGTGTTGAGTGGTTCCCAGGGAAGAACCAGGACAGACTGGAAAAATGGATTTGGGAGTCATCAGTATGTCATTATAGCTTCTATCTAGATGTCCCCCTAAAGCCTCATGAGGTCATAGGTGGAGTTTTTCAGAAGTGGCTGGATCTAAAGTGTGTGATACTGGGATTAAGGATGTGATGCTGAGATTATGCTAGGATTAAGGGTGCCCCACCCTGAGTGTGACTGCTACCTGCCTTAAGGTCAAGTAACCTGGACAGAATATAAGGGACAGAAGGAGGGCTGCTATGGTTGCTGCTTGTTGCCTGCTGTTTGCTACTTTGCTGCCTTCATGCCTTCTGGCTGCCATGAACTGTTTCTCTTCTGTGATGCCCCCTGTCATGCCACCCTGCCTTGAAGCCAGCTGAGTAAGGAACTGAAACCTCTACAGACTATGAGCCAAAATAAACCTTTCCTCCTTCAACTTTGGGTGTCAGGGTTTTTTGGGGGGTTGTTTTGTGTTTTGTTTTTTGCAGTACCAAGAATCGAACTCAGGACCTTAGGCTTGCCAGGGAGCAGGCATGGCGCCACTGAGCTACATCCCTGGCCCTGTTTTGGTTTTTTGGTTTTTTTGGTACCGGGGATCGAACTCAGGTCCTTGCGCTTTCGCAGCAGGCGGCGAAGCCACTGAGCTAAATCTCCGGCCCCCTGTTTTGTTTTTGAGACAGGGTCTCGCCATGCAGTTCAGGCTGGGCTTGAACTCACTATGTAGCCCAGGCAGGCCTGGAACTCACCATGATCCTCCTGCCTCAGCTTTCCGAATGCTGTGGTGTCAGGTATTTTGTTTGTCTCAGCAGTGAGAAAAGTAGCTAAGCAGTATTAAAGTCATGGTACTGAGTCAGATTACCTAAAGAGAGATGGAGATGGAGAGCATAAGGGACTCCTGGCTTAAATCCCAGGACACTCCACTTCTTAGAGATCAGGAAGGCAGTCATTCAATCTGGGAGCACTGGAAGTGGTAAGCACTGTTCTCAAGCTCTGTACATGTCTCCTTATCTATAAAGATATTAGCCCTTGAGATAGAAGAGACACAGTAGGGCTAAACAGATTCTCCTGGTTCTTTGCATTGACCTAAAGGAACCCTCAAATTGCCTGAATAGCCAGGGCCTTCCCCTTTAACAATCCTGCTTGTTAAATATTATGCTCACTGGCTATGACGTATAGAAGTTTGAGATTGGTGGTACATGCTTATAATTCCAGCACTGGGGAAACTGAGGCAGAAGGATCATGGTGAGTTCGAGGCCAGTCTGGGCTACCTAGTCAGTTCAAGGACAGCCTGAACTACAGAGTGGGAGAGACTCTCTCTCAAAAATAAAATAAAATAGTGTCTGAACCTAGAAGTTTGAGATTGAGATCTCAGACTCCAACAATAGCCCATCTCCACCTTGAGGCCAACCTCCACTCAAATCAGAGACCTCACCATCTTTCTTAGCTAAGGTTGACAGAGAGGTCATGTCTTGAGGGAACTTGAGCAGCTGGATGGTCTGATAGAAGGATGGGCCCCTGAATCCCAGAGGTGAGTAGATGCTGTATTGGAAGAGCCAGACTCAAGCCTATCTTGTCCTCACCTTAGGTGTTCCAGAGTGGTCCTTCGATCTCCACCTGCCAGCCTGCCTTCCCAGGGCCTCAGACTGACACCCAACCGTTACGGAGATATATTCTGGGAGAACCTTACCCAAAGACCCAGGTGAGTAGAGAAAAAGAAAATGGAGACTAACTGGAATAAGGAAGATGAGGGTATGCAGTTTTTACCTACCATATGTCTTTATGGGAATAAGCCCTAGTCTGGGGATAATTACCCACTTGCTGATTGACACCATAGCTTCTAATGCCAGACATGTTGTTGGGAGAGGTCATCGAGAAACAGTATGGATGGGTTATCCCCTCTGACTCTGGCCCCTTTTTTGTGCTTCACAGCCGTGTCTGGATGGAAGAACAATACATCCCATCCATGCTGGTATGACATACTACACCTTACAAAACTTTTGTACTAAAATTGCACCTCCTGCTTTCTTGTCCCCAGCTGTCCTTTTTACCCCTTCTTTCTGGTGTTTCCCAACCAGTGCACTGACCAGGCCTCCTTTCTGTGAATCAGGCATTATGTTTTCCATTTCACATCTGGGCTTCCCAAGACTCCTAAATCCCAAGTTCAATCCAAGCTTCCCTGAGAGAACTTCTAGCTCCTTTTCCTCATTTTCTGGCACAGAGAGCCACCGGTTGCTCCCAGCTTGGCTCATGCCCTCCTCCTGAAGGGCTCCCACCCCCTGAGATGCTTTGCAGAAGAAGGAGGAGGCCCCGATTGGACAGAATGCAGCAAGGACCTGGGGGCATCCCAGCCCGGGTGAGAGCTGTTGCTTATCACCTGGAGGACTTGAGGAGGCGCCAGAGAACCATCAATGAGTAAGGAGGGGGGACATATGGGCTTTGGGGGCCCAGGAGGGTTAGGAGAGGATGGCTTGAGCTAAGCCAAGAATTGACAATTTTGAGAGAATTGGAGGTTATTTGGAAAGGACCAATGGGCTTGGGAGAAATGAAACACAATTTCTATAAAAAATGAGCCATATGACCAAGAAGGAGTTGAAATTGGATCACTAAAAACAGGAAAGTACACCATAGAACTAGGAGAACTAGGGGTCACCTCTGGGTCCCTGGACTGAAAATACTTTAGTCTTTGGGGAACAGAAAATTGGGACTGGTAAGTTGAAGGTCACATGGTACCATCCTAGGGACCCAGCAAGAAATACTTCAAAACAGATAGATGAGTAACACAGAAAGAATCAGGAAGCCTGGGCCTCCAGGCACCTATCTCCTAAGCGTAAGTCTCCACAGAATAAAGAAGGCCCAGTGGGGCATCTCTGAGGCTGCACCTGAGCCACTGGTAGTTCCCGAAGGGGGCTGCGGATTCCTCAGCACCAGTCAATACCCTGATCTGGAAAAGGAGAAGGCAACCTATCCACAGGAAGAGGACCATTTTATCATTCCTGGTAGGGCTCAGGTATGGCTGGAGGACAATTTTGTAGGGTGCTAGAGGGTGATGTAGATCCTTAGTCTTGCACATGGAGACAGCTGAACCCAAGAGCCAGGTTGCATAGCTGAAGATGAGAGAAACAAAATAAGATAGGTGAAAGCCAGAGACTTGAGGGAAGGGGTGGCTGAACTATGACATCTGGAGAGAGCTGTATTTTTCCATACCTTCTTCTCTTTTTTCTTCTTAAATATAGCTGCTTTGGTCTCCCTGGAGTCCCCTGGGCCAGGAGGGGGCTTGCGCCTCCAGGCAGCAGAGCTCTCTGGTCTACAGCACTGTCACGGCCAGGAGGAACCCTGTTTGCAATCCCTGGGGGATGGAGTTCGAGTCTGAGGAATAAGGAAAAACCATCCCAAGACGCCAGTGCTGCTTTAAGGGCCCAAGACCTGTTCCGGAACTGCCCCACTCTTAGCACCGAAGAAGTTCCCACTCCTTTGCCTCTCCAACTGCTTATTCCATCCACCCGGGTAGGCAGTCACAGCCCTTGGGCTCCCACCTCATTCTCCCCTCTCACAGGAACTCCCCGCTTCTGGCCTTGTGTTAGTTTCTGTGTTTTCTGTTATTAAAGAACAAGCAAGTGGAGCCGGGAGTTGTCTTTCTCTCTTCGAAGCGGTGGTGGAGAAGCTAATCAGGAAGGGGCAGGGCCTCCTTTCACCTTCTGGAGGACCCAGCTGCGGAGAAGTCGGACTAGGTCCCCAGTTCGAGGAGCCCTGGTTGAGGCTAGAAGCGTCCAGAGATTCTCGCTGTCTCTTTGGGTTCCAACCCAGTTGTCGCCCCTGCTCCATCCTCCGGGACCTGGAGTCACGGCAGTCGGTCGAGCTTACGCCTCCGGACCCCGGGACCTGGCGCCTCAGCACCACTGTCCCTTTAGGGACTTCCAAGCGGGCTGTCCTTCAGCTTGGCCCAGTCTGCCCAGAACCCCATGTGCGCTAACCCCAAGTTCCCTTCCCGACCCCCACCCCCTTAATTGAGAGGCCCCGCCCCGTGCGCAGTGACGTCGACGCCGCTGTCAGCCGGCGCTGGGGGGGTCGGTGTGGGGTAGAATGGCCGCTGCCGCCGTCACCCGCGGGACCCCGGGAGGTAAGAGCCAGGGCCTGTCGCCCTCCTCTCCGCCCCCGCGCCAGGGGGCGCAGCTCCACCTGGTCCCGCCGTAGAGCGCGGCGCCAAGGACCATGGTCCCTTCTCCCGGTTCCCCCTCCCCGCTTCCGTCCTCCTCCCCCGCGCCAGGGGGCGCCGCTCGGCGCAGGGCCCCACGGAGGTCCTGCGCGTGCTGGGAACTGGCCCGGAGACCCCCACACCAGGCACCCACACTGCCTCTCGCCCGCCGCGAGCTCGGGAGGGGTCTCTGCTTGAGGGTTCTCCTGAACATCCTCGTGTGCTGGAGGGCCCCTCCCACCTCGGAGGTTCTCCCGGGACCCCCGCCCTGCCATGAGGGGCTGCCCCAAGCTCCAGGCGTCCGAGTCCCGAGCCGCCCCCGCCCCCGCAGCCTAGATCCCACTCCCGCTCTGGACCCTGGCTGGCTGCCTAGCCTGGACTGCGCACCTGCGCCCTGGGGCGGAGTCCTTACCCCAACCGCAGCTTCACTGCACGGCCGAGCCTGGCCGGGCCTCCTCGCCCTCTTCATCCCTGACACCTGGTGGAGCCCGCACCAAGAGACTCCTCCAGCTCCCATCTGTTCCCCCAGAAAGGCTGGGGCTCAGACAGGAACCAGAGCTGTAGATGGGGCAAGGGTAGGCCTGGTGGCCAGGGGAGGCAGAGGTATTTGGGGAAATGGGTGCTGGTGGGTGGTGAGGGCTGTCAGCCTCAGGGCGGAGGATGGTCCCCAGGGTGAGAAGCGTGAGAAGCTCGGTTCTGTGTGTTTAGCCCAGTTTTCTACCAGGCCCTGACCAACCTGGACGAGAAAGAATAGGTGAGGTCACTTATCAGATCTGCCCTTCCCTTTGGAAAAATCAAATAGAGAAAGAACTCAGGGTGTGTCTTCCAAGGCCTAGCTCTGCACCCTGACCTAGACTTCCTGCCCTGTCCCAGAATCCAAGCTTTCTTGTCAAACCATCCTCCAAGGACTGGCTGAGTCCCAGCCCCCAGGACGTGACCCCACCATAACCCCAGCTGCTGCAAGGGCTGAGGCTATAGGGCCTCAGAGGGCCCAGCCATGACAGCCTTCTCCCCTCTTCCACCCACTTTTTTTTGCTGGTCAGTCTGTTCTGCGGTGTCTCCCCACTCATCTTCGTTCCTGGCACCATATCTGGGTTCTCTCTTGCTTCCATTCCCTGGTTCTACTATCACATCAGAATCTAGCCCCTTCTTCCTCATCTTTCCCAGATACTGCTGTCCAGTTCTGCATACCACCCCCCACTTTATGTTTCTCACCCTGGATTAAAGTGGGGGCTTCTGCTGTGACCTCATTCTCTTTTTCCAGCACGGACTCCCCCTCCCCCCGGCCCCTCAGGCCGGGGGTGACCTTGCCCCGACTGGAGCCCTCACCATGAATACCAAGGACACCACTGAGGTTGCTGGTGAGTTCACAAACCAGATTCCCAGGTTGGGCACAGCCTTTAGGTTCTCATGCATGGTGGCCCCTTGATACTTGGATTTTGTGCTCTCTTGTCCTGGTGGCAGTTTCCCCCATTTTTCCCTGGGCTGCCTCTCACAGGGATGCCAGAGCAGCACACTGAGCCTTCTCTTCTGGTTCCCTCCAGAGAACAGCCACCACCTGAAGATCTTTCTCCCCAAGAAGCTGCTGGAGTGTCTTCCTCGGTGCCCACTACTACCTCCAGAGCGACTCCGGTGGAATACAAATGAGGTTCTCTAGGGAGCCTGGGGGTTGGGGCCCAGCAGGACCTAGAGCTGAAGGAGGAGGATGAGTCTTTCTGTGTCTGTGGACACTCCTTAGAGCACTGATGTAGGCTCTTTGGGGCTCACAGGCAAAGTATAAAAACATAGATCTTGTAGGAGCCCACCTCTTGATGTATCCACAGCTGCCACCTATTAAGTATTTCTTACATTCGAGGCACTATGCTAAGCACTTGGCCTTTTATTATCTCGTATTATTACACTCATGTAACTGATTTACCTCTTGGAGTTTATCTGACTCACTGAAACCCCTACTTTTAACCACCACTGATACTGGCTGCTCCAGGAGAGTACAGTCCTTATGTTAAATACCTTCAGTATCTTGCATACTTAGTGCCTTGTATGTAGTTGGGGTTGAGAGTCATTGATTTGATGTTAGAATTGCCAGTAAAAGGGTATGTGTGCACATGTGATTGTTGCAAGTACTATGGAGCCTTCAGGAAGGGCCAGGGTGGTAGCAGGACTTCATGGAGCATCTAGAAAGCCTGTGGGATGACTGGGATTTCCAGACATGGAGAGATAATGCATGGCACTTCGGGCTTTTAGGTACTAACATGCAGGAGGAGGTAACCGTTCAGGACATGTTCAGGGAGGAATCAATGGAATATAGTAAATAGTGGGAATGATGGTTTGATACCTTGGAGTCAAGCTAAAGAATCTGGAATTCTTGGTGATGATAAGCCATTGAAGTTTTTTCTCAAGAAGGGGGTGTCAAGTGGGATTTAGGAAGAGTAAAATCATACACAATATGAAGAATGGATGATGAACTTGAATCGGACTGTGAGACATAGGCTCCAGTTGGGAGGGACAGAAGGAGAACAGATTAGATTTTGTCTGTGATGGAACCTGAGATTCTTAAGAGGGCAGTAGGGCTAGGTGTGTTGGTGCATGCCTGTAATCCTAGCATTTGAGAGGCTGAGCCAAAAGGATTGCTGCAAGCTCAAGGCCAGCCTGACCTACACAGCAAGATCCTGTCAAAAAAAAAGAGGGCACTGGGCCCTTGCTGGACCCAGATACCTGGAAGCATCCTCCACTTGCTACACAACTCCCAGAGAGTGAGAACTTGAGGTGATGACCAAGAGGCCAGTCTGCGACTTTATGGAGGGAATACTTATCTGAGTGCCTTGTTTCCTATAGGAGATTGCATCCTACCTGATCACCTTTGAGAAGCATGATGAGTGGCTATCTTGTGCCCCAAAGACAAGGTGAGAAAGTTCTCAAAGGTGGGGAAATGGCAGGGGTCATGAGCTCTATTCACAGAACTCGAGGCCAACCTTTCCCTTTCTAGGCCTCAGAATGGCTCCATCATCCTCTACAACCGCAAGAAGGTGAAATACCGGAAGGATGGTTACCTCTGGAAGAAGCGAAAGGATGGGAAGACCACCCGAGAGGACCACATGAAGCTGAAGGTCCAGGGCATGGAGGTGAGAGGATCAGGCATCCAGTCACCTGCCTTTGCCCCACCTCCTCCACCCATAGCTGGGCTGTAGCCCTGCCAGGGCTTGAGGACACTGTCTGCCTCCCCCCTTTCCAGTCACTCTTCTCTCTGCTCATTTTGGATCAGCTGACTGATCACTGAGCTCACTTGGCTTCCCATTTCCCTCTATGACCCAGCTTTCGAGGCCTTTAGGACACTGAAGCCCAGCCCCCTTGCCTCTCTTGCATTTCTCACAGGGATCTAAACAGTGATGCTCTAAACACAGGTTTCTCTTCCCAAATCATTGCTTCTTAGGTGCATTCTTGCTCTGCCCTTGGATTTCTAGATAGTCCTATAGCTTTGATCTAGCCCTCATTATAAAGTCCCACTCTTCCCTTCTCTCTGTCCCTTATCTATGACTTGGGACTGCTGGACTTTGAAAGGTGTGGGGAACAGGTGGGGGTGACAAGGGGTTGAAGATGAACTGGTTGAAAGATTGGGGTTCCTGCAAAGGGACTGAACAGAGGAAGACTTGGGGAGTAGACTAGCCCTCCCCCCACCCCAGCCTGTCTCCTGGCAGTGTCTCTATGGCTGCTACGTTCACTCTTCCATCGTCCCCACATTCCATCGGCGCTGCTACTGGCTGCTCCAGGTAAGGATGGAAGAACTCAGGGAGTCAGAGTCTTCCTGGCTCTTTGAGGGACATGTGGGTCTGAAAGGACAAAGTGGAAGGATAAACAGATTCTAAGTGGGAAGAAAAGATAGGAGGGTTGGAGATGGAATGAGAAACTGGGGGGGGGGGGCTGCTCAGGAAGAAGGTGAAGATCTCAGGACCCCATGCCTCTCTGCGCCTTTGTGCTCTCAGAACCCTGACATCGTCCTTGTGCACTACCTGAACGTCCCAGCCCTGGAGGATTGTGGAAAGGGCTGCAGCCCCATCTTTTGTTCCATCAGCAGCGATCGACGAGAGTGGCTGAAGTGGTCCCGGGAGGAGCTGTTGGGACAGCTAAAGCCCATGTGTAAGGAGCAGGGCAGGGATAGAGCTTCAAGTAGAGAGTGGAAACAGGACCTCCCAAAGGTGCTACAGTTCTATACCAAGAAGCCTATGGGTGACAATTTTCCTCTAAACTGGAAGGATGCTTTCCTGCAGGAATTCTACCATTCCATGCAGTGTAAAGTGTGGGATATAAAGAAGGGAATGAAGGACAGCTGTGAACTACATGTCACAGCAGTCTTGAGGCTGCTGGCCTCTATTCAGCACATCAAGTGCTTAGAGGAGCTCCTCAAGGTATTTTGGAGGTCCCACAGCAAGCACATCCTCCATCTCTCCTCTAGTTCATGGCATCAAGTGGAGCTGTGGGAACGGGACAGAGGAGTTCTCTGTGGAACAGCTGGTGCAGCAGATCTTGGACACCCACCCAACCAAACCTGCACCCCGAACCCACGCCTGTCTTTGTAGTGGGGGTCTTGGTGAGCAACCACTGATCCTGGAGTTCTTTTTTCCACCTAGCCACACTGCTCTGTATCTGTCTTGATGGGATTTGCATACTGATTTGTAAGTCTTTTGCACATCAAGGAAGATGGGCCAGATGAGTCTTCCCATCTGGCAACACTGGCTCCAGCTCCTTGTACTCTACAGTACCAGTAGCCCACACTCTTTTCTGCCAGCTACCTTTAGCAGTTCATCCCCCCACCCAAACTACCAATTACAACCAGATTTAGCTTTGTCACCCTCTTTGTTCTGTTCTTTATTATCTTGGTTTTTTGAGACAGGGTCTCCCTATGTAGTTCAGGCTGGCCTCAAACTCCCAATGATCCTTCTACCTCAGCCTCCCAAGTGCGGAGATTTACAGGTGTGCACCACCACTCCGGGCCTGCTTTTGTTCTTTTGTCATTTTCCTATGCCTTTACCTCTCTTATGCTCTCAGCTACTTCCCCAAGCTGGGAATCCTCCCCTGCAGTGTTCCTTCCGACCAGTTTATTTTGAGGGGAAAGGGAGGGAGGAGGAAGCATCATTTCTGATGCCTCCCAGTGGCCATAATCAGTATTACATTTCTGGTCTGTAGGACAGTCCCAGGAAGTACTGTTTAAGGGCTTCCAGGAAGGGAAGGCTGAAAAAGAATGTGTCTTATTCCATGTCTCCTCCCCACCCCTTTCCACTGTAGGTTCCGGGAGCCTTACCCACAAATGTAGCAGCACGAAACACCGCATCATCTCTCCCAAAGTGGAGCCCCGAGCTTTAACCCTCACCTCCATACCCCACCCCCCAGAGCCCCCTCCACTGATAGCCCCACTTCCCCCAGAGCTCCCCAAGGCACACACCTCCCCATCTTCTTCTTCTTCCTCCTCCTCCTCCTCCTCCTCCTCCTCCTCTCCTCTTCCTCTTCCTCTTCCTCCTCAGGCTTTGCGGAACCCCTAGAAGTCAGACCAAGCCCTCCAATCTCTCGAGGGGGTTCCTCGAGAGGAGGCACAGCCATCCTCCTCCTGACAGGACTGGAGCAGCGTGCCGGTGGCTTGACTCCCACGAGGCACTTGGCTTCCCACGCTGACCCTAGGCCTTCTGTGAGCTTAGCTATGGTTGTTGGCTCTGAGCCCTCTGCCCCACCAGCTCCTCCCAGCCCTGCTTTTGACCCTGATCGTTTTCTCAACAGCCCCCAAAGGGGCCAGACATATGGAGGGGGCCAAGGGGTGAGTCCAGACTTCCCTGAGGCAGAGGCTGCCCATACCCCCTGTCCTGCTCTAGAGCCTGCTGCTGCACTGGAGCCCCAGGTGTCAGCTCAGTGTACCCCTCCCCAGTCGGGAACAGCTGGGAGAAGAGGAAACTGCTTTTTCATCCAAGATGATGATGGTGGGGAGGAGCTTAAGGGCCAGGGAGCTGCCCCGCCTGTCCCTTCACCCCCTCCTTCAACCCCATCCTCACCTGCCCCCTTGGAGCCATCGGGCAGGATAGCAAGAGGGGAGAACTTGTTTGGTGGACCTGGTGGGGCCAGTGAACTGGAGCCCTTCAGTCTTTCATCATTCCCAGACCTTATGGGAGAACTCATCAGTGATGAAGCTCCAAGCATCCCTGCTCCAACCCCCCAGCTCTGTCCTGCTCTTAGCACCATCACAGACTTCTCCCCAGAGTGGTCCTACCCAGAGGTGAGTCTCAAGCTTATCTCTTCCCTTCTCCCATTTGTTTTCTGATTCCCTGAAGTGAATTGTATTAATTCTCACATTGTGGTCTGTGACTTAGTTTCCCTCAGCTTTAATGGTGCGTGCGTGCGTGCGTGCGTGTGTGTGTGTGTGTGTGTGTGTGTGTCTGGGGATTGAACTCATGCATGCTAGGCATGAGCTATACCTCCTGACCCTTCCTGGCTTTTTGGTTCTCTTCCCATCCTCCACTCAAGCAGAGTATAGCTTCTGTTCCATTTCCCCAGTCCTTACCCAGTAACCCTTCTCCCTTCCTCCTGCTTCCATATGTTATTAGCATGTTTGCAAGAGTGCTCCCCAGGGACCTCATTCCCCTGGAGACTATTTTCAGAGGGAGGGAACCATGGCCCTTTGAGCTAGAAAAAAAAATACACAATGGGGAATGTGACTGCAGGCTATGGGAAGCTCAAAGACTCTCTCAGAGTAGTGAAGAAATTCTGCTTTATGCTACCTCTTAGAGAGAAAGGCGGAACTGCAGTGGGTAAATTAACCCAAGAACAGAACTTCCTCCTCACAAGTTATCTGGTAGCCTTGGGAGTCCCTGAGTTCCCAGTTTCTGGTAGAGTCAAAAGATTCTGGTAGAGATCATGTATCTTGGCAGGAAGGCTGGGAGGAGGGTTAGATGGGATGACCTCACCTCACTGGGTCCTGTCCATCCCTATACCTCCAAATTCTAGCACAGGGCCTGCCACATGGAAGATAGTCTCTAAGGACCTGAATAAGTGCGTGATGAATGAGTGAACACCCAACTCCAGTCATTTGGCTCTCTGACTTCTGTCTACAGGGTGGGGTCAAGGTGCTCATCACAGGTCCGTGGACGGAGACCACCGAGCATTACTCCTGTGTCTTTGATCATATTGCAGTGCCAGCCTCACTTGTCCAGCCTGGTGTTTTACGCTGCTACTGTCCCGGTATGGGGGTTGGGTATGGTAGGGGAAGAGACTGACATATGACAGGACAAATTAAGACACCAGGCTTCCAGGAATGGGAACCAATAGGTTGTTCTGAGAGCAGAAAGACCTCATCTAGTCCTGAGGTTGGACCCCAAGCTCTCCCAGGAGGGAGAAGAGCCTGGCCATAGCTGTCAGAAAACCTAGGTCCTAGTCCAAGTCCTAGTCTGTTCCTTTCTTGAGTCCTTGGCCTCCCTGCTTGTAAGGTCTGGTCTTTGACCAAAGGGGTCTGTAATGTTTGTCCAGTCTCTTAGCTTGGCTGGAGGCAGTTTCTGATTCCAATCCAGGGACAGTGAGAAGGGAGAAATATTGGTCTCCTCTGACCAGTCCTGGGACATTGTTCTAGACTTACCCTGTTCAATACAGGTGCCATCAGCCACATGTGCCTATTTAATTAAAATTAAAAATTTAAATTTATATCTCCAGTCACACTGACTACATTTAAAGCACTCAAAAGCCACATATGCTAGTACTTCCCTATTGGATAATGCAGATGAGAAACTTCCTGCCACTGGGCCGGGGATTTAGCTCAGTGGTTCCAGCGCCTGCCTCGAAAGCACAAGGTCCTGAGTTTGATCCCCGGTACCAAAAAAAAAAAAAGAAACTTCCTGCCACTGCAGAAAGTTCTACTAAACAGTATCAGGCTAGTAAACTGACTTCTCTGCCCTTTAGTCACCAACCTTACCCTGATCCTGTGCTCTACAGTTAGCCTTCCTGTGGAACTCCAAGCACCACCATAGTGACAAGTGGACAGCTTTGCTGTCTCCTATGTGTATTATCTCTCAATATCAGTAGCTCCGTTCAACCACATATGGAAAGAAAGGGGATGAGACAGAGAGGTTGAAGATTGGGGAAAGATGTCTCAGTGCCTGATCTTGGGATCAAGTCCTGCTCTTTCACCCTCAGGGCTGTCGACATTGAGACCCTGGGACACTACTCCAACTGGACACAGTTGGTGAACAGCCAGTTCCCCTTTCCCCATCTCAGTAGCAATGTCATGGCCTCTGGACTTGGTGTGGGGGATTTAGGGGCTTAACCACCATCAAACTGCTCATAAGTATAGATGTCTTTTGACTCTCAGCTCCCAAACCTTGCAACCAAATAAGAAACATCCTAAAGTCCAGGATCTAGAATCTATGAGTTCTCTGGTTCATAGTACATATTCTTGAATAAATAGACTCCACGTTAGTCCCAAAGCCACTCACTAAAGCCAGGGGCCTCTCAGCCCACAGCAGGGAAGTGAGAGAAACAGAACAGATGATCATCAGTGAATCTCACACAGGTGACTTAGAGAAGGACCCAGGGAAAGAGCCTTCTCATTGATTCTACTCTCCCCAGCCCATGAGGTGGGGCTGGTATCTTTGCAGGTAGCAGGGCGGGAAGGACCCCTTTCCACTTCTGTGCTCTTTGAGTATCGAGCCCGCCGATTCCTGTCTCTGCCTAGTACCCAGCTGGACTGGTTATCACTGGATGGTGAGTACTGAGCCCTCTGATGCCATGTCAGGCCCCATAACCTACAAACATGACATGCTTCTAGACCCTGTAGATGGCCACCATTAACTCCTACTATACCACTCTTTTCCATTGGTCATTTCTTTGTTGTTGTTGTTCAGACGGGATCTCACTGTGTAGTTCAGGCTGGCCTTGAACTCATTATGTAGCCCAGGCTGGCCTCGAACTCATGACGATCCTCACAGGCATGCTCCACCATGCCTGGCTCACCATTGGTCAATTCTAAATATAGCAGCAAATAGTTTCATCTTCTCTTCCCTGTTACTCTTTTTTTTTGGTACTGGGGATCAAACTTGGGTCCTTGCGCTTCCCTGTGAATCTTGGACTCATCTTTATCCCAGTTCTTTCCCTGTCTTCATCCCAAAGGATGGGTTCTACACAAGGAAGGAAAAGGAACTGGGACAGGGACAGGATCTAGAGCAATATATAGTTGCTATTCATAAGTACATTTACACTTACATTTAAATTTCTGTTTCTTACCTTTGCTTATAAAGTCACATGTTCATTATAGGAAGTTTGGAAATTACAGAAAAGTACAGAGGAGAGAATGGAAATTTCCTATATTATTGTTGAGTAATACCCACTGCTAATATCTTGGTATGCTTCCTTATACACACAGAGGCACACATGTACACTTATATTTGAGTGTATGGGTATATCTAAATCTGGAACCACTTTTGATCCTTGTACTGGTTCTCCTGGTGCTTTGAAAACATTCTGCTTAGGGCCGGGGATTTAGCTCAGTGGTTCTGCTGCCTGCCTCGAAAGTGCAAGGTCCTGAGTTTGATCCCCAGTTCCAAAAAAAAAAAAAAAAAAAGAAAGAAAACATTCTGCTTGTCCCTGCTGCTTTCTCAAGGTTTGCTTTTCTTACCTCCTATTGTTTTTATTTTTTTTTGAGACAGGGTTTTGCTGAGTAGTTCAGGCTAGCCTTGAACTCTCAGGGATCTTCCTGCCTCAGCTTTCAAGTGCTGGGATTTGAGGTGTAAGCCACAACACCCAGCAGTCCCCCCTGCCTCTTGTTTTCTCAGTTCTGCTGACATCCCTGTTGGTGTACTCTGTCTCACTCTTTCTTTTGTAGAGGCTCTGGTCCCTAGTTTTGCCTCACTCTTGGAGCCACTGTTATCACAAAGCCCAAGTGTGTGTGCTGGGTTTGTTGTGTGTGACTTGAGCCTGCCTACCTTAGGATCTTGCCAGATCTCAGTTTGGCTCTTTGTCTTTCTCTGATTCATCACCTTACTTTTCTGCTGTCTTTGTGCTCCCATCTCCCCATGGGTTTCCTACCTTCCTCTTCTTGCCACTTCTTAAATCAGCTTCCAAACTTGCTTCTTCCTTTCTTATTGCTTGGTTGCCACTTCCCCCAGCTCTCTTTGACCTTTCTCTCCTCTCCTTCACCTTGTTTATATTTTCCACTCCCTCTCTTCTCTGTCATGCCTGGGTTTCTGCTTGTCATGCTCTAGCCCTCTACCTTGGCATCACCTCTTCCCTTCCTATCCTGGAACATCCCCAGCCTTCATCCTGTTTCTCTGTCCTAGTTTTCCCTTGGTTCCTCTTCTTGTGCTTGTTTGATCTCAGGAGGGGAACAGATAGTTTGGGTTGTGTGTTTGCATATGGGGCTTGAGGGAGGAGTAGGAAGAATGCACATGGCTATTCATCTCTGTCACCTTCCCTCCCCCGCCATCCTTTTTGTGGACAGCTGCAGGGGGCTGGGAGGAGGGGGTGGTGCTTTCCAGATCAGTCCCTGACTCCTTCTGAGCAGTGATTATCAGACTGGAAGGACCCTGGAGTCCTTTAGCCCCAGCATGGGGGACAAAGGTAGTGTCTGGGGAAAGAATTGAGGGAACACTGTGGAGGAAAAGGCTGGGAGAGGACAAGCCACATATGATTGGGGCAGTGGAGGCTGGATGGCTGTTGGGGAATTCCTACCACCTCTAACTTGTAGGAAACAGCTTGGGTCTCAGTCCTGGTTCTAGTCTTTGGGTGGGATTAAGAACCCTGGTTTAAGGACTGAATTCTGATGGCCTTACTTAGAAAGTGAATGGGTAAAAGGAGCTATTGTTTTGGGAAAGTGAAAAAAATATGTCATTACCCCTCAGATATTGGGCAAGTCTAGTTGTGTTCAGGGCTTGTCCTAGTCCCTGCCCACTTAGCCTTCCATCCCCATCCCCCACAGACAACCAGTTCCGGATGTCCATCCTGGAGCGTCTGGAGCAGATGGAGAAGCGGATGGCAGAAATTGCAGCAGCAGGGCAGACACCTTGCCAGGGTCCTAAGGCACATCCTATTCAGGTACTCCCACAATGGGGGAGGTGGTCTCCCATAAGGAACAGGAGTCTGCCTAAAGAAAACGGCTCTCCTCACTTGCATGATTCTCACTTGCCTGTCCCTAGCCTCCTCAGCCAGTTCTCCTCCCTCTCCCTGATGTCACCCTGCCCCCACCCCCACCCTGTGGCAAGTGGCTATTCTGAGCATCCTCTTGGCATGACAGGCTTCATACTATTTCTGGTCTGAAGAAGGATGGAGGTGAAAGGAGGGGGGGTGAGGAGAGTCAGGAAAAATTGGGGCTCAGGACTCTGTAGGTCCCAACCTCTGAAGAGGACTTTGAAAGGGCTTGGAGAAAGCTTCGGTTCCTGAGTGGGAGATGCCATGTGTGGACAGCACCAGTCTGAGCTAACATAGAGGCAAAGCATGGGCAGGGTGTTTAAGGTCTTGCTATAGGAGTGGCTGGAGGAAGTAGGCTGTAGAAGTAGAGGATACTGGTGCCACAAAGAACTGGAACTGGAAGAACCAATGGGCTATCAGAGGTCTGGGTGGTGGGAACTTGGAGCAGGAAGTGTAGGGGGGGTTAGAATTAGACACTAGAGGGCAGCTTGGAACCAGATGCCCTGGGCTCTGCATACAGATGCATGTATTGCAGGATGAAGGCCAGGGACCTGGGTTCGAGGCACGTGTGGTGGTCTTGGTAGAGAGCATGATCCCACGTGCCACCTGGAGGGGTCCTGAACGACTGACCCACGGAAGCCCCTTCCGGGGCATGAGCCTTTTGCATCTGGCTGCTGCCCAGGGCTATGCGCGCCTCATCGAGACCCTGAGCCAGTGGCGGTGAGCTGGAGCAGCAGGGAGAGGGCTGGGCAGCCATTGGGATGGAAGTGCCAGGGGATGAGGGGCTGGAGCTCTGCTAAGGGGGAGGTCACTGTGGGAAGGGTCAGGGAGGACTGGCACTGGGGGAATCTTAATTATACCCTGACAAGTTACTGGGACTTTTTGACCTCCTTAAGTCAACTAATCTGACTGCCTGATCTCAATGGCCTTTGTGCTTCTAGACACCTCACTTCCTAGACCTTTTACTTCTGATGTTTGTGCTTTGCTCCTTTTTAACCTGACTGGGCTCTGTTGTCCTCTCAAACCTTTCAGGAGTGTGGAGACTGGAAGCTTGGATTTAGAACAAGAGGTTGACCCGCTCAACGTGGATCATTTCTCTTGCACTCCTCTGGTGAGGTTGCCAGTGTCCTTTGAGGTTTCAGGGCAATGGGCACAGTGCTTAAAGGGAAGATCCTTGAGGGATAAAAGTTGGGTAGGCCAGGCTCAGAGGACCTGGCCACTTGAAAGAAGAGCCGTGGCCTCACCTCCACCTCCCTCTCCTTAGATGTGGGCTTGTGCCCTGGGACACCTGGAAGCTGCTGTGCTCCTTTTCCGTTGGAATCAACAGGCACTGAGCATTCCTGATTCTCTGGGCCGTCTACCCCTGTCTGTTGCCCATAGCCGGGGTCATGTGCGCCTTGCCCGCTGCCTGGAGGAACTGCAGAGACAAGAGGCTTCAGTTGAGCCCCCACTTGCCCTGTCACCCCCCTCTTCTAGCCCAGATACTGGTGAGTATAGCCCCTGATCTTTCTGAGAGGGATGTCGATAGGTTAGGCCAGGACAAAGCCCAAGGGTGGGAGAAAGTGGAAGAGGAGGAGACAAGGATGTGGAGATAACAGGAACCTGGGAGAACATCCAGGGAGACTGAGAACAAGGTCCAGGGTAGGAGATTTGAGGGCTGGCCTGTAGCTCCCACGGCCCTCATCCACTTCCCTTGCCTTACAGGTCTGAGTAGTGTCTCTTCACCTTCGGAGCTGTCAGATGCCACTTTCTCTGTTACATCAGCCTACTCTAGTGCCCCGGATGGCAGTCCTCCTCCTGGTCCTCTGCCAGCCTCTGAGATTACTATGGAGGAGATGGTCCCAGGCCAGCTCTCCTCGGGTATACCAGAGGCCCCCTTGCTCCTCATGGACTTTGAGGCTACCAACCCCAAAGGGTCCCCACCCTCTCCTCCTGCCCTCCCGCCAGCCCCAGATGATGGGGCTGCTCCAGAAGACACCGACAGCCCACAGACTGTGGATGTGATCCCGGTACTGCTTATGTTGGTAGAGTTATGAGGGCTAGTGGGTACAGAGACAGAGTGAGGCAGACTATTCCATGAAGCAGAATCAGAGTTTTAAATCGCTTTAGGAAGAAGGGTCATTTACCCCCATTTTGGGACAGGCAAGGTAACCCTTTGCATAGCTCCTTTCAGATCCTGTGACTCAGTGGTCATAATACAGCAGAATGTAGGAATTCTGGAGAGTATCTTCACTTAGAGCTGGGCCTGTAGGGGTTACCTGTTGGTTCATAAAGGGACAAGGTTCTTGGGGGAACCAGAGTGATATCAGGTAGTGTGAGCAGAGGGGTTGGCAAGTAGAGGTAACAGGAAGTAATCTGAGGTGGGAAAGAGACTTGCACATGAGAAAAGCTAAGAAACTAGAAGTCTTATAGAATGAATGAGAAAAAGAGAAGGAATGAATTTTCAAGTTTATTTATGTTCTTCTCTGCTAGAACCTGAAGGCTATCTGCTTTATTATTTTTTGTTGTTTTTTGGTACGGGGATCAAACTTGGGTCCTTGGACTTGTGAGTCAGGCAGTGGAACCACTGAGCTAAATCCCTGGCCCCATATTTTTATTTTTTTTTTTTTAGGACTATCTGCTTTAGAAAGCCTAGAGTAATTACGTAGTAATCTAAGTACAAAAACTTAGAGAACTCCACAAAGGAGGCTGCATGAAATGTAGGAACAGGAAGTACCACAGGCTTCAGGCTGGAGTAAAGGACAGCCTAGAACAATTCATCAGTTGAAATGTGGCCAGCAAGGACTAAGCTGATTCTTGGGAGAGCTGAAGGGGGTTTGGGTTGTCACTCATGGCTAAGCTCAAGGGGAAATGTGCTGGTTGGCTGTCATGGGGCAAGCCCAGGTGGGACATTTGGCATTCAGCCTGGAAAGGTGGCAAGTCCTTCATTTGCTTCCCTCCTGAATCCCCATTTGAAGTATGTGCTTCCTACCCTGTGTTCCCCACATCTCAGCATGGAGGGCTGCACACTCCCCCCCGCCCCATTGGAAGCTGGCAAGAATAAATGAATAAATCAGGAACAGTGGTGAAACAGTCAGAGCTAGCAGGGGAGCAGTCCCTGAGGCTTCAGTATCTAGTAGTGAGAAGAGACCAGAGAGGGAGTGGACCCAGGTTAGAGCTTTGGCAGGGCAAAAACACCTGGCAGTGGGAGCCCATGAGGGCTTACACAGCTTCTTCCTTCATCCAGGTGGACATGATCTCACTGGCAAAGCAGATCATTGAAGCCACTCCAGAACGGATTAAACAAGAGGACTTCATGGGGCTACCTGAGGCTGGAGCCTCAATGCGGGAGCGGACAGGGGCTGTGGGGCTCAGTGAGACCATGTCCTGGCTGGCCAGCTACCTGGAGAATGTGGACCATTTTCCTAGTTCCGCCCCTCCCAGGTGACCAGCTCAGGACAAAGCCTCCAGATTCTTCAAAGGAAAATGGGAGGAGGGAGGAAGCAGGCTCCCCCACAGCCAAAGCACCATTCTGGTTGAGGCCCCAGTATTTTGAAAAGAGAATTGGACTGGCCGATGAACTCTGAAGCTACTCTCTCAAGACTCTGTTGCTGGGGTTCTTCACAGCCACCCATAGGTGGGACACAGGGAACCTCAGATGCCCCATAACATCCCTCCTCCCTGTCTCTCACAGTGAACTGCCCTTTGAGCGAGGTCGCCTGGCTGTCCCTCCAACACCTTCCTGGGCAGAGTTTCTCTCTGCATCCACCAGTGGCAAGATGGAAAGTGACTTTGCCCTGCTGACACTGTCAGATCATGAACAGCGGGAACTTTATGAGGCAGCCCGAGTCATCCAGACAGCCTTCCGAAAGTACAAGGTTAGGGGGCTATGGGTGTCAGAATAAGTGAGGCAGGGGAGACTCTAGGCTCCCAGGACATTTGGAGGAAGAACAGTTATCCAGACAAGCCTCAGACTGGAGGAAGACAGGCCCCCTGGGTAAGTAGAAGACAGGTCCACAATGTGCATTAGGTGGCCATGAGGTGCTGAGACTTTTCTCCCCCTCAGGGCCGGCGGCTGAAGGAGCAGCAGGAAGTAGCAGCAGCTGTGATCCAGCGCTGTTACCGGAAGTACAAGCAGGTGAGACTCTTCTCTCAAAAGCATGCAACAGCTGGACATTGTGATGCAATCCTGTAATCCCAGCACTTGGGAGGCTGAGGCATGAGGATCAAAGAGTTCGAGGCCAGCCTGGGCTACATAGTGAGTTCGAGGCCAGCCTGAACTACATAGCAAGACCTTGTCTCAACACCCCCCCACCCAAAAGCATACAACAAACCCACACCACACACACCCATTCTAATCCAGAGCACCCAGACTACTGCCAGAGCCTTAACTCCCCTTCTCTCTCCACAAGCTGACCTGGATTGCACTTAAGGTACCAGGCATGAGATCTGGGTGTGAGTTGTCTGTGCTGATTTAGCCTTTACATGAGTGTGGGTGAAGAGAAAGAGACCTGCATCAGCCTACCTTGGGGGTGATGCTCAGGGGCTTGAGTCTGTCCCTCCATTTCAGCCCCTGTCCCTCCTCCCCATTCCTGCAGTTTGCGCTCTATAAAAAGATGACCCAGGCGGCCATCCTGATCCAGAGCAAGTTCCGCAGCTACTATGAACAGAAGAGATTTCAGCAGAGCCGCCGAGCTGCTGTCCTCATCCAGCAGCATTACCGCTCTTACCGCCGACGCCCTGGGCCTCCCCACCGGCCCTCAGGGCCCCTGCCTCCTCGAAACAAGTATGGCCCCATCTCTGCAACCCTCTCTGCCTATCCTCCTCGGCCATGCCCACTCCCTGGTTCCTCATCACTTTACCTGCCCATGTTTCCCTGCGGGTTTCCCCGGGGGGCCGAGGGTATGGGATACTCGGGAGTTCTGTGAGGTGTCTCCATCTTTCTTCCACCAGAAGCTCCTTTCTCACTAAGAAGCAGGACCAGGCAGCCAGGAAAATCATGAGATTCCTGCGGCGCTGCCGACACAGGTACTCACCTGTCCCTTCCCTCACTGGATTTCTGCCTTGCCACCTGCCCTTATCTGACTCCTTCCTTGTCTCTGTAGGATGAGGGAACTGAAGCAGAACCAGGAGCTGGAAGGGCTTCCTCAGCCAGGACTGGCCACCTGACCAGTCTGCCACCCTTCTCACCACCCAGGGGCCCTTCTTGCAGTCTTAATAAGGAGAGTGTTGTCTGGGGCAGGGGGAGCCCCCTGTCGGCAGCTTTCCCCAAGCCCTCCGTAGGGGCCATAGCGCCCCATCCCTGCCCCTCCATCCCTCTTCTCCGGGTTGTGCCTCCTCTTGGTCCTAGGCTCCAGAAGATCCACGCCTCACGTACCTGCATCTTCAGCTGTGATCTACGGAGCCCTGCCTGCTCCTTATCCACACCCCCTCCCTGCCTGCACCCGACTCGTCCCTTCCTGACTTGCCTTATTTATTTGTTCGACGCGTCTCTGAATGTATCCGCCTCGGTCCCCACCTCTGCCTTCGCTGCTCGCCCTCATGTTTGGGGGCTGACCGTGCCCCACCCCGACTCCGCATATTTGCGTCTGTCCCCTCTGGCCCTGTCTTCCCGGGTCACCCCGACTCTGGCCACCCAACCCGGGGCCAAAAGGGAGGGGATGCGGAGAGGAACGCGCGTTGCGGAGTCCCGCCCGGCCCCGAGGGGAGGGGGCTTGTACATACTGTAACATACAGAGTATAGTGAAGAATCTATTTAAGGCGCTGCGGGGAGAGCTGCGCGGCCAGACGTGTGGTTCCCCGGCGCGGCGGGGCCTCCTGCCAGCTCCATGAGCACTTTCTACTTGTGCATGGGCTTGGTTTATACAAATTGCCATTAAAACATCGCTGCACCAGCCAGCCTCCGGCCTCTATCTGCAGGGGGCGGGGCGGGGCTCGCCGGCTTCCAGGAAGGAAGAGACGGGGACGCGCGCGCCGCTGACCTCGTGCCTGCGCCCCCGCTAAGGCGTGGTTTTCCGCCTCCGACGTGTTTCCCGCCTTTAAAGGCATTTCGCCCTTCCCTTTAAAACGCACCGCCCCCTCTCAGTCACTTCCAAGATGGCGGACCTACTGGGCTCCATCCTGAGCTCCATGGAGAAGCCACCCAGCCTCGGCGACCAGGAGACTCGGCGCAAGGCCCGAGGTGAGGACCCCAAATTCACAACCGCCTTTCTTCGCCCGGTTCTCAGGACCGCACTCTTCCCTCTTTGGACTATGCCGCCTCTTGTACCTTAAAAGACCCCTCACAGGCCCCTTTTGAGACCCTCACAGTGCCTAATAGGGATAGCGCCCCGCCTGCCGTTCTTAGCGGACGATGATTGGCTACATGAAGCTTAGCTCCAACCTCCTGCCTCTTGTTCCCTGGCCTTCCGCAGTCCTTGTTTCCAATTAGCCGACCGGACCGCCTGTCAGCTGTTGGTGAGCTCTGATTAGGAGGACGCCTCCAGTCCTGCCCCACCTTCCCTTCTTCCTATTGGAGGATGGCGTATGCTTCCATCTCGGCCCCCTCGCCCTCTCCAGCTCTATTCCGATTGGGTTCAGGACACGCTCATCCACAGTTCTTTCGCCACTATTGGCTATCTCAAAGCTCTACCTTCTAAGTGTTGTTGGACCTTCCACCTCATCCTCAGCACTTCCCATTGGTTGCTGAGTCTTCCGTGTCCATAAGCCCCTCCTCTTAGCCGTAGCCCTGCGCCGCCTTCTTCCCTCCAATAACCCTTTTCCTGTCTGTACCCTTAAATTCCGAGCGGGTCGTGACGTTGATTGGAGAGATGAGAATGCTCCGCCGGTCCTATTTGCCACAGTGTCCGAGCAGCCTCCTAGCAGGCTGGGTCGAGTTTGGTGGCCTGCTAGGGTGCGGCCCGGTGGGACGATAAAAGCCTCCCCTAAGTGCTCAAGAGCTGATGAAGATCTAAATATCGCCCCTTATTTACTCAACGCCTGCTAGGAACCAGGGTACCCCTCAAGAAGGCCACAGTCTAGGTCTAAGGCGCTTATTGAAGAAATGATCGCACAGGAGTGTGATAAGTTACTGTGTGAGAGAGAGGAGCAAAGTGTTAGAGGCAAAGTAAATTTGAAAATTCTGAGGAAGGAAGGGTCGTAATGGGAAGGGGAAGTTGGAATTATTTAATGCTCTGGTGACTGTGAAGGTGTTAGAACCACTGGCTGCAGTTGATAGACTAGGAAACGTCAATTTAGTCACTTGCCTGAGGTCACGTGAGTTTCAAACGAGGTAAAGCTTTCCCTCCCCATTTTCCTCCTTTTTTGAGACAGGCGGGACCCAAACTCGTGATCCTCCTGCCTCAGCCTCTCAGCCTCCTAGAGTGTTGCTATTACAAGCATCTCCTATTCCCAGCTAAGCCTACATTTTTCTCTCTCTTTTTTTTTATTTGGTACCGGGAAATTGAACCCAGGACCTGCGCTTGTGAGGCAGGAGGTGGAACCACTGAGCTAAATCCCCGGCCCGAAAGCCTTCATTCTTAACCATAATCTTATGCCACTTCTTCAGATGCAGAGAAAAAAAAATTAGAAAAAAAATCAATGGCCAAGACAGGGGGTAATGATAATAAGGTCAGAGAGATGAGAGCTTCTGTGGCACCAGAGGATGACTGGACACAGTTGAACAGAGTCCCTGCCCTCCAGTAACAAATAGTCTGGTAGGAAAGACAAAAGGCTAGAGCATGTTAATGCTCAGCACTTGGCTATAGTGAATGTCTGAACCAAATACACTTGGACCTCAGAGGAAAAGGTAACTGACTTATGGCCGAGATTGTTTGCAAGAGGAGGAAAAGCTTTCCAAGTGGAAGGAGCAACATATGCAAAGGCATGAAGTGATTAGAAAAGTGAGAAGAGGTTCAGTGCAGCTGGGAGGGATTTAGATCCTGTGGAAGAAGTAGGCCTTAAGGATAGAAAGGATTTGAAATGTCAGAAGAGAGAGGGGGCCATTTAGGCTGAGGAGCAAAAGTAGGAAGGGGTGCTTGCCCAAATCTCAAGAGGCAGTAAAATTCCATCATGGGGAAAACAGGCAAGAATAAAGGCTACAGGTTAGAAATGTGCTCTTCTTGCGGGTAGGGTATAATTCAGTGATGGAACTGGTTAGCATGCATGAGGCCCTGGGTTTGATCTCTAACATGACAAAAAATTAAAAAAAGCAATCCTCTCCTGTAGGGGTAGATGGGATCTGATTCTGTTGTAGAACCAGACTCTGAGGAACAGGAGGGATTAAGACTCCAGAATGGAGAGCTTGGTTGCCCAGGCTGGGCTCAAACCTGTGATCTTTCTGCCTCAGCCTCTGAGAGTGGTGGGATTACAGGCATACACCACTATACCTGGCTTGGAGACCTTTTATGTATTTATTTTTTGAGACAGAGACTCAGTTCTCACCATGTAGGTTGCCCTTGAACTCATTACATAGCCCAGGCTGGCCTCAAACTCACAGTGATCCACCTGCCTCAGCCTCCCGAGTGCTGGGATTACAGGTGTGTGCCACCACACCTGGCTGTAATTGGAGAGCTTTTTTTTTTTTTTTTTGGTACCAAGGATTGAACTCAGGTCCTTGCGCTTGCGCTGCAGGCAGCAAAACCACTGAGCTAAATCCCCAGCTTTGGTACCGAGGATCGAACTTGGGACCTTGTGCTTGCAAGACAGGCACCCGAACAACTGAGCTAAATCCCCGGCCCACTGGAAAGCTTCTTACAAGGGTGTTAGATTAGCCATTTCGGCAAGTCCTATCTGTAGAAGTGGGAAGTGGAGCGGGGTGGGGGGGTGAGGGGGTTATGAAATATAGGATGTTAGTTTCACCTTTCCCACATAGACAATGCAATGATAAAATCTGAGGTCATAGGACTTACTCTGGTCTCCTCACCACCTGCGCATTAAGTAAATGTTAATTGATCTCCCAGTGAGGTTGGTAAATGGAGGTTAAGCATGATTGTAATCTTTATCACACCCACTGAACTGTGAGCTCTTGAAGGGCAAAACTGTTTTAATCATCCTGGTACTCCAGGGCCCAGCACAGTGCCCAGTCTGTAATAAGCATCAGTAAATGCTTGGTGAATAAAAAGTAATGCTACCTTCCCAACCTGACACCTTCCAGTGGACACCGGACTTCCTTTGAAGCCTTCTTTCCTTCCCACCTAGCCCCAGTTTCATGCTGCCATTTCTCACCTCCAGAGCAGGCTACCCGTCTGAAGAAACTACAAGAGCAAGAGAAACAACAGAAAGTGGAATTTCGTAAAAGGGTGAGTACCTAGAAAGATCAAAGACTGTCTCAGAAGGACTTCCAATAAGTTTGAGTTGGAAGGTTGAGGAGTCAGTTGTACTGAAAATGTCTAAAAGGAGGTGAAGCCTAAATGCCAGTCTCACGATGGCTGGGGAAGATGTGGGGAGGCATAGAAAGGCCATTGGCCCAGTTGGAAAGAGGGATATTTGGGTGGAACTATCATTTCATATCTTCTTCCCTTTCCTTCTCCTAAGATGGAGAAAGAGGTGTCAGATTTCATCCAAGACAGTGGGCAGATCAAGAAAAAGTTTCAGCCTATGAACAAGATAGAGAGGAGCATACTGTGAGTGTCTCAGGGCTGGGGAGCATGAAAGGGGCAGCAGGGGACCCTTCTAGAGGAGATCACTGGGCTTCCTTATGGCTCAACACACTCTCTTCTGCCATCCTTTCTCAGACATGATGTAGTGGAAGTGGCTGGCCTGACATCCTTCTCCTTTGGGGAAGATGATGACTGTCGCTACGTCATGATCTTCAAAAAGGTAAAAAGCCAGGTGTAGTGGTGCACTCCTGTGATCCCAGCACTCCGGAGGCTGAGTCAGGAGGATCACCACAAGTTTGAGGCCAGCCTGGGCTACACAGTGAGTTCAAGGCCAGCCTGAACTGCATAGCGAGACCCTATCTCAAAAAAAAAAAGACTGAACTCCTGAGTTCGCCACTCTCTCTCCCCTTTTCAGCCTATCCCTTCACCTGCGGGAGAGGAAGGAGATTATGGATTTATATGGACCCCTGACTCCATCATTTCCTTCTTCTCCAGGAGTTTGCACCCTCGGATGAAGAGCTGGAATCCTACCGCCATGGAGAAGAGTGGGATCCCCAGAAGGCTGAGGAGAAGCGGAAGCTAAAGGTGAGCTGTGCCTGACAATCCCTAGGGCCCTACAGCCCCCACCAACACCTGGAAGGGCTCAGAGTCAGGCCCCTGACCACCAGTGCCCTATCTGTGCCCCTAGGAGCTGGCCCAGCAGCAGGAGGAGGAGGCGGCCCAGCAGGGACCAGTGGTGGTAAGCCCTGCCAGTGACTACAAGGACAAGTATAGCCACCTCATTGGCAAGGGAGCAGCCAAGGATGCAGCCCACATGTTAGAGGCCAATAAGACCTATGGCTGTGGTAAGCCATGGTGGGAGCTGCGGGAGGCCTGGGGAGAGGTACAGGATGGGGGAAGTGAGCAGAGGCTAAGGCCCTGCCCCCTGCCCCCTGCCCCCAGTGCCCGTGGCCAACAAGAGGGACACACGTTCCATTGAAGAGGCCATGAATGAGATCCGAGCCAAGAAGCGTCTGCGGCAGAGCGGGGAAGAGTTGCCACCTACCTCCTAGGAGCCCCACCCAGCTCCCTTTGACCTCTTGGGGCAGGGCAGGGAGGGACAAGGCTGCTGCTATTAAGACCCATCCTGGAGCCCCACCTCTGGAACCTTCTGCCAGCTGTCACTTAGGCTGGGGGGAGCAGGTGTTTGTCACTGTCGGAGCTTGGATATGTATGTGCAGGATGTGTGTGTGTGTGTGTGTAAAAGTGTGAATGCACAGGTGAATATTTAATCTGTATTATTCTCTGTTCTCCTTGGAACTTTCTTCCCCATGGGGCTGGTTACTTTACATTCAATAAACACTGTTTGACCCAACATCCTAGTTTGTATATAGAAAAATAGGCCTTAGAGCCACTGGCAGAAAAGAGAAATAATGTTGTTGAACAGTATAAAACTGCTATTTGTGTGAATCAAAAGTAACCAATTATTGGCATTGGGACTTACTAGATAGTGCTGTTTGTTGGTACTGGGTATTAAACAGGGCCTGGACACTAGGTTACATTCCCAGACCTTATTGTTTGAGACAGGGTCTTGCTAAGTTGACCAAGCTAGGTTCCAACTTGTGATTCTCCTGCCTTAGCCTCCCAGAATGCTGGGATTACAGGCATGTGCTACCACATCTAATTTAAATACAGTATTTTAAAAACAGAGTTGCTGGAGTCAAATGGCCTGGCTTTGGATCCTGGCTCTTTCCGTTTGCTAACTCTGCTATAGTGGGTAAGATATTTTTTAACTTTTTGTGCCTCAGTTTCCTCACCCATACAATAGAGATAATGGTAACTGACAGGATAGCTTCTAAGACTGCAAAGCTCAATACATATCAATAAGGACACCTCCAGATCCTTGTAGGCCCTGTAGAAGCAGTAGCTGTTCCCCTTACTCATCCTCATAAAGCACTCAGGCTGGCTGTGACTTTTATTCCACAGTGCACTCAGGCTATTTATTTCAACTCAGTCGCAAGCCTGCCCCAGCTTCCCCCTCATGATGGCAGGATCCTTGGTCCAGTTATACTCATTTCTGTCCTTTTCTGGAGCTAGTTTTTTGCTCTGTCAGCACTCTCCAGCTCCATTTCACATGTACCTGTTTCCCCTAGCCACCTTCCAATGTGAACTATTATTTAGATCCACTCCCCTCTACCTTCCTGATAGTCCCTCATTTCCTCCTTGTTCTAGGTTTATACATATATGTTCTCTGCCTCTCTTTCCCCTACCTGTCCACCTCCCTTCCACAGAGGAGCAATCCATGGTCTTATTTGGCACCATTTTTATTTCAAGAAGAGTTCACAGGCTTGGGTCTGTCCTGTCAGGTCTTGGGGCCTCCAGCTTCTCACTTGGCCTTCGGGTTACGGAACTTGCGTCCAGCAAAGACAGCCTTGTCCCCAAGAGCCTCTTCAATCCTAGAATCCAAATAAAGTCACAGTTGCTGCCTTTTAGGCCAGCAGTGCTCAGCTCCCCAATGCCCAGGCTACTGTACCCTCTGTACCTCATGAGTTGGTTGTATTTGGCCAGACGCTCTGAGCGGCAAGGGGCACCAGTCTTGATCTGAGATAGGAAGAGGGATTTGGGTGAGACTAAAGAGATTGGGCCTGCCTGGCCCCAAGGGAGCAGCCTGTGGTGGCATTCAACTTGGGCAAGAAGCTGAGGACCCCCAAGAAAACCTGGTCAGAAGGTTAGCAGAGGAAGCCATGAGTACCTGTCCTGTGCAGAGTCCCACCACGAGATCAGCAATGAACGTGTCCTCAGTCTCCCCAGAGCGGTGGCTCACCATCACCCCCCAGCCATTAGACTGAGCCAGTTTGCAGCTGAATAGAGAAGACGTTTAATGAGGCCTTGTGGGATCTTCTCAGTGGAAAAGCCAGAGGCTGGTTAGGACTTTTCCTTTCTGTATTGGGTAGTAGGCACTTTGCAGTGAAGGCAGTAACTAAGTTCTTTGGTAAGTAAGAGATAAGAGATTTCTGATCTTGAATTGGGGGCTCCTGAGATGCTGGCGGGAATTGCAGAATCTAGGGGAAAGGAATAGCGTAGGCTGGGGGTGGAGAACAGTAGGGCCATAATGGCAAAGCTCTTGGAGTCAGGCCAAGGTCTTGAGGTCAAGAGGGTGTGGGTGGATCAGGTGCCACAAGAAAGGTAAACTTGGAGTTAGTGTGCAAGACTAGCTGGAGTGGGCAGAGCTGGGCTACAGATGGCTGTGGTGAGCCCAACTCAGGAGGTACTCACGCCTGTATGGATTCAGTCACTGAGCCAATCTGGTTCACCTTCAACAGTAGGCAGTTGCAGGCCTTCTTCTCAACAGCTTGTGCAATTCTCTTTGGGTTGGTGACTGTGAGGTCATCCCCTACGATCTGAATGTCCACCCCCGAGAGGAAAGAGGTCCATGTGCCCCAGTCATCCTGGTCAAAGGGGTCCTCAATGGAGACCACTGGTGGAGGTTGGGGTACAGTCAGGGTTATAATCCCAAGCAGCCTCAGAGGGGTGACAGGTAATGAAGTTTGGATGGGGACTGCAATGGGGCTGAGGATAGGAAGGACCCAAGTCACAAGAAAGGGCCCAAAAATCAGTGTGTTAGGCAGTTACAGAGAACTTGAGCAGGAACACTGAAACAACTGAGTCTCACCAGGATAGTTCTTGATGAAATTCTTATACAGTTCTCCAAGCTTCTCCCCAGTGATGTGCCTGGCAGGATCATCAAGTGACTTGAAGTCAAGATCGTACTTCCCATTGCGATAGAATTCAGATGCTGCCACATCCATGCCAATCACCACCTTGTCTGGGTATCCAGCTGCCTGGATAGCTGTCTTCAGCAGCTCCAGGGCTGGAAGAGGATCAGGAGAGGACCTGAGACTCCAGTAGCCCCTGTCTCTGTGGCCCATCCTCCCACCCAGAGAATCTGCACCCCACAGTGCTCAGCACTGACCTTCATTGTTCTCCAGGATGTTGGGTGCGAAGCCACCCTCATCCCCCACATTGGTGGCATCTTTCCCATACTTGGCCTTGATGACCCCTTTGAGGTGGTGGTAGACCTCAGCACCGATACGCATGGCTTCCTTGAAGGAGTTGGCTCCTACAGGCAGAATCATGAACTCCTGCATGGCCAGCTTGTTTCCAGCATGGGAGCCCCCATTGATCACGTTGAAGGCCTGAGACAGGGAGAAGGTGCTCAGACCTGGGCTGAGGAGTGAGGGACAAAGAAGGAATGGAAACTGGAACGCTAACCTTCATACCCAAGCCCAGGTCTAAGTGCCCTCTCCATCTCAACTAAGTGGTCTAGGGTGAGTAATTTTACCCCCAAAACCTTTTTCCTTATTTCTATAAAATAGAGATATTTCCTGCCTACTTCCCTGTTGGATCTTCTGCTAAAAGTCAGAGAAAGTAAATATAAAGTTCTTAGCTTTTATCTGGAATACAATAGCTTAACACTTTTACGGCACTGTTAGAAATGCTTTACATAAATGAGCTCATTTCCTTCTTTTGGGGAGTACCGGGGATCAAACTCAGGACCTTGCGCTTGCCAGGGTGGCTCAGCGCCACTGAGCTACATCCCCAGCCCCAAAGTTACAGAATTTGAAATATTTTTTTTCCCTCAGTACTGGGGATCGAACTCAAGACCTTGCACTTGCCAGGCAGGCAAGGTGCCATTGAGCTACTATCCCTGGCCCCATTTCATTCTTAAAACATCTCTATTAACTGGGTACTATGATTACTCCCATTTACAGATGAGGAAACCAAGGCACGGAGAGGTCAACTTGCCTATGGCCACACAACTAGTAATCAGGGAAGGCCAGGAACTGAAACCAGCAGTTCATCTCTAGAATCCAGGTTATTACACAATTTTCCTAGTAAGAAACGATAAGTGGTAACCTTCTTATTGAGATTAAATTCAAAGAGCTTCCATTAAGAGGGCACTGGTTTAATAAGGACTTGAGAAGATACAAAGAAGTGCCAAGATCCTTGCCATCAATCTGATTTGAGGGGTGGGATGCAGGAGCAGAATGAGGTTGGAGTTAGCAGCCTGGTATTGGAATGTGAAGGAAGCCAGTTACATAGCCAGGGAAGGAAGCACGGAGAAGCTTAGGGAAAGTTTGGATTATGGGAAAGAGGGAGGGGCCAGACTGCAGCAGGAGAGATTCCATTTCAGGAAACCCCTTCCTTGGAGCTGGGTCTGAAAGGAAGATTTTCCAGGGGCTGGTTTAGCACCCATGGGTGGCTGGGGGCAGCTATGTCATTCAGGATCTGGCAGGGCCAGCCACACTCACAGGCACTGGGAGTATGAGCTCAGGATTCCCAGCAAGATCTGCAATGTGTCGGTAGAGCGGGACTCCCTTCTCAGCTGCTCCTGCCTTACACACTGCCAAGGACACGCCCAGGATGGCATTGGCCCCAAACTTGGCTAGAAGGAGGAAAGTGGGAAGAAAGGGTGAGGGCTTCTCTTACAAGGTTTAGGGTTATTTCCTTGAATATCCCTTTTGGTTACTTCAAGAAGAATTCAAAGCTCCAAACCACTGAGCATTAAGAGTTTTAACAGATCTCTCCCCAGCAGTTTGAAGAGCTCTGGGAGTCCCCACCCCAGGGAGATGTGTCAGCTTCACATCTGTGTCCACAGCTAGCCCAAGCCTGGCAGAGGGCAGGCATCAGGAAATGCCTGTGGAATGAATAAAAAGCTATCCAGCTATGGTGTGCCCCAAAATGTGGAACAAAGAAACAACCCAGCCAGACCTCAGCCTCCATCATCTCTCTCTACCCCTCGGACACTCCACTCCTTCCCCACTTCTGGCCTCTGGCCCTTCACTCACACTTATTCTCGGTCCCGTCCAGTTCAATCATAAATTTATCAACTTTTTCTTGATCCACAACGCTTAGTTTCTGGAAGGACAGGTTTGGAGGGAGGTGTCAGATTTCTCAGGAGTTGGCTTGTGTGAAAATATTTGGGGAAAAAAAGGCGACCTGGGGAGAGGGGACTGCTCTGGGTGAGGTACACACAGAGAGGAAGGAAAGGGGAACTAACTCTTCCACTTGCCTTTTCCAACAAAGCAGGGGCCAGAGTCTTGTTGATGTGCTCCACAGCCTTCAGCACTCCTAGAAAGTCAGGGGAGTGGGTTTAGATTTCCAAGTCCATCGGGTCTCTCCCCATGACCCCAGCTCTTCAATGGCTTTGGGTTCCAGTCTTCTACCTGCAGGCACATGTCCTGAAACCACCCACACAGGATCCTTCTTGTTGGTCTTTCTCACCTTTCCCCAGGTAGCGGGATTTGTCTCCATCTCTTAGTTCTAGAGCTTCATAAATACCCGTGGAAGCTCCACTAGGCACAGCTGCTCGGAATCGGCCTGGAAGAAATGGAAGATCACAGAAAGCCCCCACTCTCACCCTGCAAAGGCTGAAGTCTCCCTGAGTCCAGGGATAGAAGCCAGTGCAGAGAGAATCAGCTTCTCCCAACTCCAGAACCAGGTTGGAAGAGGGCCAGGAGGAAGTATGGGGAAGGGAACCTCAGAGAAAGGACAGGATGTGCCACAGAACTCAAAGGCATAGGCCAGGTGAGGTTGGCAACTCTGAAGCAAATTGATTCAGTGGGTCTGTGTTACCCTTGGCTGTGTGCAGGTCCACCTCCACAGTGGGGTTGCCCCTGGAGTCCAGGATTTCTCGGGCAAAGATTTTCTGCATGGCCATGGCTGCAGGAGATGAGTTGGAGTGAGTGTGGACACTTGATCCCTGAAGGAACTAGAAATCCCTTGCCCTTTAAGAGTCTTCCCCCCGCTAAGAAGGCAGGTGCTAGAGCTAAAAATACTCTTAGAAAGGTCAGACCAAAGAGGCAGGCACAGCCCCCTCCCCCACTCAGAACAGCTCCTATTCCTCATTCCCATCCTAAGAATTCAGGGGCCTCTGCCTTATAACTCTTTGGATCCCATCACTCCCCAAATCCTTACCTCCCCCAAAGCTGCACTTATGCCTTCTTCTTCCATCCTTTTGGTCAAATTGTTTCTTCTCCACGCCTTTCTAGCCCTAAGCTCCTCTCTGGTTCTCATTTTCCTATTCCTCAAATCCTACTGGGTCCCAAATTCCTTACCTGGCTCCAATCCTATCCTTCTCTATCCACCTCTGCCTCTCCCCAAAGCCTCCTTTCCTTAGGTACTCCCAGTGTTTGCCATCCTGCTTGCTCTAGCCTAGCCACTCTGTTTCAAGAACTCTCACTCCCACGATGAAAAAAAGTTGCAATTTCCCGTTTTCTCTAAGCCAGCATCACCCACACCTCTAGCCCCTGTGGCTGAAAGTTTTACCAGATCTGGGATGTCTTCCCTGGAGCCTTGGATGGAGCTCTGAGTCTAGGTGGCAGCCGGGACAGTGTCAGCTCATCCCCTTTCAGGCTGGGCATTTATCCCTAGGTGGCCTGTCCCCCAGCCAGCCCCGCCTCTCACTCTAACCTTCCCCTTCCACACCGGGCTGGCAGCCAAGTGCCCACTACAACCTAGAGTAGAACCCCCTCTCCAAAGGTTAATGACTAGCCCCTCACACTTTCTCTGTCTCCCAATAAAAGTTCCTACTTCAAATTCCACCCCTTGGGAGAAGGGAAGAGGCTTCAGATTGGGGGCTCTCTCCCCTCCCCAGGATTATATTCCCCCTTTGCAAAGGTTAAAGAGGAACTAATGCCCTTTAGGAAAGGCCAGAGGTAACCTGAGCTCTGCAGGGCTGGGGAGGGGGCCTGGAAGAGGGGCTGCAGGATTGACATCCACACATACTCAGCTCACTCCCTGTGCCCTCCGTGGGGGAAGGGACCAGGATTCTGGGGGAGCTCTGGGGTGTAAAACTGAACCCCCACATACACACATCCAAAAGGCGAGAGGACCTCACCTCTCAGGGTCCTCATAACGGCCACCTCTCATCCTACTCTCCTGGCCAGCAGGGCGGGTGGTGGGACCAATTTAGACAGGCCGGCTCAGCTGGCGCCACGCCCGACTGATAGCGCTGGAACAGCACTTGTGGCCCAGCGTGGAGCCTATCAGTCTGGAGCCTATTTCCCCACCGACTGTAAGCGCTTCTCCGCGTGGCCCCTGCTCGTCAATGAATAGTGTAGACTCAGGAATGAAACAAAATGAATGGATGGGAAGAAGGGGTGGCCCTTTGTAAGCGTCTGGATCCTGGGGCCGGTCCCTCCATCTGCTTGCAGCATTGCAGGAAAGGTTATCTACATTTGGTAACTCTCCGCCTGACGGGTCTGGGGGCAGTGTGTGGGATCTGCCCCAAGTCCTGCTGCAGCTTGGGCCGGCCGACGGGCCGGGATCTCGGGGCACCTCGGCTCTTCAACCCAATTTAGAGGCCCCTCTCGCCGGCACCAGAGGGCCCAGCACCCGGTGACTCACACCCCGCCCCCCCCCCGGCCCTCTCGGAGCTCTACCCGCCCCGCCTCCCTGCCCCCCCCCCGCGCCCCATCTCCCCTCTCGCCTGTCCCCCTTATCTCTGGCAGCTCCCTCAGGGATTTTTCCACTCTCTGGGGTGGGGAATGCGCAGGCCAGAGGTCAGGAGAGGGCGGGCGGGGAGCACCGCCACGTGCCCGAGTGCGGCCCCGCCCGAGCCCGCCAGTGACTCAGCCACGCGGCTCTCCAGGAACACCGGCTCGGGGGTCGTCGGGGCCCAGGGTGGACACCAGGGAACCGCGCCCCGGTTGGGAGGAAGAGATTGAAACGAGGCCCTATCCCGCGCGCCTGGGAGGCTCTGTGTGACCCCGGCGCCCCTCCCCCGAGGGACCGGAAGCGGCCCAGCCTCTCGGCGGCGAGGGTCTTGGGGGATGGTTCACAGAAGCCCGCCGGCCGTAGCTGCTGATCCTCTTGCCGTGGGGCGGCGAGTGAACTGATAGTATATAAGGCTTTACCATGTTTTACTGGGAAAGAGAAAAACCCAATGGCACAAAGAGGGACTTTCCCCTTCTTCAAAAGTTGCCAACCTTGAAAGTTTAGTATTCTTCCGCTTTGAAAAATTAGTCCCGCCCGCCTCGGGCGCCGGGGCTTGACCTTTGTCGAGATGGGCCAAGGGGCGCTACCGGTGACCCAAGCTGCTGGCTCGAGGACGGGCAGGGCTGGGGCTCGGGGCGAGGCCTTCGGCTACAGCCAGTCCAGGGAAAGGCTAATGCCCTTAAGTGGAGATGTGCTCGAAAGAGGCCGACCTGTGCGCCCCAGGCAGACGCGGGGGACAGGTGCCCCGGGTCGGTGCTTTAGGCCTGAAAACAGGCAAGATACTTTGTCAAATCCCCCTTTACTCTTATTGCTTAAATAAGTAAAATTAATAGTGTTGAGGCGGCAGCGCGCACGCCAGCGACCCCGCTCCTTCCGCTTTGGCGGGAGACAAGCTCTTGATGCGCCCGCCTTTCCAGGAGAGCCCAAATCAGTCCGGCCAGGCGCGCGCCCGAGCGCCCAAAGCCCGAGGCCACCCCAGCCGCCCCGCGCGCTGGCCCTCCCGGCGCACGCGCACGCGCAAGCGCCGCAGCCGACTGCCGTTCCTTCCCTCCGGCGGAGGTGGGGGAAGAAGTCATTCCGTTTAACCCTGGGTTCCCCGAACTCTTTTTAATTTGGTTAATTTGCATCTCGTTAATTCGTTCTTTTTCCTTCCTCCCGCTCACTCCCTTTCCCTGTACCAAGTCTGGTTTGTAAAGTGTGAGGAAGTGGGCGAACCCTAACCATAGCCTCTCCTCCTCCAGCCCCCGAGGCTTTTACTTTGCTTTCCATCGAACGCTGCAAATTTTGCAATAGGGGGAGGGATTTTTAAAATTTTATTTGCAAAGTTCGGTGTCTGGGCAGAGAGGGGGAGAGGGAGGGAGGGAATGAGAAGGCCCCGCCCCTACCTCCTTTTGCAAATAAAAATCGGGGGGGGGGAGCAGGAAGTGGCGGTGCGAGGGCTGCTGCACAGCTAGCACACCCGAGGTCCGGACGGCAGCGCGTGCCCCGAGCTCTCCGCCTATCCCCGCCCGCCTGCCCGAGCCCAGCCCGCGGCCCCAAGCAGCAGTGCCGACAGCAGCCCCAGCAGCAACGCCATGGCCGGGTGGAACGCCTACATCGACAACCTCATGGCGGACGGGACCTGTCAGGACGCGGCCATCGTGGGCTACAAGGACTCGCCTTCCGTGTGGGCCGCCGTCCCCGGGAAAACCTTCGCCAACGTCACGGTACTGAAAGGCTTGCGCGGTCCCAGGCACTGGCCGGCCTTGGACTCTGAGGGTGGGGGCAGGCGCGGTCTACGGAGGCCAGGGAGAGGCCAAGACTTCTGGGTTCCTGCCCTGGAAGCGGCGCGAATGGCGCTTGCACGTGAGCGGGTCGCTCTGCTGCCTCCAAGTCTTAACGACCCTGGCGGCGGCGCCCATCCAGCCAGTCGCCCCGCTTTCTGCGACGGGGCGTTACATCCGGGGCATAGGGCGGGGAGGGGCGCGCCGCCCGGTGCGGTGGCCCACTTCCGCCTCCCTCAGGGCGGGGCGGACACCCGCTGCAATTTTTAACTAGGAATTGTGATTGAGAAGGGACTTGGGAACACCTGGCCCCCCTCAAGTCAGCCGTCTTGCGCCCTTTTCCACCATTGTTCTCCCAAATGCGGGTGGGAGTCCTAGGCGCTTGGGGTTGATCGCTGTGCCTGTCCGCCGTGGACTGCCTGCTCCTCCCAACTCCGTTAGAGAGGGCGAGGCCACCACACACACCCCCAACTCGGCACGTCGGCTTCAACATTCCTGTGAAGCCAATCCCGGAAGTACCCGTACCCTCGCCCTCCCTTATGGCGGGGCCTGGAGCAGGGGAACTTTGTGAGAACTTCTGAGTTAGTGTAAGTGACGGAATGAGGGAAGACTGCTGCTGTCCCTACAATCACCTCCCCTGGCCACACTGCCCGGAAGTGGGGAGGGGTAGCGGAAGTTCGAAAGGGGGGAAGGGGATTTCCGGGCGGGAGGGGACCGGATATGGAGATTTGGGGTGTAAGGGGGAGGGGGAGAAAGTTTCCCTGGGGCAGCTAGACCCCAGAGCTGGTTTACCCGGTTTAGCTCCCACCTCCTACAAGTTTTCCAACTTTCCCGGAAAGCGTCCAGGGGTCTGCTTCCTCATCTTGAGATAATACACACTTGGACTTACACTCTAGGTTACATGGAGACCCAGGCGTCCGGGCCCGTAACAACTCCTGCAGAACCTTTGACCAAATAAGGGCAAAGTTGCTTCTCCTCCCTTGCCCGCCCCCTCCCTTTCTCTCTCTGCTTCTGCTTTTCCTGAAGGAGACTTCTGAGCATCCAGAGGCTCCCCACTGTCCTCACTGGCTTTTGGTCCCGTTTTCCTGGGTTTGCTTTCCCTATTGAGATCTGAGTGCCTGGAAGAATATTATCATTTCCTCCCTGGTCCCATTTACAAGACTTGAAGATCATGATTATCTTCTGCACTAACTTCCCACAGTACTTTATTAAATTTCACCGATGTATACAAAACCCTCACCTCTAAAGTTTTAGCTCTAGATAAGTGGAAAACAGGTGTGTTCTTGGAGAACAAGGTGGGAACTTTGTTTGGTGCACTGACTTGGGTGCTTGATTCATCTTCCAGCCAGCTGAAGTCGGTGTCCTGGTTGGAAAAGACCGGTCAAGTTTTTTTGTAAATGGGCTGACACTTGGGGGCCAGAAATGTTCTGTGATCCGGGACTCACTGCTACTGGATGGGGAATTTACCATGGATCTTCGTACCAAGAGCACTGGTGGAGCCCCTACGTTCAACATCTCTGTTACCATGACTGCCAAGAGTGAGTTTCTGAGTTTTACCCCTCTTCTAGCTCTTGAGTTCCCCTATGTACTTACATTTTCAATCTTCTGGGGTTTGTGTGTGTACGTATTTCTTCAGTATGAAAGGGATCAGACCAGCATTCTGCTGGGTGCTGAAACCTGTAGTTCTTAGTTCCCCATCTTGTAATATAAAGAAGTTGAACTGCAATACTTCTTAAATTACTCCTGCCTTGATATTTTTCAGATTAGAAATCCTGTTTTCTTAGAGATTGTTGGGATCCTAAATCAGTGTTTGGCTCTGATCTTTTGAGGGTTTTTTGTTAAAACTTGAGGTGAGGTGGCAAGCTCATTCATAGCTATTTCTAGCCTGAGCATGTGAATCTAGTATATGAGCCTTTGACTCCTGAATTTTAGCTTGTTCCCCTCTAGCTTTTAAGCCTGAGTTTCCCCTTTTGAAAAGCTCTATTGTTTCAGGGTGACTGACAGCCTGCCTGTGTGTGGGGGGTTGGGAAGGATGAGGTTGGGTTACAGCCCCCAGGGCTGGACAGCTGTCCAACAGCTGGCAGGGGGTGGATTTGTGACACCTGGGTCCTAGCCTTCTTTCTCTTTCCTCCAGCGCTAGTCCTGCTGATGGGCAAAGAAGGTGTCCATGGTGGTACAGTCAACAAGAAATGTTATGAAATGGCTACCCACCTGCGGCGTGCCCAGTACTGACCTCATCTGTCCCTTCCCACCATTCCCTGACCGCTTTTGCACCCGCCCCCTTTCGCGTACACCATTTTTATTTTGGGGGCCATTACCCCATATCCTTTATTGCTGCCAAAACCACATGGGCTGGGGGCTGGGGCTGGATGGACAGATACCTCCCCCTACCCATCCCCCTCCTGTGTGTGGTTGGAAAACTTTGGGGGTTTTTTTGGTGTTTTTTTTTGTTTTTTTTCTGAATAAAAACAGATTCTAACAAGGTGCTGTGTTGTTTGAGCTTGGGTGTCAGAACGGGGGACAGGCACTTTGACCTGCCTTTAATTCTGGCCTTGAGTTGGGAGCAGGAATGTTTAGGCACCAAGTCCAGATGTTTGAGCGTCTTACCTCCATGTCCCGGGATGAACCCTCCTGAACTCCCATTTTCCTGCTCTCTCCATTCCTATGTCCAGGACTAAGCTCAGGTGGCCTGGCTCCTTCATGGTGGTACTTCCCAGCCTAGGTCCTCCTCAAGTGTGCTAGTCAAATTGGTAGGTAATGGAATAGAGCCATTCAGACCAGAGAATGGGTCCAAGCCTGTGGGTAAGGCAGGACCAGTTGAGTCATCCTCATGCGGAGGTGGGGCTCTCCCTGAGTCACAGCAAATGTCTCTTGGGGCTGTCCCCAAGACTACAGGTTAGTCTCCCAGTGCTCCCGTTTGTGGCAGAAAAAAAGGGTCATGTTCCCAAAGGATATGTTCACCTGTTTGAAAATGACCTTACCCTTTCTCAGTCCACAAAAACAAGTTTATTAACCCAAGAAATAACCATCAGTCCCTTTGCCTATTCCCCCAACTCCTTCAAAAGGATGGGGCTGGGTAAGGGAGAAACCTGGGATGGAAATATTCCCTTCCTCTCAGATCAGAAGACTTGAGGGAGGAAGGCCTGTGCAAATTAACAGAGGTTCTGGGTGTGGGAGCCTTAAACTAGGATGGCAGGTAAAGAGGAAGAGGAGGAAGGAGAGGGTGGGGGATCTGCTGAGGGCCCAGGAAAAATAAGGGGGGCTGGGGCTAAGGAGCCAAAGGAAGTAGGAAGAGTAGGGCTGGAGCCCAGGAGTGGCATCCGTTCTGAGGCCAGATGGTCCCTTGGCTCCCCTTCCTCATCACCCTCTTGCCCCTGAGTTTCTTCCTCCTCCTCGTCCTCAGGACCCTGGTGGACAGGCTGCTTGCAGATGGGGCAAGTCTTCCGGGTCTGAGTAAGCCAGGGGTCCACACAACGGCTGTGATAGGCTGCAAAGAAGAATGAGGTGAAGTACCTGGTGCCTGTTGGTGGGGTTAGGGCATGGGCACAGGCAGTGAAGGCCTCACCATGAGCACAGGGGAGGACTCGAAGCTTGTCCCCATCCTCATACTCGTCTAGGCAGATGGCACAGACATCATATTGGTCTCCTAGGGAAGAAAGTAGTACTTTGCTGAGCTATTCTGAACCAGGGCCCCCAAGAACTCACCCTGGAAGGCTGTGATAAAACTAAGTCCTACAAAAATTATTTTCCCTGGTTCTACAGAGCCATAGAGAAGCTAAGACTGGGGGAGGTAAGACCAGGCAGAACATGCAAGAACTTGGGGATGGAGGGGAAACCTGGGGCTGGAAGGGACAACTACAGAGCAGAGGTAACAAGGGAAGTGGGTTTTGGGGGAGGAGGTTTGAGGGTGAGAGACAATGGGAGGAGCGGAAATGGGGAGGCAAGGCTTCTGGTATAGCCTTATATGGGCACTGGAGGCTCCAAGGTCTGAAAACTCAGCTCCCTCTTACCTGTTTCTTCCTTCTCAATCCTCCTCATTCTTTCCATTTTTCTGCTCTCTTCATTTCCTCCCTTATACTAAAGGTGTACCATTTCTCCCACCTACTTGACTTAGTCATCTTTGCTTCCCATATCCTGCTCAATCTCCTCTCCTGTCCTCATTGGACATGTGGGTAAAAAGAAGAAAAGGTGGCTTCTCAGGCTGAAACCCTCTCAGTCCCTGTCTGTACTACTATGTCCTGGGCTCAGACTCCTTCAGAGCCAGGTAAGCTGTGGGAAAGACTCTTCCCCTCTTATGTTCTCACCCTTCTGATAGTCATGAGTAGGAATCTGTTTCAGTTGCTCTTTGGTAAGTCGATTCCGCTGGAGCCGTTTCCTGTGCTGGATACAACGAACTACCTAGGAGGAGGGGCGAGTGGATAGATCAGGCTTAGGGAAGAAAACTGGGCAATCTGGCACAGTGATTAGAAACAAGTGCCCAAACTGCAAGCCAGAACCCACTTATCCCAAAGTGCCAACAATGCAATTAAACCCAAATATTGAATTAGTTTTGAAAAAAAACAACTCAAAAATTAACATCTGTCTTAAAATTAAAAGCAAAACAATACACATGCCAGAGGTTGACCACCACTGATCTGGCACATACCATCCCCCCTCCCATCTCCAGATTCAGTATGGCCTTATAAGCACTGGTTCTTCCCCCAAGCTTCCCTGAGTTACCCACCATTACTGCTCCCATGGCCAAAACCAGTAGTCCTACAATCCCAGAGAAAGGAATGAGGTAATAGCCCAGGGGGAAGCTGTTGTCTGGAACCAGAAGCACCCGAGCCCTGAGGAAAGAAGATCAATCTTAAGAGTCAAGAAAACAAAAATTTGGCCGGGGATTTAGTTCAGTGGTTCTGTCCCCTTGCCCCCGAAAGTGCAAGGACCTGAATTCGATCCCCAGTACCAAAAAAAAAAAAACTTTCAAGGAAGAGGGACAAGGTAACTGGGTCTGAATAGGACCCATGGGTAGGGAAGAGAGTGGGAAGAAAGTCAACAGGTTGGGCCAGGGATGTAGCTCAGTGGTACCGCACCTGCCTGGCAAGTGCAAGGTCTTGAGTTCAATCCCTGGTACCAGAAGAAAGAAAGGAAAAAAAAGTCAACACATAAGGGAGGAAGGATCTGAGACTGAGTGGGGCAATGGGGCCTGGGCTCCATGTTAGCATGGAGCTGCTGAAGGAAAAGTTGGAAGGGGTCGCATGTCCTACCCCTTCTCGTAGACAAAGAGGGCACGCAGGTACTCAGCACTCCTCTCTCCAATAAACACAGACGGGATCCAGATCTGCTGCTGGATTTCCTCTGCAAGGATCAGGGGATTACACTATGAACTCAACCTTCTCTCCTAAAATCCTTCAGGAACCCTGGCATTTGGCACCCACCCCCGACCTGTGGTTTTCCCTGAGCCTTCAGCCCTCTCACTGTCTCTCAATCTGAACTCTCCTGAATACCCAGCTATCCAGATCCCCCATCTTACCACTATTCCACACCATGTTCAGCAGTTCATTGGAATTCACGTTGTGTACCACAGCTGCACCATACCCAGCCTTCTGAGCATTTAGGACCTTGAGAGACAAGGCAGGAGATAAGGAACCATCCCGGGCCTTGCTTTCTTTATTCCAGGTGTTTTTGTTCACCCTCAGCTTCCCAGCTCCCATCCCACATTCAGCAACCTTGAGGTCAAAGTTGCAGTCGAATCTTCGAAGCAGTGCAATAAAGACTGACCCATTGACTGGGGGTGGTGGGGCAATAGGAGTGCAGGCATTTTCTGGGTGAGCCTCCACAAGGAACCCCTGAAGGACAGAAGCAAAACAACAGTTGGATTTGTCCACTCTAGGTTCTGTTTCCCACAGGGCCCACCAAGAACACTTCCCCCTCTGCCAGCTATACATCTTCTGTTTTCCCTTCTTATTCATGGGATCTGAATATCCCACCCAAGTCTGAAGTCTACATCTCTTAGCTTTTTGAAGATGCAATTACAGCAAACAACATTCCATCATCAGATCCTCTACCCATCTCTCTCCCTGTTCCAAATGGGCTAACCTATACTCCATACTTCAGATAATTCAATTCCATCTTCCAGTATCCTGGTCTTAATTCAATTCTCCATCCATGTCACACTCTCAAATTGTTTCACATTTCCCTCTTCAGTACACAGAATATACCTGCTTTCCTTCAATTTTACAACTACCCATCTCATAAACAACTCTGCTGACATCTATGGCCCAACTAGGTTCTTGTATAGCAGCCTCTGTAATGAAATACTATAGAATTGCTTACCTGATTCACTACTCACACAATAACCCTAATATAATTTGTTGCTATCTTATATTACACTAAAACAAATCCTAGGCCATACAATCAATAATAGGCTTGAGACCCTATTGATGTGCACCACTTCGTCCAGTATTTTTATCTTAGTACATTTTCAGTGTCCCTCATAAGTTTGGAGTTTCAGGGTGAAGTCTTCTACCTCTAGATTCTGGATTCCACAGTAGACACGGACAAGCACTTAGTTTCTAACTTGAGTTTTTTCTACCTCTAGCTTCACTCAGGGCAAGGCTCCTCAACTCCCGCCCAGGACAGAGGATATGGGGAAGTAGAAAACTGGGAAGATCACCTGGAGTCCCTCCTGGCTCAAGGTAGCCCCAAACAGAGCTGGGAGGTCTGCAAAGTCCATACTGGCATTGTGCTCCGAGGTCTGCAGACAAAAAATGGCCTTGTTTCCCCTGAGCCTGCAACTCCCTCCCCTCAGCGCCCTTCCCCCACCCGCCCATTAGACTCACCGCTCGAATGAGCCCCTGGATGGGGGTCGCTCCCCATAGCACAGTGGCCACAACCACAGGAAGTGGGAAGGCCGCAGAGTGCATGGCAGCGGGAGGACAAACGCTAAGGAGGTTGCGCCCTGGTAGCAGGAGCAGAAGCGGGGTTCTGTGCCCTTCTTCAGGATCCCAGGGGTCCAGCCACCCCCAGGTCCCACCTCTCAGCTACATGGGGGCTCCGGGGAAGGAACCCCGACTCGGGGAAATACACAACCCGTTTGATGGAGCTAAGAGGGAGACACTAAATGTATCCTTTTCTGGTGTAGACAGAAAACGGAGAAAGGGAACAGAGGCAAACACGGGTGACAGAAAAACTTCTGAAAGGGTAGGGGTGCGCAAGGAGGTGGAACTTCCGGCCAGATGGGCCGTCTTCCTATACCCTGGAAAAGGGTTTCCGGTAAAGAAAGTCAGGCCGCTTCCAGCATTGGACGATCGTATGAAGGACTTCCGATTCTAAAAGGCCGGTTAAAAGAAGTGTTACAGGTGGAGGAATGCCCAGAAGACGAGCTAATCACTTCCCTTTAGTACCCGGGATTCCTCCAAGTTACCTTGTTTACAAACCTCTTCTCTCTAGGCCGTCTCCGTCGCACCAAGTCTCGCGAGAGCATTCACATTTCTCCAACTCCCTGCCTCCGACCGGCCGCTGCTGAACTCTTGCTTTGTCTATCGCGAGAGACTTCCCAAACCTGGCTAGTCCGACACGCTTGCTCTCGCGAGACCTTCAAAAAATTATTTTCCCGCTATTTCAATTCGGTAATAACTGCGCCTGTAATCTGGGTTCTTAAACCAACCACACCCCTTCTCCTGCGCCTCTCAAGCTCCTCCTTCAGCTCCGCCTTACTCCCGACCGCCTTTGCGCTGCGCGCCTGCGCCAGCGCCAGCTTCCAGCTGGTGCTGGACCTAAGAGCTAGAGGGGTGCGCGCGCCCTATCCTGTTGCGTGCTCGGTGTCACCTTGGGTGCAAGCGGGCCGCGCGTGCACGGGACTCGGAGCCTAAAGCCATTGAGTAGCGATGGCGGCGACGGCGAGTCCAGGGGCCGGCGGGATGGACGGGAAGCCCCGTACCTCCCCTAAGTCCGTCAAGTTCCTGTTTGGGGGCCTGGCCGGGTAAGCTCAGGCCCCAGGGATGGGAAAGGTGGAAGGGACTGGCGCAAGGAATTGGGCCCTGCTCTTCTCTGGGTCTTTTGTAGTGAACTGAGCCGGCACGAGGTCAGCGTGATCCCCAGCGTATTGCGAGGTTCTTGATGGGCTTCCAGGATGTTTTTATCCATTACAGAGCCCTTACTGGGCTGCATGCAGGGTCATTGCATGACCCTCAGTGGGCCACCTGAGTTTCCCAGCCCGCTGCTTGACCCTCTGCCTGACTGTATGCGGTTCCAGGTTATCAAATGGTTCCCTACAGGACTACTTGGAGTCCCAGGTCCTGGATGTTCCCTTCCTGCCCACACTGAGTCGGACTGCATGCTGTTCCTGCTCACTGCTTGACTCCCATGGAGCTACTTAGAAGCACTTTCTTTGCATGCCTCCTACTGGACAAGTGTACTTTTCAGACATGTTATTCTTGGTGCACCTAAAGTCTTATACACACCATCAACCTCCTGCATCCTTAATCGCATGGCAGGCCCTGACCTTTGTAACTGCTCCCAAGCACCAGTAGCCATTATTTGATCTAGAACACGACCTTTTGACTCAACTTTTGCCTTCCTCCAGGATGGGAGCTACAGTGTTTGTGCAGCCCTTGGATCTGGTGAAGAACCGGATGCAGCTGAGCGGAGAAGGGGCCAAGACAAGAGAGTACAAAACCAGCTTCCATGCCCTCACCAGCATCCTGAAGGCAGAAGGGCTAAGGGGCATTTATACCGGGTATTGGGGCCTCAGGTTGGGGGAGGGTGGGGGTTGGCAGGTCCAGACCTTGGCCTGACATACCGACCCCTTTGCTCCCCAGGCTGTCTGCTGGCCTGTTGCGCCAAGCAACCTACACTACTACTCGCCTTGGCATCTATACTGTGCTGTTTGAGCGCTTGACTGGGGCTGATGGTACACCCCCTGGCTTTCTGCTGAAGGCCTTGATTGGCATGACTGCAGGTGCAACTGGTGCATTTGTGGGAACACCAGCTGAGGTGGCTCTTATCCGCATGACTGCTGATGGCCGGTGAGTTCCAGGTCAAACCCTAACCCCACTCCCATTCCTGGAATCTAGAATGAAAGACCAGGTTTTTTGTCTGTTTGTCATCGTCTTCCCCCACCCCCAGTTTAGAGCAGGGCATTTACCTGTTCATGCCTTTCTTTGCTTCTGTGGGCAGTGTGAGTTATCCTGATCTTGGCTTATCTTTACCCTCCCACTAGGCTTCCAGCTGACCAGCGCCGAGGCTACAAAAATGTGTTTAATGCCCTGATTCGAATTGCCCGGGAAGAGGGTATTCCCACACTGTGGCGAGTAAGAAAAGGGGCTGGAGATTTGAGGGATGTGGAGTCTGATCTCTGGTATTTCTGACTCTTCCTCCACCCCTCCACCTCTAGGGCTGCATCCCTACCATGGCTCGGGCTGTTGTTGTCAATGCTGCCCAGCTCGCCTCATATTCTCAATCCAAGCAGTTCTTGCTGGATTCAGGTGAGGCTCAGAGCTAGGTTCTCAGCTCCCAGTTTGGCCCAGGGCACATCTGAGCTGAGCATCACCCTCTGCCTTATGCCCCCCCACCCCAGGCTACTTCTCTGATAATATCCTGTGCCACTTCTGTGCCAGCATGATCAGTGGCCTCGTCACTACTGCTGCCTCCATGCCTGTGGACATTGTCAAGACCCGGTGAGTGCAGGCCTGGGTCTGGAGAGCTGTGGGAGGGTATCCTTCTGTCTGTCACATCCCTCTATCCTCTCTTTCAGGATTCAGAACATGCGAATGATTGACGGGAAGCCAGAATACAAGAATGGGCTGGTGAGGAAGCTGGTCTGGGGGCTTGGGCTGAAGTGTTGGATGGCTTGGGAGGGGTGTGAGGGCAACTGGGTAAAGGGGACAAGGCTGTGGAGGACAGATCCTAGCCCCAGTACCCTACTTGCTGTCTGTCTAGGATGTGCTGGTGAAGGTCGTCCGCTATGAGGGGTTCTTCAGCCTATGGAAGGGCTTCACACCATATTATGCCCGCCTGGGCCCTCACACTGTCCTCACCTTCATCTTCTTGGAGCAGATGAACAAGGCCTACAAGCGTCTCTTCCTCAGTAGCTGAGGTGGCAGGATGCCTGGAGCCAGTGTGCTAGGGCTCCCAGTCACCCGCTGCTCCTACAGTCACTGCACCCCTCACCCAGGGGCCTGGACTCTGCTGCCCCAGGCCCCTCTATTTATTTCCCTGCCACAGTGTGGTTTTTTCCTTTGTGGTAAAGGACTTTGTTCTACCCCCTGGTCCAGCTTGCCCTGCTTCTGATGCCTGATTCTTATGACAACTCTGTCCCTCATTGTTCCCTGGGGAGCTGTGAAACTCTCTGTCTCCTCTTGGGTATTAGTTTCAGGACACACGGGACAGCAGAAGATTCCCCTTATCACTGGGGAAACCAAGGCAGAGCTGAGGGGACAGGAGAAAGCAAAAGCTATCAAGATGATCAAAGGGTCTGCAGTGGGAGGATGTGATCCTTCCTCCCCCTCACTGAGGACTTAATAAATTGGATTGATGACAAAACCCCCAGATCTGGACAGTTGTGGGGCTCAGAAAGGGGAGGAGACTGGACAAAGAAGCGGATGTCTCTGGAGAAGAGAAACTGGAGTTTTTGTTTGTTTTTTGTTTTTGTTTTTTTGGTACCAGGGATTGAACTCAGGTCCTTGCGCTTGCGCAGCAGGCAGTGAAACCACTGAGCTAAATCCCCGGCCCTAGAGTTTTTAAGAAAAATGTTAAAAGGCCAGAGATGCAGCTCAGTGGTACCGCCCCTGCCTAGCAAGTGCAAGGTCCTGAGTTCAATTCCTGGTTCCGCAAAAAAATAAAGCACTAGCTGGTTTTATGGAAATTATATGTAAATCAGTCATGCCACAGCAGGTGACAGGGCAAAAAAAATCAAAACTCTGACCTTGTGTGTTGCTTCTAAGCCATTTGCCCAAGAATACAGCAGACATACAAATCATGTCACATAATCCTCTGGAAAGGCCTCGGATCTAGTGATTACTTTTGCAGCTAAAGCCAGTGGGAGTGTAGGAGGATGATTTGAGGGCTGCAGACCCAGGGGTGAGGGGTAGAGAGGCAGCATGTATGGGGTGGACATGGGAACCAGACCCAAAGTTTGAGGAAAGGGAGGGTATTGGCCAGAACCCTGGGCTGGCTGGAGAACATGTCTGCCTCATCTATTTTTTGCAAAGTATGACTCCCAGGCCCTGCTTCAAGGAGCTTACAAATCTCTTGGAGCATAAAGGGGCATGGAAAGGTCAAACCAGGGGAAGTGCTGGGCAGTTTGAGGGCTGTGTGCCAGGCCAGGGAATGGGCTGGCAGCAGGTGAGAGCTATCCCCTTGGCCGAGCCTTTGGAACAGAAGTGGAGGAGCTCAGCATCCTGGTGCCCCTACTGCAGCTTCCCTTCTTACCCCTCCATGCCCACTGTCCTGGGGCACGGTGGCTGCTCTGAGACACTTGAAACCTGCACCTTGGCCTGAAGGAATTTCAAATCTAGCAGGAAGATTGGGAGATGAAGTGTAACAGTAGACTATTACAAGGTAACTTGGAATACTTGGTCTACCTAGGAGGAGGGACTCTCATGTAGCAGTCAGACAGATTGGGAAGAGGACCAGGGTCAGAACTGGCTAGAGTGAGGATGGTAACTCAGAGGAGAAATATGGCTGGGAGCAGATGATCTGTTAGGCATTTGCAGTGGCTTAAGCACTGAAGACTGTTAGATTCAGTGCATGGAAATCCTCAATTGCTAAATTCAAAAGAGTTTGTCCTGGTGCCGGGGGTGTACCTCATGTATGAGGCTCTGGATTGATCCCCAGTACCACAAAAGAAGTTTCTCTACCCAAAGAAAAGTTTAAAGCCAGAGAAAGATAAGACCAGATTCTCAGGTTACTAAGACCCCTTACATATCCATCTGCAAGGGGATCTCAAGCCAAAAAGACCCAGCTTTCACCCCCGTTCTCTGAGTTACCCTTAAGCCCAAGATTCGACTGAGGATTGGGCAGAAGAGGAAGTTTCACCAGTGTGGTTAGAAAATGGCAGAATCAACAGAATGTGGGCTGGGGATTTAGCTCAGTGGTTCCACTGCCTGCCCTGCAAGTGCAAGGACCCAAGTTTGATCCCTGGTACCAAAAAAAAAAAAACGGAATGAGAGGGGAGAAGGGTCTCATATCCTTACATCCTGGCTCAAGTGCTGAAAAACCAAGATTTCAGTCAAACCCACCACACAATGACACATTGCCAGACCGCCCACAGTCTCCCTGTACCACTGACCTGGACAGTGAGGAGAGTGCATTTCTGAGACTGGAGGTCCAAACAGGTATCCACTTTCATCCCAGGGCTGCAGGCTGCAGGCAGAGGCTTCTGCAGTGTCACTCAGCTCCAGGGGACTTACTGTTCTGTTCTGGAGCTGCTGCTTAAGGTGGCCTGGTGGGTTGCCATCAGGGGGCAGGGACCCAGGCAGGGGAAGTATAGGCTATGACTGGAGGTTTGTTGGAACCAGAGTGAGTGCAGGTGGGACCTTGGGAATTTTTGTGACAGGTGCTGCAGTCACTCTTCTCCAAAGGAAACTATATTTTCTTTTTAAAGTTTTTTTAAAACTGTACAAATAATATACAGTTATGATGGAAAGCTAGGAAATGCTAAGCAGAGAGAGGAAGTTTATTCATATTTATGACACTCAAAATACATTCTGAAAAATTTCCAAATTTTCTTATTTGTACAGATGCATATGGGGGCCATGTACTAGCCTATGTGCTTTAACTACCAACCACCGCCCCCAAAATGAAATGACCTGAAAAAAAAAAACTTCCCAAATGTGATGGCAGTTAACTGTGTGGCCTGGCAACCCCTAAGCACGTAGGGAGCTTGGCTTGATGACCCAGCTCCATCATCTCACTACCCCTCCTGATTTGTGGGGCTGGGACTGTGTTCCTGAACGTGAAAAGAAGCCTTCAGGAAAGGAAAAGTAAATTAAGACCTTGTGATCCTGTGTGTTTTACACTGTCACCCCAGGTAGATCCCAGTAGGACAACCCATACAAGCCTCTCTCAAGGGTCCACCAAACCTCTCACCTTCAGAGGCTGTGGCCAGAGTACCTAATGCCCACTGTGCCCAGCAGATCCTGCCCACGACCTTGACTCAGGGCTGAAGGCCGCCGTCCTGCTACCAGAGGCCCCACACGGCCATTACGCCTTACCCACAGGAAGAGGCTAGAACGGAAAGTGGGGAGCGATCCTTGAAGGAAGAGCAGCCAGGCCCGAGGCATGGTTATCTGCCTTCCTCTCTGTACCTCCACACGTGTGGTGTGCATGGCTGTGGTCAGGGTCACAGACTGACCAGAGACCAGGGCATGTGGTTTCACATGCCAAACCCAAGTTAGCAGCAGGATGAGGACCACAGAGGCAAACAGGAGCCAGAGGAGACCCAGGACATAGAAGCCAAGAGGGAGGAGACAGCAAAAGTCAGGCTTGAGAAAAGGGTCATTTCTGGAGCTATCAAAATTCCCTTGAGCTACTCCTAGCACCTTTATGGAGTTGAGAAATTCTGGAGTGACTGTCGTGATTGATTCTAAGAAACTAGAGAGTAAGGTAGTTTCTGTGTTAAAAGGCAGTTCTGTAATGGGCTCTGGGTTGGTCCAAATTGTGGATTCTGAGGTGATCCAAGTTGTGGTAGACTCAGAGCTTGTCCAAGTTGTGGTGGGTTCTAGAGTGGTCCAAATTGTGGTGAGCTTTGAGAAATTTACAGTTTTAAGTTCTGGAGTGGTAGATTCTTGGGTAGCTGAGGTCGAGGTGGTCTGTAGGGTAGTTAAGGCTGTAAGTTCTAGAGCAGCTGGGGCTGTGGGTTCTGAGGTCTTCAGTATTGTGGTGGTGGGTTCTGGAGTGGTCTGGGTTGTGGTAGCTTCAGGGATGGTTGGAGCTGTGGTTGGCTCTGCAGTTGTCAAGGTTGTGGTAGGTTCTGGAATAGTCAGGGTTGTGGTTGGTTTAGTAGTGGGTTTGGGGGTTTTGGAGAATGTGGTGGATTCCATGGTCATCAGGAATGTGGAGGAACCTTGGATCCATGTAGGTGGGAATGTGGTCTGTTTTTCAGTGGATTCATGTGGCATTTGTTTGTCGAGAGGAGAGGTAGCTTCTGAGTGGAGCAGGCCCCAGTGGGTTGTATGGGCTTTGGTGTTGGTAGAGAATTTGACCACAACCCTTGTGGCAGGCACCATACCATCTTCAGGGGTCATGTCATAGTCATCGTAGCCTGTGTCATCGCTGTCACCAATGGTGGGGCAGTCCTTGCCTGGATATGTGTAGATAGGGATGTTGCCCAAATTGACACACAGTACACTGTCTACATTGGGGGTCATAGCCTTGACATCCTCACCCTCCTTCCATAAGTAGACATTATTTTTATTGTCCTGAAGCCAGCGGCGGAAATAGAGGATCTCACAATCACAATGCCAGAGGTTGCTGTGAAGAAAAACAAAAGGCAGGAGGAGGTTGCCAAAGAAACCCTTCGGTATTGTACATAACCAGTTACTTTGGAGGAAGAGGGTGTCAAGCTCCTCCAACCCATTCAGGAGCCCAGGGGGCAGTTCATTCAGCTGGTTATTAGCTAGATTGAGCTTCTTCAGCTGAGATGTGGATGCCAGGAGTCCAGGGGGCAAAGTCTTCAGCTTGTTACCTTGCAGGGAGAGCTCATGGAGTTGGCTCAGGCCAGCCAGGGCATCAGGAGACAATAAGGTCAACTGGTTAAACGAAACATCCAGAGTATTGAGCGCAGGCACTGCCAGCCCTAGAGAGGGCAGTGTTTTCAGCTTATTGTGGGATATATCCAGGGTCTTCAAAGATGGCAAAATTGCATCAGTCTGCAGACTGGTCAGCTCAGTATGATCCAAGTACAGCTGAGTAAGATGAGTGAAAGGCACCAGGGGTTTCATGAAGAAGGTGACTAGGACGTTCTTACCCAGGTGGAGGATGGCTGTGTCTGCTCGCAAGTCTGTAGGCAGTCCTTTCAGGTTCATGCTTTCACAGTTCACACTCACCAGGTTGCCCACAACCTCAATCTCAGTCTCACAGATGAGAGAGGTGTATAAGGGGCTTGGCAGCATAAGCAGCAAGAGGAGGAGAGGCATGGGGACCTGTGGATAAGGGGATCTTGAGTGGACACCCCACCAGCTCCTGCCATGATTCCCCCAGCCCCTATTCCCTCACCCCAGTAGTTCCCAGATTCCACAATCTCCCTGCTCTCCTTTCCCACCCTTGCCCCCAAAGCCTAAACTACTAGCTCCAGACTTTTGGCTCTTATCCCTCCATCAGACCTTCCACCTCGCCAGCCCCAGCCCCAGCCCCACTTACAGGCAGGGAGAAAGACCTCCGAGGGCACAGAGTTTCTTCCAGGCTGTGACTTAGTCCTTCCCTTTTCTAGCTCCAGAGAAGGCTAGGCCAGTGACAAGAAGGGGATGGGAATGGGGAGGAAATGCCAACCTGATAGGGATGCCTGTGACCCAGGGAATTGGCTCCCTCCAACCCTTATCATCTCTCTCCACAGCTGTCCTGAACCCCCCTTTTTGACTCTATTTTCTCTCCCTTTCCTTCCACACTGGGGAGATCTTGGGTGGACTCCAACCACCACTCTTGTCCAGCTTTTAAAAACCTATGCAGATGTCACCTCTGCTCTCTTCCCAGCTGTATTCTCTGAGTTGCCTGATTTTATTTTTTTGTTTTGTTTTTTTTGGTACCAGGGATCAAACTTGGGACCTTGCACTTACAAGGCAGGCGCCAGAACCACTGAGCTAAATCCCTGGCCTTGAGTTGCCTAATTTTAATTCTCTCCTTTCTCACTTCCTTCTGCCTTCTCTCCCCACCATAGGCTGATTCCCACACCCACTACTTTATTGTCTTGATTTTTGCAAAGGTAACTAGTGCCCTCCATTCCTTTATATCCACTGGACACTTCTGCAATATAATATTACTTGGGTTTTGCAGCCTGGGACTCCCTCTTTTGAGGCACTTTCTCCTTGGGACTTTTTTTGGCCTCCGTGACTAGTGACACTGATTTTCTTCTTACTCGTCTGATTGGTCCTTCTTCATCTCCTTAATAAATTTCTCTTCCTCCTCCTTTCCTGAGCAGTTAACCTGCCCCAGATCCTTTTCTTTCTTAGCCCCCCTTTATTCTTTTAAGGTACTAGGAATTGAACCCAGGGCCTTCACACTGAGTTACATTCCTTGCACTTTTTTACTTTTTATGTTCCTAAATTGCCAAGGCCTAAACTTGCAGTCCTCCTGCCTCAGCCCCCCAAGCTGCTCAGATGACAGGAATGTGCCACCATGCCCACATTTTTCATTTCTTATGCCCCATAACTACCTGAAATCTTCTTCATCCATTCTCTTTCCTTTACCCACCACCTCTACCCCAGTGTAGATCTATGTCTCTATCCAGACCCCTCTCCTGAGACTCAGACACATATGTCATGTCCGACTGGCTGTTGGACTCCTCTCCCTGGATGTCTCACAAATACAAAAGCATCTTCAGAATCGAGCTCATCATCCAAATAACTTCTCCTCTTTTAATTGTTCAGCCTGGTGAATGGTACCACCATCCACTCATTTACCTAACCAGTCCTTTAGGGCAAACAAGCTCCTTGATAACCATCCCTACTCCTTAACCCTCCTTCATCCCCACACCCAGTGTATCACCCAGTCTGATTTTATCCCCGGTCTCTCCTAAATCTACTCTCCATCCCCCCCCGGTCAAGACACCATCTCCTCTCCACTGCCTCACTGCAGTAGTTGCCTTGTTGGTCGCTCAATTTTCTGATTTCCCTCCTCTCCACATTCCACTTTAGTGGCTTTTATGAACTGAAAATTTGCTCACCTTCCACTGAATTCACCAATGGCACATAGCTCTCAGAAGGAAATCTAAAGTCCGTAACATGGTCTTCACTACCCTGTGTGATCTGCCTACCTGTCTGGCCCCACCTTTTACTACTGTACCCTCTCTGATCTCTTCCCTGTGCCCGAGTTTCTCCTCAGTCCTCAGTGCCTTCTAACCAACTCTTACTTATCTGGCAAGTTCCAGCTCAGACTTTCTTCCTCTAGAAAGTCTGACTTCTAAAACCACCTTTGGTGTCCACTTCAGAAATCCAGCCACTGCATCACATGGGCCACTGCGCCTTCTCATGATGAATACACCCTGTTACTGCCCCCAGAAGGGGTACGATGGAGCCACAGGAGCCTGCCCCTATCTGCATCCAGAGTGGCTGCTGACTGGGCAAAGGGTAGACACTTGAGTCTGATAAGTTAATTCATGGCCATTTAATTTGTCAGGTGGGAAAAAAAACCTATTGGGAAATGTGAAGAAAATGAGGCAGTTAACCAACAGGAAGTTAGGAACAAGGTTGCATAGAGGAGATATGATGTTGACTAAGGATCCTGAGGCTGTTGGGTTTTATTTTTGTTTTTGGTATTGGGGAACTGAACCCAAGACCTTTGCACTGAGCTACATCCCCAGCCCATTTTTTATGCTTTTTATTTTGAGACAAGCTTTCAAGAAGTTGCCCAGGCAGGGCTTGAATTTGCAATCCTTCCAGAATGTTGGTATTATAGGTGTGTGCCACCTTGCCTGGTGAGGCTGTTGATTTTTACTGCATTGGTATAAGGTAGAATTTTCAGTGATAAATCAGAAAATATTCTGGCTGGATGTGGTGGCTCACAGCTATAATCCCAGTGCTTGGGAGGCTGAGGCAAGAAGATCGCTGTGAGTTCAAGGCCAGCCTCGGCTATATAGTGGGACCCTGTTTCAAAAGATAATTCTGGATAATTTGGGCTGAAAAAATTTTTAAAAAATACATTTTCTGGAGGGCCAGGGATTTAGCTCAGTGGTGCCAGTGCCTGCCTGGCAAGCACAACGTCCTGAGTTCGATCCCCAATACTGGAAAAAAAAATACATTTGCTGGAGCCAGGTGCAGAAGCACGTGTCTATAATCTCAGCTACCTGGGATGCTGAGTCAGGAAGATCACTTGAACCTAGAATATCAAGACCAGTCTGGGCCACATAATGAGACCCTGTCTCAAATAAACAAACAAGCAAATAAAACAAACTATTGACTACTCTGCAGACTTTTCCAGGCTGGAGAACCCGGCATGGAGCTACACAGCCAGAAACAGTAGCCACAACCAGGCTGTAGAACCAGTCAGGTGAGCAAAGCTGCTGGTGCTGCAAGATGAGGTCCCTGAAGTTTTCACTGCCGCTGAGCCCGGAACTCATTGCTAACACAGCCTTCCCCACTGCAGAGAGAAATCCCACTGTGTCTCTATTCCTCTGTGATACCACTTTTTTCTTTTCTTTTTTTTGAGACTGGGTCTCACTATGTAGTTCAGGCTGGCCCTGAACTCAAAAGGATCCTTCTGCTGCCTCAGCCTCCTGAGACTGGGATTACAGGGGTACAGCACCATACCCAACTGTGATCCGACTTCTAACTCAAGTCTGAATGACAGTCTGATTGATCGTGTACCTGTGACCCAGCTGCAAGAAGTCTAGGAAGGCAAATACCTGGCATTTCTGAAACACGTTTTGCTTCTCCAAAGATTCTGAAATGGAAAATTTCTCCAAACATGGAAGAGACACAGCCAGGTGTGGTGACGCACACCTGTAATGCCAACTGCTCAGGAGAGTCACAATTTGAAGCCAATCTGGGCAACTTTGTGAGACTCTGTTTCAAAATAAAAAAGGACTGGAGATGTATTTCAGTGGTAAGCACCCTTGGGCTTGATCCCCAGTATGAGGGTGGGGGTGGGGAAGAGAGAAAGAGAGAGGAGGAGGAGGCAAGAAGGGAAAGAAAAGGAAGGGAAGGGAAGAGAGAAGGAAGGAAAGAAGAAAAGGAAGGAAGGAAGTTGGGAAGGAAGGATGGAACTTGGGAAGGAAGGAAGGAAGTTGGAAAGGAAGGGAAAAAAAGCCTGGTAAACTAGTCTCCGGAGTGGATGTAACACTCTGCAGTCCAGCCAGCAGCAATGTATGAGCGACACAGTTTCTCTGAATCCTTGCAGGTTTGTCAATATTGTAGACACTCCAGTAAACTTCTAGTGATACATCATTATGGTTTTAATTTTCAGTTCCCTAGTAAATAATGATGCTAGGTATTTTTTCAAGTGTTTATTTGTTTTCTGTATATCTGCTTTGGTAAAGTTTCTCTTCCTGTCTTTTGCCCATGTTCTAGTTGGATTTTTTATTTTTACTGTTGATTTTGGAGCATTCTTTATATATTTGAGGTACTATATCTTTTTTTAGATACTATATCTTTACTGAATATGTGGTTTGCATATATTTTCTCCCAGTCAAATGATTTACCTTTTTATCCTTTTAAGGGCTTTATTTTATAGAACAAAAGTTTTAAATTTTAATTAAGTTCAATCTATCAATTTTTCCTTCTATGGATTATTTTTTGGTGTCAACTCTAACTCTGCCTAGATTTTTTCCAATGCTTTTCTATAAAACTTTATCATTCTATATTTTGCTTTTAAAATCAAAAGTTTCTGTTGCTGCTGCTGTTTGCTGTACACTTGTAAAGACTATCTTCTCCCACACTGAACTGCCTCTGTATCTTTGTCATAAATCACTTGGCTATAATTGAGTACAACTATTTCTGGATTTTCCATTATGCTCCATTGATCTGTGTGTCTATCCTTCCACCAGTACCAGTCTATCTTGATTACTCTAGCTGTACAGTTTTGCAATTCAGTAAACTGATTCTTCCCATCTTACTCTTCTTTTTTCCCTTTCTTTATCTTTATTTATCTTTTATTGTTGCAGTACTGGGGATTGAAACCAGCCTTCACACTGAGCTACAACCCCAGGCTTTTTTTCTTTTTTTGTTTTAAAGGTCTGCTAAGTTGCCTAGGCTGGGCTCAAACTTGCCATCCTTCTGTCAGTCTCTGAGAGTACTGAGTTTATAGGCTTGCACCATCAGGCTTAGCTACTTTAAATTTCCATTTTGTTCTTCTGCTTCTTTGCTGTGGCATGTGTGTGTGTGTGTGTGTGTGTGTGTGTGTGTGTGTGTTTGTGTGTGTGTGTATGTGTTTGAGACAAGGTCTTGCTATGTAGTTCAGCCTGGTCTTACTCACTAAGTAGCCCAGGCTGGCCTTGAATTTATAGTGATCCTCCTGCCTCAGCTCGTAGAGTGCTGGGATCACAGATGTGTGCCACCATGCCCAACGTATGGCTTTATGTTCCTAATCCTTTTCCTTTTCTGTTTTTGTTTGTTTATTCTGTTTTTGTTTTGTTTTGGTTTGGTTTGGTTTTTTGGCCCTAGGGATTGAATCTAGTGCCTTGTTAAAACATTTTTATTAGGAGCTGGGATTTAGCTCAGTGGTTCTGGCGCTTGCCCTGTAAGCACAAGGTCCCGAGTTTGATCCTGGTACCAAAAAAACCCACATTTTTATCATGCTGATTTAAAATATTTTTAAAATAACCCCAACATCTCTGTTCTCTGGGTGTGGATATATATTGATCATTTTAAAATTCAGTTTAAGATCTTCCTGGTAAAAGGAAGCTGAGCCAGGAAGATCACTGTGAGTTCAAGGCCAGCCTGGGATACACAGTGAGTTCAAGACAAGCCTGAACTACATAGTGAGACCCTGTCTCAAAAAAAAACGAAACAAACAAACAAAAAAAAGTGAATGATTTTCAGTGGAAACATGGATGTTTTTATATTATCTTATGAGATTTTGACTTTATTTAAGCCTTGGTTTCTCTGTCACTACTCTAGTAGGGAAAGGTGAGGCTCTGCCTTTTATTGCCAGGTGGAGATAGAAGTCCAGGTTCTACTGGGCATAGTAGTGCATACCTGAAGTCCTAGCACTGGGGAAGTTGAGGTAGGAGGACTGCTTGAGCTCAAGACTCCAGCCCAGGCAACACAGCAAACCCCAGTCACTTAAGAAGGACGAGGAAGAGGAAGAGAAGGAGGAGGAGGGGAAGGGCTTCATGGAACAGATCCCACGTTAGAATTAAGGAGTCTGGGGCCAGGAATTTAGCTCAGTGGTTTTGCCGCCTGCTATGCAAGCACAAGGACCTGAGTTCAATCCCTGGTACCAAAAAAAAAAAAAGAATTAAGGAGTCTGTGGGTGAAATGTTTCTATCCCATATTTGTATGGCAAAACACTAAGCCATCACTGGGATCTACCTGGGGTCTCTTGGATTCTAAACATGGGTGTTCTCTCAGCAGGGCTGTCTGAACATTGGTGGCTTTAGCTCTGAACCAGTTCCAGGAAGGAAGTTGTGCTTTGATCTCTCTAGACTGGATTAATTACTGTATTATAAATTCCCTGCCAAAGCTGTTATGAAACTTTATTTTAATCTCTGACTGTCCCTTTAATAGCAAACTTTGGGGCAGTCGGCACTCAGAAAGCCAGCCCATGCTATGGGTGTGTGTGTGTGTGTGTGTGTGTGTGTGTGTGTGTGTTCCATGAATTGAGGGAAGATTGAAAACAGTAAGTACCTCCTTCAGCTACTGTGTGTCTCAGGTCTTATTTTTATGTACTTTCTCTAATATCTTTTTATTATAGTTTAACAGTGATTCTGCCAAAATACCATTTTCTCATTTGTTGAAAATATGAAAATACAATGAGCTCAGTGGTACAGAGCCTGCCTGGTAAGTGCAAGGTCCTGAGTTAGATCCCTGCTACCCCCACCCCCCCAAAAAAGAAAGAAAATATGACACTCACTGGTCATGGTGGTGCAGGCACTCAGGAGGCTGAGGCAGGAGAATCACTTTGAGTTCAAGGCCGGCCTGAACTACATAGTGAGACCCTATCTCAAAAAAACCAAACAAGAAGTAAAGAAAGAAAGAAAATAGGGCATTCCTTTTTTTGTTTTTTTCTTTTTTGTGGAGCTAGGAATAAAACCCTGGGCCTCACCCATACTAAGCAAGCATTCTACCACTGAGCAACATCCTTGAGTCTGAAATGATGTCTCTTTTGGAGAATAAACCACCCCTGTGGTCTTACCCAACAATGCCATCATGTTTCTGCAAGGACTGCACTCACTGTTGTGTGCCTTGTGCAGTGTTATAGCTCCAGTGCCTAGTGTAGTACTTAATAAATATTTCTTGGGCCAGGTATTTAGCTCAGTGGTTTTGCCGCCTGCTGCACAAGTGCAAAAGGACCCGAGTTCGATCCCTGATACCAAAAAAATAAAAAATAAAAAAAAAATTTCTTGAATGAATGAATGAGTGAATGAAAATATACTAGGCAGACAACAGTGAGAAGTGTTCTGTGATGTTCTTGCTTGAGTAGAAATTCTTTTTTTTTTTCCTTTTTGCGGTACCAGGGATGAACTTAGGACCTTGTGGTTGCCAGGCAGGCATGGTACCATTGAGCTACATCCCCAGCCCCCTAGAAATTCTTAATAATTGTGATGTATCTAAATCCATCCACATTTCCTCTTATGGCTTGTAGGGTGTTTTTTTTTTGGTACTGGGGATTGAACTCGGGTCCTTGCGCTTGTGCAGCAGGCGGCGAAACCACCGAGCTAAATCCCCGGCCCAATGGCTTGTAGTTTTGACAACTCGTTTAAGAAAATCCCACCCCAAACTCACAAAGAAAACTCTCCTACATTCTCTTCTGTTAGATGGATACCTTTCATGCTAAAGTCTTTAATTCATCTGAAGTTTACTTTTGTGTATGGTTTGAGAGAAGGGTACACCTTTATTTTCCTTTTCTCCACAGTATGAGGCAGTTGTTCACTCTGTCTGCTGATCCGAACTTTCCTTACTGATGTTGTGTTACCTTTGTCCTCTATTGAGCTTCCATACTTGTGTGGAATGAGCTCTCTATCCAGCTTTCTTGTTTGGTCAGTTACTATTATCACGTTAAACTTTTATTTCCTTCAATATGAGGGTTGAACCCAAAAGTGTTCTATCATTGTTGTGGGGATTGAACCCAAGGCCTTGCACATGCAAGGCAGTACTCTATTACTAAGCTACATCCCCTCCGCCTTTTTTTTTTCAAAACAGGGTCTCACTAAGTAGCCCAGGCTGGCCTTGAGCTCAAGGGGATCCTCCTGCCTCTCCCTCTGGAGTGCTGGGATTACAAGTGTGTGCCATCACACTGGACCCCAGATCTTTTTAAAAATTTTATTTTGTAGTAAGGTCTTACAAAGTTGATCCTCCTGCCTCAGCCTCAGGGGTAGCTGGGATTATAGGCACATGCCCCCATGACAGGCTTACATTGTACTATTTGTTGGTTTTTTAAATTGTTGTTTGTTTGCTATGGCTTTTGTGGTATGTATGTATATATACACAATTTTTTTTTTTTTGTACTGGGGATCCAACTCTGGCCCTTGTGCTTTCAAGGCAGGCGGCGGCACCACTGAGCTAAATCCTTGGCCCTTTTGTGGTATATTTTAATAGCTGGTAATTCCTTCCTCTTTCATTTTTTAAAAAACTGACAGATATTCGTGGAGCCTTATATTATCATATTAAAAATAGGTTTATTAAATCTCTAAACATTTGTAAATATTATTTTGGGGAGAATAGACATCTTTATAATATGAATCTCTCCTTCCAAATACAGATCTCTCCATTTATTATGTGTTAGGGTTTGGGTCTAGATGTCCCCCAAAGCCTCACGTGGTCATAGGCTTGATCACAGGCTTGGTCGAGGCGAGGCGTGGTCATAGGCGTGTGAAGCTGGGATTGATTCATGGTGCAATTTTAGGGTCAAGGGCACTAGGATTAAGGGTGTGAGTGCTAACCGCCCTAAGTAGTCTGAATAAGATAAAAGGGGCAGAGACGGGCCTGGGATTTAGCTCAGTGGTTTCGCCTCCTGCTGCACAAGCACAAGGACCCAAGTTCGATCCCCGGTACCAAAAAAAGGGGGGCGGGCAGAGAAACACTGTTAACCTCCCCTTTGTTACCTTTGCTGCCTTGTGGCACCATGCTGTTCCTGCTCTGCCATGCCTGCTTGCCATCCCTGCCTTGGAATTGGCCGATATGAACTGAAACCTCTACAAACTGTGAGCCAAATAAACCCCTTCCCCTTTAACTTTGGGTGTCTGGTATTGTGTCTCAGCAATGAGAGAAAAGTAACTAACACATTTTATATATTTTTTTTTCTTTTTTTGTGTGTACTGGAAATTGAACTCCAGACCTTGAGCTTGCCAGGCAGGTGTGGTGCTGCTGAGCTACATCCCTGGCCCATTAGATCTCTCCATTTATACAAACTCAACTACCAGATTAAATAATTTTCTTTTCAATAAACTTTCACAGTTGGTTGGCCTATACAGTATTTCGTTTGGGGTTTTCACATTTCTTTTTTTTTTTTTTTGGTGTCAGGTATCAAACTCAGGACCTTGAGCTTGCCAGGCAGGCGGCACAGCACTGTTGAGCTACATCCCAGGACCCCACATTTATTTTCGTAAGTGACCAGGCTCTATATTTTTATTTTTTGTACTGTCAGCTGAAATAAAGCCTTTATGAAATTAGTTGGCTTGCCTTCTTTTTTCCTTTTTTTTTTTTTGGTACCTGGGATAGAACTCGGGTCCTTGCGCTTGCGAGGCAGGCGGTGGAACCACTGAGCTAAATCCCTGGCCCCTTTGCCTTCTTTTTTAATTTTTGGAACAATTTGTATAAAGTTTCCATGATCTGTTCTTTGAAAGTTTGGTAGAACTCAACTGTATAAGTACTTGGGCATGGCTTGCTGCAAGGAGGGATCTTTTTTTTTTTTGGTACTGGAGATCGAACTCAGGTCCTTGCGCTTGCCCAGCAGATGGCAAAACCACTGAGCTAAATCCCCGGCTCAAGGAGAGATCTTTGGTTGCCATCTCACTACCAGATATTCTTTGTAACTGTTTCTTTCTGCTTCAGTTTATAGATACTTCCCCACTTTCTGTGTATGTAAAGTAGCACTTCTTTTTAGTAAACATTAAAAAAAAAAAACACAACAGGGCTGGGGATTTAGCTCAGTGGTTTCGTCGTCTGCTGTGCAGGCTCAGGGACCCGAGTTCAATCCCCGGTACCAAAAACAAAACAAACAGCCTTGGTATAAAGCAAAGAGAACTTGCTCAATAAAGCCTTTTGTCATCTTTAGATGATAGGAATAAGGAAATCATAATCAAATATAGGAATCAGCTTTCTCTATATTTAGATCATATGAGGGAAGTTAATTTAACTTTTAAAGCGTTTTCTTTCTTTCTTTCTTTCTTTCTTACTGGGGATCGAACTCGGGACCTTGCACTTGTGAGGCAGAGGGCTGAACCACTGAGCTAAATACCCAGCCCTCTTTCTACTTTTTGACACAGGGTCTCACTATATAGTTCAAGCTGGCCTTAAACTCACTATGTAGCCCAGGCTGGCCTCGAACTCATAGCAATCCTCCTGCCTCAGCCTCCCAAGTGCTAGGAGTACAGGTGGAAGCCACCACACCCAGGTTGCATATTTCTTCTTAAAAATTTTTTATGGCTGGGCACTGCAACATATACCTGTAATCCCAGCACTTGGGAGATTGAGGCAGGAGGATTGAGAGTTTGAGGCCAGCCTAGGCTACAGAGCAAGAACTTGTCTCAAAAAGAAATTTTTAAAAATTTTTTGGTAACAGGGACCATACTTGGGACCTTGTGCTTGCCAGGCAGGCGGGGCACCACTGAGCTAAATCCCCAGCCCAAAAAGGAATTTTTAAATTTGTTTTATATATCCTTAAATAGAAAGGATCACATAATCAGAAAAAGTAGTTAAATTTCTCTATGAAAAGTTTTAAAAGTTACAAAATATAACATGGTATATAACACAATATAAAGATTGTTTTTCAGCCAGGGACTTAGCTCAGTGGTGCCCCGCCTGCCTCGCAAGCACAAGGTGTCCTGAGTTCCATCCCTGGTATCCAAAAAAACAAAACAAAACAAAAACAAATAAAAAGATTGCTTTTCAAAGGTATGAGAATGTTATTAGCTATAATAGGTATGTATCTATCTGCCCTTTATGCTGCTTTTGTTCAAAAGAATAGAACAAAATCATTAACAGTTAACTAGGTACCTGATATTTTTTCATTGTCAATTTAGAATATATTTCTGTAGGAGAAATATTAGCTCTACTCTAACAAAGAATATTTAAAGGAGGCCGGGGATGTAGCTCAGTGGCACTGCGCCTGCCTTGCAAGCACAAGGTCCTGAGTTCAATCCCTGGTACCATAAAAAAAAGAATATTTAAAGGAAGAATTATTTTGTGAACTTATTATAGCATCAAGTGAATTTTTATAAAGAAAATATAGGAGGGGAAGAAAAAGATGAAATTACCTATCACTAACAAAATCTTCACAAAACATTTTGCAAGCTGCTTGTTTATAACCCCAGCTACTCCTGAAGCTGAGGCAAAAAGGTTGAAATTTTGAGGCCAGCTTTGGCAACATAGTGAGACCCTGTCTCAACATAAATAAACAGATAGATAGATAGACAGACAGACAGACAGGCAGGCAGGCAGGCAGGCAGACAGGCAGGCTAGGGATGTAGCTCAGTGCTTCCTGGGCTTAAAACCCACTACCAATAAATGAAAACACACACACATACATAATACATCACACATACATACATAGTTGGTCCCTCCTAATTGTATTATAGGGAATAAAAAGGTGAGGTGCTAATATGAAAGGAATGTAGGACTTGTATTTATTTTGTATTTTATACGACAGTTATAAAATGGATATAATTTAACCATTTCAGTATAACCCATAGCAATTAGGGGCTGGGAGTATTGCTCAGTGGTAGAGTATGTGTGTAGTATGCCCAGGGCTCCAGGTGTGATCTCCCACACCAAAATATAAACAAAACAAAATAAAAATAATACAAAGGTCTCTGCCCTGTGCATTTAAACAATATGACTTCCTTTTTAAACTAAAATTTTGTAAATTAAATAATAATTTCTATATAGAAAGAAGTTCTTAGTTCCATCTGACAAATGTATCCACCCATGTAGCTACCACTCTGTTGTGTCCCTTCCTAGCTAGTCCTCCAAGCCAAGCCACCATTGATCTGAATTCCGCCATCCGAGATCACTTTGCATGGTCTAGAATTTCCCAGAAATGGAGTCACACAGTGTGTGCTCTTTCAGGTCCAGCTTCTTTCCCTGGCATGCTTTGAAGGTTCATGCTGTGTAGTTTATGTAACAGGCAGTGCTCCTTTTTACTGGGGTGGCACTTGGGAATTGAATCTAGGGTCTTCTGCATACTAGGCAAGTGCTCTTCCACTGAGCCACACCCCCAGTCCCTCGGTGTTCTTTTAATTCAATTATATGCAATTGTATACAATTCAGCTGTTGAGCAGTATTCGATTTTATGGGTCTACCACAACTTATCTGTTATCCTGTGGGTGGGTATTTCTAGTTTTTGGCTATTATCAATAAAGCTGGTGTGAATATTGTGGGCAAATCTTCTGCAGACATGTGTTTTCCTTTCTCTTGGATAAATACCCAAGAATGGAATTCCTAGGTCATGGGGGAAATGGATGTTTAACATTATAAGCAGCTGCCAGTTCTCCAAAATGGTTGTTCATTTTACATTTCCACTTACTGTACTTTTTTTTTTTTTTTTTTTGGTACCAGGGATCAAACTCAGGACCTTGCACTTGCAAGGCAGGTGCCAGAACCACTGAGCTAAATCCAGTCCTTTCCACCTATTTTTAATATTAATAGTATAAATATTAAATATTGGTAGTAAGAGCATAGGTAAGAGGAGTATGAGCTCACTTGTAACACACATCATGATAAAATTGGTTCTTTCCTCCCTTTTGTTTTTTGTTTTTTGTTGGTACCGGGGATCAAACTCAGATCCTTGCTCTTGGGAGTCAGGCAGCAGAACCACTGAGCGAAGTCCCCACCCTGCATCCCTTTTGTTAAGGGATTTCCATCTCCATTAGGGAACTGGGAATTCTTACAGGGTTTTCTCTGACCCTGAACCCTTATCCTCCAGACTTTCAGGAGCAGAGGGATCCTAAAAGCTGGATCTGTAGCTGCAACACCTTTGTCCACAGCTGTCTTCTCACTGTGTTTTGTTGCTGTACTGGGAATTGAACCAGGGCCACCACCGCTGGGCGAATACTCTATCACTGAGGTATATCCATAGCCCCTTAAAGATTTCTTTTCTTTTTTCTCCTTTCTTTCCTTCCCCTACTCAGTACTGGGATCGAACCCAGCTAGCTACATCACTAGCCCTTTTCTGTTTTATTTTATTAGTTTTTTTGAGACAGGGTCTTGCTGTGTAGTCCAGGCTGGTCTTGAACTCTCTGTGGAGTTCAAGCTGGCCTCAAACTTGTGACTATCATCCTGCCTCAGCCTCCCAAGTGCTGAGATTACAGGTATGTGTCACCACATCCAGCCATTTATTTTTTATTTTGAGATAGGGTCTTACTAAATTGTAAATTGCCAGCTGGGGCTGTAGCTCTGGGGCAGAGCGTTTGCCTAGCACATGTGAGGTCCTGGGTTTAATTCCCCAGCAGTGAAAAAAAAAAAAAAAGTAGGGCCGCCTGCCTCAAAAGTGCAAAGTCCTGAGTTCGATCCCCAGTACCAAAAAAAATAAATAAATCGCCCAGTCAGGTGTGGTGACCGTGGAGGCCAGCCTGGGATACATAGTGAGTCTAGACTACACAGTGAGATCCTGTCTCAAAAACACAGAGCAAAAGCTGTAAGTTGCCCAGGCACTCCCCAGAGTGCTGGGATTTCAGACAATGTGCCACCGTGTCCAGCTTCCTATGTTTTCTTAAATTACTGCATGTTGGTTATACAGATGAATGGGTTCCATATGGGCAGATTCATACATGTATCTAACGTACTTCAATCACTTCACCTCCAACCCCCTGCCCCACCCTCCTCTGCTGTCACACTTGGGTAGGTTCGATGTGTATATTGTATTTGATCATATCCATCCTGTGTATTACCTGCCCTTTCTTATCATCTAATTTAGATTCCACATATTAGGAAGAACATACATTATTTTTTTTTAGGGCTGGGGATTTAGCTCAGTGGTGCTGCTGCCTGCCTCACAAGCGCAAGGTCCCGAGTTCGGTCCCTGGTACCAAAAAAAAAGTTGGTTACATTATTTTTTTTTTCTGAGTCTGGCATATTTTACACAACATGATAATTTTCAGATCCATCGATTTTCCTCTTTTTTGTTGTTGTTTTTGCCTTTGGGGTTTTTTTTGAAACTAGTCTTGAACTCACTATGTATCTCCAGATGGCCTCAAACTCGTGGTGATCCTGCTTCAGCTTTCCAACTGTTGGGGTTGCAGGCATGCACCACCTTACTGGGCAAAATTTTGTTCTTTTTAATGGTTAAATAATATGCCACTGTGTATATACTATATTTTCTTTTTTTTTTTTGGTACCGGGGATCGAACTCGGGTCGTGCGCCTGCATAGCAGGTGGCAAAACCACTGAGCTAAATCCCTGGCCCTGTACTATATTTTCTTTATCCATTCGTCTGTTGAGGGCATCTAATCTGGCCCATATCTTGGCTATTGTGAATTGTGCTACAATAAACATGGCTAAGCAGGTTATTTCTATAGTATGCTGACTTTAATTTCTTTGGGTACATACTACAGAGTGGGATAACTCTATTTTTAGGGGTTTTTTGTTTTTTGAGACAGAGTCTTGCTTCGTAGGTCAGGCTGGCCACAACGATCTTCCTGACTCAGCCTCCTGAGTGCTGAGATTACAGGTGTAGAGCACCATGTCCAGCTTTAGCTTTTTGAGGAACCTCCATACTGATTTTCATAGTGACTACTAATTTACATTCCCACCAGCATCGTAGGGGTCCAGCCACCACACAGCCTCTCCAGCAATTTCCTTTCTTGCTTTCTTTCTCTCCTTCCCTCCCTTTTCTTTTTTCTTTCCATTTGTTTGTTTGTTTTTTCTTTTTTGTTTTTTGTTTTGTTTTGTTTTGTTTTTTTAAGACAAGGTCTCACTATGTAGTTCAGGCTGGCCTTGAACTCACCATGTAGCCCAGGCTGGTCTCGAATTTACAGTGATTCTCCTGTCTCAGGCTCCTGAGTGCTGGGACTTCAGGCATGTGCCACTGTGCTTGACTCACATTTTAGTTTTGAGGAGCCCAAGTTATTTTGCCATCATCTCAGCTTTTTATGGTTTTAGAGCTATGAGGTTTTTTAGTTTTTGTTTTTTTGTTTTTGTGGTGCTAGGGATTGTACCCAGGGCCTTGCTCATGCTAGGCAAGCACTGTGCATATGAGATTTTATGAATAAAGGAGATAAAGCATCAGTGAGGAGCTTTTCTCCCAGTTTGTTGTTTGTTTGGCCTTTGCTTTATATTTTTGGCTCTAGGCAAGTTTTATGTATATTTTTTTCTTTTTCTTATGGTCTCTGATTTGGGGCTATAGGTAGGGCAAGAAAGGCTGTCTTCCTTCTGAGATAATGAACACATCGATCTGTTTTAGTCTAGGACTTTTTCGGCTTCATTTTAAATACAAAATGGTTATTATTTTGATGATAGGTTTTTCAATCATAAAATGATATTTTGGGTTTTTGTTTTTGTTTTCTTGAGACAAGGTCTCACTATGTAGCCTAGGCTGGACTTGAACTCATAATCCCTGTCTCAGCCTCCTGAGCTGAGATTACAAGTATGTGCCACCACACCCTGCTTCATCAAGTGTTTGATAATTAGAAATGATTTGTCCTGACAGCATTTACTTATTTTCTACATTAATGTAATATTTTATCTTCATTGTATAGCAGGTTCTCATATGTTAGGAAAAATATTATTTGTTTTGTTGTTGTTGTTGTTTGTTTGTTTGTTTGAGGCAGGGTCTCGCTATGTAGTTCAGGCTGGCCTTTAACTCACTATGTAGCCCAAACTGGCCTCAAACTCTTGGATCCTCCTGCCTCAGCCCCACAAGTACTGGAATTACAGGTATCTGCCACCACACTCGATGGAAAAATATTATTTTGTTCCATGGATATTAATAGGTAGTTTTTAGGAATAAGAAATAGTATGGCTAGTACAGAGAAGGATGAGCTTCAGACATTCATAGCTAAATTGATGGACCTTGAGACCATACTCTTAGGTGAAATAAATTGGACACACATGTTTAAATACTGCATTGTTTCTCTGGTGTGAGGAAATGAATGTGGAAATAAAGACTGAAATGTATAATGGATGTTGGGAAATGGGAAGAAAATGTTCAAATGGGAAGGGGAACAAGGGAGAAGGGAGGGGGAATGGAAGGAAAGGACAAGAAAAAAAAGTGAAAATAGCAAAAAATGGAAACAAAGCTTTTGTACATAGGGAGGAGAGGGGGCTTGAGCGGGGAATGGGGTAAAATAAAATTTATTAATAAAAAAAGAAATAGTATGGCTAGTACATCTGTTGAAAAAAAAGCTCAACTTCTCTCAAGAATGTAAATCAAAATAATGAGTTAGCAGTTTTTAACTATCATTTGGGAAAACTTATACCTTTTGATAATACTCTGTCCTGGAGAGGGTGTGAGGAAACAGGTTGTCTCATGCTTTATTTGCTTCTGTATGGGTGGGTGGATCCTTTGACAAAGTCATCAGCTGGTTTAAAATACATGTGAATGGGCCAGGGATTTCGCTCAGTGGTTTTGCCGCCTGCTGCGCAAGCTCAAAGACCTGAGTTCGATCCCCAGTACCAAAAAAAAAAAAATACATGTGAACTAGGTGAGTATGGTGGCGGAGGACTATAATCCCAGCACTCTGGGAGGCTCAGGCAGGAGGATCAAAGTCCAAGCCCAGCCTGGGAAATTTAGCCACTTAGTGAGACCCTGTCTCAAAATTAAAAAATAAAAAAACGTTGTGTATGTAGCTCCATGGGAAGGCCCTGGGTTCAACCCCAGTTGTCTTAATTACTTCTTGTTGCTGGGAAAAAAAATAACTGACACAGACAAGTTAAAGGAGGAAAGGTTTATATTAGCTCACAGTTTGTGGAGGTTTCAGTCTCTATGGTCTGCTGTCTCCAAGGCAGGGCAGCATGGCAGAGGGGTGTGGTGGAGGAGAAATAGTCCATGGCATGGTGGCAGGAAGCAGAGAGAGATGGAGGGAGGAGAGAGGGGGCTACACCCCCAGTAACCCACCTCTCTTGAACAGGCTTCACCTCCCAACATCACATTTCACCATAAACCTATCAGGGAACTAACCCCCTGATGAATATCACACACCCACATCTAAACACCTCCCCAGACCCCACCCATGAGTGCATGAAGCTTTGGGGGGACATCTAGATATAAACCATAACATCAGTATCAAAAAGGGGGGAGACTCTTTGCTCCAGAAAGTTTTTTTAAAAAATATTTTTATTTATTTTATTTTTTTTTTTTTGGTATCAGGGATCAAACTCGGGACCTTGAGCTTTCGAGGCAGGTGGCAGAACCACTGAGCTAAATCCCCAGCCCTATTTTGCTTTTTGAGACAGGATCTCACTATGTAATTCAGGTTGCCCTTGAACTCACAGTGGTCCTCCTGCCTCAGCCTCCCAAGTGCTGAGATTACAGGTGTGTGCCACCATGCCCAACTAAAATCCTGATGTTTTTAAACTAAGAAAAGGGAGACCTATTGTAAAGATGCTGAGGTACCTCAATCAACCAAAGGAAGTGTTGAGCAACCAGCCCTTAGGAGGAGACCAGTGTGGCTGGGCCTTAGGAATTTCCAGGACGAGAGGCTGGAAGGCTGAAGGCCCTTTCTTTCTTTCTTTTTTTTTTTTTCCTCGATCAAACTTGGGTCCTTGCGCTTGTGCATCAGGTGGCGAAACCTCTAAGCTAAATCCCCAGCCCTGAAGGCCCTTTCTTGTCTCTACTTGTCTTTATGTCACAGCTGCATTCTCTCTCACATAAAAGATGAGGAACACATAGAGCTGCCCAAAGCATCTAAAGTTCCTATCTTGTGGCAGGGGAGAGAGAGAGCCTTCCTGAGTTCCTGTTTGGCAAAATTCCCAGGGAAGGACTTGCCTCAGCCTGGCTGGGGTCAGGTATCCGCCCCAGGGCTGATTGACTCTGGCCAGTGAGTGAGGTCTCTAAGTGGCTGGTAGATCCTGTAGGGGCACATGGTTGAAGAAGGACCCTCTGTAGAGTCACTCATCCTGCATTTATTCTCACAGTCATGTTTTCAGCAGAGGATTTCCAAGTAGCAATAGTCCCTTGAACACAGTCAACCAGAAAGGTCTCAGCCCTCAGCCTGGGCTCCACTGCGGGAGGCGGCCTGGCAGTTAGTGTCTACTGGATACTCTCTGCCCTGGCTCAGCTAAACCTTTCTCTGGTCACAAAAGAAAGGGCAGCTGTTTGTGTTGATTGCAGAGGGGACCCCTATCGGACCAGCTTGGGATGTCATCACCATGAAGTCCCTCATGACTAAGAAACAGCAGCCTGGCATCTGTGCCACTGGGGGCAGCTGCAGCTGTTCTGAGCTGCTCACCAAGAGTCATTGGTGAAGGGAGTGGTTTCCTGTTGAGCTGAGATCTCTGGGTCTAGCTTTGAAGTCAAGGCCTCCTCAGAAGCAAAATGATTAGGCAGTCTACAATGGCTCTGTGAAATAATTTTCATTATACAAATAGAAAAGAGAGGCCCCCCCCCACAAGAAAAACTTACCCTGAGCGATGCTTACCATGAGCAAACGTTGGAATTCCTGTCCTGCACCCAGCACTAGTAGGAATAGCTGGATGCAGGGGTCAGGAAGGGAAGAACTCTGCCTGGAGACCCCCGAGAAGAATTTCTGATATGCTGACTCTGTAGGAAAAGCAAGGCAGCAAGCCGAGGCCTATGGAATTCACTGGTTTTCAGCCACAAGTTACAGCCTCAGCTAGAGATTCCCCAACAAGGTGTTGTTTTGTCCCAATGTCCGAGGCTGCAATATATGTGCTGGGGATCAAGGAAAGAGGATTTCCATTTCCCTTATTCTTAACAACTCTCCCACATGCAGGTTGGTGGTCCAAGTGTACTTTCGCCCGCTCTTCTATTTTATAAGACATGGTTTGTGTGTGTGGGTGTGATGTGTTGTTTATATAGAATATAGTAATGTCCATGGCTTGGAGAGTGGATGGAAGTCACACCTGGGCAAGGTTACTTCAACTAAAGAACACTAGACTCCTCAGTTCAGTTTTTTTGGGTGTATGTTTTTTGTTTTCATAAGAAAAAGTCTTGCTATGTAGTTCAGACTGGCCTCGAAACTCGGTGATTCCCCCAGCCTCAGCCTCCTAAGTGCTGTGACTACACCAAGCAGAGTTGAGGTTTTTGTTTGTTTAATTTATTTATTTGAGTTTTTTGAGACATCTTGCTATGTAATTCAGGCTGGCCTTGAACTCACTATGTACCCCAGGGTGGCCTCAAACTCAGTGATCCTCCTGTCTCAGCCTCTTGAGTGCTGGGATTAGAGGTCCAGCTGAGTTTAAAAAAATTTTTTTTTGAAGGGCCACTACCATAATCAATTCTGGAAATAAGACTTCAAGTTCCAATCCTGCTGGTGTAGACTGTGATTTTTCAGTTGTAGCAGTGAAAATGGGGTCATGAGAGGGTGTTTGGGGAACTAAAATATGAGAGAATCAGGATGGGTTGGTAAGGGATGGAAGGCACCTGACTACTGGCCAGTCATGGGCCTGACACACCCACTCCTTTTGTGAATAGGACAATATTAAGCCAATTCCACGACCCTTCAGTGTCTACATCCCCAATCTCTATGGTGATGGGAGCAAAGGACAGTGGTAATTGATGGATTGGTGTGAGGAAATGAGGTGTAAGGCATAAAAAGTGCTTATTCCAGCTGGGCATGGTGGCACGCAACTGTAATCCCAGTGCTTTGAGAAGCTGAGCCGAGAGGATTGAAAGTTGAAGCCCAGCCTGGGCAATTTAACAAGACCCTGTTTTAAAATAAGAAACAGGGGGCCCTGGGATTTAACTTGGTGGTTCCAGTGCCTGCCTCGAAAGTGCAAGGTCCTGAGTTCAATCCCTGGTACCAAAAAATAAAAATAAAAAATAAAATAAGAAACAGGTGTGGGGATGTGGCTCAGTGTGAAGGCTCTGGGTTTGATTCTCAATATGGGGTGCGGGGTGAGTGTGTGTGTGTGTGTGTGTGTGTGTGTGTGTGTGTGTGTATGTGTTGGTGTTTATTCCAGCACTTCCTGAGGAACACCTGGACAGCTTCTTGAAAATATGGATTCCTAGCACCCCATCTCTCCCAACTTTACAAATCAGGTTTCTTTGTCAGGTGACCAATGAGAGTGGGTCAAGACTTTAAGTAACAATAAAAGGATCAATTAAGGTCTGTGTGCTTTGGGCCGCGGGTTGGGGTAGATAGTACTACCATCAATGACCACAAGGTGGCAGCAGGGAATGGCAAGGAGGAACAAGTCTGGCAGGTGTCAGATTCAGACTGGTAGGGGCGGGCTGACCTGGGGATTAGGTTATGGAAGGAAGTGGGGGCCCTGCATTGTGCAGCATGGTCTCATTTTCCAGTTGGAGTATGCTACTGCAGACTAATCCTCTGTGAGTGCTGCTTTCATAACCAGGTGTTTATGGAGTTTCCTTTTTACCAAAGTCTGCTGATAGGAACTGTGTTAGTGTGACCGTGGGAGGCTGTGGGTGGTGATAGTGACAGTGTATGTTCCACATGGGTGAGCATGGGAGGCAAAGGCTGTTTACATCCCCAGAAATGTTCATCAAGCAGAGTCACCTAAGCAGGTCAGCTCAGTCAAAGGGCACCACCAGCGTGTGTTGAAAGCATGTCCCCGTCCCCTGTTGCAGGTGAGTGTTTCTGGGTGCTGTTAGAGGCCTGCTCTTCTTAGGAGAGATCAGATCTGCAGCTGGAGAGCTGGCTGAAGACTGGGCAAAGGATGCTGGGATGGAGCGTGGGCAGGGAGCCCAGCCAGGATGGGGCAGCTGCCTCTGGAAGCAGCCAAAATGTCCTCAGCTATAGCAGGGGCGGGTAGAAGGATTAGGTGACAGTCCCCTAACCCAGCCCGGAACTAACACCCTCCTCTCCCTCACATATGCACCCAAGCTTGCCAAAGCTCAGAATAACCCAGAGAAGCAGACAGCAGGATGACAGGGGCTTTGCTCGGTGCCCTGCTCCTCCTGGGGCTCCTTGGTAGGGACAGGGTCAGGGGAGGCAAGTGGACAGACACCAACATGAAGGGACAAGGATAAAGATAGAGACCCAAGACATAGGCTAAGACATTATATATGTGGTCCTGAGGCTTAGGAGACAGACCACAGCCTCAGGAACCTACGGAGACCCAGAGGGGCAGAGAGGCCCTTCTGGCTCTTCCTGTCCAGTGACTCTTCTTTCCTAATCCCCTCCCAGGCAGAGGTGAGGGGAAGAATGAGGAGCTGAGTCTTTATCACCATCTTTTCAACAACTATGACCCAGAGTGCCGGCCTGTGAGGGGGCCTGAGGACACTGTCACCGTCAGCCTCAAGGTCACCCTGACCAACCTCATCTCACTGGTAAGACGCCCCACTCCCATCCATCCGGAGCCTCAAAGCCCACCTCTGGCCCCCAGCTGCTGAGCTCTGCTCTAAAGCTCACTTCTTGGCCCTGAAATCGGGCTTTACTCACCTCAATCTCCCTGCTACAGAATGAGAAGAAGGAGACTCTCACTACCAATGTATGGATTGGAATCGTGAGTCAAATCTGGGGAGCAGTGTGAGGTTTGCCCAGGGCACTCCTTTCTTCCAAACGCCTCCTGGGCAGCACCAGCGGGGAAATGCACAGCAAACGTCCTTCTGTCACCCTTCTTAGGACTGGTATGATTACCGACTTAACTACAGCAAGGACGACTTTGGGGGCCTAGGAACCCTCCGGGTCCCTTCCGACCGCGTATGGCTACCAGACATTGTGCTGGAAAACAAGTGAGGACCGTCATTCAGGATGCCAGGCCGCTGAGCAGCCGGCCCGGGGATGGGGCGGGGGTGGGGGTAGATTTGCTTGGGGCAAGAGGTGCTTGGATGCGGGTTCAGACCGTGAACTAGCTTGGTTTTCTCGGGCCCACAGTATTGATGGCCAGTTCGGCGTGGCCTACGATGCCAACGTGCTGATCTGCGAGGGAGGCCACGTGTCCTGGTTGCCTCCAGCGATCTACCGGAGCACCTGCGCCGTGGAAGTAACCTACTTCCCCTTCGACTGGCAGAACTGCTCGCTCATTTTCCGGTGGGAGGAGTCATTTAACACAACCTCCCCACGATTGTGGGCGGAGCCCGATAGGGAAGTGGGATCTCTGGGGTGGGGCTTTGCCTGGAGGCGGAGCCAAGCTTTGGAGTGGGGTCAATCACTGCAGCTGGATTTAAAGAATGGCGTCCCAGCTACTCCGGAGGTTGAGTCAGAATGATCGCTTGGGCCCAGGAGTTAAGAGACCAGCCTGGGCAACATACATAGACCCTGACTCAAAAAACAGACACGAAGGGCTGGGGATGTAACTCAGTGGTAGAGCGCTTGCTTAGCATGCGCAAAGCCCAGTTAAATCTCCAGTATTGCAAAAAACAAAACACGAAGTACGGGTGGAAATTAGGGTGTGTAGACAGGCCAGGGTAAAGGGGAGGTGCCTTATTACCAGGTTCGAACTTCTGGGGTGAGGGCCCTGGTCCTGGTTTCGCAGCTCTCAGACTTACAGTGCCAAAGAAGTGGAGTTCATCTTTGACGTGGGCGACGATGGCGAAACCATCAACAAGATCGAAATCGACACCGAAGCCTTTACTGGTGAAATGTCTCTCTTGCTCCAAAAGCCAGCTTCCAGAAGGGTTCCAAAAAAGGGACTTTCAGAGTGAGGTTGCCCCAGACCCTACACACACACACACACTCACAGGGATTGTCAGTAACCTGTTTTAACTTGCCAGAACCTTTTTTTTGCTTTTGTTTTTGTTTTGGTGCCGGCGATCTAACTCGGGCCCTTGGGCTTGCGAGGCAGGCAGTGGAACCACTGAGCTAAATCCCCGGCCCCGGAATCATTCTTGATTGTCCCACTAGTCCTGTCTCTCACTTGAGGTCTTTCTATTACCCTGAGAATGGCTTTTTGTACCCGAATTTCCCCCATCCTGCCAGCCCCTGGCCCAAGCTGTCCACCCTAACCCAGACAGCTGCATCCTCCTCCTCGGCCTGGAGTTGCAGGTTTCAGTGGTGGCCAGAAAGCAGCACAGGGCATCCCACCTCTGAGAGCAGCTGACTGCACCTCTCACCCTGCAGAGAACGGCGAGTGGGCCATCGACTTCTGCCCGGGGGTGATCCGCCACCAAGACCGTGGCTCCGCAGACCACCCCGGAGAAACTGATGTCGTCTACACGCTCATCATCCGCCGGAAACCGCTGTTCTACGTCATTAACATCATCGTACCTTGCGTGCTCATTTCAGGCCTGGTGGTGCTGGCCTACTTCCTGCCCGCACAGGGTAAGGGGTAACCCCAAAGCTACACCAGGGCTTGCTCCCCGGGTCGGGGGCCACTCTCACCGGGTTCTCTCTCTAGCTGGTGGCCAGAAATGCACTGTCTCCATCAACGTCCTGCTGGCCCAGACTGTCTTCCTGTTCCTAATTGCTCAGAAAATCCCAGAGACATCTCTGAGCATGCCGCTGCTGGGCAAGTAAGGACAGAGTGGGTCTTGAGGTCACCCGCGCAGGGGCGGGGCCAGGTGAGCGTGAGGCGGGAGCCAACACCGAGTGACTCTAGGAGAAACTGGCTGTTTGGACCCCTCGTGGACTTTATTTGGACACAGGGTGGTGCTAGGGTGGTGATGGATGCTCTGGTCCCTTGTCCTCCTCACTGCTGCTGGAAGCCACCTTGAGGTCTCCTGAGTGTCTCTGTTGGGGGACAGTCCGGCTCAGTGTCTCCTTAGCCCCATCTCTGGCCCCCAGAGGACACGCCCCCCACCCTGAACTCACTGGCTCCCCGGGGATTCCGAGGCCCAGCTGGCGTGGCCACTGTTGCAGGAATGAAGCGGACCCCTGCAGACCCTGTCCACACAGACACAGCCACATCCCCTGGACCAGGAGCCGGGCACTCCAGCCCGCCACAGCCCTGGCTTGCAGAGCCCCATGCCGGGCAGCCTGAGCTACCCGGGCCAGTACTCCACCCGGATCTCTGGCGTCTGCAGCTGGGCCTGGGCTGCTGTCGCTGCTGTCCAGTCCTCGCGCTTCCTGCTGCAGCCAAAAGGCTGATATCTGCGTTGGGGGTACAGGGGCTAGTGAGGGTGTGAGCTGCCTGTTCCCAGTGCCCTATACCCATCTCCCCTGGCCCCTCTTCTCCCCACATTTTCTCACTTCCCACCCCCACCACAGCCCCACACCTCTAACAAGGTGGTGCTGCAGCTCATGACGTTGGCCGACACTTCTCTTAGCACCAGCCCTAGGGTGGGCTCCTCAGGCTCCTGCAGCTCCGGGGACTTCAGCGAACCTCTGCTCCAGATATTCATGGGCTGCAGCCATCGCGAGTTCCAGGGAAGATAGAATCGGGGGCTGGAGAGCCACCTGGAAAAGGAGCAGGGCCAGTGGAGTCGTGGGGTCACAGGGCAGGGGTCCTGTTGCGGGGACCTCCCCAGAGGTTCTCCAGATGCTGCCCTTGCGTGGGCCCTTCTCGTAGCCTCACCTCGGTGGAGCTGTGATAGTGGTAGACCCACAGCAGAGTGTCCAGGGAGCTGGGGGTCCCATTCATGGCCGCCGCAGGTGGTAGGAGGGGTAGAAGGGTCAGGGAAGCGGCTGGCCTAGCAGCCCCTGGCAGAGAGGCGTTTGTGAGGTCAGAGGACCAGCTTGAGGGAGTGGGGAGGTGGTGATGACAGAGAAGCTGGGATGCTGTGAAGTCACGCACCCCGGGCTCCTCAGGTATCTCCTTTTCGTCATGGTGGTCGCCACACTCATAGTCATGAATTGCGTCATTGTGCTCAATGTGTCTCTGCGGACGCCCACCACTCATGCTACATCCCCGAGGCTGCGCCACGTAAGGCCAGGGTTGGGGAGCCCAGGGGTGCGCCAAAGTGAACCCTCGGAGGGGCGTGGCTTAGCTGATCCTCGTCCTCCGACCCAGGTTTTATTGGAGCTGCTGCCCCGCCTCCTGGGGTTGGGACCGCCCTCTGAGGCTTCCCAAACCGCCGCGTCCCCTAGGCGGGCGTCCTCCGTGGGCATCCTGCTCCGTGCAGAAGAGCTGATTATGAAAAAGCCACGGAGCGAGCTCGTGTTTGAAGGGCAGAGGCACCGGCACGGGACCTGGACAGGTGAGCACTGTGACCTTTGTAGCCCAACGAGGGCCCCTGCCGGGGGAGCCCCTCTTAATGACCCAGCCCAGCGTTGCCCCACCAGCTGCCCTCTGCCAGAGCCTAAGCGCCGCAGCCCCCGAGATCCGCTACTGTGTGGATGCTATGAACTTTGTGGCTGACAGCACGCGAGAGCAGGAGACAATCGGCGAGGTGGGTTAGGAGCCAGAGAAGGCTCTGCAGAGCACCCCGCCACCCCAAACACCTCCCTTCAGACTCGGCTCGCGCTGTCCTTTCTCCAGGAGGCGTCGGACTGGGTGCGCATGGGGAAGGCCCTTGACAACGTCTGCTTCTGGGCTGCTCTGGTGCTCTTCAGTGTAGGTTCCAGCCTCATCTTCCTGGGGGCCTACTTCAACCAAGTGCCGGATCTCCCCTACCCGCCATGTATCCAACCTTGAACCTGTGCCTGCACAGACTTCGACTGTCCCACCTACTTTAGCAAGAAATAGATTCTGAAAAACAAGCTGCTGTCTTATGAGCTTCCCAGTAGAAACTGAATGTGCCCATGTGGGTAGGCCTGGCCCCTGTACTGGAGGGCGATAGGCTGACTCTTGGTACCAATCCTCAGAGATCAAGGCTTCAATGATGACCTCACTTCAGTGCTTCTTTCAGCCTCAAGGTGTTTTGTTTTGTTTCGTTATCTGGGATGGAACTCGGGACCTTGTGCTTTCAAGACAGGCAGTGGAACCACTGAGCTAAATCCCCAGCACCGCGCCTACCTCGAAAGTGCAAGATCCTGAGTTCAATCCCCAGCACCAAAAAAAAAAAAAAAAAAAAAAAAAGTATGTAGCTCAGGCTTGCTTTGAACTCTGAGATCCTCCTGCCTCAGCCTCCAGAGTGCTGGGATTATGGGTGTGCACCACCATACCTCACTAGGCCTATGATCTTCTAGACAATTTTATTCAGTTGATAGCAATTAGCAAACCCTTTTGCAGGATCTGCACATGACAAGCCCTTTGCTTCTCCAGCTGGCTCCGCTGGTGTGGGCTGGGATCATACACCCTCACTGAAGGTCATCCACAGGTTTAGGCCTGAGGATGCCCTGGCCTCCCTCAGGCATGTCTGGTTTTCTTGGCCCAGCACAGAGTACCCCGACAAGACTCACTTATCAGATTCCATACCCCCTACTCCTCTATTCTAACTCTGCTAGTAGCCAGGGTAGTGAGAGAAAACAGTAACATAGGGCCCAATATGGTGGGTGCTGGTTGAATCGTCTTTATTAACAAACGGGATATCCAAGGCCACTACATTGAGGAGGGGCAGGGCAGGGAAGAGAAGGGCTACTTGCTGCTCACACTATATACAGATGCAAGCAAAGGGGTGTGGAGGGTGAGAGCTCCCTGCTCTCTCCCTCCACCAGGAAAAGGGAGAGGCTAGAAGAGATGGGAGCTGGAAAGGGGGAATATTTTGGTTGGCGGGGTCCCCCCTCCATTCCCTGGGGTTTGAGCGGGAAAGGAATCGTTAAAGTGCTTTCAGAAAATGAGGAAATGGTCCCTAACCCTGGAGTGGCCGGTGACCGCCCCCCCCCCCGAACTTAGGGCCCAGTGACCCCCCCCCAGAGTCTGGTACATTCAAGGGGGGAGCCGGCTCCCCTGACGTGCAAGTAAAGGGGTCCAGGGCCCTGCCCAGTCAACAGCAGTGGGGTAAGGGGTCTGAGCCCCAAGCACTCTCCTAAGTGGAGAAAGGGGGTGGGGGAGGCCCAGTCTACTCCTGGTAAGAAGCTGTGTCCCTCCCCAAAAGTTGGGGACAGGCACAGTTTCAGAGAGAGAACATGTTGGGGAAAGGGACAGTCACATGATCACAAAAGCATGACGGGTGGTTGGAGGTCACGTTCCCAGCAGGCTCCAGTGAATTAAACCAGTAAAAGCAAAAGCCCAGGGAAGAGAATGGGGGCGGCTGGGGAAATGTGGCTGGAGGAGCTGGTCCAGTGTGGGTGGCCCCAGCCCGGCCATCACCAGTTCATAATGCAGTTCCGGTTCAGGGTCATGAAGTAAACTTGGCTGCTGCCCCCAGAGCGGACGGAGGCAAAAAATACCTGGATGAGGAGGAGAGAAAGTCACCAAGGGCTGGGATGTGGGCTGAGGGCTCAATCAGAGAGTGAGAAAGGGAAAGAAAGAAGGGCTGGGGATGTGGCTCACTGGCACAGCACTTGCCTACAATGTGGGAGACCTGGGTGATCACCATCAAAAGAGGGGTAGGGGGAGACTGACTGCAGAATGGGCTCAGGGTGCCTCTCCTACCCCAGGGAAAGACAAAAGCTATGCCACCAGATCTCTGGGGTGGGGGCAGCTCAGAGCCAACAGAGGGGGAGGCAGAGGCTGTGACTATACATTCTGCCTCCAAGGGGCTGGATTTTAGGAATTCACCACAACCATCCTCTCCCCAGATCCCTGGCCCAGGGCCTAGGAACCAGCCCTGCACAGGCGCTTGGGAAAGAGCCTCCCACCTTGTCATTCCGCTCACACAGGAACTTCAGCCTCTGGGCCCGTTTGTGCATGAAGACCCCATCCAGGTGTCCTGTCTCCACAGAACGGATCTCAATGGCTTTCTCACCCCAGCCCATTATCTGGTTGGAGCAGATGTAGGCTGCAGGGAGGTAGGAGAAAGGCAGTGAATGGCTACATTTGTGGGCCACCTCAGGGGCAAGCAGCTTGGAGGGCAGCCCTTCACGCACCCACAGAGGTGGGCATCTCTCCCCACTGCAGCACCACATCTTTAATGATCCGCCCGTACGTGTTGACATAGACACCCTCATCTTCATAGCACAGCAGCATCTCCATGCCATCGGTGTTGGGGAGGAAGATGATGGCATGGGGTGTGATTTGGCTCTGGATCTGGGGAGGAGAAGGTGCACTGGTCTCTCCATATCTGGTGCCAGACTGTGAGGTCCCGCTCTCCCCTCAGCTCCACCAAGCTCACATGCACAGGGATGTAGATGTCATAGCTGTTCCCCGAGTCAACATCCACAGCATGGAAGCCAGCACTGGAGCCATAGATGACCTTAAGCCGCTGTCCCTCCTCTACCGTCAGGTCGACCAGCAGAGGGCGGTGAGGGAGGTCAGCAAAAGACTGTGGAGGAGAGAAGCGCTCAGAGGGACAGGTGGAGTCAGACCTCGGAACAGTACTGGGAGGCTGAGGCTGGGATTACCTTGAAGGCCATGAATTTGTGGTAGGGTTTGGGGGCCCAGGCATACACCTCCACAGAGTTCTTCAGGGCAATAACGAGGAACTTAATGCGCTCATATTTCACTGGGGGCAAGAAAGGAGGAGGATGTGGGGACTCTCCTTTTGAGGCTGTAGATCCCTTCCCCAAGTCTCTCACCTTGCTGCTCCCCAAGCCTAGCCCCATCTCTGGCTTTGAAGCTTCCACAGCATTTAACCCAAGCCCCATTTCTCACAGACCGCCCCATGTGACATCCTCACCGACACGGTAGTGTCCGCAGCCCTCCATGTCCCCCACAGTGGTCCAGCCCTGCTTCTTCTCCACCTCTGGGTCATTGTGCAGGATCTTGTTCCGGAGCCAGGACAGGTAATACACCCGTAGTTTGTTCCTTTTCCCTGAGGGATGGACACACATCCACACACACACACACACACTCTCCCATCCTCCTTGGAGGCCCAGTGCTGCCTCTTACCATCCTGTCTGCATATCACAAGGGGTGAGAAAATGTGGCCCCACCTTGCAGGTCCTAGGCAAGGCTGCCCTCCTCCCAGGCTGAAGATGGTGACAGAGCTGAGGAGCTGGCACACACATACCTGAGATGGTGATGAGCAAGTTGAGCCCTTCCAGTACATCCATTTGCTGGAAGCGTCGCCGCCCAATGAGTCCATACACCTTGCCCTGCCCGCTTCGGTCCAGCAACATTAGCCCGTTCTCTGTACCCACCAGCAGGTTGACGCCTGCAACAGCAGCCCTTGCGCAGGTCAGGCACAGAGCCAGGCCCTCACCTGAACAGGAGCACGGGAGAAACACCAGACCCCTCTCTGCCCTCCAGCCCAGCTTACCCCAAAGGGCCGCACAGAGGATCTCAGAGTTGAATCGCTTCTTGTACTTCCGAATCTCAGGAGTTTCACTGTGAGCCCGGGTGTTGGTAGGATTCACATTGACCACAGAGCCTTTTCTCACATCATACTGCAGCTGATCTAGCCGAGCTCCCTCTCCACCCACGAGGGCTGCCAGGAGGAAGAGAAGGGAGGTTGGGCTGCATTCTCCCAAGTTTCTCTTTACCTCGATGCCCCTATATCTGGTTTTGGCACCCCAGAATATTCAGGCGGGAACAGAAAGACTGTAGAACAGAGGAGGTGCATGGAAGAGGAAAGGGCCCTGCTTGAAGTCAAAAGGCCTGGCTCAAGTCCTAACTGCACTACTCATCAATTTCAAACTTTTGCCCAGGCTCCTTGGCCACTCTAAACTTCTGCCTCCTCTGTCAAAGGGGTTCAGAAACCCTCCCTCGCCTCTGTGCCAGGGCAGGGAGCCAAGGCCCAAAGGAGAAGGTCCATTATCTATGCTTTATAAAACTGTGTCCTCAGAGTCACCTGTGCCCCCCTCCAGGCCTTCTCTGGACCTTGGCCTCATGGCAGATCTCACCTGTGATGGGGATGGTATCCCCACTGCCTCCAGGCTGGTAGATTCCTAGATCCACAAACATGGTGAACGAGCTCTTGCCAGGGGCCTTTACCAGGCCACAAGACTGGTACTGTAGGGTAAGGGCAGCAATCAGGCAAACAAGGGTGACTCCAGACTATGGCCCAGCCCTCCCAGGTCCCCGGAGAAGTTCATGGGGTTCTGGCCCACCTATTTCAGTGCCCCTAGAACCCCTGGCTCTCCTGTGCATTTCCAAGATACTTCTTCCACCCCATGCACCTGCTCCGGCCTACTTACATCACTGCTTCCATCCTTTGAGGGGGGACTTTGACCTTTGCTGTTCTCGGTAGGTGAGTGGCTAGGCTGGACCACGTCTGGAAGGTTCGTGTAGCCATTGCTGTCAGCATGCAACAGGCTTCGTTCCTCCTCAGGAGTCTAGAGAACAGAGGCAAGGTCAGCTCTGGGGGTAAGGGGGGCTTGCGGCAGGCATGGGAAAGGTGGAAGGCTCACTTACACGCTGGACCACCATGGTGCCACCCCCGTATGGCGGCTGGCTCCCAGCTATCTCCTCAACATCGTGAACCACCATGGTGCTGATACTGTCTGTGTCTCCATCGCTGCTGTGGGAGAAAGGAAGGTGGGGCCTTCTAGGTCTTGCCACCCGAGTGGCACAGGTGCAGGTGACAGCCATGGACTCGGGCTTTCAGTCTCTTCAAAACACATCTGCTCAGCCCCCACTGAGCAGTCAGGTGTTTGTTCCCTGCAACACGTTCAGGGCAGGCTGGCACCTGAGCCGTCCTAGAAGTAACCCATAACTGACAGAATAGCAGGAAAGTCAGGAACCCAGTGCCCACACTCCGTTCTCTAGAGAATGGGGATCACAGTCCCTCAGACACAACCACATTCTGACCCCTCACCCCCTATCCTCTGACAGGGGAGGCCCTGCCCCAGGAGGCTCCTTACCGCCCCCCAGGGGTGTCTCTGCTCCCCTCTGATGGTTCACCATCGCCTTCTTCCTCATCATCTTCACTGCTCTCCACCTCCTCACTGGATGATGAATAGTCCATGGCTTTCTTGGGTGGCCGGGAGGCTTCATCCAAGGTTCGCTCTTTCAGCAACACAAAATCCTGCAGGGAAGGACAGGCATGAGTGGCGGGCACAGGGCACTGGACAGAGGCAGTACAGCAGGTGCCAGAAGAGACCTGGGCAGGGAACAGGAGAGGGCTCCCACAGTGGCTGTCTCACTAACCTCACCAATCGCTCGCTTATAGCTCTGGGAAGGGCCGCAGGGCAAGAAAGGCAGCCAGGAAGAGGTAGGAGAGATGGTAAGAAAGGTTAGTAACTTGAGATGTGCCTGTCCCTAGTCCCCGTAATCCCCAGGATTAGTAAAGACCCCACCCTTGACACTCCACCCTGTGCCCACCCACCCAAGTTCTGAAGGTTCCACATCCTGTCTGAATGCCACACCAGGATAAGGCAGGGCAGGGCCACACCCGCCACCAGATGACTCACTGCGGGCCGGCCTGGCCGTGAACGATGGTCATCAGGCTTGGCTTTGTTCCCAGGGGAGAGCACTGGGGAGCTGTCCAGTTTGGTGGAGGCTGGACCGAGCAGGGTTTGAGAAGGGAGGTTACTGACACCTTGGCAGGTGATAGCCCCAAGCCTATACCCTAAGCTGACCCCATGACCCTGAGCCGAGTTCAACACTATGTTCCATGCCCACCCAGGTCCTCTGTGCCCCTGATAGGTATTCCAGACCAAAGCCACCAAAGGCGGAGACAAGCTGATGCCAGGCAGGGCCAGGAATTTAGCTCAGTGGCACTGCCCCTGTCTTACAAGCGCAAGGTCCGGAGTTTGATCCCTGGTACCAAAAAAAAAAAAAAGACTGCAACCAGGCCCAGAGCAGGCTGCAGGGTGCAGGCTCACATACCTCCCACACGATTTCGATTTCGTTCCAGCGAGCCAGCCTGGGGGAGGTGCCCATGAGAGGCTGGGAGGACACTGTCGGAGCGCTCCCAGCCGGGGTCACTCCTCCTGAGGTCCGGGTTACTGTGAAGGGGCAAAGTCAGGGTCAGGGAGGCAGGTGGTGTCTTCCCTGGGGCTTTGAGATTCACTGCAGAGGGAGCCATCACCAGGGGAAGCAGGTTGCAAAAGTGAGAAGTGAGAGTGAGTGGGGGGACAACTCCATTACCTAGAGGCGTTGGGCGGGCCAGGGGGCTGAGCAAGGGGCCCTGGAGACTTGGGGGTGCCCCGCTCTGCCCGCCTTTGCAGATAGATTTGCCAGGCGGAGTTGCTGCGAGGTCTGTGGAGGGAGCACAGGGTGCCGGGGGGGGGGGGGCCAGGAGGGGCTGTGGTGATGGGGTTGGGGCTGGCTCACCCCTAAGCAGGTAACTGGGTAAAGTCCCCTATGCCCCTTACTCTCTAGGCTGCTACCCAACCCCAACCCAGTATTACCTGGCACGGACAGCCTGAGCTGGCCGGGACGCTCCGGCCCCACTGGTGTTAAGGGCAGTGGCAATAGATGAGGTCCTCTGAGGTACCTGGGAAGAGGTGAAAAAGTGGTCAGTGTACACTGCGCCCTCTCTACTTCCAGAGAGGTGGACACCCCACTTCCATGATAAGCAAACTGAGATTCAGGGAAGTTAGTGAACATGTTCAGGTTATGAAGCTGGGAAATGACAGTGCTGAGATTCTATCTAGGAAGGCTGCCTCATAATGCTCCAAAACACCCTGGGCAATTTTCCATACCCTCACTTACCACTGGGATCAATGGGACACAGCTATGTGTCTTCCCACCCTCTGGACAGTTAACCTCTGCAAGGCAGGGGCCAGAATAGCTATCTTCTCTTTTTCTTCCCTTCCCACTCTGAACACTCTATCTTGCCTGCCCCTCCATTCTCCCTCTTTCCTTCCCCCCCATCCTCTGCTTTTTGCTGGTCTTACAGCTGTCCTTACCTTGGGTGGGGCCTCATTATCTGGCCGGACCCAGGCTGGGGGGTTCGGGGAGGGACCAGGCCCTTCAGACGTGGGATCTGAATTCTGGCGGATGACAGCTCCTCGGGCACTGGGCGTGGCAGTGGGTGTGGGGATGGCAGGGTCAGGGTCGTGGGAGGCTGGGAAGGCAGCCAGGTTTCTGGTGGGCTGGTCCTGCAGGGACTGGGATCGGGGTACAGGTGCTGCATATGGCTTCAGTGGGACCCGGTGTGCCACCAGGCTCTGCAGGGAGAGACCAGGGAAGTGGGCTGCCTGCTCTGTGACATATCCCCAACTGCAAGCTGGGGTCTGGGCTGAGAAGAGGCACTACTCCCCCCTTCCTCCATCAAAGACCAGAGGTTGGGCCAGGGTTTAGCTCAGTGGTTTCACTGACTGCTGCACAAGCGCAAGGACCAGAGTTTGATCCCAGGTACCAAAAAACAAAAAACAAAAAGACAAAAAAACAAAAAACCCCAGAGGTTCCTGGAGCCCAAGAATAAGAAGTAGGAATAACACATGCAGCAGCAGCAAGCAGGTAACTGTATCTGTTCATGTAGCCTGTGTTTCATGATCCTGTGAGTGAATGTGTGTATGGATGTGGATATGTATGCCTGTGTATACAGACAGGTGTGTGTAGCTCTGCTCTGAGCGTGTTTCCCAGTGTCTGTGAGTTAAAGACAGGATCAGGGAGAGACTCACCTTGTGTGGTCCCTCCTGAGGCTCCACTGGCCTCTGCATAGGAGGAGTTTGGGAAAGAGGCCCTTGGGGGCCGGGGGAGGCTTGGGGGATGGGAGGCTCTGGGCCTGTGCTGCTTGTCTTGGTCTTGGCCAAGGGAGAGTTCTGCTGCTTGTTCATCCTTGTTCTCTCTTCTACCTGTGATGCAAAAAGGTGTCAAGCAGATCAGCTCTTACCTCCTCGGTCTCAAAACTTAGGTCCTCACTTTCTCCAGATGCTCCTTCCCCTTCTCAGTGCCCATTACTGTGGGACAAGTGCTTCTCACACTCTCCAGGCCTCAGGCAGTGGACTGGTACAATGGACTCTTAGGGGGCAAAGGAGGCAGTGAGTACCTCTCGAGCCCAGGCTGGTTTGTCAGCAGGATTGATGCCCCGACCATAATGATACAGAGGCTTTCTGTCCCCAGGCAGGATCTGCTGCTGCTGCTGCTGCTGCTGCTGCTGCTGCTGTTGCTGCTGCTGCTTCTGAAGTTGCTGCTGCTGCTGCTGCTGCTGCTGCAGGGACTTGAGGTAGGCATGCTCCTGCTGCAGCTGCCTTTGGAGACGTTCGGATTGCCGCTGCTCCTCTAGCTGCTTCCGCTTGTATTCCTGGGCCCAAGGGTAGGGAGAGAGGGCTTAGCAGGGTGTGGCCATGGAAGTTAGAGCAGGCTGACCCTTTCTTTCCTCCAACTGCCTAGAGAGGAGCTGCTTTCCCGTGACATCTTGGGTAAGACCCTTCCCCTGAAGTATCCCCATCCCAGTCCAGCAAAACAACTCTGGACAGCATCTTCCCAAGGATGCTGAGGGACCCCGTTACCAGCAGTAGGGCCTGTTCCTGGAGCAGCTGTTGCTGAAGGATCTCGAGCTGTCGCTGCTCCTCCTCTAGCCTGTGACGAATATATTCCTGGGGGGTAGGGTGGGGTGGGGGCACAGGGCAGGGAGAGAGGGAGAGGTGGCAGAGGAGGGGCAGCAGCAGCCACAAGGGATCAGCAAAGTGAGGATGAGGGGGGTGCAGGAGAAGATGAGTGCCAGGGGGTAATACAGCACAGATGGGAAGAATAGGGCACAGGGAATGAGGAGGAAGCAGGTGGGTACCATGAGGGAAGGTGCAGCGGAGAGGAATCAGAAATGGATAGAGATGGGGAATGAAGGCACAGAGACAGGAGGGCAGGGAGCCAGGGTTGGGGGTTGAAGGGTGGGAGAAAACAGAGAGAAAGAGTGAAGCTAGAAAAGATAGGAGGAATCTAAGGGTAGGGGAGCAAAGGGTAAAGGGCACTGGGGAGCAAGGGAGGCAGGCAGCAGGTGCAGGGGAAGGGTAGACAGGGAGGACAGAGGGCAGATGGGGAGGTGGGTGTGTGCTGGTGGCCAGTACCTGCTCTCGCTCAGCCTGCCGCCGCTCCTCCTCCCGCCGCAGAGCCTGAATGTCCTCCAGCCGCCGCTGCTGCTCCTTTTCCTGCAGCTTCCGCTGTTCACGCTCTCGACGCTGTTGCTATGGGCGAAGGGGGAGGTGATCTTAAGGAATGTGTCAGATGCTATGATAGCATAGTCCTGACGGAGGACCCCTCCATGGACAGTGGGGGACAGGTCTCCTTGTTCAATAGAGACGATAGCATGAGAATGTCTTCAATGTGTTTCTATCAATATACCTCACCTTGAACCAGAACCTGCAGGGGCTTGGCTTGGGGAAGGTGGCTTAAGGTAGCCATGGGTGTGGGACTAAAGAGGACGAGAGCTGAGTGCTGCCCTTGGAGTGGGACGACACCTTCCTCTGCCCACTGCCTCACTGCCCCACCAAACAACGAACAGAAACAAAAGTCAACAGGAAAACCCCCCTTTCATGCCTGGCCTCTTATCTACCTTTCTGCTAAATCCAAATAGAGTAGGCACTAGTGATAGTCTTTGGCCACCAGAGGGCATCAGGTGGCTGTGCACAGAAAAGCAAATTTTGGATTTAAAGAACTGGCCTTGACAAATCATTGAGCTCAGGTTGCATTTGATTTTCATAATCTTCTTAACCAGAGTCTGCTCCCCGCAAACAACAACAATAAAAAAAAAGCCAAGTTCAGCCAGCCTCAGTGGTGTTTACACTTGAAGGAAACTTGTGCTTAACTGGTAAAGTTGCAGCAGGCCTTTCCCAATGACACCTTGTTAGACCAGATTTTGTTCCTCCTCACCTAACACCATACAGTATTTACCAAAAAAAACCTCCAGAAAACCCTTTTGTAGCAGGCTTTCTTGCAAATTAGCTTTTGTTCAACAAAGGGGCCTGCTTGAAGGAGTAGATGGTTAAGAATGTTACCAAAGGGTGGGGAACTCAAGCTCAAGGACCAGAGTTTGATTCCAATACCAAGAAAAGAAAAGAAAAGAAAAGAAAAGAAAAGAAAAGAAAAAAAAAGTTACTACCTAGTGCCTATTTAGACAAATCTGTGTTATATACAGCCATGAACTCTGCAATCAAGTAATTGTTTCAACAAAAACACATTCATTTAAGGCATTTAGCTAAGGGAGGGCTGGGGAATGGGGAAAAAATAAGAACTAAGAGAGATTATGTAAAGGTGCAAATTTCCAATGATGAATGTCATTATACTGTATACCTAAAATGTACGAATAAAATTAATTAAAAAAAACAACCCAAGCTAAAGGCAGGCATGGTGGTGCTTGCCTGTGCTTTCAGTTACTTGGGACGGTGAAACTGAAGATCAGTTGAGCCCACAAGTTTGACTCCAGCCTAGGCAACAAAGCAATGCCCCATCTCAAAACAAAAACACCAATCTAAGCCAGGCATGGTGGTGCACACCTATAATCCCAGCACTAAGGAGGTTGAGGGCGGGGAAGGATCTCAAATTTCGGGCCAGCCTGGCCTACAAAGTATAAACCTGTTTAAAAAACAAAAAACACAAAAAATACTGATATATATATGATCTATACCCCTCCTTCCCCACCAAGTACCTCTGTAAAATAAGTACATTTAAAAAAAAGTTTACAGGTATGCTTACATACACACATGTATTTTAATTGATGACATTAAAAACTGCACTTAAACTAAAATAAGATTCTCCATTAATTAAAATGAATTTCCCTCACACCTCTAATTAGTCCAAACAAACAAGATTGCACCTTATAAAAAAAAAATCTATGCCAAAATAACCAAAAGTAGCCTGATGTGGTGGCACATGCCTATAATTCCAGCTACTCGGGAGGCTGTGGCAGGAGGACTGCAAGTTAAAGGCCAGCCTGGGCAACTTCACAAGACTGTCTCAAAAAAAAAAAAAGTAGCCAGGGATGTAGCTCAGTGGCGCCATGCCTGCCTGGCAAGTGCAAGGTCCTGAGTTTGATTCCCTGTGTGTGTGTGTGTGTGTGTGTGGTTAAAAAAAAATAAGAGTTGGACATGTAGCTAAGCATTCCTTGGGCTCAGTCCCCAGAATCATAAAAACAAAACAAAACATCCAAAAGTAAAAGGAGACTGTAAAGGATATTTTTTATGTTCAGATGTTCAGATCACTGCACATCTGAAAGGCAAACGTGCAGTTGTACCTAAGTGTCTGTACACTGATCCCTGGCTGAGACTGAAGGAACATGGAGCTACATAAACCTGGAGTAGAGGTTTATAGCAGAAACTAAAGAAGGGGCAGTCTTGCTTTGGGGAATGGCTGCAGCTTTTCAGAAACAGCTCTGCTCTGAAGGGATGCTGCTGACACTATCTACCCCAAGCTGTTGGGGAACACCAGGGCTCTAACAGTAACAGGTGGCACCTCCATTCCAAAGTCTGAAGAAGAGGGTTGGGAAGGCCCATGTTACTCCTTGTTCTCCCTGCTGCCCTCATGGAACCAGAGATGGGACTAGGGTAGGTAAAAAGGGTGTGACACCCCACCTCCTCAACTCGCCGCCGCTCCTCCTTTTGCTCCTCTATTCGACGCTGCCGCTGGTGCAGCAAGTGTTTGATGTGCGCCTCAGGGTCTCGCTGTTGCTGCTGCTGTAGCTGCTGCTGCTGCTTTAAAGCCTCGGAGTTGCTCTTATTCTCCTGCTGGAGCCGGAGGAATTCCCGGCGTAGTGTGGACTCCCCAGGCACATTCATGATGGAGCTGGGCCAGGGTGGCACAAAAGAGCACTGGGGTCAGAGCCTGCTGGTTTCCCCTCACATCTTATTTATCCTGTCCACTTCTTTGGACACTCAGGGACTATGTTTATAAAGGCCTCTACCTCTCTGTACCACCATCGCTAGACTGAATGTCCCCAAACCCAAGGACCACTACAAGATGTGCACAATGGCCCCAATCTCCCGCCTCCACCTGCCAAACTCACCTTGGCTCTCCTTCTTCTCCATGGCTGTCGTCTTCTTCTTCACTGCCGCTATACTCATATTCTGTCTCCTCTGCAGAGGGGAGATCACTGCTGTTTCTTCACCCAGTGCCCCAGACCCCACCCTGGGCTAGGGAAACCTTGGATGAGGACAATCAATAAGGTCTGTCTGGATGACTGAGCACGAGGATCCACCTGTCTCCCTAGATTGATGGGAAGACAGTGGATCTCAGGTTTGGCCTAGAAGAGGTGGGGCCGAGATCCCATAGGAGGCAGGATAGGCAGATGTGCACATGCACTCACAGGCGCACACACTCAATATGAGGCTTTCAAGGGACGGGGAAGGGTGACCCTCATTTGGGAAGCTGACTCAGATTTGGTGATAAAAACTCCAGGGAAGGGCCGGGGATTTAGCTCACTGGTTCCGCCACCCCCCCACCCACCCCCCGCCTCGAAAGCGCAAGGTCCCAAGTTCGATCCCCAGTACCAAAACCAAAACAAAACAAAACTCCAGGGCTGAAAGTCTGGGAAAAGAGATCTCCTTTGATAGGGAGAGCTGGGTCCTGGGAGGAGAACATGAAGGGGAGACCAGAGGAGACAGGGCTGAAATGGAACAAAGGACTGAGGTGCTGACGGGTCTCCTAAGACCCACCGTCTCCTGATGCCTACTGACCTTTCTCACCCCGCTTCTTCCGGGACCGGTCAATGTGGTCCTTGAGCTGGATACGGACCTGCCGCTCTGTGGGCTGGTCTCGGATGAAGGGAAACTTCAGTAGCTGCTCGGTTGGCGGGCGGCTCAGGTAAGTCTTGATGAGACATGTGTCAATGAAGTCGATGAACTTCTTAGACCTGGAAACAGTGGAGGCTCACACTGGCAGGGCCCCCCTTGGAAAGGAGAGGGGTCACCAGAGGAAGAAGGCAGACCATGGATCCAAAAGCCAGCTAGACCTCCCTCCTGGCTTTTCCATGTACTGACCCCAGTTGCCACCTGCTACCCCCCTCCTCTTCCATAGTGCAGATCCAAGCCAGAACACAGAACAGGGCTGGGGCGGGGTGGCCCTGCCAAGGACCTTCATTCTCAGACTCCGAACCCTCAAAGACCTACCATTTCTTGGACTTGAGCCTGGGTGGAGGGTTCCGAGGGATAAGGAAGAGGGCTCGCATGGGGTGCATGTCACACAGAGCTGGGACACAGAAGACACACAGTCCCTTTCATCAAAGAATTTCTCCTCAAGGTGACCTCCCAGAACCACCCTTCCCCAGAACCACCCTTCCCCACAGCCACACTCTGGGTCTCCTTTCTCTTCCATCCTACCCAGGGAAAACTCAGCACTTACGGGGGGCTCCCTCTGCCATCTCAATGGCTGTGATTCCTAAAGACCAAATGTCACTCTAAGGAGGAAAGAGAAAAAGGGACAGGTGAGTATTTTTGGTAATTCTGCCCAGTAACCTCTCTTCATTCACCATTCCCAGCACTTCAGGGTCTACACACCTTCCTGAGGCCCTTTCTCTTCCAAGTCATCTTCCCAACCTTACTTTTCGTACCATAAAAATGTTCTCAACCCCTCACTGGTGACATGTCACCATATCTTCATTTTGTTCCCCAGCCTGCTCATGAGACCAAACTTTTAACCTACCCATCATCCCCATCTCATTTTCTCCCCCTGCTCCCACCCTCCCACTCCATACTCTGTAATCGTAGGTGGCATCAGGGTTCTCGTCACAGGCGATGACCTCTGGAGCCATCCAGTATGGGGTCCCAATAAATGTGTTCCGTCTGCCCACAGTGCGGTCCAGCTGAGCACTCACCCCAAAATCCACTGTGAGACATGGGAAAGGGGTCACCACAGGAGCCCCTTCTGCTTGTCTCACTTCCCTACATGCCCGTGTGTGCCTCACTTAAGGTAGCTGAGGCCCTGTCTCTATCTAGACAACCTCAGTACACTCTTCCACCCATCAGGATTCTGAAGAACCTGACCCAGTCTTCCTGCCTCCTGGGGATCAAGGGTCAGCATCCCAAGCAGCAGGGATCACTGGTGTCCCATTTCCCTCCAAGGGATGCACAGCACCTGGAGCCCAATAGATGGCAGATAAGGAGCTCCTCCAGGATTTTTCAGAGGAGGCAAGAGGGAGACATCACAGGGCAGGAGATGGGAGGGGAGGGAGTGGGCCTACCCAGCACTCAGGCGATTGGACTTAGTTGCAGAAGGAAAAGGGGTCCCCATGCTCTGTCCTAGAGGTGAAAGGGCCTCAGACAGAACCAACGCACCTAGCTTGACCTCAGCATTCTCTGTTAGTAGCACATTCTGTCCCTTGATGTCTCGGTGGATCACTTTATGGGCATGGAGATGAGCCAATCCCTGGGACAGCAGAAGGGAGAAAATCAGCTATAGTGTTAGACTAGATGGGAAGGACTGAGGTGGAGGAGGGTTGAGGGCTGGGCTGAAGGTGGGGACCCTCCCCACCTAGAGCCCAAGTACAGGCTGAGCTGTTCTGGGGGGAGCTTCCTTACAGCAGTGGCTCCCAGTAAGGCTTAGGAGCTGAACTATATATATAGGTGGAAGAGTGATAGAGCTTGGAGACAGGGACTTGTCTCCAATAGCCTGAGAATCTATGTCCATGGAGCAGCTCTGGGATGAAGGGTGGGGGGCTCAAGCTCACCCTGAGAATCTCCCTGCAGATGTAGGCAATGCAGTCCTCCTTCAGAGCATTCCCTTTTGTGTTCTTTACCAGGTCGGTCACTGAACCAGCACCACAGAACTCCATCACCAGCTATGATCCCAGGAAGGCAATATAAGGGAAAGTATTGATCAGGTAAGTCTTCTACCCACTGCCAGATGCCTGGGGGACCAAAGGCCTTGGGGCCAAAACTGGCCTGAGCTGGACAGCAGGAGCCCCATGACCCCTCACCAAGGCCTCAGGACTTCCTGAGATCAGGACAGAAAGGAAAATGAACATAGCTGGAAAGGAGCTGACAAGGTGGGGCTGGGTTCAGAGTAAAAGTCAAAGGAATCTTTGAAATCTTCAATACAATGATGTAGATATGTGCATTTTCCTTGAGGAAGAGTCCAATGCTTTTATCAAATTTGCTCTGGGACCCCAACCTCAAAATGGTTAAGAATTATTGCTCTGGAGCAGGACTTTCCAAACTATATGACTGGTTCAAGACCTGGTTTTGTATAGCATTCAACTAAGAATGGTTTTTACAATTTTTAATGGATAAGAGGAAGAAGAATTGTATTTAATGGCACATGAAAATTATTCAAATTTTAGTTACCTAAACGCCTAAAATATTTACTTACTGTCTTGCCTTTCACAGAAAACATTTACCATCCCTGACTCAGAGGCAAGAATGGGGCTGAGAATCAGTGATTCTCCAGATCTACTGGATTACCCCAGAGATGTGCCAAAGAGAATCTAGGAAGACACTTCCTGTCCAAGAATTTTTACTAGAAGCTATATGCAATGTAGAAAAGGACTGGATGGAACACATATATTTGATATTAAGTAAAAATAATTCGCATGTATCCCAAATCTGAGCCTGCCAGTGGGCCAGCAAGGCACAGTAGTAGGAGATGCTGCTCAACAGGTTCAGAAGAAGGCAGCTGGCCACTAGTACCTAACCACGAGTTGTCAATGCTCTCCTACTACATACACCTGGCAGGTAAACCTACCAGTTACCTTTCTTTGTGTGCATGCATCCCCAGAAAACCATGGTTCATGCTTATCTGCACAGGGCATATAGAAGGTGCTTACTAAGTACTTGTCTGGCTGACTGCTAGGAAGGAAGGGAGACCTGGCATGAGTTCCAAATTTCCAGGGGCTGGGGATTTAGCTTAGTGGTGCTGACACCTGCCTTGCAAGCACAAGATCCTGAGTTCGATCCCCAGTACCAAAAAAAAAAAAAGGGCTCCCTACTCTCTTGATGATCTAGAAACACTCACAAAATCATGCAAATCAAGGGGCCCACATCTTTGTGTTCACTTTAAGAATACCTGTGGAACTGCCCAGGCCATCAAGGGTATGCATATCTGAAAGGCCACCAAGTATCTGAAGGATGTCACATTAAAGAATGTGTGCCATTCCAGCATTATAATGTGGAACTGATAGGTATCCCCAGGCCAAACAGTGGGGCTGGACACAGGGTCGGTGGCCCAAAAAGAGTGCTGAATTTTTGCTGCACATGCTTAAAAATGCAGAAAGTGATGCCAAACTTAAGGGTTTAAATGTAGATTTCCTGGTCATCGAACATTTCCAGGTGAACAAAGCACCCAAGATGTGCCACTGTACTTACAGAGCTCCCCTACCACAGTGAGATAACCCTTACTGAAAAGGAACAAACTGTTCCTAAACCAGAGGAGGAAGTTGGACAGGAAAAAAAGATATTCCAGAAGAAACTGAAGAAATAAAAACTTACGGCGCAGGAATAAATTAAGCATAAAATAAATGCAAATAAAAGTAAATAAATAATCATTTAGAAGGTCTGTGCACTGCCAGACAGTCCTGTCCTTTGCCACAAAGATGTTGATTCTGTGCCTCTCTAGGAACTGTGCTCAAAAGTAGGAGAACTGATGGGTGAAGCTCCCTGTGATGCCTTCCAGCCCTAACCAGTACTCTTTTGTCCACTGTTTATGAAGCATCTATCAGACTGGTGGAGTAAAGGTGGGGGCAAACACCAGGAACCCTGTCACCGAACACGCAAGAGGACTAGAGGCTGTAATGTGTGTACAGGACTGGAGTCGTGAGTCATGAGATACCTCTGGACCCAGAGACAGGAGAGGCTGTGTACACTGAAGGGCGAGCTGGCAGGAAGAGATACTCGGCAGTGACTCTGAGTTCCACATCAGCAGCCTGGAGGCAGGAAGTGTGGAAGGAAGGGGCAGGTGGGAGTTATTTCTCACCCAGAGCTGGTCATCATTCCCAGGGGGGCTCTTCTTGATGAAGGCCCCATAGTAGGTGGCAATGTTGCGGTGGTGAGAATACTTTTTCAACATGTTGATCTCCTGCTTGATCTCTTCCTCCTCGTCCTAGCAGAATGGGAGATGAGCCTTGAGACTCCCACAACTCTCTCTTGATACCCAGCCCTCCCCATGCTGGGCTCCACTCCTTACCTCCGTGACATCCATGACCTTGATGGCAGCCAGCTGCCCAGTCTTGACATGCCGACCCTGTGGGACAGTAAGAGGAGTATGAAGGGATCTGGGTCTATGCTCAGGGAACAGAGTACTAGAGAAGGCTATGTAGTCCAAGCTGGCCTCCAACTTGCAGTGATCCTTCTAACTCAGCCTCCCGAGTGCTGGAATTACACATACACCACCATGCCCAGCCATTCAGCCATTTTCCCTTTTTTTTGGGGGGGGGGGGTACCGGGGATTGAACTCTGGTTCTTGGGCTTGCGCAGCAGGCGGCGAAACCACTGAGCTAAATCCCCGGTCCCTTATTCAGCCATTTTCTACTTTAGAATGTGCCTCTTGTTGTGGCTAGACAACTTAGTCCAAATGTTGGTTACAGGAATAGATAGAGGGAAAAGAATTCCCAAGTCATTGTGGTTAAAAGACAAATTACCTAGACTGCACTTCTAAGCTGTAAAAATGAAGCTCAACAACAATGAAGAGTCTCCTATTAAAAACCCAAGGGACCTTCAGGCGTGGTGGTGCACACCTGTGATCCCAGCATTCCGGAGGCTAAGGCAGGAAGATCACCTCGAGTTCGAGGTCAACCTGGGACTAAATAGTGAGTTCAAGACCAGCCTGAACTACATAGCAAGACCTTGTCTCATAGAAAAAATAAAGGAAAAGAAACCAAGGGACACAACTGACACATATTTATGTTCTTTCTTAGCCTCCCTAGATTGAAAATTAGAGTTGGGAGTGAAAGATACTTCTCCATCCTAATGGAGGTACCTAGGGAAAAAGGGACTTTGCTTATGCAAAACAAAATGCACACTTTCCTGGCCAACCCACTCTACACAGGAAGCCTCTCCGAGGATCAATCATACCCCCTAAGGCTTTTTTATTGTTGTCAACAGGGAAAGAATAGAGACACAGGAGAGGTATTAGGGAACCTGGGGAACAGAGGGGCTAGCTGACATATGCCAATGCCTTGTCACCAGACTTATGGGAGGAAACTTCCTCTTCTTTTTTGTTGTAATTTTTTGTTGTTGTTGCTTGTTTATATTTTTGAGACGGGGTCTGCTATGTAGTTCAGGCTGGCCTTGAACTTGTGGCAATCCTCCTGCCTCAGCCTTCCGAGTGCTGGGATCACAGGCGTGTGTCACCATGACTCACTTATAAAACTTTACTGTGCCCTAGTCATTCCCTATCCTCTCCTACCATCCTTCTGAAATCCCTAGAAGGAACCATCAGAGGCTTGAACAGCCCAGTCCAAGGCTTCCTAGGAAGCACAGGGTAGGGGGAAGCAGACTCTCATTTATTTTTGTCCTCAGCAGCCATTCAAGACCCCAAGCCTACAGAAGCAGAAGCACACAGTGCTGCTATTTCCACGGCAACAACTAGGCAAAATATAGGGGGTGGCTGTTTCCCCAAAGCTTACAAGGAAAGGATAGGAGAAAGGCATGTGGTCCCAGTGATCCAGGAAACAGAGGGGACTTATGAAAATACCAAGTGCTGAGTCTGGAGACAGAGGCAGGCTATGTGTTTTAATGAGTCTCCAGCACAGGAGCAGCGGTCAGGCTATGTGAGAGAGCTGGGCTGGCCAGGTTAAAAGCTACAATCAGTGGCCAAGAGAACACCACTTTTGTGGGGAGACAGGCAGCCTCAAAAGCAGAAGGCCTGCTGAGCGTGGTGGAACATACCAATAATCCCAGCACTTGGGAGGCTGAGGCAGGAGGACTGCAGTGAGTTTGAGGCCAGCCTGGGGTTCATAGTGAGTTCAAGGCCAGGCCAGCCTGAACTACATAGCAAGAGCCTGTCTCAAAAAACAAACAAACAAACAAACAAAGCAGAAGCCCTGAGCTCTGGCTTCAGCTCTGTTACAGGCAGCTCAGGAGGTCAAGAAAGCCACTTCCCTCTGTGGGAGGCTACCTGTAAAGGCCACCAATCCTAAATCCTGAGAGGAGCAAAACCCACACTCAGAGCTCTTGAATTCGTAGATGGGATCTGACAGCCACATCCCCATAAACTTCCCACAGCCCTGGTGGTTCTGCCTACTTCCTGTCCCACAGCCACCCAGGTGTAGACTGGTTCCTGCCACACCCAGGACTAGGTCTACATTCAAAAGGCAGAAGCCAGCCAAATGTCACCTTCTAGTTGCTCCCTTTGCTCTCTTCTCTCAGGTTCATCCTTTCTCTCCTTCTCCTTTCCTCCCCCACCCCTTGTGGTCCTGAGGATGAAACTGGGGCCTTAAGCATGCTAAGCAAGTGCTCTACCACTGAGATATATCCTCAGCCCCTTTCCAAGAGGGATTTCAGTCTCTATAATCTCTTGTAGGCCCCCTCAAATCTCCAGACCTGGATGGAACCTGCTTCTGTCCCTTCTTCTCAAGAGAGCACTACAGACATGGAGGTCATACTTCTGTACCATTAGTCTCACCTTGTACACCTGTCCGTAGGTTCCATTGCCAACCACCTCCACCAGCTCAAAGATCCCAGCAGGGTCCTGAGGGAAAGGAATGGAAGACACAAAAAGAGCAAGGTGTCAGCACTTCAAGAAAAGATGATGACACCAGAGGGGAGATGAAGTCTTTGGTCAGGATAGGAGGGTGTAGGAGGACATTACCAGGAGGTTTGCAAGGGAACCCTGATGGCCAGCTGCCCTTTCTCTGGATGGTTCAGAGTTAATATTTCATGGGAAAAGTCAGAAGGAGGGACAACATAGAAGTCAAGAGCCCAGATGGTTTTCAAAAAAAATGTGCTGCCCACTTCAAAAGCTCTGTGTCTGAGGGCTGGGGATTTAGCTCAGTGGCAAGGACCCAAGTTCGATCCCCAGTACCAAGAAAAGAAACAAAACAAAAAACAAAAGTTCTGTGTCTGAATTCTCATCTGAAAATGAGGATGCCTGAGGACCCACCTCTGAAACTGGTATACACTTCAAGTGAGGTAATGCCCATAAAATGCTAAGATGGAGCCTAGCAGTGTGTCCTCAATAAAAGTTAATTATCGTCATTATCATTTTTATTTTAAAGGCAAGGAGAAGCAAAGTTAACAGGGTGGCAGGGCCAGCAGGGAGCCACTCTCCTTTGGTCCTTTTTCTCCCCTCTCTAGTTTTCCTGGCACAAGGGCTTCTGGGTCACAGTTTGAGGCATTCAGGGGCAGGTGAAGGAACCTTCAGGTTAGGAGAGAGCAGGTGACAGTGAGAAAAGGCTTCTGGGCAAGGCAGATGAGCAGGAAGAATTCTCTGTGTCTCCTTTTCTGAGCTAAGCAGTGCTAGGAGGAGAGGGACCAAGGGCTAAACAAAACCTCTCAAGAGGCTCACTCTCCTGCCTGGCCTATGCAGGGCACCTGGCCTCAGGGGCACAGCAGCACAGCTGCCATCCTGTCCCAAGGCCATCTACACCCTCCCTGCAGGCCTATGTCTTTGAGAGAGAGAGAAGAGGGGAGGGGAGGGGAAGGGAGGGAGGGCATTTGGGGAAAAACTTCCCAGGCAACACTTGGCCTCTGTGCTCATCATCCTAACAGTACCGAATGTAGAACTCTTCTCCCTGTTTTTGAAAACCAATTATGAGATTTCTGAAAGTACACACACAAAATCCACAAACAAGCCCCAAACACATGTCATGTATTGAGGTAATATGCACATGCAATACGACTTGAGCATGGTGAAGACCAGGAGAGACCCCCAGCCCTGGGTAATGGGGATGGAACCTAGGTCCTCACACATACCAAGTACTCTCCCACTGAGCCACATCCCCAGCCCTTCCTCAGCCTTCCGAATAGCTGGGATTAACAGATATGCATCACTATAGCTGGCTGAGGCTTTTTTTCTTTTTTGGGGACTGGGGATTGAACTCGGGTCCTTGCACTTGTGCAGCAGGTGGCAAAACCACTGAGCTAAATGCCTGGCCCATGGCTGAGGCTTTTAAAGAATGTCCTACTTGTGCCCTTTGTCCATTTTCTCAGAGAAGAAGCTTGGCTCCCTGGACTGGCCCTATCGTAGAATGTATGACGATGCACTGTGACTGTATGCCAGCAGCTAGCCCAGGCCTGACACTCAGCAGTCTGAGAGAACACACCCAATCTGCCTGAGAATCAGAGAGGGTCTCCTTCTACATGCTTTCACGGAGCCTAGGCTGGCCAGACCCAGAACTTCATGGTCTATATTCAATTATTTCACCCCGGCTGAACAGATGCCAGGTGTGGTGGTGCAAATCTGTGGTGCAAGTGATCACTTCAGGAGTCTGAGGTAGGAGGATCATAAATTCAATCCCAGCCTGGGCAACTTAACAACTTAGTGAGATCCTGTCTCAAAATAAATAAGGGCTGGGGATGTAGCTCAGTGTAAAAGCCCTGGGTTCAATTCTCAGTACTGCAACAACAACAAAACTTATTTTGGTACCAGGGATCGAACTCGGGACCTTGCGCTTGCGAGGCAGGAGGCAGAACCACTGAGCTAAATCCCAGGGACCCAACAAAAACTTTAATAGAGCTGAAAAGTCATTAGGGTTCACAAGAAAGGAAGGCACTGTCACTGCAGGATGATGTAGGGTGAATGAGATGTTTGTGTGAACCTGAGAGCTGCAAGGAACCTGGACGAAGTCTTATCACTTGCAATTCTAGACTCAAGAGGCTTGAAGAGGACACAGTTCCCTAAAGGTCTCCTAAGAGGGCTGGGGATTTAGCTCAGTGGTTTCGCCGCCCGCTGCGCAAGCGCAAGGACCCCAGTTCGATCCCCAGTACAAAAAAAAAAAAAAAAAAAGCATCTCCTAAGAGATGAGCTCATCTGTTCTTCAACCTTGTAACACTCACTGTTGGGAAGTCCTTTCTTGAATCTAACTTTAGTTCTTTCTGCAGTGCAGGGAGGCAGACTTAATAGTCGTGATTTTAATTTTATAATCCAAACTCCCAATTTGTTTCCTTCTATGTTTAGGAGGCACTGAGGCATGAAATAATCTCTGAGGCCAGAGACAGGGTTCATACAGTAACATTTAATGGATTTCAAGCCTGCTTCCTGACCTTGCTTACTCGAGACAGTGATTCAGAGAATCCACCGAGATCACATAAGCGCTGGTCCCCGCACCTCAGTCCCTCCACAGATGCTCCTCAGAGGCTGCTTTTCAACAGCAACACATTTTCTCCATCAAAACCCAGCCTTTGCATCATGCCTGTAGCTCTTCCTCTCTCCTCTACACCACACTCACCCTGTCCTTTTTCTTTTCAAATGTTCCTGGTTTAGTCTCAATTCCTACAGCTGGCACCTCAGACCCATCCCTTCTATCCTCCCTCTTGGTGCTCCTGCCTTCCCACATCTCCCTTCTGCTGCCCCTGACAGATCTAACCCTCCGAACACATGCTCTCCTAATTTTGCTCTTTTGCTCCAAAACCCACACAGCTCCCCACTGCTAGGAGAGGGTTGGGGCACCTCAGCCCTATATTTATGGGATGTTCCATCATTAACCAACTAAGAAATATTTTGAGTGTATACAGTTGCTTATACTAGGCTAGGCCCTAATCTGGAAAAATTGGTAATGTGACCTTATTTTCATTCACCATTAAATATTAATTCAGTACTAACTAGGTGGCAACTACTGAATTAGGCACAATGGGAGCTCAACCATGTATGAGAAAGAAGATAGGCCAAGTATCCAAATATGGACATGAGTCAGGTTTAGTGGTGCATGCCTGTAATCCTAGCACTCAGGAGGCTGAGGCAAGAGAACTGCCAAAGAGTTCAAGGCCAACCTGAAACCTGAACTGCATAGTGAGGCCGTCTCAAAAAACAAACAAAAAACCCCCTCAAAACCCAAAAACCAAAAATCACATATGGACATGTAGCAGTATATGACTGTGCGTCACACAGACACACTATGAAAGTGAAAAGCACTGAAGTGTGGCTTTCTAGTGAGAACTTGGATATCAGCCATGTGTCCCTGAGCAAGCATTTGTTTGGGGCCTTGTTTCTTTTCCCGAAAACTGAGAGGAAGTTGGATCAGATAGAATCTACTTTGCCAGGCTTGGTGGCTCACCTCTGTAATTCCAGCACTCTGGGAAGCTTGGGCAGAAAGGCTACAAATCAGAGCCCAGCTTGGGCACCTAACAAGTCCTTGCCTCAAAATGGACTTTGAGGCTGGGTGCATTTCCATAGGGATAGAAATGAAGAAGACTGGAGCCTCAGAGGGGGAAAAAGAGAGAAAGGGCGGGGGGAAAGAAGAGTAGAGAGAGCCCTACCGTGATAAGGGACAGTATTTTGGTTTGGACGCTGAGTTTGAGATGAGAGGAGGCCTGGAGAACATGTGTATCAGGCCCTTGAGAAAGAGGATCTGGAGACAGAGTTGTAAAGGCATTCATGAGTGTGAGGGTGCCAGACCCAGAACAGATGTGGAGGTAGCATGGCGAAGGCAGAATACAAGAGCTATGGCTGGCCTCTAAGGAACAGCCGGGGAGGTGTTCCGGGGGAAGACAGGGTGCTGATGATCTCAAGTGTTACAGAGTGGTCAGAAGGCACTGAAAAAATATCCCAGGCTGGGGCCCTAGGGAACCACTGGGAACCTTTGTGGGAACTGCAGCTGTGAGAACAGAGGGCAGAAAACAGGGCTAGAGAAGGTGGGAGTGATGAGGAAGTAAGGATTGCAGGGGCAGCACCCTCTCTAGAGAAGTCTAACTTTGAGAAGAAATCAAATAATGCTTAGAGGTGGCAGCAGGGAGCAGAGGAGAGGGTTTTCTAAATTAGGAAGATAAGCTGGGCGTGGTGACACAGCCTCTGATACCAGCTGGAGGCTGAGGCAGGAGGATCACAGTAAATTCCAGGCCAGTCTGGGCATAGTGAGATTAATGCCAACCTGAACTATATAGTGAGAACTTGTCTTAAACAAAACAAAACAAACAACTGGGAAGATATCTCATGCGTGCAGGAAGGAAGAAGCCAAAAGGGAAGATGACAGAGGAATTCCTTTTTGTTTGTTTACTTTTTGGTTTATTTGAGACAAGGTCTCACTATGTAGCCCAGGCTGGCCTCGAACTTGCAGGGATCTTCCTGCCTCAGCCTCCCAAGTGCTGGGATTATAGGTGTGAATCACCATGCCCATCTAGGAATTGATTTTTTAATAATATATATGTGGCCAGGTATGGTAGCACACACACACCTGTAATCCCAGCACTAGGGAGGCTGATGCAAGAGGACTGCTGAGTTCAAAGCCAGCCTGGACTACATAGCAAGACCTTTTCTCAAAAAATTAAACAAAACCAAAAATATAGATATGTTGTGTGTGTGTATATATGCATGTTTTGTTTTGTTTTGATTTAGTTGTCCTGGAGATCAACCCATGGCCTCAAGCACTCTAGGCAAACACTTTGCCATTGAGCAGCACTCCCAGGCCAGGTATATGTATGTATGCTTTATTCCACAGTATATAAATATTTTCCAACAGTTTTCAGTGGAAAATAAAATAGTGCCTATTTCTCTTTCATACATACTCAAGGATTCAGAATGTCCAGGGACATATAACATAGTTCCGATTTGGTTTATGCATTGATTAGGCTACAAATGCAGCCTTTCAAATACTGTGGCTGTCTATGTTCCTCGTCACCTTCCAAAGTGAGAAGCCTCCAAAGGGAGAGGCTGTTCTCCTGGGCAGCCCCTGGGCAGTCCTAACTGGCCCTGGCACACCTCTGTAATGTGCAGCTGTAGGCATTCTCCAGATATTTCCCATGATACTCAAGCTCTGTTCTCTTCTTAGCAGTTTGGTTCTTGCCCAGCCAGCTGCCAGAAATTAGGAAGAGATAAAAACCAGGGCAGGGGTAAATCTTGACAGGCAAGAGAAGACAGGATGAGATGAGATGTGAAGAGACAGTGGTCTGTTGAGATCAAGGGGAAAGAAGATGTGGGAGCTAAATAAATACCCAGTGACCTTGACGGTAATTTATTTGTTTGTTTTGGTATTTTTTGAGACAGGATCTTGCTATGTAATCCAGGCTGGCCTTGAAAACTCACTATGTACCCCAGGATGGCCTCGAACTCGAACTCAAGACCTCGAACTCAAGACGATTCTCCTGCCTCAGCCTCCCAAGTGCTGGGATTACAGGTTTGTACCACACCCGGGTCTATGCTAGTTACACTGGAAGAAAGATCACCTCCTAAAAATCAAGAGTGGAAAGCCTGGAACAGATGTTACAAAGGGTGCTTTGCGGCAGTGGTTCTCAAAGTACATGACCCATAAGAATCATCTGGGAAGTAGACTCCTAGGATCTGTTTCCAGAGATTCCATAGGTCTAGAGTGAGGAGGAAGAATGTACAAGATATCGTCTGTTCTAATGTAGAGGATTCCTAAGAGAAACACTGCCTTAGAGTTACTAGTGAATGAGAGGAAGGTGTAGAAGAATCAGGAACAGCAGGGACCTATGTGAAGTGGCAGCCAGAGAGTGGTGTGTAACCAGCTTCACTCTGGGTGTCCAACTACTGTTCTCTCCTATCACTCTCTAGCACCTCTACCACACTGTCTTCCAAGGCAAACAACTCCTGCCTATTTTTTCTACATTTATGTGACCTTGCTTAAAGATGATTTGCCTGTCTTGTCAGCCTACTTAAATCTCTAGTTTTTTCCAGGAAATCTCTCTTAGCTACACTAGTTTGCCACAAGCTATCCCACCCATGAATTTCAACCTTAATTTTACATATTAATCTCATCCCCCTCGTGAAGTTTAAGTTTCTCAACAAGACCAAGAAGACAGATTTTTAAAATTACTCTAAGTGGGCTGTGCGCGGATTTAGTTCAGTGGTTCCACCGCCTGCCTCACAAGCGCAAGGTCCCTAGTTGAATCCCTGATGCCAAAAAAATATTACTCTAAGAATAAGGCAAGGATGTCTACTCTTCGTACTTCTATTGAACATATACTAGAGGTTCTAGCCAGAGCACTTAGATAAGAAAAAGAAATAAAAGTCATCAGGGTTAGAAAAGAAGGTTTTCTATCTCTATGTACAGATAACAGGATATTGTATATAGAAAATCCTAAGCAATGCACTAAAAACCTATTAGACCTAGGAAGTTCAGCAAGGTTGCAGAATACAAGATCAATATACAAAAATCAACTGTATTTCTATAATAAATAATCCAAAAGTGAACTAAAACAATTCCATTCACAATATCATAAAAATAAGTTTAATCAAAGAAATGTCAGATTTAACACACTAAAAACTATAAAATAATGTTGAAAGAAATTAAAAAACTAAGTGAAAGATATCCTATGTTCATAAAACAGAAGAATTAATATTGTTATTAAGATCTACAAATTCAGTGCAATTCTATCAAAATCGTAGCTGGCATTTATTTTCCAGAAAGTGACCAGCTTATCCTAAAAATCTTTGAGAAATACAAAGGAATCAGAATAAACAATTCTGAAAGCAAAGAACAAAGCTGAAGGATTCACACTTCTCAATTTCAAAACTTGTAAACTACAATAACCAAGACACTGTTGGCTGATTGTAGTGGTGCATGCCTGTAAATCCCACCATTCAGGAGGCTGAGGCAGGTGGATTTCAAGTTTGAGACCAGCCTGGGCTACATAGTGAGTTCAAGACCTTCCTGAACTACATGGTGAATTCTTGTCTTAAAAAAAAAAAGCGTGGTACCAACATATGATATATATAAACCAACTGAATACAATTGAGAATTCAAACACAAATTCTGACATTAATGGTTAGTTGATTTTCAATCATCATGCTAACAGCATTCAACAGTCCTTTCAATGGTACTGGGACAACTGGATATCCACATACAAAAGAATAAAGTTGGATCCCCACCTTGTATCATCCATATACAAAACTCAATAAGCCAAAATAAACCCTTTCTCAAAAAAAAAACCCACACACAACAGCAACACAACAAAATGCATTATGACACCAAAAGCACAAGCAAAAAGAAAAAAATAAGATAAATTGGACTTTATCAAAATTTATCTAGGTGTGCACTGGGGTGTGGTGGTGCATACAGGTAATTTCAGCACTCAGAAGTTGAGGCAGGAGGATCATGAATTCAGAGCTGGCCTCAGCTACATATCAAGTTCAAGGATGGCCTGGTAGTAAGACCCTGCCTCAAAAAATATTTTTTTAGCTGAGTGTAATGGTGCATACCTTGTATCTCAACTACCTGGGAAGCTAAGGCAAGTGGATTGTAAGTTTGAGGCAACCCTGGGAAATTTAGTAAGATCCTGTCTCAAAACTTTAAAAAGGGCCGGGACGTAGCTCAGTGGTAGAGCACTTACCTAGCATGCTTGTAAGTCTTGGGTTTAATCTCTAGTGCCAGAAAAACAAGTAACTTTTGTGTTTCAAAAAATATCAGGAGCTGGGGATGTAGCTCAGCAGTGCTGTGCCTGCCCGGCAAGCATAACGTCCTGAGTTTGATCCCTGGTACAAACAAAATAAAACAAAAAAAGACACCACCAAGCTGGGTGTGGTGGCACATGCCTGTGATGCCAGCACTGGGGAGACTGAAGCAAGGAGGATTGAGGATCATTGTGAGTTCAAGGTCAGCATGGGCTACATACTGGTTCAAGGCAAGGCTGAACTGTGTAGCAAGACCTACCGCAAAATAAAATATCATATGACTCAGTAATTCCTTTCCTAGGTAAACACAAGACAACTGAACAAACATGTCCACACTGAAATCTGTACATGAATGTTCACAGCAGCATTATTCATAAAGCCAAAAAGTACAAAGAACCCAAATGTCTGTCAACTGATGAATGGATAAATGTGGTATGTATACAACAAAACATAGCTGGCAATAAAAAGAAATGCAGTACTGTTGCTAGATGCTGTAATATGAAGGAACCTCGAAGATATTATGCTAATAAAAGAAGCTAGCCACATATTTTTTCAATTTTTTTTTTTTGGTACCAGGGATCGAACTCAGGACCTTGCGCTTGCAAAGCAGGCAGTGGCACCACTGAGCTAAATCCCCGGCCCACCTAGCCACATATTGTAAGACTGTTCATGTGACATGCCCAGAAGAGACAAACTATACAAACAGAAAGCACACTAATGATTGTCAGAGGATGGGTAGAAGGGGAATGGACAGTGACTGCTAATGGATGCTGGGTTTCACTCGGGGCCAGGGAAAATGTTCTGAAATTAAGGTTGTGGTAATGGTTGCATAAATCTGTAAACTATACTAAAAACCACTTTAAAATACTTTAAAAGGTTGGATTTTTTTTTTTTTTTGAGACAGGGTCTCTCTATGGGTCTCAGGCAGGTCGTGAACTCGCTATGTAGTCCAGGCTGGCCTCAAACTCAAGAGGATCTTTGAGTTTGCCTTAAGTTTGCCTCAGCCTCCTGAGTGCTGGGATTACAGGCATGCGGCACCATGACTGGCCAAAAGTCTGCATTTTATGGCATGTAAATTATATCTCAATAAAGCTGTTATTAAAAATATCCTTAGGGGCCGGGAATTTAGCTCAGTGGTTTCACTGCCTGCTGCACAAGCGCAAGGACCCGAGTTCAATCCCCAGTACCAAAAACCAAAAACCAAAAACCAAAAACCAAAAACCAAAAAAATATCCTTAAGTTGGGCCAGGGATTTAGCTCTGTGGTTCTGGCACCTGCCTCAAAAGCACAAGGACCTGAGTTCGATCCCCGGTACCAAAAAAAAATATATATATATCTATATATCTATATCTATATCTATATATATATATAGATATAGATATCTCCATATATATCTATATCTATATATATATATATCTCCTTAAGAATATCTACTATAGTGCTCAATAAGTTATGACTGAAATGACTATTTCCATTTTTTTTTTTTTGTACCTGGGATCGAACTCAGGACGTTGTGCTTGTGAGTCAGGCCATTTCTATGACCATTTCCATTCCAAGAAAGCTATTCTACTAACTTGGAAGGGGCCTCTTAAGATGCTTTTGGCCCAAACACATATGAAAAAATCCTGAACCAAACAAAAAAGATAATAAAATACAGTAACTCATATGATGAAGAGTTAGGCAATTTGGTTTCTATTCTTTTTTTTTGGTACCAGGGATCGAACTCAGGACCTTGTGCTTTCAAGGCAGGTGCAGTGCCACTGAGCTACATGCCCCCACCCCAGCCCTTTGGTTTCTATTCTTGCTTTGCTCGTAACAGGTTGTTGTTGGGGGGGGGGCGGCAAGTTATTTAAAGTCTCCGGGTTCATTTTTTTGTTGCTGTTGTTCGATTTTTATTTTAAAAAATTTTATTAGTACATATTTTAGTACATAATGATCACCAACTTTTGGGGAGTTGGTACATGTATATAAAACATCTCAGTTCTTTTTTCATTCCCTTCTCCTTCTCTCCCTTCCCCCTCCTTCTATCCCTCAGTCCTCTTCCCATTTGCAAAAGATCTATCTCCCTGGGTTCATTTTTGACAAACTAAGAAAACTTGCCAGTTCTAACTATGATTCCAAATACTCAAGTCTACACTCCATGAAGTCATGTGCCAACAACTGCACTAGGATTGAAGAATAGAACAGTTCATAAAATGGGGCAGTCCCTGCCATACTGGTGCTTATATTCTGATGGGGGAGGTGGACACGAAACAACTGATTTTTACAGTTGATTATTTAATGATGGCAGTGCTCAGTCTGTGCAATGGAGATGTATAGGGTGCTAAGAAACTTGGACCAAGTTGAGAATACAGGAATCTGGGAAAGCCTTGTGAAAACAGATTTGAGCTGTAGACCGAAAGTCTTCCCAGCACCTTTCTCTGTTCCCTTCTCTGGGCCTTATCTTTACTGCCTTAGGACATCTTCCCCACTTGGGTTACTCAGAGATTACATTTATTAGTACATTTTTTTTCAGTACCAGGGATCCAACTCCGGACCTTACGCTTTCGAGGCAGGTGGAGGTGCCACTGAGCTAAATCCCTAGTGATATTACATTTATTGCCACCCCCCATCTCCCCTTAATAATTATACTAGCTAGTAATTTTAAAGCATCTCCTTCATTCCTGGTACCGCTAAGTGCTTTAAAAGTATTAATTAACAAACTTTGAGGTGAGTACTCATGCTGCATTCATCTCACAGGTGTAGGAAATTTAGAGCAATTATATGACTTGCCTAGGGCAGTGGTGGTGAACCTATATGCCTTAGCTGATGTTTGAAAGCTCTAAAAGGTTCACCATCACTGGCCTAGGGTTTCATATGACTAGTCAGTGGAGAAGCCAAGATCTGACCTCAAAAATCTGACTCCAAGGCCTGTAATGTGTTTTGCCTGGCTCTCAGCTCCTGCAGTCTAAGCAACTGTGTTTTCAACCATTTAGTTCTCTTTCTTGCCATAGCAAGAGTCCTAGAGATAGGTTACAAGGGCAGTCAGTCTAAATCTGACTGGAAATGATGACCTAGGGCAAATTTCCCCTCAACCATTCCAACTAATAGGGATGATGCCAGATAGAAAACAGAAAATGGGGCCGGGGATGTAGCTCAGTGGCACCAAGCTTGTCTGGCAAGCGCAAGGTCCTGAGTTTGATCCCCCGTACAAAAAACAAACAAACAAAAAACCAGAAAATGGAAAATGCCATTATTATTTCAGGTAAAGGAAACCAGAAGCTGTTAGTGAGCAGAGATGCCCAGACTTAAGGAGAGATCAAAGCAGATATAGAAGGAAAGGGGACAAGAACTGCAGAAAGGGCAACCAAAGTGGGAGAGTGAGGGATTCTAGCAGCCCCCCACTGGTACCATCAATCCAGAACACTCGGTGCTTCCAGTTCCAATAAACCATCTATGCTATAGTTCTGATGCTCAGGGTCCAAGGAAATGGAGGGAGGGGTAAACCCAGGGCATTCATATTGATGACATCCCCAGACCATTTTTGACTTTGAGACAGGGTTCACTAAGTCACTAAACTACCCAGGCTGGGCTCAAATGTACAGTCCCCCTGTCATCAGCCTCCTAGAGTGCCAGGATTATAAGCCTGCACCATCAAGGCCTGTCTCCAAAGAGATTCTTGACTTAAATAAAAATAATTTAGATGCAGTGCTAAGAGTTTTATCCATATTCACTAATTTAATCTGCACATAATTCCTTGAGGTAGACAGTATTATCCTCATTTTACAGATAAGAAAACTGATGCTCTTTGAAGGTTAGTGACTTGCCCAAGGTAAAAACACCAATTAAGCAGCAGACCCAGGATCTGAATGCATGTGGTTGGCTCCAGAGTCTATGCTATAACCATCACTTTATCTGACCTAACCAAATCAGGCTCCTGCAACCAAACAAGCCATACCACACACTGCTATTTCACTTCTTACATAATTACGCCTCATCTCCACATGCGTGTTACCTGGGTATTATACGCAGTATATGAGAGTCATACAAACTGGTACTAGTATGGGTGCCTGAATGAAAAATAACAGTAGTTATCTTTTCTGTGATGCTCTGAATTCTGTGGCACACTGCAAAACTACCTTGTTGCATATGAGCACATGGAATCATCTGTGCTGCTTTCTTCCTCTCAGTAGAGCTTAAGTTTCCATGCATGATTAAAAATTTTGGTTGGTGGAGAGACTGTGCAAGGTATCATAAAAAGAGCTGAGTTTGCCAAGTGTGGTTGCGCACTCCTGCAATCCCAGCACTCTGAGAGGCTGAGGCAGAAGGACTGCCATGAATTGAGGCTGGCCTTGGCTACACACTGAGTTCAAGGCCAGCCTCAACTATTAGCATATAACCAGTGATAAACAATTCCTTCATGATGTTGCCCTTGTATGACTCAGGCACTGCCCACTCTCTATGCCTCTGTCTTCCTCTCAGTATTAGATATGTTTCTGAGTACATGAAGGACTCAAACACTTGGTTTAATGTTTAAATAACAGGCACAGCAAAGTAGAGACAGGCTTGGTTAAGGAAAATTTTTTGGAAGAAGCTGAGGATACAGGGATGAAGGGGAGAAAGAGGTACAAAGTTGGGTGGGTACAGAGGAAACAGGCAGGCTGAGGTGGACAAGCGGGCAGAAGGACATGGGTGTCCCTCAGACTGTTCCTGTCTTAAAGCCTCCTTTAATTCTTTTTTGGGGGGGATGGGGGGATACCGAGGATAGAACTCAGGATCTTGCACTTGCAAGGCAGGCACAGTGCCTCTGAGCTAAATCCCTGCTCCTTCTTTAATTCTTGCCAAGTGTGTTGGTCTCCCCGGCTATAGCCCAAAATTTCCTGAAGGAACTCTCTCCGGAGCACTGGGGTCATGAGAAGTACTGAATGATGACTAAGCATAGCACTAGAATTTTTCCCAAGACACCCACTTACACCTTCACCTTACACCTGCTCCCTAGAGCTGACTCAGAGAGAGCCAGGCACAAACTGGCCTTTCGTTCCTACTTCCTACTCCTTTGACCCTCTAGGGGTTCCCTGGACACCTCCCATGGCTCACATGTGGAGAAAGAACAAGGAGGAAATGGCAAGCCCAGCTCTGACTCTGATGTCCAGCACCTAGAATCAGCTAATCTTTTCCTTTCCTCGAAACTAGTAAGTTATTTATTTTTACTTTTATATTTTTTGCAGAGCTGAGGATTAAACCCAGAGTTTTATACATGCTGGGCAAGTACTCTACCCCTGAGCTACATGCTCAACCACAATAAGTCATTTCTTAAATACAGCAGTAGGGTAGATTAAGATTAGGTTAGAAACAAGGCTTTGGCTATTTCCTCCTAAAAAACCAAAAAGCATTTACACATCAATTGTACCAAGACTACTAATGCAAAGTCTAGTTCTGAGGAGGGGATAGGTGGCAGGGGGAGAGATCTGGCATTACAGTGGAATCCTGGATGAAAGGTCTATGTGATACAATGGGCAAAATGAGGCCAGCAGGTGAGGTCTGGGGTAAAATGTCTTGGAAATGGCTTAGATTTGTGCTAGAACTCTGCACCACACCCTTCCTCATTCCACTACAATACTTCCTCTAATACTATGTCTCTTCCCTTTGTACTCCAGTAGCTCATCTCTAAATGAGGAAAGTAATTCCTGCTGGGTTGATTTTGCCTGTAGATGATATCTTTTGTTTTTGTTTTTTTGGTACCAGGATCAAACTCGGGACCTCGTCTTTGTGAGGCAGGCGCCGGAGCCACTGAGCTAAATCCCTGGCCCTAGATGATATCTCTTGAGTACAGTCTGTTTTTACTGTACTTTAACAAATGCAAACTATAAATATCAGCCAGCATCTTTTATAAAGGCCTGTTAAAGAGGTTTCTTTCCCTTCCTTTCCCTTCCCTTCCCCTGCCTCTCTCCTTTCCTCCCTCTCTTCCTTTTTTTCCTTCCTAAATTTGAGATAGGGATTCACTTAAATTGCCCATGCAGGACTCAAACCTGTGATCCTATCCCTTAGCTTAAGTGCTGGGACTGCAGACATATACCCCATGCCCAGCTTCTTTCTCTTTTCTTTTTTCCTTCCTTCCTTTTTTCCTTCACTCCCTCTTCCTTTCCTTTTTGTTTATTTATTTGGTGACGGGGATGGAACCCAGGGCCTTGTGCATTTAAGGCAAGTGCACTACCATTAAGCTATACTCTCAGCCCTTTTTCACTTTGATTTTTGGCTTTTTTCTTTTTTGGTACCGGGGATCGAACTCAGGTCCTCTTGGTTGCAAGGCAAGCAGAGGAACCACTGAGCTAAATCCCCGGCATTTTTTGGCTTTTTTCTGAGACAAGAGTCCTGCTATGTAGTTCAGGCTGGCCTTGGATCATGATGTATTTCAGACTGGCTTTGAACTTGCAGAGATCCTCCTTCCTCAGCCACCTGGAGTGCTGGGATTACAAGCATGTACCTTTGTAAACCCTGGCTCTAGTCCAAAAATCTGACATCAACATTAGCCAAGCATGGTACTCCACACCTATAATCCCAGCACTCGGGACACTGATGTGGGGAAGGATCACAGAGAGTTCAAGGACAGCCTGGGCTACATAGTGAGTTCAAGGCCAGCGTGAACAATATAACAAGACCCTGTCTCAAAAAACCAAAACAACAACAACAAAAAGCGAGATAATAACAAAAAAAGTCAGACACCATCACAAAGAGAAGAGAATTAACATCCTGGGAAGGTATCACAAAGGCTAAAATACACAGTAAAGCTAAGACTGCTTGTGTAGCAATTGCAGAGAAGCAATCAGGACAGGAAAATTGATCCCTATTTTCTGCTGACCCGTGAGTCTTATAATTATAGAAATTCAGACCTGGTTGGGTCTATTATGACTTCTAGGAAATTCCTGGAAGCTGCTAGTATGACAGCAAGAACTAGAAACATAAAACCTAGAGAAAAGGATGGAAGTACTTGGGAAAGAAAACATACAAAACCTAGTGGAGACTGGTCTTGCCTGTGCTTCAAGCCCAGCAGTGATTATTCATTCAGATATTCCTCAGCAGATCCTACTGCTGTAGCCACTGCTGTTCCCAAACCCAGGCAAGGTGCCATCCTATTCAACAGGGGAATAATGCCATGAGGTGGGGCTGCCACAGGGTATGGGAGGACAGGAGGACAAGGCAGACTAAGCTGTGAGACTGGGGAAAGGGGTGCCCTCCTAGGCTGTGCTGAAGTCCGACCTCCTCATACTTCCAGGGGCAGGCCACCTCCTGTTACCAACCACACAGGACAACGCAGGAGAAGAAATCCAGGAAAACCTGTGACAGACACAAATTGGGGAGGGAAGGGAAAAAAACTACAGACCACTAGGGAAAAAGAATGGAGACTTGTGGCTTAAAGATGGAAGCAACAGCTGGGTGTGATGGTGCACACCTGTGATCCCATTATTTGGGAGGCTGAGGCAGGAGGATCGCCATGAGTTTGAGGCCAGCCTGCGCTACACAGTGAGTTCAAGACCAGCCTGAACTACATATTGAGACCCTGTCTCAAAAAACAAAAAGTAAAACAACAACAACAAAAACAGAACCAACAAGAGGCAGCATAATAGAGTTCCAGGCAAGCAATTCACCCTGGAGGACAAGGCTACCAGGTGTGGAGCCTCTAAGCACCTGGTACCATTTCAGAGGAGCCTGGGACTAGGAAGGGCTGAGAGGCTGGCTCTCCCTTCCTCTCAGATGAAAACAATAGTCTGTTTTCCCGAGCTCTTCCTGTAACCTAGAAGGCTCACACCAAGAGGAAAAGGGGGGCAAAAGCAGCAGTGGTACCAGGGGACAACTCGGGGAGGGGTCCTTCAACCTCCCATAAATTTTGTCAGCTCCCTCAAAGCCACCCTAGAAACACCAACCAAGTACTGAAACAGTGAATGCTGTGCAAAGGCAGCTTTAAAAACCATCCCTTAGTCCCCACCAGATTACTAACCCTGAACCCCTTCTATAGGAGATTTTCTGAAGCTACCACCAGGGAAGGAAGGGACAGATAAGTTTCCCCAATAATTCAAGGTCCTCTAGGACACAGGCCTTACCCAGAACTGGCAGAAATATGGAAGGAAGTAGCGGGTAGGTGGGTAGCCTTAGATACCCTTCAATTAGATATGAGTACCTAAAGGATGTGGACAAGAGAAAAAAATATAGGAGGGAATGTGAGAAAGGAGTGTGAGTGTGTATATAAGAGAGAGAAAATGGGAGTGGGTATGCGGGCTGGGGGACAGGCAGGAAAAGTCTCATAAGATCACTGCCTCCTTCCTAACCAAGAAGAGATACCAGTTAGTCCACAAAGATCCAAAAGGAAAGTAGCGAGCCAGACACCTGCCTTTCTCAAACCAAATCAGTTCGGAAAGTATACCATTCCCACCCCAAAGGGCTCAGTGTGGAAAGCAGGCCCAAAGCCAAAGTATGAGGCAGATTACTTCTTTTATTTTTGGTACCAGGGATTGAACTCTGGTGTGCTTGCAAGGCAGGCAGTGGAACCACTGAACTAAAATCCCCGGCCCCAGATTAATTATTTCTTGAGGGAGAAAGGAAGTAGACGGAGGAGAGGGACTTGTTTGAGCACCTCTTCATTGAGCCAATAACTGAAAAGGAAGAGAATACAGAAGGGAGGTTGAAACCCTCATCAATTCCCTATTATCCACCACAACCAGTAATAACTGAACTCTTAAATCCTTCTAAAGACTCATTTTCCAGTTTTCCTTAATGTCTAAAATAGACTCTCAAGCTGGGCATGGTGGCACACGCCTGTAATCCCAGTACTCTGGGGGCTAAGGCAGGAGAATGCCACGAGTTCAAGGCCAGCCTGGACTACACAACTAGACCCTGTTTCAAACAAACAGACAGACAGGCAGACACAGACACACACACATACACACACACACACGCACGCACAAACCCCTAATAAATAAAGCATACTCTCCACTCTGAGTCCTCCCTCTTATGTTCTGGAACTCTATCAGACCCGTCTATTCTTATTCCACTCTGTGAAGTATCCGTATTTTGAAGTTTTTTTATGGGAATGAAGCACAGTAGGGAGGAAATCAAGTAGGCTCCAGAAGCAGAGGGGAGGGAAAGCAAGAAAGATATTTATGTAAGGAAGGAGGGGTGGTTATAACTCACTCTTCCTAGGTCTCTAAGCCAGAAGGATGTCTGAATCTGAATCAATCTCTCTCTCCCCTCTCCCTCCATCTCTCCTTCCCTCCCTCACAGATACATGCAGAGGCAGAAACAAGTTAGGACGTGACCCATCCATGAACATAAATACCTTTCTCTTCAGAAACACGGTACACATGGATTGTGTGGGGCAGGGGGCCTGCACCACACACACACACACACACACACACACACACACACACACACACACACACACACACACACACACACACACACACACACACACAGATGGACAGACCACAGGACACTGCCAGCCTGCAGTGTGAGGCTGGGGATCTCCCCTTTCTTCCACAAGCTGGTCTGGCTGTCTCCATGCTTCAGCTCCCCACAGACCTGCCAGCCTCAGACAGGGCCCTCAGCTGACAGCTTGACCCGTCTAGAGGTCTTCACAGATGGAGAGGCCTACAGGAGATGGTGGCAGACACTCAGACACACAGAGGGAACTAGATGAGGGGTTTTAGAGTAGAAAGGGTGTGCAGAGTAGAAAGTCAGGCAGTAGGGGAGGGAGGGGGAGAAGGAAAAGAGGGGACCAGAAATCAAGCAGCCTGGTGCTGGTTCTAAAATGGCCACAGGCAAGGCAAGGACAGATGGTCCCTTTCTGATGCTGAGCCAGGGAAGTGGGAAAAGGGAAAAGGAAAAAATAAATACCATCACAGTCAGGAATTTAAAAATAAACTGAAAAACCAAAAAGATAAACAGCTTGCTTCTGAGGCTCCGTCTGCCTCCAGAGCCTTCTAAGGGAAAATAGAGAGCTGCAGGCCTCAGGGGCCAACCCCTAGCCCCCTGTCTGGAGACCGCTGAAGGTCTTTCTAGTAGTCTCCCTGTTCCTTGCAAAGTCTTCTAGGCAGCCAAGGTGGTGTTTTCCCCCAAGCCTCCTTCACCAAAGTCCCACCCGAAGTAAGTAAGGTCTTAGCTTTTAAAATGTTATAAACCGTCAGAGCAGTCTGTATCTGTCTCCTCCACAAGAATCAGTTTCCATCAGTGGTGAGCAGAATGATTTTATCACCTCAAGTCTGCTGCCACCATCCAACTGCACAGTACTTTACCACCCACAGTCTTTCAGCTGTTACCTAGTTGCACCTCAAACCTGCAGAGGAGTTGAGCAGGAATTATTAACCCATTTCACAGGTGAGAAAACCAAGTGTCTGACAAATGTTTGTCTAAGATGAAGTAGGAACTCAAACTTGTGTAGTCTTCTGAGGTACCAACACCACTGCCTGCCTTGGCTTTGTCCACTAGATTCTACTTGCCATCGGTGGGCCAAAGAGATTCTTCTCCAGGCTCAGATGTGACTGTCTGAGCCTGTATACTGATTGTCCCAGACACGGTTTACCTGAAGCCTCACCCATGCCTCTCTTGGGTCCTTTTGTCCTTCCTGGTGGGGACAGGGAAGGGGCATGGGTTGGTTCTGCATGCTTCTACATTTCTTTCTGTTCCACTGTGCCATACCCTTTTTCTCACCTTCGGTCTCTCTTCACTCTCCCAAGTTTGTCCCTCACCTCCTCTTTACCTAAATGCTTCATACCCAGCCCCCTGGAACCCAATAAACATCGCCACCTCCCCAGGTGTATCCTCTGCTCCCACAGCACACTGTACTGTCCCTTTCACGACACCAAGTATATTTTTTGTGATTCTGTTTGTCTTTCTCCTCTGCTAGACTAATAAGTTTTTGGACACAGAGCCACACTCAATACTTGTCTGTTGAATGAATGTAGAAATAGAATGTGTCATCTAGAAAAATCTTCCTTTTTTTTTTTTTGGTTGAGACAGAGTCTTACTATGTAGTTCAGGCTGCCTTGAACTCACTATGCAGCCCAGGCTGGCCTCAAACTCACAGCAATTCTGCCTCAGCCTGCTGGGATTACAGGCATGTACCACCACACCCAGCTAATCTTCCTTGTTTTTTAAGGCAGTGATTTCTAACACTAGTTTGGGGTTATCACCATCCTTTCAAAATGACCCTTGAATATTCACTTAAATACATAAAGACAATTATTAAAAATAAATCCATTTCTGTCATGTGAATTGGCACCCCATAATTATGCTTGGTAAATAAGTATTTAACAGAAAGTGGCCTTTTTCTTAAAGGAGGGAACTCCTATATGGTCAGCAAAACCCAAACATGAACACTGATAAGCACCCAAAAATCAAAAGAGATAACAGGGCAGGAAGAGATGAAGGGAAGGCTTCCTAGATGAGAACAGAATTAAAGAAGTTGGAAGAGGTTGAGATTGGTCGGATAGGCACAAGAAAGATGCATCTCAGAGGACAGCCGATCAGAAGGCTCAAAAGTATAAGAGGCTAACTTGGGCAGATCTTAGCTGAAGCAGAAAGGAAGCCAGGAGTTTAGCGAGATCCAATGATAGGGAATGGTTAGTATTTTTAGTGAACCAAGAATCAGAAGACCTGGGGGATGGTTCTGATTCACGTAATTCATGTAATTCAGGCAAATGGCAAATCATTTAACCTCTCATGCCCTCTTTTATCTACTCAATCCTATCTCACGAGAATTCATGGATGTAAAAACATTCTGAAATTCATAAAGTGCTACAAATTTATATAGTTGTGAGGAAATCAGCTCTCACTGGGTGTGGTAGCATATGCCAGTAATCCCAACACCGTGGGAGGCTGAGGCAGGAGGATTGCAAACTTGAGCTCAGTTTGGGTAAATTAGAGATTTAGTGAGGCCCTGTCTCGAAAATAAAAAAAATAAAGAAAGGGCTATGGATGTAGCTCAATGCAAAGGCCCTCAGTTTAATCCTTAGGGTGTGTGTGTGGGGGGGGATCAGCTCTCATTGGCAAGAGATAATTTACTAAGACTGTGGCATCACGGGGATTTAGGGTGAAGAGTGGCAGCTGAGGAAAAAAGAAACAAGATCTGTGGCCTTGGAGGCAGTGCTAAAAGGGGCAGGGAGGAAGGTCAGTCCCTGGGAGGCAGAAACCAGGGGGAAAAAAGAGAGGGCAGAGAGTCTGGAAGAAGGAGGAGGCAGACAGGATGATGCCAGACCCATTCAGGCTGGCAGATCCCAAGCTAGCGGAGGAGGACAACTCTCGAAATCAGAGGTTAGATAATAATAAGGCTTCTCCCTGCTGGTTTTCAACTGTAGCACAAACAAATCATTATACCTCATTGGCAACCTCCTACTGTTGGAGTCAGATGTCCATAAATCCAAGGGAGGAGTCTGAGGAAACTTCAGGAACAAGAAAACCTGTGCCTTGTCCATCCCTATACTGCTTCTACTTCCAGAAGTCCAATAGGATGCCATGAGAGACCAGGAGATAATGAAGAGAGAACCTAGAAGAACGCAGGGGCCTGCAAAGCTGAGTCGGCTGGAAGAGCAGGTAGAGGGTGGGGCTAACAGGGAGGGGAGGAAGGACTATCTGAATCATACAGACTTAAAGGAAGGCCAGGGTTACTCTCCACAGGGTGGAGACCAGATACTGTCTTGCTCCACCAAGAACCAACTCAGAATAAATTACAGCTGAAGAGACATAGGTGAGAAAGGAGGAGGAACTTCCAGACCAGCAGGATGGAGCAAGCATGTTCACTCAACTTTTCATGAGGTCTGTCTCTCCTCTTTTTCCTAAGAAACTTTCTCTGACTCCTTTTACACCAACTCTAAGGGCCTGGTGAACCAGTTCATACATTCGCCCAATAAATAATGAGTGCTTGCTATGTGCCAGGTACTGCCAAATACTAGAATGTAGCAGACAATGAACAAAAATATAAATTATTTCTTTCCTTCATGGGGCTTATAGTCTAGTCAAACAAGCAGACATTAAAGGAAGATGCAATTACACAACTGAAAATCTGAAGAAAAAGTGCTGAATACTATCAGAAAGATTAAAGGGAGGCATGATGAAGGGAGGGCAGGAAAGACCTAAGGAAGTGCTATTTCAACTGAGACCACAGGACATGTGGGAATTAACCAAGCAAAGGCCAACTGGTAGGAAGGGCAAGGGCTCTAAAGCAGGAAAGGGGCATAAATCTTCAGGCACTGGGAGAAGCCAAGCATCCTAAACTACCTAGCCCATAATCTGTGACTTTGATATTACACATATACAAATGGTTGTACAAATGTTTTGTCTCTCACACCCCAAGTATATCCCCATCAGAATATCCCCAATGGTGAGGCACAGAGTCTCCCATTGGGTGGGTCCAGGGCTTTCACACAAAATGCCATGGGCCAGAGCAACTGCCCGGTGATTGCCAGAATTCCTGATTCAGGAGCAGAACAAACATGAGTTCCCTGTTCTCATGTAAGATTTTCAAGGCACTCTCTTCTAGTGATGCTAGAAAACTTCTAGGACATGGCAGAGGATCTAGGATAAGGAAAGGGAGCCAGGCTCACAGAATTCCAGGCCAACACCTGGGGCTGTGATTCACCATAGCCATTAAGATTGAAATCAACAGACTGGGTAGTTTTCTCTTTCTTAAACAAAACACTAAGGCAGGAGGAGAAGAATGCTAACAGAACCCCAGGAGACACCCTTTCTGGGCACTTTCTTCTATAAGACAAGAAGGCAGCTATCACCTCTCTAATGAGCATTTACCAGGCTCAGCACTTCCCATCACTTTTATTTAATCCTCTCAACAGCCCTATTGGGTGGATCTTGCTATCCTCATTTTACAAAGGATTAAAAAATGAAGTATGGTGTGTTGATTACTTGCCAAAGATCAGATGGCAAGTGGCAGAAATGGCCAAGTCTCTCCAAGACCTATGCTGTTAGTGGTTCCCTCTATTCCAGATCCCTCCCTATCCTCAAAATCCAAGTAAAATTCCCTGTCTTTCCAAGTCAACCCTTAGTCATGACTACTCTTATTCTCAGCCCTAACAGACTCAGGAAGCAGAGTCTGAAGTGTACATATTCTGAAGGTCATCTTCCCTTTACTGTGTCCTTCCAACAGATGTTCAGCCCCTTGGCCACATTCCAACACATCTACCCTGAGATCTCTACCCAGTGAGTGCTGATGACTCTCCTGGCACAGCTCTGAGACTCTGGCCCACCCAGGCTCCGCCTCCACCCCATATCATTCTCTCCACTCCTCCTTTGCCCAGCTTAACACAATCACCACCTCATATGAGCACTTTTCCTTGGATAGAGACTACTTCATATCCCACATCTAATCTAAACAGCACACCACATAGTAGGCACTGAAAGAGTTGAAGGAAGGAAGGAAGGAAGGAAGGAAGGAAGGAAGGAAGGAAAAAGATTCCTGGGTCTGGAGGATCTTCAGGATTGTCTGCTCCTGCAGTTCTCAGCAGGAAATTGGGATCAGCTCCCTGGGAAAGCCACATACCAGGAACCCACCCTGGGTCAACTGAATCACCCCAGAGGCAAGGCTTGGGTATGTGGAGCTTTCAAAGGCTGCCGGGTGACCCTGATTGAGCTTCTGAGTAAGAGCTACTGAGTTCTCCTGTTTTGCAGGAGAGAAAATCAAGTCCCAGAGAGATGTAAGCTAGAAATGGAACAGAAACTAGAACCAGGTCTCCCTGCTCCTAATGCCAAGCTCACTCCATGGATTATGTTGCTGAACAGTGCCTCTGTCAGCAAGTCTCCAACTGGGAGTCTCTAAAGCATTTTACCCAAGGAGGTCCTGAAGCCAGGGCAAGGGGTCTGGGCAATTGCAAGGCATTCACGGTTAACTGTGAAACATATCTAATCAGCAAAGACTGCACCTGGGATCCCAGGATGACCATTACACGTAAGCACTTTGTTTCTAGGGAGGACAATCCAGCAGAGTAACTAGGCACCTGAGTACTGGGAGTTAGCTCTAGCTCCAGGACCTTGGTTTATTGCTAGCACCTTTTAAAATGTGAGATGGCCTGCTGCACAAGCGCAAGAACCCGGGTTCGATCCCCCATACCAAAAAAAAAAAAGACTAAAATGTGAGATGGCCTGTAGATGCTCTGCTTTAACACAAGCACTTAAGTACTAGTGAAAGTGATGATAACAACATCCAGGCTGTGCATAATGCCAGACTACAGGATAACGCCCCAGGAAGATAGTTTCTAGGAGTCAGCAACTGGAACATTCCTGTATTCAAACTTTGAACATTAGGATTGAATAGATTAGGCTCAGTCCAAGGAAAACAATCAACCTCAACTGATACCCGGATCAAACTAAGGAAAGAACAAAACAAAAACAGGCTTCAAATTACAGAGAGGAACTGTGCTGAGAAGGGCCATTCAGTATTGGGCAGCCCTGGAAAGTGATGATGAATATATGTAGCCTCCTCTAAAGTCATGCACAGAAGACAGAGAAAAAGGCCTTATGAGTCCACTAGCTTTCCCTCAATCCATGGTTTGTGATACTAGCAACGAAATGCAAAGGTCTCTGGTGCTGCAGGCTTTTGCTTAGTCATCTTAGGGACACAGCCCTGACTGGTGCACCCTAAGATACCACCAAATCTACCACCTAAAAGCCTCTATCAACTGTACTTTGATCTCCAAGACAAGGAGCTCTCTTCTCGAATCTTCCTAGTTCACTTAAATACAAAGCCCATCTCTCCTTCCTTTTCCCCTCTTCCTTTCTGAAATCCAAAGAAAAAAATCACAAATAATGTGGCCTGGGAAAAGCCATTAAAGTGATCACCTCTGCTCTAAGATATTCAACTCACTTCTAGGTCATACTCTGGGTCTGTGGGATGTGAACACCATGGAGGGATAGAGCTGACCTGGCTTCAAAATGTCCTTTAAACATGTGTCCCCTCACACACAAATGTAGAAAGTTGTTAAATTTTATTCTTCATCTCCTAAATGACCTTCTCTCTAACTTCCTTTAGCACCTAGACCCCAGAGCCCAGGATGAGATGAAGTAAGATGTTGGGAGCAATCAAGATGATGGCTATAAGTACAACTACAAAACCAGAAAGCAACATATAGGTGGAAGCTGAATATGGAAAAGAAATCCTTACTTTCTCACCGCCCAATCCTCTTGTAATTCTGTGTAGCCATTTCAAAACCCCTTTCAGAGGTCTATCACCTTGTATTAGAGCCAGAAGGGAGGGCAGTGTTCTGAGCTGGCTGGTGACACACAGACTCCTTGACAGTTCACCTTACCTAACGGGACAAATATTAGGCACCTGCTATGTCTGGCCCTCTCCTCAACTCAGCACACACAAAAAGGAATAGGATGTACAATGGTGGTTGCCAGGGGCTCGGGGAGCAGGGAACAGAGAATTAGTGCTTAATGGGTACAGAGATTCAGTTGAGAAAGATAAAGTTCCAAAGATAAATGATGGTGATGATAGCACAACAGTGTGAATATACTTAATGCTACAGAACTGTACACTTTAAAATGGTTAGTTCTAATGTTAAGTATATTTAATCATAATAAAAAAGATTTTTATTAAAAGAAGTGGGAGGAAATGAGACAGGCTTCCTCTCCTCTCTCTGAAGAAGAGGACTTCTTTTGAATTATTCAACTCTCATTCCTGCAGACTAAATCTTCTAAATTCTTTTGCATGTCCTTCTCTTCCTGTCATTGGAGTACTCTGGCAGCCCAACACCCAGAAATTTCCATCAGTTCTGGGCATGGACCCCACAGAGCTTTGTATTCCCAACATGTACCCACCAATGTCAACCAACTGGCAGTTTCCAAAGGTTCAGGTTAAAAATCTCTTATTCCTTCCCACCCTCAACAAGTCCCAGCTATACAATTAAGGTCTATCCCTTACTAAGACACAGATGTAGACCACATGCTCCTGGAGGGCAGAAAACGTTTCTCAAACAGGCTGTCTCTAATCCATGAAATGGGCCATATTCCAAGTCTCCAAGTACTTTACAAAGAAACATTATGCACAGTGTTCTAGCCCACAAAGCCTTTTTACCATAGGTCACAGAAATATCACACATTTATAATTAAAACAAGCAGAAAACGGTACTGGTTGCACATAGTCTAGCATGCTGGCTACAAACTGCCCTCTTGCTCACACTCCCGGCCACCTGAGTACCCGCCTTGAGCAGGATAGAGGTGAACAGAAGCTCAGGTTCTGAGTGAGTCAGACCTGAGCCCAAATGTGAGCCCTGGCACTTAGAGGCTGTCCAACCTCAAGCAAGTTACCTAATTTCCAAGTCACTTCTTGATTTTTCTCATGTTAAAAATGAGGATAATCATCCACCTCAAAGGGTTATTGTGAGGAATAATGAGATTACATAAGGGAGGAACCTACTGTACAGTAAGTGTTCCTCGTTGTTCTTATTCTAGCCCCTAAACCCTTCTGAAATGAATGCCCATTAAAATATAAATGACTCATATCAAAGCAATCTTTGTTCCAAGCTGGAAGCAGAAAAAGGGCTTACAAGAAAGGACTGAAGGGACAGAGAATCACAGACTCCTGGTGCACACACTGCCTGTTTCCAAGCCTACTTTGATATGTGGACTTAAGGTAGTTTCCCCCATGAGGAATGACTCTGTTAAGGGTAGCGGGACTTCTCCAAATTCAGCTAGGCAGGGTCTGGTGCCTGTCCATTTCTACTTTTATAACGCAAATCTGGAGAGTGAGGCAGAAGGCAGCTCTCCTACACAGCTTCAGCTCCTTACTCAGCCCAGCCACTCCTCTGACCCCAAAGAATACATGGGGCAACATGTATTCTACCCTCTCCTTGCTCCCCTGCAATCTGAGTGATGACACTCATTCTTTACCTGTCTTCAAGGTGACAACCACAGTATGAAAGGGCACCAGAGAAGAGGCAAATGGGCTGGCCCCCTCTCAAGCACTGCATCCACATTCCTACCTCTGCCTTATGGCTTTGGCCTACCATGTCCAATTGTTTTCCTGAAGACTCTTTCCTGGACCACTCAGAATTAAAAGCCCAAGTACTTACTACATACTTCAACCACTTTCTTACAAATGTGCCTTGAAAGAAAGAGTGGGTGGGTGGTGAAGAGAGAATATGAAAATCTTCCTTACAGTCTGGCTTGGAGCCTACCCATTTTACCTTCAGAGGTGTGCTGGCAGACAAATAAAAGCTGTTAGTCTAAGAGATATGTGCCATGTGCAAAAGTAATGTAGAGTCTATATTCTCTTTCCACCCAGAAAGAAGTAAACAAGGAGATGTACGTCACAGAAACCTGTCTAGTCCTTCCCTTGAACTTCCCCATATCCATAACAAGTTCAAGAGGGCTATGGTGGCAATCTGGGCAGAAAAACAATTTTTCAATGCATTGTCCTCAAGACTACTGGATGGTTAACATCCCACATACTAAGTGTCACTAGTGCTCCCAAGGCATGTTGATAGCTAAACCTCCTTCCTCAACATTTCCAAACACCCTCAGAGGGCACTGTCATCCTGGCCGAGAAACACTGAGTACATATTTATATTGTGTCCCACAGGGCCTACCACATAGTAGGATTGAACTTAGTCGGAAAGGACCAGTCACAAGAACACACATTCAGATCCCTATTGCTGAACCCTTACCATGTATTCAACATTTTTATAGGCACAGTAAGGGATCAAAAGGAAATATGAATCACGTTGGGTCTTTTTTTGGTACCAGGGATCGAACTCAGGACCTTGTGCTTGCGAGGCAGGCAGCGGAACCACTGAGCTAAATCCCCGGCCCTGGATCAGTTTTTATACATAAAGATGTGGTAGGAAAAATAAGGACCATAGGAATATATTATTCAATATAAAGCAATATGTAATCAAATTAAATCAAATAGTCTACGAGAAAGTAGAAAAGTAATCAGTTAAGGCCTAGGATGGCCAGAGGGCACTTTGTGGAAAAAACCAGAAGTTGAGGTGGCTCTTGAAGGAGACAGAATTTAAGGATTATAGCAGAACCTCCAGCTGTTTCCATGGACATTAGTCCACGGAAAACTCCTCTCAACCCATGGTTCCGGGAGTGATTCAGCAACCCAAGCCCTTCAAATCCCATCCTCAAATGGTTCTTGGTAGAAGAAAATGAGAGAAATTTTCCATTTTCCCTCAGAAGCACAACCAATATCAGGCCTGGTTTAGGGAAGTCTTTCATCCCAAAGGCATGATGAAGGTGCCCAAGACAGAACCAGAAGCTTTCACTGCCACATGAGCTTAGCCATAGATGCTAAGTGCCAGAGTTTCCAGGTGTGACTACAGAAACTCCCTACTTTGCCTGTTACTTCTGACCCTGACAATCTCCTGCTGTGGGACTGAACCTTCTCAGGTGTTTCTGAGGTTTTAGCTACTTTCTCTGTTAAAGGTTGCTGGCTTCATCCCCCAACAACCATCACCAGTTTTCCAGGCAAATAGTCCCCATTTCCTCCATTCATTTCCCTCCAGCCTCTCAGGCTCCTCCCACAGACTGTGCCACCAACCTGGTTTCTCACATCCCATCCCACCCTTTTCTACTCCACCATCACTTTGACAAGCAGGCTGCTCCTGGAGTCTGACTCCTCCAAGAAGCCCAAGACTTGTGGCTTCTCCAACCATTTCACTTCAAACATGCAAAATCAGTAACACTCCCCCTACACACCCTACTCATCCTTTACTTGCACACAATGTAAATTGAGAGTCTCATCTATTTATAACCAGTATCTATCTAATGTTAGGAAGAATCCCACTTCCCACAGACCACAAGACAGAATCCTAAGCTGGGCCGACTTCCTGCGAAACTTAACCATCTTCTAAACCTTGCCACTAGTCAGGGTAGTAATGTTGTGATATATCCTTCTCCCTCATACAACAACTCCAAAGGACAAGTAACTCACTCAACCCCTGCAGAATCACATGTGAGTCCACAGATCCAGTACTCACAGAGGGTTACAGTCATGTGCCTTTTCCATGTATTTGCCCTTACCTTTTGAAATGTTTTTCCTTCCTAGATCTTAGGATCACCTAAGTTCAGATGTTCAAGGTCAGCCTGGGCAACATAGCAAGATCCCACCTCCAAAAAGGAAAAAGGGGGAGGAAAGGGAGAGGGGGAAGGAGAAGGAAAGGAAGAGGGCCCTAGTTCACAAAGATTCTGCCCCCCTTCCTTTTTAGTACTGGACTTTGAAGCCAAGCCCTTTGCACTGAGTTATATTCCTGACCCTATTTTATAATTTTTTAAGTTTCAGACAGTCTCACTAAGCTGCCCAGGCTGGGTTTGAATTTTCAACCCTTCTGCCTCAGCCTCCCAGAGTGCTGCGATTAAAGGCACGTACTATCATGCCTGGCTGCAGAGGTGTATCTAGGGTCGATTACTCCCAGAGCTATGATTAAACAGTTTAGTATACACTACTGGGCACAAGATTACATCCTTCCCATAAAATCCAGAATCTAGTTCTCAACAGTAGACTGACAAATGCTCAGTGTCTTGACTGATGCAGTAAAGGTTAGTACTACTGATAATTGTGTCTGATGTAACTTTGTCTAAAGACAGAAAGGTCTAGCAAGCAGACTCTCAGATGGCTTCTGGAGATGCTCTCCAGTTCCAGTACTGGGTATGTTGTTGGGTTAAGAGGTTACTACATTCCTTAAACACCTACTCTAGAATGCAATCTTACTGGGAGCAGTTGCAGTACTTTCTGCCATCCTGCCCCCTAAGTGACAAATAAGGATGCTCTACACAGTCCAAGCTTAGGCCACAGTTCACAGCTCAAAGGAATGAAGGGGAGATTTGAAGTCAGGATCCTATACTGCACTGTGTTAGCTGAGCTCCTGAAGCAAAAGTGAGGGAATAGACAAGCTGGCTTTCTTGCTGACTCTCTCTCTGTTAACTGTAAAAATCTCACTTTCCTAAAGAACTCCTTTTCCCTTCATACACGGTTAAGGGGTATGGCAATCCCTCTTAACCACAGTATAAACGGTGATGGTGACCCTCCATTTGGGGAATGGCTAAACACCTAGTTTCAGCAAAGTTCTCTGTAATCTTCCTTCTGTCACTTTGCAAAGCAGCATTTCACTTTATTCCAAATGTCATAAGCTCCCAAATGCCCCCTCCCTCAACATGCAGTTCTCCAGGAAAAAAGTCACTAAACACCCTTACTTCTGCTGCAGGAGGTCAGTCTTCCCATTCTCCTGCCTTCAGCATCTGTCATCAAAAGTTGGACAGCTAGCACATCAGAACACAGCAGCAGTCCCACATTGCTCAGCAGCCCTGAAATATATGCCCAAAGCTGCCAGCTTTCCAAGTGGTGCTGGCTCCACAGGCACATGAAAAGAGAAGGAAGGGGAAGCGACTTCTCCAAAGAACAGACACAACACAAAATCATTTGAAAAAAATTTTTCTATTAACAACTACCACCTAGCAACAAGCCCATCTTGAATGTGCTCTATAATATTATTTCACCAACAATGAGCCCAGCTCCAGTTTCAAGGATACTGAAGCCTAAAACTTATAGCAACTTAGACAATAGAGAGAACCTGTTTGATTTATGGAGTGGGTCAACCAAAAGGAGCAATGCAAAAGGAAAGCAGTCAGCCTGGGGTGTTTCCCTCCTTTTCCCATCTACTTCCACTCATACTTATCCTTTGTGAGAAGCCAAGCATTCCAAGTCAGAAGATGCTTCTGGAATATAACCAGGCTTGGACACAGAGAAAGGAGCTTTAAAAAAAGAGGCCCAAATTTTCTCTTGAATACCCTAGCTTTATTTCAAGGGTCATCACTCAGATGGAGGCTTCCAGAACCTTTTACAAGATAAAATCTGATTCCAAAAGCATCTGAGAAGATAGTTTTAATCATGTATGAAGGGAAGAAGCCCAACAAGCTTTACATTTACTGATTATCTCTAAGCAAGCACTGTACTAAGAACTCTGTTACTATAACATGCACTTATTCAACACACATCTGAGACTCCACTATGTGCAAAACACTGATCTAGGAACTGGGGATATGAAAATGAACAAATACTCAAAATCCTACCTTTCACTAAATTTATACTTCATTTTATTTTTGTGGTGCTGGAGATTGAACACATGCTAAGCAGGCACCCTACCAATGAGCTACACCCCCAGCTGGAGTCTACATTTAGTTATGGTTGACAGAAATAAATTTATGTCAGATGGTAATAAATACTATGAAGAAAGATAAAGCAGACTAAGGGAGCACTACATAAAATTTTACATAAAATTCCGCCACCTGCCTTGCAAGCACAAGGTCTCGAGTTTGATCCCCAGTACCAAAAAAAATTTTTTTTTACATAAAAATAAAGCAAGGGCCAGGTGTGGTGAAGCACCTGCAACCCCAGCACCCAAGCTGGGCATGGTGGTACACACCTGTAACCATGAATTTGAGTTTGATTGGGGCCAGCCTGGGCTACATAGTGAGTTCAAGACCAGCCTGAACTATATAGTCCTACCCTGTCTCAAGAAAAAAAAAAAAAAGGGCCGGGGATTTAGCTTAGTGGTTCTGTTGCCTGCCTCACAATTGCAAGGACCTGAGTTCCATCCCTGGTGCCAAAAAAAAAAAGTTAAGGCCAGGGATTTAGCTCAGTGGTTCCACAGCCTGCCCTGTAAGCGCAAGGACCTAAGTTCGACCCCTGGTACCAAAAACAAACAAACAAACAAAAAACAACAACAAAAAAAAAAAAAAAAAAAGAAAAGGAAAAAAAAAATTCTAGCAGCCAGGAGGATGAAGTAGGAAGATTGCTACAAATTCAAAGGCCAGCCTGGATTATACAGAGACTGTCTCAATATACAAAAAAATGAACAAACAATAAAAGCCAGAGAGGAAGTACTATTTTAGATACAGTTGTCTTGGAAGACATAACTGATAACAATAGTAAGGGCTACCACATATATATGCAGTACTTCATTTAATCCTCGGCAACTCTAACTTCAATACTTTCACCATCCCCACTTTGCAGATGAGAAGATGGAGCCTGGTGTGGTGTCACACACCTGTAATCCCAGCACTCAGGAGGACTGCTATGAGGCCAGTCTGAACTACACAGCGAGATCCTGTCTCAAAAAACAAACAAAAAAAAAGAAGAAGAGGCAATGGAACTTAGAGAGGTAAGGATCTTTGTGGAGTCTGTAGTTCGGGTAAGTAAGGTCAGAGGGGACCAAGGTCCAGATTATATTGGCCAGGGCTTGAATTCTCAGGGATCCAACTCCAGACCCCATGCTTCTCCTAACACATCATGCTACCATGTTAATAGAGACCTACAGCCTCAAAGAAGTCAAATGTAACTATGGTCACAAAGTGGCGGGTCCATCTAGCCCCCACATACATGGCTAAAAGATTAACGAAATCCAATATTCCCAAATATCAGACTATTACTCTCATCACCAGCTGAAAGTCAAACCATATGTTGAAACAAGAAGAGAGACACCTTGGGCTCTTTAAGGCCAGCTAATAAATGTTGAATATGTTCCCCTCCTATCTCCTACCCCAAGATGATATAACACTAAGACAAGATGATACAGTATTAAATAAAGAGAGACATGCTTTGCTGCTAATTCTCCAGGTTAAAATTTCTCTCTGGAACACATGCAAGGAAAGACTGAGCTTTACAGCCACACCAGCTCTCTGAGGTGAAGAGGAGGGGACAGACAAAGATCAGTAGCAAGGAGAAAAGAAGCCCTCTCCAGTCCCATTTCAGAGAAAGTACAGCTCTCCCTCAAGCCCCAGAGTACCTGGATGGTAAATGGGAATATGAAACCCTTTCTTCAGAAGCATAAGGAAGGACAGACAAAAGCAGAGGGAACCGACCCCCACCTCTGGAAGGGAGGGAATACAGAAAAAGGCAGGAGGTAATTGAAGAAGGCTAAAATTGCTTCAAGCAGGGAAGTCCAAAAGAGAAACACCATATCCAAGGTCAAAGGGTATTTACAGAATTACTGAAAATCCCAGGTTGAGGCTCCAAGCCAAGGTACAAGAAGCTAAAAGACAAACCCAGGCAGAGTCCCACAAGGTTCAAATCAAAGGTCACTGTTTGGACCCACCCATTTTATAATTGTATTTCACAGCCAGGGCAATTGTGGCCAGTTAATGAACAATCAAGTAGGAGGAGAAGGTGAAGAGTCACCTCAGAGTGGAGCATATTAAGGGACTTTTACTCACAGCCTGGATTTCCATCTTATAACCCAACTAACTTGAGCACCCTAATTTAAACGCTAAACTGACCTCCAAAAGCCTGCAGACTCTCTTCCCATCGACACACAACAGAGCAACTGAATGCTGTCTCCCTCATCAGTAACTTATTACCTCTTCTCCAGCAAGTCAGGTCTCATAGCCCAACACTGCACCAAACAAATTATGACCTGAATGGCAAGAAAAAACTGTGTCATCTAGAGAAACCCAATTAACAACATGACTTTGCTCTCTTCTATTCCTCTCTTCCCTCCCTTCATATCCGGGGCACCTGTGTAGCTGACCGCCTTTTCCCACAACTGGCCATGTTCCTTAACTCAAAAGCCAGACAGTGTGAATAGGGGCCTCCTGAGAAGCCAACCTAGAGGTGGGCAACTGCTCTCCCTTCACCATGGCCTGCTGAGAAAGCTGGAAGGACACAGGACCCACTCACTGAGTAACAACATCCTGGAGGGTTCACCTTGAAAGCACCAAGTTGCCCTTAAGCCAAAGCTTCCTCCAGAAAACATAAATGCTGCTAGAAGCTCCTAAAGTAAGTGCCCCACGTGGGACAATAAATGGCTATTTTAAAGAAATTCGTGCTGCAGTTGCTTTCTCTTAACCCCTTTCCTAATTAGCTCCTCCCTTGAGAGCTCTCCAGTGCCTCCACCTCCACTGCTTCTCCCAATCCGACTGACCACTTGCAGCATGCGTTTTTTGTGTGTACATGTATGTAAACATCCTCTTCCCAGTCCGTGCTAGAGTTTCTTAAGGAAATAAATGCTTCCCCTCCTCCCCCAGAGCACTTGTCTGTCCTCCCAGCCCTGCACTGCTACCGAGTTGATAATGTAATATTCAGAGACCCCGAGACCGGAAATGCCTGAGTCTGGACTGCTGCACTTGAAACCGGAGAAAGGGGATAGGGAAAACTGAACGTGGGATTGAGGGAGACCGTGGGAGGTATGGGGTGGAATGGGGAGGCTGAAAAGCTGACCCGGGAAGAGTTGCAATTCAGGGGTGGGCGAGGAAGAGAAAAGGATGAGTAGGAGGTTGTCAAGGCAGTTGAAAGTCAAAATTCGGGGAGCCAGGAGAGAGTGGGGGGAGATACAAGTAAGGAAAAGGGCGAGAAGAGGGCCACGAAGGGGTGAGGGGCCACAATAAAAATAAATATTCTGCAGATGATAAGGGAACCTAGGTTTAGGCAAACCAGAGATGACCCTCAAATACCTTGGAGGAAGAGGGTACCGAGCCCCAAAGTAAAAGCTGGGGTGGTAGGGAAATGTGGGGGCGGTACACCACAGGGTGGAGACTGAATTGGCTCCCAGAATCTGCAGCGAGTGGAGCGAGGAGAGCAGAGGGCGGGGACCCAGCAACGGCGAGAGCCTGGGGAAGGGGCAGGGATCGCCGAGGGAAGCGGGGCTGGTAGAAGGGGGCGCCCCGGAAGCACGTGAAGCGTGCAGCCCCAAGCTCCCTCCCCTGCGGCGAGGGCTGGAACCAGAGCTACAGTGGGGGAAGGCGCGCTCACCCGCAGGGCGGACAGGTCGATGTCGTCCAGGCTGCGGGCGGGGGCCGGGTCGCCCATGGCCTCCGCGGTGAACCGAGCCACGGGGCCGCTCACGCTCCGGCTCGGTTATTCCACTGCTGCTGTCGCCGCTTCTCCCCCATCGGGGGAACCTGAGGGTGGACTCCACCGCGCCTCCCCCAGGAGAAGGAGGAAGAAGGTGGGCCGGCAGGAGGACCGACCCACGACTGACAGAAGCTGTAGCCCCGGAGTCTGCAACCCAAGCCTCGCGGCTCTCCAGCGCAGGCGCAGAGCGGCGGTGCCCAGGAGGATGGAAGAGCGAACGTGACGCGAGCGCGCCGAGTTCCCCCTCCCCCTAGGCGCCGACACCTGCGCGCAGGCGCAGGAGAGCCAGCGAAAGGCGCGCTCCTGGAGCGAGAGACCGCGCGAGCCGGGCTAGAAAGAAGTGGGCGCCGGCCGAGGCGGGCAAGCGGCGCGCCCACCAGCTGGCGCGCGTGCGCATAAGCGTTTCCTTCACTTTCCCTATTTTTTGCCCTCTCTCTCCTCTATTACCCTCTTAGCTCTCCTTTGAGAGCCTTTCCTTCTCTCTCCCATCGTTTTTCGTGTGCCCAGCTGCCAATCAAGCTACCCACCTCTCTATTTGCGGGGGAAGGGAGGCGGGACTCAACCCCCTCTATTACTAGGGGGGTTGTTATGGTAACTCCCCACGCGAGGACTGGGTGGCCCCTAGATAGGACGGGCTGTCCACCTACCCAATTGTCATGGCAACAGTGGAGCCGTTGAAGGAGGGGCCTTTCTGTGAGAACTTGGCTAGAGAATCCACGTGGGAGTTGGGTAGGGGAAGAGGGACTGGTTGCCTCAGGGAGGCCCTTTACTCCTTTCCCTAGCTGGAATAGGGAGTGTCGAGGGGATCTCAAATCTCAGGGTAGGGAAACCTACTGCAGACCTTTATGTCTTAACAGGTGTTCTGCACAAAGGAACTGTTTGGGGAGTTATTCCCTGGCTGATCATTGGAATGGAGCAAGGCGGAAAGGAACAGGAAACTATCCAATCACTTCAGATCCTGCTCTGGTCACCTTAGATCTAGTGATGTTGGCACAGCACCCCAGCCATTAGGCTCACTGGAGACTAGGTAATGCTATGTAAGAACTGAATCCTCGGGCCAGGTGTGGCAGTGCATGCCTATAATCCCAACATTCAGGAGGCTGTGAGGCAGAAGGATTGTGGTGAATTCGAGGCCAGCCTGAACTACACAGTGAGACCCTATCTCAAAAAAAAAAAAAAAAAAAAAAAAACGACCAGCTTGTACTACACAGCAAGCAAGACCTTATCTCAAAAAGCAAAACAAAACAAAAACCAGAGTCCCCTGCCACTGCCTGATGTGCTGTGTGACCTTGAGCAAGTGGATTTGCTTCTCTGAGCATTTCTTTCACTGTGAGGTTAGAAGTCTGTGTGAGCTCAAGATCTCTTCCAGCACTAACACTGTCTGTGAAAGATTATCAGCATATAAACATCACTTTGGAGAGTTTGAATGAAAGGTCTTTGGAAAAGAGCTGAATGCCCTTCTTTCTGGACCCTTAGTACATGTGGATGCACATCCAGTTTCCCTCTCCTCACTTACCTTGTCATTGTCTTTTCCAAGCCACAATCCCATTTACCTCCATTACTCTTCCCATGACCTCATCAAGTCAATTCTTCATACCTAAAGTCATTTTTATAAAATTCAAATCTGACATAACTCTCATGTGTAAAACCTTTTGGTGGCTCCCACTGTCCTCTGGATAGTCTGAAGTGTGGTATCTAAGTCTCCAAGCCTGGTGTGGTGGCACATGCCTGTAATCCCAGCACTCAGGAGGCTGAGCCATGATTGCCATGAATTCAAGGCCAGCTTGGACTACAAAGTGAGTTCAAGGCCAACCTGAGCTACATAGCAAGACCTTGTCCAAAAAAAAAAAAAAAAAAGTCTCCCAAGATTCTCCTTGCTTCTTCTACTTTATTTTTCAATATTCCACTTCTCCCAACAACATCTACCCTCATTATCCTTTGCTTTTCCCACATATCTAAATCACTTCCTCTATGAAGCCTTCCTTGAACCACTGAGTTCGGTTTTAGTTGTCTGCCTTAAGTTCTTGGTAACAACATTTAACACTTTAAATTGTAAATGTAACTGGAAATATGTTAAATCTACCAAAAAGCAGAAACAATATTTAATGATGTCAGTCTTGTACAGCATGTGATCTGGCACCCCATAGAGGTTCAGGAAGGCTTATGTTGAATGAAGGCCTCTATTATCTGGGTAGGCACTATAGTAGTTCAAGGCCAAGACCACTTGTAGTCCTACCTCAGGAAGCTGAGGTAAGAGGACTGCAAGTTTGCCAGGCTGAACAATTTAGCAAGACTCTGTCTCAAAATTAAATAAAGGCTTGAGGGTGTACCTCATCAGAGCACTTGCCTAGCATTCTCGAGGCCCTGGGTCCAATCCTCATTACCAAAAAACTATTGGATAGTAATAAAAACATAAGTGTTAAAGTGAATGCTTTATATAAATCCTAACCTCTCAGGCTCAATTTTAATAATCTTTAAAATAAAGATAAAAATAGGTTAGAATAAAATACAATTATGTACATAAAACACTTGGCATGTACCGGGCACCCAATAAATTTACTAATGCCTGACTCACAGAATGTTTAATACTAAATGAATAAATGAGTAAATTAGGATCACGAAGATAAATGGCCACCTATATGCCTCAAGAGGCAATGTAATGCCAGGCTTGGTGGCACACCAACTTCCCAACTCTGGGAATTTGAGGCAGAATGTTCATTGGAAATTCAAGCCCAGTTTGGGCAACTTAGTGAGGTCCTGTCTAAAAAGGGGAAGGGAGATGTAGCTCAATGTGAAGGGCCTGGATTCAATCCCCAGTGACAATAAAAGAGAGGGAATGTAAGGGGGTGGGAGACAGAATAGAACTGATTTCATGCTTGTAATTATTAAAGCTGGAGTATAGATACACGAAGATTTATTAACCTATTCTCTACTTTTTTGTATATTTTTGAAGTTGTCTATGATAAAATCTTAAAGAGATAATAGGCAGAAGGAGTCCTAGACTAGGCATTAAGAAAAGTTAGACTATTAAAGACAAGGGCCGGGGATTTAGCGCAGTGGTTCTGCCGCCTGCCTCATAAGTGGAAGGTCCCGAGTTCAATCCCTGGTACCAAAAAAAAAAAAAAAGAAGAAGAAGACAAGGTGGGTGGGAGGTGTAGCTTAGTGGTAGAACATGTGCTTAGCATGCTACAAAGTCCTAAGTTTATTCCCAGCAGAAAACAATAAGACTATAGGACCACTGGAAAATGAATTAACTCTGAACAGATCTGTCATCCTCAGGGCCTAATACTGCCAACCTTGCAAGGCTGGACTCTTAATCAGTTATGCGTCTAGAGTCTTTGTGTGTGTGTGTGTGTGTGTGTGTGTGTGTGTGTGTGTGTGTGTGAATCCAGGGTCTCTAGTAAATGCTCTATCACAGTTACACCCCTAACCCTCTGGAGCCAATTTTTATCCTAAATCTTGATCTCCTCTTTACTTTTCTTCCCTGCACTGTGGTTGATCTCCAATCAAGCAACTCCAAGTCAGGCATATGTATGCATGCCTATAACCCAGCACTCATGGAAACAGAGGCAGGAGGATCAAACTTTTGAGCCCAGGCTGACCAACTTAGCAAGACTCTGTCTCAAAATAAAAGATAAAAATGGGCCGGGGATTTAGCTCAGTGGTTTTGCTGCCTGATGCACAAGCGCAAGGACCCGAGTTCGATTTCCCAGTACAAAAAAAAAAAAAAAAAAAGATAAAAAGGACCAGGTCTGGTATCATGCCTGTAATCCCAATACTAAGGAGGCTGAAGCAGGAGGATCATGTTCCAGTCCAGCCTGGGCTACATAGCGAAACCCTGTCTCATAAAAACAAAACAAAAACCAAAAAGGACTGAGCTACTGATGTAGCTAAATTTGAAGGCCCTAAATTCAACACCCCCACACACACACACAGCCCAGCAAGATAGTGAGAGCCCTGAGGCAGCTGCCTCCACCCCACTCCACAATTTAGGAGGTAGTGGTCCCCTTAGGGAAAGAGGCACTTAGTGGTGACAATGAAGCTAATTAACAGAATGCCAATTAGTTCCTGAAGACTGCTGTGTGTAGGAGCGGAATTTGTGGCTCCCAGAAAAGATAAGAAGGCTGGACTGAAAGGAATGGGTGGGGCAGAGCAACCTAGTCCCCTCTGTTCACCCCATCACCCACCCAGCACATCCCTCTTTCCAGAATCCTTCCTGAGCTCCTCACTCTACTCTGGGCTTCTTGCCTCTGTGGCCAATTCTGAGTTGGGTGAGAGAGACTAGGGGCATGAAGGGTATGAGCTAGTAAATGTGCTCAAAATATTTCAGACATACAATGTTATGAGTATATATGTATGTGTGTGTGTGTGTATATGTATATATAATAATCCACACACCCACTGCTCAGCTTAAAAAATGTTAACAAGTGAGCTGAAACGCTCTCTCCCTCCTGAGAGATAACCAGCCTCAATTGGGTGTATGTGTGATGCTCTTTCAGACTGTGCCATATATTCTATCTCTTCCCTCTGGAGCAGTGCTAATAGAACCTTGTTCGATGATATAAATGGTCTACACCTGCACTATCCACAATGCTAGTTATGAGCAACATGTGGCTAGTGTGAAGCACCAAAGTTTCTCTCTCTCTTTAGTGCTGAGGATTTAACTCAGGGCCTTGTACACTAAGCAAGCACCATACCACTGAACTTCTCAGTTCTTTTTTTTGTTGTTGTTGTTCTTTGAGACAGGATCTTGCTACGTAGTTCAGGGTGGCCTTGAACTCACAGTAATCCTTGTGCCTCAGCCTCCAGAGAGTGGCTAGCAACTTCTGTGTTGGACAATGATGCTCCAGAATATAAGTGCCATAAGGGTAGGAACTTTGTTGTATTCACTTTTTTTTTGCCCAGGCTGGGTTTGAACTCGATAATCCTTTAGCCTCAGCCTTTTTACTAGGCTTACAAGCATGTGCCACTGTACCCAGCTGTTGTATTTACTTCTGTGAGTCTAGAACAATCCCTGGTAGATAGCAGCAGGTACTCAATAAATGTTCAGGTCAGTGACTAAGTCATTAAAGCAAGCCAATTACCCAAATATTATTCCCATTTCCAAGTTGGGACCACTGAGGCCCAGAGAAGTGATATGACTATATAAGGTGACCTAGCTTCTAAGTGCCAAGTCCAGGATTTGGACCCAATTCTCCTGATCTTAAGCCTATACTTTTTTTTTCAGTTCTGGGTACTGAACCCAGGGCCTCAAATACACTAAACACGAACTCTACCTCTGAGCTACACCCCAGCCTCAAGACTACACCCTAAAAAAAAAAAAAAAAAAGACTACACCCTTAACCACTCCCAAAGGGATTTTACTAAGCCTCTCCCAGAGCTACCACTTGAACAAGACGCAGCCTGTCCAGGCCTTTTTGGGGCAAGCCCTGTTGTGGGCAACTGCAGTGTCAGCTCCAGAATTCTCTGGGTGCCTGTTTTGTCCCTGCCTTCCTTCCATGTAGGCAGCATGACGTGAACACTTCCTCTCAGCAGCCAGGTGACTGAACTCTGAAGCCACAGACAAATAGCACTGAGATGCAAACAGGAGAAAGGAGGAGTAGGGTGGACAGAAGTGAGGGGATTGGTTCCCTGCACAGGCAAAGGTCCTCTAATGCACAGGCATGAGCTTTTTCTATACTTTTATTTATGAAATGCTGATTAAACTGGTACAAAGTTAGTGTCTGTCCACAGGCTATTGGAGGAAGTTAGTTGTCTTCTTCCTCACCCTGGCAGGGGCTGCTGGCCAAAGTGGCTTTATCCTTCCTTTTATTGTGGCAGCAATGGGCTGGGAAAGGCTGTGGGGCACAGAGAGGGCTCAAGGGAAAGAGGAGGATGGGGAAAGCCTAGGGCAGCACACCATCCTCCTGGAATTGGAACCTTGACCCCAAGTGTCTCGGCAGGAGTTACGCTTCTCTGAAGCAGTGGTTTGAGCCAGGCAGCAGGAAGGATGACCTCACTGTGACCCTCTCCTGTCTTCCCAGGGAGGTTCAGGAGTGTCCTCTTTGCTACTTATCGAGTAAGGGTCCAGTATGACTTCTCTAGTCTTGAGGGCCACTGCTTCCCCAGATCTCAAAGGGCGCTGCCTTCCGTCCTCAGAGTTTAGGGCCCGGAACCAGACACAGTGGCACCCAGAGCTGTTGACATCTCCCTGTCTGGAACCTTGGCTATATCCATACTTCTAGGGGTATCATGCCCTCCTTGCTCCCCAGTGAGGGCAGCAAAGATTCATCCTCCAGGAACTTGAGGGGAAAGTGAACCAGGTGGCCCTGGATTTCAGTGAGCTCAGATCGGGCCAAGGGAGGACTGACCACAGCCAGGGGCTCCACAGCCACGTACTCCCGGAGAGTCCGCAGGGAACGCGTGGCATTGGACGGCAGGCATCGGAAGATCTGAGGGTAGGAGGGAGCACACAGAAGCTAATTAGTCCTGGGGAGATTCTTCCAAGAGTCAAACCAACTAGGCTAGACTTCCCACTCCCTATACTACCTCTCAGTACCCCTCATGACTGAGGCCATGAATCCCCTAATAGTAACTGCTCCCCAAACCCTCATTCCCCTTCTGAGAATGACTGTGGTGGGACTTCTCTCCATCCCACCCTGAGCAGGATAAACCACCAGTTTCCCACCTACCAGCCCCCCTCTACTCCCACCTGCTCATAGATATTGGCATTGTTCTCTGCTGTTTCTTGCCACAACTGGAAGAAGTCATCACAGACTGGGTCTTGCAGATCCAGGTCTGGCCAGGCATTTGCCCCAAGAATCACACTATGGAAAAAAGGGTCCCAGTGGGGCCCAATTAAAGTCTTAAAAAATATTCTTACCTCTTTTTTTTTTTTTTTAATGTTCCTACTTTGCTGATACCTAAACTGGATTAGTCTGCTATCTCTGAGCAGTCCTCTTTCTAGCTAAAAAGGCAGACCTCCCACGGTCTCCCACCTCCACCTTCCAGCACCCTGCCCAGCTCTACCTGAAACAGTGCTTCCGCAAACTCAAGGCAAACCTGCCTGCCTGATACTCCATTCCATCCATAAGGGATGGCACCATCTCTGTGTCCTCGATCAGCACAGCCAGCTCACTGTCCCGCTTCCCTAGCAAGCTCCGGTCATTGATGTTTGCAGAACCTGGGGTGAGTATGTGACAAAGTGTCCACCTGGGCCCAGGAGAACTTCCCCTCCAAGACCTCAGGACCTTTGCCAGAGTGCCAACCAGCGGGCAAGTCTCAGCTGTAGTCTCTGTCCTCTTTATTCCACACTTGGCCCCTTTCCCACCTTCCCCTCAATGTCAGAGACCCAGATCCAGCACTGACCAATGATGACCGTCCGGTCATCTGCAATAAGCATCTTGCTGTGAATATAGATGAGCTCTGAGACTGGGTGCCCGCCCAGCTCTCCGTGTGTGCGAAGCCCACAGATGGACATGTAGTCCCGCCATGCTGTCCCCACTGCATATGCAAGAGACAGAGTGAGATGGGAAGTGAGGTGAGAGGTGCCCCTGTGTACAGATGGGGCCCTGCCCATCTCCTTCCTTACTTCAGCTGTATTCCGTATCCCTCCCTGCAGTGAAAGACCACCTGTGGTCTGAGTTGCCTCTAGACATGCAACTATAACAGCCTCCTTCCCTCACTCCCAGGCCTCCGGCAACACAAGCTCATTTCCCCAGGGGTATAGGGATGGAAGCCCGGCACTCAGCACTCACTGGCTGCTTTGAGGCGATGTAGGATTGAATACTCGCCTCGACACAGGGTCCTGAGAGAAAAGAAGCATGAAGGACATTAAAAAGAAAAAAGAGGACTGGGGATTTAGCTCAGTGGTTCCAGCGCCTGCCTCACAAGCGCAAGGTCCCAAGTTCGATCCCTGGTACCAAAAAAAAAAAAAGTGTGAGGGAGACCAAGGCTGGGGCAGGAGAAGAGAAGGTATCAGCAGAGGTGGATTTCAAAAGTTCAGCAAGAAGTCATCAGAACAGAATTAGGAGGGGTATGGGTGGGATGGGGCCACTGAAGGATGGAGGAGTGTGGCTGGGGGCTCACCTGTATGTGAAGTGCAGAATGGCCTGGATAGAGTTACCACCACCTGTGGAGATGTCACCCTCAAAGCCAGGGAGCAAGGGCAGAAGCACATAGACTCGGAAACACTGCCCCTGCCTGAGCAGAGAGGCAGAGTTGGAGAAATGCTGGTATCTAAAATAAGCCCCACCCCCTGCAGCTGGGCTTACACCATACCCGCTGTCCCCAACTTCCTGACAGTCCACCTTACTTGTGGGCCTTCAGGATTCTGTCCACAATCTCATCGCCCACCTTGTTCAGGACCGTGCGCCCATCTGAGCAGCTAATGAAGAACTGATTCTAGGGTAGGGACCAAAGACAGGCATTAGCAGGCTGGCCCCTGCCCTTGCCATTGGCTCCCAGCCCCTGTCCCTACTCCCAGGCTTCTACATTTGCTCCAGGCCCAGCTCCACCAGCCCAGATGACTAATCCCACTGGCACTCCCAGTCTCTCTCCTGGAACATCTCTTCCACCTCCTCCCCTACCCTCACCCCAGTAGGACCTCAATGTAGAGGAAGTGCTTGCTCTCCCTGATGGTGTGCAGGTAGGCATTAAGGATGGAGTTCTCCAGCGTCCCCGCTGACCAGCGGTCCACAGACCGCAAGACCTATCAGAACAGTAAGTATGATGTAGTTCCTGGCTTCAGGAAAGGAGGGGTCTGGGGTCCTGTCACCCCACGGGGAGAGTCAGTGGGGCATCTGGCTGAAGGGAAGAGAGGAGGACGCTGGCTCACCTGCACAGTGGTGCACTGCCCACCAGGGATTGTGAAAGGGAGCTGGTTTGCAGTGCTGGTGGACTTGGGTAGCAGATAGGGGTACATAGGTGTCTTGTACTTAGCCTTGGTGGTCTGAGGTAGAGGGATGGCTCAGTCAGCAGGACATGACAAGGTGAGCCTGGCTCCCTCCCCACCACTACCCCTCACTCGAGGCAGTGAGCACCTTGGTGAAGTTCCAGCGCTGGATGAAGTGCCGGGCAAGGTCACGGGCAGCTAAGCCATGGACAACCACCCCAACATCCCTCCATGGCATCCGGGGTGTGGTCTCCCTGTCAATGAAATCTGGGAGTCCCAGAAGAGTCAGGGATTGGTCAAGGCTGGTTTCTGGGGGATATTTGGGGCAGGAAGGAGGAAGAACCTGCCAGAGGGGAGGATGACTTGATCACCTCCTAGTCTCAGTCCCAGCCCCAGCTTCTGTCCCTGCTCCCAGCTCATGGGGGTCCTGGTGTGGAGCCTCACCTTCAAAAGGCCGGTCTAATTGCACCCAGTCCTTAGTGATGAGATTGCTGTAGTCCTTGCCCAGCCAGAAGAATTGGTTGTGAGAGAGGTCTGGGGTGGCTGCAGAGTCTGTGCATGGGGTGGGAGTCTGCAGAGGGAACACACCCAAGCCCCAGGCAAGGCGAGGTCAGGGGGCCATACAGAGCCAGGCCAAAGAGAAGACTGGTGCATGAAAGAGTGTGAGAGAGATACAGAGAGCAGGAATGAAATGGAGAGGGTCTAAGCCCCTGCCCACTCCTCTCCAGATGTACCTGGAGTTAGTGGAAATGGAGAAGGGATTGGATTATAGTATTTTCAGAGTGGTACTTGGGGTCCCAGAAAGACTGATGAGCAGTGCCTGGAATAACTGGAGGGGGAGACTAGAACTAAAAAAGTATAAGGATTTAGGTTGTCTGCATTTAGAGGAGTTAAAGAAGGTGGCAGGAGAATTACCTGTGAGGCACCTGATTCAGATGAGTCCCCAAGGTCGGTCAGTCGGTAGTGAAGGTCATCCCAGCGGCCATAGGCGAGGTCCAGCCCCCCCAGGAAGGCCACTGCTTGGTCAACCACTAGGAGCTTCTCATGATGAGCCCACAGTGTCATCTGGTCTGGATGGCGCATCACCTGGAGCCGGTATGGAGGAGCTCATGAGGGTAGGGTTAGGTGAGAAGATGGGGGGAAAGATGAAAGGATAAAGCCTCTAGGGAGAAGGAGGGGTGAAGGAATAGGGAAGTGTGAAGAGAGCTGTAGAATGGGAGGGCTCTTTGAGGCCTGAGAGTCACTTTTTTTTGGGAACAGGATCTAAGTTACTAAGTTGCCCAGCCTGGGCTCAAACTTGTGATCCTCTTGCCTCAGCCCCTCAGAGTGCAGGGATGGTAGGCATGAGCCACTGTGCCCAGCTGAGAGTCACCTTTATGTTGGGGTGTAGCAGCATCAGTGTCCTCTTGCTATAGCCACTGTTGATGCCCAAGGCCAATTCCACTTCCTTAAACAGCAGAACAGACACACGAACACCCTCCTCCTGGTGGCAGGGGAATCAGAAACTAGTGCCTCTCCCAGAAGGCCCCTTTTCATCCTTACAAACCCTTCCCCATACTCAGGATTCCTTTGTGTCCTTCTGCCCTACCTGGAGATCCCAGATGCTCTGCCACATATTTGTCCTGCCTGGATGCCTGCAGCAAACTTAGACTTCATGTCATCCAACTGCTCACCCACTCATCTATCCACACATCTACCCACCTACCCGCATTACCTATCTACCCATCTTCCCAACAATTTATTCATCATCTTATCTATCATCTGTCAACCATCTACCCACCCACTCTCCTATACCTTCACCTTTCCAACTCATATCCTTCCATCCATCTCCTTTTCCACTTAGCCACCTACCTTCTACTTAGCCACCCACCTACCATCATCTTCCTCTAACCCATCAACACCCACGAATGCCCCCTACATGATGAGTGCTGTGCTTTGTACTCAGAGTAATGATATTAATCAGTCCAGTAAGACAGGTAAGTATACCTCCAGGTAAAGTGTTATAGGGTCCTGGGGGAGAAGTTTATGGCAGTACTGGGAAGACAGAGTTGGAAGTAGTAGGGCTCAACAGACTCAGAGCCAGACTGGGCAGGTTTCCCTCCCCTGAAGCCACAGATTCCAACCTTCTCTCATGCTGCAGTCCTTCTGATCAACCTCCACACACAGGCAATCCCCACCATGCTTCCCCTCCAGCCTGACCACCTGAGTCTCCTCACCGCTGCCTTCTTGAGCATAATGTCCAGCCTCCAGTCGTCCGAATGGGCTGGGCGCTTCAGGTAAACCTCAGGACTCAGCCTAGGATTCAAGGCAGGGGTTGCGGAGCAAGCCAAGCTCCAGAGAGCCAGTCACTCCTCCCCTTTGCCCACATGCTGATCTGCCACAGGCCCTATCCTGCCCTTTCTTGGGGGGTCCTTTCCACACTTACCACCAGTCTGTGATAAAAATCTCCTCTCGGGCTCGCAGGATGGCATCTGCCACAGCAGCAAAGTAACCTGCCCCATTCACAAACCTAAGGGGAGGCCAAGCCAAGGAGGTCAGGGAACTCAGAAGCCAGAAAGCTCTGGAGGTGAAAAAGAGAGGACAGTCTTGGATCAGAGGTGACTACAGGGTCAAAGATCAGGAATAATCAGAAAAGTCAGATGGCATCAGATTCATCAAAATGGGGTTAGCCAGGATGATTTAAAAAGAGAAGTTAGAAATAAAAATTAAAAGTGACAAAAGACACATTAAACTAAAGAAATTGACTAAAGACTGGAAGGATTACTATATCACACCCGAAGAACTCCAACAAATCAGTAATGTCAAGACAAAGCAGTCAATGAAGAATGAACAGAGAACTGACAGAGGAAAATATGGTCAATCATAGGTAAAGATGTTCAGTTTCACTAGCAAACAAGAAGCTGAAATTAAAGGACTATTTTTTTTCTTTTGGTGCTGCGTATTGAATGCAAGGCCTTGTGCTCTGCTACTGAGCTATACCTGCCCCTGAAATAACATTTTAAAAAATCTACTAGAAGCCAGGCATGGTGGTGCACCCTTGTAATCTCAGGACTTGGGAGACTGAGGCAGGAGGATCACCGTAAGTTCAAGGCCAGCTGGGGCTACACAGTGAGACCCCGTCTCAAAAAAAGAAAAAGTACTAGACTGGCCAAAATTAAAATAATCAGTAACATATAATATTAACATGGGAGGAAGTAGGCATTTTCATAGACTATGGGACTAGATATTGGTTATTTTGACTTTTTAGAAGACAAATTGGCAGTATTTATCAAATATCAAATGTACATACCCTTTAATACTATGAAATACATTTAATAATTTTATTTTTAGGAATACATTTCCACAAATGCTTAGGGAAAGACTAAGTTTATGGCAGCATTGTCTTCAAGAGTGAAAAATGGGAAATGACCTAAATGTCTGATCTCTCACATGTTGCAATGAGTGAAAAAGTTGCAGAAGAAGGTGTGTTATCTAACTTACATTAAAACAAAAAGGAAAATGTACATGTGCATATGAATGCAGGAAGAAACCTAAAAGGTCAAACTGTTGCCAAGGTTACCTCTGGGAAGAGAAATTGGATTGTTGGGAGGGAGTGTAAGCCAGGTAAAGAGTTGTGCATCGAGTGGGAATTTTAACTTTTTACTTAATGTTACTGTATTTTTTTTCCCCAAAGGGTGCTGGGGGACAAACTCAGAGCTTCCCGTGTATTAGGCGAGCTACCACTGAGCTACATTCCCAGTCCTGGACTTCTTACTGAGAGGTGCCAAACACAGTAGCACACGCCTATTGTCCCAGCTACTTGGAAGGCAGAGGCAGGAGTAACAAAAGTTGAAGGCCAGCTTGAGCAACTTAGCAAGACCCTGTCTCAAGATGAAAAGGGATGGGGATGTAGCTCAGTGGAACAGCACTTGCCTAGCTCGCTCAAGGTCCTAGGTTCCATCCTCAGCAACACACACACACCTTCGCCTGCCTCATACAGTTGTGAGGATCTAATAGGTTAATGCATGTCACACGCTTAGTTTGTGGCACACAGTAAATCCTACATAAGTAGGAGATGCTGCTAGTTCTTATATTAAAAAAAATCTCAACACTACCTCCCCAAAAAAGTTCTGGTTATAATAAAGTTCAAGTTACTTGGCTTAACATGGTGGATTCTACAAAATCAGGTGCTGTGGCCTTCCAGGCTCTTCTCTTCTCCTCCCCACTCTGCAGTAACAATCAGTTCTTAGTTCTCAAACACACCAAGTTGCTTCTATGTCCTCTGCCTGTACTTCCCTTCTCCATTTTACGTGGCTAAAGCAAACTTCAGGGTTACACCTTCTGGAAGCCTGACCTGACACTCCTCCTCCATGCTCTGTATACATCACCAGTAAGGTAAGTTCACATTGTTTCATGATTACATCACCTTCTTCCCTAATCCAGAGAAGCCTGTCTTATTGCCAGCACTGAACCTGGCACATAGTAGGTGTTCAGAAAATGCTTATCAAGTAAAGGAATTTATCAGAGAGGTTTGAGGAGATGATAAACAGAGGTCTTTGTGATTTAAAAGGTAAGACATCAGAGAGGTCAGGGGTCAGAAGAGATTACCAAGTTTGGGGGTCAGGAAGGTCAAAAGGGATTCAGAGAAATCAATACAGTTACATACATCAGGTATTTGGGAAAATGAGAGAAGTCAAAGCAGGGTCATAGAGGTCAGGAGGGGCAGAAGAGATAAAAATACCAAGGGGGTAAAAAAGCCACACCCAAGCTCAGAATGGACATCAGTGTCTCACCACCGGGCCAAGGTCCCAGGCCGGGGTGGGGCATAGCTGTCATGCTGGTGCAGCCGTAGGAAGTCTTTCCCCGGGCCCTGTGCCAGCTCTGTGATCTCCTGGCCCCACCATCGTGCCTGCCGGTAGCTGCTGCACTTGAGAATCAGGGACCTGGACCAAAACAATGAGATGAACCATTAATCCTCATCCTCTGTACCCACAGTCTTGCCCAGAGACGTCTCTCCTTTGACTATCACCTTTTCCTGTTTTCTCCCTTAGTCCCTAATCATGACTCCATAGACACTGCCTTATTCATGATTGGGTCCCATGCAACTAGTATTGTACCAGGTATTCAGGCTTGTTGAATGAATAAATAAATGGAGTTCTTTTTCTTTCACATTGGGAGCCCTTTTCCCAAACTTATTCTAACTCCCCTTTCCCGGGACCCTGACTCTCAAAGTATCCTCAGCACCTGGCTGGATTAGCTCCCTGGTTCAAAAGTATGGCAGATCCAGAGGTGTAGGGAATGGAAAAGCCTTCTTCTCCTATTTAACTCTCCTCAGGGCCATAGGCTTCTCTCCAACCAGGTGGCTCTCACATCAGGGGGATCTTACCTGTGGGAGGTGTCGATCCGCACCCCATACCGTGTCTCTGTGCTCCGTTTCCCCACCTGCACCTCAAAGCCAGAGTCAAAGAGCTGAACAAAAGAGATGACACCAGTCTCCAGACACATGTACAGCAGGAAGGAGTCTTTCACCACCAGCCACCTGGAGCAGAAGGGTGCTGTGTGTTCCTCCCTGCCCGGAGAACACCCTCTTTACCTCAACCACTGCTCAGTCCCAGCCCTCACCTCTTGGACCAGCGGTAACAGACTTGGTCTCGACCACAACAGGTGAGGCCAGGAAGACGGTGGCCACCTGAGCGCTTCCGGATCACCCCCTCCCTGCAGGGAAAATCAGGAAGACACAGACACTAGGTGAGGACTCCAGGCCTAGGCCCACCCTGCACTGCCCCATTCCCAAGCAGAAAGAGGATGAATGATGTCTGCAGGAGACTGGGTGAGCCAGGTTAGGTGACAGACACTCACAGTCCTTTGGGTCCCAGGTCCGGGATAAAGGAGAGCTGACTGACTTCCAGGAATTCTGTCTGCAGGAGAAAACACAAGCTCAGAGTGGAGACCTGGCTCTCAGCCCCTCAGACTACTGACTTTTCCCCCCACTCGAAGTCTGATTATCCTGCTCCACTTTCTTTTTTTTTCCCCCGGTACCGGGGATTGAACTCAGGACCTTGTGCTTGCCAGGCAGGCTCAGTGCCACTGAGTCACATCCCCGGCCCAAAGGTTTTGTTTTTTTTTTCTTTTCCTCCACTTCAAAAGAGCCAGGTGTTCAGTGTCTGGACCTCACCATAGCATGGTAGTTTCGGTAGAAAGACATGGTCAGGAGGTGGTTGAGATAATTTTCCAGATATTTCTGAAAGGGAGATGAAAGAGATAGAGCTAGATGGGAACAGTGCCATTTGCACCCTGCACACCTTCCTAGAAGACCTGGTATCTGGTCGCACCTGTTTGCTGGCTGCATGTCTGGTGGAGCCCTCAGGTCCTCCTCGGGGTAGAGAGGGCATCTCTCTGTTGGCTCTGTCGGCTGCCTCTTGGGCTGGAGAATAGGCAACAGCAAAGCTGTGGAAGGGATGGGGTGAGGCTCAGCTAAGAGCTAGGAGGCTGAAACACTGGAGGTGGGGTCTGTGGAGGAAGGGAGGCGGCCTTGAGACTTGCACAAGGAAGGCTCCCCACCCTGGGAAAGGAGACAAGAGAAGGGGGAGGCTGCCAAGGGCATTTTGGGCATCCAGCCCGGCTGACATATTGGCACAGAACCATGGACAGGGAGAGCAGAGCAGGGAAAGTTTCCTGGTAACCAGAGTCAGGGGAGGAGGCCCAGCAGCCAGAGCTGAGGGGAGGAAAGTGCTCGGGGTGGAGGGGACCTGTGTGAGGCAGGCAAGAGGGAGTGATGGCTACCCCAGGGTTAAGGGGTACCTGCCCTTCACAGGAAGCAGTCTAGGTCCCCTCACCGAGCCAGAGGGAGCAAACTCATCAAGACTTTGTGTCTCTGGAGGTCCCGATGTAGCTCCTGGAAATGACGGAACTTCTTCTTGGTTGTCCAGGTAAAGTCACCATGAGTCAAGCGGACAGAATACAGAGTGCAGGTTCCCACCTGGGGGTGTGAGGAACTGAATTTATGTCCCCTGGTGGGGCACCCACCCTCCACTCTAGCCCCCTCCCTGGTGCCAGCCCAGCTACCTTGGATCCACTGGTGTATCTTTCAGTTCCCACTACCTGGGCTATGACAGAGACCCCAGGGGCAAACACCAAGGGGTGCACTTTCAGAGGCTGAAGGTCATAGATGGCCAGAAAGGGATGCATTCGGTCAGCTGGGAGGAAAGAAAGCCCATAGATGTAAAACCTCCAGGAAGTCCCAGGCCCCTGGTTCTCACCTCCCCAAAAGCCATATCCCCGCATACCTGGGTCCTCTCCCTCCCTCAGGGTGTTGACTTCATCCGGCTCCATGTGTAACTGGCTGGAGTCCAGGTAGTCCCCATAGGGGAAGGGGCATTCCTGGGTAGCAATCATCCTAGGAATATTTGGAGGCCTTAGGGAGGTGATCTGCCCTGCAGAAACCTGCCCCAGTATCCTTATCTTCCTCACCATCTCATTCCCGCTGAGTCCCAACCTCTCTCTGATTGCAGACCAAGGCCCCGCCGATCCCCTCTAACCTGCATCCCCTACTTCAGTCCTTCATCTCAACCTCCTCAGCCCCGCCCTCATCCTCCGGGAACACCCAGCCAGCCTGGGATGGCCCCGAACTGGGGCAGCTGGGAGGCCGGGAGGAAAGGGCTCCGGATAATGGGACAGTCAGGAGAGCCCCGGGGCGCCTGGGCGCAAAGCAATCCAGGCCAGCTGGGGGGGGGGGGGTCCAGGCAGGAATGAGGAAGTTATGCGCTCCCCGCTCGGGAGAGAAACCCCGAAACCTGGGCGTGCAGCTGAGTCAGAAGGCCCAGCTGCCCCAGCCCGATCCCGTCCCCACCCAATTTCCGGGTCTCGGACCTCCGCGGCGCCCGTCCCCAAGACCCCTCACCCTGGCAGCCAGCTCGGGCTCCCGCGCGAGTCCGCGAGCCCAGAAGCGGAGCACAGCGGGGCCGGAGCCCACAACCCGGCGGGCCAGGGCGGGGCCGGGGCTCAGTGCCTGCCTCGGGGGCGGGACGGCCCCCCGGCCTCACCTCCACGGGATTCTCGTCTGTCCCGTCCCGCCCCCACCGCCCTCGGCCCGCCCCGCGGTCCTCCGCGTCTCCGCGGGCTGGGGCCCGCCAGTTCTCCGAAGACGCCGGGGGCCTGCGGGGTCTAGCGGCCGTTCTGCACGTCCGGCTGGCGTCCGGCGCTGATCTGTCCGTCGGTCCCGCGGCGTCGGTCCGAGCCTGCCTGGCAGCCACCCAGACCGGCGCTCGAAGCTGGGCGCGTTCCTCCACTTGGCCGGCCCTGCCCTCTCCAGCTGGGATGAGTCTCCGCGGCCGGGACCTGGTCCCTCTAGGGTGGCCCGCTGCAACCCACGTCGGCTGGGGCCAGATACCGTTTGTAGATAGAGGGAATAAGAGAATAAAAAGCCCGAAGGATGGTGGTTGCAAATTCATTGACTATGAAATCTTTCGTTCTTTCATTCATTCGCAAAAGATTTATTGCTTGCTTGTTCTGTGCCAGACGCGGATGGTAGAGCAGAAAACAAGAGTCTCATAGCCTGCTGTCCTGGGACTTACAGCCCAGAAGACAGGACTTTTTTCCAGATCCTGAAAGCCAAGATGCTCCCCCGTCAGATTTCTTACTACTTTTGATAGACATTTGGGGCGTTCCTAGTTTTTGTCTATTCTGAAAAAAGGTTCCATAAATATTGCTGTAATAAATCGAGTGGCTATCACATTTCTTAGGTAAATAGGAGTTGCTGGGTCATACAAGTATTCATTTAACTTATTTTTATTTTTATATTTTTGGTACCGGAGATCGAACTTGGGTTCTTGCGCTTGCGCAGCAGGCAGCGAAACTACTGAGCTAAACCTCCGGCCCTATTTAACTTATTAACTGCTAAACCGTCTTCCAATACTGTCAGTTTTAGCTGGGCACATCTGTAACCCCAGTACTCTGGGAGGCTGAGGCAGGAGGATCACAAATTCAAGCCCAGTCTGGGCAATTTGAGCAATTTAGTGAGACCTTGTCTCAAAAACAAGAAAAAAAAAAAGAGAGAGGAAAAAAGACCAGGGCCCTGGGTTCAATCTCCAGTACTGTAAAAATAATATCAATTTTTAGTGTTAGCTATTCTTTTTTTTTTTTTTTTGGTACTGGAGATCAAAGTCGGGTCCTTGCGCTTGCGCAGCAGGCGTCGAAACCACTGAGCTGAATCTCTGGCCCGGTGTTAGCTATTCTAATAGTTGTAATAGGTGCATCACTGCAATCTTATTTGCATATCTCTAAATATTAATGACCATGTTTTATGTATTTATTGGTCATTTGTATATCTCCTTTTGTTGGGCTGGGGATTTAGTTCAGTGGTTCTGCCGCCTGCCTTGTAAGTGGAAGGTCCCGAGTTCAATCCCCAGTACCAAAAAAACCAACCAAACAAAGAAAAGATGTGTATCTTCTTTTGTAAACTGTCTGCTCGAGTCTTGTGCTATTTCTCAAAAGGCATAAAGGAGTGTAGTCGGCAGAATTTTTAAAGTACACTCTCATAGAAATAGAGTGGGGTCCCTCAGGAGAGGTGCTGTATTACAGGCATGCACCCTAACAGGAATTTTTTTTCTTTTCAGTACCAGGGATCAAACTCAGGACCTTTCGCTTGCAAGGCAGGCGCAGTGTCACTGAGCTAAATCCCCGGCTCCCTAACAGGAAATTTTACAAGAAAACTTTCTGGGGTGATGGAAATGTCTCATACTTCACTTGGTGATGACTACGTAAATGTATACACTCAATAAAAGTTATGGAACCATACGTTAACATATGCATATTAAGGCAGAGACAGCAGTGTAAGCCTGCAATTCCCTCTACTGGGGAGGCTGAGACAGGGAATTGTATGTATATTTTTACTTCAATAAATTTGTTTTGAAAATACAGATTCCTAAGTCAAGTAGTAAGGTATAGTCAGCAGTGCTTTTTCCTACGCTATGGCACCTTCAAGAGATGATGATACAGCATTCACACAGCTTTACTCTAGGGCACTTAGTGGCCACAATGCTCTGGACCAACCGAGGCTCTCTGCCTGAGCTCTGGCCACCCTAGACGGATTGAGGACATCTGTGGCTGGGTACATTCTTGGGAAGCTCAGTGTGGTGGTTAGCACAGTATTCTCTGGAGTCAGACCGATTTGGACTGGGTTTGGAGAAGCTTGGTTCAAGTTCTGCCATAACTGCCTGTGTGACCTTGGGCAAGTTATCTCTCAGTCCCTCCCTCTCTTCATCTGTAAAATCAGGATAGTAATGGTAACACTTCAAAAAATCTTTTAGGGCTATGGGTGTAAAGATAGAACACTAAGTTTCATCACACACACACACACACACACACACACACACACACACGCACACACAATCATTAACCTGTCAGTTGACATGATTAAGAAAAAAGAGGTAATTCATGAAAGTCCTTAGCATCTACCCAGCACAACATAATTAATAACAACTATCCCCCCAGGGCCGGAGATTTAGCTCAGTGGTTTTGCCATCTGCTTTGCAAGCTGAAGGACCCTAGAGTTTGATCCCTGGTACCAAAAACAAACAAACAACTATCCCCATTAAAAAGGACAAGAGCACTGGCCCCATGCCACTAATTTGTAGTCCCAGCAAGTTCAAGACCCACCTCAGAATGAATGAAAAAAGGAACAAAACCTACCAGGCCATTTACTGAGGACTTAACAATCCCTGGCTAGTAAAGTTTCTCATTCTAGGGCTGGGGATGTAGCTCATGATTGAATGTTTCTTTTCTAGGGCTGGGGGTAAAGTGCTTATGTAGCACGTAAGAGACCTTGGTTTCCATCCTTATTGCCTCAAAACAACAAACTTTCTTATTCTGTGCTAGGTGTGGAAGTACATGCCTATAATCCCAGAATTTGAGAGGCTGAGGCAGGAGGATCTCTGAGATTGAGACCAGACTGGGCCTACATAGTGAGCTCAAGGCCAGCCTGAACTACACAGTGAGACTGTCTCAAAACAAAACAAAATAAAACAACAACAAAAAAACCCCTACAAAAATAGACATGGTCTCACTATGTGGTCCAGGGTAGCCTCAAACATTCAGTGATTCTCCTGCCTCAGCCTCCTGTGCTGGATTACAAGTGTGCACCCCCACACCTGGCTTCAAATTTGATACATTGGGCACTCCAAATTCTCATTATAAAATACACAGGTACATACACACACTCACAAAGGAAGGAAGGAAAAAAGGAAGGAAGAAGGCTGAGTGTATTACTTTTCTCTCATTGCTGAGGCAAAATACCCAAAGTTAAAGGAGAAAAGGCTTATTTAATTCACAGTTTGTAGAGGCTTCAGTCCATAACTGGCTAGCTCCAAGGCAGAGTGACACATGCAGAGGGGCATGACAGAGGAGAAACAGTTCATGGCACCCACAAGATACCAAAAGCAACAAGGGGCCTTAGCAGCTTTTTTCTGCCCTCTTTGTACTCTATCTAGGCTACTGGGATTAGGGCGGTGCCAAACGAATCAGTGGACTGATTTATTTGTTTGGTTTTTGGTTTTTGAGACAGGGTCTTGCTTTGTAGTTTGGGTTGGTCTTGAACTCACTATGTAGTCCAGGCTGGCCTTGAAGTCCCACTGATCTTCCTGTCTCAGCCTCCCCAATGCTGGGATTATAGGCATGCGCCACCACACCCCACTCAGTGGACTGATGTAGTAATCACACACCCTTAATCCCAGCATTGCATTTTGAATCAATCACACACTATAGATTTAGCCACTTCTGAAAAAGACTGCATGAGGCTTTGGGGGGACATCTAGACACAAGCCGTAACACTGGAGAAGTAAATAACTCGGTGGTGAAGCATATGCTTAGTATGTGCAAAGCCCTGGGTTCAATCCCCACCACCCAAAACAAAGCAAAATGAAAATGAAACAAACAACACAAAACAAAGCAACAGGTCCCCGTTCCCAGCAGTGTCTAGCCTGGCACCAGGCTATTGAACATTGCTATGAGTTTTCATTGTGCCATAGCAGCCCTGTGTCAGTCTCTGCCATGTACCCTTCCTAATGTCCACCTGCTTTTACACAGGGATCAGAGAAGAACCCAAAATTTAGGAGCCACACAAAAAGTTAGTTTCTTTTCTTTTTCACTTTTCCACAAATGTTTGGTTTATTAATTCAAATTAGTTTTTTTTTTTTTTTTGAGATAGGATCTGGCCTCCAATTCACTATGTTGCCCAAACTGACCTTGAACTCACAGTAATCCTCCTGCCTCAGCCTCTTGAGTGCTGGGATTACAGGCATATGCCACCATGCCCAACAAAAGTAGGTGTTAGGAAGGAGTTATCCCTCACCCCTTTGCTCCTCCCTGTTCTCCACCTTTCATCCCTGGCGCCTATAAATACCAGGCAGTCTGAGGCTAAGTGGTAGTTTTGCCCACACTGGGAGGGGGCTTAGAAACCACACTCTTCCTGGGTCCCTCCTGGCCACTCCCAGCATTCCAGTTTTCTCCAGCTTTCTCGAGATGGGTTTGAAGGGGGCCTGGTGTTTCCCATGGTGTGGATGCCGAAGATATCGGGGGACTGAAAGAGGAGCAGGTATGGGGGTCAAAGGGGGAAAGGGGGGGCTCTATAGGGAGAAAAGATCCCCTCTCTCCTGGGTGGGAGGTGGATCCCTCCATCCCTACAGGGCTGGCTAAAGACTTTGCAGGCCTCAGTGCAAAATGGAAAAGTAGGGCCAGGATTTCTGGATGGTGACCACAGAGTACTACACCATGGGGGCTGTTCTGAGTGGGAGAGGGACTTGGAGCAAGGAGTTTTGGACTGCTCAGGCCACATGCCTGTGAAGCCAGCCTGTTCTCTCATCTCTCTACAGTTCCTGTTGCTGCCACCAAGATTCCTCACCCTGGCAGGGCCCCAGCTGCAGACTTCTTTAGTTTGGGAGGGAAGTGGGGAGTTGAACGCTGGCCGGCAATCTCTTTCTTCCTCCTCCAATCCTTTTAGGCCAGAATGCTGTTGCCCCTCCAGATCCCAGCCCAGCTATGGTCCCTGGTGAGGCTGAGAGAGGGCTTCCTTCCTCTGGGGCTGGTGCCTACTTCAGCAGGAAAGCTCGACTCTCTTTCCGCCACCAGCTGCACGATGTAGCATCAGTCAATGACTCCACCATTTGAAGGTTGACAACTGAGTCTACGGCCATACCACCCTGAACACAACCGATTTCGTCTGAAGGCAACAACTGGGAATACTCGTAAACCTTCCTTCACCCCCATTTCTCAGTGGCCCAAGTGTCCAGCTCCCTCAGGCCTGTCATGACTTTCTCATTAAATTTGTTCAGAATTGCCCAGTGTATGAGTCAGTATGTTGGGAGGATAGACAGGGACAAAGCACTCGGGCTGGGGTGGCAAGTGTAGCATCAGATGGCAGTGGGACACAGAAATGGTGAATGGTGAAGTAGATGAGGGATGTGGCTAGCAAGAAAATTTTTTTCTTTTTGTACCAGGGATCAAACTCAGGACCTTGTGCTTTCAAGGCAGGTGTGGTGCCACTGAGCTAAATCCCTGGCCTGTAAGAAAGTAAATTGGCTGAAATTAAGCTTCAGAGCTGAGTGTGGAGAGGGCAAGGTTGGAGAGACTGAAGGCTGAGGAGGGCAACAGGTGAATTTAGGGAAAATAGCTACTAAATAAGTGTCTAGTGTCTGCTCCCTGTCCAGCATTGAAGATCGGTGAACCAAGGAGAAAGAATTTTTTCTTGTGAGCTTTCTAGTAGGGGGAGATATACAATAAACAAGTAAACAGGCAAGCATAATACCAGATAGTGATAAATGCTGCTATGAACAAAATGATGCAGAGTAATGCGAGGGGGATGAGGAGGGTGGTTTTCTTCAGCTTCAGTGGGTCAGGACAGGCCTTTCATAGGAGATGATATCTCAGCTGAGACCTGAATGATGAGTAGCTAAGTGAAAGCTGAGGAAGGATATGCCACGGAGGGCACTGATTCCAACAAAAGTACCTCTTTGGTGCAAGATACTGATAGTAGAGGAGGCTATGTGTATGTGGGGGTCGGGGACACATGGGAAATCTCTGTACCTTTCACCCAAAGCTTGTTGGGTGCAATGTCCCATACCTATAATCCTAGATACTCAGGAAGACATGGCAGGAGGATCACAAGTTCCAGGCTAGCCTCAGGCAACTTGAAACCCTGTTTCAAAAAAAAAAGTGTTTTTTTTTTGTTTTGGTACCAGGGATTGAACTTGGGAGCTTGCACTTGCAAGGCAGGCGGCAGAACCACTGAGCTAAATCCCTGGCCCATGTTTTTGTTTTTTTCAGACAGGGTCACACTGTGTTTCCCAGGCTGGCCTCACACTTATTTCTATTCTCCTGCCTCAGCCTCCACAGTGCGGAGATTACAGGCAGGTGCCACCACACCCGGCTCAAAATTAAAAAACAAAATGGGCTGGGAATGTAGCTCAGTAGAATGCTTAGGATGCACAAAGGCCTGGGTTCAATTCTCAGTACTGCAAAAATAAGTACTGTAAATAAATAAAGTTTATGTTTAATCCACATCTGGACATCAAGCTATTTTAGCAGTCGGCATTAGAGAGATTGAGTTGCAAAGAGGCAGCACTGAAGGGAAAACCTTGCTAACAAGATAATACATGCTGAACTCAGCAGCTTTAGCAGTTACTGCTGATGAAGAGGAGACAGTGCAGACCGAGATGTGTGACACTCACAGAAAAGTTGGTATGATGCACATAATTTATTCCTTGCTGGAAGACCAGAAGTGGAATCCTAGGTCAGCAGGAAGGCCAGATGGAAGCTCCCTGACCCCAGAAATTATCTTTGTAAAGATCAGCCTTTTATTTTAGCCTGCTGCTCCCTTCAGAAAAAAAAAAAGTTTATTTTTAAAAAGTCATGGGCCGGGGATTTAGCTCAGTAGTTCGGGCGCCTACCTTGCAGGTGCAAGGTCTCAAGTTTGATCCCTGGTACCAAAAATGAATAAATGAATAAATAAATAAATAGTCATGAGCTCACCAGGAGTGTAGCTTAGCAGCAAGGGCAAGGTCCTGAGTTTGATTCTCAGTAGTGGGGCGGGGGAGGTCATAAATTGGGCATGGTGGCACACACCTGTTATCCCTGCACTCGGAAGGCACAGGCAGGAGGATTGGCGAGAGTTCAAGGCCAAGGGCCAGGGATTTAGTTCAGTCGCACTGCACCTGTCTCGAAAGCACAAGGTCCTGAGTTTGATCCCCAGTACCAAAAAAAAAAGTTCAAGGCCAGCCTGAGCTACATAAGGAGTTCAAGGGCAGCCTGAACTGCATATCGAGGCCCTGTCTCCAAAAATAAAATAAATTTTAAAAGTCATGGATCTGGGGATGTAGCTCAGTGGTAGAGTGCCCTGGACTTGACATCTAGATCTCTAGCACCAGGAAAAAGAAAAAAAAAAAAAAATCAAAGAACAGTCTTAGTCCAAAAAAACAGCAAGTGTTGTGTTAAATGCAAAATTTCAGTTTCAAAGGACAGCAAAAAAAAAAAAAAAAGAGAGAGAGGGAAAGAAAGGAAGAAAGGAAGGAAGGAAGGAAGAGAAAGAAAAGGCCAGTGACTAGTGTGTGAAGTTTAAGGGAGCTGTAAAGTTTTCTAGTTCATGGTTTAGAAGCCAATTTATTCTAAGTGGAATGGTAAGTGGAATAGTAAGATATTGAAGAATGTTAAGCAGGGAATCAACATATTTTCATTTACAAAGTTCATTTCAGTTGCTGTATGGGAAAACGATTGTATAAGGACAAGTATGGAAGCAGCAAGGCAACTTAGGTGGTTGCTGCCATCCTCCAGGTAGATGATGGTAGCTTGGGTGAGGACAGGGGTATAGAGATGGTAAGATGAATTCTACACATACTTTTTTCCCCTCTCTCTTTTGACAAGGTCTCACTATGTAGTTCAGGTTGGCCTTGGACTCACTATGGAGCCCAGGGTGGCCTCAAACCTGCAGTAATCCTCCTGCCTCAGCCTCCTAAGTGCTGGGATTACAGGAATAGGCCATCATACCTGGGATCTACACATGCTTTTACAAACTTTTTAGGATTTAACTGTTACACTGAACGTAGAGTGCAAGAGAAGAGGAATCAAAGATGATGCCTTGAGATAGGGAGGATTGGGAGAAGAGGTTTTGTTTTGGAGACAGGATCTCCCTATATAGCCCAGGCTGGCCTAGAACTTGTGCTGATCCTCCTGCCTCAGCCTCTCAAGTGCTGGGATTACAGGCATGTACCATACCTGGCTGGAAGAGGTTTGGGCACAGAAATCAAAAGTATTGCATATTATCATGCTTTGAGGTACATGTCTGGGGCCAAAGATCCTTCTGCTCTTTTTCTTAATCCAGGATATCACCATTTTCTTGCTCTCCAAACTCCTCCAGGGCAGGATTATATATATTCTAGAACTAGGTTTTTTCTCTTTCTCGCTCTTTCCTTCTTTTTTTTTTTTTTGTGGTAAAGGGAATTGAACTCAGGACCCTGCGCTTGCCAGGCAGGTGCAGTGCCACTGAGCTACATCCCTGGTGCCTTCCTCCCTTAAACAAGATTTCACTATGTAGTTCAGGCTGACCTCAAGCTCACAGCAATTCTGCCTCAGCCTTCTGATTGCTGGGATCCCAAGAGTATAGTACCATGCCAGGCTAGAAAACAGTTTTAAAATGTGGCTTCTAGGTTCCTTGATCCATAGACTGGAGAAAAGAAGACAGAACGTGTCACTGTTGGTAAGCATTGTTGAGTTCCCCTTTTGTCCTTGGCTTGAGTGGAAGCAGCGTTACAGGGGTCAGAGAGTCCATTCTGTCTCCCACAGGAATGGTTCTAGCCAAAAGCACTCCCTGTGACTGCTTTCTGTTCCCCAACATCAATCTTAATTTCCACTTGCAGACAAGGCCTACTTCTTTCCCCAAAGCCAAGAAAGTCACATTGCTGCATCCTAACCACAAAATGAGGTGATAGAGGTTAAGTGTAGAGAGAGGTGCCCATGAGGCTGGAATGGAAGAGCTCTAGCCTTATGGCCAGTGGACACCCATAATGACTAGCAGGAGGCAGAGCAGGGGAGTGACCCCAGACTCAGAATTCCGAGTTCCACCTAGGACTTGAACAGTGAGTGTTGCTGTTAGTCCCCATAGCAACCACCCTCTGGAGGTTGAAATATCTGGATATAATGGGAAAACTGGTCTGAAGAAAGAGGTTTGAAAACCACCCATGCATAGCTTTAGTGAGGAATAGAACATTCAAAACTCCTTCCATCGTCTCTCCAATTTCCTTGGAGCTCAGTATTGTGGTTTGCACAAATACAACTGTGGACCAGACAAGTTCAGGCTTGAGGTCAAGAAAAGAACCCAAAAGCACAAAGATTCTCTTTGACAAATTGTTTATTAAATTTTAAAATTCTGGGGGGGGGGCCATTACCAGGAATCAAACTCAGGACTTGCCAGGCAGGTACTGTTTGGCTGAGCTATATCCCTGGCCCTAATTTTTTAAAACATTATGGGGTATTATTGCAGCCCAGAATCTCAGGATTCAGGGGGGTGGTAAAGTGGCAATAGTGAATTTGGGTATCTGGTCACCCAAAAGTACCTGCCGCTCAACCCCTGATTCTTCAATAGCTGCCAGGCGGATCACCCCTCCACTGGAACCATCCCGCTCCATGGCCAAAGCAAGAGCTGTGGAGAAAAAGAGGAAGCTGGGTTTGGAGTTAGTTGCTGGGAATACTACAAGGGATAAGGAATATTGGCCTAGCTGGGGTAGTGAGGGTTGAACTTCAGAGACGTAAAAGCCCAAGTTCTCACCATTGGCAGTGAATTGTAGGCACTCGTCCTTGGTCATGCCTTTCCGATAGGTAGCATCAACATAGCCATAGATATAGGAACTCCCGGAACCTCCAATGGCAAAGGACTGCCTTACCATCATACCTCCCATGGGAACTGAGTAGACCTGACAGATGAAAAGAGAAGAGTCACCAGGTGTACTCTTCTCTCAACACAAGTACATTTACCTGTCCATTGTGGGATAGGGCTGGGGCGAGTAAAGAGTAAGTGAGGTAGAGACTGAAAAAAGAAAACAGCTGAGGTGAGAGGATCAAAGGTTTGACTCCAGCATTCTAAGAGGTTCTGACCTGCCCTCCTTCTTGAGGGTCCCAGCCTGCGACGATGATTCCTGCCATCAGATCTTCCCGGTATCGGTAACACATCTCCTTAAATAGGCTGGCTGCTGTGTGTACCAGCGGAGGCTCATTCAACTCAATGCTAGAGATGGGAGTGTGGAGGAGTCACAAAGAAGGCAGTATTAGGACCTGGAAGTTAAAACATTTAGCATCTCAGGTTTCACCTCCCTTCAGATACTTGTTCCTCCCCTCCCCACAAGCACCTGTGGAAACCAAGCTGATAAGTGACAGCATCTGCCACTGCCTGGGTATCAGCTGCTGAACCTGAGCGACAGCAGAAAATTCGGTCATGAATAGGAGTCAGCTTGTCAGTCACTCGATTGGCAATGTAGGACCTGCAGGATGGCAGAACAATGAGGGAAGAATCCCACCTACCTCCCACCTCCATTTTATCATTATCCATCCATGATAGGAATTCCATCACTGCCTATTGGTTCTCATGCAAATTGAAGGAGCCTGGATGGAGGACAGACTTTTATAAGGATTCCACAAAAGGATGACAGGAACTGGAAGTAGTAGAAGATGGGACTAATGTTTATTTTCAGGGAGAGGAGAGACCTCTCTTCCCACAGTACTCTGTAAAGGCTAAAAATGGGCTGACAGAGCTGGGGATGTAACTCAATGGTAGAGTGCCTCCCTAGCATTTGTGAGAGTCTAGGTTACATCATCAGAAATGGGTAGGGTCGGGTGGTGTGGTGGTGGGCTAGCAGGTAGGGTAGGAAGGGAAGATGGGAAGACTTCACAAATCTGTCCTCAGCTCACCCAGTGGTTGTTCTGGAGTCCGCCCCTAGAACCACGCCCCCGTCAAACTGCACAGCCATGATCGTGGTCTGGGGAAAGAGATAGAAGGGTGAGTCTTTCCACACTGTCTTGCATACAAACTTCAACCATCTCACCTAGATCCCCGAATACAGAATTCGTGTACCACAAACTCATTTTCAAATATCATGTGTGGGGAAGGCTTAACGCTGCGCAGAATTCCAACTCTCAAAGCCCACGGGTTTCCCTTTCAGCAGGATTTCAGAATTTCACGCTTTAATCATCCTATACCTCCCACCACGAACGTACCATACCTCTCCAACATCCTCAGAATACTTTTCTCTCTGCCTGGAGCATAACACACAGCCCACCTCCCCTCTCCCATATCGACTCAGACTTTATTCTTTCTCCGCGTCAGGCCTTGTGCACATCTCCTGAACTTCCTCACCCCTGTGGAGACTTCTCGGTTTTCCCAGTCTGGGGTGATGGCCTGTGGCCCCCAGCAGGGTGCAGGTCCCGCTCCTCGAGCAGTTAGCAAGGTAGCCGCCATCTTTCTTTTCCGTTGCTACTACAAAGCAACTGTCGTAAAGCGCTCTGTCACGCTCTTTAGTCGGTCCCTGAGGGGTTGTGGGAGCGGAACTATGCCACGGTTGACGGTAGAAGGGTTAAAAAAAAAAAAAAAAAAAAAAAAAGGACGGCTCTTTTACGACAGGGAGCACTTGATGGCAGTGTGGCAAGGAACGAAGAAAAGCAGTCTACTAAAAAAAAAAAAAATATTGCCCTGAGCCAATCTGTTTGATTGGAGCTGTGGTTTGAAGGGCCCACAAGACAGATTTGAGAGTAAGCTAGAATGACAATGCAACATGCTAAAAGTGGAATTATTGGGTCTTGTTTTAACATTTTGAAAAAACAACTGTTTTCTATACCAGCTGCACCATTTTACATTTGCACCAATCATGTATGAATTTTCCAATTTTTTTTTTCCCAGTACCGGGGATCGAACTCAGGACCTTGCGCTTGCCAGGCAGGCGCGGCGTCACTGAGCTACATCCCCGGAGAAGTTTCCAATTATTTTTCTTTTATAGTCTGGCTATATAGTTTAGGCTGGCCTTGAACTCACTCACTATGTAGCCCAGGCTGGTCTCGAACTCACTGCGATCCTCCTACCTCAGCTTCCTGAGTGCTGGGATTATATATATTATATATATATACCACGCTTGGCTGCTAAAGTAGACTATTTGTGGTTTTATTGTTGCATTATAAGTGGTTTTTGTTTTTTTTTTTTTGGTACCAGGGATCGAACTCGGGTCCTTGTGCTTGTGAGGCAGGCGCTGGAACCACTGAGCTAAATCCTCGGCCCATAAGTGTTCTTTTTATATTCTACTTACTAGAAACATTTGATATATACTTTGCAAATGTTTTTCTCCCATTAGCTTGTCTTCTCACTTTATTAGTATCTTTTGTATTTTTATTTTTATTTTTGGAACTGGGGACTGAACTCAGGACCCTGAGCTTGCCAGGCAGGCGGTGGCACCACTGATCTAAATCCCCAGCCCTATTAGTATCTTTTGACGTGCAAAAGCTTTATTTTATTATTTTTAATTTTTACATTTTTGTTGAGACTACAGGTGTGTGCCACTATGCTAGGCTAAAAAGATTATTCTTTTCCCACTGAATGGTCTTGACCTTTGAATGGTCAAAGTCAATTGGTCTAAACTCAGTGGTTCTGCCTCCTGCCTCGAAAGCGCAAGGACCCGAGTTCCAACCCCATACCAAAAAAAAAATGTCAATTGGCCAGCCCCGTGTGGTGGCCCATGCCTGTGATCCCAGCACTTGGGAGGCTGAGTCAGGAGGATCACCGTGAGTTCGAGGCCAGCCTGGGGTACATAGTGAGTTCAGGGCCAGCCTGAACTACAAAGGGAGACCCTGCCTCTAAAAACAAACACAACAACAACAACAAAAAATCAATTGGCCACTCAGCAGATGATACCTACCAGTGAAATCTGCCTGTATCCCAGCTACTCAGGAGGCTGAGGGAGAAGGATCACAAGTTCAAGGCCAGCCTGATGAATTTAATAAGACCCTGTCTTTTTTTTTTTTTGGTACAAGGGATCGAACTTGGGACCTTTCGAAGCAAGCAGTGAAACCATTGAGCTAAATCCTCGGCCTGAGACCCTGTCTTTTAAAAAAAAAAAGGGTGAGGGTGGTGGACTGGGGAAGTATCTCAGTGCAAGGCCCTAAATGTAGTCCCCAGGATTTTGGGGAAAAATAAATAAATAAATAGGAAAAAAGATTGTTTTGGATATCTGGATCTCATTTTCATATGAATTTTAGAATTAGCATATTCATTTCTGCAAAAAAAAAAGCTGTTGGGATTTTGGTAGGGATTGCATTTACTCTGTAGATTTGTTTGGGGGATTATTATTATTTTTTGTTTTGTTTTGCAGTATTAAGGATCAAACCCAGGTCCTCACACATGCTAGGTAAACATTCTACCATCGAGGACTGGGGATTTGGCTCAGTGGTTCTGCCACCTGCTTCGAAAGCACAAAGTCCCAAGTTTGATCCCTGGTACAAAAAAAACAAAAACAACAACAACAACAACAACAACAACAACAACAAAAATATATATATATATGCTTAAAAAAATTGGGCCATTGAGTTACTCCTCCAACCCAGTTTATGTCTAAGAATTTTTCCATTTCTAGTAAAGGTTGTGTACATAGGAAGGGGAGGGGGCTTGAGGGGGGGAGTGGGATAAAATAAAATTTTTGTTTGGTACCGGGGATTGAACTTGGGTCCTTGCACCTGCACAGCAGGCGGTGAAACCACTGAGCTAAATCCCCGGCCCAAAATTTATTAAATTTTAAAAAGCTTACTGAAAAATTTAAAAAGGGCTGGGGATTTAGTTCAGTGGTTCCGATGCCTTGCCGGAAAGCACAAGGACTGGTGTTTAATCCCCAGTACCAAAAATAAATAAATAAATAAAAAATTGGGCTAGGGATTTAGCTCAGTGGTTCTACCGCTTGCCTCAAAAGCACAAGGACCCGAGTTCAATCCCTGGTACAAAAAAAAATTTTTTTTAAGTTTTTTCCATTTCATGTTGGTTATTTTGCTGGGTGTGGTGGTACACACCTGTGATCCTAGGACTCTGGAGCCTGAGGCAGGAGGATCACCATGAGATTGAGGCCATTGTGAGCTACATAGTAAGACCATGTCTCAAAACAAAACAAAAAACCAAACTCAACAAACTCATATTGGTTATCTAATTTGTTGACCTACAATTGTTTATAGTATTTCATATATATATATATATATTTTTTTTTTTAATTTTTTTTATTTTTTTGTTTTTGTTTTTGGTACTGGGGATCGAACTTGGGTCCTTGTGCTTGTAAGGTAGGTGGCGCAACCCCTGAGCTAAATCCCCAGCCCTATATATATATTTTAAATAGTTGTTGGAGATTGAACACAGGGTTTTGTGGATCCTCACTCTATCACTGAACCACACTTTTAGCCTTTTTTTTTGAGGTAGGTTTTCAATAGACTACTAAGGGCTGGATGTGGTTGCGCACACCTGTGATCTCAGCACTGAGGAGGCTGAGGCAGGAGGATTGCCGCAAATTTGATGCCAACCTGGACTACATAGTGAATTCAAGGTCAGCCTGAACGACACAGAAAGACTCTGTCGCAAAAAAAAAAGAAGGAAAGAAAGAAAAAGCAAAAGAAAAGAAAAAAAAAGTTACTAAGGGTGGACTCAACTTGTGATCCTCCTGTCTCAGGTTCCCAGAGTGTTGGGATCACAGGCAAATGGCATTATGCCCAGCTAGCTTCATCCTTGATTTTCATAGTTTATATCTTTTTTTCCCCCCAGTCCATCTAGCTAAAGGTTTCTCCATTGTGTGTGCGTGCATGTATGGTGCTGGGGATTGAACCAAGGGCCTTGTACATACATGCTTAGCATGTTTGAGCTACACCCCTAGCCCAGGGTTTGTCTATTTTGATGATCTTTTTAGGAATGAACAGCTTTTTCTTTTTCTTTTCTTTTCTTTCTTTCTTTCTTTCTTTCTTTCTTTCTTTCTTTCTTTCTTTCTTTCTTTCTTCTTTCTTTCTTTCTTTCTCTTTTTTTTTTTTGGTACTGGGGATCGAACTCCAGACCTTGCACTTTTGAGGGAGGTGGTGGAAATATCAAGCTAAATCCCCGGCCCTTGATGATCTTTTTAAAGAACCAATTTTGATCAAAAAAAAAAAAAAAGAACCAATTTGGGGAGCTGGGGTGTAGCTCAGTGGCAGAGCATTTGCCTTGCACACAGGAGGTCCTGGGTTTAATTCCCAGCACTAAAAAAGAAAAATTAAAAACTTAGTTTCATTGTTTTTTGTCTTTTTTTCCTATTTATTGATTGTTTATCTCTGCTTTAATCTTTATTATTTCATTCCTTCTGATTTCTTTGAATTTAATCTGTTCTTGTTTTTGTAGCTTAATGAACGAAAAATATTTGAAGAAAAATATTTTAGACAGAGGAAATAGCAAGTACAAAAGTCCTGAGGCATGGGCTGGGGATTTAGCTCAGCGGTGCTGCCACCTGCCTCTCAAGCACAAGGTCCTGAGTTCGATCCCTTGTACCAAGAAAACAAAGCACCCCCCCCCCCCACCAAAAAGTCCTGAGGCAGATTAATACTGAGGTCATTTTGGTCATTACAGGTAAAAACTTTACAATTTTTTTTTTGGTACCGGGGATTGAACTCGGGACCTTGCACTTGAGAGGCAGGCACCAGAACCACTGAGCTAAATCCCCGGCCCAACTTTACAATTTTTAAAGTCATTCTCACTGGAAAGGTGATCCTCAAAATTTCCTGTTAAACTTTAAACAATTTTAGTCTTAGTGCAATGGGAAGCCATTGGAAAATTTCGAGAAGGGAGTTGATACATGATTCACATTTTTTGTTTGCTTTTTTTTTTTTTTTTTGAGATAGGGTCTTGCTGTATAGTCCTGGTTGGCCTTGAACTCACTGTATTGGCCAGGCTGGCCTTGAACTTGTGGCAATCCTCTTGCCTCAGCCTCCCAAGTGCTGAGATCACAGATGTTCGCTACCATGCCTGGCTTATGACGGATGTTTTTTTCCACATTACTGACAATACATTATAGGGAGGAAAAGGATGGACAGGGAGACAATTAATAGGGTATTGCAGCTAGTTATGGTTGTGCATGTCTGTAATTACACTACTTGGGAGCTGAGGCAGGACGGTCTGGAGCCCAAGGCCAGCTTGGGCTATGTAGCAAGAGCCTATTTCTAAATAAGTACACAAATAAGTAAATATTGCAATAATCCAGGTGATACATAAGGTTGCTTTGAACAAGGGTAGCAGTAGTGAAGAAAGTGGAAAATGGTCAGGTTCTCATAGATTGGATGTTGGTGTTTTTTGGCTTTTTTTTTGTTGTTTTTTTTTTGGTACCAGGGATCGAACTCGGGTCCTTGCGCTTGCAAGGCAAGCGAGGGAACCACTAAGCTAAATCCCCGGCCCAAAGAGAAAACTGCTATGTAGGAAAGGCAACTGCACACCTGCACTCTGACTTCTTTTTTTGGTACCGGGGATCGAACTCAGGACCTTGCTCTTTCGAGGCAGGCGACGGAACCGGATGTTGGTGTAATGAAAGGGAAACAGAAGAATCTGTACAGAATAACAAGATTTTTGGTCTAAGGACCTGAAAGAATAGAGTTGTTATTTATGGAGCTAGCAAAGACTATGAAGGGAGTATTTTGGGAGAAGGAGGAATGGAGAAGCTCAGTTTGAGCATGTAGATTTGCAGTGCCTGGTTGACCTCCAAGTGGAACTGCAGAATAGGTGGGTGTATATTTAGGATTCTGGAGTCCAGAAGAAAGTGGCATGGAGGTATAATTTGGGAGCTAGTGTATGAAACGGTCCAGCTTTTTCATGCTCACTATTGTGGGAGTAACCAGAGTCACTTAGTAAACAGGTTTTGTAGCTGAGCTCCTGCTTGGTGTGAGGCACTGCACACAGGCTTTAGGCTTCGGTAGTGGAAGGCAGAGGGTACTATTTATGGAAACGGAAAACACAGGAAGAGACTCACTTCTGGGAAGAAGTTGTTGGGATTCTTGTTGGACACGTTGCGTTTGCGAGGTCTGTGGAAGTGGCCAGGAAAGGGCTGTCTGTAAGGCAGTGAAGCTCGGGGGACAGGTCTGGACTAGAGACCAGGGGTTGGCAATGGAATTCACAGAAGTCCTTGAAACTGGCCCCAAAGGGAGAGTGAGTCCGGGCTACCGGGAATAGAGATGACACATCTTCCCATATTCTCTTTTTTTTCCTCTGTAAGCGCCTGTAGTCATCACAGAAAAGCCCTGCCGAAAAAATACTTTATTTCTCTGAGCTCCTCCCATCTTCCTGAGAGTGCGGCTGCGGGGAGGAGCCCAAACCATACCCCGCTGGGGCGGGGCTGAGCTGCGGTGACGTCACCGAAGGGCTGGTTCTCCAGGCTCCCCGCCCCTGGGTGAGCCGGGCGGGTGCCTGGGGCGCGATCCAGGGCTGTGCTGAGCCGCGTTCCCGCTGCGCGCTCTTCTCGCTGCCGCAGTTCTCAGGCCAGCTGCAGCAGGCCCTGCCCGGCCAGCAGGTCCTCGGTGCGGTTGTAGACCTGCTCCAGGGTGCCGGCGGCCCCGGCCAACGCAGCTCGCGCGTCCGCCTCTCCGGCTGCTGGACACGCCAGCTCGAGCAAGCGGTCGCGGCTCGGGAGGGCGAGGAACGCGAGGCGGGCGGCCTGACGGATGAGCCAGGGGTGGTGCGGGGCCAGGGCGGTGCGGTAGGCGTCGCCACACTGCACGCCCGCATCGGGGCCTCCGAGCGTCCCTGTCGCCACCCGGTGGAGGCAGAGCTGGGACCAGCGCAGCGCGCGGTGCAGCAGAAGCAGCGTCCTCGAGCCGGAGGCCTGGGCCGAGTCCCGGGGGGCGGTGCCGGGCTGCTCCAGAAGCCCCGCGCGCCGCTCCCACGCTGCCATGGTCGCCAGCGACGTGTAGTGCGCGGCGTCTGGCCCCAGCACGCGAGCCTCGAGGGCTGTCACCTTGATGAAGGCCTCGCTCGTGGCGAAAGCGAAGATGGAGCCCAGGGGAGTTAGGAACCTGTGTGTTTGGTGGGGGGTGGCGATGGTTTGGGAGAGGGCGAGGGAGCCTCGGGGAGGCAGGGACTTACTGGCTTTCGGGAGGGAGGCTGCTCACCTGACGAGTTCCCTCCATCCTGCCAGGTACTGCGACAACTCCACATCCCCTTCGGGCTTCAGACTGGCTCCGAAGGACCTTCTTATCCGGCCCAGCATGCCCTGAGGCCCCAGACATGGGGGCTCTTTCCAACCTGGGGCTGCCAGGGGTCCCGACTCGTGCCATGCCTAGGGGTAGATGTAAGGGGAAGGGGGCAGGAGCAGAGCCCCTAGCCTGCTGGACCAGCTTAGCCAGCAGCCCCGCTGAGCTCTGAAGAAATTGTTTCTAGGTTCTAACTGGGGTCTCTCCTGCAGTACTCACAGCTTCTGATGGGTGAGGGAAGAGAAGGGAGAGGACCCACTCCATCAGATCCTCAGTTGGCTCCCTTCCCCCGTTCAAGGTTCTATCTGGAGCTCCCAGGCCCAGCCCTGTCCGGAGCGTACCTTGAAGGGCAGCGGTCCTTCCGGAGTGCAGGACTGTGCTTCGGGCCTGCAGCCTGATAGGAAGCCTGGGGACAGCGAAGCGGAGCGGTAAGGACTCCAGAAGGGGGCTTGAGTTCCCAAGGCTTAGACTCCTGGGCTCTTGCCTGAGCAAATGAGAGAAGGGGCCACTCACGGAGGATCCGATCGCTCAGATAAAGCATCAGCACGAAGACAGCAAGAGCAATTGCGTGTCGGAACCAGCGCCGCAGAGCCGGGGGCGGCGGCGCGACCCCCATAGCTGCTGCTGCAACACCAGCCTAGAGACTGTCGGTGTCCCCTCGACTCCACGGAAAAGAAGCCTGCGGTCCCCTAACGCGCAAAGGGTTAATAATTAACCTGTTAAGGCCCCCTTCCCTGTGTCCTTTGCCCTAGAGGGCAGCTAGCTACCCCGGGATGAGGGACAGAATAAAGATTTGGGGGTTTTGACAGCAGTGACTATCCCTGCGTTTCCTTTTCCTGTGCAGCCAGCTTGGAGTAGCCTGGGTATTGGAGAGGCTGGGGTGAGAACCAGCTCCCCTACTGGGCATGGTGTGGGCCCAAAGTTAACTGTGGGCTTGGGTTTCCTCCACCGTAAATTGAGGATAATAATAGGTACTTTGTAACGTGAGGGTTAAGATAATGTATGTGAAAACACTGTAAATGGAAAAGCTGACCACAATTGCCTCATAAATCTTACTAAGTTGAGGAGGGGATCTTTTTGGGATTCTAAAGAACACCCAGGGCCTTTGCACTAAACTACACCCCCAGTTTTTTGTTTTTGTTTTTTTTTAGACTGAGTCTCACTAAGTTACTAAACTGCCTAGACTAGGCTCAAATTTACAGTTTACCTGCCTCAGCCTCCCAGAATGTCCCAGTGGTGGGATTATAGGTATGTGCCACCATGTGGTCGTTTTGGCAGCACATATACTAAAGTTGGAACAGTATGTGCCACCATGCCTAGCTAGGAACACTCACTTCTAACTTCTCTATCCTATCCCCAGTGGACCTTGTCTTTTCTTTCTTTCTTTTTTTTTGGCGGTACCAGGGATCGAACTCAGGACCTTGCACTTGCAAGGCAGGCATGGTGCCACAGAGCTAAATCCCCTGCTCAACCTTGCCTTGATCTGGATCTTGATCATGTACAAGGTGTGATTGAAAACTATGGTGAATATTTAAATTTTAAAAATTTATTACATTAAGGCCAGGCATGGTGGCACATGCCTGTAATCCCAGTACTTGGAAGGCTGAGACAGGAGAATTGTCATGAGTTCAAGGCCAGCCTGGGATACACAGTGAGATCAAGGTCAGCCTGAACTACATAGTGAGAGTCTGTCTCAAAAAGCCAAAAAAAAAAAAATTACAGTTAAAAAAAATACTATTAATTTCCCTCAAAATACTTCCCCTCTCAGGCTGAGCATGGTGGCACACACGTGTAATCCCAGCACTCATGAGGTTGAAGCAGGAGGATCACCTTGAGTTTGAGGCCAGCTTGGTCTACATAGTGAGTTCAAGGCCAGCTTGAACTATGTAGCAAGACCTTGTCTCAAAAAAGGGAAAAAACAACAACAAAACCACACCTTCTCTTTAAACACATTTATTCCCTCATTCTTGCCATTTTCTTTTTAAAAATTTAACTCACTTTATTATCTTTTTTTTTTTTTGGTACCAGGGATCAAACTCAGGACCTTGTGCTTCGGAGGCAGATGGTGGCACTACTGAGCTAAATCCCAGGCCCTATTATAATTCTTAAAATTTCTTTTTATTATTATTATAATTCTTAACATACTTGTACTAATTAATGGCATTCACTGAAAATGCAATCATTTTTTCAGTTTTCATCCTTAGCAGTTAATTTTGTTAATTTTTGAATAGCTGTTGGTAACAATCTCTTTGTAATGTCTGGAATCTATTCAGCTGTGTTTTTTTTTTTTTTTTTTTGGTATGGGGGATCGAACTCGGGACCTTACGCTTGCAAGGCAGGCACCGGAACCACTGAGCTAAATCCCCAGCCCTCAGCTGTGTTTTTAAATTCTTGATATGGATTACTTGTATTTTCCCCTTTTTTCTTTTTCTTTTCTTTTTTGTTTTCGTTTTTCAAGACAGGGTCTCATGGGACGTAATGTGCTAAAAGTTAAAAAAAAAGGGGGGGGGCGGGGATTTAGATCAGTGGTTCTGCTGCCTGCCTCACAAGCTTGAGGACCCAAGTTCAATCCCTGGTACCAAAAAAAAAGAAAAAAGACATGGTTTCACTGTGTAGTTCAGGCTGGTCTTGAACTCATTACGTAGCCAATGCTGGCCTTGTACTCTTGGTGATCCTCCTGCCTCAGCCTCCCCAGCGCTGGGATTACAGCTATGCACTGCCATGCCTGTCTCATTCCTCTTTTTGTCTCGATAAGTCTTGCTAGGTACATATCTACTTTATTGATTTCCTTTTTCTGTGCTGGTGATTGAGCCCCAGACTTTCACATTGAGCTACATCCTAGTACTTTTTATTTTATTTATTTATTTTTGAGACAGGATCTTGCTAATTTGTCCAGGTGATACTTGAACTTGGATCCTCCACCCTCTGCCTCCTACGGGCTGGTAGCTAGCTGGCTTTTTCTTGCCACTTTCTGAAGCAGTTCTGGAAGTCCTCTTTTATGTCTTTACTTACACGATCATGGCTGCCTCGGTGTTTTGAATCCATTAAAAATATTTACCTTTCATGGTCATTTTGACTTTAAGGAAGAGCCAGAAGTCACACAGTGCCAGATTTGTAGAATAAGGTAGATGATGATACACGGTAAGGTTTTCACAAGAATGCCTTTCTGTTGAATGGCACTTGCTAGCAGCATTCACCTGCCTTCCAGAACTGCTTCAGAAAATGGCAAGTTCTGGGTGTGGTGTGACACAGTGTAGTCTTAGAACTTGGAAGGCTGAGGCAGGAGGATTGCCACAAGTTTGAGGCCATCCTGGGTAACGTAGTGAGTTCAAAGCCAACCTGAGCTACATAGTGAGCCCTGTCTCAAGAAAATAAATAAAAATAAAAAGACAGAAAGTGGCAAGAATGATGAGATAAATGTGTTTAAGTAAGCAGGAGAATTTTGAGGAGAAATAATGGTAACATGTCTTTTCCTGTAATACAGTTTAAAAAATCATTGTATATTTAGATCATACCTTGTATGTTAGGCTTCAGCCTTTTATGTTCTGTGTCTTAATTTTTTTTTTTTGGTACCAGGGATTGAACTCTGGTCTTTGCGCTTTTGAGACAGGCGGCATAAACACTGAGCTAAACCTCTGGCCCTGTGTCTTAATTTTTTAAACTCTAGATTAATATTAATCTTTATTAATCACATCCAAATGCCAGACCTGTACTAGGCCTCCAGAATTCAAGTGTCTTCACAGAGCTCAAGAACCACTGAGGGAGAATTTTCCTTCTGTCTCCCCCACTGGAATGTGAGCTCTGATGAAGGCAGTTGCCTTGTTTTTCTTGTTTTCTTACAGCCCTTAAAATACTGGTTGGGCCCAAACACTTTATTGCTAAGTAAGTATATGTTGAGTAAACAAAGAAGTCATACCAGGCACAGGCAAACTCAGGTTTGGTGCACTAACAAATCCAGCCAGGTTTTGTTTTTTGTTGTGTAAATTAAGAGTCCACCTGGTGGTCATAGAAGGAAAAGCATTCTAGGAAAAGATGCAAGAATACAGGAAGCAATGAAAGAAACAGACTTTTTTTTGAGACAGTGTCTCACTTTGTAGTTTAGGCTAGCCCTGAACTCACTATGTAGCCCAGGCTGGCCTCAAACACACAGCAATCCTCCTGCCTCAGCCTCCCGAGTGCTAAGATTACGACCAGCGCCACCACGCCTGGTATGAAACAATCTTTTAAGGAGCTCTCAGTATCCTGTCCATAAATTTCTCAGAATTATTCCTGTTTCTCTGGGTATATCTGATGTTCCAGATTCTCAAAGGGTCAGTGCTCAGTTCTCTAAGAAGAGTCTCCCCAGCTCCTACAATTAATGGTTTGTTTTTTTTTGTACCAGGGATTGAACTTGGGTCCTTACACTTATGAGGCAGGCAGCAGAACCACTGAGCTAAATCCCCAGCCAATTAATGGATTTTTGCCCTGTGATCACTCTACACCCTCTCAAGGGGAGGCCCCTGGGTGGCTGCTGGATTCCCGTGAGATCCTTTGATCCCCAGCCGTGGTCCCCATTCCCAGTGCTGGAATACTTCTGTGTTTGTTGTCTATGACCTTAGGCAAGTCCCTTGTCATTTCTGAGCCCCACTTCCTTCATCTACAAAAAAGGGTAATTCTCATCTCCTCAAGTTGTTGTGAGAATTAAGTAAGATATGTCTGCAAAGAAAATGTTCCGTTTCAAGGGAGTTTTTAACTCCCTTGTTTTCACTGCTCCTTCTTTCTTAGCACCTGGAGCCTCTGCCACCCAGAGGGGGAATACAATTAGCCCATTTACTGGAGCAGATTAGTTTCAAATGTCTCTTAATCTCTGGGGCACTTCCTTAATCCGAGCCCTGGTGGAGATAGGGCTGGTATAAATCTGCATCAAGTTCCTGGTTCATAGACAAAGCAGGATGGGGCAGGACACTGGAGCCGGACTGCTGGTGTTGCTGTGTGCAACATCCTTTAGACATTCTGTGGCAGATGGGCTGCGGGGGCAAACATCGGTCATCGAAGTGACCAATGGGGGCCCCTGGGGTGACTGGGCCTGGCCAGAGATGTGTCCCAATGGATACTTTGCCAGCGGTTTTTCACTTAAGGTGAGGGCTTAGGTCTAGGCCTTGGATGGGGTGGAGATTCCAAGGGCACAGACTGAGAAAGACAGTTCTTGACTGGCTCTCACTCCTCTCTGCCACCCAGGTGGAGCCGGTTCAAGGCATTCCTGGTGATGACACGGCTCTGAACGGGATCCGGCTGCACTGCACTCGAGGGGACACAGAGCATGTCATAGAGTCCAAATCTGGAAGGTAGAGGGCAGAGGCCAAGAAGCCCCTAGAGCCGAGCTGGTGGGTGGATAATTCCTCTCTGCTCCCTGGGAAACATCCGGTGGCTATACCCAACCCACTGAGACAGTTTAGCACCTGGCCTGGAAAGTCCCAGGGTCTGGGTCGGCTTGGGGAATATAAGGGGGCCCCCACAGAGCCAGAGCGTCTCCCCTTACTTTGCAGATGGGGTGTGTGGAGTGAGCCGATGTGGTGTCCCGACAGAGGGTTCCTAGTGGCTTTTGCACTTCGCGTGGAACCAGCTTTGACTCCTGGGGACAACACCGCAGCGAACAATTTGCGCTTCCGCTGCTCAGATGGCACAGAGTTGGAGGGGCCTGGGCTGAGCTGGGGTGAATTTGGAAACTGGAGCGACTCCTGCTCCAAAGGTGTGTGTGGCTTGCAGACCAAGATTGAGGAGCCTAGAGGCTTCCATGATGACACTGCACTTAATGACCTGCAATTATTCTGCTGCCGAAGTTGAAGTTCTTCCTGCTCTCTTTCAGGCAGGGATGCTAGACACCTCCTACTACAGTCCCAACTCCCACCATTAAAAATTCTCAGTCTTGACTTTGGTCTCACTTGTTTTAGGGAGGGGAAATTGCCTATCCTTTTTCCCTCCTTACCTAGCACCGGGCCAGACCTAGATTCTGGTTTAGTCTCCAGGGTCCATGGCAGGTTATGGGCCCCCAGTCCAGAAAAAAGTACTTAAACACGAGATCTTTTGGCTAAGTGAAGGAAGACCTGGCTTTCCGAGGACATCTGGCCCATCAAGAGCACAATGCATCTTTCAGAACCATCAGTCACCTTAGATTGAGAAACTTCTGCCAAGTTAGGTGACAATGCGATATGATGATTTTAAAGCTTCATTTTCCAGAGTTTAGGAGGCTAAAATATCTTTCTTCATGCTGAAAGGAAATTTCCAGGCAGATGGATATTTTTAACAAAAAATATCTGAATTGGACAACTATGAGTTAACTCTGTTTTTAAGGGGCTGGGGATTTAGCTCAGTGGTTCTGCCACCTGCCTCACAAGCCCAAGGACCTGAGTTTAATCCCCAGTACTGGGATTTAGCTTGGTGGTTCTGCCGCCTGCCTAACTCTGTTTTTAAGCAACTATGGGTTAACTAGATAACTATGCTCTTTGTAGAATGTACCTGATTAACCACGACAATTTCTGTAATCTGTCACCAAAGGAGTGTAATGGACTCAGAAAGTCCTGCCAGAACTCTTTGCTCTGCCCCTCCTCTGCTGCTCTGCTTTGTGTAAACTCTGCTTGTTGTCTTCCCAGGGAAACTCCCAATAGAATTAAGCCTCATAGATGTAAAAAATGTCAAATAATTAATCAAACAAAGACTGACAAATATTCTGCTTCTATGTCTGTACCTCCTGCTTACAACCCTTAAAACTGCTGGCCCACTGATATTCTGGGCCTGACCTCTTTGGAAAAGATCCCAGTCAGGTCTGCCTGTGTAAATAAAGCTGTTTACTGCCTCCAAACCTTTGGGTGTTGTCTGTTTCCCAGTTTTGGTATTCTGCAACCATACCCTCACCCCCCGAAATTCACAATGTTCTTTTTTTTTTTTTTTTTTTTGAGATAGGGTCTTGCTTTGTAGTTCAGGCTGGCCTTGAACTCACTGTTTTGCCCAGACTGGCTTTGAACTCATGGCGATCCTCCTGCCTCTGCCTCCCAAGTGCTGGAATTACAGGCATGCACCACCATGCCCAGCTTGTTTTTGTTTTTTGAGACAGGGTCTAGCTATATAGTCTAGGCTGACCTCAAATTTTTAATCTTCCTGCCTCAACCTCCCAAGTATTGGGTTTACAGGTATTCACCATTACACCTACCAAAGAGTGGCCTTTCTAAATAATGATTCTCATTGAAGATGTTTCTTTCCTTGCTGTCTCTCTGCCTGACATTCCCCAGTTTATCCAGATGGTTAACTCATCCATCAGATATCAGCTCCAATTTCATATTCTCAGACTTTCCTGATCATTAAAAAGTAGTCCTGGGGCCAGGGATTTAGCTCAATGGTTCTGCCACCTGCCTCAAAAGCACAAGGTCCCGAATTCGATCCCCAGTACCCAAAAAAAAAAAAAAAAAAAAAAAAAAAGAGTAATCCCTCCATCAGCCAATACCATCCCATTGCTAACATGTTTTCAAAAAATCCATTTATTGAGCTGGGGATTTAGCTCAGTGGTTTTGCCACCTGCTGCGCAAGCACAAGGACCCAAGTTTGATCCCTGGTACCAAAAAAAAAAAATCCATTTATTGAACTAGTCCTCTGCTTCTTGTAAAAATTGTCCACCTCTCATCCACCTGTCATGTTGAGCTCTTGAAAAGCACAGAACATGTCTGCCTCACCACTGTATTTTCTATGCAATTTAATAGCTCAAAACTATTTCTTATGAAAATAATGTGCAGGGTGCAGGAGAATCCCAAGCCTTGGTGTATTGGGTCGTCCTCCCACAGGGCACGATGTGAGACTGGGAAGGGAGCTCAAGGCAGTTTATAGTGATAGCCAATCTGACTCCATCTTGAGCCTCAAAGCCATCTTGTACTTGTGCTTGGACAAAGCACCCCAAACCCATATCCTGCTTGGCAGAAAACTTGCTGCAGTTGCAGGATGTTTTGTAGCTCATCTAGTGTGTAAAACTTCCTTGTGCTTCCTGCCCCACTAACCTGGCATGGCTCTGCTTCTGTGAGATTCTGCTTGCTCTCCCCTTAGCCTTCCCCAACTGAAAGTATGATTTAAAAGGAGAAATCAAACCGATTCCCCTTGCTGAGAGAACTTTCCAGGCACTAGCCTCCCTCGGCCACCAGCTTAATAAACAGGCTCAAATCTGGCACAGAGTATGGCAAATCTCTATTGTTCGAAGTCGCTTGTCCATAACATATTGCAAAGAGCCAGGGAGAGGGAGGGCCCAGCAGGCGTCCATGAACAGCAGATTTAACCCAGGGGTCAGTGGATCCTCAGTTGGCAGTGCCCTACAGGAAAAGAAAGTGAGTGAGGAGGCAGCTGGGAACAAGCAAGTTCCCTGCACAACTCCACCTCACGTCGTCCCACCTTTTTCTTGCAATCGCCGCAGAAGACACCAATGATTGCATTCACCAACTGTATTCCGCAAAGTATGATCTCCAGGCATGAAGCGGCCACCAGCAAGGAGAATAGGGTCACATTCCAGGGGACCACGTTAGGTGGCTCCTCGCACAAATTCCATTGAGTATAGTTGAGCAAGTAAGCGCCTCTGTGGACGCGCAGGTCACATGAGACAAGGAGGCCACCCCTCTACCCCACCTCATCTCATGTACAAGCCAAAAGGATTTGCAAAGTGCTAATCTGGCTCACGGGGAAGCAGTTCTCTTAAACCTTGGTCTGCCCAGGTTTCTCGGCCCACATGGGAAGGGAATAGGAAGAGGGAGACGCAGAGAATGGGGGACTAAAATACAGACTAAACCTTACGAGGTTTCTTTTTAACTTTTTTTTTTTCTTTTTTCCTTACTTGGTTTCTTGAAAGTGATAGTCCCACTTGCCCTTCATTAAGCATTTGGGTCCAATTCCAAGACCGGCTCCTGACACCGAGAGACAGTAGATGGCACCAAGTGTCCCGAAGGCTGAGCAGAAGACAGAACGTAGCCTCTGAAAGCGGGTGCAAGGCGAGGTGAATGGGGCCGCCCCCTTGCTACTTGAGCTACCGCACCTAGCTGTGCCCTCTCCGACCCCTTATATTGCAAAGCACCCTTCCAGACAGTTTTAAAATATATTTCCTGGGGCTGGGGATACAGGTCAGTGGTAGAGCCCTTGAAAATGTAATTCCCGTCAAGCCCTCGGTTTGGAGTTTGGCGAACACTAAGAGCTAGGGCCGCGGGGACTCATGGGAGTTGTAGTCCCTTCTGGTCAAGCTCAGTAAGATCTAAAATTTCCTGGGCCAGGAGGGAGTGAAGTGGATGGAACCTGGGACACTGCAGGGATTCGTTGAGCTAGAAATTCTGTGAAGGGTGCTGTGTTTCCATGAGGACAGGTTAAGAGACTAGATTCTGAACACTTTCCTAATTTTGTTATTTTTGTTTATTTGGTACCGGGGATCAAACTCGGGTCCTTACGCTTGCGCAGCAGGCATCGAAACCACTGAGCTAAATCCCTGGCCCCTTAATTTTGTTACTTGTTTACCCATCTATCTTACCCTGCAGCGGTTTCCACAGCATCCTGCACCACAACAGCCCTTGCCTCCTGCTCGAAAGGCTGCAGTTCAATTCCGGGACACAGTACCTGTGGGACAAGAGTCAGTGAAATAGTGTGTCTCCCCAGATCCTCAAGGCCTTCCTTACATTCTTCATGGTTTATCTCCTCTGGGAAGGTGCCTATGATGCCTTCAGCTCTTTGAACGATAGAAACCTTATCTTTACCTCTCCCAGAGCACTATTGGGCTTACTTAATTTGTCATTATTTATGTGCTTTCTTTATTTCTATGCAAATTGCAGCTTCCTGGAGGGTAAGGTCCAATATTATGTATTTCCCGAAAATCTTCACACATAGTAGGCATGCAGGTGTCCAACTGAAAGGGAGCCAGGAGGCTTGGATTGAAAGCCAAGCAGGTACTACTTCCTTCTCCATGAATTGACTGGTTTCTCCAGGTCTGAGTTTGGTCCTGTGTAAAATGAGTAAGACCTACCTCACAGGACTATTCTCCAAATTTGAGGAGATAGCAGGTTGATGGGTGTCAAGACTAGTTCAGAGTAAATGCACCATCAGTATAAATATCTTTAGCAGGGGGAATGGACAGTGCTGTTGGAGGGTCTGGTGAGCTAGGTTTATGACAGATTGTGGACCAGTAGTTTGTAGATGCTCTGATGTAGAGTGTAAGATTTCCTCAGATCTAGTCCTTGATTTTTTTTTTTTTCTCCCAGTGGTCTTTCTCACATGGTCCACTCCCTCCCAGGAATCAGCTGTTCTCTCTGCTCACAGTTGCTTCAGATGCCTGGAAATCCAAATCTAACTGCTTGACATATTCACTCAAATTTCTTGGTTTTAGCTCAGATTGAGCCTACCTCATAATAGTCCCCAAATTCATCATCTCCCTTTGACTTTCTTTTTTTTTTTTTTTTAAGGCAAAGTCTGCCTGTGTTGTCTGTGTTGGCCAGGTTTGTTTCTGTTGTTTCAGTCTTCTGGCTGGTTTACCTATTTAAATTTTTTTAAAAAAATTTTTGAGTGGGGGATATAGTTCAGTGGTAGAATGCTTGTCTACCTTGTGCAAAGGCTTGGGTTCAATCTTCAGAAGCTCAAAAATACATTTATAATAAATAATATTTTATTTTGGGCATAGTGGCGCATGCCTGTAATTCCAGCACTTGAGAGGCTGAGGCAGGAAGATCACTGAGTTCGAGGCCAGGCTGGGGTACATAGTGACCTTGTCTTAAAAAAACAAACTGAACAAACAAAACAACAACAAAAGAGAAGTGCACATGTATGTTCACCTAACGACAGCTAGGAATGTTCATAATAGCAATAAACCCAAATTGGTTTCAAATGTCCATCAACCTTAGAATTTTTAAATAAATTGAGATATATTCTCACAATGGAATGCATAAGAAATAGAAAAAAACTATAGCAACACATAATAATAATAATAAATATATATATATAAAAATTTTATTTATTTATTTAGTTTTGGTACCCAGGATCTCAACTTGGGTCCCTGTGCTTGCGCAGCAGGCAGCGAAACCACTGAGCTAAATCCCTGGCCCTGCACATAATAATATAGATGACTCATAAACTTCATACTAAATTAAAGAAGCCAGACACAAAAGAGCACATTTTTTTTTTTTGGTACCAGGGATCGAACTTGGGTCCTTGCACTTGCGCAGCAGGCAGCGAAACCACTGAGCTAAATCTCCGGCCCAAGAGCACATTCTTAATCTTTTTACTGATATAGGTACTAACCAGGCCAAACTAGTCTGTGGGGTTAGAGTAGAAGACAGGATAACGGTTAACCTTGTTGGAAGTGGGTAGTCCTGGTAAAAGGCATGTCTAGAACTCTTGTACTGATTCATGACCAGGGTTCTGGGGACATAGATATGTTCACTTTGTAAGAATTCACCAGGCTAGGGCTAGGAGTGTAGCTCAATGGCACAGTGGGAGCTTAGCATGCCCAAGGCCCTCCCTGGGTTCAATTCTAAGACAGAAAAAAAAAAAGTTATAAAATGTCAAAAAAAGGGGAAATGTTTTCAGTAGTTTCCTACTTCAGATTATTCATTGTGCCTTTAAAGGGTGACGTGGTCTGGTCTCTGCCCACCTCAGGCCTCATCTCATTAAATGTCAGCTACACTGGCTGCCGATCTGATCCTCAGATCTGTGGAGCTCCTGTTTGCGACTTTCCTGCCTTCTTTGGTCATTCTGTATGTGAGCTTAGACATCCTGTAATATGGGCCTTCCCTGGAAATGCTATGCTATGTGGTCCTGGCTGGAGGTATAGCTCAGTGGTGGCACACGTACTTAATATCCACAAAGCCCTGGGTTCAATCCTTAGTGCACACACACACACACACACACACACACACACACACACAGGCTGCCCCCACTTTTCACTAGAAGCTCTTTATTTTATAATTATACCTACTGCAATCTGAACTGTCTTGATTACTTATTTCCTTAATTCATTCAGTGACTATTAACCAGGTGCCTGTTAGGTGGAAGCACTGTTGTAGATACCAGGCACACAGCAGCCAATGTTTCAGGCACTCCTTGCTGTCATGAGGCTTCCAGTCTTTTTGCCTTGGGACTGTTTGCTTCATCAATGGGAGTGCAGCTTCAGGGAGAGCAGGGGGCAGGGACCTTGTCTATGTCCTTGTGGACTAGTGTGGCACCTCTTGAGAGTGACAGTAGGTGAAAGGGAGGAACAAGGCAGCTGTAGATGAGGATGTTGAATGTGCAGGTGTGGAGATCTCTCCTGAAGCAGACTAGTTAGGCTGGGTGGATGAGTGGGGGGAAGTTTAGGCTGGAGAAGGGGCACAATGTGGCATTGGGTGAGCGTAATAAGTACTTGGGAGAAGTGTGACATCTCTGAGGCAGTGGAAGGCAAGGTCAGAGATGGAGTAGAATCCAACAGCCATGAATCTATGCAGGAGGTGGGAAGTAGAAGAGATGTCAGAAGGTAAGAGGGGTTGTTGGTTAAAGGAGAGCTATCCCCAATTAGCTAATAGAGGTGTGACTAGCAAAAGGGACAAAGGTAAATCTCTCCCAGAAGATTTAATGAGCCAGTTGTCCTGAGAATTCAGGAACTGTGCTGGGTAATTTTTTTTTTGGTACAGGGGCTAGAACTTGGGACCTTGTGCTTGCGAGGCAGGCAGTGGCACCACTGAGCTAAATCCCCAGGCCCCCTCCCTTTTAATTTTGAGACAGCCCCATTAAGTCACAAAGTTGCCTCAGCTGGCCTGGAACTTGTGATCTTCCTGCCTCAGCCTCCCGGAGAGCTTGGATTACAGGGATAAACCACTAGCTCAGCTAGATCTCTCCTCTTTTCCCCATGAAGGTGTTGCAGTAGGTTGACCATCGAAAAGTTTTAAATGAGGAGAGAGTTGGAAGGTAGGGCTTAGGAAGTCTGGTTATTATTCCTCTTCCCCCATTTCTCCTGCTAGATTCTAGTCTCCAGAAGACATGAGGGCTCCTTTCCTGCCATACAGACCTGGGTTGTGAGCTTCTTATCCTTAGCACTCAGCAAAGAGTGGGCACCAAGAAGTGTGGGCTGAGGGTGGCTGGGTGTGGAGGAGGGGGAGACCCAGAGCTGATACGTAGAGTGGCTATTCTGTGGTGTCACCCTGGCTCCAGGCATTTTCAGTCCCCCCTCCATGGCCCCTATTACCCGATCCTTGTAACCTCCCACACAACCAGCTGCTCCTTCTGCTACTAGTCTTGTAGTGAGGTGTTCCCAGCAACTGCTTAAGAGTGGATACAGAGAGGAGCAGGTAGGACATGCTCCCACCGAGAAGGGAAGCTCTTCAAAGACTTGAAGCTCCTTCCCCTTCCCCTCAAAGCTTCAGCTCCAGGTGCTAAGACTCCTCCAGGACTGTCCACAGAGTGCTTAGCATGTAGGAGCAGATTGGGGGTGCTTCTAGACCCCAGCAAGCCCTTCCCATCCCCTCCCAATCCTTTCCCTCTCCCTCCCTGTTCTGTCCAGCACCCTATAGAGTGGCACCAGGTCCCTGGCCCATGCTCCAGCCTTCTCACCATCAAGCCACCACCGATGAAGCCAGCCATGAGCCAGACTTGCAAGCTGAGATGATCATTGGTCCAGGTGGTCTTCCCGTCAGGCACCACAGGAGGGCATTGGCCACAATGCAGACCAGGGAGAGAAGGATGAGTGAGAGGCCCACACAGCGGGCACACTTTCCTATGCACATGGTGAGATGTCAGAACAGGCAGACAGCGAGTGAAAGTGAGCTGGAGGTTCCTGGGTCCAGAGGGAACAGGCTGGAGCAGCGCAAAGGTTGGGGAAAAGGTGTGGCAGAAGCTGGCAGGGTCAGAATGATAAGGGAGAGAGGCCCTGGGGAGGTGGCGGTAGAAGGACCACAGTTCAGGAGGCAGAGGGGAGGATGTGGTGATAGAGGGGGAGCTTGTCACGTAAAGGAAGCTGCTGGGGTCGGTGTCCTCTTCCTCTCTGTCTGCATGCTCCTCTCCTTAGGCCCTCCTGAGTTCCTTACCTGTCTGAAGACTTAGCCAAGCCCCTGCACAACTCTCAGTCTCTATTGTCTCCTCTCTGTACAGAGTGATGTGATGCCACATGGGCTGGTTGTAAGGATTCAACAGGACAAGGTGACAAGTTTTTCGTTTTTGTTTTTATTTTTTGGAGACAGAGTCTTGCTATGTAGTTCAGGCTGGCCTTGAATTCACTATGGAGCCCGGGCTTGCCTTGAACTCATGGCAATCCTTCTGCCTCAGCCTCCTGAGTGCTGGGATTACAGGCATGCACCACCACACTTGGTTTATGACAAGTATTTTGTAAGGTAGGAAGCATGAAGCAGATGCACAGTGGTCTCATTATTTCTATTTGTCCCACAGAGTTCTTCCTAGAAAGAAACTAAAAAGATGGTAATAGGCTTTTGTTGTCTTTTCATTTCTTCTTCTGAACATTTGTTGCATCACTCCTGTTGAGGAGCAGTCCATCCTCTAGTCTCAGTGTTTGATGCAATGATGGCTATATGATCTAGGCCAGGCCCATGATAATCATTTTATTTTTTGGGCACTGAGGTCCAGGAAGATCTATTTTTGTTGAGATACTGTAGTTGCTTGTGGGCTGTTGTCACCATGAGAGAGGGCTCACCTATTGGAGTATGAAATGAATACAGAGGAAAGAATAAGAGATGAATAGAGTAAGTCTTATCAACATAATTTGAACCTGAAGATCCAGCCAGTCCTGAAGCCTGATCATTCTTTGAAACACTTTGATTATGTGAACTGGTTTGGATCTTGTTTCTGTTAACTGCAAGGTAAAGAGTTGAGTTTTCTGCTTTTTTGAGACAGAGTATTGCTATACAATCCAGCCTGGCCTTGAACTCACTATGTAGCCCACATGGGCCTCAAATTCACAGTCCTCCTGCCTCAGCCTCCCCAGTGTTGGGATTTATAGGTATGCATTGACATGCTTTCCAAGAGTCAGTTATGATTCAGTAATTAATTAAGCCTTTCCTTTCTTAGGACTTTGTGCAGGAGACTATAGGGGTTTATAGTTGTAGAACTGAGACCCAAGTTGGTCTTGGGCACAAAAGGAATATGAAAACACCTGCAGCATTAGCCCTCCAACCAGGCAGCATGTGGTATGCCATGGGAGAGATAAAGTAGCAGGAAGTACTGCAGGACCTCACAGGGCACATGGTGAGGATGTCACACAGAAACGTATCCTGCCAGGGCCCTTTGGTGTAGTGTCTCCAAAGGCCCACTCAATTATGTACTGCAAACATGTACTAATAAAAATAAGATTTAAAAAGAAACAGAGGAAAAAACCCCATAAAGGCCCACTCAAACCACTACAAAGACATGGAAAATGGAGAAAACATAAAAAATAAATGCCAGAATCTGGGAGGAATCCTTGCTATGTATAAGACAGAAGAACTGGACGGAGAAAAAGCTATGAAGAATTTACTCGTTAAGTAAGAGAAGACCTGAAAAAAGAAAATACTTTGAACTTTCCTTGACTGTTTGCCTCTGACTCATAGACAATTATTGTGGTAACTGATATTTGGTTTTGCTTCTGTTAGCTTCTTTAATGCTTTTAAAATATTTCCATGTTGGTTCTGATATTTTCTGTCCTTTTTGCTTAAAGTTTTCACATTCTCCCCTGTTTGGGGGGATACATTTTAAATCTGAGTAGTGGTTACTTTTAAGGATTCAGCATGCTTCCACTGTGCAATTCTACTGCTTTGAGTAGTGGATACTTTTAAATATTGCAAACAGTGTCCCTGAACTTGTCACTCTGCCTCTCTTACAAACCCATTTCTTGTCATCCTTCAGCCTCTTTTGAGGGGTTATGTACAAGTGGTTTACTATGCCTAGAGTCATCCACCTGATGATGTGATCCTGTAGTAAAAATGGAACTGTCGCTCCAATTCCTCAGTCCTCTCTGAATCCATGTCCTTTGCCTTGTTGTTCTGTAGTCCTTTCTGCTAGAGATAGAATGTACCTGCCATATGGACAGGATGGACTGTTGCCAGAATTGATAAGATCTTGGTTCTAAGCCTAGGCCTGAAGAAGTACAGTACTGTGTGTTGCTGCTTGCCACTAAGTTTGCTATGAGAAGAATGTGCCTGAGTTAACCCACTGATAAAAAGAAGGTATAAAGTACTAGAAAAAGGCTCAGGTTCAATCCCAACCTAGATCATATTGACCTCCAATCAACCCATATATGTGTGAGTGAAAGAAATATTCACATTTCTATGCCACTAAGACTGGGAGGGAATTGTAACACAGCAATAGCTGCCTAACACAGACCCCATTATCCAAATCACAGCCAAGTGACTGAGGAAAAAACAGTTGAGTGAAAGGCAGACATGTAGCCACAGACCTATGAGGTGGGTTGAGCTGAGAGCTCTGCCCAACAGAGGTACTGACTGCATGACTGACCAACCAGTCGGATCTTCATCTGTGGGAAATCTGTTTGTAAGACAACTTGAGAGAGGATTAGAGAATAAGGTAGTCCAGAACTGAGAGACAGATGAAGAAGGAAGTGACCAAAAGCCACAGGCTACTGAAATAATACATGAGCAGAAGCTGCAGCAAGAGAACTGTGCGGAGAGCTGCTATTTGGAAACAGTGCAGGAAAAAGCAGCACAAGGACTGGGAGGCTGAGATGCGGAGTTTGCGTGCTGGGGCGCAGGGAGATGAAGAGGTAAAGATGATAAGTAGTATGCTTCTGGGGTGCCAGAACAGATGTTGAGCTACTAGAGCAAATGCCACGGCCCAAATAGTGGGTCTTCCCACTATAGACCTGAAGGGACGGGGGCTCAGCCTTTGGCCCACTGAGCAGAGAATTGGCTAAACGCAGCCCATGTGTTTGTCCAACAAGTTGATCAATAGAATCTGAAGCTGGCCACAGGGGTGCACCCCTGTAATCCCAGCACTCTGGGAGGCTGAGGCAGGATTGCAAGTTTGACATCAGCCTGGGCAACTTAACAAGATTCTCCCTCAAAATAATAAAAAAAAATAAATTCAAGGGCCAGGAATATAGCTCACTGTGGGTTCAATTTCCAGTATTGAAAAAAAGCAAGCAAGCAAGCAAGCAGGAAGAAAGAAAGAAAGAAAGAAAGAGGAAAGTCTGAGGCTGGCTTACACAACTTAGTGAGACTTATTCTCACAATAAAATAAAAAGAGCTGAGGATGTAGGTTGGTACTTGCATTAGTCAGCTTTTTATCACAGAGACCACATAAAGGAGGAAGGACTTATTTTGGTTCACATTTCAGAGATTTCAGTCCATGATCGGGTGGCTCCACGGCAGAAACAGTAGAAGAGCACAGTAAAGAAAAACTGCTCACCTCATGGCAGCCAGAAAGTAGAGTGACAGGGAAAGAGCCCTACAGAAGAGATACCCTTCAAGGACACACCCTTGTGACCTACTGTCTCCAACTTGGCCCCACTAGTTCTTTTATCCAGTGAAATCATCAATGGGTGAATCCATTGATCAGGTCAGTGCCTTCATGATGCAATCACTTCTCAAGGCTGTACCTCTGACCTGCATTAGGAATCAGGCCCTCAATACAGGAGTCTTTTTTTTTGAGTTAAGAATGCACTTTTTAAAGAAAATATTTTTTTCCCTTAAATTCTTTTATTGGTACATTTTAGGCATACAGTACATTTACATTTATCATTGGGTGCTTGTATCTGTACATGATATACCTTAGTTTTTATTTTTTCCCCATTCCTTGTCCTCCCTTCACCCCCTCCACCCTTCCCTATTTACAAAGACTTTATTTCCATTTTTTCCTTTTCTCATAATTTTTCCTTTCCCTTCTTTCCTTTCCCCTTCCCCTCCCCTACCCCTTTGTTCCTTTTCTTCCTATTTCAAATTATCAATTATTCATTTTAATCATTTTGCTGTATGATTTTTTTTTTTTTCCTGGTACTGGCAATTGAACTCGGGACCTTGTGCTTTCAAGGCAGGTGGTGGGCACCACTGAGCTAAATCCCCGGCCCTCATTTTAATCATTTTAATCCTTATTTACACTTTCAGTTTCTCACACCAGAGGAACTATTCGGTATTTACACATGTGTGTCTTATTTTTTTCATTTAAGAGTATGGGCTCAATATGTATCCATTTAGCCATAAATGTCTCTAGTTTGTTGTTCTTTATGGCTGAGCAGTACTCCATTTTATAAAAACCCCCACATTTTCTTTATCCAGTTTCCAGTTCATGGGCACTTGGGCTGTTTCCAAACTTTAGCTATTACAAACTGTGCCGCTATAAACATGGGTGCACATATATAGCTGTGGTATGATTCTTTTAATTTTTTTTTTTTTTTTTGGTACTGGGGATTGAACTCGGGTCCTTGTGCTTGTGGGGTAGGCGGCAGAACCACTGAGCTAAATCCCTGGCCCCTGATTCTTTTAATTCTTTTGGGAAGATCCCCAGCAGGGGAATAGCTGGGTCAAATGGGACCTCTAGCCCTAGTTCTTTGAGGTGTCTCCATACTGATTTCCACAATGGTTGCACCAGTCTGCACTCCCACCAACAATAGAGAAGGGTTCCTTTCTTCCCACACCCCTGCCAACATTTATTATTGGTTGATCTCTTGATAGCAGCCATTCTTTCTGGGGTGAGGTGGAATCTCAGTGTTGTTTTCATCTGCATCTCTCGAATGACCAGTGATGTCGAACATTTTTTCATATGTTTATTTGCTGCTTTTACTTCTTTGTCTGAGAAATGTCTGTTCATTTCAGATGCCCATTAATACAGGAGTCTTAAGGGAATACCACATATGTAGTTAATTATACCATGATAATGTTCCCTGGGGTCAATACCCAATACTGCAAAACAAAAAGGAAAACATTATAAGAATTCTGAAAAAAAATTATTATTGTTATTTCATTACCAGAATTGAACTCAGGACCTTGCACTTGCCAGGCAGGCACAGTGCCACTGAGCTATATCCCCAGCCCCAGAAAAAATTATTTAAAACAAAGGAAAGAAAAAAATATAAAACAAAGGAAAGAGCACATTTTTTTTAAAAGCAAGGCTTTACATTTATTAAAGGTAGGGAAAGAAACAGGCCAAGTAAAAGTAGGAAAAGAAGTACAGCATACATTAGGGTGGACCACCATGTAAGAGAGGACACAGTGGCCTGGGAAAGGGCACATCTTCCCAAAGACTGAAGGAAAGAGACAGAAGTCTGGAGAAATGTTTACTGTAGGATTGGAAAGAAAATTTCAGGAAAGTTTTGGGTAACATCACTAGAATTTTGGAAATAAGAGTAAGAAAGATAAGGCTGAGATGAAAAGACACTGACTTGTAGTTGGAGGAAAGAAAGAAGACTTATATGAAAATTTAACACACTCAGAGAGAAGTAAGTCCACATCAGAAGGACTAAAGCATAGACCTGAAGCCAGGCATAATTGTGCATGCCTATCATCCCAGGACTCGGGGAGGCTGAGGCAGGAAAGTTTGAGCCCAGTCTGAGCAATTTAGGAACTTAACAAAACCCTGTCTCTAAATGAAAAATAAAAAGGGCTGGAAATGTAGAAAGAAATAGAACTGAAACTGGGAAAAAAATGAAGAGTGTGATTGAGTGAGGAAAAACTTGAGAAAATTCTTTTTTGGGGGGGGTGGGTACTGGGGATTGAACTCGGGTCCTTGTGCTTTCGAGGCAGGCGGCAGAACCACTGAGCTAAATCCCCAGCCCCGAGAAAATTCTTAATTCAAAAGAAAACACCAAAAGATTAGAACAAAGGGCCAGCAATGAAAACAATAGAAATGAAGATGAGAAATATTGGGAGAAAACAGGAATTTAGGTTAAGGAAACTGGCTGCTCACAAAGACAAAAGCTGATTAAAGTGATGGGACAATGAAAGCATCTTCACCAGTGTTGGGGGCTGTAGCTCAGTGGTAATGTGCTTTTCTAGCACGCACAAGGTTCTAGTTTTGCTCCCCTGCAAAATAAAAATTAACAAACAAACAAAACACAAACCACCAAAAACAAAACAACACTCCCACATCTTTACCAGGAGAGAACTATACTGAGTTTCTGTGGGCCCAGGTTACTGTACACAAGTAATACATTTTTTGTTTTTTGTTTTTTTTAAAGGAGGAGAGATTGATTTGACTCCAGTTTCAGTCCATGGTTGGCTGGCTCCATGGTGAAACCAACACGGTGGAAGGGCCTGGAGGAAAGCTGCTCAATGCAGGGCAGCCAGGACAAATGATATGTTAAAGATCACCCGATCTTAAGGTTTATCCTGACAAAATATTTTACTTAGAGGCTGCATTTAGGCAGAATTAAAAAGGTTACTTAAAAAGGAACAAAGTGGTTAAAGCTAATTTTACTGGATTTTCTTTGTTCAAATGATGCCACTCCCTGGCTTTTCCTAGGTGTCTGAGGATCTGGGGTGGTTTTTTTTTGTTTTTTTGGTACCGGGGATTGAACTCGGGTCCTTGTGCTTGTGCAGCAAGTAGGGAAACCACTGAGCTAAATCCCCCTCCTGGCTCTGGGGTTTTAACAGTGATGACTTTAAGACAGTGAAGTGTGGAGCAGACTTCTGCATGGGGGCGAGTTTAGAGTTTTGTCTTCTTGGTATAAGCTCTGCTTTCTGAATGTAAAGCTATTTCCATGTCATTTCTCAGACTCCAACTCAGAAAAGTTATTGCTATAACTCAGAAAAGTTATCCAGAAAGATACTGTAGAGCAGAAAATAAATATAATTGTATACATTTCAGAGTGTTTTACAAAATTATTTATTTTTTGAGACAGGGTCTTGCTATGTAGCCCAGGCTGACCTTGAACTCGTGGTGATCCTCCTGCCTCAGCCTCCCGAGTGCTGGGATTACAGGCATACGCCACTGCACCTGCTGCTTCAATTCTTAGTAGTTAAAAACTTCATAATCTTTAAATTAAATGTGTCATTTATTCAGCTGAAAAATGTGTTTTTCCCTTTTTACTTCTGAAAATTTCTAATGTTTAAAAAGTCTAGAAAGGGCTGGGAATTTAGCTCAGTGGCACAGAGCTTGCCTGGCAAGTGCAAGGTCCTGAATTCGATCCCCAGTACAAAAAACAAATTATGTAAAAATGTGGGGAAATTGTGGCAAAAAAATTAAAAGTAACTTGCAAAATAAACATATTGTCATAGTTAAAAAATAAAGGAACAAAAGTAGGTCTTGGGGACACTTCTCTGCAATACTAAATGGCACAAACCAGGGGGTGATGTCTATAGCTATGTCAACAACAAGAAAAAGTTATGACTCAACTATTTGATACATGGCCAATTTTAGCCTGGTCAGAGTCGCATGACTATGTGAAGGACAGCAGAACTGCATTATGAGAATGCCTGGATTTGGAAATACCACAGTTTCTTCTCTTTTTGTGGGAAATTATCTTAACTCACCAAGAGATGAAGTAAAATCAAAACTCCCAAGTGGGGAAGTCTTTTCGTTAGTCTAAATAATTTTTTATAAATCTAGTTACAAAACTTGGGCTGGGGATTTAGCTCAGTGGTTCCGCCACCTGCCTCACAAGTGCAAGGACCCAAGTTTCATCCCCAGTACCAATAAAAAAACCAAAAAAAACCCCTGGATATAAGCCTCCCCAGTTCTTTTATAATGTAAATTCTAAAAGTGATATTAATGGTAGTCAAAATATCAGTCATTTATTGCCTGCTATGCTCTAAGGATATTTTATGGAATCACATCAGGTAACACAAAGCCCACTTCTGGCTGGGGATGTAGCTCAGTGATAGAGCACTCACTTAGCAAGGTGAGGCCATGGGTTTGATAATTAGGACTGCAAAAAAGAAGAAAAAAGACTAAAGTCTACTGAAACAAAAAGGGAATTAATGGTTCAGGTAATCAAAACATCAAAAGGTAATTCTGACCTCAATTGTAGTCTGATCCAGAAATTGGAGGCGTCATCAGAATTCTTGTTGTTTCCCTGCCATTCTCTCTCAGTGCCTTCTTTGAGGTTGGCATCCTTGGGATCCTCCTCCTCATGGTGATGTTAGTGGCAGCAGGTCCAGACCTCAGGTCTTTACACTCTTTCCCTGAAGAGAGAAGATTCTTTTCCATGTACCCAGAAAAACTTCTCTTTTGTTTGGCTCAGGTTTGGTGTCTTTTCCTTACCCAGGTCTCTAAGGGCCAGAAAGCAGAACATGCTAATTGACTTAAGTCCTCAGACTACTTCTGAACAGGAGGAGTTGTCAATTCCATTTTAGCCTCTAAGCTGGGAAATTAGGGGAGTTATTAGGAGGGAAGAAGGATGAAATGGATGACATTTTCCAGAAAATGTGTCTAAATTCTATGACTCCATCTCTCTGGCTATAGGTGAGTAGGCCAGATGCCCATGTGTGACTCAGTAAATGGCAGAGATAGCCCCATTCTTCTGTATTTATGTAGTAATAGACTTTAATGTCAGTACTGAGGTAAAGTGAAGCTAAAGACTGTTTCCCAACTTCTCTAGAAACTAACTGTGGACATGTGACTAAGTTATGGCCTAAGAGAAGGGACAAAAATGCTATGTTCAATTTTGGTGTTATATTCTAGGAAATGATAGCTATTCTGTGTTTTTTTTTTGTTTGTTTGTTTTTGTTTTTGTGGTACTGGGGATCACACTCGGGTCCTTGCACTTGCAAGGCAAGTGGCGGAACCACTAAGCTAAATCCCCGGCCCCTGATAGCTATTCTGGACCTGTAGCAACTGATTCATCGCTGTTCATATTGTTAGTACTTCATCTAAGTTGTACACGGCCTTTTTGGTACCACACATTTTAAGTTAGGATGCTGTCTAAAGCCATCTGTGGTTACTCATACCTGTGGGAGGTACAGGCAGGAGGGTTGGAGTTCAAGCTCAGCTTGGGTAACTTAGCAATTTAGCAAGAGGTTATTTCAAAATTAAAAATAAAAAGGGTTGGGGATGTAGCTCAATGTGAAGGTCATGGGTTTAATTCCCAGTAAAACACACACACACACACACACACACACACACACACACGCAATGCTAAAATGTCTTTAAGAAGCACATTACCATTTACATTAGCAATTCGCCAATAAAAATAGTCATGTGTCACTTAAAGTGTGATACATTCTGATAACTGTGTCTTTAGGCAACTGTGTCATTGTATGAATATTATAGAATGTATGTGCACAAGCGAAAATGGCTGTATAAAACCATTTATAGGTTATCCATTCTTGACTGAAATGTTATGTGGTACATGGCTGTATTTGGATATAACTGAGCTAACAAAATGTATATAAGATTTATAAGAAGAAAACTACAGAACTCTGATGAAAGAAATCGAAGATCTAGCGATGGCATAGTGAGATTTTTGGGTGGGAGTGGGGAAGAAAGGGGAGAAGGGAGGAGGAGAAGGAGACAGAGAAGCAGGTAAGGAGAGGGAGAGAAGCCAGCCAGGTGGGGATGCACACATGTAATCTCAGCACTCTGGGAGGCTGACCAGGAGGATTTCAAATTTGAGTCCAGCCTGGAACACAGTGAGACTCTGTCACAGAGAAGAGAGAAAGAGAGAAAGAAAGAAAGAGAGAAAGAAGGAAAGAAAGAAAGAGTCAAGGAACCTTATATATTATGTGGAGGAAGGTGACGTGAAAATGCTACCTATTATATGGTCCAACTGTGTGACATTCTGGAAAATGCAAAACTGTAGACAGTGAAAAAGTCTTTGGTTGCCAGAGATTGTGGAGGAAGGGAGGGACAAATAGATGGAACATAGAAGCTATTTTTAGGGAACTGAAACTACTCTGTATATCATAATGGTGGGTACATGTCATTATATACCCATCCAAACTCAAATGTCCAACACCCAGCGTGAACCTAAGGTAAACTTTGGACTTTGGGTGATAATGATGTTAAAATATAGGTTCACTGAATGGAATGAATGTTCTACTGTGGTACAGGATGTTGACACTGTGCACATTAGGGGCGTGGAGTATGGGAACATTGTATTTCCTGTTCAGTTTTGCTTTGAACCTAAAATTGGTAAAAAAAAAAAATAGTAATAATGATGATAATGAAGAAGATGATAATAATAATAACTGGTCTTCATCTTCTGGGTTCAAGCAATCTTTCTGCCTCATCCTCCTGAGTAGCTGGGACTATGATACGTGCTATTGCCCCCATGCCTCTGGTATACTTAAAAAGTCTTCAAAATATTATATTGTGTTTTAAAATAGAGCCAGGCATAGTGGCACACACCTGTAATCCAGCACTTGGGAGGCCGAGGCAGGAGGATTGCCATGAGTTTGAGCCCAGCCTGGGCTACCTGAGCTATATAGTAAGACCCTGTCTCAAAAAAAAAAAAAAAAGAAAGAAAGAAACGCATGGAAACACAGTAGTAGGGTGAAAATCTGACCCTAATGAAGCTATCAATTCTGTTGTCACTGTGTTAAATTAGAACTTGCCAGCAGCTTGGAGGAAAATCTCAGAGACAACAGTGGAACACCCTTAGTGGTGCAGCATTTGCTTAGCATGTGCAAGGCCCTGAGTTCAATCCTCAGCACATACAGACACACATGCATGATGCTTTATTAATGCTTTCCATGGCACAGGAACAATATTGTGTGGAAAAACCTAGGCATTAAGTGTCAAGAAGTCATTCAAAAGTGTCAGACTTCAAAGATTAATTTCTTTTTAGTACCAGGGATTGAAGTCAGGATCTTGTGCTTTCAAGGTAGGCGCAGTGCCACTGAGCTAAATCTCCCACATTAAAGAATGATTTTTAAAAAATTGATCTGAAAAAGATTTTACTTAGCATAAGACAAAAATTTTAACTGTTAAAAAAAGAATTGTTGGGCTGGGAATTTAGCTCAGTGATTCCAGTGCCTGGCTTGCAAGCACAAGGTCCCAAGTTTGATCCCCAGTACCAAAAAAACCAAAACAAAAAACAAAAAAAAAGAATTGTTATACCGGGCATGGTGACACATGCCTGTAATCCTAGCACTCAGGAGGCTGAGGCAGGAAGATCACTGTGAGTTCAAGGCCTGGGGTACATAGTGAGTTAAGGCCAGCTTGAGCTGCCTCGTGAGACCCTGCCTCAAAAAAAAAATTGTTAAGCCAGATATGATGGTGCATACCTGTAATTCCATCACTCTGGGAGACCGAGGCAGGAGGACCACAAATTCCAGCCTAGCCTGCGCAGCTTAGTGACTTGTGAGATCGTATCTCAAAATAAAATTTTTTTTTTTGGTTCTGGAAATCGAACTCGGGACCTTGCACTTGCCAGGCAGGTACCGGAACTATTGAGCTAAATCTCTGGCTCAAAATAAAAAATTTAAAAAGGGCTGGGATGTAGCTGAGGCTTGGGTGAACCCCAAGTACTGCAAAATTGAGTAAATAAATTAATTTAATTTTAGAAAAGGGGCTAGAAAGGTAACTCTGTGAAGGGCTTGAATTCAATCCCTAGTACCACAAGCACACAAGAAAGAAACTAAGCAAAGAAAGAAAAAGAAAGAAAGAAAGAAAGAAAGAAAGAGAAAGAAAGAAAGAAATTAAGATAAAGGAAGAAGAAAAGAAGGAAGGAATCACAGGTTAACTGGAGGCATTTGTTCTTTGTGGTACATAAAATACTGTGTGATACAATGGAAGGAGTCTTAGCTTTGGTGAAATTCAGTATTGAGCACCTTCTCTGTTGTGGGCCTAGTACTGGCCTCAGAGGATACAGCACTAAACTTGACAAACAAGGAACCTCCCCGAAGTTTGTATTATAGTTTGAGAGATAGGCAATAAACTAGAAATTAGAGAGTATGCTTAATTATATGAGGGGAATAAGCTGGGGGGTGGTATAGAGGGTGACTAGGGTGTGGCTGCTCTAGATTTGGTGGTAGGAGACAAAACTACACTTAGACCTGGGAATAAGGTGCCCCTACCTGACTGCTAAATTCAGTGCTTCCCAGACTTCAAACACATTCTTTGGGGATCTTATTAGGGTGCAGATTCTGACTCAGTGGGTTTAAAATGGAGGCAGAGAGTCTGCATTTCTAAGCTCTTTATGATGCTGCTGCTGCTGTTTCAAGAGCCACACAATAGGTAGCAGATTGAAGACCTCCCCCCTATACTTGTGGCCCTGTAACAAAATGGTGGACAGTTCAGCAGCCATCTGAGCCAGTGGGAATTACAGGAGAGAAATGTGTGAGTTGGAGTCGAGGTGAGGCTGAGCATCTACAGCTGGTGTGTTGGGTGGGTCTTGTCAACTGTAGAGGATCTGGGCCCTGACCCTGCTTCTACCCACTCTGCCCCTGCAGTTCTGGGGTTATAGGTGGTTGTACACCTATAGCAGGGAACAGGGAAAGGGGTCATTACTAGAACCTCTGCAGTAAGTCCTCGTCTCCTGTGAGCCACAACAGCCCAAGGCAAATTAATTTATTAAACAGAAAATATAGAAAAAAATGAGACTTAGAAAAGAAGCTGAGCTTTGGGCCTGACCAATGCTGCTCTGGGCAGTAAAGATGAAAGCCCCCCCCCCCCCCCCCCCCCCCAGCCTTCAGTACATCAGGAGAAACAAATGTAACAGATGACTCAGGGAGTAGCCGGGAAATCCTAGAACAATGAGGAACATGCAGATGAAGATTTTGTTCCCCCCAGGATCTCTTTAGGTGGTTGTAATCTTGTCCTGGAGCGTCACAGTATCACTGGACCATTGAGGTTTTAGCTGTAAATGGAGGCCAAAATGAGGTTATGTCTGGACATGCCATAGCTGGCCTGTAGGCAGGAGAACTAGGCCTAATCATCATTTCAATTATGAAATAATTCCCCCCAATTATGTAGAATTGCTCCTGACAGGTGGTACTGGAGCAAGGAAAAATTTGGCTCCTTTAGCCTCTGGATTGTGAGGACAATCCCAGGTGAGAAGGTACCTTAGTTATTTTTCTTGTTGTTGAGACAAAATACACAACACTGACTTAAAGGAGGGAAGATTTATGCCCAGGTGTGGTGGAGCACGCCTGTCATCCCAACACTTGGGAGGCTGAAGCAGGAGGATTGTCATCAGTTTGAGGTCAGCCTGGGCTACATAGTGAGTTCAAGGCCAGCCTGAACTACACAGGGAGACCCTGTCTCAAAAACTAAACTTAAAGGGCTAGGGATTTAGCTTAGTGACACCGCACCTGCCTTGCAAGTGCAAGGTCCTAAGTTTAATCTCTGGTACCAGAAAAAAAAAAGGAGGAAAGGTTTATTGTAGCTTTTAGTTTGTAGAGGTTTCAGTCCATAATCAGCTGGTTCCAAGGCAATGTGGCATGGTAGAGGGGCATCACAGAAGACAAAAAATAGTTCATGGCAGGCAGCAAAAGCAGCAAGCAGCAAGAGAGGGCAGTGGCCCTTTTTCGGTCCCTTATATTCTATACAGTCTACATGCCCTTAGGGCAGGTAGCACTCACACCCAAGGTAGGCCTTTCCATTATCCACACCCAGAACTATGCCAAACCAATCAGCGGACTAATTTAGTAATCACACACGCTAGATCCTGCTCCTCTGAAAAGCCCCACCTATGTCCATAGGAGGTTTTGGGGAGACATCTAGACACAAGCCATAACAGCAGGCCAGCAGTGTGAATGCTGGCCAGGCCTTGGGCATAGTTGATATATATATTTAGATATATATATTTATAGTTGGTGTATATATATTTAGTGGGCCTCTATTTGTGCTGCTTTCCTGGGCTCTACAAATATTTGCAACAGGCTTACAGGATATAATAATAAAAACTAGCATAATAATGGTTAATCTGTATGCCATTTACATATATTTTACCTATATTAACATATATTATTATGGTAGTTCTCATAACAAGTCTTTGAGGAATTGGAATTATTATCATCATTCTTGTTTTGTAGGTGGGGAACCGGAGTGCCTGGATTCAGATCTGGAAAGTTTGCTTGTAAAATCTGCCCTTGATCACAGTGCTCTGCTGCTTTCACTTGGAGAGGGGAACCTTGGAAGAGGAAGCCACAAGATGAGCTGGAGGCAGAGCACATCCTGGCTTGAGGGGACAGGCAAAGTCCATTCGAGGGGTACAGTGCTTATTCTGAGGAAACAAAAGGCACTTTGAAAACATTAGAATCCACTGTTTTGTTTTGTTTTTTTGATACCGGGGATTGAACTCAGTACCTTTCACTTTCAAGGCAAGTGCCAGAACCACTGAGCTAAATCCCCGGCCCCAAAACACCCAAGTTGAGGTCAGAGAGGCAGGGGCTGGACTAAATTGGCTCTTAAGAGTTCAGAAACCATTGGAGGGTTTTAAGCAGAAGAGTGACATGATTTTAGTTCCTTATTGTTTCTGGAGATTGAACCCAGGGCCTTGCACATGATAAGCGTCCACTTTACCACTGTGCTGCAAACTTAGCTCTTATTTATTTTAAAAAAGACTCTTTTGAGGGAGGGTAGAGATTTAGCTCAGTGGTTCTGCCACCTGCCTTGCAAGCACAAGGTCCCAAGTTCGACCCCCAGTACAAAAAGAAAGAAAAGACTCTTTTGGTGGTATCTGGAGGATGGATGGGGGCAGGGAAAGCAGGTGTTAGGAAGCTATCTCATTGAGTCCAGGTAAAAAAGGATGTAAGTGTGAGCCAGGGGGTTGCAGAGGGAGAGCATTTGATCACAGACAGACTGAAGCAGGGAGGTACAGTAATGGAAAGAAAGATCAAGATGTCTAAATTCGGGGCTTGAACAACCAGATACTGATTTTGTTTTCTGGAGTGAGGTATTTAAAACCATGGAAGCAAAGGGTATGGAGGGAGGCCCAGGAATGAGAGTGGTGGTATTTAAGATGCTGAATTGCCAGAGGATGTTCGGTAATGGGACCTGGACGTGAGGTGAAGTACTCTCTGAGCGTGAGAAGGCCAGAGTCATCATCTGGAGAGCTAATGCCCACTTGAGGACCAGATGAAGCCTGTAGAAGGGAGAAAACCTTCAGATGGTGAAGTGTTCAAATTCAGATTTTCAGCTGAAACCATTTAAATATAGCCCCTTGGCTTTTCTTTCTTCTTCTTTTTCAAAGCTGAGACTTTCGGAGACTAGGGAGCCTGTCCCCCATATTTGTTGTGAGTGGACACTGAAATACAAAAAAAAAAAAAATTGTATTTAATTATAGTATTTGCAAGATCTAAGAAGGCATTGGGAATATAATTTTTTTTTCAGACAGGGTCTTGATGTGTAATCTAGGTTGGCCTTGAACTTGCTAATGTAGCCCAGGCTAGGTTCTTTTCATAGAGAGGAAGAGGGGTGGTATTTCCTGAGAAAGGCCACCAACTCTGCAGGGGTTAGAAGAGAACTGTGGACAGAAGTGGAACATTGAGGCAAGGAGTTATCTGTGAGTCAATCACAAGTGGGTCCTTGTATTGGACGCAGTGCCAGGGAGAATGTTGCAAGAGCAGGAGCTTCCTGCTTGGTTTCTCTCTAGTCCGTAAGCCCCAGGAAAAGTCATCTAAATGATGCAGTTAAGACTGCTTAATGCATTAGACATAGTGTATACTCATTTCAGGGGAGGCTAGCAAGACAGAATCCTGGACAGGGGAAGGTGACCTTCTGCTCATTGTCATTTAGAGGCATTACAGCTTCCTCATTAGGGATCACTGGAAGGCAAGGAAGAGCTATCAGCAGTTGGCAGCCCAGTCCGAGCATACTATGCCCTGACCCCTCCTCCTCCTTAGCTTTCTCCTGAGGAAGTCATTAGAGATGCATCTGGTGGGGAGGCCACATGTGTCCTTTTTTTTTGCTGAGTTAGTTTGGGAAGTGTTTTAGCTGCTATAATGAAGTATTATGGACTGGGTAGCTTAAGCAACAGAAATTTATTTTGAGGTTCTGGAGGCCAGAAGTCAGAGATCAAGATGCCAGCAGGACTTGTTTCCTCTGAGGCCTCTCTTCTTGGCTGCTATATGGCTGCTTCTTTTTGTGGCTTCACATGGTTTTCGCCATGTATATGTTGGTGTCCAGATGTTTCTTTAAAAAAAAAAATAAGGACACCACTCATATTAGATTAGGGCCCACCTTAATAACTTCGTTTTAAATTAATTATCTATTTATTTATTACAGTACTAGAATCGAACCCATGGCCTTCACACTGAGCTGCATTTCAACCCTTTAATTTATTTTGAGTCAGGATCTTGCTAAATTTCCTAGCTTGCATTTGGGATTCTCCTGCCTCAGCTTTCCAGAGTGCTGGGTTTATAGTCATGTTCTACCACACCTGCCTTTGAAAATCTCCTTAGAGATCCCTATCTTCAAATACAGTCATACTGTGAGGGAACATGCAATTTTTAGATAGATAATCCATCCCCATAACAGGTGGGTAAACTCTTTCTTAAAACCACAGAGCCAAGGGCTGGGGATTTAGCTCAGTGGTTTCGCCACCTGCTATGCAAGTGCAAGGACTGGAGTTGGATCCCTGGTACCAAAAAACCCCCACAAAAAACCACAGAGCCAGGGCCAGGGATTTAGCTCAGTGGTTCTGCCGCCTGCCTCGAAAGCACAAGGACCGGAGTTCAATCCCTGGTACCAAAACAAATAAAAAAATGTTAAAGGAAAACGTTAGAGAAGTTAAAAAAAAAAAGGTAGGAGGAGGATATTATGCTTTCCATAACACCAGAGAAGACAAAAGCAAAGCAAAACTAATCCACAGAGCAGAAAATAGAAACATCAAGGAAGAAAAAAAAGCAGAAAGCATACAATAAGATGATTAATTATACCAAATATATTGGTTTAAAACAATTCATGTAAATATTTAAAATCCCTCTGTGGAAAAAATAATTAAAACAATAATGTTTTCAAATTGAATTAATCAGCAAAATTCTATTAACAGTGTTTGCTTCATGGGAGGGAAACTAGAAAGAGAAAAAGAAAGAGGAAGGAAAATTACTTTCCAATTTTGTACCTTTTGAATTATATTATATGTTGCTTATTCAAATTAATAGATACATAACATTAAACCACATTTCATAGTGTTTTATTAAATAGCCATTTTATAATGACATTGAATTTATTTACCATGATTATATAACAACCACAAACTTCCAAGCACTAAATCACACTGTATTGAAATATTTAAAGCCAAAGTAGAAATACACTGGAAAATTATTAGAAATATAATGGTGGGGCCGGGATTTAGCTCAGTGGTTCTGCCTCCAGCCTTGAAAGCCCAAGGTCCCGAGTTTGATCCCCGGTACCAAAAAAAAAAAAAAAAAATAGAAAAGAAAAGAAATAAAATTGTGGTAGAAAATGGCAACGTAACTCACCAGTCTTTGGCAGACAAAGAAAAATAAACTATGGTATAAAGGCTTATAGAATTTAAAGAGTAATAAGGTCATTGATTAATTAGCCACTCATTCAACAAATATTTATTGACAGTTTATGATGTATACCAAGCCCTTTGCTGGATACCAGGAAGATATTAGCAATAAATATATCAGCAGTTAACAGAAAGCCTTCATTCTCTTGGAGTTTGTGTTTAAGTGATGTTTATTGAACTTTGTATCTCATAAATAGAGAACATACTATTTTAATGCCAATAAAACATTTACGGGGTTGGGGATTTAGCTCAGTGGTTTCGCCGCCTGCTGCACAAGCGCAAATGACCCGAGTTCAATCCCTAGTACCAAAAAAAAAAAAAAATTTATGAATATCGGTCAAATATTAGTCTTTGAGGGACATACCAAATTCCTCAAATCCAGAATTGTACTGACCACATTCTCTAATCACAAGAACCTGTTTCAAAATTTAAAAAAATTTTAAAGGTGAAAAGGCTGGGTATGTAGCTCAGTGCAAAGGCCCTGGTTTCATCTCCAATAATCCCCATCCCCACACACACAAAAAGAAAAAATAAAAGAAAGAAAAGAAAAATGGGGACTAGCCGGGGATTTAGCTCAGTGGTTCTGCCGCCTTCCTCGAAAGCAGAAGGACCTGAGTTCGATCCCTAGTACCAAAAAAAAAAAAAAAAAAAAAAAAAGAAAGAAAAATGGAGGATAGGACTGTAGTTCAGTGGTAGAACACTTGCCTGGTATGCATGAGGCCCTGGGTTCAAACCCCAGCACTTGGAAAAAAAAATCCCTAGTCTTAAAATAATGTGTGAGAAATCTAAATTGCAAACACAAATGATTATAAACAGACAATGAAAATGTATCATGGCAAAACTTTAGAATAAGATTTGAGAGGGGCCAGGGATTTAGCTCAGTGGTTCTGGCACCTGCCTTGCAAGCCCAAGGTCCTGAGTTCGATCTCTGGTACCAAAAAAAAAAAAAAAAGATTTGAGAGGAAGAGGGTTCTAGTAAAGGGAGAGTAAGTGCAGAGGCCTTGAGGAATGAACTTGGGTTGCTGTGGACACAGCAAAGGTGACTGGGTGGCTGGAACTTGGTGAAGGACAGAAGGACAGTTGGGGGGATGCTGATCCAGGTGAGAGTTTGAGTGCTGTCATTGGTGTCATGGGAAGCCACTGGAGAGTTTGGGGCAGGGGCTGACATCATCTGATTTAGATTTTTCAGTTACCCTTTGTTATGAAGGAATGGTTTGTAGAAATGCAAGACGGAATTCAGGTGGCAAGTGAGGAGGTTACCACAGTAGTCTAGGTGAGCGATAGTGGGGCTGGGATCAGGGTGCTACAGGTACAAATGATTGGAAGGTGAAGCGGTGGGGATGTGCTCACATGTGTGGAATGAGGGAAAGAGAGAACTTTGGTGGAATGTCAGATTTGGACCTAGTAGTGAAGGTAGGTGGTGCCATTTGTAAACATGGAGAAGCGCAGGGAGGATGGATTTGTAGAGCAGAGATGGGAGAATGAATGCATTCATATAGAAGAAGGTAGGGATACAGGCACACTGGTAGAAGGAGGAGAAGCTAGCAAGGGGAACCACTGGCAAGGTCAGAGGGAAACCAGGAGAGTGTGAGTTCCTGAAGGATTTCAAAAAGTGAGTGACATTTTTTTTGGAGACAAGGTCTTGCTATGTAGTTCAGGCTGGCCTTGATCTCACAGCAATCATCCTGCCTCAGCCTCTCAAATGCTGAGATCACAAGCATGTGGCACCATGCCTAGCCCCCCCCCCCACTGTTAAGTGCTTCTAAGGAGTAAGTACTGGCCATTAGATTTGGGAAGGTTATCAACAGGATCTCTGGTTGGAGTGGTTCAGATATTATTGTAGAGCTAAGTCAATTAGATATCTTGTAGGCTAAGTTATCTTGTAGGCAGTTAGACAGGGTCAGCCCTCAAGGAGGGCAAAAGACAATTGAGACACATTCACTTAAAGTCAGTATTATGAAAAAGAAAAAGTACTACACCTACATACTGTCCCTAGAGATAAATAGTAGTGATTGATATTCTAAATAGACATCAATCACCTTAAGTGGACTACTCCCTAGTCCATTCCTTTCTGGAAATTCCTTGTTCATTTTATGTACTCTTGCTATGTGACTTGTTTTCTCATTTGATTCCCACTTAATTCAATATTACCTAGGTGACTGTACCTGTAATCTTATTGGTTGATTATGGTTTTGTCCCACCTTATGCCCACCTTGTGATTTTCCATTGGATCTTATTAGTTGACTATAATTTTGTCCTACTTTTGTACCCACCTCACCTTGTCATTTTATTTCATAAAACCCCCTGGGAAATGGGGTCCTGCGCAACCCACCTTCTGAGTGTCCCCTCCTGTCCCTCTTAGGTAGGAGCTGTCTTTCCTTCAATAAATATTCCTTACATTTAACCTCCATTGTTCCTAGAATTCATTCTTCGATTTTAAAGAACATTAACTCACATTTTGGATGTTTAGCAGGTTGGGAGTTATATTTCTCTTGTTTGGATTATTTTGCTCAATTGGATTACTTGGTGCCCTATATCATTTGGAGGTCCCACCGAGATAATTGGATGGGGGTAAGAGTTGCTTTTGTTTCATAGGTTCTAACTTTCTGGACTTTGTGCTTCATAGATTCTACAAGTTTTAAATTTTTGCTAATTGCTTATTTCTAATATAAATTGTCCTTTATTAAAATTGCATTTTATCCTCATTTTGTATATGTTGGATTTGGACTTAGGTGCTGAAGTTGCATTCCTTGTTTTGTTGACCACAGCCCTAGGGAAAAAAGTAGTATTAGAGCACCACCTAGGAAACTTTAATGGTAACTACAAGTAAACGCCGAAAATGCTGTAGAATGGGTCTTTTTATGAAATCTAGTTTATATTTAAGAAATATACATGCCTATTAATCATAAGACCTCATCCACCAGTTAAGGCAAAAGGTCAGTGGCCATTCTTAAGACTTGGGGGAGAGGTTTCACTGAGACATTCCAGTTCAATCCGTCTCTATACTCTAGAGAAAATGTTGGGCCTATTCTGTCTCAGTTTCTCCTCTGGTCTGATCTTCTGCTGGTGAGGAGGCAACCTTAGCTCTTGATATTTCCCCGTTCTTGCTTTTCCAGGCTGAGAGTGATGGCTCAGGAGCAAGTTATCTCAGTAACTCACCTCGAGCATGAGAAGAAAAGACTTCCTTTTCCTGGTCTCATTTCTGATCTTTCCCTGCCACTTTACATTTTCCTTATAGAAGCATGTAAAATTAGAAAAAGAAGAATCTCTAATAAGTTCAAAAGAGAATCCCAACCCTGTCTCTCCCCTCCTAACATCTGGTTTTCATCATTTATGAGTGGAGAAAAAAATAATACTTTTGCTAATAGGTTGTGGACTTTGAAACTTTTACTGTGGACTTATAAAATGCTATGTGATGATTATTTTTGGGTTTTTAGGTGGCTTAAGGTATTATTTGGACTTTTTGTCAGGCTTAACCTGGTCATGAAATGGTTAATAAATATGCTCTTTAATTCCAAGCTACAGTTTGACAAGATACAAGAAACCACAACAGGGCTGGGGATTTAGCTCAGTGGTTCCAGTGCCTGCCAAGCAAGCACAAGGTCCCAAGTTCAATCCCTGGTACCAAAAACAAAACGAAACAACCCACAACAAAACAGGCAGCCTATGCAGGTGCTGTCTCCACCTGACAAAGCTGTGCTATCTCAGACAAAGAACCCAGGATGGGATATTCCCAACATAGAGATAACAACTACAAAGTACAACATCTTTTCAATGCCAAATCACCTGAAAATATCCACACATCTGCCTTGATAGCTGCATGAACCCCATTCACAAACATTTGCTCTGACCCCTGTACCTGATAGATGTGCCAGACCTCTCTTCCAATTCCCTATAAAGCTTTCTTACTTTTTTTTGTTAGGGGCTGGTGGCCTCTTGGTTGCTGTCAGTCCACCTCTGCCCAGGTGAATAAAGTCTGTGCCTCTTTGCCTTCACTAGCCTGCTTAGGTGGTCTCATCCCTTGGCTATTTGTTACACTTTTTTTCCTCTGCTAGTAAGTTAGAAACTCGCCATTGAGAGTTAACTTAAGAATTAACCACCTTGGGGCTGGGGATTTAGCTCAGTGGTTCCAGCGCCTGCCTCAAAAGCCCAAGGTCCTGAGTTCGATCCCTGGTACCAAAAAAACCCCCAAAACACATAAATCTAGAATTAACCACTTTGTAGTTATATCACCTCTCCCTCCAAAAAGTCAGGCTGAGGTAGCTTACAACTACTGCTTGTCTTTCATGGACTAGTGACTTACACTTGTGTTGTTTATATAGTAACTAGATTAAAAAGAGATTTTAGTCAACCTTTCTCTTTATGTGCATGTAGGAAACTAATAAAAGTGCCTTTACTAGTATGTGAATTGTGGCTGCTAGGTGATGAACATAAGTTTAACTTGGGAGTTTCAGATACTTAGTGAATTTAAAATGGATCTTGAACTTGTCTTGCTGCCAAGGAAAAATGCCTAGGTGACTATACAACAGGAATGCTTCCCCGCCTTAGGGCCCAGGGCAGAATCCCTCTGAGGCATATATTCAACTCTTATTAGTTTCTAGAGGTGATCTCTTTTGCAAGCAAAAATGCTCTAAATGGACCATTGACCTATTTTCCTCCCTTTTTTTCAAAGAACTAGAAAGTAGTGGTTCAGCTCTCTTGGTTATTGGTTTTTTTAAGCAATATTTCCTTTTCTAAACATGATTGTTAGGGCTAAAATCAACTATAACTTATGCTTTGGGAATACCTATGGGAGCAAGAACATGAGGAAGATAGGTCTGATGAGCTGGTGATGATGGTGGCTAGTCCGAGCCAGGCTAATCTTCCAGTTTCTTCTAGAAGGCAGTCAGCTGCTCTGGAGTGAGTTACCCTGGGGATGGATGCCTGGAGGACTTTTGAGTCAAGCAGAGACTCACAGGGATGCTGGTTTGTTTCTCTCTTGTTTCAGATGGGGAACTCCATATCTGAACCTCTCACTCTTTTAGAATGTATTCTTGGAAAATGTTCAACCCACACATACTGATAAAGAGCAGTTTAGTATTTTTCTGCACCTACATATGGCCTACCTACCCCCTAGAGCCAAAATGGAATGCAGAGGGAAGTATTGATTAGGATGCTATTTCATAACTAGAATCATACTGTAAGAAAGAGGGAAAATGGTTGGAATTGCCATATGTTCAGACTTTCTTTGTGTTAAGAAATAATCCTTATCTGTGTTTAAAACATAAATGTAAACCACAGGAAAGTCAGGCACCTTTGGTTCCTATCACTGCAGTTTGCCTCCCTTGCCTTTCGGAATCTGAGCGTGAGACTTCCAAGGCTACCTTAGTCAAACCTCCACCTACTGTTAATAAACCTGAGGATGAGGTTTTGAAGATCACCCTTATCAAAGCCCCACCTACTACTGCTGAGTCTAAGACTTTCCCTACTTGTCCTTTGGAGCCTGAGATCCCTTCTCCTTCTCCTTTAGAGTCTAGGGGTGAGGCTTCTAGGCCACCCATGATTAAACCCTCTACAGGGCTATATCCATCCTTAGCTAGTTTTGTTCCAGCCCCTCAAGATCAATATCCCTTACAAGAAGTAAATAGTGATTTTGGACTTGCTTGTGTCCACTTCTCTCAGTGACCTGAAACAGATCAAACAAGACCTAGGAAAGTTTTCAGATGATCCTGATAAGTACATTGATGTCTTTGAATCAGACTGGAAGGATATGATGTTACTTTTAAGTCAAACATTGACTTCTAATGAGATACAAGCAGGGACGAGCCGCCAGAGATGAATACCATCTTATTCATTTTAGAGGGCCAGAAGAGAGACAGGCAGAGGAACTGCTGGTTCCTACCAGAGCCCAAGTAGTCCCTATACAGGATCCCTATTGGCCTACCAACTATATAGGAGATTGGAATGGAAGGCATCTCCAGTTTTGTACTATTGAAGGACTAAAAAGGACAAGAGCTAAGCCCTTCAATTATCTTAAATTATCAACTATTCAACAAGAAGATAAAGAAAAAAAAAGAAGATAAAACCCCTCTGCCTTCTTAGATCACTTACAAGAGGCATTAATAAAACATACATCCCTAGCTCCTGACTTGGTGGAAGGACAGATTGTTCTTAAAGACAAGTTTATTACTCAGTCAATCCCAGATATTAGGAAAAAGTTACAAAAGATGGCTTCTGGTCCAGACAGCTCACTTGAGACTTTGGTGAGAATTGCCTCCTCAGTGTTTTATAATTGAGAGCAGGAGGAGGCCAAGGAGAGAAAACAGAAGAATGGAGAGAAAGTGACAGCCTTAGCAGCAGCCCTTAAATAGACTCTGAGTCTGATTCTCAGGGCTCCAAGAAGAGCCTGATGACTAGCCTCACCTGCTACTGCTGAGGAAAGTCAGGCCACCTTAAGAGAAACTGCCATAGAAGGCCCCCTGAGCCATGCCCTGATTGCAAAGGTGATCACTGGAAGTCAGGCTGGCCTCTGAGGTGAAGGCCTCAGAGCTCATACCCATCTTACCAGCTGGTCCAGCAAGTCCAAAGGGCTCCTGGCACTCTCAGTCTTCTCTCTCTGGCCAGGCTGTCACCTCCACAGAGGAGCCCTGGGTAATCATGACTATAGAGGGAAAAGAAACCAGCCTATTGCTGGACACTGGCATGTGTCTCTCGGTCCTTTTCTCCAACGCTGGTCTTCCTTCCAGCCATCATACATCAGTGAGAGGAGTCACTGGAGAGGTCACTTGCTATTTCTTACAACCTTTGGGCTGTAATTGGGATGGTTTTCTCTTCACCCATTCCTTTTTTTGGTACCAGGGATGGAACTCAGGATCTTGTGCTTTCAAGGCAGGCAGCAGAACCACTGAACTAAATCCCCGGCCCACACTCATTCCTTTTTTTTTTTTCGTACCAGGGATCGAACTCCGGTTCTTACGCTTGTGGGACAGGCAGTGGAACCACTGAGCTAAATCCCCAGCCTACCCATTCCTTTTTAATTAGGTCTGAAAGTCCAGTTCCCCTCCTTGGGAGAGATATTTTATCTTGTTTAAATACTGTAATATACATGTACCCAGGTCAGGTACATTGGCTTCCCCTTACAGAGACAGACATAAATCTTGAAGTATGGGCAACTAAAGGTAGATTGGTAGAGTGATAAAAGCTACTCTGGTACAAATACATTTCAAAGATCCTACTATTTTTCCTCACCAGAGATAATATCTTCTAAGGCCTGAAATTAAAAAAAGGATCACTGCCTATTGTTGACAATTTAAAAGCACAGGGTTTGCTTAATGTCTGTAATAGCCCATGCAACACTCCAGTCTTGGGAGTTCAAAAACCCAGTGGCAAACGGAGGTTGGTACAGGATCTTAGATTAATAAATGAAGCAGTAGTGCCAATCCACTCAATAGTTCCTAACCTGTATACTCTCCTTTCTTGGATCCTGAAAGATGATAGTTGGTTCTCAGTGTTGGATTTAAAAGATGGCTTTTCTTGTATTCTTTCACATACAGATTCCCAGTTTCTTTCTGCCTTTGAAAATTCTCATGACCAGGCCACTCAGCTGACATAGACTGTGTTTCCTCAAGGATTGAGAGACAGTCCTCATCTCTTTGGGCAAGTGCTTTCCCATGACTTGGCGTGTTTTTTTTTTTTTTTTTTTTTGAATTAAATTCTTTTATTGGTACATTGTAGGTATACAACACAATTACATTTCTCATTGGGAATTGTACCTTTACATGATACATCTTGGTTCTTATTTTTTCCCCATTCCTAGCCCTCCCTTCACGCCCTCCACTCTTCCCTATTTACAAAGACTTTATTTCCATTTTTTCCATTTCTCATCATTTTTCCTTTCCCTTCTTTCCTTTCCCCTGCCCCTCCCACTACCCCTACCCCTTTGGACCTTTTCTTCCTATTTTGCATTATTGATTATTCATTCTAATCATTGGTACATTTTAGGTATACAATATAATGACATTTATCATTGGAAATTTGCACCTTTACATAGTCTCTCTTGGTTCTTATTTTTCACCCTTGCCCAGCCCTCCCTTCAACCCTTCCAGTCCTCCCTACTTACAAAGATTTTGTTCCTATTTTTCCATTTTCTCATATTAATCCCATTCCCTTCTATCCTTTCCCGTAGCCCTCCCACTTCCTTCCCCTTTGCCCCTTTCCTTCCTATTTCACATGACCTATTATACATTTAGTCCTTGTTTACACATTCAGTTTCTCACACCAGAGAAACTATTTGGTATTTACACATCTGTGTCCTATTTATTTCACTTAAGAGTATTGCCTCAATGTGCATCCACTTAGCTATAAATGTCTCTAATTTCTCATTTTTTATGGCTGAGTAGTACTCCATTTTATTAAAAAACCACATTTTCTTTATCCAGTCTCCAGTTGATGGGCATTTGGGCTGTTTCCAAGTTTTAGCTATTACAAACTGCGCTGCTATGAACATGGGTGCACATATATCACTGTGGTATGATTCTTTTAATTCTTTGGGGAAGATCCCCAGCAGTGGAATAGCGGGGTCAAATGGGACTTCCAGTCCTAGTTCTTTGAGGTATCTCCATACTGATTTCCACAGTGCTTGCACCAGTCTACACTCCCACCAGCAGTGGAGCAGGGTTCCTCTTTACCCACAGCCCCGCCAGCATTTGTTATTGGTTGATTTCATGATAGCAGCCATTCTTTCTGGAGTGAAGTGGAATCTCAGTGTTGTTTTCATTGGCATCTCTCAAATGACCAGTGATGTTAAACATTTTTTCATGTATTTATTTGCTATTTCTACTTCTTTGTCTGAGGAATGTCTGTTCATTTCAGATGCCCATTTTTGGATTGGGTCTTTAAATTTGGGAGGTCTGATCTTTTTAAGTTCTTTATAGATTCGAGATAGTAGACCTTTGTCTTAGGAAGAGCAAGTGAAGATTTTTTCCCACATTGTGGGTTGTCTCTTCACACTGCTGGTGGTTTCTCTTGCTGTGCAGAAGCCTTTTAATAAGAAGAGATCCCATATGTTTATTGTTTGTGCTAGTTCACGGGCAACTGAGGTTTTGTTCATAAAATCTTTTCCTACACCGATGTCTTCAAGGGTTCTACCTAACCTCTGTTCCAACTGGTTCAGAGTTTCTATTTTAATATTTAGATCTTTAATCCATTTTGATTTTAGTTTAGTGCATGGTGAGAGATACAGGTCTAGTTTTAATCTTTGGCAAGTTGAAGTCCAATTTTTCCAGCACCATTTATTAAAGAGCCTATCATTCCTCCAGTGAGGGTGTTTGGCTCCTTTATCGAAGATGAGATGGCTGAATGTGTCTGGCATGGTTTCTGCATCTTCTAATCTGTTCCACTGGTCCTCAAGTCTGTTTCTTTGCCAGTACCATGCTGTTTTTATCACAGTAGCTTCGTAGTATAGTTGCAGGTTGGGGATTGTGATAGCCCCAGCCATGTCTCTGTTACCTAGAATTGCTTTTGCTATTCTGGGTCTCTTCTTGTTCCAAATGAATTTTTGGATTGTTTTCTCAAGGTCTATGAAGTATGCTGCTGGGATCTCAATTGGAATTGCATTAAATCTATATAGCAGTTTTGGAAGTATGGCCATTTTCACTATATTAATCTTTCCTACCCAGGAGCAGGGGTATCTGTCCATTTTCTGATGTCATCTTCAATCTCTCTTTTCAGAGTGCCATAGTTTTCAGAGAAGAGGTCTTTGATTTCTTTTGTTAGGATGATTCCTAGGTATTTCAGTTTTTTGGATACTATTGTGAAAGGAATTATTTGCCCTATTTCTCTCTCAGTGAGTCTGTCATTGGTGTAGAGGAAAGCTATTGATTTTTGTGTGTTGACCTTGTAACCAGCTACTTGACTGAATTTGGTTATTAAGTCTAGAAGACTTTTGGTGGAGTTCTTGGGGTCTTCTATATAGAGTATCATGTCATCTGCAAATAATGACAATTTGACTTCTTCATTTCCTATCTTTATTCCTTTTATTTCTTTCTCTTGTCTAATTGCCGTGGCTGATGTTTCCAGAACTATACTGAACAAGAGTGGTGATAGTGGACATCCTTGTCTTGTTCCTGATTTTAGTGTGAAGGATTTCAGTTTTTGACCATTTAGTATGATATTGGCTGATGGTTTTTCATAGATGGCTTCTATTAGTTAGAGGTAGAGACCATCTATTTCAATTTTTTGTGGGGTTTTTATCATGAATGCATGTTGGATTTTGTCAAATGCTTTTTCTGCGTCTATGGAGATAATCGTATGGCTTTTGTCCTTGGCTCTATTGATATAGTGTATTATATTGATTGATTTGTGTATATTGCACCATCCCTGCATCCCTGGGATGAATCCCACTTGATCAGGGTGTATGATCTTCTTGATGATCTTCTGCATTCTGTTTGCCATTATCTTATTAAGGATTTTTGCATCTATGTTCATTAGTGAGATTGGCCTATAGTTCTCTTTTTTGGTTGGGTCTTTCTCTGCTTTGGGGATCAAGGTGATGCTTGCTTCCAGGAATGAATTTGGGAGTATTGCTTCCCTTTCAATTTCATTGAAGAGTTTAAACAGTAGTGACAGAAGTTCCTCTCAAAATGTCTTGTAAAATTCAGCAGTGAAGCCATCAGGGCCCGGGCTTTTCTTGGTTGGTAAGTTTTTAATTACATTTTCAATTTCATTGGTTGATATTGGGTTGTTCAGAATTTTTAGGTCTTCTTCGTTCAACTTTGGTAATTCATATGTATCTAGGAATCTGTCCATTTCTTCTGTGTTGTCCATCTTATTGGCATATAGGTTCTGGAAGTAGGTATTGATGATCCTCTGGATTTCTGCTGGGTCTGTTGTAATTTCACCCTTTTCATTCCTAATTGCATGGATTTGGACCTTTTCTTTCCTTTTTCTGACAAGGTTGGCTAAAGGTTTGTCAATTTTTTTGATTCTTTTGAAGAACCAACTCTTGGCTTCATTGATTTTTTTGTATCGTTCTCTTAGTCTCCATTGCATTGATTTCTCCTCTGATCTTTATAATTTCCTGCCTTGTATGAGCTTGGGGGTTGTCTTGCTCTTCTTTTTCTAGAAGCTTGAGGTTCAGCATCAGGTTGTTTAATTGGGCTCGTTCTGTTTTCCTAATATGCATATTCACTGCTATGAATTTCCCTCATAAGACTGCTTTCATTGTGTCCCATAGATTCCGATATGTTGTATTGTCATTGTCATTTAATTGAAGGAACTGTCTGATATCTTCTTTAATTTCCTCTGTGACCCATTGGTTATTCAGAAGTGTGTTGTTCAATTTCCACATGTTTATGAAATTTTTTGAGTTTCTTTTGCTATGGATCTCCAATTTCATTGCACTATGGTCTGATAATGTACAGGGGCTAACTTCAATTCCTTTGCACTTACTTAAACATGTTCTATGTGTGAGTATGTGGTCTATTTTGGAGAATGACCCATGTGCAACTGAGAAGAATGTGTATTCTGATTTTGTGGGGTGGAAGGCTCTGTAAACATCTGTTAAATTCATTTGTTCAAGAGTTCGATTGAGTCCTAGTATTTCATTACTTATTTTTTGTCTAGTTGATCTATCTATTTGTGACAGTGGGGTGTTGAGGTCCCCCACTACAATTGTATTAGTGCATATATGACTTTTCATGTCCATTAGTATTTGTTTTATATAGTTGGGTGCACTAGTGTATGGTGCATAGATATTTATGATTGTCATCTCTTCCTCTTGGATTGTTCCCTTTACAAGGATGTAGGGTCCTTCTTCATCTCTCTTAATCAGTGTTGGTTTGAAATCTACTTGATCTGCCAAGAGGATAGCTACTCCTGCTCTTTTTCGGGTTCCTGTCACATGGAGTATTGTTTTCCACCCTTTAACTTTGAGTCTATGAGTTTCCTTTTGAATGAAGTGTGTTTCTTGTATGCAGCATATTGTTGGATTTTGCTTCTTGACCCATTCTACCAGTCTATTTCTTTTGATCGGTGAATTGAGACCGTTAACGTTGATGGTTATAACTGAAACGTATTGACTTGTCATTGCCATGACTTTTTCTTTTTGTTGGGTTCTCCCCCTTTACATTTAATTTCTTGTTGTGCCAGATGGGTTCATTCTGCTTTGCTTCCTGGGGTTGTGATCCTCAATGTCTGTTCCTAGGATATTGTCTAAAATTCTTTGGAGTGCTGGTTTGGTATTCACGAAGTTCCTAAGGTGCTCTTTGTCATGAAAGTATCTTATTTCTCCATCCATTTTGAAAGACAGTTTTGCAGGGTACATCAATCTGGGTTGGAGGCTGTTTTCTTTTAGGGCTTGGAATATGTCACTGCAAGCTCTTCTTGCCTTGATGGTTTGTGTTGAGAAGTCTGCTGTGATTCTGATGGGCTTTCCTTTGTATGTGATTTGTTTCTTTTCTCTGACTGCTTGTAGAACTTTGTTCTTCTGTTGTGTTTCTGTAATCTTAATAATTATATGCCTATGTGTAGATTTTTTTGATCAAGGCTATTTGGAGTCCTATATGCCTCACTTATCTGTATGTCAAGTTCTTTTCCCCTGCTTGGGAGGTTTTCTGCCATTATTTCTGTGAAGAGATTTTTTATGTCACCTACACTCTCTCCTGTTTCTTCATTGAGCCCAATCAGTCTTATGTTATTCTTCTTTGCATCATCTAGCAGCTGCTGGATTGATTTCTCATGTTCCCTTATAATTTTGAAGCAATTTTTCTTTTCCTGGTCACTAATTGCAATCTTATCTTCTATATCTGAAATTCTGTCCTCACACTGGCTCATTCTGCTGTGTAGACTTTCAATGGAGTTTTTCATGTCCTGGAAATCTATTTGCATCTGTTTTATGGATTCCATTTGTTTCTTATGTTGGGATTCCATCATGTTCCTGAGCTCCTCTCTAGATTTATTAATCATGTCTTGCACTAGGGGCACAATTTCTCCTGTTATCTGAGAAATTATTTCTGATTTCATTTTTTCCAGATCCCCTTTTGTTGCTAGTTCAGTGGGTGCAGGTGGTTGAGTATCAGAGTGTTCCATCTCATTTCCCTTTGGGGTTGCTGTAGGTGATCTGGAAGTCTGGTTTTGAGACTTATTTACGTGTTTTCTCATTTCAACTGGGGCAGGGGGCTGTTAGTGCCTGCACGGATTACCTCCTTTGAGCTGGGTGAGGTAGGACAGGGGCCTGGAGCATTGGTAGGAATGGTGACCCAAAAGCCCTTTCCTGTGGGCTTGGAGCAGCGGGAGGGATGGTGGCCGGCAAGCCCCTTCCTCTGGACCAGGAGCAGTGGGATGGCGGGACTCAGAAGCCCCTACTTCTGGGCCGGGAGCTGTGGGAGGGATGGTGGCCCAGAAGCCCCTTCCTCTGGGCCAGGAGCAGTGGGACAGAAGGTGGCCGAAAAGCCCTTTCCTCTGGGCTGGGAGCAGCAGGAGGGATGGTGGCTGGGAAACCCCTTCCTCTGGACCAGGACCAGTGGGACAGTGGCTCAGAAGCCCCTACCTCTGGGCCGGGAGCAGCGGGACTCAGTACCTTGGTCTGGTGCTCTGGTGTCCTCTGCATCTTTGTAGTGTGGAACCAGGTGGCTGCCTGTCTGCAGCGGGGCGATTCCGCATCTTCCGCGCGACTCAGGGCCTCGGTAGGGCATGGGCAGACCTGCCTATCTGCAGCGAGGTGATTCGGTGTCTTCGACTTGGCATGTTTTGAATGTTCTCAGGTCATGGTCTTACAATATATAGATGATATACAATGATGTGCCCCCTCAGAAGAGTTTTCTAGCCAAAGCACCTGTGCTCTGCTAAATTTCCTAACAGACAGGTTAGGAATGACAGGTCTGTTCCTAACAGACAGGTTTCTAGATCTAAGGCACAACTTTGCAGCCTTGAGGTAAAATATTTAGGCCTTATTATTTCTAAGGAAACCGGATGACTAGGGGAAGAAAGAATGAAACCAATTCTTTCCTTCCCACAGTCCAAGACTCTAAAACAGCTAAGGGGATTCCTAGAAATTTTAGGCTTTTGTCACCTTTGGATAGCAGAATATGGTGAAATTTCATGACCCCTCTATCAGCTTATAAAAGAAACCCAAAAGACAGATACCCATTTTTTTTAACCTAGGAACCTGATTCCCAGACCAAATTCTGAAGCTCAAACAGGGACTTCTAAATGCCCCAGCACTGAGCTTGCCAACTGGACACTGTTTCAGTTTGTATGTTGATGAAAGGCAGGACATGGCTTTGGGAGTGCTTACACAGGATGGAGGACCTGCTCAACAGTCTGTAAGGTGTCTGAGTCATGAATTAGACATTGTAGCAATGGGATGGCCTGCATGCCTTAGAGCTGTGGCTGCAGTAGCCCTCTTAGTGCTGGAGGCATCCAAGCTGGCTTTAGGCAAAGATCTCACTGTATATATACCTCATAATGTGGCAGGACTTCTTTCTTCCAAGGGGAGCCTACAGCTATCAGACAACTAACTTCTTAAATACCAGGCTCTACTTCTAGAATGACCAGCCATTCAAATAAAGACATGTTCCTCCTTAAACCCTGCCACCTTTCTACCGGAAAAGGAGAAGTTGAAACCGACAAATGTGACTGCAAACAGGTAATTCTCCATCATGTTAAGCCAGAGAAGACTTGTTAGATGCACCCATTACTGACCTTGATTTGACCTTCTTCTGTGATGGCAGTTCCTTTGTGGAAAATGGGACAAGAAAACCAGGGTACACAGTAGTGACTCTACACCAGACACTTAAAAGTTCCTCACTTGGCCCTGGGACTAGTGCTCAGCTAGCAGAACTCATAGCTCTGACCAGGGCTTTACAACTCAGCAAGAGACAAAAAGTCAATTTTTTTTGGTACTAGGAATTGAACTCAGTACCTTGTGCTTGCAAGGCAAGTGCTGTGCCACTGAGCTAAATCCCTGGCCCAAAGAGTCAATTTTTAGGGATGGGGATTTAGCTCAGTGGTTCTAGCACCTGCCTTGCAAGCACAAGGTCCCGAGTTTGATCCCCGGTACCAAAAAAAAAAAAGTCAATTTTTATACTGATTCAAAGTATACTTCCCTGGGCCGGGGATTTAGCTCAGTGGTTCCACTGCCTGCCTCATAAATGCAACGTCCTGAGTTCGATCCTGGTACCAAAAATAAACAAACAAACAAACAAACAAAGTATGCTTCCCTAAACCGGGCATAGTGATGCACACCTGTGATCCCAGCCCTCAGGAGGCTGAGACAAGAGGATCCTCTTGAGTTCAAGCCCAGCCTGGGCTACATAGTAAGTAAAAGGCCAGCCTGAACTGCATAGTGAGACCGTGTCTCAAAAAACCCCCAAAACCAAAAAAACCCCACAAAGTATGCTTTTCCAGTATTGCATGCCCATGCAGTCATATGGAAAGAAATAAATTATCTGACAGCCAATGGATCTCCTGTAAAGTATCACGGGGAGATAGATGAGCTTTTCTTTTTTTCCCCTGTCAGGAGCAATTCTACATAATTTTGGGGAAAAATCATTTGATTAGGCCTAGTTCTCCTCCCTACAGGCCAGCTATGGCATTTTGAGACATAACTCCCTTTTGGCCTCTGCTCACAGCTAAGACCTCAAAGGTCAGGTGATGCTGTGATGTTCCAGGGCAAGATTACACCAGCTGAAGACATCTTGGGAGGAACAAAATCTTCATCTGCATAGTTCCTCATTGTTCTAGGATTTCCACTGCCCCATGAGTCATCTGTTACACTTGTTTCTCCTGATGTACTGAATAAAGGTGTGGCTTTCATCTTTGCTGCCCAGAGCAGCATTGATCAGGCCCAAAGCACAGCTTCTTCTCTAAGTCTCATTTTTTCTATTTTTCTGTCTAATAAATGAATTCATTTTGTACTGTCCTGGCTCACAGGAGTCTAGGACTTACTCCAGAGGTTCTAGTAACATCCCCTTTCCCTATTCCCCACATTCCTGAATCAGGCATCGAACCCATGACCTTGCACTTGCCAGGCAGGTGTGGTGCCATTGAACTAAATCCCTGGCCCAGATAGATGTACTTTTATCATCTGCCTATATGTCCTCCAGAGTCATGGTAATTCACTGTATTGGACACCAAAAAGGAGTTGATGAATTATCTCAAGGTAGTCAACTGGCTGAGGAAGCAGCAAAAGAGGCTACTCAAGGGCCCTCCTTCAGGCCTGTTTGATCTGGGAAGGGCCCTTTGATCGTATTTGACCCAAATATTCTCAGTCAGAAATCGAGTGGGCTTTCTCCCATGAGTGTCAGTTCCTTCTATCAGGATGGTTACATTCAGGTGATGATAAATTGTTCCTTCCTGGTGCTAGCCAATGGAAAATTATTAAGTCTTTACATCAAACCTTTCACTTGGGGAGAGACAAGACATAACAGATGGTCTCAAGCTATTCATAGGAAAGGGACTTTCTCAGACAATGCAACAGATAGTTAAGACGTGAGCTCTGCCAAAAAACAAAACAAAACAAAACAATTCACTTAACTGGACTATAGCTCCTCCAGGTACACAGAGACATGGTAAATATCCTTGAGAGGATTGACAACTTGACTTTACTCAATTTTGTCAAAGAGTAAGGGACTTCAATACCTGTCAGTCTAGGTTGATACTTTCACAAACTGGGTTGAGGCCTTTCCTAATAGAAGAAAAAAGGCAAAGGAGATGGTAAATTTTCATCTCAGAAATCATTCCCAGATTTGGACTTCCTAAGAGTTTACAGTGATAATGGGCCTTCCTTTAAAGTGATAGTCATGCAGGGAGTGTCTCAGGAACTGGGCCTTCTTTATCACCTTCATTGTGCCACAATCATTGGGAAAGGTAAAAAAAGATGACATTTTTGTAAAATGGCTCTGAAGACCCACCTACAGTGGCCTCACTATCTTTAGCTCTTATCAAAATAAATACACCTCAACTTCTAGGCCTCAGTTCATTTGAAATGCTTTATGGATGTCACTTTTTTCACTAATGATTTTCTCTTCAATAGAAAAACGGTTGCCTTACTAAAAGATGTCACTTCACTCTCTAAATTCCAACAAACTCTTCAACACCTAACAGAAGCTCAATCTAGAGAAAGAGGAAATCCCACATTCCAACCTGGAGATTTAGTACTGGTAAAGTCTCTTGCCTCATCATCTCCTTCCCTAGGACCAACTTGGGAAGGACTATATACTGTAATTCTGTAGACTCTATCAGCTGTCAAGGTAGCAGGCCTAGACTCCTGGATATATCATACCCGACTCAAGTTCTGGGAACTAGAAACCACTGTGGAGTGTAAGCCAACACCTGAATACTCCTGCGAACCCATAGAAGGCTTAAAATTCTTGTACAAAAAGAAAACAAAGCCTCCAGATAAGTAATCTAAGATGTTACTCTTATCTCTTTTACTAATCACCTCACCACATAAATGAGGGTGCTATTCCTTTTTAAGGTGGACACAGGAATATACAGAATTGTTATGATATAGAAAGCTAAGTTAGTTAGAAATACTGTAGGAAGTCAGACAGGGCTGGAGCCTCAAAGTCAATGCAGAGGATGAGAAAACATCGAAGCTGTGACTGAAGGCACATCTGAAGAAGATCAAAGTCATAATCACCAAATTTCCATACTTCCTTATGGGATGAACAGAAGCTTGAGATTATTGGTACTACCCTTTTGGGTTTTCTGGTATAGATATATCATTATCTCATTGGGGGTGGGCCATCCTCTCCCACCCCTACAACTAAGACCACTAAGAGTGCTAAGACTAAGACTATAGATTATCAAACCAAGGTTAATGATCTCATCCATATACCCTTGTTACAATTAGATCAATGTTGCCTAAGCAGCTATACTTGTAATCTTGTTGGTTGATTATAGTTTTTGCCCATATGGTACTTACCCTTCATGACTTTGCTCTATAAAACTTCCTTTGAAAAATGGGCTTGTTGGCAACCCATTCAGGACCCCTCTTCTCTCCCAGGAGCTATTCTTATTCCCCATTCTCATTCCCTATTCCTATTCCCCAATACATTTTCCTACTGTTAACCTCCATTGTTTGTTCCTTAGAATTCATTCTTCAACTTTGGGAAACACAAACTTAGCATATCTGACATCAAGCATGTTGGGAGTTACATCTATCTCCTCTATATCAGTTATAACAAACATCCTACTGGATATGTGGCCTGCTCCCCTTGTCAAGTACATCAGGACTTCCTTGGTGGGTATCCCCACTTCAAGGAGATGACTGGAATAATCTACAAGACTACATAGATGAGACACAGAAGAGTTCCATATTCATAGTTCAGCTGTTACAAGGTAACTGAGTGGCCTATAAACTATACTCTTAATCACACGACATAATTGGATTTTTTTCTAACAATGCCACTGAAGCCTTTCTACAGGCCCTAGTTAAAACCCCTGTTTAGTAGAAGTAAGGATCCAATCATGAGGGACAACAAACATCAATATCAAGATGGCTATTTTCAGACATGGGATGATTATATATGGTTAATCCCTACTATAGGACACTGTAGAAGAAAGGCTCCCTTATGTTGGGAACAAAAAAAATCACTCCTATTCTCATTGGCCTAACTCTACTAAATACTTGGGGTGGACATCCCTTGAATAGGGTAAACACACAATAACTTTACGGGTTGAAGACTGGTTTACAACAAACCGGTTTAATCACCCTGGAATTAGATAGGAAGCCCCCAGTGGTACTCATTGGTCCTGTGGAACCAATTTGTAGCCTTGGCTATCCCCTAGATGGATAGGGAGACGCATTCTGGGATTTGTGTGGTTACAAGGCAAGAGTGTCAAAAACAGACAAACCTGCAAACTTACCTCACCTAAGACATTGATGGTCTAGAAGTATGTTTCACTGGTATGATCACTTGGCTTCCATCTTTATCTCCTCCCTAGGGTTAGAAGATGTCATGCAGCACATTGCAGCCTTAAATGATTATACTCAGTGGGCCTTAAATGACACCATGACTGGTCTCTCTCTCCTAAATGAAGAAGTAAAATTAATGAGGCAAGCCATCCTCCAAAATCGGATGGCATTAGACATTCTAACTGCAGCTCAGGAGGATACTCGTGCAATTATAAAAGCTGAGTGTTGTGTGTACATTCCTGATCCTTCTGCTAATATCTCAATAGCTGTTTAAGATATTAGATAATGGGTTAGTGCCGTGTCAGATTCTGAAATCCCCTGGACCTTGTCTTTATCTTTGTGGCAACCTATTTCTGGTTCCTCCTGGTGGAAACGCCTATTGGCTATATTCATATATATAATCTTGCTGATCTTATTATTTGGCCCATGTGTTCTTTTTTTTTTTTTTCCAGTACCAAGGATCAAACTCAGGACCTTGTGCTTGTGAGGCAGGTGCAGCACAACTGAGCTAAATCCCTGGCCTTCAGGCCCATGTATTCTTAACTGTTTCTTTGGCCTTGTCTCCTCCAGACTCAAAGCTATATGCCTACCTAAGATGAGAATGCCTGGCACCTATCAAGGACCCTTAGATAGACCCTCTGTGGAGTATCTGACTGCCGATCACAACTATGACCCTCTTCAGCCAGAAGTAGCCGGAACAGTCTTTGGCCCTTGCCCCGTCATGGCAATTAGGGATACTTCTTCAGGTGGGGGAATATTGTAGACAGCTAAGTCAGTTAGATACCTTGTAGGCAGTTAGACAGGACTGACCCTCAAGGAATTAATACAAAAGACAATCAAGACACATTCACTGAAGTTCAGCATTAGAAAAAAGAAAAAGTAGGACACTTACATACTTCCACTAGAGATAAATAGCAGTGATTACTAATATCAATATCTTTAAATGGGGTTATCAATAACCTTCTTAGACCATTTCCTTTCTAGAAATTTCTTGTTCATTCTATGTGCACTTGCTACATGACTTGTTTTCTCATTTGATCCTCATTTAATCAATATGACCTGGGTGATTGTACCTGTAATCTTATTGATTATAGTTTTGTCCCACCTTGTGCCCACCTTGTGATTTTTTTATTGGATCTTATTAATTGACTATAGTTTTGTCCCACTTTTGTACCCACCTCACCTTGTGGCTTTGAGCCATAGAAATCCCCTGGGAAATCGAAGGAAAAAACAGAAAAAAAACTTTTGTACAAAAGGGAGGGGGAGGAATGGGGACAAAAAAGAAGAAGCAAGATATATCATGTACTGGCACAAATTCCTTATGATAAATGTTATCATTATATCTATCTATCTATCTATCTAAAATGTACCAATAAATGTTTATCTAAAAAAGCCCCCTGATAAATAGGGTCCCAGGCAACCCACTTTCTCGGTGTCCCCTCCCATCCCTCTCAGGCAGGAGCTGTCTTTCCCTCAATAAATATTCCTTATTCTTATTCATTGTTCCTAGATTTCATTCTTCAATTTTAGAGAACATAAACTCACATTTTGGATATCTAGCAGGTTGGGAGTAATAATATTTACCTTGTTTGGATTATTTTGCTTATTTAGATTACTTGGTGCCCTATATTAATATGAATGAAGAAGAAAGGATGATATAAGATTTACAGAATGCATTTGACAGAGACTGCAAAAAACAGAAAAAAAGAATTTGCAGGCAGAAGACACAATAATAAGCACTAGTGGAAATACGGAGAAGTTTTCTTCAGATTGCTTCTCTTTTCTTTGTAAATTAAGAATTTTAGATCACTATCTGAGGATGGGGGTGTTTGTTACCATTTGTGAAGAGACAGGATATGAAGTCATCATTTTGGAGCATAGAAGAGAGAACTGACGGCCGGGGATTTAGCTCAGTGGTTTCGCCGCCCGCCTGCTGCACAAGTGCAAGGACCCGAGTTTGATCCCCGGTACCAAAAAAAAAAAAAAGAGAGAACTGAGAAGAGAAACTAAGTAGAATTGTTGGGCAGTGCTGAGAACCTTTCCATGATTTATCATTATAAACTCAAAGTGAGATCAGTCAGCACAGTTACTTAATGTCCAAGCATACAGTTGTTTTTTTTTTTTTTTTTTCGGTACCAGCGATCGAACTTGGATTCTTACGCTTGCGCAGCAGGCGGCGAAACCACTGAGCTAAATCCCTGGCTAAGCATATAGTTTTGAAGAGGTCTCATTAGTGGAATTTAGTTTAACCAAGTTTACAGTTTTGTAAGCAAGTACTGTAAAATGGAGGGAGAAGGACAAGGGGATTGAGTGTATGGAAAGGAATAATAATAGCCATGGGTAATGGATCTAAACTGGGTGAGGTGAGATGGGAAGACATGGAGAGGGTGGTAGACAGTGAAATTGTGGGATGATTAATAAACTAAAGAGCCTGAAGAGTTAAAGGATTGTTGGCGTGAAGATATCAGAGAAGGAACTGGAAAGATGGATAGTGGTAAAATGCTTGAAATGGGGAGATTGGAAGTGGTGCAGTTACCTATGACAGAGTCTAAGGTTTGACCCAGGGAGTGTCTGGCTGAGATGGGATGGAGGAAAAGATTGTACGAGAGTGCAGAGGACAAGGTACTAAGAAGTCAGGATGTTGGATGGATTGTCTAGGTGGATTTATGTGACTAATGGTAGAAATGTAAATCTAAGCCAAATGCTTATGTCTTTGGTGAAGTTAGTAGATTGCAATAAAGAAGGGTCATGAGCAGTATAGTCTGTTGGCATATACTTCAAGATGCTTAGGTATTGGAGAAAGGAGAAATTTTTGGAAGCAACAACAAGAAGCAGGAAAGACACCTTCTTTATCTCCAGGTGTATGGAATGTGGGAGGAAAAGAAAACAGTTACTACCTTGGAGTGTTGCAAGGAAGTAGTATCTTCAAGGGGCAGCCAAGTTTCTATGAGAGCAAGCAGGCAAAGGGAACACTGATGGAAGAGATTGATGACTTGGAGAATTTTGTAGGTAACATATCCTAAGTTCCTGAGGATCCAGTGGGAGGATTTAGAGCAGGTGAGAGGGAACAGGAGATTATGCCAAGAAGGAATGAACGGAATCATTTGAAGTAAGTCTAGGTGATGATAGATTTCCTGGCCTAGTTTAGATTTCTGACTTACCTACAATTAACAGGTATGTAAGGCAACGATGTTCCTTTTGACGAAAGTGTGACATTAGTTCCAGTTGTAGTTTCTATAACAAAACAATATATGACACGTATTGAATCCTTACCACTCATACAAGCATTTACAATGATTAATTTCCTTTGTCCTCAGTACAACTTTACGGGATAGGTACTGTTACTAAGCTCATTTTTACAGGTGAAAAGATAGCCACAGACAGGCTGGGTAACTTGCCAAGATCTTATGTTAACCAGCTTTGTACTCCTATAACAGAATACCTGAGATAACTGACTTATAAAGAGAAAAGGTTTATTTTGGCTCATGGTTTTGGAGGTTTCAGTCCAACATCAGTTGGACCCAATTGCTTTTGGGTCTGTGGCAAAGCAGCATGTTATGGTGGGATCATGTGGTAGAGCAAAACTGCTTACCTCACGGCCAGGAAGTAAAAGAGAATGAGGAGGGGGGTGGGGTCCCACAATCCCGTTGAAAAGCACACCCTCAATGACCTAAAGATCTCCCACTAGGTTCCATCTCTTAAATGTTCTACTGACCCCCAACAGTGCCACCCTGGGGATCAAGTTCTTCACATTTAGGACTCTGAGGAACATTCAAAATCCAAACTACAGAAATCATGAAACTAGCAAGTGGGGGACCCTGGATTAAAACTCAAGTATCTGAGATTTCCAGGAATATGGAGGAGTGGTGAACAACAGAGAAAGAACCTCTGCAGGACTTAGCATCCTGGCATTGGAATATAGTGGTGGGAGGAGTAGAAGAAGGAGGGAAGTGGGTCCTTGGGACACAGGAAGGATCTGAAATGATAATTGAAGTCCATAGGGAGAGACAAGAGAGAAACTTCAATGAAAAAGAGGGAGGGGGCAGGGGGCACTTTGTCTCAGAGCCCAGACTCATGGCATGGGAAAGGTGGGCTGAACCTGCAGATACCCAGTAACTACTGGTGACCCCAGAGGTCCCCACAAAGAAAGGCACCAGTAGGGGCCAGGGATTTAGCTCAGTGGTTCTGCTGCCTGCTTCACAAGCACAAGGTCTCGAGTTCGATCCCTGGTACCAAATAGAAAAAAAGGAAGAAAAAGAAAGGCACCAGTGGAATGGAGTGGTGGACACAGAGGACTGCAGTGGCTGGTGAGTTATCTGGGTTCAGACATCACCCAAGAGAGGGTGATTGATTGGTAGCCATCTTGGAGAGGGGCCAACTGAGCATGGAACCACTGAATTATACAAGAAATTTAGGGAAAAGCTAATGCCACTACTTCTCAAACTCTTTAATGAAATTGAAAGGGAAGCAATACTCGCAAATACATTCCTGGAAGCAAGAATTACCCTGATACTGGGCCGTGGATTTAGCTCAGTGGTTCTGCTGCCTGCCTTGCAAGTGCAAGGTCCTGAGTTTGACCCCTGGTTACCCCCCCACCAAAAAAAGAATTACCCTGATACCAAAAGCAGAGAAGGATCCAACCAAAAAAGAGAAGTACAGGCCAATCTCCCTAATGAATATAGACACAAAAATCCTCAATAAGATACTGGCAAACAGAATGCAGCAAGTCATCAAGAAGGTTATATGTATCATGACCAAGTAGGATTCATCCCAGGATGCAGGGATGGTTCAATATATGCAAATCAGTAAATGTAATATACCACATTAAGAGAGTCTAGGACAAAAACCATATTATCCTCTCAATAGATGTAGAAAGAGTGTTTGACAAGATCCAACATTCATTCATGATAAAAATTCTACAGAAAATTGGAATAGATTTTCCCTATCTCAATCTAATAAAAGCCATCTATGACAAACCAACAGCCAACATCATACTAAACGAAGAAGAACTGGAAGTTTTCATTCTAAAATCAATACCAAGACAAGGATGTCCACTGTCACCACTCTCAGTCAATATAGTTCTGGAAATATTAGCCAGAGCAATTAGACAAGAGAAAGAAATAAAAAGAATAAGTATAGGAAGGGAAGAAGTTAAATTATCATTATTTGCAGATGACATGATATTCTACATAGAAGACCCCAAAAGCTCCACCAAAAGACTTACAGATTTAATATCCAAATTCAGTAGCATAGCTGGATACAAAGTCAACATTCAAAAGTCAATAGCCTTCAGGCAGAGGATCTAGCTCAGTGGTGCCATTCCTGCCTCACAAGTGCAAGGTCCTGAGTTCAATCTCTGGTACTGAAAAAAAAAATCAATAGCCTTCCTGTACATGAATAAAAAACTCACTGAGAAAGAAATTAGGGAAACAACATCTTTCAGAATAGCATAAAAAAAAGAAAAAGAAATGCCCAGGAATCAATCTAACAGAGGAAGTAAAAGACCTCTACATTGAAAACTACAGAACTCTGAAAAAGGAGATCAAAGAGGATATCAGAAAATGGAAAGATATCCGTTTTTCTTGGGTAGGAAGAACTAATATAATGAAAATAGTAATACTTCCAAAATTGCTATACTGATTTAATGCAGTCTTGATTAAAATTCCAATAACAGGGCCAGGGATTTAGCTCAGTGGTTCTGCCGCTTGCCTCACAAGCACAAGGACCCGAGTTCAATCCCCGGTACCAAAAAAAGAAAAAAATTCCAATAACATAGCTCAAAGAATTAGAAAAAACAATCCTAAGGGTCAGGGATGTAGCTCAGTGGCACTGCACCTGCCTGGCAAGCACAAGGTCCTGAGTTCAATTCCCTGTACTGAAAAAATTTTTAAATAGGAAAAAAAATCCTGGAAGGAAGAAAAAGAAAAAAAGTGAAAATAGAAGGAAATAATGGAAACAAAGCTTTTGTACATAGGGAGGGGAGAGGGCATAAGGGGGGGATGGGGTAAAATAAAATTTAAATAAAATTAAAAAAAAGAAAAACCAATCTTAAAATTCATTTGGAACCACAAGAGACCTAGAATAGCAAAGGCAATTCTGGGCAACAAAGGCAAGGTACATCACATTTCCTGACTTGAAATTATAGCACAAAGCTACTGTGATAACAACAGCATGGTACTGGCAAAAAAAAAAGAGAAAAAGGTGCCCCCAAAACAGACCTCAGGATCAATAGAACAGATTGGAAGATGGAGAAACAACTCCGGACATACTCAGCCACCTTATCTTTGACAAAGAAGCCAAACACCTTCAACAGAAGAAAGATGGCCTCTTTAATAATGGTGCTGGAGTGCCAGGGATTTAGCTCAATGGTTCCGCTGCCTGCCTTGCAAGCACAAGGTCCCGAGTTTGATCCCTGGTACAAAAAAAAAAAAAAAAAAGAAGAGATGCTAATAATGATGCTGGAAAAACTGGTTTTCCACATGCTGAAGATTAAAACTAGACCCATATCTTTCACCATATACTGAACTAAAATAGAAATGGATCAAAGATCTAAATATTAAAACAGAAACACTAAATCTGGAAGATAGAATAGATAGAACTCTCAAAGACATTGGTGTAGGCAAAGACTTTATGAACAAAATCACAGTCACACAGGAACTATCACAAAGAATTAACAACTGGGATCTCATCTTATTAAAAAACCTTTGTATGGGCCATAGATTTAGCTCAGTGTTGCCGTTGCCTGCCTCGCAAGCACAAGATCCAGAGTTTGATCTCCGGTACCAAAAAACCCAAAACAAAACAAAACAAAAACCAAACAAACCTTAACAGGTTTTAAAAAGCTTTTGTACAGCAGGAGAAACTACCAGAGTGTGGGAAAACATTTTTGCTAGCTGTTCCTTAAAGAATTAATATCTAGACTATATAGAGAACTCAAAAAAAATCAGCCTCTGCCAAATTTAAAGAGCTAATCAAAAAATGGGCATCTGAAATGAATAGATACTTCTCAGATGAAGAAGTAGGGCAAATAAATATATGAAAAAATGTTCAACATCACTAGTTATTCAAGAGATGCAAGTTAAAACAACACTGAGATTCCACCTCACCCCAAAAAGAATGGCTGCTATCAAGAAATCAACAAGTAACAAATGCTGGTGGGGCTGTGGGGAAAAATGAAGCCTTCTTCACTGTCAGTGGGAGTGTACACAGTTGCAACCAATGTGGAAATCAGTGTGGAGATACCTCAAAGAAGTAAAACTGGAGATTTCATTTGACCTAGCTAGTCTCCTTCTTGGTATCTTCCTGAAAGAATTAAAAGCATCATATCACAGCAATATATGCACACCCATGTTTATAGTGGCACAGTTTATAATAGCTAAATCTTGGAAACAGCCCAAATGCCCACTAACTGACATATGGATAAAGAAGATTTTTTTTTATACAATGGAGTACTACTCTGCCACGAAGAAGGATGAGCTCGAGACATTTATAGCTAAAGGGATGCACCTTGAGACCATACTCACGTGAAATAAATTGAACACACATGTTTAAATATCACATTGTTTCTCTGGTGCGAGAAACCCGAAGTGGAAATAAGGACTAAGATGTACAATGGACACTGGGAAATGAGAAGAAAATGTTGAAATGAGAAGGGGATCAAGGGAGGGGTGAGGGGAAAAGAAAGAAGGGTCAAGGAAAAAAATTCAAAGGCAAAAATGGAAACAAAGCTTTTGTACATAAGGGGGGGTGGGAAAAAAAGGAAGCAAGATATATCATCCACTGGTACAACTCTAAGCCTGGTCTCTTTCCATATTCCATGTGCCCCTCACAGTAATGGTGCGGTAGGCATGGTTGGTGGGGTAGTGATCTTACCTGAGGCTCTTGGAGCTCTGTGGGTCTCACTTAAATCCCTACATGTATTTCAAAGAAGCATTTCTGGTTCTTTGTATGGCCCATCATCAGTGCCTGGTATGAGTGTCTGGCTTCTAGAAGAAGCACATAAGGCTCTCATCACTTCTCTTATCTGTCTGGAAAATTTCGTCATTTTCCAAGAAGCATTATGGTGAAGTCCAAGCACATGACCTAGAGCCATATTTTCTGGGTTAGTTCCCAGGCTCCCCCATTTGACTGCTACCTAGCCTTCCTGTGTCTCAGTTCCCTCATTTGTAAAATGGGGGATAATAACATCTGATTTATGTTGATTTAATCCCCACAGAAAAGCAAAGTGCTTGGCACATAGTCTGGCACAGCTTAAGCACTATATAAATATTTGCTACTTGTATTTTCCATGGTAGACCAGTAGAATTTGGATATCAGAAGAGTTTCTCTGGAGTCTAATTTTGTATCTGTTCATGATTGCCCAGCTCCAACTAGTGGAGTCCAAGTCTACATCAGGCTTGTCTAAATTCATGACCCATGGCCCGCCTGTCAGCAACTGATTGAACAAGTAGGCAAAAATCAGGTACACGATTTAACAACACCATCAATCTATCTGGGTATGGTGGTATACATCTATAATCCTAGGCATAATTCTGGGAGGCTGAGGCAGGAGGATCACACATTGGAGTCCAGCCCTGGCAATTTGGCAACACAGCAACATGCTGTCTCAAAGCCACACACCCCCCCCACACCCCCCCCCCACACCCTACAAGATGTAATCAATATTTAGAGATCACTCTATTCAACAATAGAATACACATTCTTTTCAAGTACTCATGGGATATACACCGAGAAAGACCATGTATCCTGGGCTATAAAACCAACCCTAACCAAGTTTTAAAAATTGAAGTGATACAAAGAATGTTCTCTGGCCACAAACTAGAAATTAGCAACAAAAAGATAACAGGAAAATGTCCAGACAGTTGAAAATTAAACAACCCTCCCCATCCCCAGCGTGTATATGGGTACCACTTGGGGTGGTTAATGGCGACAACCCATAGTGTGCTGGCTCTTGCCTCACCTGTGTAATGTCCCCAGCGAGAAAGCAAAATCTTCCAAACCTGCCAGTTACCTATGTGTCAGAGTCCCTCTTACATCAGTGTCCCCAAGCCACACTGGAAAGTGGGGGGACCTCCCCTCTCTGGCTTTCCAGAGGCTCTTTCCAATGGTTCCTCTGGAGTCTGCCTATGCTTTCTTTTTTGTAGGGCTCAGACCTGAGTCTATGAGGTTAGTTTTGGACGAGCACCCAACATGACCCACAATCTTGTCCTCATCTCACATTTCTGCCCAGGTACTACACACCACCTTCTTCCTCTCTTGGCCAGAAACTCCATGGGAAACATTTCAGGAAGGTCAACTTCTTACTCACCATGCAGGCCCAGACTACCTTGGGTCCCAGTGTGTTTGCAAGTGGGGCCACTTTCTACTTCCTTCTTCGCTTACAAGTGAGGAAAATTGGAACAGTTTAAAATATCCAAAGGATGACTGGTATTTTGCATTTATAAATTATAATACAGCTATCATGAAAAGAGACTGCCAAAGGAAAAAAAGAGAGAGACTGCTTAATGACATGATAACTGTTGATAACATTGTTACATTTAAAAAGCAAGGTAGTATTATGTGAGTGTAATTAAAATTTTGGATAAACTTCTATAATCTGATAAAAAGAGTCTATAAATACACCAAAATGGCAGCAGTAGTTTTCTCTGCATGTTAGGATTGAGGGTCATTAAACATTTTTTGAGACGCTGGGCATGGTGGCACACACCTGTAATCTAAGCACTCTGGGAAGATGAGGCAGGAGGATCACAAGTCCAAGTCCAGCCCAGGTAACTTAGCAACTTAGCAAGACCCCATCTCAAAAGAAAAATTACAAATGGGCTGTCAAGGGAACCAAGAGATGGAATGAGGAGAGAAGGAGGGGAGGGGAAGTGAAAAGAATTCAGATGTGTTATGTACATGTACCAACTCCCCATGATGAATATAATCGTTATGTGCTACAAACATGTACTAATAAAAATTTTAAAAATTAAAAAAAAAGTGAAAAGTAAAATGGGCTGGGGATATAGCTCAGTGCAAAGGCCCTGAAACAATTCCCAGTACTGAAAAATTTTTTTTGAAGAAAGATTAACAGGGTTACAGTTGGATAGGAAAAATAATATGTAATGTTCTACAGCATGTGAGGTAACTATGGCTGATAACAACTAATTGAGTATTCCAAAACAGGTAGAAGAGAAGATTTTGCTGCCTCGCAAGCACAAGGTGCCGAGTTCGATCCCCAGTACCAAAAAAAAAAAAAAAAAAAAGAAGAGAAGATTTTGAATGTTTCTGACATAAAGAAATGTTAAATGTTTGAGGTGATGGATATATGAGTTGCCCTGATCTAGTCATTATCATAATATCTCATAGATATGTATAACTATTTGTCAATTAAAATAGAACTGTATTTGAAATATATATATATATGTTTCACTATAAAAATGCATGTAAAGTACTAGAATAAAAGATGAAACCATTTGTAAAAAATGAATAGAAATAAATATGATATATTTTCTTTTGGTTTTTGAAATAAGAGCTTGCTATGCAGTTCAGGCTGGGCTTGAACTCACTGCATAACCCAGGCTGGCCTCAAACTCGTGGCGATCTTCCTGCCTCAGCCTCTCGAATGCTGGGAATACAGGCGTGTGCCACCACACTCAGCATGGATTCCATTTTTAAGGGCTCTGTCACTCTCTCTAAGTGAGTCATGTGAGTTCCATTTACCCATTGACTGATTACCAGAAGCTCCACCAGGGATGTCTCCCAAGTACCTCAAACTTAACATGTCCCACCCTAAATTCATTATCTTTCTCTTTGCCACTTTACCCAACTTCACTCTTCTTATGTCCCCACTGTGGGCAGATGGCACTTTCTTCTATCCAGTTGCCCTAGCAAGGAATCAAGGTGCCATCATTCATTACTTTTATCCTCTCTCTTCCCTTCCCTTCTCCCCAATATTTATCCATTGACAGTGACCCAGTGTTTCACCTCCTTAGTGGCCTGGGTTCTCTCTGCTTCTTGCCAATATGAAGGCACCATTGAATCTTGCCTGTATTATTGCCAAAGCCTCCTAACTGGTCTGTCTTCTCTAGTCTGACCCTCTTTAGTCTATTATGGTCTATTACTTCCTTGTGTAGCAGGAAATAATATCTTTCTAAATCCTTTAGTAGTGGCTATGATATCCTAGGTGCTGTGCTATAATATAATTATAAGCAAGATGAAGTCTCCCTTCTCATGCAATTACTTTTAGAAGTTTTAGTTTGTGTATGTGTAAATAAACAAATGAATGAGATAATAAAATGGACAAGTGCCTAAAGAAAATAATAGTAATGTGACGGAGTGATGAAGGTAAAAAGGTTGCATCTCATTCTAAACGCCAACCAGACTGAACTCTTTTTTTCTCTTTTTTTTTGGTACCATGGATTGAACTCTGGTCCTTGTGCTTGAGGGGCAGGTGGTAGAACCACTGAGCTAAATCCCCCGCCCCAGACCGAACTTCTTGTAATTTCTCCCAAGGAATTTGTTTACTTCTGCCCTGGTCCTCTGCACACACTCTTACTCCTTCCCCCTAGTTCTTTACTTGGCTAATTCCTACTGGTCCTTAAGTCACTGCTTAGATGGTACTTCTTCCCAAACACCTTCCCTGATCCCTTAAAGCTGTCTAAAGTGCCTTGTCCAGGGTCCTAGGAGTGAAACATTTTTGTTATTGCATCAACCACACTGTGCAGTAACTTTCTAGTTACTTGTCTGTTTTTCCAGGGTTCCCTCCAAGCCAGGGACTCTCAGAGGTTTTGATCATGATCTAGAGTGAGAAATACATTTTACAGCTGGGCTTGGGGGTATGCATCTGTAATCCCAACACTCTGAGAGGCTAAGCCAGGAGGATTGAAAATTTGAAGCCAGCCTGGGTAACCTAGTGACTTAGTGAGACCTTGTCTCAAAATAAAAAACAAAAAAGGGCTGAGGAATTAGCTTAGTTCAAAGGCCCTGGGCTCAACCCCCAGTATGAGGTGGGGGGAGAAATACATTTTACATCATGATACACACACATGCTTATATTGTATATATGTGAACCAAATATCTCACAAAATAGTATTTACCTTTACCACATATGATACACAATAATATCTCCATTCCATTCTTTTTTGTTTTTGTTTTGTTTTGTTTTTTGAGGTAGGATCTTGTTGTGTAGCCCAGAGTAGCCTCAAAATCTCGATCCTCCTACTTCAGCCTCCCAAGTGCTGGGAATATAGGTGCACACCACTATGCCTCATTCTATCCCATTCTAGTTCATTAAAAAAAAGGATAAGAATGTGGTTTGAGAACCATTAAATTGTTGTAAACCCACATTTTCAAAATCTTATCCTAGATCAGGAGTCAGCAAACTTTTTCTGTAAATGACCTATTAGCAAATATTTTAAGCTTTGCACTAGTATGCTGCAGGGGAAAACCACATGAAAGGGAGTCCAGGCCCCAGCAGAGGCCATCCCAGACCAGTCAGCCAGCTCACTGCCAAGATCTGCCTCTTCAACCCACAGCTGCCCACAGCTTTGTGTAACTAGCTGGGACCAACACTGCCTGGCAGCTCCATTGACTTGTGAATTTTCAGGCTTTGTGAATTATAGAGTTTGTGTCGCATGTACAGTATTCTAACCCTGGAATTTATATCTAGAAAGTAGTTACAGACAATGCCTAAAGAAATGGTTGTGAGATTGTGGAGTGGTGAGCAGCACAGAAAGAGCCTCTCTGAGATTTTTCTGATACTGGAATATAGCTGCGTGAGGAGGAGAAGGAAGAAAGTGGCTCTTGGAGGGAGATCCAGGAAAGATCTGAAGGGAGAAGTGCACAGGGAAATTGAATTGAAGTGCATAGAGAAAGTGGAGAGACTACAATGAAGAGGAGGGAGGTAGCAAGCAGCACTTTCTCCCAGAACCCATGTGTGGGAATGGCGGGTTGAACCTGCAGACACACAGTGACCACTGGTGACCCTAGAGGCCTCCATGGAGAAAAGCACCAGTGGAAGGGAGCAGTGGATGGAGTGGACTACAGTGGCTGGTGAGTTGTTTGAGTTCAGATATCACTCAGGAGAGGGTGATTGGCTGGTAGCCATCTTGAATAGGGGTCAGCTGAGCTTGGAACTCAGAACAGCTATGGGTTAAATCCATCTAGTGGTTCCCAATGTCTTGGTGAGGGTGGTGAGTTCAAGTCAACAGGAAGCCATGGAGTGGAGTTCAAGTCAGCAGGGAGTGGAGTTCAAACTGGCAGGAGTCACATGGACTGTTGCAGGCTCAACAAACCCAGTCCAAGCCTCATAGCCAGAAACCAGCCTGGACTTCAGCGGAACTAAAGGTGCAGGCTGGCTGGGATTATCTGCTATCCCACTATAAAGCTATGGCTGGCTTGGCTTTCTGGGATTAATCAATTTGGCTCTGTACTCTGTCTGCCCATGCTATCTACCAGTGACAGCAGAGACGCGCCTTGAATTGGACTTTTTTTTCCCTTTTTCCTTTCTTTTTTCCTCTTTTCTGGTTCTTAATCTTGTTTTGTTTTGTCTTGATTGTCTGAACATGGTTTCTAATTTTTGTTGTTGTTGTTCTGTTTTTGTTTTTATTTCTTCCTTTCTCTTTCCCTTTTGTCTTCTTCACCAGTTTCCTAAAGTTTGTATGATCTTCCTTTGTTCTCCAGCCTTGCTTATAATCTTTTCCCCTTCTTCTAATTTCTCTATTTTCCCCCAACCCCTTTTAAATTTTCTCCTCTAAGGGTTAAATTGCCATATTAAGGGATTATTTATTGCATACAATTTTCTGGTTCATGTTAGATTTTGTTATATAAACACAAATCTAGTTCAGACAGTTAAATGTGGCAAATTTGATCTCTGGTACCTAATAATAATAATAATAATAACAACCGCAGTTTGGGCCGGGGATTTAGCTCAGTGGTTTTGCCGCCTGCTTCGAAAGCGCAAGGACCCGAGTTCAATCCCTGGTACCAAAAAAAAAAAAAAAAAAAAAATAACCGCAGTTTGTTTTTTTCTAGGCTGTATTTGATGTTACTGTTATTGCTAATTGTACTGCTTTAGCCAAAGTGACATAATTGTGCTAATCAGTTGTTCTTCCTGGTATACCAAGACTGAGATTGCCTAAGGGCCTTACAAAAAAAAAAGCTCTAGGCCAGAGAACCAAAGAACCAGTGGCTGGGCCCAGTAGGCAGAAACTTCTGATCGCCAATAAATTGAAGAGGTAGGATCTTGCAACAGACTGAAAACCCAAAAGCTAGCTACACCTGGAAGATGCCTCTGAGAAGCAGTCATTTCCTAAGGGTTCTGAATACTGGCAATAAAGCTACTGACCATAAGCAATTTATAACCATCAACTCAGGAATTAAACTTAAAAAAATAATGGAAAATGAGAAGACACCTAAAGAAGATGCAACCCCCCCAGACTTCCAGCTCACCAAAGGCAAACCCAGGGGTAAATGAGGTTGAAGAATCAGAAAGCCACCCACTTGGACTCTCTGAAATGGTAACAGCAGAAGTAACAAAGTAGATTGCCAAGCCTCTAGAAAAAAATCAAAGCAGAAATAATCTTTCAGATAACTACAGAGATGTTGACCAGAACGGAAGACATGCTTAGTGACTCTAGAGCAGATACAGATGAAAAAAAAGAGGAGCTCAGGAAAGTGATGGAAACCATGAATGCCCAGAAAAGGGAAGAAATGGAATCCATGAAACAGATTCAAACAGATATCCAGGAGATTAAAAATTCCTTTGAAAGTATATGCAGCAGAATGAGGCAATGTGAGGACAGGATATCAGATATAGAAGACAGAATTGTGATTAGCAATCATGAAAAGAAAGATTTCTTTAAAATAGCAAGGGACCAAGAGATATCAATCCAACAGCTGCTAGATGAGGCAAAGAAGAATAACAAGATTGATCGGAGTCAATGAAAAAGCAAGAGATAGCACAAATGACATAAAAAAACTATTCACAGAAGTAATGACAGAAAACTTCCCAAACAGGGAAAAAAGAATTTGACATATAGATAAGTGAGGCATATAGAACTCCAACTAGCCATGATCAAAAAAAAATCTTCCCAAGGCATGTAATAGTCAAAATTCCAGAAATCCAACACAAGAATAGAATATTAAAAGCTGTTAGAGAACAGAAACAAAATCACCTATAAAGGAAAGCCCATCAGAATCATAGCAGACTTTTCAACACAAACCCTCAAGTCAAGAAGAACTTGAAGTGAAATATTTTAAATCCCAAGGGAAAACAACTTCCAACCCAGACTGATGTACCCCACAAAACTATCTTTCAAAATTGATGGAGGGCTGGGGATTTAGCTCAGTGGTCCCACTGCCTGCCTCAAAAGCTCAAGGTCCTGAGTTTGATCCCTGGTACCAAACAAACAAACAAACAAAAAAACACACAAAAAAACCCAATAGCAATCAAAATTGATGGAGAAATAAAATAGTTCCATGACAAAGAATACCTAAAGAAATTCATGACCACCAAATCAGCACTCCAAAGTGCTCTGAAGGATATTCTAGAAAGCAATAACAAGGATTGCAACTCCATGAACTCCAACAGAATGAATCTACCAGGCAAGAAATTAAACAGAGGGCCGGGGATTTAGCTCAGTGGTTCCACCACTTGTCTCGCAAGTGCAGGGACCCAAGTTCGATCCCTGGTACCAAAAAAAAAAAAAAAAATTTCAACAGAGGGGTAAAGAAGCAAGCCAACAACAGGAAAATAACATGACAGGGATAAGTCAATACATATCAGTTATAACCATCAGTGTTAGTGGTCTCAATTCACCAATCAAAAGAAACTGACTGGCAGAATGGATGAAGAAGCAAGATCCAACAATATGTTGGATATGGGAAACATATTTAATTCAAAACTAAATTCATAGACTGAAAGCCAAAAGATGGAAAACAACACTTTATATGACAGGAACCTGGAAAAAAAGCAGGGGTACCTATTCTATTTGCAGACAAAGTACATTTCAAGCCAAGACTGATTAAAAGAGACAAAGAAGGTCACTACATCATTGTAAAGGGAACAATCCAAGAGGAAGAGATAACAATCATATACATATGTATACCAAATAGCAGTGCACTCAACTATATAAAACAAATATTAACACATAAAAAATCAAATAAGCACTAATAGAACTATAAAGGTGGAAGGGCCTGGGATTTAGCTTAGTGGTTCAGCAGCCTGCCTCATAAACGCAAGGTCCCGAGGAGTTCTATTCCCGGTACGAAAAAAAACAACAACAATGAAATATTAGAGCTGAACCAAACCTTTGAACAATTGGACTTAGTAGATGTCTACAGAGTGTTTCACCCCACAACATTAGAATACACATTCTTCTCAGCTGCACATGTGACGTTCTCCAAAATAGACCACATACTAGTGCATAGAACATGCTTAAGTAAATGCAAAGGAATTGAAATTATCCCATACATATTAACAGACCATACTGCAATGAAACTGGAAATCAATGGCAAAAGAAATCACAAGAACTTCATAAATACATGGAAATTAAGCAACGCCTTCCTGAACAACCAATGGGTCAAGATGAAATTAAAGAAGAAATTAGACAGTTTCTGCAATTAAACAATAATGCCAATACAACATACTGGAACTTATGGGGCTCAATAAAAGCAGTCCTACAAGGGAAATTTATAGTGGTGAATACTCCATATCAGGCAAACAGAACAAGCTCAAATAAACAACCTAATGTTGAACCTCAAGCTTCTAGAGAAAGAAAAGCAAGTCAAGCCCAAAGCTCATATGAAGGAGGAAATTATAAAGATCAGAGCAGAAATTAATGCAATAGAGACTAAGAAAACAATCAATTAATCAAAAAATTGGTTTTTTGAAAGATTAAATAAACTTGACAAACCCTTAGCCAACCTTATCAAAAAAAAAAAAAAAAGGAAAGAAAATACTAAAATCCATGCAATTAGGAATGAAAAGGATGAAATCACAACAGATCCTGCAGAAATCCAGAAGATCATCAATACCTACTTTGAGAACCAGTTTTCTAATAAGATGGAAAACACAGAAAAAATGGACATATTCCTAGATACATATGAATATGTAACTAAAAACCTACCAACAAAGAAAAGTCCAGGCCCTGAAGGATTCAATGCTGAATTATACAAGAATTTTAGAGAAGACTGAATGCCGCTACTTCTCAAAGTCTTTAATGAAATTGATAGGGAAGTGGTACTCCCAAATTCATTCCTGGAAGTAAGCATTACCCTGACACCAAAACCAGAGAAGGATCCAACCAAAAAAGAAATGGTTGTGACTCTGTTTCAATATAAATTTACATCTTAGTGTATTAGCACACACCTGTAATCCCAGCACTTTGTGAGGCCGAGGCAGGATTGCAAGTTCCACCGCGGTGTGGGCAATTTAGTGAATTAGCGAAATGCTATTTCAAAATAAAATATAGGGCTGGAGATTTAGCTCAGTGGTTCTGGTGCTGGCCTTGCAAGAGCAAGGTCCCGAGTTCAATGCTTGGTACCAAAAAAAAAAGAAAAAAAATCTGGTAAATCAAAATAAAATATAAAAAGGCACAAAAGAAAAAAGTATAAAAAGGGCTAGGGATGTAACTGAGTGTGAAGGCTCTGAGTTCAATCCCCAGTACTGGAAAAAAAAATATATGGACACAATAACTTGAACTTCATACGATGTGCACATCGTGAAGCATTCTTCTCTTGATCTCTTACTCAGAAGCCATACACAGCTAATGGGCTGGATTTGACAAGAGGCCACAGTTACTGACTCCTGCCATGGGCTGTAACCTTTGTGGAGGCAGGAACCATTATCTGCCTCTCCCTCACTGTATCCCTAAGGGGCCAGGGAGTTAGCTCAGTGGCACTGCACCTGCCTCACAAGCACAAGGTCCCGACGATCCCAGGTAACCAAAAAAAAAAGCACTGTATTCCTATGGCCCAACACAAGACCATGTGTACACATTCAATCAATACTTTTCAAGTGAATTATAAAAGGAACAATTTGTGCAGAAAACATTTTTATTATAAAAGTATTATGTGTCTGCAGAGTAAATATGAGCAGTACAGCTACACAAAATGAGTAAATAAATCCTTTGTGATTCTGCCATTTGGAGATAGCCACGTCCTTTCACATTTTTGTGCAGTAGAGGACAAGGATTTAGTAAAAGTTTATTTTCTGGGAAAGGGAGTGGCCAAAAGTTCTGTTTCCCCTCAATCCACCAGGGAGTTAGGATTTTCCTTGCTGGTTGCAGGGCTGAAGCTTTAGGAGAAAGATAAGGAGGGAGGGTGGAAATCATGGAGGCAAAGTAATTAGTAATTAGATTAAGTAATTAGATTAAGGAGCTCCAGATAACAAATTAAGAGCACAAGCCAAGCCAGGCTAGACCCTGAGGCATAGCTGCAGCCACCATGCTTTCTGGGTCTACAATTCAAAGGATAGATGAGGAGTTATAAGTTGGAGAAAGGGGAAATACAAAGTGCTATGAGGTTTTGGAGGGGGTTGTCTAACTTCAGATGTGGGTCAGGAAATGCCTCCCTCTGGAAGGAAGTAAAGGCTGAGTTGTAATTGGTTTGAGCGAGAAAATGGGAAGTCCCACGCTGAAAAAGCTTGCATCTTCATTTAGAGGTGTCTGGTCAGAGGGTAGAGAGTGGCACGAGATCAGCCTGCAGAGGCTGGCAAGTGACCACATCAAAAGAACTTGGTTATTGAGAGCTAACTACCAGTTAATGGAAACTAAAGGGGATAAATGAACAAAATAAAACAAAAAAACAAAAAAACACCCCAAGGAAGTAATTAGCCACTTCCAGAATGAACAACATTCTGCAGGACAAATGATGTAGGTTCTCATTCAAGTAAAGACATGAAAATGAAAAAGAAATAAAAGGGAGACAGGTCTGTTATAAAGTGAAAGAGACTTGAGAAACACAACAACCAAAAGCAATGTGTGGATCTCATTTCTCTTTTTTCTATTTATTTATTTATTTACTTTTAAAAACAAAACATATATGTGGGACTGCATAACTCTGTAATCATAAAACTCCCCTAGCCCCAACTGTGATTGAATGTGAGTAAATAGATAAAGATGCTTGTTAGTTCCGGACACTAGATAAGATCTGTATCACCCATAACTATTCAACTCTTTGTTCAAAAACTGATGTTCTGGACACCGCTATCTATAGAACAATCTATAAAACATCTGCTGACCATCAGTACATGTCAGGCTAATTAACATACGAATGTAAGACCACTAAACTTTGTTCCCTCTTCTGTAAATTTCGCTTGTTAACTTCCCTGCAACCCCCTATAAAAAAAGCCTCTTGGACTCTGGGCTATGCCTCTCTAAGCTACTTTGCTTTGGGAGTGCAGTCTGGCCAGACTAAGGTCTGTTTTACTTTCCAACTTGTCCGGTGTGTTCCTTCCCGGGTGTTCTTCACTGCAGTCAGCTCCTCGGAGCGTTTGATAAGGCCCTTGGTCTTACATTCTGGAGGCACCTCTGGGATCCCTGGGTGTGCTCCACTACAGTCAGCTCCTTGGAGCCTTTGGTAAGGCCCCCGGTCTTACATATATTGGTACATTTTATTTCATTTATTTATTTATTTTTTTTGTGGTACCGGGGATCGAACTTGGGTCCTTGGGCTTGTGAGGCAGGCAGTGGAACCACTGAGCTAAATCCCCGGCCCAAAACTTTTTTTTTTTTTCAAGTACTGAGGATTGAACTTGGTACTGGCGATTGACTTTGCACTGAACTACACCCCCAGCCCTTTAAAACTTTTTTTTTTTTAATTGGTTGATTTCTTGATAGCAGCCATTCTTTCTGGAGTGAGATGGAATCTCAGTTTTGTTTTTTTGTTTTTTGTTTTGGTACCAGGGATCTGGTCCTTGTGCTTGTACAGCAGGCAGCAAACCCACTGAGCTAAATCCCTAGCCTTTAGTGTTGTTTTAATTTGCATCTCTTAAATGACCACTGATGTTGAACATTTTTTCATATATTTATTTGCTGTTTCTACTTCATCTGAGAAGTTTATTATCTCTTGATTGCAGCAAACCAACTGTGAAAAGCATCTTTGAGATAACTGAAGAAATTTTAATATGAACTGGGCATTAGAAGATATTAAGGAATTACTGCTAATCTCATTGGGTGTGGTAGTGGCATGGTGGTTACATTGTTAAAGCCCTTGTTATAGAATGCATGTAAGTGAGATGATTGAAGGCTGAGGTATACTTTAAAATGTTATGGAAAAAAGCTGGAAGTGAGAATAACAAAAGAGGCAAAATGTTGATAATAGTTGGAAGCTGAGTGATACAGAGCTGGGCATACAGAGATTCATTATGTTCAGCCTCTGGATTTTTGTGTATATTTGAAAACCTAGATAATACTTATAGTAAAAGAGAATGACAGAGAAGAGGTATTGTAAGAGACTGAACTTGATTTTTAACTTTTTATTTTGAAATAGTTTCAGACTTACAAATGAGTTGCAAAGCTAGTAGAGTGTTCTCATATACACTTCATCCCCTTCTTCTAATGTTACATCTTATACAACCTGGTGTGCTAATCAAAGCTAGGAATTGCATCATTTGCATTGATGCAATACAGTATTGCAGCCTCTAGGCTTGGTGGCACATGCCTGTGATCCCAGCACTGTGGGAGGCCAAGGCAGGAGGATCATAAATTTGAGCCCAGCCTGAGCACTTTAACAACTTAGTGAGACCCTGTCTCAAAAATAAATAGAGGGTGTTAGAGACAGCTAAATTAGGTAGAAATATTGTAGGCAGACAGACAGGGTTGGGCCCCTGAGGAAGTCAATGCAGAGGATGAGAACACATGGAAGCTGTGAAAGGATGAACAGAAGATTATTTAGGATTTCCCAATAGTTAGACTATTATCTCATTGGGAGTGGGCCATCCTCTCCCACTCACTAAGGCTAAAACTACTAAGACTAAGAACTAAAACTACAGATTATCAGCCAAGGTTAATGATATCATCCATATACCCTTGTTAGTATTGGATCAATATTACCTAAGTGACTATACTTGTAATCTTATTGGTTGATTATAGTTTTTACTGATGTTGTACCTACCCCTCTATAAAACTTCCTTTGAGAAGTGGGCTCATTGGCAATCCATTTGGGACTCCTCCTGTCACTCAGGAGCTATTCTGATTCTCCATTCCTATTTCTCAATAAATTTTCCTACTCTTAACCTTTGTTGTTCCTTAGAATTCATTCTTCAACTTTGGGGAATATGAACTAGGTGTATCTGACATCTGGCATGTTGGGAGTTACATTTATTTCCCTTATATCATTTCTATATCAAGAGGATTTGGGGGCTGGGGATTTAGCTCAGTGGTTCCACCACCTGCCTTAAAAGTGCAAGGACCCGGGTTTGATCCCTGGTACCAAAAAAAAAACCAAAGAAGATTTGGGTATGTGGCTCAGTGTGGAGGCCCTGCATTCAACTGCTAGTAATAATAATAATAATAATAATAATAATAATAATAATAATAGTGCTTCTCCAGTTTTCTCCACCAATGTCCTTTTTTTTTGGTTCCAGGATCCAATCCATGACATCACATCGCACTTAGTTACATCTCTTTAGTCTCTTCCAATTTATCACAAGCTTTTTTTTTTTTTTTTTTTTTTGAGACAGGGTCTCACTGTGTAGTTCAGACTGGCCTTGAACTCATGATGATTCTCCTGCCTTAGCCTCCCAGAGTGCGGGGATTATAGGTGTGTGCCACCAAATTCAGCTATCATGAGCTTTTGCCTTTCATGACATTGACAGTTTTGAAGAATAGTGTCAAGTATTTTGTAGATGGTTCCATAATATGGATTTGTTGGCTGTGTGTCATGATTAGCCTGAGGTTGTGGATTTGGGAGGATACCTCTGAGGTGTGTGGCCCTTCATAGCATTGCCAGCAGGTCTTGTTACTTATTAATCTTAATCATTTGGTTAAGGTGGGGTCTGCTAGGTTTCTCTACTATCTTTTCCTTTCTATACAGTACTTAGAGACTCAGAAGTCATTACCTCCAGTCCACACTCAAGGAGTTTTTAAGAAAGGGAGGTCACTGAAGGGATTTAGGCAGGGAGGTCTGGTTTCAAAACGCATTTTAGAAGGACTACTTTGGCTGCAATGTGGAGATGAGATACTGTACAGTTTGCTGTGGTACTGGACACTAACTGATGGCTCTGCATGAGTTTCAGACCAGCTCAGCAGTTGTTGATTGGAGAGCAAAATGAGAGAAAGTGGAGCTGGGTGGCTGGGCCCTTTCACTGAATCCAAAGACAAAGGGTCTGTGTGCTGCTAGGAGGTGGTCTGCTTTCCTGACCTCCTAGAGAGATACCACTTTCTGCTTATTGGTCTTTCCTTGCTTCGGTGAGGGGCACCTGCGGGTAACGGGTTGGGAAATGCTTTACTGAGCTATAAATTAACAGTTTGGGGATTACCAAGGAGGGTCAGAATCCCCATCGCTGAGTTAAAGAGCGGTTGGCAGTCGGAGGGATTGAAAGGAGCCAAGGGAAAGTCATCCCTAAATCTTCCTCTCTCTTCCCAGTATACTGTAGTGATCCTCTTAGGTGCGTGAATCAGGTCAATGACTCAGTGATTTCAAACAAGTCATTTTATTTACCATTCTGGATTCCGCCAACCACTCCTCCCCTCCAACATGGGTGTTTTCCTTTTCTCGGCAAGGGGGTGGACTGCTAGGATCTCTGCGCTCATCTCCTCCAACGCTCATCTCCTCCAACGGGCCCCTCGCCCAGCTTTCTTTTCTCCTCGGCGTCTTCGAGCAGGGGCCGGAGGAGCGGCGGGGGCTGGGGCTGGGGCTGGCGGCGAGGGGCAGAGCGCCGGGCGGGTCCCATTGCCTTGCGGAGGCTTGTAGACCAGGTGGAAGATGAACGCGTTGCAGTACCTGCAAGTGTGTGGGCGTGTTGGGGGCGGGGCCAATCGCCAAGGGGCGGGGCTTCTAGCCCCGAGTTCCAGTGGGTGGGGTTAGCTTTAGGGCTCGGCAGGCTGGAGGGCTGCAAGGCCTTTTTTAGGGGTAGGGCAAAGAACTGGTTCTAAAGAGGGGTGTGTTGGGGTTGTCGAGACCAGCCAGGAGGGTGAATAGTGGGAACAGACCAGGAAGGTTGTAGGGTCTTCCGAGAAGGGAGACCTTTTAGGATACAGGGAGTAAGAGAAGTCACAGGCCAGAAGGAAACAGGGAAGGTCGGGGGCTTACCAAGGCATGCAGTTGTCAGCAGCTCTGAGGCGAAAGGGGGAGCGGAAGGGGTTGGCCTGCGGTGGACTGGTGCCCCCTCCAGTGGCCACCGCCATGGTCTGGTCGTCCATCACACAGCCGTACTCGCTGCTCTCCGTGAAGAAGGCTGGCACTCGGAGGGACTGGGGTGGGGGCACGGTCTCAGACACTCCCCGAGCGGATCCTGCCCCCAGATAAATCCCCAGCCCCCAGGACCGCAGACAGGCTTGAAAACTGAGCCCCCAGGATGGGCTGGGATGTGGGAGAGGCACGAGGCATAAGGCAAGAAGAGGACCCGCGGGTGCTTCCCAGATCTATGAGGCAGCTGACCGGGAAGAGGAGAGTCCAGTCTTTGAGGTGAGGGAGGTAGACTAGGAAGGTGGAGAGATTTCCCACCTGTAATCGAGGCAGAGAGCTCAGCCATGTGTCCTTGAGGCCAAAGCCGGAGTTAAATCCTGTTCAGGAAGAGCAGGACGATGCTGGTTCCCAGGGTCTGCTCTCCTACCTTTCCCACACTCCTGCCCTTGAGCCCCAAACTCTTACCGATAACCAGGTCGGGCTTGGGTCCCTGGAACAAGTGGTAGGGCCTAGCTGACACCTTGATCTGCAGGTCCCTGCGGCCCCCCTTCTCCTTAACCCCAGAGCTGAGCCGTGCTGATACCCCAGAGCTAGGACGAACAGATACCTCAGGGGCATCCTGTAGGGACAGGAGGGGGGTGAGAAAGCCACCAGAAGTCAGGGTACCAGAGGATGCACCAGGCAAGACAGGAGTGGGGCCAGGAAGGGCAGGTCAGTAGAGGAATGAGGGCTGAAGAGTAGGGCCCCCTCCACTCTCACCCTCTGCAGGGTAAAATGCTGCTGGTCATTCTCAAGGGGCAGGCCATCACCCACAAACTGCAGCTCTAGGGCCATGTGGGGGAGCAGGACCAAGAATTCCTAAAGGATAGGGAGAAGAGCAGGTCTTGGGTCCCATCCTATGCTCACTCCCACCTGGTGCCGTTTCCAGGCCAGGAGAGACTTACCCAAAACACCATGACAAGGTCAAACTCCTTCCCTGCCTCCACCACATGGATCTTCAGTGACTGCTTGTTCTGGATGTTGAGCTCAGGGACTGGCAAGAAGCCAGCTCTTTAAGATTATGGTCTCCCTCACTCCCCCTCCCTGCATCCCCCATCATGCCTTGCATTTCTTACAGGACTGGGGCACCAGGTGCGTGATGACGTAGTACACAGTCAGTGGGTAGGTGAGAAGCACAGCCATGGGGGAGTCAAGACTGAGGCCTCGCCATGTATAGTAATCCAGCCATGAGCCTGGTGAGAGTGGGTTACCAGAAGACCTGACCCCAGGCCTGGACCCCATTCTATCTGGTCTAATGGCTTCCCTTTTTCTCAGCCACTGAGGCTTCTAGCCCTCCAGTTCCTGCCTCAACTCCTAGCTCCCTCAGGGTCCCTGCAGCTCACCAAAGGGGTGCCTGGGTGGATCCGAGGGCACTGGAGGCATCAGGGGAGCCCCATCCACTTGCAGAAGTTGGTATGGATCTCCTGAGGGATTGAAAGAGAGAAGAGGGGCTTGGGGTTAGAAAACCCTCACTCAACCCACCTCTCTCTTCCTCCTAGAGGAGCTGTGTTTCCTGAGGGCTTAGGAATAGGAGGTGGCGTGGAGGCTTGTTTGCAGCCAGGACTGTTGGATGGGAAGGTAGAAGTGACTCCTTTGAGGGCTGAGGAAAGGCTTGAAGTGGCCTTGAGGTGTTGGTAGGGATTTGGTTTGTATATGGAGGGGTTATCTGGGACATAGACAGCTTTTTTCCCCCTAATTCTTCCCTCCAGGCCAAGGGAGCTATGCCTAAAATGAGGTTTACATACCACTGACAAGGCTGAGGGATGGCAGGCTGCCCTGGGGGATCCTGCGGGTGCCAGGCCCTGGGATTAGCATGCTGAGCTGGGTCCAGTAGCCACGAGTGAGGCCTCGAGAAGCCAGGAAGGCTTCCTTGTTAAAGGTTTCACTTGTCACCTCTGGAGAAGGAGGGTGGGAAGGGTTGAGGGCCGGATGGCTGGGCCCCAAGATTTACTTCCTCCCCCATGGCCCTGTGACTCAGTCTGGGTCTTATCAGAGGGAACCATTTTTGAGTGTCTACAGGCACGAAGCCCGCATGACCTTTGTAAAAATGTTACATTTGTTAGTGCCACCCCCCAAAATAGTTGAGGATCCAAGCAGTAAAATGATTGATGTGTTTAAGACACACAGCCAGGTGGTTGTAGAGTCAGGAAGCAAGCATCTGAATCCCTAGCTCAAATACCCTAATGCTCTTAGAAACCCAGGCACCCAGTCTTCTACTTCAGAGACCCCATCTCCAGCCTGAGAGGCTTAGCCCCCAGTTCCAAACACCCAGGACCAAACACTAATTCTGGGCATCTAGACTCCAACCAAGGACTCTTAGCCTTCAGTCCCAGGACCTTGTTCCCAGGGAACCCAGCCCTCTGTTTTTAAGACCTGATCCCAGTGTCCCCCTACTCCGACCTACATCCTTATGGTACCTGCAGTATAGGTAAAAGGCAGAGTTGCCAGTTCCCCTGCCCGCTTCATGAAAGCTGCAAGCTTTGGGCACCAAAATCGGTGGCTCACATCATCTGGGCATCGCCGCCAGTCAGTCTGGAGACAAGCCTCTCCACAGTACAGGACAGCACCGCACTGGGGGCTAGGGGACAGACAGTGTTAATCTCTGTAGGGCCTGTTGGCTGTCCATCTGCCACACAGCTGCCATTTGTCACTTGGCCTGTTTGTCTTACACCCCGTAATTGCCTGTAGTAGCTTATATGTTGTTTCTTGCATCTCCATCTTATCTCCCTTGCCCTCCGTCTGTCTGTCTGCAGGGTCTCCCACTGGCCTGCTTGCTTTTGTTGTTTGCCTGTTGGGCTCTTCCTTTGATTTCATCTTTGTGGACTGCTTACCAGGGTGTCAGCTTCACTTCAAAGCTGTGCCTGTGACACACATGGCAGGTTCGAGCTCGAAGAGAGGCAAAGGTGAAGTCTGGCCGCGGTCCCCATGTGCGCATTGGGGTCTTTGTTAACTTCACTCCCAGTCTTGAAACCAGGCTCTCCAGCTCTCTGAATGGGGGTGGAGATGGCATCAGTGTGGAGGTGCTTGGGAGTCTGGGCCCCAGGCATCCCCACCCTCTGATACCAGGGTTTCTGTACCGATGCAGTCGGGCGTCTCCCACAGTAAGTCGTCGGGGCTTTCGGGGGTCCCCGGGGCCCATGGGGCAGGCCATGCTGTGGCAGAGGAGAGTATAGGCCCGAGGAGCCAGGTTCTTGGTTCCTGAGTCCTGGTCTGTGATTCCCTGGGCTCTATCCATTAGCAGATCAATGCCCAAGATGGTACCATACTCATCTGTCACCAGTAAAAGGCAGGAGAGGTGCAAGGGGCCAGCCTCTGGTTTGGAGGAGAGAGCAGGGGATAAAGATGGTTGGAGGCACCGAACTCAAATGCCCACAGGGGATAGGCAAGAAACCTCAGCCAGTAAAGGGACTAGGTAGAGGGAGCATCCCTGGTGTTGGCGGTGCTGCCACCCAGTACCAGAATTTGTGGCATGCAGAAATGCAGATGAGATTTCAGAACTTTAGATTTTCTTGAGAAGCTGTAAAAACCCAGACTTCTGGATTTTCCTTCTTTCCCCAACCAACCTTCCTTCCTTCCTTTCTTCTGCGGTACTAAACATCGAACCCAGGGCTGTCACACTGAGCTACATTCCCAGCCTTTATTTATGTATTTATTCATTTATTGAGACAGAGTCTTAGTAAGTTAATAGGTTGCACAGGCTGGGCTCAGATATGTAATTCTCTTGCCTTAGATTCCAAGAGTGCCAGTATTACAGGCATGTGCCACCATGCTTAGCTTTCTTTCAATATTAAAACATTGGGCCAGAGATTTAGCTCAGGGGTACCTCGCCTGTCTGGAAAGCGCAAGGTCCTGAGTTTGATCTCCAGTACTGCCAAAAAAAAAAAAAAAAAGTATGCTCTACCATACAATGTTAAAACATTGACTCAATTAAACAAACAAACAAATATTGAGCCAGACATGGTGGTGCAAATCTGTAATCCCAGCACTCTGGAGGCTGAGACAGGAGGATCACCTTGAATTAGAGGCCAGCCTGGGCTACATATCAAGACCCTGTCTCAACAAACAAACAAACAAACAAACAAACAAACAAACCCAAAATACCCTCTCAACTCAAAGTAGTCAATAAAAATGCCTTTTGGGGCCAGGTTGGGCTGAAAGCTACCAGTCTGTGATTCCTAGCTGGGTTCTGAGTAGCAGGGGAGGGATTTGGGACAATGGCTGGGCAGGGGGTAGGGCCTGCCCTGGATTCTTACCACTCCTCTGTCCCTTCCTCTTCTCCCGTGCCATTTTGTCCTCCCCTCTGTCCTCTGGGCAGCCATCCTCACCACCTGCTTCCTGCTCAGCCTCCCCTGGCTCCGGTGGAGGCTTTGCTTCCTGGGGGGATTCCCTGCTGGTAGAAGCTGGCTCCCTGACCTCTTGCAGTTCAACCTTCTCTGTGCTTTTTGTCTTCTCTCCATTCTCTTCATCTTCCTCCTCCTGGTCCCCTTCTTCCCCGTCCTCTAGGCTGACAAAGCTGACATAGGGGCTCAGGTCTTGAAGGTGGAGCAGAGGCTCATCTCCCAGAAGCCTGGCAACCCCCAGGCCGCATCCAGGCCCTAGCTCTGCCCCTTGCCTCAGGATGATGCCCACATTATGGTTGGGCAGGACATGAAGCACCCAAAGGGCAGGGTCCTGGGGCAGCCTTTTGATCTGAGCTTCCAGTGGTCGCCAATGGCCCTCAAGGCTGGCCCCCACTGGACCCCGCTCTGCCACAAACTTGTGGAACCAGCCAAGGAGGAGAGCAGCAAAATCAAGGAACTCATCCTGGTATCCAGACACAAACTCCATGTCTTCAGGGGCACAAGGTCTTGGCCCAGACTGAGAAGAGGAAGGGATATATGGTGAGGGACAGGGTAGTGGTGAGAAAGTTTGGGGCTGGGTCACTAAATGGGGCAGGATGTGGGTCGAGGGTCACTTAGAGTGAGATATGGAAGGAAGAGTATTGGGAGCTGAGAAGAGGGTTTCTGGATGAAGATGGAAGTTTGGGGGTAAGACTGGAGGGCTGGGTTGGAAAGTGAGAGATTAGGGTTGAAGATGAGTATTCAGGGATGAAATGATATATTTGGGCTCAAAACTTGAGGACCCAAATCCCTTAAACGTAGGGTTTAAGGGGGCCTGGGATTTAGCTCAGTGGTTCCACCACCTGCCTCACAAGCTCAAGGACCCGAATTCGATCTCCGGTACAAAAACAAAACAAAACAAAACAAACCCCCAAAGAGTAGGGTTTAAGGGTATTGATGAGGTAGGGTTAATCCCCTGGAGAAAGGGCTGGTGAGGAGGGAAGAGTTTTGGACCCTAGGTCTATGGGGTGTGGGAAGAGGGAATAGGAGCTTGGGTCCGTTTGGGGCGAACCGCAGGAGACCTAACTCCTCCCGTGCCGCACTTCTCCGGTACCTGCAGCGACCATCACTTTCGAAGGTAAACACCTCGGGGCTGCCGTGACGTTAAGGCCCCGAGCCCCGTGGCTCCTGGCGGCCACGCCCCGCGGCTGGGCGCGCGCTGGGTCCAGGTGGCACCGGCTTGGGCGTGGGACGCTGGGCACCCACGCCTGGCCGCCCCACCTTGGCCATGTGACTAGGCCCCGCCGCCTCGGAGCCGCTCCGGGAAGCGAAAGCTTCTTGAAGCAGGAAGGGGCGTCCAGCGGGTCCCCCATTTCACAGGTCCGCGGGCGGCCGCGGCCGGGGGCTGGGGGGGCTGGCACTACCGAGCCCGGCCCCGTCCTCCCGCCGGCCGGTGCCCGCTCGCCCCGACTCGTCTCCCCCGCAGCCAGTTTTATTTCAGTTTCGCGGGACATTCTTGGCCGCACCCTCGACCCACTCGGGCCCTGGCGCGGGGCGAAGGAGCTCCGCCCGCGGGGCTTCCCCTGCCGCCTCGGCGGGCGGCGCGGGCTCCGGCGGTTCGGTTCGGGACGGCGCGAGCGTGGGGCTGGAGGAGGCCGCCTCCGCGCGCCCCGGCCCAGCCGAGTCCCCTCCTGAACCTCGGGGAACGGCAACGGAAGAAGCGGGAGCCTTTGCGAAATCAGCGGCGCCTCACACTCTCGAGCGGGCTCGGGAGTCAGGGCGAGGCAGACTCGAACCTCGGACTCCGCGGTGCCCGGAGATGAGGCCGGATTGGGGACCTCGGCCCCGCGCGCTGCTCCTTCTGGTAACTCTGGTGGTCCGGCCAGGTAGGACTGAGCGGGCCGAGGGCCGGGGTCCGCGACTCGCGGGGGGGGGGGGGTGTCGGGTCGAGCTCTCCCCTGCCGCTGCGCAGCCTGGAAGGGGAGAGCTCGCTGCCTGGGTTGGAGACAGAGACTGAGACACCTGGGTCCAGGTGGGGTTATGGACTTCCGGGGGTGTGATGTGCGGGTTGAGCCTGGGTGCCAGACCTCGGGGTCTAGGAAAGAGACTGCACCCTGATAGCGCCTTGGAGGCTAAGTGGGATAAATAACAGGAGGGGAAGATCCTCGGCCTGAAAGCGTGTGCTGACCACCTCTACCCTGCTCAGGCGATGGCAACAGGAGCAGCGCCACTGGAGGCTGCCACTGTAGTAGAAGGATCTCTTCTAGCTCCCGTCCCCAGAAGGAGTTCATGGAACCTCTCCGAAGACACACGAAAGCCTACAATCACTGTGGAGTGTACGTCAGGTAATCTTCTCCATCCCAGGAGTGCTAGCTCCTCCAGCGCCTTGCACTCTCTCCGGGTGGACCTGGCCGGCTCTCCCCGTTCTCTGGGTCCTCACAGTCTGTTTTCTGTTTCACTTACCTGGGAATTTCCCAGTTCGAGCACAAATGACTTGCTTGGAGTGACTTCACCCCTTCAGAGTGAGAAAAGCTGGGGAAGGGAAGCTGGAGGTGTAGCTGAGACCCGGTTTCCCCCTTACAGGTTCCAGCTTCATTCTCGGAGTGTGTGCGGGGACAGAGGAGACCAGTGGGTTCTTGAGTTGATGAGCTGCTTTGATCGCAGAGGTGAGAGCTTTTCCTCTCCTCAGGCCTGACCCCCGGACTACAGCAGCTTCCATTTTGCAATCTCCTTTGCCTCGACACCCCGTATTCCTAGAACCTTCTGATGTCAGCCAAAGTACTTTTACTTAAGTCTCTGTCTACCAAACATCATTTACCATTTACTTTCATGATTTGTGTCAGTTTATTCTGACATGTGACATATTGTATATACATATACATGCTAGCCTCCCAGAGTGCTGGGATTACAGGCATGTACCATCATGTCTTTATTAAGATACATATTTTATATAGAATATAATCTTTAGTTTTTTTTTTGAGACAGGGTCCTGCTATGTAGCTCAGGCTGGCCTTGAACTCACTGTGTGGCCCAGGCTGGCCTCAAACTCTCAGCAATCCTCCTGCCTCAGCCTCCCGAGTGCTGGGATTGCAGGCATGTGGCACCACACCTGGCTCTATTAAGTTTTTCTTGAAATCACCTGAAGGCACCATTTTTACTTTCCAATATTTATGAAAATTAGACATTAGAAGAAAATTGTACAATGAACAATCATATTTTACCACCAATTACCAATCTGTAATTGATTACACATCTATAGCCTTCATCAGTGCACCATTATTTTGATATGTTTCAATATAAGTTGCAGAGATTCTTATATTTCATCCCAGAACATTTCACCATGGATGTTAAATAGAATTCAATATTTTATTTTTTTCTTTTGAAGCAAAATCTACATACAATGAAATGAGCAAATCTTAAGTGTACACAAGCCAATTTTGCAAAATTATTTACAACTTGTCTTAATATCTGTGAAGTCAAATTTGTGACTTGAGCAAGTTGTATTTTCTCTTGAAATAAATACACAGCCATTAAAATAGAAAGTGTTCTTCAACATCCTACCTAACGTTGTCTTGTGTAAGTCAGTGGTGCCCATACTGCCTTTCGTGTTACATTGATCTGTTATTTCCTTTAATCCTCCCAGCTACAGTACCTTGGTGCTTAGTACTATGATTATCATCACTGGACAGCTGGAAGAAATAAGACCCATAGAGGTCAGACATGAGGGCCAAGGTCTCACAGTTATTTTGTAGCACAGCTAAGGGTCCAACCCAAGCCTCCTGACTCTCCCTCCACTCATTCAGAACACCCTTTCATTCGGCACACTGGCTGCATCCTGTGCCTGCTCAATTCCATACCGGGTTCTACTGCTGTCCATTTTTCATCAATTCTAAGCACAAAAACAGTTTTCCCTGGATCTTCTTTCTGAAGGTTCCCATGTCCTGTGAAATTTTGATCAAATACATTTGTTATGCTTTTTTCTTAACTTTTTTGTTATATGGGTGTCAGCCATGAACTTGTGATAGATGAGGAAAACATCTAAAGGATTAAAGCAAAACATTTATTGGTACATTTTAGATATACACAATAACATTCATCTTAGGGAATTTGTATCAGTACATGATATATTTTGCTTTCTTTTTTTCCCCCTCCCCCCTCCCTTATGTACAAAAGCTTTGTTTCCATTTTTTTTCGTCTCCTTTCCTTTCCCCCTCCTCCCTCCCATGTTTCCCTTCTCATTGGAACATTTTCTTCCCATTTCACTTTTCCTCACTTAGATCTCTGTCTGCTTCTTTACCTGTTCCCTAATAACCCTGGTTCTTCATTTCTTTCTTCTCCAGAGTGTGGACGTGCTTATTGGGAGAATCTGGTCCACCAGAAGCATTTGTCTTCCCCTGGCACCCTGATTTCTAGGGCCACAGAAGCGGCACCTCCAGACAGAACTCATGCCCAGAAGTACCCATCATCCTCCTTGTCATTTACTGAGAAGCCTACCCTTCTGCTGGGAACACTGTCCTTAGAGAAAGAGCCCATCAGCCTCAAGGAAACCACCACTTCCCTTTCGGGCTACAGTCTGGGAGTTGAACATGAGGCTAAAGAGAACCAGAAACAGTTGGAAGAAAAAGCAGGTGCTACTAGTGGAACATCAGCTGTGGTGCCAGTACTGTCCCTCCTGTTCATTGTTTTCTTCCTCACTGGAGTCATCCTCTACATGTGGTGCAAGAGGAAGCAGCCAGTGCAGTACTCTCCAGGTGTTACGGCTTGTGTCTAGATGTCCCCCCAAAACCTCATGCAGTCATAGGTGGGGCTTTCTGGAGGTGGCTGGATCTGGGGTGTGTGACACTGAGATCAAGGGTGTAATGTTGGGCTCGATTTGTGGTGTGATACTTGGATTATGGGTACTCCAACTGGCTGTGAGAGCTTCCTGCCCTGGATAGGATATAAGAAACAGAAGGAGGGTTGATATGTGAAGAAGTTCAGGTCTGGTTGGGTCAAGTATGCCGCACTCCGCTCTTGAGCATGCTCAGAGACAAAAAACAGAGTTGAGCAAGCTCACTCCACTGTGTAGAAACTAGATCAAGTCGAGCATACCTCCTCACTCTTTGGGTCATGACTCCTTCCCCTCGCCCAGACAATCACCCCATACAGTTTAAAATAAATTTAACTAATAAGAGGATGTCATATGTTCTCCATTGTGTATAATTATATCCCTTTCCATCCAATCAAATTATGCCAAGGCTAAAGCTGTTATAACCCCACGTATGTAATCGCCCTTTTATTTCGCTATATAAGCTTGTGTAGTTCCTCAATAAAGCAGAAGCGTTCCTGAAATCTCCCCAGAGTCGGCTGGTGACTCTGCGCCTTACCCTGCCGGTCCGGGCTCCCAAACCTAGGTCTGGGAGCAGACTTGCAGAAGACAACAGATATGGTTGCTGCTTTTTGCTTGCTGCTTGCTACTTCACTGCTGGCTGCCTTCTGGCTCTTTGCCATGGACTGTTTTATCTTCTGTGATGATGAAATAAATCTTTCTTGTTCTTTTTGGTACTGGGGATTGAACTCGAACTTGCGCTTGCGCAGCGGGCGCTGGAACCACTGAGCTAAATCCTGGCCCTAAATAAATCTTTCTTGGAGTGTTGAGTATTTTGTCTCAGCAGTGAGAAAAGTAACTATGATGCCAGGTAACCTTTTGCCCAGGGATCCAGAGCTTTCCTTGAAGGGATACTGCTCCCTGTAGTTCTCAGATAGCTAGAAACCTGACCCATCACACAAAATTTAAAGCTTTTGTACTGTGGGCTATAAGCTGCCTATAAGAGTCAGCCAGAGATGAGTGAGTGGAGAGGGAGGAAAGGTACTATGAGTCCAGGTCCAGTGCTTGGACTTTAAAGCCTGGTAGTGTTTGGAGCAAGGTGAAGCTAGACCAGGCTAGCAGGAGATAAAGCTGTGGAGAAAGGAAAGGACCATTCATTCAACTCAAAAACATTTACTGTGTACAAAGTCCTAGGGTTAATATCTGGAAGTCTGATTTCCCACTTAAGCTACCACTCCTCCCCAAACTCCACTTGATCTCAGAACTCATCTCTCAATTTCTTTATCCTTTTCAGATCTACAGCTTTATCAACACACACCTTCAACACCAGATTCCAAATCCTGAGGCAAGAATGGGAGCTTGGGAGCATGGACTGCTTTATAAGTACTTCACATAATTAATATAATTTCTGATATTTTAGGCAATTGACAAATTTAATATATTACTAACTGCTCTCTTAGCCTCCTGTTTTAAAAATATGCAATACTATAAAATCTGGGGCCTGGGGTTGTAGCTTAGTGATACAGTACTTGCCTAGCATGAATGAGTTCAATCCCTAGCCCTGGAAAAAATAAATACATGAAAAACAAAATATGACTTTTATACTGCATCATAATGGGTTGGACATTCTGTGGTTTTTAAAAAAACTATTAAATGTTACTTGTAGAATTACTGACTTTTCTTTCTACAGACATTGGCTCCAGGCCCTTGCTGCCTCATGATGACTCCTGACTTCAGCTTCTCTGCTGAAGGATTTCAGACTGATGGCTCTCTTTGCTCACAAGTCATCCTTCACACTGCACCAGCTGTTCTTTCCAGTCCCACACTCAAGACCTGGGCTTTCCCATCCTCCCTTCTGAGTGGCTGTTATGTTGATATACAGGCTGGGCTTCTTTTCTTAATCTCTTGCATCACTCACATATACTCCAGAGTCTGAGTTTTAAAAATTGTTATTGCTTTTTTTAATTAAGAATCTTAGTTTATGTTTTGGCTGTTTCAATAAGGAAGAATGTACCTTCAATGGGCCAAGTTTCTGGGAAGCCCAAGACAGGGCAGGGTATGTGTTGGGGCTGATGATGGTCATAAAGAAGTGGGCTGGGTGGCTGAATCTCCAGCTCCTGAGTTTGTGAGGTGCATAGCAGTTTGTGAAGTGTATAGCAGGAGCACCGTGGAGGAGCCAGGGCACAGCTGTGGGCAGGCTTTGATTTTAGTTTCTCCATTTCCACCTTCTGCCTCTTTGTTCAAGTTGACCCTGATGTATGTGTCAGTCCAGGTACCCTACCCGACAGGCCTCTGGTTTCTGTCCCAGCGTACAGGTCAGGGTCTCCCACCACACTCTGGATCCACTTCCTTGGCTTAGCTCTCCAGCATCTGCTCACAGGTTCGGGCCACATCACTTAGCTTCAGGCGGGCATAGTCCACTCGCTTCAGAGCCATTTGACAGTCCTTCCTTGAAGAGTAGCTGGAGCCCTCATGGGGCTGCCCTGTGGCCACCTACGGGACAGATAGACTGATCAGTGGAGCACTGTCTCCCTTACCCATGCCCAACCAGCATCAGGTCTCTTGTGTTATTTCTTCCCTCAGTTTGATCTATTAAGCTGCCTGGTTGTTAACCTCATTGGTGAAACGGGGATGACAATAACTATTTCCTAGAGTTGTAGGATTAGATACGATAATACAGAGTGCTCAGCACACAGTAAACTTTGGTAAATAGTGGTAGCTGTCATAAGTAAGGACTTTGGAGCCTTCTTTTTTAGTATATGTGCTGCCAAAGCAAGCACATTCTTTTTTTTTTTTTTTTTTTGGTACCGGGGATCGAACTCGGGTCCTTGCACTTGCAGAGCAGGCAGCGAAACCACTGAGCTAAATCCCTGGCTTCACTTTTTTTTTTCTGGTACCGGGGATCGAACTTGGGACCTTGTGCTTGTGAGGCAGGCGCCAGAACCACCGAGCTAAATCCCCGGCTGTAGCCGCCTTGATTCTGTCTCCTTTTTCCAGATGTAAGCATCTGAGGCCTCATGCCTGGAGGTCAGCCCAAGTTTGTGGCTTCAATATTGCTTACATGCCACCTCTCAGGCACTCCCCCATCCAGTGCCTCAGGTGATAATACCAAGGTAGGTAGGGCCACATTTATTCTATTTTTATTTTATTAAATTTTATTTTATCCCATTCCTCTTCCTAAGTCTTCTCCCCTCCCGGTAGGGCCACATTTAATTTTTTTCCTTTTAGCAGAAGAAACCAGCCCTGGAAGGAAAGAGTCCATGCATGAGGTCGAGATGGTGCCAAGTTGGAAGGCTTGATCTGATCTTGTCAGTTAATACTCCGCAGGGGGTCGGAAGTTACCCCGTATGGCTAAGATGAAGAACTAGGGTGGGCCTGCAGCGTCTCCCAGATACACTTACCTGAGTGAGGTAACGGATCTGAGCCGAGAGCTCCGCCTCCACATGCTGCACTGAAGCGGTGAAGGCCGCCGCCTGCCGGTCTAGGAGCCGCTCATTGGTTTTTTCCTTGGATAGTTCTAGGATCACAGTCCCTGCCCGGGAGGAGAGAGGGCGGGGTTACCTAAAGACTGGCAGTAAGCCTCGCCCAAAGGCCAACCGCTCCCAGCCCATCTTTTGGAGCGCTTGCACTTAAGGCCCCGCCCAACCCCTCCAGGCGTCTCGGGTAAGCGCAGATGCGCACCGCTCGGGCTCGGTTTTTGCTTCCAATAGTTAGCTCGTCGCATCCCGAACCTGCATTCTGGAGGATGGCGCCGATTTCCCTTTCAATGTCTTCCAGGGCGCGTAATCGCTCATTCGCCAGGCTGTAGGTAGCCATTGTCCCTCTGGGAAACTCCAAAAGATTTTCTCCTGAAGAATGAGAGGCGGAGCCCGGAAGTGGCTGTCAGTTTGCGGCTGCGTGAAGGGTACTTTCTAGTGTACACTACAACTCCCAGGATGCCCAGCGCAACCTCGCCCTTCTTGGGTCCTTTCTCGCCCTTCTTGGGTCCTTCCCCCCCCCCCCGCCCCCCACGGAGAACTACAACTTCCAAGAAGTCGTGCGTTGGCCTCTGCGCCGCCACCAAGCGACCATCTTGGGTAAGAGGCGATATTGCTCCTGTCCTGAGGCCTTTCAGACCTGTTCACCTTCAAGGCACTGTCTTGTGAACTGTATTTAATTTATTCAATTTTTTTTTTTGGTACCGGGGATCGAACTTGGGTCTTTGCGCGGCAGGCGCCAGAACCACTGAGCTAAATCCCCAGTCCAAGAATTAAATAGTAAGTGTCAGCTGGGTGCTAGGTGGTGATGGTGGGAGTCCTAGGGTAGTCTTCCAGACTGAATAGCCATGGGCCCTTTATCTGCCAACCTTGCCCGAGGAAAGCTTGGCTTGGTGAGTGTTAACATTATTCTCCCTAGGGTTCTCCAAGACTTTGAGCCTAACTGGAACACAGACTATCGATATGTTCGTGGTTGCTGGTTCCTTCAAACCTTCCCCCCCTTTCCTTTTCTTTTCTTTCTTTTTTCTTTTCTTTCTTCTTTTTTGGTACCGGGGATCAAACTCGGGTCCTTGTGAGGCAGGCGGCACAACCACTGAGCTGAATCCCCAGCCCGCCCCTTTCCTTTTCTGCTTACCTATTATGTGCAGAGTCTGGGGAATATAAAGATGAATGAGATGGAGATTCATGTGACAGTGGAATAGATGTTTTGGTAGAGACCTGGCCAGGGTGTATGGACCACTGAGAAAAGATTCTCGGAGGAAGTTCTTCTTGAACAGACTCCTAAATGGCTAACTAGATGGATGAGAGGTTGGGGTAGAAGGAAACAGCATAGACAAGAACAAGGTGCTATGAGGGGGACTGGCACATTTGGAGTCCTGCAGGGGTTCAGTTCAAGTGGAGTGAATGGAGTGTGGTGCTTGTTAGATGTAACAGTGGTGAAGTTGAGGGGGGAGCTGGATCAGGAAAAGGCTAAGTACTTTGGACTTTATACTGAAGACCTCTTGGGGCCTTTGAAGCATTTTCAGCAAGTGTGTTACAACCAGATTTACTTTTTTTTGGAAAGATCACTTCCCTCCCCCATACTTGGAATTGAACCTAGGACCTTTGCACTGAACTACATCCCCAGGCCCTTTAATTTTTTGAGAGCTGAGCTCTCTCCTGTAACCCCAGCACTTAGGAAGCTGAGGCAGGAGGATCACCATGAATTCTAGGCCAGCCTGGACTAATAACGAGTTCAAGTCTAGCCTGAACTACATAGCAAGACCCTGTTAGTAAACAAAATGAAACAAAACAAGAACATTTATTTTGAGACAGGATCTCACTAAGTTGATAAATTGCCCAGGATGTGCTCAAACTTAGGATCCTCCTGCCTCAGTTTCCCAAAGTGCTAAAATTACAGGTGTGTGCCACCATTCGTAGCTGGAAAGATCTCCCTTGACAGTCTATAAACCAGGGCCCAAGGCTGTAATCCCAGGTACTTGGGAGGCTGAGGCAGGAGGATCACAATTTAGAGGTTACTGTGGACAAAATAAAAACTAAAAAACATGGGATATAGCTTAGTGATAAGAATGCTTGGCTAGCATGGGTGAGGCCCTAGGTTCAATTCCTAGTACTGAAAGAACAACAAAAAAAAGAAAAATACTTAAAAGAGTGAGGAGTTAATAGGAAGACTTTAGGTAGAAGCTTGAGACAAGAGGCTAAATAGTAATTTAAGAAAGCTTAGAAAGCAAACTGATTTACCCTTAAGTTAATGGTATCACATACAACTTGGGCAAAGGGGTACTAAAATTATGAGGGTTATTTGAAGAAGACTGCCAGATCTCCTCCTTGACTTCATATATCTGGGGAATTATTCTTCCCCCCCAATTTATTAGAATGCTGGGAATTTCTTTGTTGGAGAAGGAAAAGGTTTTTAGCTTGGAGGACACCTGTGCACAGTTGAATGAAAGACTATTGAGCCAGGCATGGTAGTATACGCTTGTAATTCTAGCACTCAGGAAGCTGAGGCAGGAGGACCACTGCGAGTTTGAGGCCAGCCTGGGCTACATAGTGAGGTCAAAGCCAGCCTGGACTATATAGTGAGACCCTGTCTCAAAAAAAAAAAGAAAAACAAAGTACTGCATTGAAAACAGATTAAATGAAAGTTTATAAACTAATACTAGTTTCCACAACCCTGACAAGCAGGCTTATGCTTTCCAGGTTGGAGCCTACAAGACACTCTGCAAAGTTTGCTTAGAGAAAAGACCTAATTAACATCAGGGCTCTTCACTGCAGCATATGGCCAGATCACACCATAGTGAAACTCATAGTGGGTAAATCTGATCTGTGTGCGTGGAACTGCTAGTCAACTTCTTAGCACCTCTTTTTTTGGGTGGTAGTGCTGGGGATGGAACCCAGTGGTGTACCACTGAACTACCTCACTCTTAAGTATAAACAGACAACAAAGGATTTCTAAATCTTTGAAGAAATTTTCTAACATGAAAGAGACTAAATACATGAGGGGTGGGGAGAACAACTTTTGGAATGCCTAGATAAAAGATACTATTAAAAAAACCCCTATAGTTCCTGCTACTCAGGAGGCTGAGGCAGGAGGATTGCTTGAGTTCAGGAGTTTGGGGCTAGCCTGGGCAACATAGCAAGACCCTGCCTTTTATTTAAAAAAAAAAAAAAGAAAAGTCTTCTTGGAGTGTCAGCTAAGATCACGTGCAGTATCTGTTCTTATCAGTTAATATCTGATACATTCTCCATTCAAGAACAATATATTAAATGGAGTTTTGGAAATAGGAGATGGAATAGGAGCTTGTCACGTCCACACATTGACCTGGTATGGTAGTAACTTCAGGAATGGTGTATCCCCTTGGGGGGAAAAAGCCAAGAAAACGTACTTGTACAGTCAAACCATGGGAGAAGGAATGGAAAAATCTATCATGTATTGAAAGAGACATTGAGAGACTTCCCTAGCAAACGAAGAGACATATAGAAAAGAAAATCAATCTGGGGGCTTATGTTCTAGGAGAGATCACGGAGAATATGAAGGGGGAAAAGGACACTTGTGCTTCCAGATTAAAAGGGCCTATTAAATGCCCAGCATAATAGAGAAAAATGGACCCTACATTAGAACACTAGGCTTAGAGAAAAATGTCTTACAATCTTCCAGAGAAAAAACAGATATCATATAATCAGAATGGTGCTGGGGCTCTTAATAGTAACACTCCATGCTAGAAGATGGTGGAGTAATGCAATGCCTTTCATATTTTCAGGGAAATGGTTTCTAATTCAGAATTCCATACTCCAGCTGTGTTAAGGTAAAGGCTAAAAATGCAATGATTCCATTGTTCTTGGGAAACTTAATTTTTTCTTGTAAAATAGTTCAGTGTGGGTTGTTCACTGTGCTCCACAAATTATACAGTGACCAAAACTTGCAGTACAGCTGTGCCGTCCTTTAGGGGCTTATACTCAAAAGTGTGGTCTGCAGTTCAGTAGCATGACATTAATGAAAAACTGGTTAGAAATGCAGAATCTCAGTTCCCACCCCCCACCCCCCCACTGCCTACTGAGTTAGTGTTTATGTTTTAAGATCTGCAGGTGATTTGTATGTACAGTACATTTGAGAACCACTGCTGTAGGGCATTGTTTGTATTGTCAAAACTGAGTTACTGCCATCCTGGGGTTGCAGCTGACAGAAAGGAGGAAGAGGAAATGTGGAAGAGGCAGGCCTGTCTTGGGGTTCTGCCTAGGAAGTAGCTTATATCATTTCTACTCACATTCCATTGAAGGAAACTTGATCTTTTGGTCTCATCTACTCGGGTTCTGGGATATCTAGTCCCTTCCTAGGTGGACAACTATTGTTCTGTCACCATGGAAGAGTAGATTTTAGGAGATACTGTATCAAAAATCTCCCAAAGCCAAACTCTGAATTATGAAGGCGGAATAAAGACATTTTGATATGCACAACTTCTTAAGATTTTTTTCCTATGGGTACTCTTTCTCAGGAGGTTATTAGTTAGACCAGAAGAGGAAGATATTGGATCCAGGAACTTAAGACCTTAACTCATGAAAGGTAACTGGAACCCCAAGGCTGTGGCTAAAGGAATCTTAGGGTAGCAGGTGCAAAGAATGTTCAGTCCATTAGAAGGATCTGGACAGATTTCTTGAAGGAGCTGAAAAAGATGGAATGTTGTTTTTTTTTGAGGGGGGATTTTTTTTTTTTTTTTGAGACAGGGTCTCACTATGTAGCCCAGGCTGGCCTTGAACTTGAGGGACTCCTCCTGCCTCAGCCTCCTGAGTGCTGGGATTACAGGCATGCGCCACTATGCCTAGCTCAGTGATGAACATTGTTTTGTTTCAAATGATTTGAGAGGATATATAGGCTTTTAGAAGAGTATGGGCTAAATTAGTGATCAATTCAGAGAATAAGAAAATTTAAAAATTACAGCTATTCAGGAAAAACAAAGTTGTCTTAAGATGAGAAAGGTAATCATAATATACCACATGAGGCAACTAGAAACATTCTTTTCATGGGCATAATTAAATACTGAATATTGCTATAACTCCAATTGATATAATTCTCTTGGGAGAATAGAGGATGGGGGCAGGATGGAAAGTATTCTGTGGTGATCAGAGGGATGAAGAGGGCCCCAATCTTCACCTTCTGCAGTGGGAAGCCAGTTGATGATACTGAAAACAAAAATCAAGGAGCAAAATAAACATACTTAGAGATGTGGCAGTAAGTGCCAACAGAAACATCTGAAGAACATGAAAGTAATTGTCTCTGAGGAGAAAGAAATTGGAGAAGGGAGGTGCCTACTTTTATGGTAATGGACCATGCAGTACTGACTCCTCAAACGGGATATACAGTGGACCCACCCTTGACTTACGAACTCAATCCGTTCCTGAGGGCTGGTTGTAACTCAAGTTGGTTGAGGGTCCATTGTATATTATTGTACTTTGAAAATAAAAAGTAAAAATAATGAAAATTGAGATAGGAAATAAATGGAGATGTACTTTACTGTGAGAGGAGCCTAAAAGTGGAGCAGAGTTTTTTCTTTTGTTTTCCTTCCTTTCTCTTTTCTTTCTTCTCTTGGAAGACACTTGTGTGGGTTTATTTACCATGGAGGAAGAGCCAGGTTGAAGAGAAGGGGGTGGTTTGATGAATCAAGGTCTCGGAGGAGGTGGGAGGGGAAAGCTGTGAGCACAGGTGGAGGGATTAGCTTTGAACTGGAGAAGCATGTTAACTTTGGCAGTGGTGTAGGAGAATTGGTGTAGATGTCAGTGTTAGTCAGTAGGAGGTGAGAGGCTGAAATCATTCATCTCCCAACCCCTACTCTCTGTAAAAAGCAGAAGTCACTATAAGCATGAGGAGGGTGGAAAATTAGTAGGCTGGGAGCAGGATATAGAGGTGACTAGGGACATGAATGGGTCAAAAGGTTGCAGGTATTGAGGGCCTGACTTATTTTGTTTTATTTTTTTGAGACAGGATCTTGCTATATAGTCCAGGCTGGCCTCCAACTCCAAGTGATCCTCCTGCTTCAGCCACCTGAGTGCTGGGATTACAGGTGTGAGCCACCATATCTGGCCCAGCCCCCATTTTGTTTGGAGACCATACACTTTCAGTGGCCTCAAATCCATACCTGGGGCACCTAGAATGTGTTAAAAAATATTTGTTGAATGAACAAGTATGGTTGTGTGCTTTTTAGTGTGCATCAGTCTCCTTGTTCGAACAAAGGGGTGGGAAACAGAATCAAGGATTGGGGCTTGAGAGCATGTGATGTGAAAGGAGAGATGAGTGTGCTGCTGAGATAGTGGTTGATATGATAATCTTGAAGTGTAGGCTGGAAAGAAGGAAGTGTCAAACTGAGAGAAAACAAGGGCCAAGAATTTTCTTTGTGATAAAAAACTACGAACCAAAATTTAAAAAGTGGTTTTAACGGATTACCTTAAAAATTAAAAATGTATACATTATTAAATATAGTAGAAACAAAATGTTTTGGAACTGAATAAAGATGATGGTTGCACAACACTGTGAATGTATTAAATGTTATTGAATTGTGTACCTTAAAATAATTTGTGCTAAGAAATGCAAAAGATATGACAAACTGGGAAAAATATTTGCAAAGTGTACTACTTTGGGCCAATTTCTTTAATACATGAGGAGCTCTTAAGGGTACATTGAGCCAGGTATGGTGACTCATGCCTGTTTCCCAGAACTCTTGAGAGGCTGAGGCAGGATTGCAAGTTTGAAGCCAGCCTGGGCAATTTATCAACCTAGCATGATCCTGTCTCAAATAAATGAATGAATGAATGAATGAATGAATGAATGGTGCTGGGGATGTAGCTCAGTGTAAAGGCCAGAGGTTCAATCCCCAGTAACACAAAATTAACAAAGATTGCATTGAACACACATAAATATTGTGTGGTTTCTCTTATATGAGAAATCCAAAGTACAAATAAAGAGCAAAATAAAAGATAGACAAGAGGAAACACAGATAGATCTTTTGCAAATAGGAAGGGGGCCAAGAGATGGAGGGACGGAGGTGAGCAGGGAAGAGGGTGTAAAAAGAATTAAGATGTGTCTTGTACATGTATCAACTCTGCACAATGCATGTAGTGATTATGTAATGCAGACATAGACTAAGAGAAAAAAGAACATCAACTCAGTAAGTAAATTGGCTTCATCTTCACTTACAGTGAATAAAATGCTTTTTTGGGGGGGGTACTGAAGATTGAACCCAAGGCCTTTGTGCTGAACTGTTTCCAGCCATTTATTTTTTATTTTGAGACAAGGTCTCACTAAGCTCCAGAATTGTGTAAGCTGGACTTAAATTTGCATTTCTCCAACTTCAGCCTGCTGGGATTACAGACAGGTGCAACCACACTTGGTCATAAGAAATGCAAATTAAAACTTGGGTAATTGTAATCCCAGCACTTAGGAAGCTAAGACAAGGTAGGGAAGTGCCACAGATTTGAGGTCAGCCTGGGCTATATAGTGAGTTCAAGACCAGCCTGAAGTACATGGTGAGACTATCTCAAAATACAAAAAACAAAGAAAAAAGAAAAAAAACCACTTGGGTAATAGCATTATCTTACTGGTTTGATTGACAATGATCAAAAAGAGATGCTCACCTTCTTTGATCCAGCAATGCTGCTTTTATGAATTTGTCCTATAGGCACACTTTACATATGCAAAAGACATATCTCCAAGGGTAATTATTGTAATATTGTTTGAATTAGCAAAATAGACATTTAGCATGTCCTTTAGTAGGAGACTGTTAAAAATAAATGACATCTATGGGCTGGGAATGTAGCTCAGTGCGCCCTGCCTACCTGGCAAGTACAAGGTCCTGAGTTCAATCCCTGGTAACCCCCCCCCCCAAAAAAAAGACATCTAGGCAATGGAAGGCTGTTCTTTAAATGAATGAACTGGAGCTGAGCATGGTGACACAAGCCTATGTAATCCCAGCTACTTGGGAGGCTGAGGCAGGAGGATTGACAGTGCAAGATCAGCCTGGACAACTTACTTCAAAATATGTTTAAAAAATTAAAAATTGTTATTAGTACAAGTAGAAATAAAAATTTTCAAAGGAATGCAGATGTAGCTCAGTGGTAGAGTGCTTGCCCAGTATTCATGAAGTAGCCCTGGGTTCAATCCCCAGTACCAAAAAAAGAAGAAAAATAAAAGGAATAAAGTGGATCTATATGTATTGCTTAGGGAATGCCCTTCTAGATACTTTTGTCTTGTCTTTTGAGATAGGGTCTTGCTATGTAGTTTAGGCTGGCCTTGAACTCTCTATGTAGTCCAGGCTGGCCTCTGAACTCATGGAGATCCTTCTGCTTCAGCCTCCTGAGTGCTAGGATGCACAATTTTTTTTTTTTTGGTATTGGGGATCGAACTCTGGTCCTTGGGCTTGAGAGGCAGGCGGAACCACTGAGCTGAATCCCTGGCCCATGAGTGCTAGGATCACAGGCATGTGCCACCACACCTGCCTACTTCTAGAAACACTATTAAATTAAAAAAAAAAAAAGGTGTAGAAGAGTTCATAATATGCTGTCCTCTGTATTTAAGATAAAAGAGTGAATACATAAGCCTGTATGTGTGGATATGAAGGGTCATTAAGGCACTGGTGATAGTGCTTGTCTCTGGGAAAGAGAAATGAAAGGGTGGGGAATGGGGTAGGAGACCTTCTTTTCATTGTTTACTGTTTTATACTGTTTCGGTTTTTAAAGAAACCATGTACATGTATTACCTTCTAAAATTCATTAAAGACATATGAGTTTTTGAAAAGGCATTGTTTTCAAAGGGTGTGTTAAACAGGTTCATGGATACTTCGTGGAACCTCCTGACTCAGAAACTGGATCTTTATTGTGCCTCCCAGTGGATTCAGATTTACTTGAAGTTTAAGATCCATGGGCTTGAGGTCATGGGATTCAGGGAGGTGCTGGAGCCCTAGGTTTTATTTGATTGATTGATTGCTTGCTTGAGACAGGGTCTTACTTTGTAGTTCAGGCTGGTCTTGAACTCACTCTGTAGCCCAGGCTGGCCTCAAACTTGTGGCAACCTTCCTGCCTTAGCCTCCTGATTGCTGGGATGACATGTGGGTTTTAGAGGGGGTAGTTCTCCCACATGACAAATCCAGAATGGGTAGGGTGAGCTGCTCCCACAAGGTCACTGGCATTTTGGCAGTGCTTAAAGCCTGTGAATAAATGATGATTAACATAGGCTGAGAGCCCATGTGAGCTTTCCCTGTCTCCCTTACCAGCCTCTTTAGGACCCCTGGTATCTTTCCCAGTCCCTGGTCTGTGTCCCCAAATGTAGTTCCTTCTAGTCTTAACACACTGGGTTGCTGAGATCCAGAAGGCTCGTCCTTATCCCTGTGATCTCCTAAATCTTCATCTTTCAGTTCTCTGCTTAGTTACTTCCTCTCGGAAATCATCTCCATGCCCCAGCCTAGGTCAGACTTTCTGTCATGCGTTTTCATAGCCCCTGTACTTTTCCTTGGGACAGTTATTATAACTAGAGAATGATTGTTCATTTTGGTTCTTTTGCTATGGCCCTATACTATACCTAGTACATAGAAGGAACTCAAATCAAGAATGAATAGAAGGAAAAAAAAGAATGGATGAAAGAGGTTTAAGCAAAAAATAGAAAGGTAAGCTACTGGTATAGCAGTGGATGACGGAGGTGAGAAATGTCTGTGGAGTGTTGGTAACTCCCTCCAGCCCAGGCTGGCGCTTTGGGGAACCCTTGAGGAGTTCCCCCATGCATGTCACAGTAGCAGGACTAAGACAGAGCTTCTAGGAAGGACTTGGGGCTGCTGGGTACCTAAAGCCTGAGCTTCTGTGTTAGAAAGGAAGTACTGACACCATGAAGATGTCCCTTGTGTGGCTTCTGTCTGGTGAGGCATGCAGACGCGGTCCCATTGAGCCCCAGAAGTGGGCTGCTTGAGCAACCATAAGAAACAGTGGAAATGAACCCAATTTGGTCACAACAGGTGACAATGAGGTCATGTGTTATGAGCCACAATAGGGAAGAGCATAGCCTACCCAGCTCCCAGGAGCATCTAGACTGTAGGGAAGTTAAATGACTAAGTTTACTTTATGTCTTTATCAAGCTGTACACTGACTGTAGACTGACCAAATCAAGGTTCAGTGTTTACTCTGGAACACAGGCACAGCATAGTCATTCAATAAACATTTATCAATAGCCTGTGTGTCGGGTGCCCTGTGGGCGCAGAAAAGTATCATGGAAGAGCATACTACACACACTTTAAATGCTACAGAGAAAACACATGCACTCATGCCTATTAAAAGGTTTATTTTCTTCTTTATGCTCAAAAACAAAGAAACGGCCTTGCCCCCACAGGATGTTATCTTGAAGGAATGGGAGGTGGAGACAGTGACTGGAGGAGTGTGTTCCTGTGAGGCTGAATGCGCCAGTTTTCTCCCCCTTTCCCTACTATCATTCCTCGTTTTCAGTGTTCCCTTCCAAAAAACTTAGGTCTGAGCACAGCTTACTACCCACCAGAGGGCTGCACAGCTGCAGTCAAAAGATTAATGCCCACTTTCAACAGGCAAAGGGTCCAGTGCGTATCTTGCTGGGGGTGATGAGGAAGAGGGAGTGAAGGGCTTGGCTGCCAGACGGAGGGGAAGAAAGAAAGGCTGGGATACCCGCCTGTCTCCAGCAACAGTGGGGATCTCGGTCCTGCCCCTACCTCTCCAAGCACCATCCACTCCCTTCTTCCAGCCCCCCTTCCTAGCAGAACTGGTCATCATAGTCATCATCCTTCATCCCCTTTAGCCGAAGTCGGGCAAAGTCTTCAAACACAATGTCGTCATCTGTGGCATAGCTTGGTAGTGGAGAGGGATGAGGTAAGGGTTTTTGTCTTCTTTTGGCCTCCCACTCTACCCCTCACCCCACCCAGGGACAAAGAAGGGGCAGTAATAGCCTCATAAAGCTAAGTCATCTAGTTTGATACTTTATCCTCCCTGCCAAAAAGAAAATAAAACCAAAACAAAACCATTTGAATGTCATGGGAATCTCTTTATCAAAAGAGGGTCAAAGTAGGAAGGTAGGGGAATGATTTTCTTACTTGGTATCAAATTCGATGAGGTTGGTATCCACAGGGACATCTGTTTCTGGAGCGGCTGAGGGGAGCCGAGGGGAAGGGAAGGTGGGTGCTGGATGGACCAGTGTTTCTCCACAGGCCCTGCCTCAAGCCCTCCCTGCAGGGTACTGGGGTGGGTGCAGTGCTTACCTGTCTGTGGTCTGGGAAGGGGGATGTGGTCATGGGGCTTGGGATGCATAAGAACAAAAGGCAGCTCTACGGAGACATCCCTGGGGGGGGGGGAGAGGTCACAGAGAGAGGATGCCACTGATGAGTTAGAGCCAGAGAGAACCACTGTAACCCCCACCAAGCTCCCCTATTACTCACCCGCCTCGAGACACCACCAGCTTCACCTTGACCCTGTAGGACACTAGGATTCCCAGCACCTCCTTGTTGGCCCCCTCCTTCACGCTGCAATTGGGGTTTGGGGGAAGGGAAGCTGGATCAGGGTCCATTGCCCTGTCACTGAGCCTGCCTTGGGGGTCTTGTCAGGATTCTGGGTAGAACTGCAAACTCACACTAGTCTCTAGAGCTCCAGCAGCATCAGCTAAGGAATCATGGTGGTAAACTACACCAAGGCTTTCCCCTGCTCAGAACTCTCCTGGGCATCTCATCTGACCTGACAGCTCTGCATGTACTGCTTTGCCTCCTACTCCTCCTTGTGGTTTCTTCTTACCATGTTGGTCTCCGGGCTGGCTGTGTGTGGTTGTATATGTGTACCCAGTGCTGGGACACCAGCTGAGGTGAGATCTACCCCTTCGTGACTCTGAACCTTTGTGGCTGCTCCTGCCCAAGGGCACAGTAGCACCTTGCTATTCTCAGACACTGGGCCCATTCCACCTCCAAGTCTCTGCCTTACAGTTCTCCCTAATGACACCCTCTTTTCTGCCTATCCACGCTGCCTCCTTCCTCTGGGTCCTTCTTCAACATTCACCCTCCTTGACAGCCCTATTTAAAAATCAGCGTACTGATCTCTGCCTGCTTTTCCTTTTTAACATTTCTTCCTCAATATGCTAAGTACCTAACCATTTATCTGATTAGCTGCTCTCCCCCTCCTCTAGAAAGTAAGGTTTTTTTTTTTCTTTCGTTTTGTTTTTTTGTCTGTTCTGTTTATTGATACCTCCCTGGCACCTAGGACAGAGGCTGGCATATAGCCCGACCCTGAACTGAAGTCTGTCTCCTGGCCTGGGATCCCCAGCCCCGCCCTCACATGGTGCTGGAAGCCAGGTTGGTGTCCTCATGTTTGAGTTTCCCGTCCAGAGCAAGACCACGCTTCTCCCGGTTGTCGCTGAGCAGCGGGGTTATGGTGTACACCTTACAGAACGTGGAACTGGGAGATACCTGGTCACTGGGAGATGGGGACAAAGGGACAAGACTCTTGGAGGGGCTCAACTGGGTGATGGGGCAGTCTACCATCCCCAAGCAGTATCTCCTCCCTCACTACTGCTTTGGGCACAAGTTACAAGGGGAGGGAATACACTTTTAGTGAAATGGTACAAGAAGAACTCTGGCTGCCATCTCTTATTCCCCTGGGCCTACTCTTCACTCCTCAGATCAGGACCCAGGCTTGTTATGATACTCACTCTTGTTCAAGCTGCGCCACTGGACACTTGTACTGGGCCGTGCTGAAGAGGCAGATGTCGGCATATTGTCTCACTGTGGGGTGGGGTCGAGCAGCTCTGGATGAAATGTGGACTATCACCTCGCCACACCTCCACCACAATAAAGCCCATACCAGGGGCCGGGGATTTAGCTCAGTGGCACTGTGCCTGCCTCGCAAGCACAAGGTCCTGAGTTCGATCCCCAGTACCACAAAAAATAAAAATAAAAATAAAAATAAAGCCCATACCACATGGCACGGGTCTCATCCCAAGCACACCTCCACTTCCTACCCTGACACCAGCCCCTCCCTGAAGTAAACAGCATTCTGGAACAGCCTCAATTTTTTGCATATTGGGATATGGCCTGGGCTGTCACTGCGGCAGAAGCCACTTTTGCAGGACCTCCCTACCCTCAAGACCCCCTTTCACTCCCACTTCCTACCAGAGACTCTGATCTTCTTGACGGTCTTGGCAGAGTTGTTGGTGACGTGGACGTTGACATTGAGGGGCTCCCCATGGTAGTACAGCTTTTGAAGGGAGGTGGGTCATGTGAAATGCATGTTTTTTACTAGCTCCCTTGGTGTGTTCCCTGCCAGACATGTTGCTCTGCCCCACACCCCCATCCCTAAACCCAAGCCCATAGCAACGCCACATCTAGCTGAGGCAACCTTTAAAATGCTATTTTGTCTATGGCTTCCCCCTCCCCTCAGGGTCTGGCCTGCCTTGTGGCACCTTTGTCACCCTCCAGAACTAACCTCCTTGTCCAAGGATGCCTCGAGGTGCAGGGACCGGTCAGACATGAGGAAGTGGCGTGTAGTTTCTGCTGAAGGCTGTGGGCCGGGTTTCTCTGGTGCAAACTGCACCTTTCGGATCACTAGTCGCACAGAGTTCCTGGAGTGGGGGTTGGAGAGGAGGGGTCAGTCCCTAGACACCAAAGCCCAACTCCCACCTCCCACAGGGACTTGGGACTCCAAGAACCGGGGAAGAAATGGCTAAACCATACAGGAGTCTGCGTCCCATACCTTTTGTGGCTTTTCTCTTCTAGTGATTTGGCACAGAAAGCTCGAATCTCAAAGTCTACCCCGCAGGCCTTGAGAAGGGGAGGAAAGGCCACATCTTAGCCAATGCTCCTGCCATCACCTTCACCCCCTCTTCCTTCCTCCTCACTTCCCTCTTCTTGTTCAGGAAATCTTGCCCCATTATGGTGTAAAGGACATAGGGACTGTCTTCCCCCTCTGCCTCTTTGTAGCCTGCACCCGGCAGAGGCTTGTTAATGGTTATGTGTGGGCAGCTCCCACACCCAGGTGCATGCAGGCAAGAGAGCAGGAGGCAGTGTCACATGCAGTGACCGCACCACACACACCTGCATCATAAGGGGATGGGGGCTACAAAGAGATATCTATTTCTCTACCCTCAGCTCTTATGAGTATGGACCTGTTCTGCCCACACACCCTCAAAGCTCTTCCTCCAGTACCTTCCCTGTGTCCTCCGGTCCTGGCTGCAGTGTGACAGAACAGGGCAGATTCTGGGGTATCTGTGGCAAAGGAAAGGGGAGGCTTCAGTCTTTCTAGAAAGGCCCAAATCTTCCTCCCAATCTCAACTTATGAGGTTGAAGAAAGGGCACCTGGGGATGAGAAAGGAAAACGAAAAGGGGCCCAGGGAGGAAGCTGAGACTAGGGCTTCTTGAACACAGGGTGACCTTGAAAGGAGGTGAATTTAGGGCCCCTGCTTTACTGTTCCTTCCAGATCTGCCTGTAACAGGTGCCTCACCCCCTTCACCCCAGCACAGTCCCAGACCCCTTCCCCTGCAGAAGGTGTGGGGCATCCTCACTGTGAAAAAAAAGGGGTGGGCATGCTGGCCCAGCTTCCTCAGCAGCCGGTCCTGTAGGCGGGTGAGGGGCCGGGGTGGATTGGGCATTGAGGGGAAGGCCTGGTAGGTGGCGATGAACAGGTCTTTGCGGAAGGACAAGCCCAGCACATCCAGGTCTTCACGGCCATATCGAAAGGCGCAGGTGAGGGTCACAAACACTGGCAAGGGAGGGCATGGCAGAGTAGTCAGGACCACTCCTTCCTTCCCCGGATTCCCTCCAATACCTAGGCAGCTGCAGCTCCCTCCTCAGCAGCATAAGACTTTCCTGAATCCAACTCTGGGCCCCCACCTCAGCCCTCCCATCTCTCTGGGCCCCCCTCCAATGCCAGCCTATTACACTTCTCCCTCTTCCTTCTTCCCCTAAGGCCCCTGGACTTGGGGCCAGTACCTTTTCGGTCCTTCAAGTAGTCAGGATCCACGAGCACCACTCCATCTAGGTAAAAGACATATAGGCCTGTTTCCTAGAGGAGCCTCACCCCCATTCCTGGGCCCAGAACCTTCTTTCCCTCTTTATTTCTTGAGGTACTGGGGTTCAAACCCAGGGCCTTCACACTGATCTATAGCTCCAGGAATTTTTTTTTTTTGAGACAGTCTCACTAAATGGCCCAGGCTGGGCTGGAAATTGTGATCCTTCTACCTCAGCCTCACGAGTGGTGGGATTATGGATGTGTACTATGCTTGGCCCTCTTCCTTCTTGGGGGATGAGCTGTCCGTTTCTGGGCAAACTTACCTACAGGATCCACTTTGTCCAGGTGATCTACAAAGTCCCGTTTGCCCAAGTACACGGTGAGCTGAGGATGTCACAGGGTCACAGGGAAGATTGGGGAGGATGGTAACAAGGTATCAGAGCCCCCAGAAGTGGCTGCTCTGCCCCAGGGTCCCCAGGCTGGGCTGTCAAGAATGGGTTTCTCCCAGTAGTGTTGGAAAGTGAGGGTGGCAGGGTTTCCCAGACTAGGTTTTTAGCTGCTCCCTTCTCTTTTCTCACTTCAGGTAGGTGTTGGGTGTGTGTGTGTGTGTGTGTGTGTGTGTTTGTGTGTGTTTGGGTCCTCAAGAAGGACTCAGCCTGACCAGCCAGTTAGAGAGCAGCTGCTACCCTCACTAGGTCCCCTCAAGGGGCTTTGAGATAAACAGGCTATAATCTGAGGGTCTGTTAACTTTTCCTAGCTCCAGGCTCCTAACAGAGTTATACTCTAGGCACAGGGTTTACTTCTGGCTCCTCTCTGGTCTTGCTTAGGGACCTCAGGCCTGCCCTACCCAGCCCTGAGGCTGGCTCAGGCAGAGCAGCCTTTGTGGCAAGGGGCTTCAGAAGGGAAGGAAGTCAGCTCTTAGCTGGCACAGGAAGTGGGGAGCTAGGGGTTGGAGGTTGTTAAGGGGCAGGCTGGGCTTTGGTAGGGCCCAGGGAGGGTTAAAGGATAAACATGGTAGGTGACTCACCTTGCAGTTAGGGCTTGACTTCTTGAAGACCCTAATAAAACAGAAAGGGAAACCCCACTGCCTCCCTCAGACTCAGCAAGGACCCTTCCCCCAAGATCTTATCCCTCCCCAACTTGAGAAGCAGAGCTCACCCTGCGTCCCTGGCTGGAGACTTTACCCAGCTCTCTCCTTCCACTTCTTTCCAGAAGGTCTGTCATATTTTCTTATATGGCAGCCCCTTGAAGCCAGTGGCCAAGGCTTCTCTTGTCTTTGGTCCACCCTTATGAATTCCCCTCGTTCATTTAGGCACCTCCAGCACAGTGCAGCCATATGATGAAGATGATGGTGATGGCTAGTTTTTATTGGGTGAATATTCCATGCCCAGGTGTTCCTAATGTTTCAAGTGTGTTATCTCATTCCGTACTCTGAACAGTTCCATGAAGGAGATCTTAATATCCCTATTTTACAAGTCAGGAGACTGAGATGGAGAAGTCAAGTATTTTGTCTAAGATCACGAAGAATGCATAAATGGTGGAACTCAGATACAAATTGAGGCAGTTTGGCTTGAAGTCCCTGCCCTTAACCACTAAACTGTTACACTACCCATCTTTGTAAATGGCATAATTTGTCAAACTCAAGGGAATTTCTTATTCCTCCCTGCTGAAAAAATCGAAACCTGGACTCCACTCATTGCTAGAAGGTTAAAGAAGTGTCTGGAGACCCTAATGGGCTGCCCACTGTGGACCGGTTCTTTGAAACACCATCTTACCCCTTCCAATCCACTCTGCCTCAACAGTAGCTCCTAGAGAGTCCCCAGTGATAGAAACTGAAACCCTGCCAACTATCCCATCCCTCCTCCAACTCCGCCACCAGTTTCTACTATAACAAGTAGAAACTTGCCCCTTTCTCCTTGCAGGCCAAAGCTCATACAGCAAAGGGTATGGAGGCCCCCAGGTGTCCCCAACCAATAAAGGAGTGTAAACATGGACATGGTTGCAGCTAGAATAAGCACCCTACCTTTTTTTCTCAAGTTAGGGACTGATTGATATGGCATCATCCAGGCTCTCCCTCCCTTCCACTTCTCGTTTTCCTCTTTGTCCCGATGTGTCCTCCCATTTAGGAGCCCTGGTAGAGGGCTGCAGTAGTCACAATCGGTTGGCCAAATGGAGTGTGGCTCCTGGAGCAACTACAGGGCACCTGCTCTTTGTATCCTAACCCAGCCACCTCTTGCCAGCCTAGGGAGAAGCAGCAGGCACATACTGAGGCTGGCCATGGAGAAAAAGCACGGGAATGACCAGGGAGGTGCCCAGTGTATGTGTGAGGAAACTGAAGCAGATGCCCCTTTGCACTTCCTGCTATTCTCTCCATTTCCTGTGGCCCAGAATTTGATGAGGGTGGAGAGAATTGTGCCAAGTCAGCAGTCCCTTTTTGGTCACTCTGTCCCCCTCCCTGAACCACATAACGTAAATTAGGGGGCCTCCCTCAAGTCAGCGACTTCCCCCTTCTCTGGGGGTGTTTAACCCCAAATCCAGGATGCCAATCCCTCCTCTGATCATCTCTCTCCAATACTGGTCCTCTTGATGCTCAAAAACCTGGACTAATATTCATATGCTGGGGCTGATATGTTTTGCAGAATAAGTGAGGGGGTGCTGAACCCCTCTGAATCGACGCATACAGCCCCAACGTTTTTTTCCTTTGCTCCTACTCTCTGGGGACTCAGTCATTCACCTCTGACACTTTGCGGGTGTTGGGTCACAACAGGAAGTGGATTTTGCTAGACGCAAAAAAAAGAGAGAACTCGGGGTATCAGTGGAAGGAAGGAACCTCGATTGCACAGAAAACATCCGGGGAGTGTGTGCTTTGGACAGAACTGAGGAGAAGGACATAGCCTAATTTCAGGGAGGGTCGTTACGCATTGTGGTCCCTCAGAAGAAGCTGTTGCTCCTAGTTAGCCAGGTGAAGGCAGAAGTTTGGAAGTAGGGCCACCTGGCCCTGGGGACAGGTGGGAGCAGCCTGACTCTCCGTAGGGTATTGCAAGGCTTTCCATTGGCTGACCATCAGTCTAGGGAGGATCCCCTTCAAGCATCCAGTCTTCCCGTATACAACCCCTTGGGGCCGGCCACCTGCTCCTTCCTCCGCCCCTGCATCGCAGCCTGCACGGGAGAACCCAGTCGACCGAACCTACATCTCAGTGAGAATCCCGACATCGGGATCCGATCCCTTTCGGGCCTCCCTTTTTGCAGGGGCCCAGGCTCGCGGCATCTCCTCTCCCCATTATCCTCGAGGTCCTAGGCGTGCGGCCCCAGATGGCTGCCCCCTTGGGACCTACGGGTCCGGAGCCTGGATTCTCTCTTCGTTGTCCTTGCCCGGGGACCAGCCCGCCACCCGTCGCGAGCCGCCGCTGCCCAGGCCCCGCCGCGTGGCCCCACCTCCCTTACCTGGTCCCGGGTTTCTCCCCCATGGTGTGCGCGCCCTCCCGGTTCGCGGCTTGCAAGCAGCCTTCTCACCCGCTGCCAGATCCCTGCTCCTCCCCGTGCCACTGGGCATGCGCGCCCTCTGCTCTTTCTCCTCCTCCCCTTCCCCTCCGGTTTTAGAGAACCGCGGCCAGATGCGTCAGCCGGATCTCGCGCGCCCGGGCGCTGCCCGCCCTCTCCTCACCTACAAGATCGGTGATTGGCTCCGCCCCCCTCCTCCCTCGGTCTCGCTGGGGAGTCCGCCCTCCGTGCGCACGTCTTCCTCACAGCAACTCGTCCCACCCATCTCCCCCCCCCCCCCGCAACTCCTTAGAAGCTGACTGGGCCTCTTTAAACGAAGGCGCCCGCCTTGCTGGAGATTAGAGCCTTCGGATTGGCACCTCGGCAGGCAGAGCCTTGCAGGGGTCCCCACCCCTTTGTTTGCTTTCTCAGAGGCGGTGGAGGCGACCGGGGTGGTGGAGGCGGTGGAATGAGCTCAAACACAGTCTGGGAAGGAGAGCGAGGAGGGATGCACACGTGGGTGAGCGGTTCCAGTTGCGTGATGCTTGCTTCAGTGCGCTACGCTCACCCGCTCAGCCCAGAACGTCCTGCTTTATTGTGGTGGCTTAGCTCCCTCTCGTGTTTGTCTTCGATTCTCGCAGCGTTCCTTTTTAAAATTTCTCTGACTTTTCATCTCCTGTACCCACCTCACCCAGTAGACATATCTACTCACTCATCCATCCGTTCGTCCGTGCATCCATCCTTGATACTATGCCAAGCACACATGAATTACCATGGCCCCTGCTTCCCTATATAGTCGAGACACATAAACAGGTATTATGAGTGCAGGAATGCTATAATAGAGGTATGACTCAGAAGACAGAGGAACTAAAAGTGCTCGGCCATCGCGGGGGTACAGGGAGTTCAGGCTGTCTAGAAGAAGGGAAATTTGAGGACAGTTGTTCTGAAGGATGGGCAGACGTGAAGAAAAAGCATTCTAAAGAGAAAGGAAGGCAGGACACATCCTGTTCTGAAGTGTTTGTGGGGTTAGATGACCCAGAAGGACAGGAACATGTGGAGGATTTTGTATAACAGGTGAAGTAGACTGGGGCTCTTCCCCATGAAAGACTGAGGCGGACCCGTGGAAACAAGAGTGATTTTTTAAAGCAGAGGAGTGTCATGATGAGATATCTCTTTTTAGAAGATAATTCTGGGCAACATGGAGGATGGAAGGAGTAGGGCAAGAGCGCTGTAGATAAACTAGCCAAGGGAAAATGAGGAACGAAAGAGTGGAAAAGAGGGGTCACACTGAAGAATCATTTTTGGAGTGAAACTGGACTTGGAGAATGAAAGACGATGGACATTTCTGGACTTACAGAGATATTTCTCCTTCTGTCTCTTTTCTCATACTTTCCCTCTGATTCACCAAATGAACTAACGTCACACCTGTTCCTTTACTTTTCTGTGCAATAAAAAACAAAACACATAAGACAGTCTCAGATCATCTTTATGGTTCAAACACAGGCCTTGCCCACCCACTCCTCAGTTCTATCACTACTTTCTAAGTTTACTCTTCCATTTTTTAAAGCTATATATAGGCCATACATTCTTTTAGGCTCATTAATTGTTTTTATTCAAATTTGACACTGACCAAAGTTAATCACCAAATGGTAATAAGAGCTGTATCTGAAGTGTTTTGGGGACTGAAAGGCAGTGGTCTACATGGCATGAAATCTATTGTATATGTTTGTTTTGAGACACAGTTTTGCTATGTAGTCCAGGCTGGTCTCAAGCTAGCTATGTAAGCTGGGCATGGTGAATGACATCTATAATCCCAGCACCCAGGAGTCTTCGGCAGGAGGATCCCTGCAAGTTTGAGGCCAGCCTGGGCTACAAAGTGAATTCAAGGCCAACCTGAACTATATAGCGAGACTCTGTCTCAAAACACAAAACAAAATAAAATAAAACAAACTGGTTATGTAGCTCTGGTTGGCTTCAAACTTGTTATCCTCCTGCTTCAGCCTCCAGAGTTTTGGGATTATGGGCATGCACCACCATGCCTGGCAAACTCTACTGTATTAAGAGATACTAATATAAATACAATTTCAGAAATATATTAAAGAAGGCCAGAAAGAATGAGATACACTATTTCTTGGGTGTGAAAACCCAACATGAGAAAGATAACATTTCTCCCCACATTATCTATCAATTTAACACCGTATCAAATAACAAGATGGGGAGAACATGATTCTAAACATAATCAGAAGAATCAACTTTCAAATATAGCCAGGATAATTCTGAAAAAGTAATCGATCAAGTAAGCACTTAAGATAATTTATTATGGAGAAGGTGCAGAGGCTCTGGGGGCAGGTTGGGGTGGGCGCTGCTTTGATTGTCAGGAGCTCAGGGCACGTGGGGCTCCGAGGTGTGCACTGGAGCCTGGTGTTCCCAGCCCCTAAGTAGTTTTGCAGGGCAACTCTCCTAGGAGGAGCTTTGTGGCACCTCATGGGGCAGATTTCTGGTGGCACTAGTGTGCCAAAGCCCCTCAGGGACCCATGTGGGAAGACCTTCCACCTCTGCCTCAGCCATGGCTGCCAAAACCATCGTCACAGACCACAGGTCTGGCTTTCTGAAGGCCAGCTGGTTGGGTTGGAATCAGTCCCAGTTGATCGGTCGAGCATCATGAACTACATTCCCTGCCAGGAGAATCCCGGCCCCAGCTACCCCCCAGAGACGCGTGAGCCTGGGCCTGCAACCCCGACACTTTCAGCTACCCCATCGAGTATGGCCGCATCATCAACTGGGAAGGCGTGGAGCATACCTGGACCTTTGTGCTGTAGCACCACAAGGTGGAGCACAAGGACTGTCCCGTGATGCTCACGAAGCTACAGTTGAAGGAGCCTGCGACCCACAAGAAGAGCTCATGTTTGAGCTACTGGAAATGCTGTCCTTGCTCCTAGCTGACCAGCTGGAGATGTCCCTGTACGCCTCAGGGCTCTGTACTGGCGTGGTGGTTCACTCTGGCTACAGCCTGATCCGAGTGCAGCCTTTCCTTCTGGGCTGGCCCCTGGCTGACAGCAGGGACTCTGGAATTTGCCAGCGAGGACCTCTCCACCTACTTCTTCAAGAGCCTCTTTAAGGAAGAATGTGACAAGGACAACCTTTTCCAGATGGGCACAGTGGCCACTATACAGATGAGCAAATGCTATGTGTTGAAGAATCTGGAGGAGGTGTTGGACTTTCACCAGAGCCTGGCCAGTAGCTCCGACAAGGGCAACACTTACCAGCTCCCAGATGGTACCCCTGTGGAGCTGATGCCCCTGGAGCGCACGGCACTCAAGATGTTCGTCAGCCCACAGGTGTTCTGCCTTCAGGGCCCCAGCATCTCCCAGGCCCTGGTGGATTCCACCAAGTCCTATGAGGTCCCCAGGCAGCCAATGCTCATTTTCCATGTGGTGCCCTGTGGTGGAAACAGCCTGTATCCTGGCTTTATCAAGTGCCTGTGCCAGGAGCTGAACTTGGGGGTCACTTCCCCTGCAAGGCCACCACATGAGTGGGTGAGAAAAGGCACTTAGTGTGTGGCTAGGTGCCTCAGTGGTGGCCCGCTTTTCCACCTACAGGTGGCCAGGCAGGAGTATCTGGAAAGCATGAGACTGTGACCCACTGGCTGGCTCCTGTCACATGGGCTCAGGGGACTAATTTCAGCCATGGAATGGGGTGGGGTGCTGGTTTTGGAATCAGGAGGTCTAGAGGGATTGTTTTAGGTTCTAAGGTTACATCTTGAGGCAAGAGTGGGATCCAAAGGAGGACCAGTGTCATCCCTGGAATGTCTACAGGGTCAGTGTTGCCAGGGGGTGTCACTGGGATGAGAGTGGCCATCTGTCACCTCCCTGCCTGACAGCCATTTAGCATTCACAGGTGCCTTCCTTGAGCTGTCTCATCTTGGTCATTTGGGTTTTAACTGGGGAAGAGAATGGGACCCTTTGTAAGAATCCTGATTATTTTTGACTGGAGGTTAGGAGGGAGGGTGGGGACAGTGGAAGTTTGTAGTCCTGTAGACTCTTTGTGGCCAGGGAGACCCTTTTGGCTGCAGGGGGACTGGAGTGCCTTCCCACTTGCATAGGTTTTGTTTTTTTGTTTTTTTTTGCATAGGTTTTAAGTGTGCAAATAAACTTCTCTTTTGGAAAAGATATTTCATTATGTTATAATAATTAAAATTGTGTTACTGGTACAGTAAAACTAAAAAGAGCAATGAACAGAAGTGTCCATATACAGACCCACTTGGTAGCATGTGAAGGTACTGGGGAAAGAATGGTATATTCACTAAATAGGATTAAGGCAACTGTCTATCCACTGGGGATAAAGAAGTTGGACCTTTTTCTCCTATATTAAACAAATGAAATCCAGATAAATTAAAGATCTAAACACACAGAGAAAAGTTTTGAAAGTTTTAGGCTGGGGGTGGTGGCACACACCTGTAGTCCCAGCACACAGGAAGCTGAGGCAGGAGGATTGCTGGGAGTTTGAGGCCAGCCCAGACTACATAATGAGTTCCAGACCAGCCTGAGCTATATCGTGGGACCCTGTCTCAAAACAAAAACAAAAACAAACAAACAAAAAACTCAAGAAAGTTTTAGGGAAAAAATAAAAAAAATAATTTTGGGGGTGGAGCAAGGCCTCCCAAGATACCAAGTCCCAGGGTTATAAGTAATAATAGCTAATGCTTTATTGTATTATAATGTGTAAAATATCATTCTAAACATTTTGCAATATCAACCCCTTTAATACTACTCTATGAGTGAAGGCTTTATAATTATTCTAATTTTACAGATGAGGACTGGAGGCACAGATAACCAATTGATAGAATCACACAATGAGTAAGAACCAAAGTTGGTGTTTGAACCCAGCAGTCTGGCTCCAGAGTCTGCACCCTTAATCACACCTTACTTCCAAAAGATTGAGCTTTAAAAATAATGATAATAATAAAAGGACAAACTGGTAGAAACCCCTGGTAATGCATAAAAGAGAGTAATTTCCCATTTTTACAAATAATTCCTAAGATAAAGACAAAGAACATGAAAAAATAATAACAAAGAAATAGAAATGTACATTAAACATATGAAAAGTTATTCTATTTTACTAAGGATCAGGGAAAGCAAGGTAAAAGGAGGAAATAGTCTTGATTATTTGGATTGACAAACCTAAAAATATAAAGTTTATGTTGGGACAGTATACAGGTACAGAGCACTATAGCACAAAACTGGCAGAGGTATAAACTGATGTAATCTTTCTAAAGGGGATTTTGCCAGTACCTATCAATATTAAAAATAGGTGGGCCAGGGATTTAGCTCGGTGGTTCTGCCATCTGCCTTGAAAGTGCAAGGTGTGGTGGTATGCACCTGTAATCCCAGCACTGTGGGAGGCTGAAGTAGGAGGATTCTAAGTTTTTTTGTTTTGTTTTGTTTGTTGACGATTGCAAGATTGAGTCCAGCCTGGGCAACTTAGCAACCCAGAAAGATTCTATCTCAAAATAAAAAATAAAAAGAGATTAAGCCAGGGATGGTGGTGCATGTCTGCAATCCCAGCACTCAGGAGGCTGAGGCAGGAGGATGGTCACAAGTTTCAGGCCAGCCTGAACTACATAGTGAGACCCTGTCTCAGAGAGAGAGAGAGAGAGAGAGAGAGAGAGAGAGAGAGAGAGAGAGAGAGAGAGAGGAGGTGTAGCTCAGTGCTGATGACGGAGAGATGAGATGTAGCTCAGTGCTGATGATGTAGGGGAAATAAATTTAACTCCCAACCGGCTAGATGTCAGGTACACTGATTTTGTGCTCCCCAAAATCGAAGCATGAATTCAAAAGAACAACAGAGGTTAAAAGCAGGAAAACTTATTGAGAGAGACAGCTCCTAAGAGACAGGAGGGGACCTAAAAGTGGGTTGTCGATGAGCCCACTTCTGAAAGGAAGTTTTATAGAGCAAAATCACAAGGTGGATACAATGATCAACCGATAAGATTACAAGTATAGCAGTTTAGGTACTATTGATCCAATAAGGAAGCAGGACACACAGCAAATGTATATGGAAAAAAACAAGTATTTTCTTTAGGAAGGGATGGATCGGGGGTCCTGGTCACCTACTGGGGTGACTGATGTCTATCTAGACTTTATTGGACCAGGTGATAGCAATTATCTTATCCCTTGAGGAGGTATATAGGCCTGGTTATTCCATCTGTATATTGAGTCCTGGACTCCAACAGATGCATCTCAAGGCACAGTTGTAATGTGTTCTCATCCTCTGCACTGACTCCCCCAAGGGCCTAGTCCTGTCTGATTGCCTGTAACATTCTCACCTAACTTAGCTATCTATAATACTAAGACTCTGGGTTCAGTCCCTGGCACTGTAAAAACAAACACCAAGAACAAAAACAAACAAAAACCAACCACTACCACCAATAAAAGACAGGCATTCTCCTTCATCCAAAAGTTATTTATTTACTCAACTCAACAAATGTTTACTGAGCACCTATTATGTGTTAGGCAGGCATTGTTCCAGGTGATGGAATAAAATAGTGAAGAAGACAAGGACCCTCTCATGGAGTTTGTATTTCAGTTTGTATCCCCCCTCAATGGAAATAGAACTCAGGACCTTGTGCTTGCCAGGCAGGTGTGGTGCCACTGAGCTACATCCCTGGTCCCTCAGTTTGTATTTTAGACACAAAGGATGGTCAATAAATTAGACATCAGTTGGGCATGGTGGCTCACTCCTGTAATCCCATCACTTGGGAGGATTTGGCATGAGTGTGAGGCTGGTCTGGGCTAAACAGTAAGATCCTGTCTCAAGGAACAAAAAACCCCCAATGAATTAGGAAGTAAAAGTACCCCCCCTTTGGAGCAAGGTCTGAGTTTAGGCTGGCTTTGAACTGAGGCTGACCTAGAGGTCGTGGGATCTTCCTGTCACTTAGCCTGGCACTAGTGGTAGTATATTTTATGGTCAAAGAGGTGGGTTTGGATCATGTGGATTTTAGTGGGCCTAAGAGAGATAGTATTACAGCAAATTCTACAGCTCTCAGCAAGTACTACAGCAGACCAAGACCAAGAACTGAGTGGGACCCGAGGTTTGGAGCAAATGTACAGCTTTCTTGACTTTGGCAGTCCTGACTGGGATCACTCCCAAAGAGTCAGGCCCTGAAAGGTCGGTGTGCCAGGTTTTTATAGGGTTTGTGAGCAAGCAGGAAGTACAGAAGCAGAGCGCTTGTTGTTAGTTGACTGGACAGAAAGATACATTGAGTGTCACCCTTTTTTATATATGGCAGGAACAGGAAGGTATTATATGATTGGTCAAAAGTTACATTCTGGTTTCATATGGCAGGAAGAGGGTCAAGAGGTTACATCATTCTGGGGAAACAAACTTATTGGAGAACAAAAGGCTTACTGAAGGGTGGGGTCTTCTGACTGAGAGCAAGTGTATTTTCTGCTTTATTTCCCCCCTTTTGTTTGAACATGGTCAAACTAGACTATGACTAGACTGTGTGTTCGTGTTCAATAGGTGTGTAGGTTAGGTGTGGGTGGGTCAGTAAGGTTTCCCTTGGGCTCAGGGGGGAATGGGAGCAGTGGTGGCCTTGGTGTAGATATACTGATATGGAGTGATGGGGCCTAGACGTTTTGGATTCTTATGATTACCCCCGGGTCTTTTCCCCTACCATCTACCTGGACATTCATCTGACAACTGTTTGCCCACTCTTGGTTGGTGGAGTCCTGGACAGTGTACCTTACTGGGTTGCAAGTCCCTTGTTGACAATTAGGGTTTGATGGGAGCTGGGTTAAGGGCATATTCAGGTACCCCCTGTAGTCCATGGGGCAGTCCCAATAGAGGAAGAACCAATCTAGGATGTCTCTACAGTGGCTTAGACGCCCTTGGCCTCCAGGTGGCTGGCACCATTTGGGACAGACATATTTGTTATTGGTTTGATATTCTCTTTCCCAGATTAAGCCTCCTAAACATAGGAATTCTGGCCTGGGTTTTTGGTTTCAATAGGACGTGCATTAAAATACAAATACATAGTAGGCTGGGAGGGATCCCATGTAGTCCTGTTGAGGATTACCATGGGATCGGTGCCATAAAGTTGGGCTTGGAACTCCCAGTGCCCTGAGTTTGCTTGGCCAAGTAGACCACGTAGGAGCAGATACAGATCAACAATAGGGGGCCAGGATTTAGCTTAATGGTTCCACTGCCTGCCTCACAAGCTCAAGGTCCCGAATTCAATCCCTGGTACCAAAACAAAACAAATAAACAAAAAACAATAGGAAACATCTTTGTACAGTTGTATACGTACGGGTATGGCATACCAGAAGCCAACAGTTACAAACAAGGGTGACTGGTTCCAACACTCCATAAAACAAGCAGCTCAATTGTCCACAGTTCATTCCAAAGTTGGAGCATCAGCTGTGCATAGACCCATCAGCTTCTGGACTGGTGGGAGCAGGGCTTTGGGTGCGTTGTCTCCTCAGGGTAATTTTCAGGGAAGTTGATTCTTCTGGGCAGGCCTTCCAGCAGTTGTCCAGGTGAGCCTTCTTGATCCAAGAGTGATGGATCCACAGCTGAATTTCTGAAACTTTAATAGCTGTGGGGGTGGTTAATATGAACATATAAGGTTCTTTTCAGATTGGCTGTAAAGGCTCCTTTTTCCAATCTTTTACCCAAACCATATCACTGGGGCTATTTGCATGGGCAGGTGTGTCTGTGGGTATGGCTGGTCTTTCAGCTATGTTTTTGTGTATCTGAGAAAAAGTCTGCCCTAATTGTGTAAGTTGTTCCTGCAGGGATATGTTCTGTAGCTGGCATAGGTCTCCCTGGAGACCTCTAATTATGGAAGGAGGTCTCCTGTACAAAACTTCAAAGGGTGTATATCCCTTGGGTCCTGGTGAACTTCAGACCTTGAGAAGGGCCATGGAAAGTAAATCTATCCATGGTGCCCAAGATTCTTGGTGATATTTAGTCAATATTGATTTTAAAGTCCTATTTATCCTTTCAAACTTTCCAGAGCTTTGTGGCCTATATATATATTCTATTTAATTTTCAGTTCTTTACTGAGCTTCTGGGTTATTACTGCCACAAAGGCAGGTCCATTGTTGCTGCCTATGGTCAAAGGCAGCCCATATCTAGGAATAATTTCTCTCAGCAGTGCTTGGCAGACTTCGGTGGCTTTTTCAGTTTTTGTAGGAAATGCTTCTGGCCATCCAGAATAGGTACACACAAGCACCAGCAGACATTTGTAGACTCTACATGGTTTGACCTCTGTAAAGTCTATTTGTAGGTCTTCAAAATGGGAAAGTCCAGCATGTTGGATACCAGGTGGGGGTTTAGGCCCAGATGGGGGCTGAGTCCTTGTAGAGGTTTGACATCTCTGACTAATGGAGGCACAGATTAAGGCTAATTTAGGGATACAATAGTAATGGGTTAGAAGTTGGTTCATAGCAGTTTTTCCTCTATGTGTGATGTTATGATGATGTTTTACCCAGGCATAGGCCAGCTTTTGTGGGACAACCATTTGTTCATGTGGCAGAGTCCAGGCACTGTTTGGTTGTATGTGAGCCCCTTCTTGTTGTGCCCATGTATTTTCTTCCTTGGGATAGCAGAGGGGCTTGCTGTGGAGACCGAGGACAGTATCATGGGGTATTTCATGTTGGACTTCAAGATTCTGTTTTAAATTCTCCAATTGGAGCCCTTGGGTGCCAATTTTGTGGCTTCATCTGCCTTGTGGTTTCCAAGGGTCTTTTATTTTCTAATGCCCTTTGCAATGGATAATGGCAGCTTCTTAGATTTCCAAATTGCAGTCAGGAGTTGAGAGATTTCATCCTTGTTTTTAATTTGTTTTCCTTCTGTCGTGAGAAGTCCACGTTCCTTATAAAGCATTCTGTGGACATGGACAGTGGCAAAAGCATACTTAAGTCAGTATACATGTTTATTTTCTTTCCTTTTGCCCAGTTGAGGACTTATATCAGGGTCCATAATTCAGCTTGCAGAGCAGACAAGTTTTGAGGAAGAGGCCCTGTTGTAACACCTCTTCTGTGGTGACAACAGCATATCCAGCCTGATGCTTTCCATCTTTGACTGAGCTACTTCCATCCTTGAATAGGGTGTACTCAGCATCAGACAAGGGTTTCATCTGTAGGTCCAGCTGACTTGCAAAAAGTTCATGAGTCAGGGCTAGATAGTCGTGGTCTGGGGGGTTGAAGCTCAGTGGGCAAGAAGGTAGCTGGGTTCAGAGGTTTAGTCAATTGGTCAAAGTGAGTCGGTTATTTTCATAAAGCAGTCCTTGATATTGAGTGACACAGCTGTTTGAGAGCCAATGATATCCCCGACTGTTGAGCAGTTCTAGAACAGCATGTGGCATGTGAACTGTCAGATTTTGTCCTAGGGTCAATTTGTCAGCTTCTTTAATCATGAGGACAGTTGCTGCCAGTGATCTCAGGCAGGGAGGCCAGCCCTTGGCTACAGAGTCTAAGTTCTTTGACAGATATGCAACAGCCCTCTCCCAAGGGCTGACCTTTTGGGTCAGAACCCCTGATGCTACATGTCTTCGTTTGTTGATGAATAGGTGAAAGGGTTTGATCACATCAGGAATGCCCAGGGCTGGGGCTATTGATACCGCTTGTTTTATTGTCTGGAAGGAATCAGTTTGCTCTAAAGTCCAATTTAACAGTTCTCTTTCATTTTCCTTCCCTGTTAGCATGTCATATAGGGGCTTAGCCTTTTCAGGAAATCTGGGTATCCATATCCAGTAGAATTCTGCAACCCTCAGAAATTCTCTAAGTTGTCTTTTATTGTTGGGTCTTGGGATGGAGCAAATGACTTCCTTTCTCTCTGGGCCCAGGTGTTTGAGTCCTTTTTCGAGGTCAAATCCTAGGTAACGCACTTTGTTTTTGTTTTTATTTTTGGTACGGGGGATCGAAGTCAGGACCTTGTGCTTTCGAGGCAGGCAGCAGAACTACTGAGCTAAATCCCTGGCCCAGTAATGCACTTTTGGCTTGTATATCTGAACTTTCTTCCAGGAGACTTTATACTCTATGGCCAATAGATGGTGGAGAAGGGCCTATGTTCCCTTCCAGAAGTCTGATTTATTTGAGCTGCAAATCAGCAGATTATCTACATACTGTAGCAAGGTGCAGTTGAAATCAGCATGTGGAGACTGGGCCAGATCCATGCCTATAGCTTCTCCAAAGAGCATGGGGGAGTTCTTGAAACTCTGTGGGAGATGGGTCCGGGTAAGTTGGCCTTTTAGTCCTGCCTTGGGTCCTCCCATTCAAAGGTGAAGATGGGCTAGCTGACAGGTCTGACCCATAGACAGAAGAAGGCATCTTTTAGGTCCAGGCAGGTGAACCGGGCAACATCAGGGGAAAGCAAACTCAAGAGGGTATAAAGATTGGGAACCATGAGTGCAGAGTTGTGGTGGTGGAGTTGATGGCATGGAGGTCCTGCACCGGCTGGTAATCCCTGTTGGGTTTCTTTACTGAGAGGAGAGGAGTGTTCCAAGGTGACTGACAGTCTATTATGATTCCAAACCGTTTTAAGCAAGAGATGTAGGGTTGGATGCTGAGTCGAGCCTCTTGTGACATTGGGAATTGCTTAACAACAATGGAGGTTGTGGTAGGACAGAGTTCGATCACCAAAGGGCACAGTCGACAGCAAGCCCCAGGGGTGAGTCCTCTGTCCATACTCCTGGAAATAAGTCTCTTAAGACCTCAGGGTTATGACTATCAGGCATTTCAGGCTGGTGTAGGTGCCACTCTTCTTCCCAGGGCACAGTCAGAGTCAAGATCAGGTCCAGGATGATGGATCTGAATGCAAAGGAGGCTGGCTGGTTAGGAGCAAAGGAAATGGTTGCTCCCAACTTGGAAAGGAGGTCACATCCCAACAGAGGTATAGGGCACTCAGGCATGTACAGGAACTCATGTTTAATAAAGTGTCCACCAATCTCAAAGGATCTGGATTGACAGAATTTCTTTTCAGTAGGGACTCCAGTGGTGCTGATGACTTGGATTCACCAGGAGGTCAAGGGAGCAAGGCTGAGTCACAACTGAATGTTCAGCTCCACTGTCCACCATAAAAGTCATGGGTTTTCCCCAGATTCTGGCAACAACTGTGGGCTCCCCAGGGGCCCAATCTAATAGAGCCTGGTCTGTCCTATTTGTTGTCATTGAAGAGAGGAGAGGTTCAGGCTGAGGTGGGCCAACATAGTCAGATTTCTTTGCATACTTCAGACGGAGGGGGCACTTATCTTTCCATGTCCAAACTGTTTGCAGCAAGCACATTGGTCAGCTACTAAGGCATAAGGTCTGCCACCAGTTTTAGACTGTGAGGCTAGAGGGGCCCCCTTAGGTCAGGTGCCATGGTAGGACTGGCACTGGTGGGCACTTCAGGAATAGGCTTCCCTAACATTGCAGATAAAAGGGCAGCTTTCTGGTAGGCTCTGCAGTCTGCCTCACATCGTTGCTCCTTCTTTTCTTCCCTGATTTACAAAAACCTTCTAAGCAATCTGAAGTAGTTGAGTAGCATTCATACCAGCAAAGCCATCAATCCTTTGGATTTTTCTTCTAATGTCAGAGGCTGACTGTGTAACAAAGGCAGCACTGACCATCTTGATTTTCAGGGGCCTCAGGGTCAAAGGGTGTGTAGACCTTGTAGGCTTCACAGTCTCTCATAAAATTTGGTTGGACTTTCACTGGGTTCCTGGGTCACTTCAGTAATTTTTTTTTTTGTACTGGGGATCAAACTCAGGACCTTGCGCTTTCCAGGCAGGCGGTGGCACCACTGTGCTAAATCCCCGGCCCCACTTCAGTAATTTTAGACATGTTTATTGGCTTTTTGCCTTCCGCTTTGAGGCCTGCGAAGAGAGCAGGGTGGTATTGATTTATGGCTTCACGGCCTTCTGCTGTATTATAGTCCCACTCTGGATGGACTCAGGGGAGGGCTGTGTTTACCCCAGTGTCAGGATCAACCACGGTGGCAGGGACTTTTGATTTTAATGAGGCTTTGGCCCCATCTAAAATGCTGCAGCATTCCTCAGTGTTAAACAGAGTCAGAAGGAGTTGCTGACAGTCATCCCACGTTGGCAGGTAGGTCTGGAAGATGGATGTCAGGAGGTCTGTCACTGCCTGGGGCTTCTCTGAATAGGACAGTTGTGATGTTTCCAATTTAGGAGATCAGTGGAGCTGAACAGCTGGGGCAGCTGGTTGGATGAGTCTCTTTGAGCTCTGGGGTAGGCGCGAAGTGGCAACTGGAGGTGAGCTGGAGTCTCAAGATGAGTGTAAGAGCAAAGGCAGCTGTTGGGGCTTCCAGGCCATGGGAGAGACTCTGGGGCAGAGGTTTGGGCAGGTGATGGAAGCCCAGAGGAATCAGGAACAGGTGGAGGAGTCTGGAGGCCACTTATAGGCACAGCTGGAGCAGGCAAGGGCAGGTGTGGTAAATGTAGAGCTCCAGGAGGTGGGAGAGATTCTGGAGGTGGGGAGGGCCTTGGGCAGGGGCCCAGTGGAATCAGGAACAGCCAGTGGAGCTGAAGGGCCACTTGGGGTCCTCTGGCAGAACAGGATAAAGCTTTTCTGGCTTGGGGTAAATCTGAGAGCCTCTCAGATGACTTTGTGGATTTGTTTTTAGGACTAGGATGGCCTTTTCATCATGTAAGACACAGGTGTGGAGCCAAGGTGGGAGGCTCTGATACAGATTGGGCTAGGAGTCAGTGTAAGGGAACTGGTCAGGATGGCCTTGTTCATCAGGCTCTGTCACTTTGTTCCAAACTTGATGGACAATTTCAACATCAAGTGCCCCTTCAGATGGCCAGTTGGGGCAAAGGTTTGGCCATTCAATTTCACAAAAGGCATGGAGCTTCTGAGGTTTCATTTTCACTCCACAGTCATTAGGAAATCCTCTTTTAAAGTTTTTCAGCATGTAATCAAGGACTGTAGGTTTGCTCTCACTTGCACCTATTCTATCTCTCTATGTATATGTTGTATCCCCTTGAATGGAATTGTGACAAACAAAGGTGGGTGCCCCACAAAGAGGAACCAAGCACTTGTCAGTTCTGGCTGTTCCCCTCGTGGGACCAAGATCTGTCTTGGCAACAGGCACACCTGTAATCTTGGGCTTGGTCAGGGACCCCCCAGTACAGAGATGTGAGCTGCCACTTAGCCATAGGAACCACAGAACCACAGAAATCTGACTCACACACACTCTGTAGCTATGGGATCCCTGAGGGTTCCCTCACCTTGGAGCATACACGGAGCAATCTATGGCTTACACTGTCTGTTCACACCCATTCACTCATTCATACAACAGACTCTCAGAGGTTAAATATACCCTCCCTGGGAATCTTCACTCATGAGGGGTGATCAGGCCCAACTTCATTCAAATTGACTGGGACTGAACTCACTTGGGGCACCTCTGGGGGTCTTACCTTATCCAGTGACCAGTCCAGACCAGACAAGTATCCTTTCCCCTTCTGGGTCTGGAGAGCCGCAAGCAGCGAGCAATGGAGTTCATCTCCAGGACTCCGAGAAATCTTTGAGGGTGAGCCTTCCCATTGGGGCACCAGAGAGGTCCCCACTTGCTTTGTGAGGGCTTCGACTGGTGACCTTAGTGGTCAGCGTGTGGTTGATTCCTGGTCAGGGAACCAAATGTTACAGCAAATGCTCTCAACAAGTGCTACAGCAGATGAAGACCAAGAACCAAGAGTGGCACTGGAGATGAGGGAGAAATTAACCTGTTGGTTTAATGTATTTTGGAAGCAGAATGCCTGGACTTGAATTGGATAGAGGATTTTGAGAAGAAAAAAACGGTGACTCTGGGACTTGAATCTAACAGTCACAACTACATACAAACAACAGCCATCAGGAATTGAGCTATTAAACCATGGCTCATCAATTTCATTCTTACTGTGCAGATTAAGATGTCCACTCTGAGTGAAAAAGCCAAGTGTATATCCTATTCTTACAAATAGACTATGAGTTTGTGCACAGACTAATATTAGGTAAGTATACATATTACCTGGGGAGGTCCTGAGGAGAGGGAGTTTTTTATTTTATGCCTCTGTATTAACTTTTTTCTTTTTTTAACCTGGAATCGAATTCAGGGCCTCACACTTGCCAGGCAAGTGCTGTACTTCTGAGCTATAATCCCTACTCTAACTTGTTTTTCAAAGGAGCGTATATTGTATCGTTTCATAGGGTGGAAATGTAGTTTAAAATGTCTGATTACAAACATGGGGGTCAGCTCCTTAGGTATTACTGAATTCTACAGCAAAAGAATCCCAAGACTCCACTTAAAAGAAATCTTTCAGACTCCCGCGCCTTTTGTTCAGACCACGTGTTCGCTAATACCACTGGACAGCTTCTAGCTCTGCCCTGCCCCGCCCCGCCCCGCCCACCGCGCCCCGACCCACCGCGCCCCGACCCACCACTCTCAGTTACCACCACACCTGCCACCCGGCGCGCATGCTCCCTCCTAGCTAGCCTGAGCCCAAGAACCCACCTCCGTTCACCCAGTGCGCAGGACTGCAGCCCCCTCCTCATGCCCGCTCACCCAGAGGCGTCCGGCGCGGTGTGTTTGCGTCATCGCGCCACGCCATCATCAGAGCCGGGGGAAGATGGCGGCAGCCGTTCTGAGTGGGACCTCTGCGGGCTCCCCCGCTGGGGTTCCTGGTGGGCCTGGGGGTCTCTCGGCGATGAACTCGGGCCCTCGTCTTCGTTTGCTGCTGCTGGAGAGCGTTTCTGGGTTGCTCCAGCCGCGAACGGGGTCCAGCGTTGCTCCCGTGCATCCCCCAGTCCGCTCGGCCCCGCATTTGCCAGGGCTCATGTGCCTCCTGCGGCTGCACGGAACAGTGGGCGGGGCCCAGGTAAGTCAGAGCCTCACTTGTCGCCAACCCTGTGCGAAGGTTGGCAGGACACTTGTGCATGGGGTTTACCCTGTACTGAACTTGCAGTGGGGAGGTTGAGGGGAGGAGAGCTGAAATTCACGTATTTCTCTTTTATCCGCCGTTACTCCAGGGAAAAGATTAGGCCCCGTATCTGTTTTTAGGCTGGTAGTTACTCAGGAATACATTCAGTTTGAGGCCGGGTCACTCACTAGCAGAATGATCTTCAGCCTCTTCAGGAGATAATTTGCTTTAAGGCTGGTTTTCACTGGGTTAATAGACGTATTCAAAATACAAATTTTACCGAGCTCTTACTGGTGATCTCATGGTGATCGTCCTGCCTCAGCCTTCCAAGCGCTGGGATTACAGGTGTACACCACATCTGGCTTCAGTGCACAGTTTCTCTCTTGGATTATAGCAATAATCTAACTGTTCTCCTTGCCCAGTCTTGCACTCTTTTTTTAGTATATATGCTGCCGAAGCGACCACGTTTCTTTTCTTTTTTTTGCAGTACCTGGGATCGAATTCAGGACATTGCGCTTGCGAGGCAGGCGTGGCGCCACTGAGCTAAATCCCCATCCCTCAGTCTTGCACTCTTACTCCGTTCTCTGCACAGTAGTTGGAGTGAGCTTTTTACAGTAAAATCCTGATCTTATTTGGTGCCTTTAAAAATCCTTTAGTTAGGCTGTGGTGGCAAATAGGATGGGGCTTTTTTTTTTTGCCTCAAAGCTTTTGTGGTTACTATTCTTTTGGAATGCTTCCCTGAACTGCATCCTGGATCCCTCCAATTCGCTGCATATGTTACTGCCTTTAGGAAACCGTTCCGATCACCTATGATATTAACTACTCTTTATTACACTTTCTGTTTTACATAAACAGTATATACAACTTCCCACACCCCATACTTGTACAACTAGGCGTGTATTTGTTTTTGAATGTGATTGCCAAAATCTTAGGAAAATTTCAGGCATACACAAATATTTCAAACCACCCCACCCTGTAGTGTTTTTGTCATCCAAATTTAACAACACTGTGCCAGTTTATTGCCTTCCTACCCAACTCTGCCTTGGTTTCAATCCCCACCCTGCCCCACTTCAAAAAAAAGAAAAAGCTCATGTTAAATTTGGGTTTTTATGTTATTTGACCCATCTGTATCATTTGATAGTTGATTATTCCTTCTTTCCTTAAAAAACTGTTTTAAAGCTGGGCCCAATGGTATACGCTTGTAAGCTCAGCTCCTTAGGAGACTGAAGAAGGAAGATAACAAGTTGGAGTCCAGCCTTAACAAGACTGTCTCAAAATAAATAAAAAGGACTGGAGGTGTTATTCAGAGTAAGGCTGTGAATTTGATCCTCAGTAGGACAAAAAACAAAACCTATTTTTCCTTGACTTTTAGGGTACCATTCTGAATTCTCCTACCACACTGGTCATACCTTGCCAGTCTTTTCCAGTAAAGACTGGTTCTTTCTCTGTTAGATGTTTGAGTGCCCAAGGACCCAGTCCTTGTACTATGTGTATTTTTTCTTTTTTTTGTACTAGGAATTGACTCAAGGGCCTTTACAGTGAGCTACATCCCCAACCCTTACCCTGTTTTTTATTTTGGGATAGGGTGTTGCTAAATCACTCAGTTGCTCAGGCTGGGCTTGAACTTATTATCCGCCTGACTGAGCCTCTTAAGAGTGCTGGAATTACAGATGTGCTAGCTCCTCTGCTCTGTTCACATGAATACTCTTGGTGGAGTGATCCAGTCTCTAAGCTAACAACTTCCAAATTCACATGACTAGGAATTTTCGTAACTCCAGACTTGTCAGCCCTGTGCCTATTTGGCATCTCCATTTTGATCTTAAATAGATACCACAGATTTAACATATGTGAAACTGAATTCCTGAATCTCATCCCCCAAACCTGGTCCTCTTAGCAGTATATGAGGATATATCTTGTTCTTACTTTCCTGTTGATCTCTGACCGTTTTTTTGGTGCTGGGGATCGAACTCAGGACCTTGTGCTTGTGAGGCAGGCGGCAGCACCACTAAGCTAAATCCCTGGCTCTTTGTTTGACTTTTTAAGAGAGGACTTTGGTGCCTACTCTACTGTATTCCCTACTTGGGCCATTCCTTTTCTTATTCTGTTTTTTTTTTTTTTTTTTTTGTACTGGGAATTGAACTCAGGACCTTGCACTTGTGAGGCAGTTGGCAGCACCACTGAGCTAAATCCCCGGCCCATTTCTTATTCTGCATTATTCTTCCTTATAGCATTTAACACCATCTGACATACTATATGTGGGATGAGTATCCCTTACCCTAAATGCCTGAAACCAGAAGTGCTTTGAATTTTTCATTTCATATTTTGAGCTTAGATTATTTGTGTCTACATGAGTTGTCTCAGGGATAGGACCTAAGTCTAAACATGAAGCTAATTTATGTCTCATACACACCTTGTATACATAGACTGAAGGAGATTATATAAACACTTTCAATAATTTTGTACATGAAATGAAGTTTGGATACATTGGACCATGGAAAAGCAAAGCTGTCACTTCCTCAGCTTCCCATGTGAACAATTTGTGTTTTTTGGTCATCATCATTATTTGTTAGCAATGATTTATATACTGCCAGTAAGCAATCATTTTCTTACACTTATTTACACATAAGTGCTTTCCAGTAAAGAATGTTAATACAGTGGAAAAATGATAATTGGGGCAAGTAAGCAGCACAGGAATATCACCAGAATTCTTGTATTGGCTGTTGAACACCAGGACCAGCAAACAGTGGTCTTCAGCTTGCACTTGTCATGCTCTTTTTATCGAGTGATTACTGTGCATCATATTTTATATTTTGGGAGTGAGAGGACAAAACATCAGAAACAGTTGTGAGACTAGGAATTAGATCCTCTGGATTTGAGGAGGCATTCTGCTGGATGGGTTTTTTTTTTTTTCTTTTTTTTTTTTGAGGCAAGGTCTCACTATGCAGTTGAGGCTGGCCTTCAGTTCACTGTAGCCTAGGCTGACCTCAAATGTGTGACGATCCTCCTGCTTCAGCCTCCCAAGTGCTGGGATTACAGGCATGTGTCAGCATGCCTAGCTTGCTGGATTGATTTTTTTTTTTTTTAATTTGGTACCAGGGATTGAACTCGGGTCCTTGCGCTTGCACAGCAGGCGGTGAAACCACTGAGCTAAATCCCCGGCCCTGGATTGATTTTTGAAATGTTTCCTGCAGTCATCTGTCTTGTTCATATTTTGCTTTTATAAACTTTGGTTTTATAAACCGACATGATTTCTTTTTTTCCCCTCCCCTTTGTGACAGAGTTTTGCTGTGTAGTTCAGGCTGGCCTTGAACTCACTATGTAGCACAGGCTGGCCTTGAATTCACAGCGATCTGTCTTCCTCAGCCTCCTAAGTGCTAGGATTACAGGCATGCGCCACCATGCCCACCTGACATGATTTCTTGTTCCATTATGATTGCCTGTTACCTTTGTCCTTTAATAACCCCTTCACACATTTTCACTATATCATTTATAGTCACTTTCTGCATTATTTATGTCATCTTCATTATCTCTATTATCATGTTCATTGGCATGTGCTAGAGGGAAATGTCCACGCTTTTTTAATCACTGTTACCCATAGGGTATCCATAACCTTTTTTTGACATTTTCAACAATATCTGTATATATCATAATGCAAAACAAGCAAACGCAAACAAAACAGTGAGTAATCCACACAGGTCTTGGGCCTATGTACAACATTGTGGGAAATCTGCCATTGAGTAGTCTGGTCTGCACACCTGCTTTTTATTACCCTTTAGGGCAGGCTGTGTGAAGAAATATAGGCAGGCATGCAGAAAAGATAAATTACACCTGAAGGGCTGCTTTTCTCTTTCAGACAGTGAACAAACTATTGTGCACCTGTGTTTTGACTAAATCCTGTTGTATTAGGTCAAGTATGGAATTTTTTACTTGTGTCATATCAGCACTCAAAATGTTTTGAATTTTGGAGCATTTAGATTTTGGGTATTCTGACTAGGGAAGCTTAACCTGTATATATTTCACCAGTTTATTTTCTGTCTCCTCTAGAAAGTATGCTACTAAGCACCTAAAACAAAGTCTCACAGGAAGTAAATGTTAAGTATAGGTTTATTCACATTGTTCCACCTCTTTGCTCCCTGGGTTGCCTTTGGTGAGCTGGAAGTCTAGAGTTACACCTTGCTTAAGTGTCATACATATATAGTATATGTATTTATTATATGTGTAATATATTATGTATATATTTAGTTTAATTCCTGGGTTGATGCTTGTAAATTGCTTATGGCAGGTAGCTTTATTGCTAGTATTTAGAACCCTTGGGAAATGACTACTACTCAGAGATGTCTTCCAGATGTAGCTGGCTTTTAGGTTTTAAGTCTATTGCAAGATCCTACCTCTTCACTTTATTGGGGATGAGAAGTTGCTGCCTACTTGGCCTAGCCAAATTGGCACTGCCTTAGAGTATTGTTTATAACCTTTAGGCATAAGCCTTGGGTAAAATAGTACAATCAGCAATAACAGTACCATCAAACACAGCCTAAAGAATGACAAACTCTAGTAATTATTAATTTGGTGCCTTTAACTGTATGAACTATATTTGTTGTTATATAACAAAATCTAAAACCAGAAAATTATGTACAGTAAATATGCCCTCAATATGGTGATTTTACCCTCAAGGGAGGAAATTTAAAAGGGATTAGGAGGAAAAAATAGAGAAATAGAAGAAGATATTAGAAGGAAGGCTGGAGGACAAAGGAAGATTACACAAACTGGGAAATTGGTGAAGAAGAGAGGAGGAAGAAATATAAACCACAACACAACATAACAACAACAACAACAAACTAGACACTGTTCACACTCATAAAAAAAAGAACAAAGACCAAAAAAAAAAAAGAAAAAAGAAAAAAATGTCCACTTCAAGGTGTCTCTGCTGTCACTGGTAGACAAATTGGGCAGACAGAGCCCAGATCCGTATTGATTAATTCCAGCAAGCCAGCTGTAGATTTACAGCGGGATAGTGGATAATCCCAGTGAGCCTGCGCGTTTAGTTCACTGAAGTTCAGGCTGGTTTCTGGTAGCGAGGCTGGAACCCGATTTGTTCAGCATGTAGTACTCCCTGTGCTTCCTGCTGGCTTGAACTCAGCTCCTCAAATTCAGCTTTTTGACCTCTTGCTGGCTTGAACTCCGTTTCCACCTTACTCTGACACTAGCAGACACTAGATGGAGTCAGCCTGCAGCTGTTCTGAGTTCCAAGCTCAATTGGCCCCTCTCTAAGATGGCTACCAACCAATCACCCTTTCCTGGGGGACATCTGAACCCAGATAACTAACCAGCCACTGCAGTCCCCTGTATCCACTGCTCCATTCCACTAGTGTGTTTCTCTGTGGAGGCCTCTGGGATCGCCAATAGTCACTGTGCGTTTGCAGGCCTGAGCCGTCCTTCCTACACCGTGAGCCAGGGCTCAGGGAGAAAGCGCCACTTGCCACTGCCGCCTTTGTTGAAGTCTCTTTGTGCTCCTTGTGGGCTTCAATTCTTGCTTCAGATCCTTGCTGGGTCCTGGGGACCCACTTCTCTCCTCTTCCTCATATTGCTGTATCCCAGCTCTGGACACCAAATCTCAGAGAGGCTGTTTCTCTACTGTTCACCACTCTGCCATCTTCCTGGAAGTCCAAGTACATGTTTATTGAATAAATGAATGACTATTTCCCGCTATCAATAAAGAGCATGGGCTTTACTTATTCAGTTTTGTCTTCCTTTACCTGGCCCCATGTATAATACCTGTTTAGAAAGAATGAGTGATATAAACCGTTAGGGAGGTAGTGGACCATGAGAGGAGTTTGGGCCTTTAATGGAGAGGTTACTTATGGGAAGGCCCATGAGGAAACATCTTTCCTGGGCTCTAGCATATGAGAGAAGGAGAGGATTGGAGGGAGGAAGCTTGTTGAATAGACCTGTGTTGATGTTCTTCAGGTGTAGGGAAGCCAGGAATAGGAAGAGGAAGATCTGTTTAAGGGTTAAGGAAAAAGGATAGGGATGAGTTCAGTGTCCATTCAGCAAGCATTTCTGGATGTTTCCTCCATGCATGATGTTGTCTAGGGATGCAGAAGTGAAGCAGATATATAGAATTTTGGCTGTCCTCTGTTAGCTCTGATCATGGGGTAGGACATAGGGGAGTGGATCAGGCAAGATTGAGCTTGAGGAGAGGTTGATGGACAGGCTGCTATGTTTGTTACCCACAGGAGAAAAGGGCATTGGTTAAAGGCCTCTGAAGGGCTAGCCTTTTGGCCTTAGAAAAGGTATGACCTTAGAAAGACTTTGATACTGGGACAGGGAAGGTGTTGGAGAATTTCTCCTCTGTCTTTAATGTCCTATTCTGGACTCCCGTTTTCTTTCTTCCAGAACCTTTCTGCCGTTGGGGCATTGGTGAATCTCAGTAATGCATGTCTTGGTTCCATGAAAACTCGGTAAGTTTTTCAATATTTTTTTCCAGGGGGATGTTCCCTTAGGAAGTGGGCTGTATGTGCATCTGTCCATCCATTGTTACCTCTCCATGGATTCAAGAGATTTCTCCATTCTCAGGAAGGTTGGGAGTTTCATTCTTTTGTGAGCTCATCTGAATCAAACCCACTCCTTGCAGCTTCCAAATTTTCTGTTTCCCACTTGAGATTATCTCTGCTCCTTTTTTTTTCTTGCTGTTCCTACCTTACCCCAAGCATTTCAGGCATTAGTAATCACAGTGGGTCTGAGGGTAAAGTCTTGCTATAGCCCAGCAAGAGTGACAGAACAGTCACTGGATTTTTCTGAAGTACAGTTTCTGCCCATCTGGTATTACTCTCTTCTTGCTTATAAGGTTTGAGGGCCTGTGTCTGCTGTCCCTGCTGGTGGGGGAGAGTCCCACAGACATGTTCCAGCAGCACTGTGTCTCTTGGCTTCGGAGCATTCAGCAGGTGTTGCAGGTAAGGATTTAACTGTCCATCCACTGCCTCTCCATACCCTCCCCCCCCCCCGCCCCCCATCCTAGGACTGGTATGTTCTCTGTGGGTTGGACTTTCAGTTTTGAGTACAAAAGGATTAGAGGCAGTTTCTTAATAGCGAGAGGTTAAGCTTTGAATAGAAACATCCTTTTGAACTTTTATGTGTGTTTGTGTTTTGTTTTGTTTTTTGAGACAAGATCTCACTTTGTAGTGGAAGTTGGCCTTGAACTCATTATGTAGCCCAGACTGGCCTCGAACTCATGGTGACTCTCCTGCCTCTGCCTCCTGAGTCCTGGGACTCTTTTGAACTGATATTTTCATCTGCTGGTTTATTTTAATTCATCTGACTGTTCACATGTTGTGACCTCAGATAGCTTCACTTGTTCATTAGTGTTTCTAATGAGTGACGAATCTAAGTTCCTTTGTTTTGGTCCATTCCTTTGTTCTTCTTTTAATATTTAAACACCCCTTCCCGTTTTTTTACTTTCTTTGATGACCTCCTCATTTAATTATTTCATGAGCATTTTCTGAGCACATACAGCAAGCTGTATGCTAAGTTCCAGGCACAGTGGTAAGATGTACAAGAACCTTGCTGTCATAGTTCTAGTGCATGAGTTGGGAAATTTTCTCTGTGAAATGGTTGCAGATAGTAAATGTTTTAGGCCATGAACTACATGGTTTCTATTGCATATTGTTTATTTTCCATCCCTTTAAAAATATAAAGACCAGCTGTGTGTGGTGGCACATGCCTGCAATCCCAGCACTCAAGAGGCTGAGGTGGGAGGATTGCTGTGAGTTTGAGGCCAGGCTGGACCACGTAGTGAGTCCAAGTCTAGCCTGAACTGCATAGTGAGACCCTGTCTCAAAAACAAGACAAAAAGGGCTGGGGATTTAGCTCAGTGGTTTCGCCGCCTGCCTTACAAGCACAAGGACTGGAGTTCTATCCCTGGTACCAAAAAAAAAGCAAAAACAAGACAAAAAAACTCAAACAAACCACACACACACACACACACACACACTCACACACTCACACTCACTCACACACTACTCCTAGCCGTGCAAAAATAGGTACCTGCAGTCCATAGTTGGTTGATTTTTGTTTTAATGGAAGATACTTAAGAAATGATAAATGTGATTGTGACATGACAAAATGAAGTAGGTTCTGTGGTGGCTAAGACTGCAGTTCTCTGAGAACATGTGTCAAAAGAATTTTATTTCATTTGGGGAAGGGCAGTAGAGATTGGGGTCAGAGGTTTAGAGAGGCCTTTATGAAACTGATCAGTAGTAGTTAATTGGGCTGAAAAGTGTTCTAAGAGTGCAAGAACTCTGGCAGACCAGGAGCTCAGCCATTTGAAAAATTGTAAGCACCTGGTGGGGCTGGCTTTAAAATATAGCTGAGGAGTAGGTAGAAAGGGGACCAAGCCATGTATGGTCTTGCCAGACATGCTAAGGGTTTTTTTTTTTTTATTCTCAGAGCAGTGGAAATACATTAGCAGTTTTAAGTAGATGTCATCAGAATTCTAGAAGCTGGGATGTGCAAGATGGAGGGGTGGTAAGGGCCTTCTTGCTTCATAATAGCATGATTTTGGGGAGGACATTCAAACCTTAGCAGCAGTGGCAAGGAGATGTGGTGGGGGTGGTAACATGATCACATTTTCATTTGAAGATATCACTCTGGCTTTTGTGAAAACAGAAAGACTATGTAGAAGGTTATTAAAGTAAATGTAGGAGAACATTCATGGTGTCTTGGATGAGGGTGATAGCAGAACTGATAAGTAAATAGATTTAAGAGAAATACAGAGGCAAAGTAGGCAGTGCTGATGATTAGTTAGCGTTATGGAGAGAATGTGACCGGGATGACTTGTCTTCAGAATATTGAAAGAGAGCCAGGTTCAGAGGGGATGGGACAAAACCCTACCATGAGTGTGGCCTTAGGTGTTCAACAGAAGGCCTCTTAGAATGTCCTGATCTGGCACTGCTGGAAGTGGCCAAGTGTCTCTGTGCAGCCATGGGGGGGATGGTGCTTTAGTTGGTTTTGTTTTTGTTTTTGTTTTTGGAGACAGGGTCTCATGTAGTTTGAGCTGGCCTTGATCTCACTATGTAGCCAGGGCTCGCCTTGAACTCGTGGCGATTCTCCTGCCTTAGCCTCCCAAGTGCTGGGATTATATGTGTGCACCACTAGGCCTGACTTTTCAGTTCATTTATTTTGTAAAGGAAAGAGTCTTCTGTATTTAGATGGCAGTGAAAATTGAGGATGAGGATGATACTATTAAGATGAGTCCTTGTGTGGGCTGAGTTTTAAGGTATACCACACTTAACAGTCAGGTAAAGGAGGAGGAAGAGAACAGGGATGATTGGATGGAGTAGCAACCTGAGGTTGGCGCCCATCTTTGGGCTTCAGTTTTTGAAGTTGTAGACAGAGCCACACAGCAGTGGGAGAAATTGGGACCTAGAAGTTGAAGGAGAAAGTTTGAGCAGCAGAGAGTTTGCCACAGAGAAATGAAGAATTGCTGGACAGCGTTCTCTTATTTTGTTGACACATGGGACATGCCAACTGCCGTTTCCTTAGGTAGTGTTAATTTTCTTTCTAAATCTAACCCCCACCAGTCTTCCATGAATAGTAACGCAGGTTTCAGTCAGCTTAAAGCAAGGTTGGAGAGAAGGGACAGTTTTATTGTGGTTAAGATTTATTTTTCAGTCTGAAAAGTGTTCTTCTCCATTGCCATCAGAGAAATAGAGTATGAGAGAATCAAAAACCTCTTAGATCTTCCAGTTAGCCTAATCTTTTTTAAAAATTAATTTATTTCTTTACACATACTGAAAGTGATGTTATATTATATAAGTTATTTACAACTGTTCAGTAATGTGTGCAAAATAAATTATCTAGAAAGCAGCAAAGTATATTGTGAAGGTATATAAAACTGTACAATGTCCTTGGATACACTCTGTGTAGGATTATTGGCTCTGTAGTTTTTCAAGTTTGTTCTCAGAGAAACAAAATGCCCAAGATTTTTTAAAATTTTAAATTAGTTTTTATCAGTCCACATTTGGAGGACATAATGTTTACAGTCTTTATGTGGAGTTGGTACATGGACAGAACACATCTTCATTCCTTTATTTTCATCCCTTTCCCTTTCTTTCCCCCCTCCCCCTTCCATTTCTTGATCCCCTTCCCATTTGAGAAAGATCTATTTTTGACATAAAAGTTTGTATGCATCAATTCAGTATCATACACAGTATGGGGAGTCCAAATGTATGCGTACCTGGAAGCAGGTTCTAGCTGCTGCTTAGTTTGTGCTGTGCCTTTGGAATCTCATGTGTGTTTTGCTCATGTCAGCTCCAGCATCCCAAGGGATCTGTACCACCTGTGGCCACTGTTCTGCAGAGCATCACTCTGGTTCTTTTTTTTTGCTTAAATTCTTTTATTGGTACATTTTAGGTATACAGTACATTTACATTTACGATTGGGTACTTGTACCTGTACATGATGTATCTTAGTTCTTATTTTTTCCCCATTCCCTGTCCTCCCTTCACCCCCTCCACCCTTTCCTATTTACTAAGACTTTGTTTTCATTTTTTCCTTTTCTCATAATTTTTCCTTTCCCTTCTTTCCTTTCCCCTTCCCCTCCCACTTCCCCTACCCCTTTGGATCTTTTCTTCCTATTTCAAACTATCAATTATTCATTTTAATCATTTTAATCCTTCTTTACACTTTCAGTTTCTCACACCAGAGAAACTATTCGGTATTTATACATGTATGTCCTATTTATTTCACTTAAGAGTATGGCCTCAATATGCATCCACTTAGCTATAAATGTCTCTAGTTTGCCATTCTTTATGGCTGAGTAGTACTACATTTTATAAAAAAAAACTCCACATCTTCTTTATCAAGTTTCCAGTTGATGGGCACTTGGGCTGTTTCCAAGCTTTAGCTATTATCAACTATGCCACTATAAACATGGGTGCACATATGTCGCTGTGGTATGATTCTTTTAATTCTTTTGGGAAGATACCTAGCAGGGGAATGGCTGGGTCAAATGGGACCTCTAGTCCTACTTCTTTGAGGTATCTCCATACTGATTTCCACAGTGGTTGCACCAGTCTGCACTCCCACCAACAATGGAGAAGGATTCCTTTCTCCCCACACCCCTGCCAACATTTATTATTGGTTGATTTCTTGATAGCAGCCATTCTTTCTGGGGTGAGGTGGAATCTCAGTGTTGTTTTCATCTGCATCTCTTGAATGACCGGTGATGTTGAACATTTTTTCATATGTTTATTTGCTGCTTTTCTTTGTTTGAGAAATGTCTGTTAATTTCAGATGCCCATTTTTGAATTGGGTCTTTAAATTTGGGGGTCTGATTTTTTTTTTTTTTTTTGGTACTGGGGATCGAATTTTGGACCTTGTGCTTGCGAGGCAGGCACTGGAATCACTGAGCTAAATCCCCGGCCCTGGGGGAGGGGGTCTGATTTTTTTCAGTTCTTTATATATTCTAGATAGTAGTTCTTTGTCTGAGGTACAACTGCTAAAAATTTTTTCCCACATTGTAGGTTTTCTCTTAGCTCTGTTGGTGGTTTCTCTTGCAGTGCAAAAGCTTTTTAACAAGATAAGATCCCAGTTGTTGATTCTTTGTGCTAGTTCCTGAGCTACTGAGGTTTTGTTCATAAAGTCTTTCCCTATGCCAGTGTCTTCAAGAGTTCTACCTAACTTATCTTCCTGCAAGTTTAGTGTGTCTGTTTTAATATTTAGATCTTTAATCCACTTCGATCTTAGTTTAGTGCATGGTGATAGATATGGATCTAGTTTTTTTTTTTTATATTAAATTCTTTTATTGGTACATTGTAGGTATACAACACAATTACATTTCTCATTGGGAATTGTACCTTTACATGATGCATCTTGGTTCTTATTTTTTCCCCATTCCTAGCCCTCCCTTCATGCCCTCCACCCTTCCCTATTTACAAAGACTTTATTTCCATTTTTTCCATTTCTCATCATTTTTTCCTTTCCCTTCTTTCCTTTCCCCTTCCCCTCCCACTACCCCTACCCCTTTGGACCTTTTCTTCCTATTTTACATTATCGATTATTCATTCTAATCATTGGTACATTTTAGGTATACAATATAATGACATTCATCATTAGAAATTTGCACCTTTACATAGTCTCTCTTGGTTCTTATTTTTCACCCTTGCACAGCCCTCCCTTCAACCCCTCCAGTCCTCCCTATTTACAAAGATTTTGTTCCTATTTTTCCATTTTCTCATATTAATCCCATTCCCTTCTATCCTTTCCCTTAGCCCTCCCACTTTCTTCCCCTTTGCCCCTTGTCTTCCTATTTCACATGACCTATTATACATTTAGTCCTTATTTACACTTTCAGTTTCTCACACCAGAGAAACTATTTGGTATTTACACATGTGTGTCTTATTTATTTCACTTAAGAGTATGGCCTCAATGTGCATCCACTTAGCTATAAATGTCTCTAATTTCTCATTTTTTATGGCTGAGTAGTACTCCATTTTATTAAAAAACCACATTTTCTTTATCCAGTCTCCAGTTGATGGGCATTTGGGCTGTTTCCAAGTTTTAGCTATTACAAACTGCGCTGCTATGAGCATGGGTGCACTTATATCACTGTGGTATGATTCTTTTAATTCTTTGGGGAAGATCCCCAGCAGTGGAATAGTGGGGTCAAATGGGACTTCCAGTCCTAGTTCTTGGAGGTATCTCCATACTGATTTCCACAGTGGTTGTACCAGTCTACACTCCCACCAGCAGCGGAGCAGGGTTCCTCTTTGCCCTTAGCCCCGCCAACATTTGTTATTGGTTGATTTCATGATAGCAGCCATTCTTTCTGGAGTGAAGTGGAATCTCAGCGTTGTTTTCATTTGCATCTCTCGAATGACCAGTGATGTTGAACATTTTTTCATGTATTTATTTGCTATTTCTACTTCTTTGTCTGAGGAATGTCTGTTCATTTCAGATGCCCATTTTTGGATTGGGTCTTTAAATTTGGGAGGTCTGATCTTTTTAAGTTCTTTATAGATTCAAGATAGTAGACCTTTGTCTGAGGAAGAGCAGGTGAAGATTTTTTCCCACATTGTGGGTTGTCTCTTCACACTGCTGGTGGTTTCTCTTGCTATGCAGAAGCTTTTTAATAAGAAGAGATCCCATTTGTTGATTGTTTGTGCTAGTTCACAGGCAACTGAGGTTTTGTTCATAAAATCTTTTCCTACACCGATGTCTTCAAGGGTTCTACCTAACCTCTGTTCCAACTGGTTCAGAGTTTCTATTTATTTTAGATCTTTAATCCATTTTGATTTTAGTTTAGTGCATGGTGAGAGATACAGGTCTAGTTTTAATCTTTGGCAAGTTGAAGCCCAATTTTTCCAGCACCATTTATTAAAGAGGCTATCTTTCCTCCAGTGAGGGTGTTTGGCTCCTTTGTCGAAGATGAGATGGCTGAGTGTGTCTGGTGTTGTTTCTGCATCTTCTAATGTGTTCCACTGGTCCTCAAGTCTGTTTCTTTGCCAGTACCATGCTGTTTTTATCACAGTAGCTTTGTAGTATAGTTGCAGGTTGGGGATTGTGATACCCCCTGCCATGTCTCTGTTGTCTAGAATTGCTTTTGCTATTCTAGGTCTCTTCTGGTTCCAAATGAATTTTTAGATTGTTTTCTCTAGTTCTGTGAAATATATTGTTGGAATTTCAAAAAATGCCGAAGATTAAAGGAAAAAATATACAAACCGTGTGGATTTTGACTCCATTGAAAACACTGTTGGAGAGTCCTGGCTGCATCCCTCCACGGCCAGACAGGTAGCAGCTGGGCCCTCACCACACCAGGGTCCCGTGTCCCTGTCTGCCCCAAGGACAGGGCCAAGATGGCGGTGTCCTGCCTCTCACCTGGAGGTCACTCCAGGGACAATTAGCCTGATCTTTGAAGTGTGGGCTTGTTAGCTTTTTCCGAAATTCCTGGGACCCCAGATACCTTAAATACTAACCAGCTCTCCTTTCTGTAGACAAATAACATTCCTTTTGGAACATATTTTCTCTTGCTTTTTCTGTAGAGATAGTGGATTTAATGGTAATATTGACCTTAACCATGGTGTTTCTCAAAAGCCTCATGTTGTTATACCTCCAGTCCCTCCTCCTGTCAGTGACAGTGAAGGTGAGGTTGGCAGCATGGGTGTTGTTGCTTAGTCCCAGGATCCACCACCCACTATGGAGTTGGCTGTGGCTGTCCTGAAAGACCTGCTCCGATATGCAGCCCAGCTTCCTACACTCTCCCGGGACATCTCTGTCAACCACCTCCCTGGTCTTCTTACTTCACTGCTGGGCCTCAGACCAGAGGTGAGACCCTTTCCTGGTCCTTTACCTGATGACTCCTCCTTTATACTGTTTGGGCTAAATAATGTAACGGGAAGTGATTGAGGAATAGGATTGAGGAAGTAGGAAGAGGAAGCCCCACCCCGACTCCATGTGACACTGTAGAGAAGAAACTTTCTGGGATAGTGGGATGAGATAGACATATGTAGGGTCAGTGGGCCTCTTCTTTCTTTTTAACTTTCTGTTTTCCCACAGTGTGAACAGTCAGCATTGGAGGGAATGAAATCTTGTATGACCTATTTTCCTCGGGCTTGTGGTTCTCTTAAAGTAAGTATTTATGGAAATGCCTCTCCCTACAACATAAGCCTTTATAGCTCTTACTTTAAGTTGGACTCAGGGCCTTCACACTGAGCTACATCCTCAGCCCCTTTTGTTCTTTTTTTTTTTGGTACCTGGGATCAAACTCGGGACCTTGCACTTACTAGCCAGGTGGCAGAACCACTGAGCTAAATCCCCGGCCCCCGTTTTGTTCATTTTTAATTATTATTTTTTTTGGTACCAGGGATCCAACTTGGGACCTGTGCTTGTGAGGCAGACGGCAGAGCCTCTAAGCTAAATCCCTGGCCCCATTTTTAATTTTGAGACAGTCTCATTAAGTTGCTATCTTGCCCAGGCTGGAGTTGAACTTATGAACCTTCTGTCTTAGCCTCCCAGAGTGCTAGCATTACAGGTCTGCCCCAGCATGGCTGGTCATTCCTGAGATTTTTACACACCTATCTCAACAGTCATAGTGATGATACCTCAGAGCACTTAATCCTCACTGATGAAGAAATTGGAATTAAGTACCTTTCTTAAGATCAGTAGGGATTGGAACCTATATCTATCTGATGCCAAGGCCTAGACTGTAACCCACAAACTCGAGGCAGCTGTTACAACTAACTCTCTTTCTTTCTCTATTACTTTCTCTCTCTCTCTTTCTTTTTCTTTTTTTCTCATCCCCTTCCCTCTCTTTCCTTCCTTCCTTCCTTCCTTGCTTGCTTGCTTGCTTGCTTTTTTGTTTTTTGAGACAGGGTTTTGCTATATACTTCAGACTGGCCTCAGACTCACTATGTAGCCCAGGATGGCCTTGAATTCACAGTGACCCTAACTGCCTCAGTCTCCTAAGTGTGTGTAACACCATGTCTGGCTCTGTACTTTCATATTAGTGATATATGTGGATGATATTTCAAGATAATGTTACAACCATAATGTGAAATGAAAATAAGTGAGTTCTGTTCATGATAATAACAGCTATTACTGATACCGTAGCTATTTGTACTCACTACATTTCATTTATAGGTTAGTGAAAATGATGATGTAATTTTTTTCTCCATCCATATTCATAGACCCCATTGATTCTACCTCCAGATAAATTGTGGCCGTTAGGTTATAAACAGTTTCACTCCAGGACCTTCTAATAGCAGGAAGAGAAGAGGTTTGCTGACAGAAAGGTTGCTGCTCTGAGATTTGCAGACTTCCTTCTGTTCTACCAGACTACTCTTGCCTCCTGACTTGTCCTGCCCTCATGCCTCTGGGTAGTTCCTCAACTCCCAGTGTAGACTCTCCTTTCAATGTCTAAGCTGATAGAGAGCTGGAGTATGGGGATTATTGTTTTTCAGGACTCTATCCTTTTGGCTTGAGGGAGATAGGTGACTGTCATTTTGGAAAAACTGGCACGAGGGAGCCCAGTTGTCTGTGGGTTGGGGCCAGGCCCTTTGTCCTTAGACAGGAAGCTAAGGCACAGAGCTGACATGCAGGATGTCTTTATTCCACAAAAACATGTCTGGTACTAGGTTACTCCTGGCTGCCTAGTGGATGCATCATGCTTCCTGTGTCTATAGGAAAGAAACATTTAGGCATAGAGTCTTCTGCTGGGAATGGATGGGACGTGCATCTTTGGCTCTTGGAACTGGCTCATAGACTCTTACTTTTATTCCCCCTACCTTTAGGGCAAGCTGGCCTCATTTTTCCTGTCTCGGGTGCATTCCTTGAGCCCTCAACTCCAACAGGTAAGGGGAAGGCAGAGGTATAGAGCCTGGGGATCTGAGCTAGGAGCATCTGTTATATCTGTTATGGTTCATTCTTAGCTTTTCTCTGTTACTACTCCTTCCCTGTTTTGTTTTGTTTTATTTTTTTAAGTTCATAAGTAAATAAAGGTTTTTATTTTACATTTTTGGTCAGCTTGCAGCCTTAAACAATTTTCTGAGTCCCACTGGGATTCATTTTTCTTTTATGAAAAATGAGGATAATACCAGCGGATGAATGGGAAAAGGTGAAGGTAAAATACAGTCAAATGAAGTGCTCAGCGCATGATAATTTGTTATGGAAGTAACATCACAATGTAACAGAAAATGTATTTTATGGTAAAATAAGTGTCACAAACAAAAGTGATGCTGAGTCCAAATCCAGAGGTTTCTAGAATATACTCAAGTTGTTCAGTGGAGAGTTTTTATAATCATTTAATAGATTTTCTCCCTCATTAGTTTCTTATAATAATCATATGAGGTATACTGGAGCATATTTCTTCCCTGTTAACATGGACCTTTCTGCCTCATAATCCCTTGGCCTCCCTTTGATCATCATCTCTCTTGAACATTATCTCTGTTGCTGGGCTAGTTCCCATCTGACCAAATTTCTGCCCTTCCTTTTGCAGCTGGCCTGTGAATGTTACTCCAAGCTTCCTTCGTTAGGAGCTGGCTTTTCCCAGGGCCTGAAGCACACAGAAAGCTGGGAGCAAGAGCTGCACAGCCTGCTGGCCTCACTGCACAGCCTGCTGGGGGCCCTGTATGAGGGAGCAGAAACAGGTAGGGACCAGGGTTGGTAGTCAGTAGGTTGGACTGGAGGAGCTTTGCAGGAGGCAATAGAACGGTGGCCCAGAAGAGTGGGGCAGTTGGTTTCTAGGCAACATGGTAAGAACATATGCAGATCACCTACCACAAATGGAGACGGGATGGGAGAAAGACATAGAGGGTACAAGGTGGTTATGTTGCTGCCCAGCTCCTGTGCAGAATGAAGGCC